>NC_056753.1:0-2400000 GCF_018687715.1 Carya illinoinensis | reverse complement strand
ATCTTGGAGATCTTCTGTTGTGGCATTAACAGAATCATGCTCATTCTTCTTCTTTGCTTCCTTGCAATTATTTTTGAAGTGGCCAATCTTGCCACAATTCCAGCACTGTACTTGTTTTCCGGACCTTGATTTACTTCTGCCTCTTCGGGACTTCGATCTGCCCCGATTTGAACTTCTACTAGCTCCTCTACCTCTCGTTTCGAGATTTAAGGCAGAACTGGAAGTTGATGCTTCTCCTGTATCTCTTCTGCGAACTTCCTCGCTAAGAATATGGTCCCGGATTTCTTGATACTTCATCTTTGTTTTGCCATAAGAATTGCTAATAGCTGTTCTCATGGCCTCCCAGCTTTTTGGCAATTGAGCCAGAGCAATTAGTGCACGTACTTCATCATCAAATTCAATCCCCACTGAAGCTAATTGATTGATGATGGTGTTGAACTCATTCAGATGTTGAATAACTGGAGTTCCTTCTGCCATTCTCAAGTAGAATAGCTTGTACATCAGATGCACTTTGTTATTGGCTGATGGCTGCTCGTACATATCCGATAGAGCTTTCATCAAATCCGCCGTGGTCTTCTCCTTTCCCACATTGTGTGCAACTGATCTTGACAGTGTTAGTCTAATGACTCCCAACACTTGTCTATCAAGGAGACTCCAATCTTCATTGCTCATGTCATCTGGCTTTCTTCCTAGGAGTGGAAGATGTAGTTTCTTCCCATAGAGATAGTCTTCTATCTGCATTCTCCAGTAGCCAAAGTCTGTACCGTCAAATTTCTCGATACCAGCACCTTTAGCTTCTTCTCCAGCCATGAGTTCAAATTTAAACAAAGATCACCGCTGCGTCCGAAACACTCGAATTAGCTGGAAACGAGTCCGGAATGATCCAAATAGTTTGTCAGCACTATTTGATCGTCGCGATGGAACTCCAACTGGCGTGATCTAGCCCAAATTGATCTGCAACACGTGGATGGTTCAGATCCAATATACTGACGCCGAATATCAAAATTTCGACCGTACGGATGAGTCCGGAATGATCCAAATAGTTGGAAAGCACTATTTGATCGTCGAAATGGAACTCCAACTGGCGTGATCTAGCCCAAATTGATCTGCAACACGTGGATGGTTCAGATCCAATATACTGAAGCCGAATATCAAAATTTCGACCGTACGGATGAGTCCGGAATGATCCAAATAGTTGGAAAGCACTATTTGATCGTTGAAATTGGACTCCGAATGGCTTAGATCTAGCCAAAAACAGATCTGAAAAACGGACGGCCTTGATCTGTCTGGCGCGTGAGATGCACGCGCTGTACAGTGAGCGTGGTCAAGCACGTGGCGCGTGGGTGCACGCGCTGTACAGTGCGCGTGGCGCGTGATACGCACGCGCTACAGTGCTGTGCGCGTGGGGAGAGTGAGGCGCGTGTGCAACACGCGCAGAACCTCTGTAGGGCGCGTGGGGGAGCGTGAAGCGCGTGTCTGTCACGCGTCTTCAACCTCTGGAGCGCGTGGTGCGCGTGGATTTGCAGCAGATGCACGCGCCGATCTTCTAGGGGCGCGTGTAGCCTCGTCCGACCTCCGTTTTCGATTCCGTTTGCGGCAACGGATTCGTCTCGGCGCGAGGAACACCGTGGAGTTGTCAAAAATTGATTTTGAACAACTTGAATTTTCGGACAGATTGAACCGGTGCTCTGATACCAGTTGTTGGGAGCTGTTCTGGCCCAGAAACGAATCTAAATAAAGGAGGGACGAAATTTAACGTGGTTCGGCAACTGCCTACGTCCACAGAAGCTGTAATTTCACTATGAAATTGATTTTTACAGAAACTCTCTCTCACCCACTCTCTGTTTCTCTCTTCTGTCTCTCCCACTCTCTGTCTGCACGCTGCTCTTTCGCTACACACTCTCTGATGCTTAAGCTCTCCTATTTATAGGAGAGCAAATCAATACTATGCAGCAATTTGCTGCATGATTTTAGGGAGGTGGGGAGGTGCCTAACAAAAGCACCGAACGGTGCCTTCGGTGCCTAACATGCCAAAATAGTAAACGGTGCATGGCACCGTTTACTTCTTTGTCTCCATCTGCAACAGGTGGTGGGGGGAACAAAACACAAAACGTGCTAATTCTTTTGTAGGCGACTCCTTCAGCTTTTCAATCATCATCGGCTTCAGCCAGCTGGCCGGCTTTCAACCTTTTGGATTATCCTCTCCATCATCAACGCTAACATTAGTAGATGATCGTGCCACTGATCACACAGGCTTGTTACAGCTAGCTAGCTGTTGATTAAAGAATCTCTACCTCCTCCCTCATCTTTTAATATTTCTGCAGATCTAACACCACCTACTGTTGTCGTTTACTGTACTGTACTTTTTGTCGTTTACTGTACGCTCTCTCTGTATCTCTCTCTCAGTAACTCAAGTAATTTTTAGCTTAACCCTTCTCTTAAAATTGATTCAATAAGAGAGGTTTATTTCAATCTTATAAACATACCAAGACTTTTTCTATAGATAATATAAGATTCATTCCTCAACACTTATTTTCACATATAAATCAATATTTTTTCTAATCCTTGTTACAAAATAAGTAATGTGAGCGCTTGTTTATTTTGTAGCAATCATTGATATAAGAAAAAATTTATAGGTTTAACTTATATTTTAAAATTAGTTCATCAAAAGATGTTTGTTTCAATCTTATAAATATGATCAGACTTTATCTATAGACAAAGTGAGATTTATTCCTCAATAACACTCAAGTTGTATTTCTTCATCATGTTTGGGAGACATGTATGGCAGCGTGTACGCAGCATTCTCAGATTATTGTTCTCTTCCTTCTGGACATTGCAACGTGAATATTGCCAGTCTCATATTATTATACATATACATAACGTACACACTCATGGATTCCTTCAACTTTCTGACATTGCCGACCATGTCGTTTTATGTCTATCTTTTTCTTATATCTTTCTCGCTTGATATCAGAATAATTTAAGACTGATTTATCGTGATTTCAAATGTTGAGAGGAAAAATGGTTCCTCAACCTAAGTAAGGGTAAAATTGTAACATGACCCTTAAGTGGGGGACAGGCAGTAAAGTAAAACGTTCAACGGGGTACAAGTGGTAGCCACTAATCACATGATCGCATCCACGGAAAACAGCTCTACGACTTAAACGCTACAAAATTGAAACAATTTAACCCCAAAGGATTACGGTATTTACACAACCAACCCCCCCATTTCCCAAAGTACCCCTCTATTCTGGTATTGCTCTCAACATTGCCGTAAACTTTCTTTCCCGTCCACCATTCCTTCCCCTCCTCAACCCACCACCGGCATCGCCACTGGAAACTGCTCTTCTCGGAGACTTCAGTTCGTCGCCTGGGAAAACCATCGGAGAAACCGGTTTCCGGCCGCACCCAAATTTCTCACCGCCACTTGCCTTCATCAACGCGGAGCTAGCTTTGACCGCCAATGCAGCCATTTCCTCGGGCTGGAGTGGTTGCTTCAGCTTACTCAACGGTAAAGCAAAATAAAGCTGACCAAGTTGAAGCTCTTCGTTTTCGTTCACCGCGGATACGACGTCGTCGAAGTCCATCTCGTCGGAGTTTGCGATGAAGCACGTGGGGTTCATTTGCAGAACGTAAGAAACCTTAACCGGGTACGAGAATTCTTGTAGCCGACCGTCTTGTAAGATGAGCTTGGCCGCGGCGACGTCCGTCGAACACGAAGAACTGCAAATACCCATTTGTGTTGTGCCAACCGGATCCGATTCCAAAGAGTCGGAAAAAGATCAATATTGAACCAGACGATCGAAGCGGATGATGAATGGGGATCGAGGATTTATTTTGGGAAAGGAGAAATTATGGTGAAGAATAAAGGGAGTGTTGGCGTTGGTGCATATATATATATAGCAGCAAAGCAAATTGCGATGGCCGATGGTGTACTTCCTCGAAAGTTGTCCATTTATTTCCACCTCGGACTTGTCGTTTTGTTGATCAAAACCCATGAAATATTCTTTTAGTCCTTGCAAGCACTCTAAATTCGAGTTTCTTCTCTATTGCTTGAAACCTTACCCATTTTGATTTTGTGATTTTGATGAATGGAGAAATGAGGGTGTGATATATATATATATATATATATATAATAGTAATGTGTATGAAATTTAAATATCAATGCGGTAACGATCATGTTAATATATGTAAGAAATGGTCATCAATGATATATTTAAGGAGTAGAGATTTCGAATTCCATATTTTTATTTCAGAGGTTAAAAATTATTTTATAAGCTTTTAACAATATAAACATAATTAAAATTATTATCAAAATGTAAAAATGCAGATGATGAATAAAATTAAGTGATAAGATTTGTAATTTTTATCGAACTTATCAATATGTTAAATAAGATGATTATATTGATAAATGTTACTTCAAAATTTCCAACATGATTATGAAAAATCTATCAATTTTGGTTTATGTCAATTTTTCAAAGCTACCGAGCAGCATTCACTTGCCAAATTCTAGTAATGAAATTATATAATTAAGCTGTCATGATTTAAAGGATGGAACTAAAATAGCTTAAAATTCATAAAGGCCAAAGTATAAATTAGGTAAAATGATGGGACAGAAAAAAAAATGTAGGGAAACTTTATCGATCTGTGGGCAAGGTTTGCCAGGCTGTAAGTTGGCAGTGACAGGTTGTATATATGTCCTTGGGATCATTAGCCATTACTCAATGTATTCCCGTTTAGTGCAATGATTTATATATTTTTTTGGTAAATAATTAAGGTTAAAATACTGACGTGAATTAAGCTAGCATTAAATGGGCTGAACCTCCCCTGTTATACATCTAACTCTGCATCCAGTACTCATCTCTTGAATGTTCTCGAATTAATGGTGGATCCTCTATTTATAAAATGGGATATATATATATATATAAATTGTTTTTTAAGCTATGTTTGAATATTAAGTTAAATTAATTCGAGTTAAATTTTTTTTATAAATAATAATGAGTTAAATAAGTAAAATAAGTTATGTAAGATCATAAAAAATAAATTTAGATGTATTTAAATATTAAAATAAAGTTAATACTATTTATAAAAAATTAAAAAAGTTATGAATTTCATGTATAAAAATATATTAAATTAAAAAAGATTATAGAACTCACATAGAAAGAGATTTCGAGTTGAGATGAGTTTAGTAATTTAAAATTTATGTTTTTAGATTCCAGACTCATTAGATTAAATTGAATTGATCTCAATTAAATTTTACAATCAAACCTAGCTAGGCTCTTATATATGAACTGTACGACGTTGCCTTAGTTTTATCTAATGGATTAATTTACTTTTTTATTAATGGAACATATGGTACTCGAATTTTCTATATATATATGTGTTATATAATTTTTTTTTTAAAAATATTTTTTTAGCTTATATTATCCCTTAATTAGTTTGAATAAATTGAGTTATTTTTCTTAGCCCACATGATGAATATATTTCAAAAACAGAAACTGCATTTTATTTATATATAAAATTCTTATAAAATAAATAAAAATGATTTTTGTTATATCTATAATATTTATAAAATTAAAGAATGGTACGTAATTAATCGCACGCAGTACGTACTATAATATTCTACGTACGTACGTACTTTCACCTATGTAATAATTACGTTTGAATATTTTAAAATTTGGAGTTTCATACGTATACTTGATTGGTCACGTAAGACGGAAGGTTGCATAATGTTGAACGATCGAACTGATCATTATATATTATCTCTCACTATAATAAAATTATTTATTTACTATTAGTTATTTTAAAAAAAAATAATTATTTATAATTATAATAGAGTAATGTTATATACAGTCGTGAAGTGTATAAATACTTCACAATCGTTTTAAAAAAGAGTGAGATCCACGATTAAAAAGTTGATTTTTTTTATGTAGATCTCATATTAATTCATTTTTAAAAAAAAAAAACTACACAACGCTTGCACAATTCCATAATTGTAAATATCATTTTTCATTATAATAAGTTGATTTTCGTTACCACTACAGATTAAACATACTGTCTAACTTTCTTATAATGCTATACAAATAATCTTTTTAATTGTAAAAGATTGATATATCCATTTTACTTATAATAGGTCTACGTCTGGCCGTTTAGAGTATCATGGACTTTCAATGCAATTTATTGCCAACTTTTGTACGTACGTGGCCCGTACATGATATGTAGAAAAATAAAGAGGCAGATGCATGTATATATGTAGAGCTAGGCAATTGATATTAATGCTCGCCTCTGTACGTGCTGCCTGCCCAGGTTTCCCTGTACACACACGTATATATAAAACAAAAGCAGATATGATACGGTGAAAGGTACGTGCGTAAGAGGAGCTCGAGAGATACAATATTATGAAAAGATGTACGTTGGCCGGCGTGGTTTAGAAGAAAATGGCCGGTGGAGGCCGAGGGAGTCTACCTATCTAGACTACGTACGTGTCATGGTGTGGAGGAGTCCATGCATGCATGCATGGTGGCGCTTCGCTGCAAAGGCGCCTCTGAAAGGCCACGTCACGTGGAATGAGAGATGAGATAGAAGCTGGTAGTTGTTGGGAAAATGTACAAAATTCTTCCCCCAACAATCCGACAAGAGCTGGCGTAATTACGCTGGATGATCATATATATATATATATATATATATATATATATATATCACGATCTGATCGGACTAGGCATGGATGAATGAATACAAGAGATGAATCCCGACGACGTTACTTACAGACAGGGCGGCCAGACACCATTTATTCCGGCCCCTCCCCCACTCCCCATGCACTTAATTGGAACTAGCATCCAACCTGGGCCGCCCTTGCAAATGTATGCTTTTCATTTAATCTTTCTTAATATTTAATGAGAAATCTTTTATCATCAAATCTTATAATATAAAGCTAGCTTACATATATTAATTTTGTAACGTGGCTAGCTACGCGACATTATATGTTAAAATATATATTATATATTTTTATTATAAAATAGATGAATTAATGTATCATATTAAACTATATGATACAAATTAATGTATCATATTAAACTATATTAAACTATGTATCATATATTTGTGGAACCCTTTTATAGGGATTTTTTTTTTCTTCTCTTCATATTTATATAACTAAGCTTCTACGTACATTTATTTTTTGAATGTACGTGTTTGTTGTGAAGTATATCTCATCACAAAATTAAAAAAAGAAAAAGAAAATCCACATAATGCATATTATATTTATATATATATATATATATATATATAGGATACAAAGTTATAAGTATTAATTTGTAGTTGAATATATATTTTCCCTAATTAATCAGCTTAAAAATATATGTAATTAGAAAATCACTTGATCAAAATGGTAAATGGAATGATACTGATCAAATATTAAACGTGAGTTAACCGCCTATATATGTGTGTAGCATTATTAATAGTACCATATAATAAAAAAAATATTTTAAGTAGAAGTTAAGGTTATTTTATTATTAATTATATAGTACTGGTACTGTCACTAGCGGTGGGTGTAGCATGACTCTTATTGTATAACATGAATTTTAAGTAAAACATAACATACATGATAATGTCTACTACTGCTTAATTTGTAGGAAAGATTTAGACGTTATGTTTGTATGTTAAGATGAGTTAAATTGAGTTGTAAATAATAATATTTAATAAATTCTATTGAGATGTGTCTAATTTTTTTATTAAAAATTTAAAAAATAATAAATTATTTCAATAATTAGTTTGAAGTGAGTTGCAACCTTAAATATATTTAAGTACGAACGATAGCCACCGAATTAATTGATGATAGTTATATACCATCCCCAGGCCTTTCCTTGAAGCTTCTTCAGCTCACCCTTCCCATCCAACAACCCCCTTTTTTTTGTTTTTAAAACACTCGTGCATGCATGCAGATTCATGCAATCTGCCATACCACTAGAATAGATAAATGCTTTTAGCTCATCGATCCCTAGCTTTTTTGTGCTTTTCAATAAATTCTCTCTTCTCTTTCCAGCTTGAAATTAAAGCATTTCTCTGATAAATGATTTTACTCTATTCTACTTTTCTTGGGTCCCTTCCTGGTTTGCATCGGTTCCCCTCCCCCTTCCTTTTTTTTTTTCTTCCTTTTTTTCTGAAGAATATGATTTATTTCTTGGGCTTTTTGAGGTTTCATTAGTTAATTTCATTAATGTTTCTGATCGATCGATCTAGTTCCCATGCATGCATGCAGCTCAGCAGCCGTGGAAATAATTTCGCAAATAATTAAATTTAATTACAAGCTTGAAGGATTTGATCATAGTTTCTGGCTAATTAAATCAATTCATGATGGATTGATCAGAAACAAACCCTGTTGAAATCGCCAAAAATAAACCCCACCAACCGGCAGAGAAACATACATTATATATAAGAACGATTATCATCATGTACATTCTAGGGCATTCGACATTAGACAGACCCGAAACATAATCTGACATTAAAATTAACAAAAATAAATAAATCTAAAATAGATTTTCAAGATTTTCAAATTTTCCCATCTTGGACCATATCAAATATTCTAACTTTTAATTTATTTGATCAGAACGCAAAGGTTGACAAAAATTTTGGGGGTCATGAGTAGACTCTAGCTTTACCCATGAAAGTTCCTCGATGGATCGTCTCTTTGGCAGTTTGCATGCAAAAGGTAATTGTCATGATGCAGGCCATGAATGTGATCATGTGGTGGCTCCACATGATCAGGAATCCCGATCTCCATGCAGGTCAAAACTCAACTAATTCCATCACATGATCTATATGCATGCATGCTCACCACCAATTAATGAAAACATCCCCCATTTCAACTAATTATATATTAAATCCGATCGAGTTCATTCATGCATCATGCACATGATACACTTGATCGATCGTTTCTTTATCGTTTTGTTTTATTTTCATGCTTAAATTAAAAAAGATTTATATAAATGTGAAACATGTAATTATAAAACCAATTTCAAAGAAAAATTAAATTCAAATTTTTGAATTATGTATTTTTTTTTCACGAATTAGCACAGAAAATTAATTATTCATGATAGCCACACATTTAACTCTTTAAAAAAAAAAAAAAAAACAAAACCAGCCTTAGCATGGCATAGTACATCATATTTTGAATGCATGCGATCGAAGCTAGCACAAAAAGATCGACATGCATGGAGCGATCTGAAGATTGAAGACCTGAAATAGAAAAATCCCAAGCATTACAACTAAAAGAAATAGGTGAGAAGGTGCATTTAAAGAAGAAAAAGTAACCCACGTACATCGTATATATGAGAAAAAAGAAACTTTTAATACCTGTACGTAGTACTAGAATTGGATATATATTTTGGAAGTTTGTAATTTTTTTTTTCTTTGCGTAGAAGAATTTGGCTTTCACGTGAAAGAAGCTTTTTTTTGGTTTGGTTCGAAGCTGCAACCTGCAAAAGTTGATCTCTTAATTATTTATTTCCGAAAGAAGATCTTTTTTTAGTGGCAACAAAGTTCACACACGTGAAGTGTTTCCAACTTCTTATCTAAGTGTAGCTTCCTAGAAATTCATGTCTTTTATAGTATTAACTGTTTTTTCTTTTTCTTTTTTGTCGATTTTTCATTTTTCAAATCATCATGAGTACGTACTACATGCTTAGGCGCACCAAGTCATGAGAGGGCTAGGATATTCACTGTGTGCCGCATTTAGAAGAGGGCTTGTGTTGTGCCGCAAGGATTGACAAGTGATCGAGATAGCTTATAGATTTGTGGTTGTGTTTTTTTCCCCCTTTTTTTGAAGAAAAACTTTGGGTTAGTCAAGAGAGATCTAGTTTGGATTAATGTTAGAGAGAACAAGTTTTTTGAATGGCTTGGAGAAAATGGTGTTAGACCAAATCCTATTGGAAATCCCGAAAATGCAGCAAACATTCATGAGCCTTTTCAAGCAATAGCTACAATTGGAAATCCTAAAAATACAGCACATATTCATGAGCCTTCCTTATATGCAGCTACAACTGGATCAATGTGATATGATCCCTAATTTTACTCCTATTCTTTGATCTTCTCTTGTATATGTTGCCATCTTTTTGGTCCTGTAAATCTGTTATTTTCCATATTTAACTTGTAAAGCTGTAACTTATATATTGACTTGTATATTATTTAAATAGATAGAAGTGAATTAGGAAGATAAGTTGGCCTTCTCATTGTTCATCCATATTTATCTTCATATTCTTACAAATGGTGTAATTTTTTAAATCTTTTTTAGTATGTTCTAGGGGTGCTAAACGCACCTCCCGTGCGGGTAGCCCCTAGCCCCTTGGCCTCACTTCTCATGGGCTGGTGCTCCCATAGGGGGTAGATTGTCTCACTGTGTCGTCTGCTCATTGCTCACTTAGTTTTTGCCATTTGATGTTCCTTGCATTGCTCATAGAACTTAATGAGAGACGTAAAATGAAATGGCTTGAATGAAAATAAGCTAGAGAACCTCTGCTATTTATATTGAATGTATCACATACACATGATAACTGTTGCCCAGATGACTAACACAAGAGGGGGGGTGAATTGAGTTGTATTAAAAAAAATAACAATTATAAATCAAATATATAATATAAAATATAAACAAAATATGAAATAACAATAAATATAAGGAGTAAGGGTAAGAGAGAAGCAAACTCAGTATGTTAACGAGGTTCGGCCCCACTGCCTACGTCCTCGCCTCAAGCTACCCCTTGAGGATTCCCAAATTCACTATTCAACCTCCTTCAGGTGGAGATAGAAACCTATTACACCTTTGAACAACACCGCTACAAAGGATCCGTGTAGAACACCCTCTACACTTGCAATCACCTTACACGTGGTGATTCAACTATTCCCTGTGTAGAATACTTTCTACACACACAAGGGTTATACACACCCTTTTTCTGATACAAAAGCTGATAGTGGGTAGGTTATCAGAAAACACTCCTCAACGAGTGAAATAAGAACAATACAGCGCAAGCTATATCTCTCAAAATGAACAAGGATTAAGGCTCAATGTTTAGAGAAGAGAGAATGAAAGCTTTGAATGAATGTTGTATGCTCTTGGTGTTGTAAATGTGAAGCTCTCAAATGATCTATTTATAGGCATATGAGACTTCATATTCAAATTTAAAAAAGATTCACATGTCAAAGACAACATCATTCACTTTTTCAAAAAATTCAAATAAAAGGTTCTTCTTTTTCAATTGTCAAAGACAACATCATTCACTTTTTCAAAGAATTCAAATAAAAGGTTCTTCTTTCTCAATTGTCAAAGACAACATCATTCACTTTTTCAAAAAAATCAAACCTAATCTTTTACTTTTGGCATATGACAAAATGAGCACACTTTCATTTTCAAAAAATTCAAACCTAATCTTTTACTTTTTGTATAAGTCTAAAAAAGCATCAATCACTTTTGAAAATATTCAAATAAAACATGCACATGTGAAAGATGACAATCTATCATCTTTAATATTTTCAAAGTTCAACCCTTTAATCAAGGCATGCACATGCAAAAGATGACAATCAATCATCTTTCAAAATTTTCAAATTTAATTTTCAAAAATATTCATGCACATGTGGAAAATGTATTTTAATGCTTTATGATAAAATATTAATTTTGAGCATTAATCCTAATTTCGAATTTTGAAGAGATTTACAACATTACTCTATAATTTTAATGTGAACTTGTTCCCTTCTTGCTCATGCTTGTTTCCTTGATGTGCTTGACTCCATTGTGTAGACAACTTGAGCTTGAGACTTCTTTATTCTTTGAATTCATTTGTTATCATCAAAATCCATGTGTAGATTTATAATCACATGAAACTTGAAACCTTGAGTTCAACAATCTCCCCCTTTTTGATGATGACAAATATTTGATAGAACTTGAAACCTGTATTAATACTTAAGCTCCCCCTGAAAATATGCGTTAGTTTTTCAAGCAAAAGTATAAATATAATTCCAAGCATATATAACAAGTTTAGCAATTTAAACAATGTTAATGTTCTAGTATAAAACTTCTCCCCCTTTTGGCATCATTAAAAAGGATTGACAGCAAATAAATGGACTAAAGAAAACGATGCGTTTAATAGTCACTGTAGATAGTTGAAAAATGGAGCCGTCCGTGACCCGACAAGTGCTGCAAAGCCTCGAGGCCTAACTCTATGAATTTAATACGGCTGAAGATTTAAACAATCGCCTGATGTTGTTGACAAACGGGATTGAAGGCTCCGAGTTTCTATAAAAAAATGATCATTTTCATCTATCGGATGCCAAAAAAATAATCACTTCTTGACCTGAGTTCTGTTTTTCCACAACGATAGAATGGCTGAGCAATTCTCTTCCACTAATGTTCCAGACTTGAATCAGGAACCCTTGACGCATCAATCATCAATCTTCTCTCCTGAGGCCGTCAATACCATGATAGGAGCAGTGAACCGTTTTTCTAGTAAGGTTGATTCTGAGATTATTGCAGAATCAAGAATGCTCAGTAATCAATATGCTGCCTCTGTTACGATCATGTCTCGAAGGTTAATGGCGAGGGTGAGTGAGATTGATCATCTTAACATGCAAATATCTGAGTTACGACAGAAGCTTGCTAATAAGGATAGTGAGAATAAAAGGCTAAAGCAAGAAAACCAAGAGTTGAAAAAATTTGCAGATTGGTATGCTCATGATCTGCAACCACGAATAGAAGAGCTGGAACGAGAAAGGGTTCAGATACAAGGTCAACATCGGCAGATAACAGCAGAGGTTCATCGTTTACTAGAAAAATAGGGACAATCTACTGTTAATCTCGCTGGCTTAGTAAGAAAACTTTTGACAATGTGTGTCCAGCATATCTTGTATTTCTTTTGACTAAATAAGATTTGAAGAGAAAATAGTTTGTCTTATTCTTTATGCTATCTCTATAAAATCAGTCCTGAAGTTCATCTAATCCGCATCAAGTTTTTCATCTCATCTCTATAACTCATCTGCATTCCTTCAGCATTCTCGTTTTAAGCCTTCTATTCTTTTCTCAATGGCTCATTCTTCTAACATTTCTCTAGATCCATCCATGAGGCATTCTGCATCTCAACCTCCTGTTCTTTCTGCAGCTACCATTGGTGCCATGTTGCAGCAAGAAAATAATAATCTGACTAATAAGTCAGATTCTGATGCTATTTATGACTTGGTGAGTCTTGGGACTCGCTACTCTTCCTCTATTGTGGCTTTTTCTCAGCGGCTACAAGCCAAAAATCACGAAGTTGAAAAGCTCAAAGAACAAATTGTTGTACTTCAACAAATTGTTCAAGAGTCTCACACAAGGGAAGGAATCATTCGGCAGAAGAATAAACAGTTGAAATCTTTATTAGATTCTTCATTCCGCTTGCCGGTTCCCATGAATAAGAATGACATGATATTGTATGAAGAGAATGAGCGTCTCAAACATGAGGCTAAGAATCTCAAATTTATGTAAAAGTATTAAAAAAAATCTATCTCTATTTTTATTGACTCTGGTCTATCTTTTAAGAGATATTCATAGCATGCATCATACCTATTTCTCTTCTGATCATACATAATCTATCTTCTGGTAAAGGTTTTGTGAAAATATCTGCTAACTGATCGTGTGTGTTTGTGAACTCTAACATTATATCACCTTTTTGCACATGATCTCGAAGAAAATGATACCTTATTTCAATATGCTTAGTTCTAGAATGTTGTATTGGGTTCTTTGAAAGATTTATAGCACTTGTATTATCACATTTGATTGGAATGTGATTATACATGAGTTTAAAATCTTCAAGTTGTTGCTTCATGTAGAGAACTTGAGCACAACAACTACCCGCAGCAACATATTCTGCCTCAGCAGTAGATAGTGCAACAGAATTTTGTTTTTTACTAAACCAGGAAACTAATGCATGACCTAAGAAATGGCATGCTCCACTAGTGCTTTTTCGATCTATTTTACAGCCAGCATAATCTGCATCTGTGTAGCTGATTAGATCGAAAGATGTGTGCTTAGGGTACCATAACCCTAGGTTAATTGTACCACTAAGATATCTAAGAATGCGCTTAACTGCAATTAAATGTGATTCTTTTGGAGATGATTGAAAACGTGCACATAAGCACACACTAAACATAATATCTGGTCTACTGGCTGTTAAATATAATAAGCTACCAATCATACCTCGATATATCTTCGAGTCAACTGGCTTACCGGATTCATCTTTATCAAGTTTAGTTGATGGGCTCATTGGTGTTCCAATTTCCTTAGCATTTTCCATCCCAAACTTCTTCAGTAATTCCTTAATATATTTTGATTGATTGATGAATGTCCCACTTTTTGCTTGCTTAATTTGCAATCCGAGAAAGAATGTAAGTTCACCCATCATGCTCATCTCAAATTCTTCCTGCATAGTCTTAGCAAAAACTTGACACATATTTTCATTAGTAGCACCGAATATTATATCATCAACATAAATCTGAATCAAAAGAATATCATCATTTTCATATTTAATGAAAAGAGTTGTGTCGATTTTTCCTCTTGAAAAACCTTTTTCAATCAAGAAACCACTGAGTCTCTCGTACCAAGCTCTAGGAGCTTGTTTAAGTCCATATAGTGCTTTTGTGAGTTTGAAAACATGATTTGGGGAAATATGATTTTCAAAACCTGGAGGTTGCTCAACATATACCTCTTCATTTATAAAACCATTTAAGAAAGCACTTTTAACATCCATTTGAAAAAGTTTGAAATCTTTATAACAAGCATATGCAAGTAGCATTCAAATAGCTTCTAATCTTGCGACAGGTGCATATGTCTCATCATAATCGATTCCTTCTTCTTGATTAAAACCTTGGGCTACAAGTCGAGCCTTATTTCTAGTAATGACTCCAGACTCATCTTTCTTGTTTCTAAAAACCCATTTTGTTCCAATAATAGTATAATTTTTGGGTCTAGGAACAAGTGTCCAAACATCATTTCTTTCAAATTGATTCAACTCTTCTTGCATAGCTAGAATCCAAGATTCATCACGAAGTGCGTCATCAATATTTTTGGGTTCAATTTGAGATAGAAAAGCAGTATGATTACAAATATTTCTAAGAGATGATCGAGTACTTACACCTTGTGAAGGTTCTCCCAAAATTTGTTCCACTGGATGATCTTTCACAAATTTCCACTGTTTGGTTGCATCTTGTATTAAATTTTGATGATCTTTCCTGATGGCTCCATGTTGAACTTCCTCTATTGCTTTCTCTTTGTTGAGATTGAGACTTTCTGTGTTATTTATACCTTCTATTTCTTCATCAATAGATTTCTTGGAGAGTGGAGAATTAGATTCATCAAATACTACATGCATAGATTCTTGTACAGTTAAAGTCTTTTTGTTGAATACTCTATAAGCTTTACTATTAGTAGAATACCCGAGAAAAATACCTTCATCAGATTTTGCATCAAACTTGCCTAAATTATCTCTGTCATTCAAAATAAAACATTTGCATCCAAATACATGAAAGTAACCAATGTTGGGCTTTTTCTCATTCCAAAGCTCATAGGGGGTTTTATCTAATTTAGACCTTAACATAACTCTATTTATAACATAACATGCAGTACTTACCGCTTCGGCCCAAAAATAACTAGGCAAGTTGTTCTCATTGAGCATTGTTCTTGCCATCTCTTGAAGAGATCTATTTTTCCTCTCTACTACCCCATTTTGTTGAGGAGTTCGAGGAGCAGAAAAATTATGAATAAAACCGTTTTCATCACAAAATGTTTCAATATTTTTATTAACAAATTCTTTTCCCCTATCACTTCGGATACTTGAAATAGTATAGCCCTTTTCATTTTGAATTCTCTTGCATAACTTGGTAAAGGCATTATGTGCCTCATCTTTATGAGCAAGAAAGATGACCCAAGTATATCTAGAGAAATCATCAACAATAACAAATGCATAATATTTTCCTCCTAGACTTGCAACTCTATTTGGTCCAAAAAGATCCATGTGTATCAGTTGCAATGGTCTAGTAGTGGAAATATGTTTCTTAGTTTTAAAAGAAGTTTTTGTTTGTTTACCAAATTGACATGCATCACAAATTTTGTCTTTAAGAAAATATGTTTTTGGTAAACCTCTCACAAGATCATTTTTTGAAAGTTTGGAAATAAGTTCCATGTTGGCATGACCTAATCTTCTATGCCATAACCAACTAGTTTCATTTTGAGCTGACAAGCAAATAGCATCTTGTGAGGTAATTTCTTCAAAATCAATTGTATAAACATTATTGTTTCTAAAAGCAATAAAACAAATATTACAATCATGATCATTCAAAATAATGCATTTATCCATTTTAAAAGTAACTGTAAATCCTTTATCACATAATTGACTTATGCTCAAAAGATTATGTTTTAAACCTTCAACAAGTAGAACATCTTCAATTATGAGAGAAGATTCATTACCAATTTTACCTATTCCCACGATCTTCCCTTTCGAGTTGTCTCCAAATGTCACGTGTCCTTCTTCTTTAGATCTAAGATCAAAGAACTTAGTCTTGTCTCCCGTCATGTGTCTTGAACATCCACTATCTAAAAACCACTTATTTTTGCTTGTGGATGACTTCATGCATACCTATAAAAACAATTAAAATGATTTTTCTTGGTACCCAAGTTCTTTGGGTCCTTTATTTATTAGTATTAGAAGAAACAAGATTTTTAGGTACCCATATGGCCCTAATAGTCATTGTATGATTTCTTCTAATAGGACAAGTATGATAATTATGACCATTTCTATTACAAAAATTACAAATAGCATGTGACATATATAAAAAACTTGAATGATTATAATAATATCCTTTTTTGACAAAATTATTTTTATGAAAAGAATTTTGAATATTAGTCTTTGAGGTAGAATGATTATCAAAGAAATTTTTATAAGGTTTGTATTTTTGTTTTGGCATATATCCCAAACCTGCCTTGTCAAAAACACATCTTTAACTACCAAGAAGTTTTTCAAAATTTCTTTTTCCATTCGTAAAGTTTTCAACAATATTTTCTAAATCGGTTTTCTTCTTATTCAATTCAAGATTTTCATCTTTCAAAATGATATTTTCTTTTCTTAAAATTTCAATTTCGTTTGTTAAAGAAGAATTTTTCTTTTTCAAAGCAGTATACTTTATACCCAATTTTTCAAATTCCTCATAAATCTCTTCTAAAACATTTTGCAATTCTTCATATGAAGGATTTTCAATATTATCAAGATTTGTTACCTCAATGTCATCTTTAGCCATAAGACAAAGATTTGCTGATTCTTCATTGCTTGCTTCACTATCTGAGCTACTTGAATCATCATCCCATGTAGCTTTCATTGCTTTCTTGCCCTTGTTTCGATCTTTCTTTAGCAGAGGACAATCTGGCTTGATATGACCAGGTTTATTGCATTTATAACAAATTAAAGTGTCGTTTTTACCTGAATCTTTCTTGGAAAACTTTTTGAAAGATTTCCTCGGAGGAGTTCTATTTTTCTTCAAGAACCTCTGAATTCTTCTTGTTATCATCGCAACTTCTTCATCTTTATCGTCATTTTCCTCATCTTCATCACTTTCACTTTCATGAGGAACAGCTTTAAGTGCTAAGCTCTTCTTTGGCTTTCCTTCTTCTTCTCCTCTTTTCAATGTGTACTCATGGGTGATAAGTGACCCGATGAGTTCATTGACTTCGAGCTTCTTGAGGTCTCTAGCTTCAAGAATCGCTGTAACTTTTGATTCCCAACGTTTTGGTAAAGAGTTGAGAATTTTTCTTACTATCTCCACCTTGGAATAAACTTTGCCAAGAGCTGTCAAGCTGTTTATGATGTTAGTAAAACGAGTGTGCATACTAGAAATAGATTCATCATCATTCATCTTAAACATTTCATATTCATGAGTAAGAATATAAATTTTTGATTCCTTGACTTGCGAAGTTCCTTCATAAGTTACTTCCAAGTTATCCCAAATTTCCTTTGCCGTAGCGCAATTCATTATTCTATTAAACTCATTTCCATTAAGAGCATTATATAATAAATTCATAGCAGTTAAATTTAAAGTATAAAGTCTATCGTCTTCACGATCAAACTCTTCTTCTTCCTTTTTGACCTTTACTCCACCAACCACTTTTGTTGGAATATAAGGTCCATTTACAATACATTTCCATATTTCTCTACCTTGAGCTTGAAGAAATATTCTCATTCTAACTTTCCAGAATGAGTAATTATCTCCACAAAAGAGTGGAGGCCGACTACTAGATTGACCTTCACCAAATGAAGCTGCAATGTTAGCCATAAGATCTTAACTCAAAAGATAGTTAATCTTATAATAGAGCTCTTAGCTCTGATACCAATTGTTGCCCAGATGACTAACACAAGAGGGGGGGTGAATTGAGTTGTATTAAAAAAAATAACAATTATAAATCAAATATATAATATAAAATATAAACAAAATATGAAATAACAATAAATATAAGGAGTAAGGGTAAGAGAGAAGCAAACTCAGTATGTTAACGAGGTTCGGCCCCACTGCCTACGTCCTCGCCTCAAGCTACCCCTTGAGGATTCCCAAATTCACTATTCAACCTCCTTCAGGTGGAGATAGAAACCTATTACACCTTTGAACAACACCGCTACAAAGGATCCGTGTAGAACACCCTCTACACTTGCAATCACCTTACACGTGGTGATTCAACTATTCCCTGTGTAGAATACTTTCTACACACACAAGGGTTATACACACCCTTTTTCTGATACAAAAGCTGATAGTGGGTAGGTTATCAGAAAACACTCCTCAACGAGTGAAATAAGAACAATACAGCGCAAGCTATATCTCTCAAAATGAACAAGGATTAAGGCTCAATGTTTAGAGAAGAGAGAATGAAAGCTTTGAATGAATGTTGTATGCTCTTGGTGTTGTAAATGTGAAGCTCTCAAATGATCTATTTATAGGCATATGAGACTTCATATTCAAATTTAAAAAAGATTCACATGTCAAAGACAACATCATTCACTTTTTCAAAAAATTCAAATAAAAGGTTCTTCTTTTTCAATTGTCAAAGACAACATCATTCACTTTTTCAAAGAATTCAAATAAAAGGTTCTTCTTTCTCAATTGTCAAAGACAACATCATTCACTTTTTCAAAAAAATCAAACCTAATCTTTTACTTTTGGCATATGACAAAATGAGCACACTTTCATTTTCAAAAAATTCAAACCTAATCTTTTACTTTTTGTATAAGTCTAAAAAAGCATCAATCACTTTTGAAAATATTCAAATAAAACATGCACATGTGAAAGATGACAATCTATCATCTTTAATATTTTCAAAGTTCAACCCTTTAATCAAGGCATGCACATGCAAAAGATGACAATCAATCATCTTTCAAAATTTTCAAATTTAATTTTCAAAAATATTCATGCACATGTGGAAAATGTATTTTAATGCTTTATGATAAAATATTAATTTTGAGCATTAATCCTAATTTCGAATTTTGAAGAGATTTATTACATTACTCTATAATTTTAATGTGAACTTGTTCCCTTCTTGCTCATGCTTGTTTCCTTGATGTGCTTGACTCCATTGTGTAGACAACTTGAGCTTGAGACTTCTTTATTCTTTGAATTCATTTGTTATCATCAAAATCCATGTGTAGATTTATAATCACATGAAACTTGAAACCTTGAGTTCAACAATAACGAACAATGAGTTAATACAAATATATAAATTAGCCTAAACTAATTACAAGTACATGATTTCAATTTGCCTTCCATCTATAACATGATCTTCATTGGTCGTTATTTCTAGCTGGATTTTCTTTTATAAAGAATTTGCTTTGTGGCACTTGTGATATTGCTTGAATCTCAAGGAGTTGTGAATCTTGTGGTTCCATATCATGTGCGACACTTGGTTTGACGCTTGTCTTGACATTCCCCTGCAAGCTAATGTTGGAGCAGATCCTAAGCTTGTCCCAAAGAAGGAGGAAACGTGCAGAAGTGAGCCCTTTTTTGTTAAATATATATGCAAGTTGTTCAAGGGTAGTATAATACTGTGTGATATTGTCCTTGGCAACTACATATTCTCTTAGGAAATGGTAGTCATCCTTAACTTGTTTAGTGCGAGCATGGAATACAGAATTAGAGGCCAAGGCTAGGACTTAAAGGTTGTCATGCTGGAGTGTAGGAGGGGCATCAAGTTGTATGCATAGCAATTTAAATAGCATTCGGGAGCCAATCCAATTAGGCACTAATCATAGCCAAAGACATGTACTCAGCTTCTATACTAGACTTGGACACCACGGGTTGCTTCTTAGCACTCTAACTGATCAAGCATGGACTAGGAAAAATATTATAGACAATGGTGAAGCGGCGGTTATCAAGATTCCCAGCCCAATATGAGTCACTATATGCTATTAAATTGAGTGTGCCAAGGCCAAAAAATAAACCATGATATAAAGAACACTTGAGATAGCAAAGAACTCACTTGGTAGCAATCCAGTTCGTGGTGGTGGGGTTGTGCATGAATTGGTAGAGTTGGTTGATGGAGAATGCAATATCTGAACATGTGAGGGTGCAGTACTGCAGCAATCCAACCATTTGATGATATTTTGTGGCATTGGCCAGAAGATCACCATCATTTTGGGAGAGTTTGGCACATGCAGACAGATGTGTCTTAGCTGGTTTAGCTCTAGTCCTCTTGCATTTCTCTAGGACATATCTAATGTACTTGGCTTGGAGCAAATGGAGACCTGCCTCAGTGCACAGGACTTGAATGCTTGAAAATAAATAAAGAAGCTCTGAGATTTTTAATTGTAAAAAGGATTTTTAGACAATTAATCAAATGAGTAATAACGCTGGAGTTGTTTCCTTTTATAATAATATCGTCAACATATGTGAGCAAAAATAGAGAAACATGTGATTGATCAAAGATAAACATGAAGTAATATACTTTACACTCTTAAAAGCCAAGAACAAGGAGATTGTCTGTGAGTTTGTTGAACCATGCTTGAGAGGCCCATTCAAGGCCATAAATGACCTTTTGAAGCTTACAAACATGGTTGGGATATGCCAGATTGATGAAGCGAGGAGGTTGCTCCATGAAGATTTATTGCTTAAGAGATCCTTAGAGAAAGGCATTGGATACGTCTAGTTGTCTTATGGGCCAATGGTAATGAACTACAAAAGCTAAAATGGTGCGGATGGTGGAACATTTAACATAGGATTGAAAATTTCATTGTAATCTATCCCATCTTGTTTTTTGAAACCTATAACCACAAGTCCAGACCTGAAGCGATCAAGAGAACCATCTGCATTTTGTTTAACTTTGCAAACCCATTTGTTAATGATAATGTTTATGACTGGGTTGTGGATAAAGGAACCATGTATGATGGGACTAGAGGGCATGAACTTATTCCTGCATGGCTTGGCGTCAATGGGATGATGTGTTTGCTTGAGCAAAAGTGCATGGAGTGGTAGGGATAATGGATTGAAAAGCCATGGGATACTTGGTGGAGAGATAGAGATGATATCCATAGAAAGCTTTGATTTTTCTAGTGCCATCTTGAGAGTGGGTAGTCATGGAATGAGAGGAGGTGGAGGCATAAGTGAGGTCTATGAAGAATGGATGGCCAAAGATGGGATTTGAGTTTTGGAGGGTTGGAGTGTCAACAAACATATGAGAAGGTGAAGCTAAGGTTTATGGTGATGTGGTGGTGTCTGTAGTGGGAGAGAATTCTATGGACAAAGATGTACATCCAAGATTGTTATTGAAAAAAGGAGAAGAGTTATCACCTAGAATAAAAGATGATACTTATCTTGACTGAGCAGAAGCTGTTGCAGACGAAGAAGTAGAAGCTGTTGCAAGCACATTTGGTATAGATGGAGACTAATCCTCCCTGGAAAGTTGGTTTCATCAACCACCACATGTCTATTGTTGATGGCCTTTTTGAAATGAGATTCATAACTTCTATAGCCACGGTAGTTAAAGTTATAACCTAAGAAAGCACATCTTTTGGACTGATACATTAGTTTGTAACTATTATAAGGTTGAAGCAAGAGATAACAAGTACAACCAAAGACATATAGCAAGATGTAATCTGGTTGTTTATTAACGAGATATACTACAGCGTTAAAGGAGTCTACCCAAAATTAGAGGGTGAGTGGGATTGTTCAAGCATGGCTAAACCTGTCACAATTATGTGTCAGTGTTTTCTCTCAACCAACCCATGTTCTTAAGGAGTGTAGGGGCATGAGATTCTATGACTAATCCCATGGGATATTAGAAACTGTTTGAAGAGATGAGGAGTGAATTTTCCACCTCCATCTAATTGAAGACTTTTACTTTGTTGGGAAAAAGGTTCTCGACTAGGCATTTAAATTTGAGAAAGTAATCAAAAGTATCAAATTTGGCATGCAATGGAAATAGCAATGCGAGTCTCGAGAAATTATCAATAAAAATAACATAGTACTTGCATCCATTGAGAGAAGAGACATGTGAGATCCATATATCTAAATAAATTAAAGGGCTGAGATGTTACATTATTTGACTCTGAAAAGGGTAAACACTTTGATTTTGACAATTGATAAGACTCACACAAAGGGCCATATTGACTTGATTTGGTTAGAGGAAGATTTACAAGATTCTTGACTTGTTTAAAGACTAGCAACATGGGATGTCCTAGTCTTCTATGCCAAGTTAAATAATTTGTTGTGACCCCTATGAAGGTAGTGAGTCTACTTGTTTTATTTATTGACCTTGACAACATGATGGGATAAAGTTCATCTCTACTATGCACCTGGAAAAGTGTCTACCCCGTGCGAATGTCCTTTACAAAATAATGAGAGTCAATCAAAATGATCCAACAATGATTATCAATACAAAACTTCTATATAAATAGTAAGTTTCCAACATCAATGGGGCAGTGTAAGATTTTTTTTTCATCTGCAAAGAATTATTGGAATTACATAGGGTACTGGAACTTGTATGAGCTATGGACAGATTATCACCATTACCTATTGCCACTTCTTCATCACCTTTATAAGAGTCTTGAATTGTTAGATTCTCAAGAGCATATATGACATGGTTGTTGGCTCCACTGTTAGCATACCATGTTTGTTCATCTAATGAGTTTTGAGCAGTATTTTTTCTAGTAACCATTGTTGCTAGTTGCGTGGGTGGATCCTCCCCTGATAGGCAAATCTCATGCGATGGAAGTAGTCAAGGGCTTAGTGTCCCATCTTTCAACAAATTTGACATGGTGCTTTGGCAGAAGTTCTAGAAAAAGAGATTTGGTTTTTGAAGTTGCTCTGGCCATCCATTCAACTAAGACGTTATTGATATGAGTTACTACTAGCTTTGTTGTTTTGCTAGTAGTTTTTGTTATGACCAGAGTTGTTTCCCTTCTGATTATATTGCTTTGGCTTGTGAGAATATAAGACAAAATTCCTTGATTCATAGATGCTTGGAGTAAATGTATTTCCTAGCAATATCTTGTAATTAAGTAGTTTTGCCAAAAAGTCTTCAAATGAGAAGACTATATCACGTGCAAAGTTGAAGGAGGCAATAAATGTAGTGGATGTTAGGTTCAAGCCTCCTAAGACGTATGATATGAGATCCTCATCTTTTATATTCTTCCCAACAGCTGTGAGTTGGTTAGCCTGGGATTTGGCTTGATTGAGAAGCGAGAGCCTTGCTATAAAGACTGCAACTGGCATTTTAAATATGCAATTTGTAAACAAGATTGTGATGCGAAATGGGAAGAAAGTGAGGTCCTTACTTGTCTTGATGTTCCAAGTCTATAAATGGAGGAGAGGACATTGTTAGACAATGTGGTTGTAAACCATTCAAGAAGGTATTGATCCTTCTTTTGCCATATAGAATAGTTGGTATTAATCACATCAGTTATATTTACATTGTCATCAACAATGAACTTGGGAGGGCATGGCTCGGTGCCATCAATATAAGTTCATGAATTCTAAGAATGGGAATGAACTAAGAAACCTAGTTTAGATAATTTGTGCCATCCAATTTGGTGGAGATCTGGTGGGTAATTGCTGGTAATACAAAGGAGGTTGTAGAGGAGGCCATATTGATTGGTAGAATTAATGAGTTATTTGTTGGTAGCTCTGATACTATGAAAGATTTAAAATGAAATAACTTGAATGAAAAATCAAGCCAAGGAATCTTCGCTATTTATACTTGAATGTATCATATACATGTAATGAACAATGAGTTAATACAAAGATACAAATTAGCCTAAACTAATTACAAATACATGATTTCAACTGGCCTTTCATCTATAACATGATTTTCACTAGTTGTTACTGCTAACTAGATTTCCTTTTATAAAGGATTTGCTTTTTGGCACTTGTGATATTGCTTGAATCTTGAGGAGAAGTGAATTTGGTGGTTCCATATTAGGCGTAACATTTGGTTTGACACTTGTCTTGACATTTAATTGGCGTCTAATGAAGACGTTAAGCTCTTTGTTCAATACAACAACTCACAGATGATGATGCACAATTCTTGGAAGAAAACTTGCCTAGGGCTTTCGGTTTTTCCTCGTGCAATCTATACCGATGCTTCAAATATTCTTATTTAGAGTTGGAGGTGAAAAATAAACACGACTCTATATATATTATATGAGTTATTCTATTCTCAAGTCTGTGTGTAGAACACACCATCTACATCATTTAAATTGTAAAATTTAAAATTTAAAATTTATTTTCCAAATCAAATTATGACATATAAACACTTTACTAAGTATTGTATACACTAGTTTAAAAATAGAATTTCTGATGTTGTATAGGTTTCCTACGCATAATAGCTAGGATTCCTATGCTAATTACAGTTGATACATAATTCCTCCCACTTAGTTGCGGATTTCATTAAATAATTGGCTCACACTGCATTCTTAGCTAACTTCGACTCGGAATTTAATTGTTTCTAGTAGATTTTTATTGGGAGAATGACTGAGAAAATTCTTGGATAGCCAATGTTTGGTGCAAGGGAATCTGTGTACACAAACCCTCACATGAACAGTAGAATCATCGTTCACATGTGAGAGTCCGAGTACAAGGACCCGGGCACCTAATAGAACTCTTTTTGGATAGGAAACAGTTTTAGAAAGTAAGAAAATTTTTAAGTATTTTTTATCGAGTTTTTTGAAAGTGGAATGAAAATTTTGAATAAAGAATTTTTTAAATATGTCCTATATTGATATTTTTGCAATGCATTTTTAGTAGCACGTAACCTATAGAATGATGGGTCAGTGTACATCGTCGTGACAAGAAGACCTCAATTCTTTGAAATGATGGAAGCTGCCTTAAATAATCATCAGCTAATGGCTAAATTATATGAACTAAATGTAGAAATCTGCACTGTGAAATAGAAACTCTTTAATAATCTCCTGTTCAATAAACTTACTCTTTCCTGACTTTATAATTAGAAGGAAAACCGTGTGATGTTTTACAAAGAATAGAAGGGAAAGAATAAAGATATAATCCTAGTGTTTCGAGTTACTTTCTCAAAGCTTATTAATACAACTCAAAAATGGGCACGGGGCTATATTTCATCTACATCCAAATATGCACTTGAAATATTGCATGAATATCCTGAAAACTTCAAATGTTGTGTTAATTGATCAAGCATGGAGTGTATACTCCTCCAAATTTCATGTCTCTTGTCGTCAACCAGAAATTCATGAACACAACCTTCAATCTCGATGAGGCTAATTGCTCTACACTTTTTGATCCCATAGTCATCCATTAGTTTCCTTATCTTCTTCACGTCTTCCCATCTCTCAGCTTCACAGTATATGTTTGAGAGAAGCACGTAAAGCCCTGAATTATATGACTCCATCACCAAAAGCTGCTTGAGGATTTGCCTCCCAACCTCTATATTACCATAGGTCCTACAAGCACCAAGCAAGGCACACCAAACCACAACATCCGGCTTCATTGGCATTCCTCCTATCAGCCTAATTGCTTCTTCTAAGAGCCCTCCTCTCCCAAGAAGATCAACCATGCAAGCATAGTGCTCAATTTCATGTGATAGCCCGTAAATGGAACTCATTTTATGAAAATAATGTCTCCCCAAGTCAATAAGACCACTGTGACTACAAGCAGAAAGCAATCCAGTGAAAGTGATCTCATCAGGCCGAACTCCACATGCTTGCATCTTTTCAAAAAGGTCTATAGCTTCTAAGCCACGTCCATGGAGTGCCAGGGCCCCAATAATAGCATTCCAGGACACTGTATTCTTTTCTGGAATCTTGTAAAAGATATCCAAGGCAATTCTTGGGGAACCACACTTTGCATACATGTCTATGAGGGAGTTATATAGAGTGACCCCACGTATTGAACTGTTACTGCATATGTAATTATGGATTTTCTTTCCCATGACCAAATCACCAATTTGGCTACAGGCTGAGAGAATACTAACTAAGGTAGCCTCATCCGGCACCACCCTCAAATCACACATGTTGAGGTAAAGATCCAAAGCTTCCCTGCAACGGCCTCCTCTGACATAAGTCGAAATCATTGAATTCCAAGAAACCACATTTTTCACTGGCATGTTATCAAAGATTTTCTGAGCGGATATAGTGAGGCCATGTTTAGCATATGCAGTAACAATGGAAGTCCAAGAGACCACATTTTTATTAGGCATTCGTTCGAAAACCATTTTCGCTGCATGCAAATGCCCACACTTAGCGTACATATCCAGAAGAGCATTTCTCACGATTAGATCAATCTCAATTCCTGTAATCTCAATGTAAAGATGCAAAAATCTTCCAGAATCCAAATCACAAACTTGTGAACAAAGAGAAAGTAGACTAACTAAGGTGAACTCGTCAGGCTCCACCCCTAATTCTCTCATGTCCTGAAACAATAAAAAAGCTTCCTTGGAAAAACCCATTTTCGAATAACCACCAATCATCAAATTCCACGAGACTAAAGTCCTTTCCGAAATACCGTCAAACATTTTCCGGGCACACTCAATCGACCCACAAACAACATACACACTTATAAGGGCATTTTGCACACAAACTTGGAAACCAGTTCCGAATTTAATGGCTTGACCATGAACAACCACAGCTTCCCAACACGCCAACTTTCGAGCACAGGCCTTGAGAACAAAGGGAAGGGTAAACTCGTTTGGCGAAAGGCCCGAACCAATCATTTTGCGGTAGAGCGAAATTGCCTCCATAGGGTCATCGCCATTTGAGTAACCCCTTATCAAACTATTGTACATAAACTTATTGGGTTCTGGGGCTTTGTTGAATACGAGCCGTGCATATTCGAGATCTCCGTTGTCGGCAAGGGCGCAGAAAGAAACCAACTTTCCCAGTGTGAGGTTCTCGTTGGTCAGGCCACGGAGGATGATTTGGGCATGGATTAGCTTGAGTTCTCTCATGGATGAGCATTTCTCTAGGAGGTGGTGGAGGTTTTGGTGAATGGGGGACTTGAATCTGTGGGTGAAAGTGGTGGGTAGAGAGTGGAAATGGAACGAAGAATGCTTAAGGCGGGAACCAACGGTCGAGTATTTGAGAGTGAAGAACATGATAACCGGGCATTTGGTTAGAACTTCTGAAATGGAGTTAATGCCAAACGTATCGGTTCTTTGAAAATTTGTGGGACATCGCAGGAAAACTTTGTCGTTTTGGTTAAGTTGGTAAGAATGGATTACTCCTCCCACTGTGCTGCAAAGTTCAATGAATCTGCATAGCATAGTATAGAGTAATGCCATATATAATTATAGAGTGTTTAACTATAGTCGTTTTAAAAAAAAAGTAGAATATATTATTAAAAAATTAATTTTTTTTATATAAATCTTGTATTTATTCACTTTTTTTTAAAATGATTGTATGACATTTACACACTTACGAGTGTAACTATCATTTATCTTATATTAATAAAGTTAAAAAAATATGATAGTTAGGGACGAAATCCCAAAACAAACATTACAGTGCAGAATAAAAACAAATCAAGGAATGAAATCTAACGATTCTAGCGCCATAATTTCATGACTCGTGATGGAGGAAAAAAAGCCATGAAGGCAGTTTTGTCGGGCTGAATAAGAATCAATCAGCATTAGAGTGTGCACTGCAATTGTTTGTATTTGTGATGGTCTTTGACAATCATCTCACCCGTATTGTTGGATAATGGAGTATATGACTAATGAATGTAACTCCTAGAAAAAAGCATGGCGCTCTTGGCAAAAGGGGATGTCAGATCTTGCATTGGCCGGAAGTAGCAAATCGTGAGATCCATGTGCATTGCCGGCAGCGCGTGTGTCGCATGCACCGGTCAAAATGTAGAAGTGCTTGGTGGGGAGATGGACTTGAATCAAGAGACTCCTTGGGAGGCATATATCTGGTGGTGGTGGGTGGCAATTCCGCGTAGGTAAGAGACTTTGAAAAAACAGCAAGAAAAATATATAAAAAGAAACGTAACATGGCTAGAAAGCCAACGAAAAACAAACTAGAAACAATTGGCATCTAAATGAGGTTGAGTTAAACGGATCATGTGATGCGTGGAGGCCATGCGGTTTGGAGGTGGTGTCTGACTGCCACACACTGCTTGGTGGGTTCTGCTTGTGGTCATGGGTGGTTGAAGATAGGGTGGCGCTTTCAATGATGTGGGTGATGTGGTGAGTCGGTGGAACAAAAACTCTACATCGCTCAAGTTAACGGAAAGAAACACCAAGGGAGAAGAAAAAAGGGAAAAAAATTGAGAGATTGAGGGGAAGAAATCATTAGCACTAAACAAAATTAGACATTTTCAAACATGACTTTCTCAATATTTACCCATTTCATTTCTACATTTCGCAACTGCCATCCAGAATTTTATAAAGAAGGAAGAATCCAAAGATTGAAGAGAGATGCAGAAACTGTAAGGGACCAAGACAAGAATGCCATTGCCGCAGACAACTGGTATCTACCACATAACTTTGGAGGGCAGTAGGATCTACCAGCATCACGCAGGATATCTGTGACACTAGCTGATGAGGATGCCGCGGCAAGCAAGAGAAACGATAAAACCTGTGATGGAACAAAACATTATATCCCTCTTAAGCAGTTACATAGGGATGATATCACAGAAGTTCTCAAATGATTCAAAACCGCACGTACCAAATCTCCTACAATTACGACCAATACTATTCTTGGTTGACGAGGTAAACGTCTAATGAAAACAGAGAACGCATCAACTGCCAGCAATGTCAGGCTCCATGGAATTACCAAACCCATGACTGTCACCAAATAGCTGTAAGATCAAAATGAGCAATGACAAAGTTAAGGAATCAAATAAAAAAATTGCAGGGCAACATATACATTATACGGGTAATCAAATCCCATAAATAATTGAAAATGGCGCTATATAAGACTTCGAGTTTATGGATAAGATAATGCAACAGATTTGGAAAATCAGTGTCGAGAACTAAAATGTCTTTGATAAATGGCTCATTGTATTCAACTCCCGAGTCTAACCAGGTTCTACCCATTATACCAAGTCACCAAACCTAGCACAGTTAATAGATGAGACAAATGGGCCTTCCATTATCACATAGACTAGCATAAAGGATATAATAACTGTACACATAAAGTCTGATGAACAGATTTGTTTCTCAACTTCTTGAAATGTGAATTCCACTTCAAAGGGAACCTTTGGTAGATCATATTCTCACATAAAAAGTATCACATGTTAAGAATGGTGTTCCATGAAAATGCAACCAGTGATTTACAACGGTTTGTTAAACTGGAAACGCGTAAATAAAAAACTGTTAACCATGTCCACCACGATTCGAAGTGTGTAGAAACCTAAGCCTAAACTTCCCAAGGCATGATCCATTAATCATTCATAACATCTGTGCCATGTTACCTAGTTCTCTAGAATCATCTTTCTATATTTTTTCTAAAGCCTTATGCTCACCTATAAACATGCTGTATTATCAATAAAGTAAAGGCTCGAGAAAATCGACCACCAAGAGATAGCAAAAGAATTGAACAATATTAGTCATTGTCAATTTGAATGCCCTCCCAAGCAGAATCTCATGTTCCTTCAAGAATCCATCCTTGGCCAAAATCAGTTCCATCTGCATCAAAAACAGGCTTCCTCCAATATAGCCCACTTTTGTGGTGACACATCTTGCTTTATTATTAAAGTGGGCTATTTTGATCCAATATTTTTCCTCATAAATGGCATCCTTATCATTTGGGCAATATTTTATTTTTCTTTGAATTGAACAGTTCTTATATGCCCAAGAATGGCAAGAAATTTAAAAGTAAATTACATGTGCAGTTTAAAAATAAAACTCTCACATCCCTGGTCCAATTAACTGAAAATCAGTGTAATACAAATATTTTGATTATATGTGCCCCTCTTAGCGTACTTTTATTGTAGCTAAGTTGCCATGAGATTCTGGCACATGCACATAAATAATGACCCCTTGCCTTCTTTCCTTTACCTGACAACATTCATGAATGAAAAGAAAAATGTTATTATGAATTACACGCTCAAAACCTTGAGTCCTATTGATCTAAGGTATTTTAGCAGATACGTAAGGAACTTTCCAAGTCCCAACTATAACCAGAACCCCATGGTTGTCTAGTTATCAACTATATTGACTGATCTTCTCCAACAAATATGCATTAAGAAGAGCTTCTACGCTAAATCTTCACAAACTTTGATGAAACTACTTGAGCAATAAAAAAATGCATCATTTCAATTATTCCCTGCCAAAACCTGCAACCCTTTGATTTCTAGATAAAAGGTTTAATATTATTTTGAGTAATCCTTTATGAACTAATATATCTCGTGGCAAGTATAAATCAGACGTATACACAACCTAGTTTAAAAACTACTCAAATGCACACCAGAATGAAAATGGTTCAAATTACAGTGCCAATTTTTGGGTAAGTAACAAAATAGTCATTTCAATGAAAAATATTGAAGTGTGTGAAATGGAGGTACAGTCTTTCCAACCTTCATTCGGTAAAGTTCGGACTATAACTCCTCAAAATTCATATCGCCTAATATTAATTAACTGGACTTAACCGAACTAAGCCACATTCATAACCGAGAACTTTAGTGGGCATTGAGAATCAATACACATTGGCACACAGTCAAGACTATAACATGTGTGCGTACTAAACATAGGCAATCCCTGGAAATTCTTCTGACTTACTGCTTTTCTCTTGAATCGTACTCCAGTAATTTCAATTGATTCAAAATGGGCTTGCATCCATAAGATGTCCAGCCAAACAGGGGCAATCTAAAGCTCAATATCGTAAACCTTCCTCTCCTCGCCTTTTATAAATTCCAAAAAAGTCGTTAAATTTATGTATTTACAATCAATTCCTACGCAACCTATGGACATGCCAGCTCGGTCCAACCATTAGGAACCACAATTCATGTCGAATTCTTACGGTTTTCACCAACCAAACGCTCTAACAAGCAATTTTCATTCACCAATTACGATCAACGCCATTTTTTGCGATGTTCAGAGAAGGGGCAAAATATCGGGGTAGTTATGATCCACAGCACCGAACTCAGCAATACCCAAGAATTTGAGATAAGGATTTTAACAAAGCGAGAAGAATAAGACGAAACCCACAAAAGGGTTCGATAAAAACACAATTCTGAAGTTCAAGGCAAATGAAGATGAGAATTACCAGAAGGAAGTGTAGCTGTAGAAATCAACGTCCACGCACATTAAGAGAAGGGATGCAGAGGAGAAGACAGTCTGACCCATCCGCAGTGCCAAGCTGGCGCTGGTTCCCAACGCTCCTGGCAACTCGTCCATGCTATTGTCGCTTGCATGCAAGGCCTCGACATAGTAAATTCATGTTCTCGGCGGCCTTAGCCATTCCTTGCAGGAATTTTAATATACGAATGAAGGGAAAAGTAAAAACAAGTAAGAAAACGAGGAAGAGATGAAAACGAAATCACAACTGCTTATGGTAATCGGTCGAGTGAAGGGGAATCCGCATAAATGGTAACAACGCATGTGATGGAAAAGGAATGCTTAGGACGGAAAGAAAAGAGGGGAAAGGGTGGGAATACGTAATGGCTACGCAGCTCGGCATCTTCACTTCAGTCCACTCCAATTATTTTCTCCGGCCTGGCTTTGATTTTTACTATATTTTTATTTCATTTTTTTATGTTTTAATTTATTTTGAGATTAGTTATGCCAAGTGTCCAAATTTTGCAAAAAAAAATTGTATCTCATAAAAAAAATTAATATTTTTATACTTTATGGTAGGATCTACGATTATAAAGAGATTTTATAAAAATAAATTTATTAAATTAACATATTTTTATTAGATAAATTAAATAAATTTATAATCTAACATATCATATCATGTCTCTAATTTACGTCAATTTATTAATTTTTTTTTATAAAAAAAATTATGACTAAAATATTAATTTTTTTAAAAAAACTTGCACGAAAATTATATACATAAAAGTAGTACAAAACATTACTCCTTTGAGATTCGTCCATTTTATAAGTGCCAAGACATCCAAAATAAAAACCTACCAAAGGAACTTGTTGAGGCGACGGCCAGGGCTCTTAAGGCGACAATAATCCCTTTATTGGTTGCTTACTTTGTTGCAAATAATTAGTGTATATATATATATAGGTATTAAATGATTAAAAAATAATTTAATGTTAAATGATTAAAAATAATTTATTATTCTTCATTTTTATTTTAAGATAAAATAGTAATAATTAAAAAAGATAAATAATATCTTTCATATATTTATAGAATTATTATATAATATAAATGTTTAATATTATTATTATATAATATTTTATCTTTCAAAGTTCCAATATCATCGACCAAAAGTTAAAGAGTTTCGATCTCTACTATAAATTCTTTATTTTTTCACTTAAGCGTTCATTTTTCTTTGGTTTATTTATTTGCACACGTTCTCTTTAATTTCCAATTAGATACATAATAATTTATAGATGAGAGAGATCATGCAAACAACAATGATCATCGATCAAAAGATTGTGCTGAACAAAAAGCTGGAGTTTTTCTCGTCATAAGAGCCATAACCATCGCCTCAACAAGATCCTTTTTAAAAATAAATTAGTTTTCTTTTGCTTCTGAGAAAACATTTTTTCCCCTTTCAGGATCGAATTTTTTATTTATTAATATGTCCACCGACACCCTTTTAATGGTGGTGTACGTGTGGGGTATGCTCTCTGCGTTTTCACGCATTCTGGCCTGGTTCTAATTAATTACTAGGAAAAAAAAATGAATATTATATAGGAATATTGGATCCCACATTGCAAGGTAATTTCAAGATGGAGTTTTTTTTTTTTTTTTTGAAAGTTTGGAAACATCGATCGTCATCATAAGACGTACTGATTCATTAGCCATAATAATATACAAACTGGATGATAATCTCCGTGCATGCATGCATGCATGCTCCATCGAATTCCTCGCAGGGAAGTTTTGCAGTTCCTTTTTCATCAACTTACAACAAAATCTAAACCGATCATCATGTTATTTTTGAAAAACAAAGTACAAAAAAAAAAAAGGCCTATCAATCAAGCTGAGCATACCAAATTCCCTGGATCTTCACATCCTTTGGAGTTTTTGCTCCCAAATCAGTGTCAGATGGCTGTATGCTTTCAAACACACCAATCACCTCCCCAGTCTCGGGCTTGCTCTTGGTGACACTCAGGGTGATTTTCCCCGTCGATGAAGATGTATTCTTTACGTTTTCCTTCACAAGTTCTTCTTCATCCCCTCTTCCTCCGGCAGGCAATGCTACTGCATTGTCATAACCTGTTGATCCACCCCTTCCCTTTGGGTCCAAGAAAGAGGAGCCACGGTAGGAAGGTACCAAGAACTCTCCGCTAAAGCTCTCTGGTTTCCCTGATGCTACCAACTGTTTGATGGTGAAAAGGAATGGTACCCTCTCGCCGCCGGGAAGCTGGACGGTGACAGCGGCGTAGTCGATGCCGTCTTTTTCCTCGAACTTGATGGTGCCGTCGGGGGATACTTCAAGGGGTCCTTCGATTTCGTCGAGGGTGTAGGTCAAGCGAGTCATGAGCTTGGTGTTTTGGAACTCGGGTGGGGAATTCTTGTTCACACCTTCGGCTTTGACAGTGAAGGAAGTGGGTTCCAAGCAGAGCTTCTTGGTGCTGTACTTGCCGGGCTTGAAAGCGAATTTGTCAACTCCGCCATCAATGGTTGGGCACTGGTTGGCTGTGCCGGTTCCCTTCACCTCCATGTATGTCTTGCTTTGAATTTCATCGTAGGTTAGTCTCTTCGGAACTCCTTCAGCACCTGCTCCCTGAAAAAAGAAAAAAAAAAAAAAAAAAAAAAACAAAATGATCGAAGGAAATTTAGGAAATTGTAACAACGGAACTACCTAAAACCAAGAACCAACATCCTCTGATTATGTACATGCAACAGAAAATCTTGCAGACCTGAATTTCACGAGTCACGACAGTGATCGCATCAGCACGAAGGAATTAATGCAGACTTTGTCACTAATTTTAATAATTTGGTTTTTGAATTAACAATATTGCTTATAAAGTAGTTCATCAAATGTTAGAACAGACGTGCGCGCAGAATCTGGCAAATTAAAGTGGTTCATATATACGATTGATATATGTGTGTGTGTGTGTGTGTGTGTGTTTTGATTGCTTTCAACCCATTTTTATGCATGTTGGTCTTTTGATCAGCGAGGAAGGACAAAGGATGATCTGAAATAATCTCGATTGACAGGAGAAACTAGCATGAATGAAAACCCGCGATCGATCTTAATTATTCCCAAACAATCGCAGAAACCTAAATATACGAGATCCTTTTGTTTAATCCTAGCTTCTTAAATTTAAAGGTCGATCGGCATTACATGATCAAGTACAACGAGAAAACAAAAAGAAATGCATGCATACCGACACAACGAGGGCCGATGTTGCAAGAGCAAACCCGGCAATCTTGGTAGCGTCGACACACTTGTTAGCCAATTCTTTAATATCAGCATGAAGAGAACAAGTCAGCCTGGCTGCAGCTGGTTCCACGCCAAAGCACTTGGAAACACTTTGAGAAGACCTGAGCTGCAGGCTACTCCTAGAAGACACACCCACCTTGGCGGGTTGCAAGAGTGTAGCTGCTGCTTGTAGTGAGGCTGCCATTCTGTTCAAACTTAATTTTTGCTCTCTTTCTCACTCTCAGTAGTTTATATGCATATTCTGAGAAACGGACTAAAAAGAAGAGTTTTTGTGTGGTGGAAGGGTGGGAGGGGAATAGAGACAAGATGGTGTTATTTGGTGGCCTTGCTGCGAGTAAGATAAGGGATAGGATAAGGTTTTCTCTTTCTCTTATTGGTTGGTTGAAGCTAATGCCTTTGTTTTTTTGTAGTTTGCCACCTGTCAATTTTTCATTTGGGATAAAGATACTCTAAGTGGGACCTGCTTGTGTGATGGCTGAAAGGTGAAACCTGTTCTAATCTTGAGATAACTCCTTTGATAATCTAGGGTGGAACAGTCTTAAGTAGATGAGTTTGATGTTAAGATGAGTCTAAAACGGAACTAAACTGAAATGAGCTGCGCTTAATTCAAGATCCAAACGAAACCTTAATATGGGCATATATCAATATCCCAATCTTATTTCATTAAATGCTTGGGTTTTGATCCCCTTTTATGTTAAAATGTTCTATCTCGTTCCATTTAATGTGTCATCTTCTATTTCTTATCATAGTAGAGACTGTAACTTCTTTAGCTCGAGACATGACATCACCATCTTCTTTTGATCTTATTGCTTACAAGCAAGATAATGTTGCTCTCCTTGCTCTCTCTCTCTCTCTCTCCCAATTAACATAATTCATAATTCAAGGGTCATTTAGTTTATGGCCTGATGTTGGGCTTCCAATGTAAGGTTTTTCTTTACATATTTTCTCATAAGCCAATAGCAACTTCACTAAAACACAACAAAAACCAAGTAATTAAAGGAGGAATTTGGGCAATATCTATGCGTACAAACATGGCTAAGTTTATAATCTTGGGATGACTGAATGCTGATGGGCTCCTCGGTACTCATATAATAGACCCGAAAAATGATAAAAGGCCCAAATAAAGATACATCGGTTGTCATATCTTGAATTCTGAATTCTTGTTCCAGTTATAGATTGGCAAAATCCTTTTCAACCCCCCTCCCCACGGGACCTTCTTTTGGGCCAGAGTCAGTACTGTAGACAATAAAACCAGAAATTCCTAATGCATTCTTGCCTAAGGTGTGAGCAATTAAGTAGGCTTCTCTAAGGATCTGTCTAGCAGTATTCATAATTTTGTAGCTTGAGTTTAATGTCTGATAATAGCATTCCAAAATTGAAATCTTCCACAGGACCTTGGACAAGCATCACAACTTGTTTTGAATCTCCCTATAAAATTATTCTCCTCAAGCTAAATATTGCTGCTTGGAGAGCTGCATAAGTTTCATTTATTAGTGGATCTGGGAATAAGTCTTGCTTCTTCCTCATTGTGGCCAAAATCGTACCCTCCCAATCTCAAAATACAATTCCAATCCCTACCTTACAGTGTATCATATCCACCGCAGTATCCCAATTAATCTTGAAGAAGTATGTAGGGGGGAGGTTCCCATCCATCAAACCTATTAGTAGTAATTGCTGGCTGAGTGGTCACCACTAGTTGAGAATCTCTAAAATCCTGCAGCAACTAATAGGCATTTTGCAACAGAGAGTTTGGGTGGGTGAGAATATCTTTAAATACAAAATCATTTCTTCTCCTCCAAAGTTTCCAAAGTAAGTTCTTCCATCTCCTCTTTGTTTTAACTTCATGAACATTTCTTCTCTATTTTTTGGAATTTTCTTTGAGCACTACCCTCTAGCTACAGTGCATTCCCATAATATATGTTTAGTGGTAAACTCTACGTTATGAACATTCCCATAATCTTAAAAGGAAAAATATAGTTGCAAACACAATGGTGCATTAATCTATGCACTAATGTAATGTAATTAGTCAAAAAGTAAATGTATAATCTTGCATACTCCTTTAAAAAAAATAGATAAAACTTAAATCTACATAATTTTTTTTTTTATTTTTCAATTAGATTTTTCCCTTGAATTTCACAAGTCGCTGTCCCTTGAATTTTCCTTTTATTTAACAGCCTTTTCTAAGTCATTAAGCTTTTAGTCTGAAATTATTGCCAGTGTAACCGTATTGCAGAAATTTCTTCACAGGGTTTATGCTTCTTTTAAGATCGACTCCTCACACACTGAAAAAATTAGGATTCTAACCGATTAAATAGGCTGGATGATAATTGACTCCCTCTAATCCGTCTCTAAAATGCCTAGCCAAATGCCAATGCCTAGCCAAATTTTAACTAAATCTAATAAAAGTGATCTGCATTAAATTAGTCAAAATTCAAAAACTCCACTTTTGAATTACAATAAAGTCATTTCTTTTTCTAAATTCGGTCAACCACCATTCATCTCAAAAATAATATTTTATTAAAAAAATATTCTCAAATATTTTTGTTAGATAATTAGGTTAAGAAAAAAATAGTTGGAAACAATAATTTTAAGTAAAAATTAAATTATTAATAAATATATGGATTACATTTGTAAAATATTAAAAAAATAAAAATTATTATTAAAATGTATAACATTATATTATTATTTTGACTTTAAGATAAATAGTTCAATATAGATTAATATCTCTATCAAACCTCGACTTTTAGTCAAATTTTAGAGTTGGCAATAGTTAGACCATTGTCAAATCTCTAATAAAATTGAAGTTCTAACTAAAGCCAAAGTCATTAAAAAAGTAAATCCAGATTAGACTATTTATCTTAAAGTCAAAATAATAATATAATAATATATATTTTAATAATATTTTTTTATTTTACAAATATACTCAAATATTAATTAAGAATTTAATTCTTATTTAAAATATTGTTTCCTAATTATTTTGTTTCTCATCCTGATTATCTAATATAATATTTTTAGTATAAAATATTATTTTGGAGATAAATAATAGATGACCAAATTTGAAAAAAAAAATGAATTCACTGTAGTTCAGAAGTGAAAGAGTTTAACTACTCAAATGCCAATCACTTTTGCCCAAGTTAGCTAAAATTCCACTTGACATTGGCATTTGAGAGGCCAATGTCCTTGCTCTCAACCAACAAAAAAGAAAAAAAAAACACAAAAATTGTGCCATATAATAAGCCTGTAATTTAATTTTGCAAAACTAAAACAGCAATCCTAATTGCACAATTATGAAATAAAAATTTTATGTACAGTCATTTTTGTGGACTTTTTTATACATTCCAATAATATGATTAATTATGTATTAAAAAAAAAATTTAATTCAGCCAATCATATCAATAAAGTATGCAGAAAATACATAAAAGTGACTGTACGTAATATTACTCATTATGAAAACACATTTTAAAACGAGAATTACTACAGATACAAAGAGTTTACATAAAATAAATACATAAATTGGTGTAATTTTATATGATCTGTTAGATTAATTTTATACTAAAAATATCTTTACAATATGACATACTAGATTAAGTCATATCAATTTATAAATTTACTTATAAAAGTATTTCTCTCTAAAACACTAAGGTAACTGGCATATGGCTTTTGTAATTTCACATGTCCAGTTCAGACCCATTTTCGTTTCCAGTAATCAGAAGCGACGCTCTGAAACTGAGTTTGAAGATCGATTTGCTTACAAATGAATGTACAAATAGTAACTGGAAAATCGATTGCTATGGAGAAGAGAGAGAGAGAGAGAGAGCAGCTCAAAAGTGCTTGAAACACAAATCATCGGTGCTCCTCAAATCAAATTCCAGAATGAAATTCCTTTCTCATCATCGCTACATCGTCCTTCTTCTATCTCTCTCTAGAGATGAATAAATCAAAAGACAGAATGCCCAGAAACAAATTAAAAAAAAAAACGCCATTAAAGTTTGTTTCATCGTCAGGCATTCAGTATGAGTAGGAGGTAATTAATTCTTCATACAAAAGAATCAGTCACACAAATTCCTCATCATTATGCTTGACAATCTCAAAAAAATTAAAAACAAAACAATACGAGGAGATTAGATCATTAGATGGGTACGGAGTTGCCTCTCAGACAAATGCCTCGGTTTGTCGTCACGATTAAAAGAATGGAATATCGGACTCGTCATCATTTTTGTTCATCACCGAGAAAACTCCCAATCCCCATGACTACTCCTACGCATACTAAATCATTAGTTTGGAAAATATAAACTACTTCAAACAAACAAACAAAAATAGAATCATGGCGAAATCTAAAAGAATCTGAAGTAAACAAACAAATAAAAAAAACAAGTCAAAACGATCGTTGAAATAATGAAGCAATCATCGATGGAAAACATAAAAACAGAGAGATCAAGATTGAGAGGGAAGGCCAGAGGTGATCATACTTGGGATGCCAGGCCGAGGGGCGTAAATAGATGAGGAGATGGCGTTGCTTTTATAGGAGAAACAGCCGTTTTAGGGTTGTGAGTTTCGAATCATTAGGGTTTCCAGTTTCCACACACCTATTCAAATTACCAAACATACCATTACTGTAGCATACATTGGACCAAACCGGTGGCCCAATGGTTTATTTGTTTGGGCCCATTCACAAGTTGCTGGAGCCTGGAAGATGATAATACCACAACTGTCATTTTAGTACGAATAAACGAATCTCTTTTATAACTATTTATATAAATTGAGTTTGTTTTTATAAAATGATATTATTTCTATAAATTATTTTACAAAAATGTATTTTATTTAAAATAAAATTATGTAAAAAATTATGAAAATAATTATATATGTATCATTTTCCTTTTGGTTAGTAATATTTTGTTAAGGGCAGTGCTAACTGCTAACGTGCTTCCTAACTTTGACCATATACCCGCTAGTACAAATCTTCCATTTCATTTTCTTCTCCGTTTTGTTTTTCTATTTTTTTAACATATTAAATATTTTTAAAAAATAAAAAATATATACCAATACACTAAAAATTATTTTCTTAATTATTAAATAAAAAAATTAAAAAATATTTAAATACATGAGCGGTTTAAATGAAGAGAGAAACTCAAACGATATACTAATATTTTCCTTTTATTAGAATAAAGGAGAAATTCAAAATGAGAAGGCGATGAGCCTCAACAAATTACCCATTACAATTTATAATGGAGGGGTGGATGACCAAACCAGAGAGGGCGTGCGGTGGTGGAAGGCTGCAAAGTTAAAGAGTTTTTTTAATTCTAGGTAAAACATACGAGTAAAAATGGAAAAGAATGGAGAAAAAGAGAGAAAAGTGGTGGAAAACATATTAACATCTAGTTAAAAGTTTTTTTTTTTTTTTGGGGGGGGGAACCCTATTTGATATAGGTGCAGTTTAGATCATAAGATGAAATAAGATGATTTTAAATTAAAATTTAAAGTTAAATAAAATATTATTAAAATATTATTTTTTAATATTATTTTTATTTTGGGATTTGAAAAAGTTAATTGTTTATTAAATTTTATGCAGGAATTTAAAAAAAATTGTAATGATGAGATGAAACGAGATAAAATATTTTCACTATCCAAACGGGAGAAAGTTAATACAATTAGATATTTTTCTATCTTCAAGCATTCATATCCGGTTTCATATAATTTTTCCTAAATTTTACTCATCTTTAAAAAACTTCCTACATCTCATTTCTTATCATTTCTTTATTTTATTAAAATAATCTTTTTTTATGCTTTCTTTATTATTATTTCTACTACTTTATTTCTATATTTTTAACTATTTACTATAAAATATATATAAAAATTGATTTAGAGGATGAATAGTGACTCTGTTTACATCATAAACCTCTACCCTAAAATAGAAAACCAGATGGAGTGCTTTTTTTTTATCAAAAAGTTAAGTTGATTTTCTACAATTTAAAAATTTCTAAATTATAAGGAACTAGATGAGAATGCTCTAACACAACAAAATGTGATAAAGATTCCTTGAAGTTTTATCTAAATTCAAGATCCATAATGAGAGGAAGACAATCAATATTGTATGGTCCACTTCATTTTTCTCTCTCTTATATTTCGAGAATCCTAATTTAGAAAAAGGTTTGTATCTTTTGCGTTAGAAGTAAGAACCCGTTTTGTCCCAATGAAAAATATTTGTTCTAATTCATAGTACTTCAAAAAAATTCAAATATAAAATTACATGCAACGAGACAAACCTTATATTCTAACGTACCAAACCATTTCTTTCTCCTTTTTTTATCACGTTAACCTATAGTCTTATAGCATTGCAGAGGGGCATGAGATCACATTCACTTTGGTTTGCCTTTAAACACTATTGACATCAATCCAGAACCAAATCGGTCTGAAGGCATTTACAATACAGCTTCCTTAATTAACATAATTAGACATATTTTTGTTTTGATTGGCAACGGGTGTCACGGAACAAAGTCATGACTAATACGAGGAGTGCACAGGTCCTTAATAAAAAGTTTCTTGCAACTGCACCTCGAGTAAGTAAGTTATATGACAGGACAGAAAAACAAAATTGTCAAAGCGCAAACCAGGAAACAATGGTTTTCTCTTATTGTATACAGGGTGGAGTCTTACACACAAGTGCTGAATAAAATGATTTTGTGCCTAGAGAAAGTAAACAACCAGCCCCCAGACAGGATAAACTAACAGAAGGATAATGCCAACGGTGTTGGATATGCCATGGTTTTGAGTGAAGGAATTTTTGAATCCTCCGGATGCCCGAATATGCTCTTGCAATAGGTAACAACCGATGATAAGGCATATCAAGATACCAACCCAGCTGTCCTTCAAGGTGTCTGCAAAGAAGCTGGGAGCCACAACCAAGAGCAGAATCAAAGATCCTGGCATCTCCAGCCAATCTGCAGATTCATCAAGCAACAGCCTCATGGATATAATGCACTAAATCATTACTTTAACATGCATATAAAAGTGTCTCTGCCTTCTATATTCTGGTGCTTTCTTAAGTAGTGTGTCCTCAAGTATTATTGAAGTCTGGATGAAAAATGGAGGTTTATAGAAATCACAGTTTTGCATGCACAAATGCTGGCATAGGAACCAACGATATTTGCGACATTTAGAGATAATTTGGCAACTTTAAAACTCAGATGAAAAGATTCATCCCTTATGTGGATGTGTGTAAAGAGAGATAGAGACAGAGATCATTGGGTGGCTGTATTGGTGACAGAAGCATATACCTGGGAAGTGTCGTGGGAAGAAAAGCCTTAGTACAACTGCAATGAAAGCAATCCATTTTCCAACCTCTCCTCTGAATGGTTTTTGTAGCAAATTTATCAAAAATTAAAGAGGCAGAAGATAATGAAAAAAAAAAAAAAAATCTAAACAGAAAATGAGAAACTGTGCAAGCAGTTGGGAACTATCACCTGAAAAAATTGAACAGCACTGAAGGAAGGCTAAAGAATATGTAAGGGACTAAAAGTGAAGTCAGCATGTTTGTTCTCCAGTTGGTTCGATCCAATATCAGCAAATAACTGCAATTAAAATTGAAAACAAATATCATTATTCCAAAAGGAAAAAGAAAAGGAAAGTGACACTTAAGAAGGAAGAGAAACAGTAAACATTTTGACCTTGCCTATATATAATAAGAAAATCAACAAAGGTAAACATCAGCTGCAATATCTTGATTTTGAAAATAGAAAAGGGAAAAAAACTAGAAACCAAAAAATATCACTTTCCACATTGGATATTTTATTCCATATATCGACAGAGATAATAAACAGTAAACGCCATGGTGGTACTTTAATTTCGCATTTGAAGGCATTACTGTAATACCAATCAAGTAGACAACCACTACGAGCAGTCAGATCAGATATGGAAACTGATGGAGAGAAAAAGAGTACTGACATAGCTGAGAAGGAAGCCACCCATTCCAGAAAAGAAGTCCCAAAGCTGAGGCCAGCAAGCTTGGTGGCATGATTGATAAGCCTCTTTGCAGCGATCTTGAGGTCATTGATATCAGAGCCGATCAAATCCTCCATTGCCGGATCAGTTTTCATAGCCAAGTAATTCATCCTTCCCATTATATATGCTGAAGATATGAACACAAGAAAGATGAAGAATTAGCAAGACAAACTGGGGTTTAAAAAAAAATACCAGGAGTTATAAAAAAAATCCCAGGAGCCAATCCTCACACAAACAGCAAGAATAGCTTTAACAATGATGAGAAGCAGATAAGAGAAACGAAGAAGAGGGTACAGTACAAATCGCAAAACGACACAACAGAAACAAAAGTGACTTTAAAGACAGGATGAATTGATTTGTAGGCCAGTTTATAACTGTGTTGGGGCCCTCGCTTTTAGCTCTGCAGTGAATGCAACGGTGCTGCGAAGTTTCGGATCTCCCGTCTGCTACTTGTTCCGTATTGACTCCTGCCGGGGAATCCAATTTTTCTATTTTGGGCCATGGTTAATCACTTTTTGAGAAATGGATGGCGTGTCATTCCTTAAATCTTTATCTATTTTATTTTATAAATTTTTTAATTTGAATAGTAAAATAAGATAATGATTTTAGATAATTAAATAAAATATAATTAAAATATTATTTTTTAATATTATTATTATTTTAAAATTTGAAAAAATTGAATTATTTATTATATTTTATATGATAATTTTAAAAAATTATAATGATAAAATAAAATAAGATGAAATACTTTTACTATTCAAACATGACCTTATTCTTGCTGTGGACATGTTTTGCACACCCATAATCTCGTTTCCTCCTCAATGCCACAATCTCATTTTCATCCAGAATCGTTTAACAAAAAGTATTTTATGATATTTTTACAAAGGGAGACAGTGTTAGCATACCGTTTGCTCCATTTTTCTTTCTTATTTGTACTCATATATTATACAAGTATTTCACCTACCCCATCCCTTCTTGTAGGCTTGGTAGCCTTACTTCCTCACCAGCCTGGCTGTTGTTCCTTCTTGAGATACCATGTTGTTGCATCTGATGTGATAACCCTTTTGGGCCTTCCCGCTTGTCCATCTTGATATGTGTATATTTTTTAATTATGCGTATCTAGACATTTAATGCGGCATGACTTTTGGATATCTTATTAATGATGTGCTTGGCGACGTGTTTTCCTTGATTGAACCTCTAATGGGTGAAGCGACGAGCCACAGTTCTTCCTCGGTATTTATGCCCCGCAACTAACAATGAAACTTTGCTTGTAAGACCTACCTTGCTCCATATGTCAGGCCCAATGGACTTGTCCAATGGCCTAGGTTAGGCTTCAAAGGAGGTTTAGGCCCATCAATTATCCAGCAAATTCTCATTGTGCACGTGTGAAGGGAATTTCTCTCCTTTCTTTCTTTCTTTCTTTTTTTTAGTCGTACCATTATTATTACTTTCCCTCGGGCCGAACAACTCCCGTCAATTCTTTTTCCCTCACTTTCCATCAGGTCACCCATTTCTTAGAATCAGTACATCCAACCCTACGATTGGTGACACACATCACCCTGCGTAGAAGCGTAGAAATTCAATTGTTGCATTCTCCTTTTAAAGTATAGTGTTCATCTTGTACTTTCTTCTGTTCCTACCTTTCTTTCTTACCCTGTGTCATTGTCATCTCAGTGCCTTTTGTTCTCTAACTCGAGGTTCTGCTTTATAAGTAAGATAAAAATTTTGAATTTAAGATAAAATATTAAAATATTATATTTTAATATTATTATTTTAAAATTTAAAAAAGTTAAGAAAAAGTTAAATTATTTATTATATTTTGTATAGAAATTTGAAAAAGTTGTAATGATGAGATGAAAATTTTAAATTTGAGATGAAAATTTTTATCTATCAAACGGAATCTAAATGGCTTCTCATTCTACTACCTGTGGCGAAACTCGCGGTGGAGCTAGTAGCTACGGTCCTCCCCCCCAGCTCGCGTGTCTACCAATGAGTTCAGAAATATGGACCCCAAGCGTCATGCGACATTAAATGCCCATATACGCATAATCAGAAGACATATACATATCAAGATAGACAAGCAGGAAGGCCCAGAAGGGTTGCCGCATTAAATGCAATAATGTGGTACCTCAGGAAGGAACGACAGTTAGGTTGCTGAGGAAGTACGACTACCAAACCTCCAAGAAGAGGGAGGGGGGTAAGTTAAACTCCTGGCCAAGAAATGAGTACAAATAAACAAGGAAAATGGAGCAAACGGTATGCTAACACTCTCTCCCTTTGTAAAAATGCCAAAAAATATTTTATGCTAAACAACTAACTTAGACATCAGAAGTACTCCTCGGCCTAAAAGGGGTTATCTTTATTTCACCCTATTGTTTTCAGGTTAGCAGCATCATAGCGGAGGGAACCAGATTGCGGGTGTGTGAAACACATCCACAACAATTCTTGATAAACATGTTTGAAATATTAAAGCATCATATGAAGTGAGAACTTATATTGCTTGGGGTTACTTCAGTCTTTCTCAAATAAAGCTCATCAACTTGACAACTCGTATGAAATATAGTTCAAATTGAATATATTAACATTTGTTATTTTTTACGATATTAACAATGGATCATGACATGAATTGTTCAAAATAAAGGCAAAATGTATGAGGGTGGAAGAAGATTACCGGTTCCAAGCTGTTAAATAGAGGAGTATATGTCGAGAACAATTCCAAGTAGAGAGAAGGAGATGGAAAGGTGGAGAGGTATTGGGCTTTAGAGACTGTGGAAAGAGCTGCAAGAGATTTTCCTCGCAATGGGACTTTCTTTTTGTCTAGGTATGGATGGTGGCCCTTTTGGAATCTAGTCACAGGACAGCCACAATGCACGAAAACCATGAGAAACCAACGACAAGGACACTAATGCTAGTTGGGGATGACGGTTGGTAATAGAGCTTTTCATGGTAGAGCTTTCAATTTTAGAGTTTTATTAATTAAAAACTTGTAAGGACACTAATGCTAGTTGGGGATTACATGAAGTAGCTTTCATGTAATCTATTAAATCTGCTTTATAATGAAATAATTGTATAATCTGACATATAACATGAAGTATTTGTTTTAATAAAAAGCTAGAATTATGTATAATTGCTTACTTAATGATACACTTTATAAGTATGCATAATATTTTCATCAATACTCCAATTTAATATTAATGGTGTTAGGGGGATTTTCCCCTAATGCCTCGACCTAGAGATGCAGGCCTACACATAAGAGGCCTGAGCTAGTCGGATAAATCCCGGCCCATGGAAAGCCTTCGGGCCAAAAGAAAGAGAAACAAGGGAGCACTCAAGTTCATTGTTGTGTAGCCTGACACTGAAAGGGTAAAGTCAGCAATTAGCCTGTGTAGGCAGAAGACTCATAATCCTCTGATAACAAGTAAAGACGGAGGGGCAATCCGACGCATCATTCTGGTGATAAGCAGATGGGATAGAGGGCTATACCGCATTAAATAAGCATGGCTAAAGAAGGTTTTTTTTTTTTTTTTGGGGGGGGGGGGGGGGGGGGACACCTCCCTCCATTGTGGGGCATGAGCTCCTAGTCCTAAAACCTAGGTATAAAAACGACTCTCAGATATCGAGATAAGGATTAGACTCTCTGAACTCTCTCTACTCTCACTACCCTTCTGCATATTCTCCTGAAACGTTACTAACTTTGATATCGGAGACTCCCCCAGCCACCACCACGACAACCACCTTTGGGTGTTTAATTTGTATTCGCAGGTCCGAGACTGAAGACCAAAGCTGCTAAGGACCCAATCCAAAAGCGTATGAAACACGACGTTAACAAATGGAACCTCCATGATAATATTACTTAGAAAAGTTGGGATATATGACTTGTTTTTATCACATTGCAATTGCAGATAATTTTAATAACTCAACGATGATTGATCATTATGAGTTATATTATCACATATCTCGGGGCATCCAATTTTATGCATCCAATCTTTTGATTGGCAAAAGAAAAAGAAAATTCCATTTAGCAAATCAGATAAAATAAATTATAATCTTAAAATTAAAATTCTTTTGTATATATATTAATTCTTACCATCTTCGATACTGATTGACCTACAAGTAAAATAACTTAAAAAGAGAAACCTAACTCCTTGAATAGATATGCCAAATTGCATTAATATACCTTGGTAGTACTAGAAGTACCATAGCCTTGTAAGGGTTGGTTGGTGGTTGTCTCCTTGGATGGGATGGAGACGCCGGCCCAAGAGCGGCACATGCAATGCTAACTCTCGCCAATGCTGGCATAGAGGCTGGTCAAGTGCCTTCCACATTCCCTCTAGGATATCTTTCTGCACTTGCAATTAGCTGTTTGATACAGTTTTTGGGATCTCTCTGATCTCCGAGCTTCTTAATTTAATTTAATTTTTTTAAAATAGGAATGAAATGGTTGCTTCCTCTTTCACTTCACTTATCCAATTTGAGTGATTATATAATAAGAGTATATGACCTCTCAATGTTACCGCCATTACCTTGTCTCAATGCATGCAGCCACTAGCTATGGCCTACTTTTGAGAGCAATATGAGCTTAATTACCTTTGAAGACATCGATCATGTTCTTTTCCCAAAATGCTTGACTTAAATACCTATGCATGCAGACACCCAAAACCAAGAGAACTCAAATAAAAACAAAAAAGGGGAAATACATAATTAACAAACTAGATCTCTTCAAACTACCAGTAGTACTCAATTTGCAATTTAAACCCTCCTAAATTATTAATTTTGATAATCACCCTTCACCCATAACATGTGAATTGCATATATAGTGCATATAGATTTATATGTTGTTGTTAAGATATAAAATAAATAATAAAATATATATCTTCTTACCAACTTAAACTTTTAAGACAAGTGATGATTTCATATTATATTATTAAAGCAGAGGTCCTGAATTCGAACCCTGACTCTATACTCTATCATTATTTAATTAAATATTCGTTGGGTCGCCTATTGAGGGAGAGTCTAACTCACAAATGAGGAGAAATATTAAAATATAAAATAAATAATATAATCTACCTCTTTTTATCAGTTTAACCTTCTGTAACAAATAGTGATTTCATAATTGTACGCTATAATTTGCCATAAAAGAGAAATAATTATTAGATCTATGATTTCTATATCTTGAATGGTTGATACAACGTGATGCATGTGATATATTCACAAGTTGGAATGGAAGAATATTCGAAATAAGAATTCTTCCAACATTTAATTGTTGTGGGAGAAGGTTCCAATAAGAAGATTAGGATAAATATCTAGCATGTATATTTCTAGTTGTTCTCTTTGATTTTTTTTTTTCCTCTCTTGATTATAATTTCTATACTGCTAGCAAATATTTCCACATTTCAACTACATGCAATTGTTCTAAAAGAAAAAATCAGACATAAAATGTATGAAAAAATATTCGCACTTGTTATTGTTTGAAACTATAAGAGAAACAGTAAAGTAAAAACAAAATCAATCACACAGTACACATAAGATTAATTTACATGTTCAACAATGTACCTACGTCCACGAAATTGTAGATAATTAATTTATTTTAGAAGATAGTCGAATACATAATGCGACAGTACAACAACTATATGGGAATATTGCAAATACATATATATAGTAAATTCCAATTAACGAGTCAGATCAGTTCAAGAGTTAAAAGAAGGTAAAAACAAGCCTTTTTAAAAATTTACTAAAGATTCGTAACAAAATCTTATCGAATCAGGTCATCAAACTAGACCGCCACAAAATAGAACCGGCTCTACACAAACAAGCCCAAGAGTTATATGGTTAATTTGCATGTCAACTACTTGAAAATTAGGACTTATTTTAGAAGACTAAGATGAAAATTATATTTCTTATAACCTGTGCTGATCAGTAGTTACCCTGCTGATCATTTTCAATTCTATCCCTGCTATAAACATACAAGATGAATGAAGTCAATGTTTTTTTTTTTTTTTTTTTTTTTTTAAATGCCAATTTCCTTTGCAAAATGCTTGGGCTAAAATATTCGGGTACTATGCAGACATACAAACTAATGTGGCACTGCCACATGGCAATGACACTTCGGTGAGTTGTGAAAATAAAAAATGGAAATTGTATATCGACTAATATAATAGTCACACGTGCCAGCGCCACGTCAGTCTATAATAGCACTGATGTAGTAGACTTGGCAAAATCCATTTGCTTTTGCACCAGTGTTAATTGCACTCGAGAATGACAAAGCATTGATATCAGGCTAGAGAAAGTTTTATCATTTGTGTATCACCTAAAGCATAAAAATGAGTGGAATAGACAGAGATTTCATAAGACCTTGAAACTAATGTTAATGTCTACAACTAATGTCTAAGTAGTAAGGTCCCGGTAAGGGAAAGCTCTACATACTTGTGTAATGTGTAGTATTCACCAGACAATATAAAGGCATGAACCCAAAAGAAGCTAATTTCATATCACCGAGCTCCATTACCCAACAAGCTGTTTGCTGAGGGCGAGCTTTCTTGACTTAACCAAGGATCATACACAGAAACAGGGGAGCTATCCTTCATCTCCTCCATTGAAGCTGCACAATCTGCCACTTTTTCTGAAACAACCGATCTCTGGCTCCCTAACCCTGCCTTCCCAACTGTCATACCACCACCCAATGACTTCTCGCTTCCGTTATGTGGTGAAGAACACGAGGATACCGCTGAAGATGCCATGCATGCATTTTCATCGAATGTTGTCCACCCACTTCGCTTGATGTGTTCCAGCTCTTCTGCCACTTCCATCATAGAAGGCCTCGTGTCACTATGAAAAGCAAGGCACCTGAATGCAAGCTCAGCAACCTTGTGAAGAGAATGAAGTGTCCAAGCATCCCTATTTGGCTCAAGGGAAGGGTCTATTATCTCATCCACACAACCCCTCCCAATTCTATCAATAGCAAGTGCTGCCAAATTCACCTCACTGGGAGGTCGAGTAAAATCAACCACTTTCAATGCAGTTATTATCTCTATTAAAACTACTCCAAAACTGTAAACGTCGCTTTTATCAGAGAGATGGAAGTTCTGATGATATTGAGGATCAACGTAGCCTGGAGTCCCTTGTGGGGTTGTTGAGATGTGTGATATTTCTGTCATGCCCAGTCTAGAAAGACCAAAATCGGCTACCTTCGAATTGAAGCTGTGATCCAATAATATATTGCTAGATTTGATGTCTCTGTGATAAATTGGTGGATTCATGGCAGAGTGGAGATATGTTATGGCGTGAGCAGTTTCAGCACCAATTGTGAGCCGTACAGTCCATGGGAGTACTTTACCCCTTTCCCTTTGTAGATGCTCAGATAGAGTTCCATTAGGCATAAATTCATAGACAAGTATCTGTTCGCCGTCCTCTATGCAGCAACCTAAGAGGCGAACCAAATTCGGGTGGCTCACAGAGGAAAGGAGTTTGATCTCGTTCAGGACTTGGTCAATACTGTTGGTGTCTCTATATTTGATCTTTTTTATGGCGACCCACTCATCATTTTGAAATTTTCCTTTGTAAACTGTACCAAAGGCCCCAGTCCCGAGCCTTTGTCCATCCGAGAAGTTATTAGTGGCTCTTTCTATTTCTCTGTAAGCATATAGAGGTACACTAGAGTTGGCAGCAGCTTCACATAGGAGGCGTCTTGCACTCATTTCATTTTTCAAACCAGTGGAGCGGCGCCGAACAAAGTAACACGTAATACACACTGCAGCCATTATAGAAGCTCCAGCAAAAATTCCTGAACAGAGAAGAATGTGGACTATTTTATTGTCTAAAAAATCTTAAGTCCTAACTACACTGCACTCCGTGGAGTAAGTGAAAAATCTATAAAGTATTATTCCCATTCGTTCAATGTATGGGTTGAGTTCATTGTGGTTGAGCCACATTGCAGATAAAAACCACCATATAAATTTAAGCAGCAGATATAAAGACTAAACATATTGGATACGTAGTCTTCTTATGTTTCCTGACTGCCAAAAAAAAAAACTAATGCAAATCTTCAACTAAATTAGTCAGAAACCTCATACAGAATCCTGAGAATCATTTTGTAGTGATTGATTTCGACTACCCATACCTACATATGTATGCATATCTGTATACAGCATATATGGCAGCTGAAAAGATAGAAACAAGAGTAACCACCACTATGATCCCATGAGATTGTGGGGTCATTTTCCACGCTGTTCCAAAGAGAGGGGAAGCAGAGATTGTAGAGTTATTTTCCATTAACAAACAGAAGATTTACCTACGAGGAGAAGACGGACTTTAGATATGCCTCCACAATGGCCAGACAGGTACCTTGTAGGATTGCAATCAGAAACTGCAACAAGTTTCAGCTATGTTATATCAAAAGGTTATGCATTGAGAATGTATATGGCTTGCAATACAGAAATCCACATCCTTGCCTAGCTAATTTATATATGAAAAATCTGAAAAGTAACTTGCAACAGTGAAATTATTTCAAGGAGATATATATATATATATATATATTTTATGGAAAATTGCATAAGAATCAAACAAACTGTTGTTGGGATCTTGGTAATCAAAGTCTCCCTCTCCTTCTGATTTCTTTAATCCAAAGTCCAAACCCAACCAACCTTTCAACATGTGCTTCCCCTAAAATCACACTTCATAAACAACTAGAAGGAATTGCAACTGGCTTTGACCTTTTCAATTGGATTATTATTATCTCTACCAATCCATAATCTAATCAGAAAATAACTCAAAAAGAAATCCATTCATTAGGGCCAATTTATCTTTATGGAACCTATATTTATCATATGTCACACACAAAAATATTATCAGGACCAATTTGCCCCCTCCACCACCCACGAATTCATCTTAGTACAAGGTAGCTTAATGGTTAAAATAGCCATGGGCTTTCTAGTAAATCCGGTCCACTACCCGCGTCCGCATTTTCGTCCGTACAGCCTTGGACTTGACTGCAGAAAATGATGGCGCGTCGGTTTCTGATTGGATATCCTCATCCAACTTGAAAGTTTTGAAACTAAAAGAAGAAATAATTTAATGGATAAAAGAAATAAACTCGGCGAGTCGACTCACCTTTCTTGCAACCGTCGCCGTCGCCGTATCCATCGCCTTTAAACCCGGGCTTACACTGGCACCGGAAACCTGTCTTGCCTTCGGGCGTCCGAACCGACGTATAATCTGAATTCTTAGAGCAATTCTGGCTCCTTTCGACGCCGAGCCACCACGCCAGCTCAAACCTATGAAGCTGAAGCGAATCCCCTTCAAGCACGACGGAGGAGAACAAGAAGGTGCAGTTTGTCGGATTCACATTCTCGTAGCTAAGTATAGGGGCTTTCCGTCCACTTTCTTCAGGGAAGTAGCTTATATTGGCATTGCAGCCCGGTAAATTGAATAGGGCCCTGTCCACTTCCTTCGGTAATGTGCTGGCATTCTGCTTGGAGGTACAGTTATGGAGGAGGAAGCTGTTCCGCGATGTCGGTGCGTAGTTGCTGCCGAAGAGCTGCCAGATCGAGTCTATCGTACGGTTACATTTCGCCGGAAGATCGACGAGGATGCTGCTAGAGGTTATGTTAAGGACTCGGAATTCGCCGACCTGGATGTCGGAGTCGTTGCAGGATAATTGGATCGCGCAAGAGCTCGAGAAGCCGAATGGATACTGTACAGTTTTATTTTTTCCGCACGAGGTTTTGCAGGGGGGATTTTCGGCTCCAGTGGGATGCACAATGGACATTACGATGATAAGGGAGACAAACACAATCTGTTGGTGGGGGGAAATCATTTTTCGCTCTGGATAGAAATTGAGCCAAAACAGAGAAACCATAACCGTTTTGCTGCAAAATGTAAAGAACAAAAGTCATCAAACAGTAAGACCAACATAAAAAATTTCAAGCTTTGAGAGAGAGGGAGAGAGCTCGGAATTCTGCAATTAATGGAGGAATTAAAAGCGGGCCCTGCGGATGGCGTTGGGAGGCCATCCATCCCAATAAATGCTCATAGAAAGAGAGGAGACTATTTATAGTCAACAGCGTGTACATATAAATATATATAAGCTTTTGAATCGATTTTCATGGAAAACACAATTGAATGTCGCATCCAACGAACTTACCTCTGAAATCCTTTCAATGCTTGGTCGTGATCAACTACCGGTCGCTTCGATACTGAGGTTTTGTACTTCACAAAGAAAGAAAAGGTAAAATTGAAAGACTGGCGCTGTTTCTGCGAATCTGTGAGGTTCTTAGGGACCAAAAAAAAGACATCAACGAAGCCGGGAGCAAAACCTTGTGAATTTTCGAAGAAGAAGAAGAAAAGCTCCCTCTCTTTTCAAGATAGTCTGCGACGCCGGTCAATTCAACGTTTGTACAAAAATGCCCCCGTAGTGGCCTCAATATCCTTTTTTTTTTTTTTTTTTTTACTTTGTTTCTTCTTAATGATTCATTTGTTTCTCAAAATTAAAAATATCATTTTTTTAAACATTTATTCACTCATGATTAAATTTAAATTTGGCAACACAATTTTCAAATATTTTTTCATATATATTATTCAAATATAAAATATTTTTTAAAATTTAAAAAATTTAATTTTTAATTTAATCATTACTATCATTATAAATTTTTCAAACTCTCACATAAAATATTAAAAATAATACTACTTTTTAAAATTAAAAAATGTATATAATTAAATAATTTTTTAACTTTATAATATTTTTATTTAATATTTTTTTTTGATATATTAAGATATTCCAAATATCCAAATGAATCACGAGTTATTTTATAAATATATCATTTAAATGACTTAAATCGTAAGATTTATTTTATAAAATTTAAATTTTAAAAATGATCTTTTAAATAAAATTATTTCACATAAATATTTTATTATATGCATTTTACACGCCGACTTGTAATCAAATTAAAATTGCGGGTTATGCATGTTTAGAGAGACAGCTTTATATTGACTTTAGATCCACACATACCTTTGGAAGTAGAAAGATGGATGGCCACCTCATGCACAAAACACCTACGTACGCATCAGGATATGGTGGAGCTTAGATGATTAGCTACAATCCAGATTTGTTATCATTTCGCGTTATGAATTTCTTTCATTTGTGCGTCATCCTTGCAAAGGGATCATGCTAATCTTCTTTATATGGTTCTAATTTTATCATTGTCTTAGAAGGGATTTCGACTTATTAATATAAGAGGTTTGCTATAGAGTAGTCACTGTAGTAGTACACACATTGCACATACTACGTGATTGCTTTTTTTTTTCTTTTTAACCAAAACATGCATTTTGATGAGGGACGAAAGTCAGTTTCGAGTTTTCCCCATTCGAATATCAAATTACAAACTAAGTAATGGCGAACTCAACCCCAGCCCCTCCCCCTCCAAGCCCTAATCACCTCGTCCCACTAGTTCTAGCACCACTATTACCCACCAAAACCGCGTTCACCTTCCCTCGGAGGCTGCCCATAATAGTAACCTTCGAGTTTGACAGTGACGGCTTTGTTTTCTTTCACAAAATCTCCTGCAAGTTCCTCAACAAGCTTGCTAAGCTCAATTCTCCTTCCAAAACTACATCAATGGGGATATCATCGAACCCCAAGTCAGCTTCATCTCCAAACACCTCTCCATCCACTATGATGTGGAGGACCAGAATGCCCTTCTCAACGCCTCCCTCGAGGTCAACCCCAGGTTTCAGCTTAGAGCTACCCACGATGTCAATGTTCAAAACACTACCCTTTTGGTCTACAATTATGGTTTTTCGGTATATTAATTGATATTGGTATATGGGTTTGTTTCTTTTTGAGGGCTTGATATGGAAGTCTTCGAGATGCGGGGGTGGGGATGGGAGAGGATGGATGCTGAATTTCAAATGGGTGAAACCAGAGAGAAGAGTTGCAATGTGCAAGAAGAAAAAGGAAAATTTATTTAGGCTACGTCATGTGTGTGTTTGGCATTAGTGGCTACTCACCAGATTTTTTTTCTTGATATAAATATGAAAATGTCATTGTTAGTATTTGTAATATGGCTCACTCAAACAGGATGAATTACAATACATTTTTTTAAACAAAAATTTTATATGTAGTCACTATTGTATAAGAAATGACTAATTTGGTTAATTACATCAATGGTATGCGTAAGGAATATACAAAAAAAATTATATATAACAGAACTCTTTAAAAATATTTATTCTTATTGTCGAATATTTATGATTGTTGTGTCGTTGAATATTAAAATTGGAAAATTTTTATCTAGCAAAAAGATTACATTTTACTCTTTATGTAATATTATTATACATAAGACAACTAAACTAACAGATACTTTATCATCCAAACTACAAATCGTGGTTTGGCTATCTTCTTAAAGATACTAACTACCCTATAATCTTACCACATCACCAATTTTTTTCTTTTTCTTTTTTAATTGGAGGGATCAAAGTCTTCCGTCGCTAACAGGCCTGCTACCATACCTTAAAGGCCCAAGGGCACAACAAAGCTAGCTTGCTGCATCGGCACCAAGGAATTCCTCAGGGCTAGTAAAAATGAACTCTAAACCACTTGGCATAACCAATGGATAAGATAGCCACAGAGCCTTCCCCAAACAACATTGGGATTCAAATGATCCTCTAGATAACTGCCAAAGATGAAAGTTCAAATAATAACAACCTCAGACCTAACTTGAATCAAAGGATTGGGTTGTAACACAAAGCCTATCACTCTCTCCCCTACTCTATATATACAAGAGGGAATTCACAATCGAGATAAGTTGAACTAGCCCTTTGATCCGTAGAGAAATAGTTTACACAATCTGACTAACTTTGGCATAGGAGATGTTTCACACCCATCAAGCCTTCCTCAGTTCTTCTATTGTAGATTCGTTGTGGGAATTTGCAGGGTGCTAAACACGTCTATAACAGTTGGCACCGTCTATGAGATCTTTATTTTAATTGTCTTTCACATGCCTGCCATAACATGCTCTCAAGAGACCCAAGACCCTAAAGCCACTTCGACTAAGATGGAGGGAAGAGTAGCAGAAATGGAAGAAAAGCTAAGAAGATGGAGGCCCTAAAGTGTAGGAGCATCACTTTGAGAGAAGGCTTCGTGCCAAGCCATGCCAAGCGGGCGGAGACAGAGTTGCATAACATAAAAGTCAAGTATCTCCACTCGCCCATGGCGAACAAAGGAAGAAATAACTTGTAAAATGTTTCCCTCCTCACCCCTAAACGTGGTTGAGTCCCTCTCTCCCCCAAAACTTAAAGTCTAGTGTCTTCAATCGTCCATGGCAAATAAAGGAGGAAGCAACTTAGTTTCCTTCTCCCACCTAAACGAAGAAACCAGGAGGCCGGTTGTAAAACTTATCTACCAAACAACAAACCAAGCAAAATAAGCAAAACCGCCATCTATTCATATATGAAATCAAAGGCACAAAACAGACTAAAAGAGAAAAATAATTTCAAATGTCTTAACATCATTACATGCTACTCAATGTCAAAACATTCTTATGGTGATGTAAACAATAAAAGGAAAAAATAAAGCATTATGGTGAACTAGGGAAGAAAAGGTGTCAAGCATCTTGTTCCTACTCTAGGAATCAAAGACTTGGTAGGAAGCACAACTGACCTAGATGGACTTCAATTTCAATGATCGCAGGTTAGCCCTAGGATGAGCCAGTAGATGGTCTCTTAGTTGTTTAAGGCTAAGCTTGTAGCCAAGACCCCACACCCTATCATAGGCCTTATGGGAAGCTGCCAATTGGGGAGAAAGGCAAGCAACCTCCTCTCAGGAGACCTCTAATTCAGCATTCAGCTCAGAAGTAGCCAAGGAGACCTCTAATTCATCAGCTCATTAGTAGCCAACTTCCTCTTATGGCTCTCAAAGACAACGTGCAATCCCATGAAGCGTTGGTCTTGCCACTTTAGCTTTGGGCTTACCTCTCCAAGTTGGGCCTCAATGTTAACTTTCTAGCCATGACCAATGTCAGGCTGGATAGATAGTTCTCGTTGAGCCCCTTCAGAGTGAGTCAAAAGGGTGGCATAATCGAAACTATGCTGTTGAACCTTCTCCAGCTCCTTATCCATATGACCAAGATGATCGCGTAACGTGTGACACTCTTCCTCTAAAATCTTCACCTCAGAATAATATTGCCTCACATCCCCCTAAGATTTACCCAAGTCATGCTGGAAATCACCTTTCTAATCCTGGAGAAAAGAAACTTGATTCTCTAAAGAGTGGAAGTACGACTCCGATTGAGATAAGTTTCTCACCATCTCACCCAATCTGCCTAGGCTTCCAAGACAACACGATGTGCCCTCTCAATATATGAGTGCATCAATTGGTTGTCCTCTTCCAAGCTAATTTGACAATCGACTATCCAAGCTACAAGATGGTCAACCCCTTGGGCCACTAAACAAGTTACAATCGAAGAGTAGAAAATACATAAAAACAAAGAACTTACTAGAGATAGAAAGCCTCGGAGCTTATGCACCATGGAGCAAATGGCCTCCTCTCTATAACCACCCACTCTCAAGGTAGGGCAAGCAACACAAGAACCTAAAGGTCCAGGCAACCCTAAAAGGTTAAACGTCCCCCATTAGGGGGAATGAAGCCACCCTCCTCACCAAGGCCTCGTGGGGATTGGGGATTTGGAAGATGTTGAGGAGAGGAAATAAGAGTTGAAGAAACGCCCTCCCCTAGTTGCTTAATTGAGTCCAAATGGTGATTTATAGCCATGGGTTCCCAAAGGCACAAGAGATGAAGCATCACCTCCTATAGGCAAAATACCAAGATGCCCCGACTGTTCAAATGAGTCTAAAGGGTGATCTTCAGGCACATGATCACCTAGATGAACACGCAAGGAAACATCACCCCTCATGGGTGAAGTACAAGAAGGCAACGAAGGGATGGACACCAACCTCCATTAAAGTCCACTCTCGAAGGTTCTTCATGAAGAGACTCATGAATAACAAAGGGGATCTGGTAGGTTGCACCACCAGAAACTGTGGAGGGAGTAGAAAAGCAAAGCAAGGTAGCACTCTAACCCAAAGGGGTCGACACCACCATCAGGGACCGAAGGTGCCTCACCCACATCATCAAAAGGGGTGGTAGAACACTTGTAAGGATTGTAGGTGCATTTCCCACAAATGCAGATTGAAGAGACACTTCGATATCATCTTTGTTAGAACCATAAGTGTCACCTTAACCTTAAGTGGCATGAGAGGTTGGTCGGATGGCCTCTTGATCGAGTGCCATAGAGGACTCAACATCCAACACCAGTGCCAGCTTAGTCTCGCCTTAGTCCATGACTTCTTCCAGCAAATCAGAAAGGGAAGAAGTTGGGCAAGTTAAACTACTTTCCCCTGTAGGCACATAAGCATGAACGAGCCTTTCCCCAATATATCTCAATTCGTCAGAAGGCTCAACCTCGCCACAAACAGGGCTACATTTTGAGTGAGGCTTCTTCCCCCTCTAGCTCGAAAGGTGTGAAGATCCTTTCTTTCGCCCCCAAGACAATAAGAGAGTGCCTAAAAACTAGCGATAAAAAATATGAACCCGTTTATGCAAAACCAAAATCTTGTCAATATTGGCATGGGTGAGATGAACGTTAGACCAAGTGGCATTGTCATTCCTTCCCACCCAAACATAAACCATATGCAAATGGCCTTCTTCTCGATCATAAAGAATGATAGCAAAGTCACGGTCCTCCACCTACACTACATAGACAAGGAACTCACGATGGGCATATCAAGGCAGATTCTGTCAAAGCCAATCACCCATATTTCTAGTCTAAGATCACGCCAGTATTCTTACCAAGATTAGTGCTACAGATTTCTATCATTAATGTAAATAGATGATACAACTTGATTCTTGCTAGCCGTTGTAAATCTCTCCATTCTTTCTATACTTAGACTTCTGTAAGTTCTTACTTTGGTATGTAATCTGTATAAATAATATTCTAAATACATCAATACAAGTGAGGAAAATTTCCATTGTATCATCTTCTGTAATTCTCTACATGGTATCAGACGACCAAAACTCAAACGAGAATACGATCCCTTCTTCCGAAATGTCTTCCTCTCCAAACAATCAACCTTTCTCTCCCACCGAAATCCCACTGGTTGCTCTCAACGTTACAGCCCAAATCAATGAGAAATTAACTTCCTCCACCTTTCCCCAATGGCGTGCCCAATTTGAAGCTCTTCTAATTGGGTACAACCTTATGGATTATGTCACAGGTACTTCCTTATGTCCTGAATCTGATGGAACTCCATCATCTACCTTACAAACAACTCATTGGGTTCGGTAGGACAAATTAATTCTCTCCGCCCTTCTTGCCTCCACCTCCACCACGATCACTCCTCTCATTGCTACCGCTAAAACGTCATGCGAGGCATGGAAAAAACTAAATCAAATGTATGCTAGCAGGTCCCGAATGAGGGCAATGCAACTCAAGGAAGAAATTACCTTGATTCAAAAGGGTAATCGGTCGATTCCAGAGTATCTTCATGCCGTAAAGGCGCTGGCTGATGAAATAGCTCTAATCGATCATCCCATATCTGAAGATGATCTCACCCTTTACATTCTTAACGGTTTGGGTTCTGATTTCAGGGAAATAGCCGCTCCAATCCGTGCAAGGGAGAAATCCCTGACCTTCGAAGAGCTTCATGACCTTCTAGTTGGACATGACAGCTACCTCCGCCGGCTAGAGTCAGCCACTCAACAGCTTGTGGTGTCGGCAAACTACACCAACCGAAAGCAAACTTCTGAAAATTCTTCACAGAAGCATTACGGCAAGCCCTCTGGTTTCTCACGAAATCAGGGCCAAACTAAAGATAACCGGCCGAATACCAAATACATGGGCCGGCCCAACTCTAATCAGAAGAGATATCAACCCAAATGCCAATTGTGTGATCAGATTGGTCATACGGCCAAGTTTTGTTCTCAATTAAACTCTAATGCAGTAACTGCCAATTGTACTTCAGCTTCTCATGTTACAGAAAATAAATGGCTCATGGATTCCGCTGCATCCCATAATATCACTGGAGATCTCAACAATTTATCCATCCATTCTGAATATGATGGTACCGATGAAGTCGTACTTGGTGATGGTTCAGGTTTAGCTATCTCACACATAGGATCCCTTACACTAAAATCACCACAAAAGACTTTTATTCTTCACGATACACTTTGTGTTCCAAGCATTTCCAAAAATCTCATATCTGTGTATCATTTTACATCTCAAAATAATGTGCTTATAGAATTTCACCCTTCTCATTTTCTTGTGAAGGACAAGAGCACGGGGGTGACCCTGCTAAGAGGTGCATGTGAAAATGGTGTCTACATCTTCCCGGAAACACTGGCGGTCTCTCCAAAGGTTGCAAATGTGCATGAAAGAACCTCTATTGCCGGGTGGCACAAACGTCTTGGTCATCCGTCCTCCAAAATTGTTCACAATGTTGTTCGTAATTTTTCACTTCCAGTCACAACAAATAAAGAATCTCTTTTGTGTTCTTCATGCTCCATCAATAAAGCTCATCAACAACCCTTTGCTTCTAATAGTCTATTGAGCAATGCCCCTCTTGAACTTATTTATACTGATGTTTGGGGTCCCGCCCATTGTGTTGGTTTAGATGGTTCCCGCTATTATCTTCTTTTTGTTGACCATCATACCAAATATATGTGGTTTTATCCTATGGAAACAAAATCCGGGGTTGCAACAATTTTTCCCCAATTCAAAAAGCTTGTTGAAAACCGGTTTCAATGCAAAATTAAAACCATCTACTCAGATAATGGAGGAGAATATGTGCGCTTAAAATCTTTTTTCTCTCTTCATGGCATAAGTCATTTAACCACCGCTCCACACACACCACAACAAAATGGTGTCTCGGAACGACGTCACCGTCATCTTGTGGAAACCGGCCTCACATTACTTCATGATGCCAATTTACCTCTCATATATTGGCCTCATGCTTTTCAAATGGCAACATACCTTATAAATCATCAACCCACACCCTTGCTGCAAAATATATCACCATACCAGGCTCTTTTTGGTCAACAACCCAATTATCTCAATTTGAGAAAATTTAGTTGTTTGTGTTATCCTCTCACTAAACCATACAATCAACACAAAATGGAGCCCAAATCCATCCCCTGCATTTTTTTGGGCTATTCGCTCACTCAAAATGCTTACCGGTGCCTTGATCCAAATACGCACCGGCTCTACATCTCACGGCACGTCTTATTTGACGAGGCCCAAAACCCATTGACCAAATAGCCTTCCCCTTCACACTCTCACTCGACTCCCACGCAGGTTCTTCCTTCGGTCCCTGTTGCCGTGCCACCCGTCCTGCCTCCTACGCCAACTGTGTCTCCGGCTGATGCTCCCACCATGGTCACGGCACCTCCAGGTAATCCTCAAATCTCTTCTTCCTTTGATTGTCATGCTCCTTTTACTTCTGATTTCAATGTTGAAAATTCGGCCACTATAAACCCTAACCTTCCCAATCCATTGCCGAATCCACATCAACCCTCAACCATCTCTGTCCAAGACCAAAATCCTCACCCATCTGAGCATGAATCCCAAACTTTATCACCAAATCCACCTCCACCCATCTCGCTGACCCATCATATGAGCACCCGATCCATGAATCAGATATTCAAACCCAAACAGTTGCACAATGTCACAAAGCATCCCCTACTCGAGCCCATAGAACCTATCTGTGTGAGTATAGCTATCTCTCAACCTCACTGGCGTACGGCCATGTCTCACGAATTAACTGCCCTCATGCGGCATGGGACATGGGACTTGGTTCCTCCTCCAAGTCACTGTAATCTGGTAGGCTGTAAATGGGTTTTTCGAGTAAAACGCAAACCTGATAGGTCTGTGGACAGATTTAAAGCCCGTCTTGTGGCTAAAAGGTATCATCAACGTCCAAGAGTGGACTATCAGGAGACCTTCAGTCCTGTGGTTAAGCCAGCCACGATTCGGACTGTTTTATCCATTGCTGTGATGAATGGTTGGGGTTTAAGGCAAATGGACATCAATAATGCCTTTTTACATGGGGAACTTGGTGAAGTTGTTTACATGATGCAACCCCCGGGCTTCAAAGACTTAACCAAACCTAACCATGTCTGTCGTCTTCGCAAGGATATTTATGGCCTAAAACAGGCACCTCGGGCATGGTACTCGGCCCTGAAGAATGCCCTGCTCCAGTTTGGTTTCAAAAATTCACAAGCAGATTCTTCATTGTTTATTTATAAGCATGATTCTATTATCTGTTATCTTCTGGTTTATGTGGATGATTTAGTGCTTACTGGAAATAATTCAAAATTTGTGACTTTCATCATTGAGCAACTCGGCTGTAAATTTTCATTAAAGGACATGGGGTCCTTACATTATTTCTTAGGAGTGGAAGTCTTACCCACTCAGGATGGAATTTTTCTTTCCCAACATAAATATGTCCGGGATTTACTGTCAAATACCAACATGCTTGGGGCAAAAGAAGTATCTACTCCTCTCTCCACCAGCACACCTCTCAAACTCAATGATGGAACTGCTTCTTTTGATAGCACTGAATATCGAAAGGTTCTTGGCAGTCTACAATATCTTTCCCTTACTCGCCCGGACATCTCCTTTGCTGTGAATAAATTGTCTCAATTCATGCACAAGCCCACTCAGACACACTGGACAGCAACAAAGAGGCTCTTGCGCTACTTGAAGCAAACTATCTTTCATGGTGTTAAACTGACATGCAGGGCAGCTCCAACTCTAACAACCTTTTCAGATGCTGATTGGGCAGGAAATTTTGATGATCGCACTTCCACTTCAGCGTATATTTGCTTCCTTGGTCCTAATCCCATCTCTTGGAGCTCTAAGAAACAACGTGCAGTTGCACGCTCTTCCACAGAAGCTGAGTACAGAGCTCTTGCTAATGCTGCCTCTGAAACTGTTTGGATCCAATCTCTTCTTCAAGAACTTGGTTTCAAGCTCACCTCAACCCCTTTGCTGCTTTGTGATAATCTTGGCGCTACACATCTTAGTTTCAACCTTGTTCAACATTCAAGGATGAAACATATCCAAATTGACCTTCACTTTGTTCGGGATCTAGTTCAACAAGGCACAGTTCAAGTCCGACATGTCCACACTCAAGACCAACTTGCTGATTTATTAACCAAACCACTATCCCGGCAGAGAACAGAAGCTCTCAGAAACAAAATTGCCCTTGCTGATGGCAGCTCAATTTTGAGGGGGTGTATCAAGGCAGATTCTGTCAAAGCCAATCACCCAAATTTCTAGTCTAAGATCATGCCAGTATTCTTACCAAGATTAGTGCTACAGATTTCTATCATTAATGTAAATAGATGATACAACTTGATTCTTGCTAGCCGTTGTAAATCTCTCCATTCTTTCTATACTTAGACTGCTGTAAGTTCTTACTTTGGTATGTAATCTGTATAAATAATATTCTAAATACATCAATACAAGTGAGGAAAATTTCCATTGTATCATCTTCTGTAATTCTCTACAGGGTAACCTCACCTGGAGGAAATTTCCAACTACTGCCAGAAACAAAAAAGAATTTCTTTTGCCACTCCTCGGCATGAAAGTAATGGCATTCCAAATGCACCACCCAGTTACCAGTCCAAGATCGATAACCACACAAGTTTCCATCTGTGTCTAATTCTATGAGTAAAGAGGAATTTGCTTGCCGTAAGGTCTAGGTAGTCTTCATTAGCGGGTTCCAAAATTGTCACCATGCAATGGAGCACGCCATCAATATCCTCTATGCATTAGGAACAAGCTGTAAAGGAGCAAGACCCAAGAAATTGAGCATATCACGAACAAGGCGAAAAAACAGCAGGCAAAGCCTTATAAAAAAACATTAGAGACTACAATGTTACTTGGGTGGTGAAACCCCCGAAATCAACGGTCTTGCGGCGAGATTATGGTAAACTCAACACCACAAAGTCAGAAACTCTATATTGATTTCTCACAGAGTCCAAGTCGGCACGCGATTCTCTTAGTCTGGTTGGAGAAACTGATTCGCGTGGTCCAAAGGACCTAGAGCCACAAGCAGCAGAGTGGGAAGACTTGCGCAAAGCCATCAAGGGAATGAGATTTAAAGTAGGGAGAACAAGTCGAGAAGGAGAAACAAAGAAAGGGAAGAACACAATAACAAAGAACGAATTAGTGTTGGAGAAGGAATGAAGCGACAAAGTTGGCAGTACAGAAAGATAAACGGCCCAGGAGACACGATGTCATTTGAGTGTTCCCCTATAAAACAAAGAAACATGTTGCATACAAAGGGAGATAGGAAAGGGCACGAAGGTGGAACGGCGCACACCCTTGACGTACGAAAGTGTGCCTACATAATTCTAAGAGTGACTGTATAGTCCTAGTAACAAAGCAGCATAAAGGAAAAATCACATTCATGTGATGAGACTTTGTAGGGTTACTAGAGGGACCGAAGTCCTCCCTTGCTAACAGGCTTGCTCCCACACCTTAAAGGTCCAAGGGACGAACAAAGCCAGCCTGTTGCACCGACACCAAGGAATTACCCATGGCTGGTAACAACAAACCCTAAACCACTTGGCATAGCCAATGGATAAGATAACCACAAAGCCTTCCCCAAACGACGTAGGATTCAAATGCTCCTCCAGATAACCATGCAAGATATGTAAAGTTTAAATAATAACAACCCTAGACCTGACTTGAGTCAAAGGCTTAAGTGTTACATGAGCCAGATCACTCTTTCCCTTACGTTATATATATTAAAGGAAATTAACAGTTGATATAAGTTGAATTAGTCATTAGATTCACATAGAAGCAATGTATACAATCTACTTGACTTTGACGTCGAAAATGTTTCCCACCCTTTAAACCTTCGTTGATTCTTTAAGTCCAAGTTCGCTGCAAGAATTTATAGGGGTGCAAAATAACATTAATAATTGTATCATGTAACAATATGATAAATTACAAAAAAGAGTTATATTTTGAGTCGGGGGACTTCGAGTGACCATTTTCATAATTTTAATGTTTTCAATAGAATTATATTTTGTCTAATTTGTTTTATTGGTTTTGATAAATGAATTTTATTATGTACAAGTAAAGTCGTATACTAATCTGCATATCAATACTGATTATTTTATATTTAAAATTTAAATTAATATTATTTTTAATAAAATTTATTTTTTAACAAATCAAATTAAATTAATATATGTATTAATATATAATTATACTTACAATTAAATTTTTTTTCGATAAATTAATCACTGTTTCTTCAATAATAGGACAAAAATAATTAGTCGAAAAAGTAGCGTCTTTGTCATATATAGGTCATGACAACTCACGTAGTGTTCGTTCAACGCGTCTTTCGTTTTAAGATTTTTAATGACTGCAGTCCCTTTTTTGTGACCAGAAGTTTCTTCTACATGACTTGGTCCGTTTGCCGTAAACAGGAAGGCGTAGTTTCGACAATGAAAGTATTTTATTTTATTTTATTTTATTTTATATTATTATTATTATAATTTTTTTAAATTTTTATATAAAATATAATAAATAATTTAATTTTTTTAATTTTAAAATAATAATAATAATAAAATAATATTCTAACAATTGTATAAATTACGTCTCCAATTGAAAATCTCCCGTGGTTACGAATACTTGAAATCATATGATATTTGACCTTAAACGTGGGTGAAGTATGGGAACACATATTAGTGTGTGTGTGTATATATATATATATAATATGTATATATATATATATATATGCTGTCAATGGATAATTTGACGCAACGACTTATAGACACGGACGTAATATGTTTGAAAATATTTATTATTTATGACGTGTTGATCAGGTTGTTAAGCTCCTACATGCATATCTTTATTATTTATATAGAGTGATATTATATACAATTATTTTTATATATTTTTATTTATTTTATTGATATAATTAACTGTATCAATTTTTTTAATATACAATCAATATAACTGTATATAAAATTTTTATTATATAAAAAGTTAAAGATCTCATATAAATTATCATCTTTAATTGCAAGATATTTTTCATTTAAAAATATTTCTAAAGGTTGTAAGGCGACCAAAGAGAGGCGAGAAAAGTCCATGAACGTGTAAAAAAAGCTAAGCGAAACGCACCGTGTAGCCCATGCACACGGTACAGTATCTCGAGGCTAACAAACAAGCAAGATGGGCCACCGTTGCATCGTCATAGTTTTGAGTACTCGATCGTTGTCATGACAGTATAGTATCTTGACAGTGGAGACCAGCTAGACAGTCTGACTAAACAAACAACAAGCTGGATTCGTTGACCGACTATGTTAATTGCCGTTTTCCAGACGAAAATGTTAGCATGTGCGCGTTGCCGTGCAGCAAAATATACGGCGCTGTTACATCAAAATAGTCGTGACTTTGCATTGCATGCATGTTTTATGTTTATTATCTCTAAAATATATTCTGGAAGGTGTAACCGTCCAATCTTATTCCATTTTAAATAAAATTTAATATCAAATTAATATGCACTAATTTTATATTTTTTAAAATTAATTATGTACCGATTTTTATCTTAAACTGGTATTTTAATTTTATTGATTTTTAGTTTGATTCGATCCAATTTTCAATTTTAATATATTATATATTATAATATTAGCATAACGATGAGGAATGCAACACAAAGATGTGATATAATGTAACATGACATGACAGGTTAACCCACTTCACTATTTTTCCTGAAATAGCATCAACCCAATCATCAGAAAGTGAGGTGACTTGTGGAGAGTTGATGTCCCGTTTGGAGTTTATTCCAAAGTGAATCAATTCTTGCAGCGCGGAACAAAGCATGATTTCAGTTGGAACAACGACCAATATCTCCACCGAGATCATGTAGTTATTTTACAAAGTTTTTTGTACATGGCTTTGAGTAAAAACTTTTCTTGTTTTACAAATTATTTATCATGATTGTTTTACATGGGGAGAAGAAAAAACGGAAAGTAAAGATCATGGTTCTTCAGTTTAACCAGTTATGGTGAATCTGCATCTTCTCATATTCACGTATGTTGATTCAGAGGGCTGGCTACAATGCTACATGCCTACATACTCCTGATGAATACCATATTCTGTTTCCAAAATGAATATTTCGGAATCATGTTCTTAGATGGCACGACCACATAACCATAGTACAAAAATAAAAATAAAAACACATGGAAATCCATTCAGACTCACCTTTCTGTGCGAGGAAACAATCTTCTCTTTTCCATTTACTTACCATTATATTTACACCAGCAAGAAATGTGTCCCAGAGGCAACTGACCCAATTGACGAGCCGTCTCTGCCTTGAACATCACTGAGAGAAGGAGCTCACCTCAGTACTATAAATCGAATACTCGCTCAGGCTGAAGTTGGCTCTTTCTTCATCCCATTTCAGAATCTCCTTTGCATATTTAAGAGCTGCATCAACAGTATCAGACTGCAGCCCCTTCACCAGAGAAACATACAGCTTCCGCCCAGTGAGAGAAGAGTAAAGTCTCTTGAACTTCACAGCAATGTAGTGGGATGCCAGATGACCCAGGGAAGGACTATTATTGATGCTGTTGCTGTTGCCATGATGCCGACCAAGCACCGGACGAAAATCATGAAACCAGTCACATTGAATCAATGATACTCGTTCTATCTTTTCCTCAAATAGATCAAATTTGTTTAGTATTAAAAGGAAGTCCATCTGATCAAAGGTTGAATGATTCACAATAAATTCAAATAATTGTCTGCTCTGCATCATCTTGTTAGTGATAGAACCATTACCATCAACAGAAAACTGATCATAGTCGCTAAGGGCAACACAGAAAATGACCATTCCAACATCTTCAAACATCTCTAGCCACTTGCAGTTTTCTCCCAAGCCTCTTGCATGTACTCTAATTAGCTGGTACCTGGGAACCAACCGCAGGCAATGTTAAGGACAGCAAACAAAAAGACAAACATTTTCCAAGTGTACATATAGGATGATATGTAGTCACTGATTCAGGTTCAGTTGTAAATTAAGAGTGAGGTAAGCAGTATAACACAGGTTCAGGCTTGCTGATAGCATAGGCAAGTAGCTTTCTCCAAATTTTCAAGCATTTGATAATGTGCCAGATTATAATGACCAGTATAATAGGATCTGTAGTGGGGTGATACAAGAATTTATTACTTGAGGGAGAAATGTATTTGATAGTCACGTATGGGAAAAAAATTGAATGTAGAAGGTAATAACTTTGTGCCTTCATTCAATATAGAAGTTCAAGGGACCATGCAGAGGATAACATATCATCTCACATATGTATATCCATCATTAATAGCACTAGCTGAACACGGAGGAACACAGATATCGATGCATGAAAGTGTAATTCTCTATGGGTCTGATTATAGAACCAGACGCAGATGGTCTGATAGTTAACCATCGAACGCACCCAATTTTCCTCATGCTTCATACAACGGATAGTGAAGAGTCACACATGTTTGCTCCTCATGGCCCCGTGGGTATATGATATCTATCAGATAGTGATGTGCACTCAACTTGATGGGGAACTATCATTATCATTGCTGCCCATCTTCGAGGCACCAAAGTAAGGAATTTATCCAACAAACATGTAACCGATGTGCAATGAACATTGGCACCTACCTAAGTAAAGAATCATGCTGATCAGCAGCATCAATGTTAGCATCAGGTGCTGACTGGGGAAATGAGACATCCACATAAGCAAGCCCATTCAATGAAGTAACATCTTCAGCATTTAGGATATCCAAATTTGACGGTTCATAGTCTGTTCTCAATACTGTAATGACCTGAATAGAAAGCAAAATCATACATGAAGATATCATCAAGAATTGCAATAGCTCTTTATAGTAAATAATCACATAAAGAATTATGTATCAATACGACTGTGATCCTCATTGAGATTGCAGGACAGCTTAACAGAAGGCTGGTAAACAAAATGGGTAACTATTATCAATTAAGGCTTTGGTCATTAAAAGCTCAATCAGCCTCCTGATAAAGGCCAAAGAAACTGATGATCCATAGGGATAAATAACTAAGATTAAGCAACACCTGGCTCAGCTTAGTCAGGCTCATAAACAGAACATCTTGTAAACCTTCAATTCCCTGTTTTCTTGGTAATTCTCGTGTTTACTGCGAACCACCTCTCTAAGAAACTATCACTCTTCTGTAACAGCAAAAGTGCTCCCAAAAACCATCCCAGGTTAAATTTTAAAGCGAGTTATGATTAGGAAGCATAACTCTTAAACAAATTTTTTCATAATTTTGCAAATTTAACCCAGCAGAGGAACATGCAGCTTCTTACTCGCTCTAGGAAATAACTAGCAACAGTAGGTAGCATTTCCAATTCACTTCTTCGATTGTATGTGGCCTGAATAGATGGATCATTCCATAACTCCTCAATCAGTGGAGCATATTCCCGAGTAGCAGCTGGAAAGATAGTTTCCAAATTTCCTGACACCATCGTTTTGAGAAGCCAATCGGAGAACGATTTCAGCCTTGGACCAACAGAATAAATAGTTTTGTCATCATTGTTGCCAGTGTTCCCTGTTAGTTTGCCAGAAACTAGTTTCAAATGCTTAATTTATACAAGTCATGCACCAATGTCTATAATGGCCTGATGAAGCTAATTTTCTATCATGTTTGCAGATCAGGGACCATCATCCAGTTAGTATACTTCACAAAGCATCTTGATTAAGAGGAAGAAAATAAACTCAATCCTTATACAGATATGATCAATATTCCCATCTTTCAATCCAAAAAGCCTTTCAGATATTTACATAAGATGCCAATGTTTAGTTGAGTGGTTATTATTACATACAAAGCACCATATAAAGGAAGATAGTTCTCATTATTACATACAACGAAGCATCCTCTAAATCTGAAGATATGTTGACAGATCTATATGTGACAGATCAAATAGTATTTTGAAGACATTTTTTTTTTTTTTTGATAGTTAGTATTTTGAAGACAGTGTTCCATCTAAAAGCTAAAATTTCAAGAAAGTTTGAAGTAGGGGGAAATACAAGGAGTACAGTAACTTAAACCTTATTATAAGTCCTTGAGGAAAACATTTAACATGCCTAATATATGCTCATACAAGTTAAAGATAAGAATGGACAATGACAGAATTGGTTTCCTGTGTACTTGTGCTCTTGCCTATCCTGATTATTAATAAAAAAAATTTGTTTACAAATAAATAAATAAAATTGAGAATTGATTTAAACTGGTACCTGAGGGGTCAATGATATGAGAAGAACGCTTTTTCTTCAACTCAATCAGCTCTTCTTCTTCAAAAAGTTCACGACCCTCAAGTAGTATACCAAGATAGCCATACGCATTGCTCTGGATCTTCAACTTAATATTTTCTCGCTCTTCAGCAGAAAAAGGAACTTCTTTATAAAGAATCTTGGCCTGAACATGCATATAAAAACAAAATTAAACTATTCGGAAAATCAGGTATGACTTAGAACATGACTTTTGCCAGCACCTTTTATTGATAAGTTACCGATTCACCCAATGGGTCTTTGACCCAAAATCTCTACTACCAACCTTTCTTGGGGGAAGGAGGTGCCTTCTTATGACATCATCAATCCCTTAATAGAAATAAAAAAAAGTGGAACACCATTAAATCCCAAGTACTTGGGGCCAATAAAATGAATCCTTTCCACCATTTAGCTTTATCTAGGACTATGCCCTCTGTTCATCATTTACAAGATTCAAGTTCATAAAGTGAAAAAGTTAAGGTCAATGTAGCTAGTTTGTCCATCACAAATCTCCTGCTTCATAGCCTTCAGACAATCCAGAGAAAAAGAGACTTATGTCAAACTACAAAAACACGAGTGCCATAATTGGAGCTCACTAAAAATAATAAAATCCAGAAATCTCCAGAGTGAACCTATCTAATGGATGCAAATTTATATTTCTCAAAAAAGAAACTTTTGTTCTGCATGAAGACCTTCAGAAAATAAAAACTCCGAAGCCAAGTAGAAATCACATCACATATTTAAGGATGATAATATCGAAATTTTCTGGCAATACTTTAGGTACCACGTTACATACTATCTTTAAGCAATAGTCACGTGTTATTCTAGAAGTAGCAGGACAAAAAGGAATTTAAACACCACTGGGGGTTTGGGGGGGGGGGGGGGGGGGGGGGGTGGGGGGGGGGGGGGGGGTGTGGGAGAGAGAGAGAGGAGTTGTGAACCACAAAAAGCTTCCCAGAATTTAGCACAACTACCATAGGATCGGCAAATAACAGCTGATTATAATATACCATCCAAAGAAAAGAAAAGAAAAATATTATAACGGCATCACTATCAAATGTTAAACCCATCACGAAATCTCTCTTCACATCAGCTCTATTTGATAAAGTGAATTACTTCAGTATTTCTTCAACATAACTTGGATGTCCGACAATAGAAGGGAATACAAAAATGCATGAGCTACTTGGCATTTATATAGCCATACTTGATAAAATTCAAGTAAATAAAACAGTGAACATCATAGGTTTGGGACATTATTACACTAAGATATTACCTGCTTAAATATAGTACTAGCTCCAGATCCATTATATCCAATTAATAGAAGCTTCTGAAGTATTCTCTGCTGAAGGTAGTCAGGGACAGTTCTGTTAACTATATTGCTCACTTGTTGCCCACAAGAATTTGAAAATTTAGAAGGAACAGGCAGTGACAAGAGAGCACAAACAAGCTTTGTTCCAGCCTGAAAAGTATCATGAAAGATTTATGTCCAACGCATGAAAATTGGATAAAGAACAAGTCAGAAACAAATATTCAACAAAAAACCATACCTTGCCCCACAGATAGCCTCTTGTATTCTTTTGTCCCTCTTCTTGGTATGATCCATCATCATGCACCCAAAAGTGTGGGTTACCAGCACATTGAACTCCTGCCAACTGCAGTTTACAACAAAATGATCTTTAGCTTCTTCGTACACATAAATCAGTTTCGTTCTGTCTTTGATCGTCTAGAAACTTCAACCTGTAGCATCCGAAGCTCTACTTTAGTAATCTCCCGTCCATTTATAAAAACTTGTGTGTTTCCATTGCTAGCGTCTGGCTTGATGGGACCTCCAACATTCAAGTGGGGACTAATAATCTTTAAAGGTTTCTGTCCTTCCTGTTAAATTCAACAGAAAGGTGAGATTCCATAATGATGTATGGAACAAATATAAGTAACGGAAAAAATGTGTAGAGTATATCACATTCACCTTTCCCCACAGACCAGATACTTTATCATACCAATAGTTCCCCGGTTTGAGCTTCTCCGGTGGGTTTGTGCAGGTCTGCAATATAACCAGTTCTTCATGTGAAAGAGGTTTTGCATTCACACAAATAAACTCCGGCGGTAGCTGATTTGCTTCACACAACTTCTCAGTCCGCATTATCTGTCGAACCTCCAAGTCATTAAGCAGCCGCTTAAGCATCCGAGAGCACTTCCCCAAATTCCCTCGTTTTGACTCGTCAATCGGGAATCCAATGCAAGTAACACATTTCCTACCTTCTGGCATCGATCCCATAGCTCTAAGAACACAGTTACTACAATATTTTGCATCACAGACAATGCAAACCTCCTTTTCAGTGAACCTATTTCCCTTAAAGCATCGATAGCATGACCCTTTCTTTCCTTGCAGTTGAGGCATTCGTTTCGCAGACATCATCTCAGACGCATCCTGAGTATATTCCTCATCAAAAGCATCAACAGAATCGGAATCACGAAAAGTCACAACTGGGGTTCGTCTAAGATCGCATTTCGATTCATTATTGACCTCCACAACCTTCATAGAAGACACCCGAGATGAAGATGAAGGGTAATCAAAACTCGACACCGACTCATTTGACACCCAATCTGCTTGACTCAAATCATTATTTGTGTCTAAACTCTCCTTCTGACTACACGAAACCCTCGAGGCCATCGAGCTTCCTAGTGACTTGTCGAAACTATCGGAAAACTCTATCGTGCTCGAGATCCCAGTTCCACCTAATAACTCTGGGGAATGCTCATGACTGATGGACGAGAACCCCAATTCCCTAGAGGTGTTTGCTACATCACACAATTCACCTGAAGCGTAATGCCCATTGGAAAACTCTAATGCACGGGAGCTACTCAACTCACCCGACCGGAAATAACCCCGATTGCTCGTATTTCCCTCAAAGGCAATCACAGAAGTAGGAGACACAGTTGCTTCAGAAACTAACTCTAGCTCTTTGCAATCACGACCACTTTCATTATTTCGGTCGAACGCAATCACCGAAGTTGGAGAAACCAAAGTAGAAGAGTCAGAACCGAACGTCTTTAGCTCTCTGGAGAACTTTTTACTACGAGGATCGGGAGCTAAGAGTGGCTGCACCACTGGCAGGGACAGTTTATCAGACAGGGAGACCTGGGCGACAGCGGCAGCAACAGGAATCCGCTCAACTTTAATTGGAACGGCACAGGGGAGATCGTAGGTTACGGGCGGGCCACTGTATTCGACGGCAAACGAGAACTCGGCACCATAATCGGCATCGGAGGTTTCAAACGGAGGCATCGTTGTCAGTATAGTTTAAAACAAACTTAACCAGAATTCCAAGGCAAACCTTCAATCCCAATCCCCACCAATAAAACACGAAGCTCTGACTCTAACTATCTTCAGTTCAAAATTGAAAAGCATAGAAAAGAGACTAAACCCAAAGCCGCAGAGAGTTTGCAATGGTTTGGATTTGGAGCTGGGGAGGAGGAAAATGTGTGGGATTGGGAAAGTGTGAGACGAAAATGACAGCAACGGAGAAGGGAGGAGGAGAAGATTGAGGGTGGATTTGGATTTGAAATGGGAATGTCCAAAATATAGAGGTTGGTATCTGGGATTTGTCATTTGTGGGCAAAGGACAAGGAGATTAATAATGATGATAGTTGTGAGAGTACTGGTCCTTCTCTCTGCTCTGCCTTCGTGTGTTTTTATATATTCCTGTACGAGAATTGAAATCCGAGTCTACCTCGGCTCTTTTTTTCTTTTTTTAATCAAAGCATTCTTCATATGTTTTCATAAAGGAAAATGGTAAATATATAACTATCTTACTATCTATTTATTATTTTTCTGTATTTAATTTTTTAAAATTTTTTTAGTTAATAATTAAGGAAATAATATTAATAAAATTATATATTTTTAAAATTTTTTCTTAATGATTAAAAATGTTAAAAAATACTTAAAAGAAAATAATAAAAAATAAAAAATTTTAAATCTTTTGTAAATAGTAAATACCCTTCCATAAAATACGTATAGGTAATATATTTAAAGATCCGATAAATTAATTGGTTGCTAACTTGCTATTCATTGGGCAACATAGTACACACATCAATTTTGTATATGATAATTTTTTTTTAATGCTCGAATCATCGTACTTGCAAATATTCAAATGTCTCTTATACCAAGAGTTAGATAACAATTATGATTTAATAAAATTATATATTACGTCACATATTAATTGTAATAGAAAGTGGATCCATCTCGATACATGTAAAAATTATGTAAGTATTATAATCTGTTTTAATTAAACACATTTAAATATTTGTGACGATATTAATTTTTTCTTTTGTGTGTAGGATAAAATAGTTGTCCTACTGCTGAATCTACGTCAGATCAAACTTCCTTAACAAGTGATGTTGAAATTTTTATACTAGTTTTGGATCAACTTTCAGGATATTTGAATTGGATCACTATGTAAAGCCTTTTAACTCTTCCTCATAGTTCGAGCTTGCCTCTAACAACTCTATAACATTAGAGAAAGTGAATTTCAAGATCGAAAAGTTGACTGCAAGTTAACATAAATTAAAGGCTCAATTGGTAAAACAAATAGACATGGAGATGCGCATGAAACAACAAGAAAAGTTTAAGAAAGAGGTGAAATTCCAAATGCAGATACTTATGTAACAACTCAAGCCTCCAAGAAACTGATTTACATTATATATACAGATTTTGGAATCTATTTATATACGAAGAACACTAATGCTGTTTTATTTATTTAGTTCGCACTTATTAGACTACTTTCATGGGTAATAAACAAATTGTAATATATTTTTTAAAAATATTATGTATGTCTATTTGTTTTTTTAATTATTTGGTAAAATAAAATAGTTACCATTCGAACAAATAAAAACCATTCAAACAGTATTATTAAAACCATTTGAACATTGATACGCTACATTTGAATGTCATTTTTGCGAACATTCGAACAGTACTTGAAACCGTTTAAATGAAATCATCAAACCTGAAATTAATGTTTGAACGTTATCTCATAACAAATTTTTCATCATATCATGGTTCGATCAAATGTCTAACTCAATATGTTCAAATATATTTTACTGTTTGACGATTATATTGTTTGTTTGAACATTTCCTTATGCCTACACTACAACAAAAATGTTTTTTTGGGACGAAATTACTTTGGGACGAATTTAAAATCGTCCCAAAAAGTGGGATTTAGGAACGAAATTTGAATTTCGTTCCAAAATGACGACGGTTATGCCAGACCGTTCGAACGCGTTCGAACGGTATTCTTAGGGACGAATATTTTTGTCCCAAATAAGTTAACCGTTCGACCGTTAATGATTAACCGTTCGAACGTTTAATTTTCACCGTTTGAACGTAATATTGGCACGATAGGCAAAATTATTTTGGAGGGAAATTGATAAACCGTTCGAACGGTTAATATTAACCGTTCGAATGATGCATATTCACCGTTCAAACGTTATTTGAATCGGTCGAACGGTGACAGAGTTTTAATTTTTTAAGTTTTTTGCCAAATTATATTTAGATTAACTAGTAATTATAAAAAATTGGTTAATTAAATAATATGAATAATCTAAATTAAGAATTAGTTTAGAAAATATAAAACAATACTATTGCATATAACTTAAATACTGAATTTACAAAACACAAAATATTGTCCATACAAAAAACAGGAAATAAATAAATAAAATTTATCATAAAGTAATTAAGACCCCAAGTCTTTGCACACTTCCTCGACTGCAGCTATACGTTCCTCTATTTGTGTCAGTCGAGTACTGATGGTGACCTGAGTCGCAGACATGGCAGCAAACTCTATACGAAGCTCAGACACAGCAGAATGGATCTCCATACGCACTGCATCGATCACTGCTGATGTCTGCTCGCTGATCGCTGCACGCACTATGTCAGCCATCTCCTCACGAGTAACACTGTGGACTGATGCCTCGGCCCGTGTAGATGTCTCTGCAGCTGCAGCTGAGACTCCATGATCTCCCGGCTGTGCATCTCTGTGAGGATCAACTGGTTCTGGAACATGTGCACGAAAACGCAGTCTCGAGTGTCCCGTGCTGCGTGAGAGGGTGGTGCTGTTTATCGGTCCCATCGGCTCCCGTTTACGCTCAGCAACATCTGGCACAACACCAGCACATAGTAGATATCGGGTGATCAGGACTCCGAATGGTAGTATATCCATCGAAATGTACCGAGATTCTGATCGAATCCTATCGAATATATACCCCACCAAGTCGATAGGAATGCCACGAGCGACCCGTATCATAAATTTCGTCCGATCAATGCCAACTTCTGTCTTGTGCTGCCGAGGGTCAATATTATTGGCAATTATCAAATTTAATATCTTAAAGAAAGAAGATAAATCTGCCTGTTTGATGCTCTTCGTCCCGTCATACGGTGGAGCATCTGGACCGACAACCAAATCCCTCACCTCGTGATCAGCAAGGGTATCGACCTCATCAGTATAAACTGATGCCTCCTCCTCAGCTGTCTCCGCCTCAACTGAAGGATCAGACTCTCTAGGCACCACATTCGGATATGCATCTGGCAGCCTAGGAATACCGAGATGCTCAGCAAGTCCATCTCGTGAAAATACAACGGGTACTCCTCGGACAGTGATACTGCAGGCCCCAGAATCATCTGCGCTGGCACTGCCGAGTTCTCTATAGAACTCAGCAACAATGTCAATGTAGGAGACTGGCTCCCATGCTTCCTCCCGTTCATCCAAGATAGGTCCCCAACCACGATCACTGAATATTGAGGGCAATGAATGACCCTCCCAGAGAAGACTCTGGAAATCAGAAATCTTCACTGGTCGCTCCAGTGAAACTGTCCTCTCCCGAACTGGACCACTACTACTCTCACCAAGATTGCGTCGCTTACGTGCCGGTCTAGAAGTAGACATTATAATCAACCTGAAATTTATAATTACAAACTAGATATATAACATTAACAAGAAAAATACAATAAAGAACTATTTACAGTAGTTTGAAACAAACAGCAATTTAATAATATTTGATATTCTGAACAACATTATCAACAATAAATATGTCACTCAATATCAATATTAATAATATAAATATAATATTAAAAACCGTTCGAACGTTTACTGTAACGGTCGAACGGTTACAGACAAACCGTTCGACCGTTAAGTTATATCGTTCGCACGTTTACTGTAACGGTCGAACGGTTACAGACAAACCGTTCGACCGTTAAGTTATACCGTTCGAACGTTTACTGTAACGGTCGAACGGTTACAGACAGACCGTTCGACCGTTAAGTTATATCGTTCGAACGCTACGGTAACGGTCGAACGGTTACAGACAGACCGTTCGACCGTTAAGTTATATCGTTCGAACGGTACGCATAGCGTTCGAACGATATTCGTGTCGATCGGGATTCCAGGCCGAGTCGACTCGGCAATTGAAATCCATGGAATCCTTCGATTCCCTGGATTTTACACCAAAATAAATGCAATAGAAACCTAAATAAACGTTCCTAACATGGATTTATGCAAATCTACCGATTATTTTGATGTATAAATCGGTTTACCCTAAGTTAAACAATTAATCTATCAAAAACCTAAATCTAAACGGTAAAATGCTTTAAAAATGAAAAATACCGGTTGTTAGAGGTAGGGGCTTCGAGTGGGCACTGTTGACGGCGGCGAAGACGGCGTTCAACGGCGGAGATCGACGGTTTGGAGGCTTTTTCACGGAGGAAATGCGTGAAAATGACGTCGGGATGGGCTTATATATGCAGTGTCGTTCGAACGGTAAGTTATACCGTTCGAACGCATTAACTAAATATTACTATTTATCCCTAATTAATCGGTTTTCAAATATTTAAATGCAATATTCGGTATTAATTATATTAAATATAATAATTAATTCAATTATAATATATTTTAATTGTTAAATATATTAAATGCAATATATTTAATGCACTTATATATTATTAAACACTATGTATTATATATATAATTTTTTATATATATAGTATATATTATATTATATTTAATTAAAATATATTATACTATTGAATATTATATAGTATATAGTATAAGTTATATTATATAGTATAATTAATATAATATAGACTACTATATACATGAAGCTATGTTCATGTATTTATATAACATATATATTATATGTGATATTAACTAGTATCACATATATATATACTAGTATAGATGACACTATATATATTAATAGTAGATATTCTATTATTAAATATCTACTATTAATATTATAGAAATAAACATTATATATATATGCATGTGATACATATAACCCTATGCTATGATACCATATATATGTTATATATAATAGGTTAATATATGTAGTACTTGACTATAATATTAGATGTAATATGATATTTTATACTATATATGTTACTAAACTATATAATATATGTTTGATTATATATTATATAGTTATATTACTATGGCTCTAAACTATAGTACATTTAGAAATTATTATATTTAAAGGTATAGTGCAAAAAAAATACAATAAGCAACAATATAACTTAAACGTTTGAACGGTTTACTATTGACTTTCAAACGTTTAATAATACGTTCGAACGTATATATTAACGTTCGAACGTTAAATTAGCGGAGGAAATTTTTCCCGCTAATCGATTTGACGTTTGAACGGTATAATATAACCGTTCGAACGTTTATTATTAGCCTTCGAACGTATATTTTCACGTTCGAACGTTAAATTAGCAGAGGGAATTTTTCCCGCTAGTCGATTTGACGTTCGAACGTTCATTAAACAACCGTTCGAACGTCAATGTTCTGCATTTACACGACAGAACCTCACAATCTCGGACTCGTTTTAGTCGACCGAGCATCACTCCCACGCTCATTTTGTTCCAACCAACGCCATTATTCTTCAATCTAGCCCTCGAATATTACAAACGAGTCCGAATCTCTTATATTTTCAGATTAAGAGGTTGTTTTTACCATTTGGTGAAGAGTTTTTACCGTTTGGAATTTTTGAAGCTTTATCTCTCCAAATCAGGTATTCTCCTTAAATTTGACCTCATTTTAGTTTTTATATAAGTGTTTTCGTTTGCTTACATGAGTTCGTCATATATTTTGCTATCTTTTGATGTAATATGGACTGTAAATTTTGGAGTTTTCGGAGGTTGAAGACGAGTGATTTCTGGAAGTAAACCGTTCGAACGACTGTATAGGAGATCGAACGGTCACGAGCACCGTTTGAACGATTTCTTGGGCAGTGTTAAAATAATTAACATTTTAAATGCAGGAGTGTAATTAAAAATTAAATATATATAATCTACATTTAATAATACTTAAATACTTAAAAGATTCAAATAATCAAATGAGAATGAATTAAATTACAAATCATCTAAGATTTGTTACAAAACTTAATTATTTATGATGTTGAATTATTTGTTTGATACATGTTAAATATTGGCATATCTTATATTGCTTGTTCATCAATATTAGCCTTAGACCCGTTCGAGAGTTATCAATCCGCCTTAATTAAAAGATTGATAACTCTTGAATTGTCCAGAGTGGACAGTTTGGAATTGTAAGATCATTCTCGCAAACTATCGAGCTATATCTGTTATACGTCCAGCATTAAGATTTTGGCAGATTTATCCCTTGTTCTCCGGATATGCAGTTTCGGTGATGTTGTATCGACGATGGATAAGTCGGTGCACACAACCAGACGAGCATATTTGGAGAACTATGGGGAGATGCTGCCGAAATTTTGTTGGGCGTGACAGATTATAGAGGATAGGTTTGCGACTATGATCTTACAGTTCCGAATGGGATAGGACCAACTACCCGGTGTAAGGTGGCATACTCCTTGATTGATACATGATACATGCTTGTTTGTTGATGCACACGTGATTGTTTATAATGAAGATAGTCAGCTTGGATAAGAGTTGGATGCGAGTTAGCGATCGTTTGGGTCAGAATTACAACGTATATGCTGAAAGTGTTAAGAAATTCTTAGAATTTGCATTGGGTACATGTGATAGTGATGGACGTATTAGATGCCCATGTAAAGAATGTAGGAATTTGCGCTCTCATAAGATAGACTTGGTGAGAGAGCATCTGTTTGTAAAAGGTATTGACAAGGGTTATACTGATTGGGTCTTACACGGGGAACCATATCCAACTTCATTCGATGCTCCACATGAAGAAGAAGCTATCGATGAAGATGTACAACCAGATGTTGTTGGAGATGAGTATGATGAGGATATGGAAGAAATGTTAGGTGACATCGGTGCGGGAATGTTTATGAATGAAGGTGGCACGGACACATCAAGTTCAAATGATGGGGGTCATAATACTTTTGCACGATTGTGGAATGAGTCACAACGTGAGCTATATCCAGGATGCAGAAGACACAGTAAGTTGTCATTTACCGTAAGACTGCTACACATAAAATCAATGTGCCGATTATCAATTAAGGCTGTCAATATGTTACTCGAGTTGTTTAAGGAGGCACTGCCATCAGATAATACACTTCCTCGTAACTTCTATGAAGTAAAAAAATTGAAACGAGGACTTGGATTTGATTACAACGTAATACATGCATGTAAGAATGACTGCATATTATTTTGGCAAGAGAATGAGCAGTTGAACGAATGTCCCATATGCCACGAGTCAAGATGGACATCTGACAAACAAAATGTGCCGCAAAAGGTAGTACGCCACTTTCCATTGACACCTAGATTACAACGATTATATATGTCACGTGCAACAGCTGCAGACATGATATGGCACTCATCAGCCAGAGTTAGAAACGATGATATTTTATCACATCCTGCTGACTCTCAGGTGTGGAAGGAATTTGATAAGGAGCATACATGGTTTGCAGAAGAACCACGTAATGTGAGACTTGGGTTGGCAACATATGGATTTAATCCGTTTGGGAACATGAGTACTAGTCACAGTACTTGGCCAGTCGTACTTATGCCGTATAATCTACCACCGTGGAAGTGTATGAAAGATCCATATTTCATGATGAGTTTGCTCATTCCAGGTCCGAGATCGCGGGGAAATGATATAGACATACACTTACAGCCATTGATTGCAGAATTGAAAGATTTGTGGGAGAATGGGGTTGTCACATTTGATTCATCAACAGGCAAGTCGTTCAAGATGCATGCTGCGGTTTTATGGACAATAAATGATTTTCCAGCATATGGAAACTTGTCAGGTTGGAGTACTAAGGGGAAAATGGCATGTCCAACATGTAACAAACATACTAAATCTGAATGGCTCACTTACGGGAGAAAATTATGTTTCATGGGTCATCGTCGATTTCTACCTGGTGATCATAGATGGCGGGGAAATTCACAAATGTTTGATGGTACTGTTGAATGGGGCCAACCTCCACCATATTTGTCTGGTGAAGATTTACTTGCACAATTTGTAGATGTTGGTTGTAATGAATTTGGTAAAAAACAACGAAAGAGAAAACGAGCTACTTTTGAGTTGAATTGGACTAAGAAGAGTATATTTTTCGATCTTCCATACTGGTCAAAGTTAAAATTACGGCACAGTCTTGATGTTATGCATATTGAAAAAAATATATGCGAATCCGTATTGGGAACATTGATGTCAATTGAAGGAAAAACGAAGGATACATTAAACTCAAGGAAGGATTTGAAGCGGTTGGGAATAAGACCGGAAATGCAGTTGCAAGAAAATGGTTCGTCCGTTTACATGCCGATTGGGTGGTATACATTGTCAAGGAATGAAAGGGCTACTTTTTGTGAGTGGATAATGAAAATTAAATTACCGGATGGTTATGCCTCGAATTTGACAAGGTGTGTGCGAACAAATGACTGGAAAATAACTGGGTTAAAAAGTCATGATTGTCATATCCTTTTGCAGCGTATCTTGCCTATTGGTATACGTGGGTACTTGACTAGAGACGTGCGCGTGGCTTTGACTGAGTTGGGTTTATTTTTCAAAGACTTATGTGCACGGACATTAAATGTAGAAGCTTTGGATCGAATGGAACGGGATATTCCCATCATATTGTGTAAGCTAGAAAGTATTTACCCACTGTCATTTTTCGATATCATGGTTCACCTGGCCGTCCATTTGCCACGTGAGGCTCGACTTGCAGGACCAGTTCAGTATAGATGGATGTATCCCATTGAACGATTTCTTGGGAAGTTGAAACGAACAGTTGGTAATAAAGCTCGCCCAGAAGGATCAATTGCAGAAGCATATATTGATGATGAGTGGCATACCTTCTGTTCCAAATATTTCCACGGAGTTGACACTAGGTTTGATCGGCCAGAAAGAAACTTTGACGTTGACAGAGCAAGACAACGAAATGTGTTTTCCGTGTTTTCCCAACAAGTACGTCCACTTGGTGCAGTGCGTGGTTATGACTTATGTGGAAGAGAGTTTGAGAAAGCTCAGTGGTACGTGCTGAACAATTGCCCTGACATAGAGATTTACTTGAAGTAAGTATTAATCTTTTCTTAATTTAGTATTCGCTCATTTACTTTCGCAAAATTCTAATAATATAAAATACATGTGGTAATCATCAATTTCAGTGATCATATTAACATGCTCAAGGAACTAGGAGTAAATGATATAGACCGGAAACATGAAGAGGAGTTTCCGAGATGGTTTGAACAACGGGTAATGACATTACATATGCGACACTTCATTCAATACAAATAGAAAATATTGATTGTTTTTTTTATTGATATAATAGACGTTTTACTTAATATGTAGGTTGTACAAATGCATGCCAATAATCCAAACGATATATCAGATGAATTGTATGCATTAGCGCGTGGCCCATCGAGACTGGCTACAAGATATTCTGCATGTATTGCTCGTGGTAGTAGGTATCACACAATAGATCGAGATCATTATAGGAAAACACAAAATAGTGGTGTCCTAGTTGAGGGAAGTCATGATGGAGAAAATATTGATTTCTATGGAGTGATTGTTGATATAATTGGAATGAAATATTTGGGGGAGCTTGCAGTGTATCTGTTTAAGTGTGATTGGTGGGATTTAAGCAATCCTCGAACTGGAGTCCGTGATGATGAATATTTCTTGAGTATTAATACATCAAGAAAATGGTACGAGGATGATCCATTTATTTTAGCTTCTCAAGCATCTCAAGTATTCTACTTAGATGACCCGAAGTTGGGAACTCAATGGCGAGTAGTACAAAAATATGCTCCAAGAAATATATATGATGTTATCCCTCAAGCAGAAGGGCGAGATGAAGAAGAAGATGATGCCTCTACTCAAGAAGCATACCAAGAGAGTCAGCCCGTCTTTAATTTGTTTGTGGATTTGAGCCAGTATGAGATGATTCCATTGAATAGAGAAGATATTGAGGCTGAAATTGTTGATGCGACACTTGAGCAAAGTGTTGATTCATCTGAACTATCTACAGAAGATGAGACTGAATTGTCAAATGATACTGATACAGATAGTGATTGACGAATTATATTTTCACATTACGTGATGATGAGCACTATTTTACTTAATGAATATTGTATCAGTTTTTTGAAATTATGCCTCCGAAGAGAAAGGAAGTGCGCAACCCATCTCCACCTGTTCCTAGCTCTCCTTCAGACTCACCATTAGAGATTGACTCTACAGAACAAGGTAAAATTCTAATAGTCATAAAAGTTATTAATTAAGATTATAATAGAAAATTGATTATAATGTTATATATCATGATGACTTCACAGTACAATCTCGTCAAGGTCGAGGCACTACGAGAGGCGTGACGTTGGAAAAATATCGTAAGGTGGGTAAGATCAAAGTTAACATTCTTGATGAACATACCGGAGGCGAAGGACAACCAGCAGCTTGGCTTGCATCGCATGTGGGTGCTCTTACACGAACTTATGCACCTTTGGCAACAAGTTCATGGAAGAAAGTCCCCCAAGATGTTAAGGACCTTATCAAGAAGCGTTGTTTGGTAATGTTTAATAAATGAAATTTAATTGGACTTATAATTTTATTTTACTTTAAAGTTAGAATATTATAAATGATAATATTTTTGTCCAAACTTTTTTCTGTAAGGATGATTTCGAATTAAATTTTGGTCGGAGAGAGGAGCGTAAAACTGTGGAAGAGCTTATGAGTAATGCATTCCGCAAGTATAAGGCGAGGTGACATGAGCATTATAATAAGTTTGAGAATAGTGAAGAAGCACGCCAACATCCTTTTCAAGATGTGCAACCTTCTGATTGGGAAAAACTTTGTGACATGTTTGAGGATTCATCATATAAGGTATAATTAATTTAATTATTTTAGTCCTATTTTTAATTTCGCTTTCTAATATTTTCAATTCTTATGTAGGAGCGAAGTTCTATAAACAAAACAAATAGATCAAAATTGAAGATTACTCATCATGCAGGCTCAAGATCTTTCCACCGCCTCTCTAAAAAATTGGTATTGCTATTCTTTCATTTGTATATAGTTAACTGAATATATCAATCATAATGACTTTATATCTTAACAAATCTTTATTATAGCAAGATTCAGATGCCAATTATGATCTGACAAAATTATATGCTGCATCACATACTAATCGTAATGGAGAGTGGAGTCATCCTGATGCCCGTGAAAATTATGTAAGTATTATAATTTGTTTTAAATAAATATATTTGAATATTTATGATGATATTAACTCTTTATCTTATGTGTAGGATAAAATGGTTGCCCTGCGTGCTGAATCTGCGTCAGATCAAAATTTCTCAAATACAGATGTTGAGATTTTTACACAAGTTCTGGGTGAACGTTCAGGATATTTGAGGGGTTTGGGTCGCTGTGTAAAACCTTCTCCCTCTCCCTCTTCCTCTTCTTCCGGGTCTGCCTCTATAGCTCAAGAGAATGCGAATCGTAGAATTGAAGAATTGATTGCAAAACAACAAGAGTTAGAGGCTCAATTGGCGAGACAAGGAGACATGGAGATGCGCCTCAAACAACATGAAGAAGAACAAGCAGAGTTCAGGAGAGATATGCAACTCCAAATGCAACAGCTTATGCAACAGTACAAGCCTCCAACCAACTGATGGTTTTTTACGTCTAGCTTATGACATTATCTAATTATGTATGAACAATGCTAGTTTTATGGTTATTTATTTCTTCGCACTTATTATAAAACTTTTGTGAGTAATTAAACAGTTCTTAATTTATATTTTTCAAATAATATGGATGTCTATTTAGTTTTTTTATAATTATTGGTTTTAATAAAAATAATATCCGTTCGAACGACCGAGTCACGTTCGAACATTAATGGGCATGCCGTTCAAACGATAATGTAACGTTCAAACGTCAACTCGCAAACCGTTCGAACGATATCAGATGCTCAAAAAACCGTTCAAACGCATGACATTACCATATCGTTCGAACGTTGATCATCACCGTTCGATCTCTTATACCGTTCGATCGTCTCATTTAACGTTCGAACGTATTTCTACTGATCGTTTGAACGTATCTTGATAACCGTTCAAAAGAAACATTAACGTTCGAACGGTATATGAGAAGCATTCGAACGCAATTCTGGGACGAATTTTAACCGTGACAAAAAAATCCATCGTTCGAACGGTATCGAACGATCACTTTCAAAATCGTTCCAAAAGATATATTTTGGGACGAAATTGTGATTTTCGTCCCAATATATCTTCTGGGACAGTGATGTTGGGACGACCTTGGGACGAAATTTTTTCGTCCCAAAAAATCTTTCGGAACGAAATCGATATATTTTGGGACGAAAATTTTCGTCCCAAAATATGTTTTTTGTTGTAGTGCTATTTGATAGAACGTATCTTCGTACCAATCGGCCACTCATGAATGATGCATTCAAACATATTAAACGTTCAAAAAGCAATTTTGTACCGTTCAAACTTGATTATGGGATGAAATTCCAACGTCCCAAAAAAAAAAGTTCCGTTTGAACTTGATCGAACGGTTTTACTCAAATTCATTTCACAAGATTTATTTTTTGACGAAATTGAGATTTTCGTCCTAAAATATCTTTTGGTACACTGTTATTGGAAAAACCTTGAAACAATTTTTTTTCATTTCTAAAAACATTTTGGGACAGAATCACTGTTTTTGGGACAAAAATTTTTTATCTCAAAAAACTACTTCTGTTGTAGTGTCATTCATTTTGTCAAGAACTGGCAACTTGGGAGAGAGAGATTATGTTAAAGAAAATTTTAAGACTATTGAATACTAATTTAATTGCCTTTAACGACCTTTAGAATGATAATACTCTACCACATTTCTGAATCCAACATCAAAGGCAGCCCACTCTAAAGATATTGATCCGTCGATAGTCCTTTCCTTTTTGGGACTTCACTCATCTTTCACTATTCAATGATTTGACATCATACTCATGTATAGTAACAAGACATTTTAATCTAACCTATAGGTTGCCACTCCCTCCATAACTCAAACTTGTGACTTGGCCCCAACTATGATATCAATTGTTAAAAACCCATCCATCAGTTCAAAAGCTCTAGAACGAGGCGCGTTGTTGGATACTAATTATTAGGCTAAGCCATTAACCTTCGGGATCATAATAAATTATCCATAAAAAAGAAATGAAAATGAAGAAGATGAGCTGCAGATCATATTATTTGTGTTTTTAACTTTCTATCATAAATATGAGAGGTATTTGTATACAAGGCTTGAGCGCTGCAAGTGCTCCATTAACAAACTAACCAAATTCTAATAATGCTAATTAACTAGATTCTAACAAATTAAAATAAAAAAAAATAGCTAAAATCCGTTACCTCTAATACATTCTTAGACATGATATGAGATCAGTTTGGGAACTAACTAGAGAAAGTATTGAGTTCGAAACTGATCTTTGGTTCTTAATCGATTTGCATCAAAGAAATCAGTCGTAGAGCGATATAATTAATAATATTCACGAATCACACCTCCTATATATGATCCTCACTGTTTTTTGTTTTATTAATTAGAACAAATAAATAAAAACTACGTACACTAATCCACATTTATAAATCAAAAGAATAAATCTATGTGTAATATGTTATACTTTAGTACATATACATGTTGATATAGAACTAAGTACTATAGACGTCTATTATAGATATAATATAAGTTTACGAGTAAAATATAATAAATAATTTCAATTCATCTAATGTCACGTTATCAAATGATGAGAAGATGATGAATAGATTTTTTTAATTTAAATTGAACAAATCAAAATGGCAATAGAATATAGCTTTTTCACTACAAGAAAAATGACCTTTTGCGACTAATTTATAATAACGAAAAAATTATTAGCAATTAAATTTGGTTGCTAATAATCTTTTCGTTACTATAAATTGGCCGTAAAATACTATTTTTTTTTGTAGTGAATTTATAATGCGACGACTGCATATATGCATGCATGGGACATCGATCCAAATGACATACGTACGTACAGACAAAATCCTCGTCCGTCTAACGTTTTACTGAGCTCGATCGTCCACGAGTGGAGAAGCTTAAAGCTGATCTCAAAATCGCCGCGCCGGTAGTAGTAGTAGTACTGTTGTGCTGTTGATTGAACTTTACTATGTTGTTTGGCGCTTGCTCCGAAAGCTTCCACACCCTCACGGATTCGTCCAAACTGCCACTGTAAAGAATCCACCGCTGCTCGTCCGATGACTTGGATTCCTTATCCTTTTCCACGTCCAAGCACTTGATCGGCCCGGTGTGGCCCGTCAACACCGACAAGCAAGTGTGCTCTCCCGCCGACGTTCTCTTCCACACGCATATTACCATGTCCGCAGATCCGCTAAACACTAGCTCCCCAGCCGTGGCTAAGCATAACACTGCCAATCTATGGCTTTTCAAAACGCCCCCGTGAGACAGAGAGCTTTCGCGCTCCCAGTAGTTAACAAGCCCGTCCGATGATCCACTGTAAACAATGGTGGATTTAGGGTTAATGGCCAATGCTGTCACCGCACACTCTTGCTTCAACAATGTTTGAGAAAAGAAATGCTTCGTTCCCTTGCCTTGCCTTTCTCTCCGCCAAACCTTGATAGTACCATCAGCAGAGCCAGTAAATACCAAGCCGTCAAAACCCGCAACCAAGGAATTCACATCATCGTCATGAGCAGTGATAGATTCCAAGCACTTGGAGTCTGAGATTCGCCAGACTTTAAAGGTTTTATCCCAGGAAGCTGAATAAAGCAAAGATCTATCTTCGCTCAAGCTAAGGCACGAGACGGCATCGTAGTGCTTGATCCACATCCCGCTATGATGATGCCTCACTTCTGCATATTTCTTGGGTTTCATCGAGCTTTTGATGTAATCTCCCATGGTGGGTAGCGTCCCTACACGCTTGTAAACGCTTTCATTTTTCTTTGACACCTTCCAAACTCGAATCCCTCCGTCTTTATGACCTGTAAAGACTCTCCGCCCGGCAATGGCTATTGCTTTAACCAAGCCGCTGTCCGCTTTGAACGCAGAAAACTCTTGCTGATTCTTCCAAACCCGAATGTTCTTGCTGTCGGACCCAGTATACAGCAAGTCCCCCGTGGCTGCCATCGAGTAGATAGGGCCTTCTTTGCGAACCAGCATGCCGACGAGTGCGTTTCCGGAGGCATCGCTCGACGAAGGATCATGAGGTCGAGGACTCATGTGGCATGACCATGGCGACTTGGAGAAAGGAGAATTCGACGTCGAAGGCTCGAAAGGACAACGGTCTTCCAACACCATTAGAGAATTGCTCACGTCACACTTAGGCGCTGCTGGATTAATCTCCGAATCCGACACCGAAGCATTGCTACTGAGCCGACGAGTAATATTGATGCAGCGATCACCAGCCTCCTCCTTATGATGATCATCCAAATCCGAGTTCTTTAGCTTGTCAAATTTGCGCCCACGTTTGCTTCCCTCTTGGAAGAATATCTGGTGCCCTCTTGACGTGCTTCTCATTCTATGAATCTCTCTTTCACAGTACGTAATATTTCTCGCTACAAGTACAAGAAGAACAAGAACCAAAAAAAAAGAAAAAGAAAAAAGGAAGATGCTATGGATTCTTGAATACGGGCGTATGCATGTATGTATATATATATATATATTAGGAAGAACAAAGTGAAAAACTAGACATTAATAAAACTGAATTAAATTGCATACCTTCGAGACGTACGGGAGATTTCTGTTGGGCGGTTCGCCCAACAGAAGTTTGAGGTTTTAAGTAAGAATAGAAGTATAACTTTTTTTTTTTTGTTTTTTTTTTAACAGCTTTTTATAAATTAAATGAACGATAATTATGTAAAATCAAAGTTTAAACAAAAATATTTTAATACTTTTAATAAAATGACATTATTTAATTATAAAATGGACGATATAACAGTACATGATCGATCAATCTGCGTTGCCGGGGGATGGGGGCACGACGGTGTTATCCGAAGAAGGCCAGCACAGCGCCTTTGGATCATGTGGGACAAACAAGGTCAAACGACTCAAAACAGAGGCCCGGACGTTTGTTTGCATGCAGTTGCGGACCAAACTGCATGCATGCAGGACGTACGTTTGAAGACCGGGGAATTAGAACGGAAATTACAAAAGATGTTAATGGAGTCGTCTACTGGTACAAGGAAAATCTGACATTTGACTTGGTCTAGATATACTAAATTTATCGAACTGTCTCTTGTCTGCATTAAATGTGGGAAAGAGGATTTTTAGCCACTAGGGGTGTAACCGTCAAGTTTGATTTTAGACAAATTTTATATATTTAAATTGGCATATATCGATTTTAAATTTTTAAAAATCAATACCTCATCAATTATTTTCCTAAATTATTATTTTTGATTTTATTGATTTCGGTTGAGTTTTAATTAAGTGTCAATGTGTCATAAAAAAATATGTTATACATTATTACTAATTCTATATATTATATTAGTAGTGATATTAGTAATATATATAGTTATAGTGATATTAATACTAGTAGGAGTGACAATATATTATACGACCTATTAATCCAATACGACAAGATAATAGTGGATTAAGATTTAGTTTTAACGGGTTTAGGTCAAAATGAATTAACCCGTTAAGATACGATTGCTTAATAGGTTGATAACGGGTTAACCCGTTATGGCACGTTAAGAAAGTTAAAGTTACAATTATACCATTCTATCTAAAAGTAAAATTGTTAGAATTTTAATTTTGATATTTTTATTGTTTGAATTGTAATTTTAGACTTGTAGTTAGTTTTATAATTTTTATATATATTGTGATTTTAACATTTATATAAAATTATGTTAAATTTAATCACGTTAAACAAGTTAGTTTCGAGCCTATTCAACCCATTTACATAAACAGTTTGAAACGCTATTTCATAATATTCACTAAAGAATAAAAAAGAATTGACACGACACGACCCGTTATGTTAACTGGTTGTGTTAGGATTTGAAATTTTGACACGATAAGCTTAATTAACATGTTGGGTTAGTGTTAACATATATAGTATAATATACATATTTTGATACGATCGACACAAATACAACCCGTTAATACGATTTGATACCCTTAAATACTAGCATATTAAGTTAACTATAATATTTTATATATATTATGCTATAACTCTCATAACATATTAATATATACTAATACTAATACTATATGTTATACATGATGAAATATAATAATACATCGATACTAAATTATTACTAATACTATATACTATATAATTAGTGATTATTAGGCTATAAAATATAATTAATATATATTTTATATTATTAACATATGATCAAACACATATTCATGTTTAAGATTAAAATTTTTTATTATAAATTATAATATAAAATTCTTTTATGTATAATTATATATACTATAAATAAAAATTATTAAATATATGTATATATATATATATATAAACTGATCTGATTTAATTTGGTACTGAAAAATCTAGAATCAGAATCGGATTGATTTTGATCGATTTTTAAAATGGGAAAACTTGTTTTAGACCGAAACGGTTTAAAGCATGATCAATCAGTCTTGTCTCGCGGTTCTCCGATTTAAATTTTTAACGCTATTTAGGGGGCTAATAATAAGATAATAATTCATGTTCTCTAGGACGTACATATCGTTGTTCCAAGGGGAAGTACTAGTACTACTTCCAGGCGATTACAAACTTTCATGCATTTTAAGCGTGAGAATTGATATTGTGAACACGTACACATGAACTTGCGTAATCCATTGTAGCCATATAAAATTTCAAAGCATCGTTACCTTTCAGTAAAATATTTTATCTATAAAGAAATTATATAAAAATAATTTTATAAATTAATATAGTTTGATGTAGTTTATCAGATTATAAAATTACTTTTATTATAAAATAGATCTAACGAATCAGATAAAGTTACGTCAATTTATAAGATTACTTTTATGTAATTCATTCGTAAATATAACTAGGCCTGTGCAGATGACCCGGCACACCGAATGACCCGAGAGTCTCGACCCGACCCGACCCAAAATATGACAGGTTAGCACTGACCGGTTCACCGATCCGCTTGAGTATAACAGTTTTATCTTTTTGTGTTAAACCGACCGACTACCAATTATAAACTCTCAGTTCAAACCCTAGCCTCCAAGACAGCCATGGGTGAGGCGGCGATTATGCATCCAGGCCACGAGATGCCACACGGCCTTGTAGTCGCACATGTGGGCGACGATGTCGATGACGAGGTCAAAGGAGGAAGATGAGTTAGCGAAGGCCATCGATTCTCCCACTCTTGGGTTCTCTGTTACTACCCTCATATTTCTTTTCGTTTCAGGTGGATCATTTGCGTACCTAAGGGTAGAGCTCGGCGACTTCATGGCCTTCATTGCTGCCGGTAACATCTTACTCGAATATGTGATCGGCGGAGCGACCGTTGCCCGTTCATAGACATCCTTCTTCGCCACACTTTGCAACCACCAGCCAAACGATTTCCGCATCGTAGCCCACGGTCTCGGTCCCGACTACATCAAGATTCACCACAGCGAAACTGGGAGGCCATGCCGACTGCATCAAGTTCATAAAGAAAATGATTTCTGCCCTTTTTAGTTTTTGATTTTTGGGATCTTCTGTTAATATTGAGGATGAATGTTAGTTTACCATCACATTGTCGTCTCAAATCTGGGAGATATTTTGTAAATCGATAGGTAGATTGTAAATCGACGGGTTAGAGAGTAGATTTTGTTTTTCAAAGGTCGGGTCATACGGTTCGATCCGACTTTATTTTGATCGGATCATGTCATATCGGTTTGGCACCATAATTGGGTTTATGCGGGTCGGGTCGGCATCAAACCCGACTGTGCAGGATAGGGTTGCAGGCCTAGATATAACAATATTTTGCCTTTTAATGCCATTTGACGTTAACGCATATATATTTGCATTGTGACGTTAATGCATGTGTCAAATAAATAAATTTACAAATATTTTTTTTCCTTTCAAAATTATATTTGTAAAAATATATGGTAAAAAGAAAATAAAGGGTCAAATTAAGAGCTTTTATGACATTCTAAGAATTTGTGCAATGAAGAGGTCTGATGCATGGTAATGCAAATTAACATATATACATGATATGTACACACACAACATGCAGCACACAATTCAATGGAAGAAAATTTAATGCCTAATGCTTATATATAATCTCGAGCAAGACGGGTAATGCAAGAGAACTTCCAGTATTGGGGTTGCTTTCAGATGGTTCGAGCCAGGGCTGTGTCATATCCACATGATCAGCATCATTTGATGGCTTGGCAACTTCAAAGGCATGCAACAAGCTAGCTATTGAAGAGAGAGTGAGACTCCTGGACAAGATCCCCTTCTTGACCCAGAAACTCCTGGACTCAAAATTCTGACCCTTCACGTACGTCTATCATGTCATTGTAACAATGGCTGTTCAAAAATCTAAAAATCTCTCAGGCCAGAACTTTTGAGGGTCGGGCCACACGCGCTCATCCCTGTGGATTTTCCAGGCATTCAACATCAAATGTGTACCAGCACATCCAGCTGAGAAAGTGCAGTCTTCCATTGCAGCACGCATGCTAATAATTGGAGCTGGTGGGTATAAGCTAGCCAGCGCAGTGTTTCCTTGACAAAGGCTAGTTGGAGATAGATCACCAGGTTCTTTATATCAGATTACTCTACGTTCCTCGTGCGCTTGTCGACATGAATATTGTTTAGCTAGCTCCTGATCTTGGGCCTTTCTCTACACCTTTTGATTGTTGAATAGCAAAGATAGCGTCCATGTTAGTTACACGTACATGAATCTATAATCTGATCAAAACGATTCTTTGAACTGATCATCAAAGGGCAAAAGCCTCTCCTAGTATATTTCTAAGTCATGGTTTTATGAAACGACCAGTCTCCTTGTTTCCAGTACAATTAGCCTCACTAGTAATTCTAATTGCACGAGTTTTACCATATAATTAAATCTCGTACCAAGAAAACATAATGGTATCTATATTATTCGTACCATTTTGGTTGCCAAAACGCATACCAAGCAAGTTGCCTCGCTAACGGTAACTGCATCGAAACCAAAGATCTTCGCATTTTTTAGAAGAAAAATAATTTGTATAAATCTATAGACAAATCCTACGCAAATTTTTGTAAAATGGTATATCGCAACCTTGAAAAAGTGTAAAAAAATTATTCTTTTTAAACATAAAAAAATTATTCTTTTTAAACATAATTTTTTTTACCAGGACCCACTTTTTAACAAGGGGCTTGTCTATTTAAGATTTGCACCTAGCATCCATGAATTCCTGCTCTTCCTTTTCCTCCCCACCCAACAATCTGTCCGATTTATGCTGATCCTCTAGCAACCTTCCAATCATATTGTCTATTTTCTTTGCAATTATTTCATTGCTTTTCTATCATGTCCAATAACATCCAACCACCCAATAAACGGTACTATTCATGCATCAGACAGCACAAATACCCCAAACAGATAAAAAAGCATCCCTCATCACATTCTCGAAGTTCTTCACGTCACCTTCCTCATAGGCAGCACCACTTTGAAAAATGAGCAACTTCACTTGTGGGTTGGGGGTGGACAATAGTTGAGAGATGCATGACATGGCAAGCTAATGCAGTACCTGCCACATCAGTCAATAATAGGAGGATGAAACCTTGGGGTTGTAATATAGAAGAAATCATTCATAAAGGAAAATATTTTAAACACTCTCAGAATATAGATATCGTAATACTCTCATTTTACCATAACATTCAAAGTAATTAAAAATTTTTACATGATAGTTACTCAATCGACAAGGGGGAAATTAATCCAAAGAATACACCATAAATATACTATATGCCTGTTGTTGAAGGCCGGTTTTGGGCAAACCTTAAAGCAGTTTTTGTCGAAAAGCCTGCAAAAGAGAAAATGAGAGAGTAGTACTACTGTGTGGGGAGATTTGTGGTTAGAGTGAGTGATGGGTTTTGGAGATGAGAAACAGGCGTACTGCAGGCCAGAGTGCCACAAACGGGAAGTCGTAGTAGTGGCGAAAACGTGGCAAATACTTTAGAGATTACACAATCTTTATCTAGAGACTAGAGAGCAACATTACTCCAATTGATGTCGCCGACTATTGGCATCGGTTTTTGCACACAATGGTCAAGAACAATGGCCGAATGATCCGAAGTCGGAAAGAGAACAATAATCCCTTAATTAAGCACGGAATGAGCTAGTCTTTTTTTATGACAATGCTGTCTTTTAGAGTCTCGGAGAGGGCCATGCTAGAATTCTTTAGTTGTTTATAGTTGAAGTTTCAACTATAAACAACATACAAAACCAGAAACCCCACTAATTTGTTCTTGATCAAAAGAAGTGAAACCAATTTCGAGTCAACAGCAATGATTTTTAAGAATAAATGAACAAAACTCGTATAGATAATACACTAGAATGAAACACTACAACCTGACTAAAAAGATCCTTGAGAGAGAGCACTGTTAGGTTTGCAAATCATGCTTTCTTCTTCCTGTACTGATACCGATGCTTAAAGAGTTCCTCTATTCTCGCCTTCCCTTGAAGAATTTGAACACGCATTTCGCTGCATATATTTCCTCTTCCAAGTACAAACTCAAACACACATTGGTCTTTAGGTCGAACATTGTTCTTCCTTGCAAAAGCAGACCACCCTTTACCAATAATGATTCGGCCATTTTTCCAAAAAAGGACTTTCACAGGGAACTTCTCTTCATTCGGACTGCAAATCACCATGTCTTGATTCAGCTTAATGTTAAATGCCTCCACCACCGATTTATGAAGAAACTGCGACTAGAAAGAACATCATGAGAAATCTATTCTTTCTAACATTTACAAAAGCACATCAACATGGCATAACTGTTAACTCACAAATTGTGAGTCACAATGGAGGGGAATTATTTTGATACAAACAACATATAGGGCAAGGTTCAATTAAAAGTAATAATTCCTTTGGAGGTTTTGATATAATCTAGGATTATGTCACATGAATAGAAATCACTTTTGATTCACCCCGACAGACTTTCGAAAAAACTACGTTGTTTTTTCCAGAAAGATGAGTCTTATAAGACAAATGGTGAGTGTTGACATTCTTCCACTAAAAGGAAACAAAATAAAATGATAGCCTCTACATCTATATATCTGCAAGAGAAGGGGGGGGGGGGGGGGGGGGGGGGGGGGGGGGGGGGTGGAAAGAAAAAGGAGAGAGAGTAAACATACATCTCACTGCAGTCCATCATTGATCTATGCACTCAGAATATATCATCAAATCTGAACAACATGCTCAACCCTCACCCTCAATATACCAAAATCCCACCGTACCCAATGGATGTTGCAGAAAACAATAAATAAACACCGCAAGATACAATACCAGAAAACTCACAGTGAAATTTTGCTCACGGGTAGAAATGGACATCACACAAAACGGATTCTTTGGAGTGACAAATCGGGCAACATTAGTGCTCTTTTTTTGTTCAACAATTGTTCTTGATGTTTGTCGACCAGCTTTAGGCAAACCTGTAAGCATAAAAATTTATAAATATGTCATTTGTATGCATTATATACAAGACCGAAAAATGGGAGAAAGGCTAGTTGAGAATAACAAGTATTAACTAAACTTACCACCTGCTTCTTCATTTTTCTCGAGGCATATCTCCAAAAGCTTTCGCTTGCCGGCACGAGTCAATCTGCCACAAACCCTCTCTTCTATAGTACCTTCTTCAGAATATGGAATAGTCTTACCGGTAGCTTTAGCTTCATACTTCACGCATCCAGTTTTACTGAATATCTTAACCTTAAACGTACAACTTTTAGTGTATTTGAAAATTATGAAGTCACCAAATTCCAGAGAATGATCACTTGCAAAACGTTGCCAGCCATACTTAAAACACAAGCGCCTGTTAATTTGTTCCAGTCCGACAGGCCAAGAATTTCCAGTATGATCAATGAGAATGGCCTTCTTTGGGATGGTTCCATTGAAGTGCTTGATAAAGGCAGGTGGTATGGACTGCATCACAAAATAGATTGGGATTTCATCAGATATCAAGCAGTCTATCTACTAGTAAAAAAACACGCAAAAAAACTCATTCCCATCTAGTGTGCTTTACCTCTAATCTGTATCATATTGATTATTAGGATATTGTTTCCTTTGAATACATATGATGTTTTAGGAAAAAATATAGCCAACATGAGAAGAGTAATGACCTGTGTGAGTTCTACTGTTCTAGAAAGAGCCTAACAAAAGTAGAACCTATCGTCATGTGAGAATAAATAAAACAGTGAGAATCTATTATCACGTGAGAATCTAACAAAATTTATCATAAAAAGAATAAATAAAACAGCTTGTAGAAACATGGGAATATAAATTTAAAAGTGACAAAGTTTACTGAAGAGGTACTCCTCTTAGGTGTAGGTTAGACTCCCGTTCAATAAGGGGTTTAATAGAGAAAATATTTAGCCAATGAAATGTAAAGTGAGGGTTCGAACTCTTCACGTAGAATTAACAATTGTCTCGAAAGGTCAAGGAGATGTGAAGAGGTAGTTTAATCACATTAGCATTAACATCTTCTTATCGTGCACACATGGGAAATATCGAAACTCCTGACACCATCCGAATCTCATCTGCATGTACATTTTAAGCTGTTTTTTTTTTTTTTTGTTAATATATATATATATCTATCATTTAATGAACAACCATTAAAAATGTGAAATCAACAGGGCGGTATTTCCAAAAATTACAAAATCTTGGAAAACAATATTTATCTATTGTCAATTAACCACGCTACTAACAAAACAGAGCCTCAAGATTTTGCGAATTTGGTCCAGAAAATGAAAGAAGAACAGTGATATATTCATGCAACTACTTTTACGAATTCATGAATAAAAAGAAAAATAAAAAATTTAATTATAATCACAATTACGCACTAATATATATACAGATTTAATATAATTGATAAAAAAATAAATTTTATTAAAAATTATATTAATTTAAATTTTAAATACAAATAAATAATATTAATCGGTAAATTAATACTTAATTTTACTTAAAGATTCGTTTGCTGTTAGACGCAAAACAAACAACAAAATCTTGAATGAGAAAAGTCTCCTGCCCACCAATTATTAGAAAACTCAAAACAGAGAGAGAGAGAAGAGGGTGCGTACTATTTGGTGAGAGCTAGTAAATGGGAGAAATACTTTGAAGAACTCAGGGCCGTCGTCGGGGAAAGAGTGTTGTCTCCATACGCGAGACATCGCCGTTGTTGTTTTGGCTCGCTCTTCCTTCCTTTTGTTTTTGTTTTCGAATACTTTCCTCTGAGCGTGGGAAACACCCCTGACAGTACGGATTCCAGAAAAATTTTCCGTCTATGGAACTCTTGCTTTTTAAGTAATCCGTGTCGTACAATCTCCTCCTTTTTTTTTTCGTTTTTTACAAAATGACGTGTCAATTAATTAATAATTTGGCCAGTTGTTATATCGGATTTAAATAATAATAATAATAAATAGTTAAAAAAATTAATAAAAAATTTCTAGAGTGTCTCATAAATTTATTCCTTTATTTTAACCGTTCACATATTTTAATTTTTATTTAATAATTAAAAAAAGTAAATATTAGTGTATTGACTTAAGTTTTTATTTTTTAAAAATATTTAAATATGTTAAAAAAATTAATAAAGAACAAGAAAAAAAATTAAAAATTGATATTTAACCTGTACTGACTGCTGGGCAGCAAAGTAGCATTACCCTATTAATAAATAACAACAGAAAGTTAGATATATATTTTAAGATCTTACAAATAAAATTTATAAATTAACACTACTTGAAATAATATCTTAGAATATAAAACTATTTTAATAATAAAATAAATATATCGTATGATTAAATAATGTCAATTTATAAATTTATTTTTAATAAAAAGTCTTTATAAATATAATGCTTTGATGATTGTTATAGAAATGTTAATCCCCTCAACCATGCTGATAAAAAATTTTTTGAGTGGTTACTCACTTCTGGCTTTCTTTTAAACATAATAGTTCTCATTAAATATGTATTAAATATGTACTGCAGTTACCATCAAGTTGGTACGAGCTGATTCATAGCTTTGAGGTCAGAAATTCGAATCAAGATATAAGTTAAAACTACTTGTAGTAAAAAAGCCTATCTTTGGGCCGTGGAATGAGTTTTAAACTAATTGAATACTTTGGAGATATTGTGGTGACGGACTTTCCTTTAGGACAGTAACTATAGCTCAAACCATATATTCCGCAATGGAGAGAGGCTCCTATAATCACACCCTCATCGCCCTTTTCTTAAAGAAAAAAAGAATTGTACTGCGGCTATGTTTGATTGCCTTACAACCAATTTTGGGTTCTAGAAAGAGTTCATCATGTGTTATGAGATAGAGCAATAACAGTCACAGTAATTCTAAAATTTATGGAACTACAGTCTCAATGACTCTTTTTACTCTTTCTTTTCCCCTTTATTTAATAACTGCAATCAAACTCCAAAGGCTAGCCATTTTACCTTGAGGAAAAACAATATGGAAAAGCAGTTCAACCAAGTATAGTATTAACTAATAAAAGAAAAGAAGTCCCAATGGGGATGGCCATGTGCCCTTAAACAAACCAAAAGATCACTATCTCCACCAGAGCAGAAAAGGAGATCTGAAAATAACTACTATGAAACAAACAAGCTCCTAAAATTATAATTACGACGCATCTGGAGCAACCACTTAACTAAGGTTTCTGAAAATGGAGACTTTCAGCATAGCATCATCACTCTTAATCAGCTCAAAGGCACAAACATCTCCTACTTGCAGACTATTATCCTTAACAAAGGTAGACCAACCACGAGTAAAGGCAACGGATGATGAATGTGGATAACTGCGAAACTTCACCAGCCAGGATTTACCCCCAACCAGAAGCATTACCATCTGCCCACTTTGTTTGATGCCGAGAAACCTACCCAGTACAGTCTGCACAAGAGAGATAGTCAACAGTAGTGTCAGCATAAATCCCCTAATCAGTGATGAAGATTCTTTGGCATAGATCACAGCTCTGAGGAATCGTACAGCTGACTCAACTAGCTTTGTAGTTTTTCCTTATTAGTAATATTTAAATTTCAGGTGCATCACAGGAAATATAGCTATGTGTTTCTGCTTATACGTTTTAGCCTTCGCGCTACCATGTTTCATACGTCCCAACATTGGAATCTACTATACAAAGAAACAATGATCAACTCTATTATATATTTGATTCGATGCAGTAGAGTGAGGCGAAGGACCTCTAGCAACTCTCTCACACGTTTTCTGCTACAAAAGCTAATCCAACTGCATGAAAATTTAGCACCTTTTGTTCATAGCCTACCATCAGATTAATATTTAAGTTAAGTTTTCACTTTTCTTGGACTTATATATCATGAAAGCTTACCATCTTACACCCACGACATATATATGATGGCTGCAGGACAACCTTAAAACAAGGACTTTCAGTTTTAAAGCCACTTGCCCTCTGAAGAGCTCTAGCTTTCTCATCCACATTCAACATTCGAGTCATTCTAAGAGTCTTTGATTTTGGGCATCGCTTGGTAGTAGGAACCAGTTTAGCACCTTTTGTTGACAAGCAAATGATCATAAGAGAGTATTCAAAACTGTGACCCACAGAAACAAATAACATAAAACAGTAGCATTAGAGATTCCAAACCATCAAGCTCCTGTTTGGTAGGATACAAATTTGCTTGCGCTTTTAACTTCTTCACCTTTGCATCTTTAGATTGATAGTGAGGAACCAACCTTGACAGATTGGAAGTACTTGCAGTTTTAGCACTTAGATTGGTTCTCATCATCTTGTGAGGCCGAGAACTTGGTAATGGTGATTTCTTCCTTGTTTTTGGGAGCGTTGGAAAGTCATCCAATATTTGAGCATGACTATCACTACCAGTTTGTTCCATCCGAGAAACTAACAATTCTCCATGAAGATTTTCCCCCTTGCCAAGGGAGCTACTTGAAGGATAATCTATCTCTGTTGCACTCTTATCAAATACAAGTATATAAAAGTGCGAGTTTCCTTCATATCGAAAAACCAGCAAGTGCCCCAGCTTAAGAGAATAATACTCTATGAATTCTTGCCAACCCTTCTGTAACCAAACTTTCCATCACATTTCGTCAATTCAAGTTTCCACTCTGCACCATTTGGAAGCTTAAGAAAAGCTAGATTTGACAGGCCTTCTCCATATCTCCTTATAAATCTTCTTGGAATCATCTGTAAAGAATCTAAATTTAGTTTACATGAAAACCATAGAACTCAGTAGATATTAGTAGCACAAGCATACATACACGCTGTTCTTATTGTGCAATAGAAACATTCAAAATATTCTTTCTTAAGAGGTCTACAAAAACACAATCACCTCAAGGAAAGGACAGCCCGATTAATATGCATTTGGTCTAAGGTATAGCTACTGACTTCCCTAGAAAAATCCTAACCAAGCTGAAGCAATTTAAAGATTTTCTTTTCTGGTGTACAAACCAACACATCAATCTGAGTCTTCAAATCTAAGTTGAGCCAATTGCTGCCATGAAAGTGTTTAAACATTTGCATGGCCTTGGCCTTAGAGAGACGGCACAATACACTGTACAGGACAGCTCTATCTAATCCAAGATCAACAAATAAAGTAATTCGCATAGGACAGCCCCAGCCAATGCAAGATCACCATAAAGTACTTTGTTGCCTACTGAAAAATCTGAAACTTCTTTTCTTTTGCACCTTTTTAGTTTTTTTGCTATCGGTCTTTCACAATGGAAGTTTCATGCATTATAGCATCAAACTATACCAAAAATTTGGAAATTACAAAAACAAAGAAAGCCCACAAAAGTTGACTAACAGGTCACTATCACAGAGTATAATCCAAATAAACTGTTTTGTATTTAATTGATTGTATAAATTAACAATGTCAAACAAATAATAGTGTTATATTGTTAAACCAGATAGAGATGGAAGAGTATGCTCACAAGTTTCCTGTCTTGAAGACAACGAGAGAGAATTATCTTGAAGAAATGTGGGGCTTTCAGTGTACTTGCTGAACTGTCACAGTCTCTCCGGCCTTGAGAAGTCATGGTTGAATTTCGAGTAGTTACAAAGAGTAAAAAGAAGCAGAAGCTTTTAGATAGGGCATGAACTTGAGTGCTTGTACTCCACAAATGTATAATCTGTCAATGTAATTGTTTTTCAGTTTCTGTATCAGGTGTAACAGTCTTTAAAGAGCGATCAATCATGCAGCTGGCTCAACATGAAATTACCAAAGTTAACATCTTTTGAATCCTAGGGCCGTGGTTCAGTTATTCCATCACATGCATGCAAATTTCAACTACATTTATAAATTATTATACGAGCAAAAATAGGAAAAACAAATGGGGGTAAACTTTGTAGCAAAATATCTGCTGCATATTCTGGCTGACCTTCCGAAGGTAAATCTTATGATAAGATTTTACAAAACAAAGGTAAATCTTATGATAAGATTTTACAAAACAAAATATGAAATTCTGCGTATGGGAAAGATTCGAATCCCTTTTTTTTTTTTGATAAATGAGAAAGATTCGAATCCCTGAAACCTAAAACCGGGCCTTCTGTTTCAATTTACATTGTTTGCAACAAAACAGAGCTGTTAACTTGACCAAATAAATATAAAAGAATTTTAGGAATCTGCTAAACCAGTAAGAAAAAAAAAAGGACTTTTACCTTCGCATGCAAAGCAAATAAAAACCCTTCATACCTATCAACCATTGTCTGTTCAAGAACAGAGAGAGAGAGAGAGAGAGAGAGAGAGAGAGAGAGAGAGGCAGTACTATTTGGTGAGCACTGGTAAAGGGGAGGGAAGACTTTGAAGAACTCAGGGCTATCGTCTCCATCTGCGAGATATCGCCATTCTGGTTTCGGCTCTGAACGCGGAAATGAGTCGGAACCGAATCCGCATAAATATTTAGGACGTAATCGAGCAGAGTCAGCCCAGCAAGTCAACTTTCGAGTTCAACTGCATTGCACATAAAAGCACGAGCTCGAATAAAAGTCCACAACTTCTGGAGCTAAGCTAATCTCGTATCAACCAACATCAATTATTTTTTACAAAAGTTGTCATGTTCTTATATAAACCACGCAAGCCAATACATGTTTTATGTGGTACCATGGATTAATTCATAGTTCATACCACAACTCACACGATACTATAACTTGGATCCCGCTTGCCTCCCGTTTCAAAGTAACAAGACATCTCCTGTTAAGACTTAGACGGCCAGCATTGTATGTTGGCAAGTAAAATCCAACCACGTTGAAAATATACTTGTAATTTTAATAAAAATAAATTTAAAGAGACCATTACTATATTATTTATATGTTTGTATATAAATATTTAAAAAATATATAAATATATTTGATACTAGTTATTATGTTTAATTGATATATAGATGGTATTTTTATTATTAGTGTTTTTAATAATTAATTTTATTTTTCTTTTTTGGTTAAAACAATTATAATTGATGTAATGTGTTGGAGTAAAGTTATTGCAAGTGCCAGCATGGAGGATAAAATTTCTATTTTTTAATATATATATTTTTATAATTGCCAGCATGGAAGACATTATTTTTTGTTAATAAATAATATATTTATATATCAACACATAAATAATATAACAAAAACAAAAATCTTTAAAATTTATTTGAAGTAAAATTTTGACAAAAATTAACAAATAAAACATGTGACTCCAACACAGCACTAGCACTCTCTTTTTTGTTTAAAAGATGCAATGATAGCCCTCGGATCTTATAACAGGAGATGTCCTGTTACTTTGCAACCGGAGACAAGCCGGATCTCTATAACTTCATTAGGTATGTTTTTTTAAATATTCATTTGAGGTATGCTACGTCTATAGATATAAAATTTACCAAGTTCTTCCCCTTATCTTATGAGCACCAAAATGCATTGCACCATAGGCAATTCTTGTGTTTCTTTAGCAATAGAATTTTCCATCATATGCCAGTAGAAATGCATGCCAGCGATTACTGGTATTGGTAGCCTGGCTCTACTGTTGTCAGAAACCATAATATTACTCGATTCCAATTTGTGACAATAACTCCAAATATAATTCAAGTCATTAACAGATAATAGAAGAATTAGGGGGGCGACAATCACAACGAAATCAGTCTCCATCAAAGTGCGGAAGACGAGGTCTGTAAATTACCGCCACCATATAATTAAGTTCCTCGAATATAATTATAACCCTACTCTAGCAACCACTTAACCGAGGCATCTAAAAATGGATACTTTCAGTATATCATCGTCACTTTTAATCAGTTCAAACACACAAACATCTCCTGTTTGCAGTTTATTGTCCCTTGCAAAAGTAGACCAACCACCAGACATGGTAACCCGAGCACTAGTAGTCAAAACAGTCACTGGCCATGATTCATCCCCGACCTGAAGCATCACTATCCGTCTCCTTTCTTTCATATATCTGCTCTTGAGAAAGCTATCAGGCACAGCCTGCAAAATAAAGAAATTCAATGCTAATCTTTGCATACGTCCCCAACCAATGATTAGTGATGGAGACACTTTTCCATGGGTTGCAATCTAGAGAAATAGATTCACTTAACAAACTTTTTTTTCTTTATATGCAAATAATGCATATATTGAATAAACATACATATCATAAAAGATATCATTGATGAGGAATTTGCGGTTATATGCATTTGCGTTTCCACTTACTATGTTTTAAACATTAACACATTGGAACCTGTCGGATAGTTTGCAAAACTCTGTCAACTAACAAGTCTCCTCTTTAAATCAATGCATGTTCAACGTGGAAAAGCTAACAGATCAGCTTTTTTTATAATTGCTTAAAACACAGCAGATAGAATAAGTTGATCATAACCCAAGAGCATCACCATACTTACCACAAGCATGCGACAGTATAAAACAAGGGATTCTTTAGAGATGAATTTGCTGGCAGCTTCAACAACCCTAGGTGCCCTTTAAGATGAAGTTCTTTAAGCAACACGTTTACCTATACTCTCCTCACATATCAAAGTTATGAACTTGCCTTTGTTAGATTAACTAGAAAATTTCTGGCACAATAAGATAGGAGATCAATTTTGATCTTGAACTTAAGACTGCAATCTTCTAATATGTAGCCTCGATCTTGAGCTTAAAACCACTAGATTAGCCTCTATCAGTAGTCAGTGCATCTTATCTGCAAATTAGAGGTTTTGATGATCCAGCATACCTGGAATTCAAAGCTTACCAAGTTGCTATTTTTACAAACGTGTGACGGCCACATGACAACCATGAGAAATGGATTTTCAGACTTGAAAGAGCTAGCTCTCTCAAGAGCTCTAGCTTTGTCCCTGGCAGTCCATTGTTGCCTCTTGGAAATGTGAGATTGACGGCGCGTCGGAGAATTAGTCATGTTTCTACTCTCTCTTTTAGCTGAAAACTTAAGCTCCCCTGTCCCATTTTGACAACCAGAAACACCTTAAATTAACTGACATGAACTTGATAGTTTGAACAAACATGCAAAGCATATAATTGAGATCTTTGACCCCAAGAATGCAATTAGGCGAATTTATATTGAGTACCTTGAGGTTCATATGAATCTGGTCTGTGAACATTTTTTTTTTTGGATTAGTCTGTCAGGTCTGTTAACTTCTCAAGCATTAGATTAATTTTCTAGAGGTTCATTTTTAAAATTTACTATAGGAACTTGAAGTTCTTTGATTGCTTCCATTGCCAAGAGCTTTAAAAGAAAAGCAAGAAAGTGAAGGATATATGAAGTTCTAAAGACAAAATAGGTCCCTACTGAAAAGAATAGCAGCTTCCTCACCTGGAGATTGAGGGCAATGTTCTTGAGTAGCATGGAAAATCACAACTTGGAAAGAAGTTTCGATGCCCTCAATCAGTTCAAAAACACAAACGTCACCTACTTCCAGATTATTGTCTTGTGCAAACACTTTCCAACCACATCCAAACACACCTCTCGACATTGTAGCACTCATTTGGAAAATGTACTTGACAGACCAGTATCTCCCATCTAAAACCCGAAGGATGATAGTATCTACCTTCTTATTCAAATAACTCTTTGCAAACCTTAAAGGTAGATTCTGGTTTATTCAAGACAGAAATGAAGATATTAATTATAGCGCTATTCTGAAAGAAAGTATTCAACAAAATTTGTTCTATGTTCAATACTGAATCTGCAATTTGAACTTACCAGGTAGTTTTTAGAACCCACATATGATGGCTGCATGACAGCCACGAAATAAGGATTTTCAGGTTTAAAGCCACTTGCTTTTTCAAGAGCTCTTGTTTTTTCATCAACCCTCATTGTTCGAGTCCTTGGGACATTATATTTTGGGCATTGCTCTGTTATAAAAATTCCTTCAGCACCTTTTGATGACAATAAAAGATAACAAGACATTGTAAAAAATTTTGAACCAAAGAAATAAAGTATATAAAAGATTTCAAACCTTCAAGCTCCTGCTTGGTAGAATGCAAATTTTGTTGAGCCAATCTTGGCATATTCAAATTACTTGTAGTTTTTTCACTAGGATTGGTTCTCATCATCTTGTGAGCTCGAGGACATGGTAACCATGATTTCTCCCTAGTTTTTGTGTCTTTTGGAAAGTCATCCAATATTTCAACAGAACCATCAGCCCGGGTTTCTTCCATTGGAGAAGCCAAGATTTCTGCATCAAGCTTGTCCTCTCCAAGGGAGCTATTGAAAGGATACTCAATTTCTGTTGCACTCTCATCAAATACAAGTACATTAAAGCGAGAATGTCCTTCATATTTAAAGACTAACAAGTGCCCCAACTTTATAGAATAATACTCCAAGAATTCTTGCCAACCCTTCTGAAACCAAACCCCACCATCACATTGTCTTAACTCTACTTTCCATTCTGCACCATTTGGAAGCTTAAGGAGTGCTAAGTTTGACAAGCCTTCTCCATATTTCCTTACAAACTTCTTCGGAAACCTCTGTAAAGATTCAATGGTTAAGTTAACATAAAAACCAGAAAATTCAGCAGAGTAAAAACAACATACACACTCATACGCAGTTCTTATTGTGCAATAGAAACATTCAAAATATTCTTTCTTAAGAGGTCTACAAAAACACAATCACCTCAAGGAAAGGACAGCCCGATTAATATGCATTTGGTCTAAGGTATAGCTACTGACTTCCCTAGAAAAATCCTAACCAAGCTGAATCAATTTAAAGATTTTTCTTTTCTGGTGTACAAACCAACACATCAATCTGAGTCTTCAAATCTAAGTCGAGCCAATTGCTGCCATGAAGTGTTTAAACATTTGCATGGCCTTGGCCTTAGAGAGACGGCACAATACATTGTACAGGACAGCTCTATCTAATCCAAGATCAATAAATAAAGTAATTCGCATAGGACAGCCCCAGCCAATGCAAGTTCACCATAAAGTACTTTGTTGCCTGTTGAAAAATCTGAAACTTCTTTTCTTTTGCAACTTTTTAGTTTTTTTGCTATCGGTCTGTCACAATGCCAGTTTCATGCATTATAGCATCAAACTATACCAAAAATTTGGAAATTACAAAAACAAAGAAAGCCCACAAAAGTTGACTAACAGGTCACTATCATATAGTATAATCCAAATAAACTGTTTTGTATTTAATTGATTTTATAAATTAACAATGTCAAACAAATAGTAGTGTTATATTGTTAAACCAGATAGAGATGGAAGAGTATGCTCACAAGTTTCCTGTCTTGAAGACAACGAGGGAGAATTATCTTGAAGAAATGTGGGGCTTTCAGTGTACTTGCTGTACTGTCACAGTCTCTCTGGCCTTGAGAAGTCATGGTTGAACTTCGAGTAGTTACAAAGCGTAAAATGAAGCAGAAGCTTTTTAAATAGTGCCTCCTGAACTTGAGTGCTTGTACTCCACAAATCTATAACCTGTCAATGTAATTGTTTTTCAATTTCTGTATCAGGTATAACAGTCTTTAAAGAGCGATCAATCATGCAGACTGGCTCAACATGAAATTACCAAAGTTAACATCTTTTAAGGCCATGGTTCAGTTATTCCATCACATGCATGCAAATTTCAACCACGTTTATAAATTATTATACAAGCAAAAATAGGAAAAAATGGGGGTAAACTTTGTAGCAAAATATCTGCTGCATATGACCTTCCGAAGGTAAATCTTATGATAAGATTTTACAAAACAAAATATGAAATTCTGCGTATGGGCAAGATTCGAATCCTTGAAACCTAAAACCGGGCCTTCTGTTTCAATTTACATTGTTTGCAACAAAACAGAGCTGTTAACTTGACCAAATAAAAATAAAAGAATTTTAGGAATCTGCTAAACCAATAAGAAAAAAAAAGGGGGACTTTTACCTTTGCATGCAAAGCAAATAAAAACCCCTCATACCTACCAACCATTGTCTGTTCAAGAACACAGAGACAGAGACAGAGACAGAGAAAGAGAGAGAGAGAGGTAGTACTATTTGGTGAGCAATGGTAAAGGGGAGGGAAGGCTTTGAAGAACTCAGGGCTATCGTCTCCATCTGCGAGATATATTTTTTTATAAAAATATATTAAAAAAAAAAAAAAACGTACGAGGTTGGTATCCAATACCTTCAGCATTCAAAGTAGAAAAATCTAAACAGAAGTTCACACCCCACAGACCTCGACATGGGAAAAATGTTATTTTTATCCTGCTATTTAAACCCACAAAGCTCCTTCTCTCACCTTCCCCCCTCTATTCACGTCGCTGCTCCTTCTCCCCCTTTCCTCAACTTTCGGTATTTTTTGATAAATGTCATTTTTTTATTCAGGTTTCTTCCTTACATCATTCAGCACCGCAACTCTAGTGTACAAACCAAGACATCAATCCGAGTCTTCAAATCTAAGTTGAGCCAATTGCTGCCATGAAAGTGTTTAAACTTTAAACACTAGTTGCAGGGCCTAGGCTTTAGAGAGACGGCACAATACACTGTACAGGACAGCCCTATCTAATCTGAGATCAATCAATGAAGTATTTTGCAAAGGACAGCCTCAGCCAATTCAATTCAAGATCACGATAAAGTATTTTCTTTTGCACCTTTTTAGTTTTTTTACGCTATCAGTTTTTTAGTTTAATTGGTAATTCCCAAACGTCAACAGTAATAATGTCTCGAAAATGGCAACCGTCGTTTTTGGAAGAATCATATTAGAGCGTTCTTGTCGACTACGTTAAATTCATCTTTAAATTTAATTAATATCAACATTTTTTTTATATTTATTTATTTCATTTAAATTCAATTTTCATATTAAATTAATCATTTATTTTCTATAATAATATGTCTCGAAAATGGCAACCGTCGTTTTTGGATAAATCAATTAGAGCATTCTTGTCGACTACGTTAAATTCTTCTTTAAATTTAATTAATATTAACATTTTTTATATTTATCTATTTCACCTAAATTCAATTTTTATATTAAATTAATCATTTATTTTATATATAATAATAAAATATTATTAAATTAATATTTTTTTAAAAAAACTTATTTTTATCACATTTTATAATTCTATCAATTTAATATTATTAATAATTATATTATAATTAAATTAATATTAAAAAAATATATTTTCAAAACTTATTTAATCATTTGAAATAATAATATAGAAGTAAGAAAATAATATTTTAATTTTTAATGAATGAAAATAATTTTTTATCTTTAACTAATAACTGTAATAAAAATATAAAATATTTTAGACTTGTCCAATTTAATGTGAATATTTTTTATATAAATAATTTAAATTTTCATCAAACATCCTCGTTTAACCAAACTAATAACAATACTCTTACGTGTCATTCATACTGATAAATTGAACTTCATTTAAAATAGAGTTATACTACACAACCACCCATTGTTCACGCAACCACCGCACTCTAGCCAACATGGCATTTTTTTTTAAAACGTCGGCGTTTTGGTCCATCTGCATCGTTTCAATCCCCCCCCCCCCCCCCACATTCTTCTTCACTTTTGACGCAAGAAAGCTTCCCCCGCGTTTTCTGCTCCACGCCCCCAGCTGGTTTCCTTTGTCGGCCTAACCTTCTCCCCGCCTATTGTGGGTGCATCACTCTGCCCCGTGTGGCTTCATCACTCCGACCCGTTTGGCTTCATCACTCCGTCTGGCTTCCTCTCTCGACGCGTTTATTTCCGTACGACATTGAAAAGCTTCCCCATTTATTTTCGCCTCACAATCCTCCGGTGGTATCCTAGCTTCCCAGACCCACCGACTGTCGTATTGCAAGGGTAAGAAAGTAAGGGCTAGGGTTTTTAATTTTTTGTTGTGGTTTCAGCTCTCCATTTCTAGCATTTTGTCATTTCTATATTTTTTTCGTTTATGGATTTGCGATTTACAATATTGTTTGATCTGTGTTTGTGGTGTTTTTGGATTGTTGATGTTGTATGTATGCCACCGATTTTGTGGTTGTTTTTAACATCTGAAATGAGTGAAATTTATTGTCTACGACTGGCTGTAAGGGGAAAACACAGAGAGTTATTTTCTATACAATATGGTATATGAAAGCTTAAGGAAAGAACAAGCATACAGTATGTTTGAGAGCAGACGCTATATACAATACAATACCAATAAAGCTACTCAGAATTCATTATCTTTATCATCTAGACATTTCCATTCATTAAATTTTATTACTTTTGAAGTATTTGACATTTGACACTATCATTGTGTGTTAAAAAATTTTCAAACTTGATGGTACTAATGTCCTGAATTGATGCAACATTCTTAGAACTCCTAAAGCTGGAAGCCTTGGTGTCTTCAGCAACAAATTAACTGACAAGAATTTTTTTTCACCTCTATTTTTTCTAGAGTAACGAGTTTGTCCCTAAAGATAGCATTCAAATCAGTGCCTTTTCTTTTCCCTAAAGGCAGCTGGTATTAACCTTGTTGCAAGTAAAAAATAAAAATAATCTTTGACATCCCTGCACCTGCAAGCCTGCAACGTTAGGGGTATTAATTTGTGCTTGTATGATTGATCAATGGTAAAGAAATATATGCTTTGCTTTTAATTAGTTTGAGGTAGGAATATTTTTGAGCTTCTAACTGATCATCACAATGTTTTACTTAATTCATTTGAAGCAAAGAATATGAATATTGAGTACAGCTAGTGGACAAGAGCAGTCTAATTTATTCTCATGGATAGTTCTTTTGGTATGACGCATATATATATGCCTATAAAAGTATGATACACGTTGGCCTTATTGATAAATGAGAAACGAAATCATGAGATTTGGATTTTTTTTTTTTTAACAGGTTTAGCCTTTTGCATCATTGCATGGTATTTTCTTATTTTTTTGAACAGTTGTAGCCTTTTGCATCATTGATAACAACCTTTTATCACATGATGATTGTTGCTGCGTCTTGTTTTAAATGAAAGCCCCCTCTCTTTCCATTGAAATCAATATTCCCTACTCTAGAGATCACTAACCTTGGAGACCACATTTAGAATTCTTTAGTAAATTAGATAACTACATTTATGAAACAGTAAATGTGGGGGAGAGAGAGAGATATTTAATGCATTAAAACTGTATGTACAATATTATTAGGGGAGTACCATCCAACATTCTTGGAGGTTATATGTGAATTTTGTGAAGTCGAAACTGTACACACAATCCATTTCGTGTAGTTGGGTTATTTGAAAATCTAGTTTTGCACTTAAAATAGCCATTACGTTTGATAGTGGTTAATATTTTCTGGGGATCACTTGTTGGTATTGTTTGAAATTGACAGAAGTGTTATGTGTCTGCAGGGTGAGTTATTGCTGTTGATTTTAAGTAGATAAGCTGCCCACTAAATTTACGTGTAGTATATACTGTCCCAAATGGTTTCTCAAATAGCGTGATGGGCGAAGAGGAAGATTTGAGGCCACCCGGGCCTTCTACATCGACTTCACCAACCTAGGTATGATACACACATTGGTTATTTGAAAATGCTCAATGAGTTAGATATTGTAGCCTTTAATTAATCCATGGTTTATTTGTACATTGTAGGGATATCATGATACACTAAATCCAAATACAATGCCATATATGATGAATCTAAATACATATCCAACTCCATATCCGTATACTTGGGGTAGCCAGGTAAATAAATTATCTATATTGACTTTTTTTTTTCATATGAATATTTGTTTAATTATTTTTTTATGTGCGTGGGTTTGACTCATTCTAACACAATGGGTAATTGCAGCATCTGGCAATGCCACCCTTTGGGCCAACCATGCCATACGTCAACTAATCTGGAGGAGTTGAGACAAGGTGAAGATACGATTCAGGTAGTTATTTTGAGTCAATTGTTATGGTTTTTTCAACGTACCTCCATATTTTTCTTAATGTATAACACAATAATTAAAATACAGCACTCAGCAATATCGCCATGCGGACCAAGTATGCCCGTACCAAATTGCGCAAGTGGTTCATCATCTATGTCATTTAGTGTTGAAAGTAAAAAGGATGTTGGAGGTACACTTTTTTAACAATATCCACTCCCATCCATTGTGTATATATATATATATAAACTCTAATCCTAACCACTCATTCTTCCTTTTCAGAAACTTCACCCGACAAAAATATATCACCAAATGCGGAGGGGGTGTTTGAAGTTTTAGATTATGATAATAAGATTGAGCCTCCAAAAGCTAGTATGAAATTTGGTACTGATAAAGAGGTTTTGGTCTATTACAAATGATATGCCAAACAAGAGAGTTTTGGGGTTATTATAAAAAGGACGAAGAGAGATCTTGATGAAAATGCTAAGTATGTCACGATTGCCTGTGCATGCAGCAGTAGGTACTATCCTAGCCATACTAATTTATCGAAGCCACGACCAATGACAATTTGCTGACTGACTAGGGGTATGGGAAGAAAAAATCTGTTTACATTTATTGTTCATATAAGTTTGACATTATTTTTTCAACAAACCAAGTAAAATGCTAAAATGCTAACAAGCAATAAAGCACAATTATTTATAAACATGGTGAGTTAAGTTAGGCACAATTATCTACGTATTTAAAACAAAATAAAAATAAAAAGCCCCTTGTAATCCTTTTTTCCCATTAAAATGAAGAAATATTCAAGTTTTGTGAAAAAGTTTCATTAAACATATCATTTTCCATTCATGTTTGTGAGGAATGTTCATAATGATCTTTTTACCCAGGTATAAGTCTAAATTCTTCATTCTTTTCCTCAAAATAAAGCTCTATATATGCATGTTTTTTACTTTTTCCATCTATATATATGGATGTCCTTTTACATTAAATGACGTTAGATAGCTCTGATAAATTTACTCTTGATAAAAACCTTGATTGGTACTCAAAACAAAATTAGTGGCTACAAAGAACCTTTCCCTCAAACCCATTCACAATCCATGCCCATGATTTCCCTCTACATCGCAACCAAATTTATGAATTAATACACCCTCACTAACACTATAGTATTGCAGTAAGATCAAGATCATTTGAAGACTATAATATCTCTACAAGGATTTTTTCACCAACTCCAACACAAGATTAGGACCATTAAGGTAAGAAAAATGCTATTTGGTCATTTCCATTTTTCTGCTCAAATAACTGTCTTCATGTGGTACCACCAGATTTACTAAAAAACAAAACAGAAACAAAAAGTGGTTTTGATAACTTAAGATTCTAGTCTTAACATTACCACGTTGAGAGGGCTTTTTGAGTGGTAAACTTTATATAGCTCTTATAACATTACTCTTGAGAAAAACCTTAATTGGTACTAAAAAAAAATTAGTGGTTACAAGTAACCTTTCCCTCAAACCCATTCACAATAATGCCCATGATTTCCCTCTCCATCCCAACCAAATTTATGAATTAATACACCCTCGCTGAAGACTATAGTACTGAATCAAGCTTATCTGTGTTTTATCCATGTTTTCCCCTTCCAACCAATCCCAGCATCTCCCTCATTTCAGATGTTATCAATAACCAACAAATTTATTGCTACATACAACATCAACAACCCAAAAAACCCCACAAAAAATAGATCAAATAGCAGATCAAATCTCACATCTATAAACACAAAAACACACAATATCAGATATGCTAGAAATGGAGAGATGAAACGAAAAGAGAAAAATATAAACCTAGAAAAATATAAACCAAAACCTGGAAAAATTTGTTGCATTTTTCTTTAATGATCTTACCCTTGCAAGATAATAAAAAGGTGGGTCAGGCCGGAGCGATGGAGTGCAGGCCGATGCCGTGCCGTACGGAAATGGTGACCCTTCTGATAGGTTTTCTTTCCCGTGTGCCGGAGTGATGGAGTGCATGCAGAGAGTTAGGCAGGCGAAAAAAGGGGTGAGAGAGAAGAAGAGGAGAGTCGAGTGAGAGGGAGGAGGAGGGACGTGAGAGGGAAACGGCGTTTTGGTCTGAGGGCGTCGTGAGAGGGAAGAGGGAGGATCGTGAGAGGGAAGAGTTGAGAGGTCTGAGTGGCGTGCAATTTGAATTTTGTTAAACCCCGATGCAAAATTCAGTTAAACCGTGATGTTGGCTCTGGACCGGGTTCGCCATGTCAAGAGTGTGGCATGCATTTTGAAAACCGGGGGATGGATAGATTAATTGTTTAAAATAACCGTATCACTCTCCAACGTCAACCCGTACTTTAAAAAAAATTGTCAAATCCCGAAACCGATTTTTCAAAAAGAAAAAGATGTGATGCTTCACTGTGAGCATTACAATTACACGTCCTTTCAGCATACGTTAGCCATGTCATGGGATGTCTCTTCTCAAACAGGACGTAAGAAATTCCAAGTTCCAACCCCTCTCGCTGCACGTAAACAAAACAAAAGTACTTTGTTGAGCCGCCTTGGAAAAAGCACTTTGTTGCAGCAAAATGTAGTCGTCGCCAAAAATTTCGCCTAAAATACCATCATCATCTCCATCGGTTCTCTTACCTGCCGCAAAAAAGGAATATTGCAATGAGAAATTTACACTGCCAAAAAATTGTGGCAAAAACAACAATTTTGTTGCGAAAAAAATTTATCACCAAATATATTTTAATTTGTGTAATGGACTTAGGCCTTAGTAGTTTTAAAATGTAATGGACCTCTTAACTTCTTTATGTTACTTTATGTTAAACATAGTCCACAACGCCCAGTAGATGGGAGGCATTCTGTAGGTAATTCTTACATAAAAGTTGTAGGGATGTATTGTTCTTTTCATCTAGAAAGTAATAGAATCATTTTCATATATTCTTCTTTCTCTTGAAAGTATTGGAGGTTTTCTCACTCTCGAAGTGGGATATTTCATTTCATTTATTATCAATCCATAAAATCAAGGGGTGTGTTACAAATTCATATCAGAGAATACCGATCTTTGTACTATCTTGGAAGAAATTCTTATATCCCTTAACAAAATTAGAGAGTCAGTAAAACAAATATTAAAAAAATCTCTAAATTCTCCATCAGCATGTAACCGATGGCATGAAGGATTTGAAAAAAAATTTACCCATCTGGAACAACTGCTTTGTGCAATGCAGGAATAGGAAGAACAAGTCAAGGAGGTTGATCTGCTGAGATTCCTCTTCCCTAGGTTCTCATAAATCCCTTCATAAATTTTATCTTATTTTTTTAACTCCTATATGTCCAACTCCTTCGTTGATTTCTTCCCTTTCAATGGAAGTACTTAGCAAAAATAGTACGAAAGCCGAAAAAGGAAGAGACCAAGTGTTTGGGACCATTCTCAGCTCCCATGACAAGGACTGCGACATCTTTGATTTCTTGTGCAGCAAATGGGAGTATGATCCTGGTGGTGTTGATTTCTGTTGTCTCTACAACTCTCTGTCTTCACCACAAAAGCCCCTTCTTATAAACCGGCCGAACCAGACACTGTCTACGGAGTTCTCCACTCCATCAACTTCACCATCACCTGGTGCTCCCTCTTCTCCGACGATTCATGCTCCCTCTCCTTGCACAACATTGTTTACTCATCAAACCATAGAGAGATGTTTCACCGAGACCTTCCCACACTTTTCAAATCAACAAATCTAGTCGCATATTAGAGATCCCAAAAATCCAAAAAATCCCAAACCCTAATTTCTCAACCCCAAACACCACAACAATTTGTTCATTGTGTTGTTACTAGGAACTTGGTAGATCTATTGAAAATAAGGTTTGGAAAGTAGATAAATGGTTAGTTGGCTAGTCTTGACAACAGGATGGTAACTCTGAAGGTTTCCTTTCTTTTGAAAATATTTTGGTGCTTCACAAGAAATAGACAGTAATTGCACCTCAGTTGTTTGTGTAAATGTTAACTAGGAGTGATGTGGTGTGGATCTTTGGATGTTTGGTGTTTTCGTACTCCACTCGCCAAGAGGAGGGCACTTTACTAGGTTGGGGCAATAATGAATTTGGGCAACTTGGGATTGGAGATACCCCTACCTAGGGCTGTAAATGAACAAGTCTGTTTGATAACCCGCTCAATATTCATTCGGTTAAACTCGAATCGAACTTGACTAATGAAAAAAAAAAAAAAAAAAGCTTGTTCATGAAAGCAGATACCCACTCGATTTTTAAATGATACATACTCGACAAAACTCAACTAAAGCTTGTTAAGGCCCGCTCGTTTATACTCGAGTCAACTTGTTAGCTCAATTCAATTAAAACTCATTCATATATTGATAAATATATGTACACCTATGTATATATGCGCACGCGCACACACACATATATATTAGCTAATAATATAAGCATATCACTTTTATAATTAAATATATAATATGCAATCTAATTACTTATATCTACATAATGAATATACTTCATAGGTATATTTTATAATTTGTATAATAATTAGTCAATAAGATTTAATAATTTTATATACTAGTATGTGGGAATCATATATGAAATAGATATATGCTATCATATTAAGTGTTGTATTAATAATATATCTAGACATATAATATATTGTTATTTTGGATAACTATCAACTAATTAGATATTAATTATTTATAAGTTTTTTAAAATTTTATAATTCAATAAAGGTTCTACTTGTTAGTTGTATAAATTCAATATTAGATATTTTATTTTATTGATTTATTTATTTTATTAATTATTAAATCTTATTCAAAAGACAATCAAATAAACAAATAAACAATTCAAGCTCAAGCTCGTTTATGGGACGAGTTCAAGTTCAAACTCGAGTTGAGAATTTAGCTTATCGAATCGAGCTTGAACAAAGAATAAAAAAAATTTCGAGTTCGGGCTCAAACTCAGACTCGAGTATTTCGAGTCGAGTCGAGCTCGTCCAGCCAAAGATTGGCTCGACTCGATTACAACCCTATCCCCACCAAGTTCACATTTGGCCTGTTATGGTCCATTGGCTTTTTGGTCTTACGTTGGTTGATATTGCTGCTAGAGGTTGGCAACCTATTGTACCAACGGATGAAGGAGAGGGGTATGGATGGAGAAGAGGTGTGAACATGGGAAGGCTGGGCTTTAAAACCTATGTGAAGCTATTTATGATTGTCCCGAATCTGGTCCTCAATGAATTATTGGAGTTTGGCAAGAGGGAATGTTGAGAAGCCACGTGAGGCCCTCAAAGAGATGCCATGTGGATCTGAAAAGGTTTTAATGAATAAGTACTTTGTGCTCGGATTTCCTACTGTGAGAAAGGCAAAGGGGACTCAATGGTTGACACTATTCAGGCAGATGAAGGATTGGATTCTCTAGATAAGGATGTGGAGAAGAAATCCTTGTTCAAATGTGTGAAACTTTAGACAAATCTGGAATTTGTAAAGGGGCAACAAGTCTCACTCAATAAGGATGGAATAATTAAAATGTTTCTTGAGGTTTTTTTGGAAGCGAAATGAAAAATGAAGAAATGTTAACATTGGAGCTATCTGGGGGAGCAAGAATTCACTATATTTTTCAATCAATCTTTATCAAGAGTTTAAAGGAGGTGGATTCATGCGAAGACCTAATTGATGATGATGTTTGAACTGATATTCAACATACAACTGGCACTATATCTGCATTATTTGATTTGAAGTGCTCTTTGAGGTTCTTGTTCGAAGGCAAATAGCTCGACTATTGGATCCAAGCCTACAGTGTGCCAGTTTCATATGACGAATTGATTAAGACAATCCACCGCTATCTGGTCAATGAATTGCAGCAATTTCCAGTTTTTCTTTGCTCTAGGCCTAGAGTTCTCCCTGACGAAGCTTCGAGTTGTTCGAGTTGTTGCTGATAATAGTTTTTCAGTTACAAGGGGATTTGGAGGCTACACCTCTCAAGGTGGCTCCAATAGCGGCCATGGAATTTCAAGGTCGAAGTCTCAATTAAGTTTCACAAGACAACATTCTCTTTCTCAGATCTCAGAGGTCAGTGAAGATGTTGTTGATGGCATCAACTCTGACAATGACCACCGAAATGCCGTGCATTATTACGCCACTAATGGCTTTGGAATGGACTCATGGGACCACAAATTCTAGAATATTTTCAGCCCCACCGAGCAGACGTGCTATAAATGTTGACAATGATATTTTCAACCACCTGCATACTTTAGAAACTCAGTTTAACATGCAACATACAACACTTGAGATGGCCACAGTGGAGAAGCTAATTCCTATTCCTGAAGATTTTGTTCCATGTAAAACTTCATGGCCGGAAATAACTTCAAGATTTTTTGTAGACATGAAGAATTTGAGGACTTGCAAGCCTAACAGTTGGTAACTTTCCTCTTTGATTACGATACATGCCTGCAGTTAGAACCCTATCTCCGGATCAAGGAAACTTATCCACACCTTGCCCACAAGGTGCTCTAATGGGACTTGTAACAGTTCCCGCGGCTTTGGGCATGTGGGCTATGAGCTTGGGCTTCCACGTAAGGCTGCTAGACTGGAATGGAACTTAATATATTTTAATTTGTGTAATGGGTTTAGGCCCTAGTAGTTTTAAGATATAATGAACCTCTTTGATTTCCTTATGTTGCTTTACGTTAGTCATAGCCCACGAGGCCCATGGCCCAGTAGATGGGAGGCATTCCGTAAGGAATTCTTACATAAAATTTGTAGTGATGTATTGCTCCTTTCATATAGAAAGTAATAGAATCCTTTTCAAATCTTCTTCTTCCTTTAGAAATTCTTGGAGATTTTCTCACCCTCGAAGTGAGATATATCATTTTATTTACTATCAATCCATACAATTAAGGGAGTGTGTTACACCTTGCAACAGTGTCAAATTGTTCAATCAAGGAAAAGTATTGAAACCCTATGAGTTCAAGTGAAAATATTTCTCTCTGAAGTGTTTTGTGTGCGTCTGGAAACAAAAGCCCCATTCAAGTCGTCTAGTCCTCCCTTTTCATCCTATTTCCGTTATTTCTTTATGTCACATTACCTCTTCTTTATGTCACATCTCTCATTTTCTTCTTGATACTTTGTCATTTCTCAGCCTTTTGTCCTCTCATTCCTTAATAGCGTGGGTTGCTCAGAAAAGGACATTAAAGACTACCCTAACTGTTACAGCTTATATATCTTTTGACGTTTAATGAGCCAAGGACTGAAAAATTATAATGGGGCATTCGCTATAATTTTGATATGTTTCAGATTTGGTGTGTGGTAAGCTTGCAAGGAATCAGCATTAATTAGAGATTGCATTTCTTATAACGGTATTCGAATCTTAGATTTCCTTCTACCAATTCTGTTGATCTTGGCAAGACATAAATGCTCCAATAATAGAGAAAGGACTAAGGAGGAGGAGGAGCATCTTTTCAGGGATTAAAATCATCATTTGTTAGTAAACCAGGACCCAATCAGGACCTAAGCGCATGGATTCTTTATTAGACATGGAACTATGGAAGTCTCTTTCGGTTGTTGCAATGCCATATAAAGCCTGCTTTTTGGGGTGTGGATGATCTGGTCTAAAACTTGATGGTTCATTTCGGCTTTTTCTAGAGCAGCCAACGGTATCATGACAAGAAGAGCTTTCTGCGGTAGTTGCACCGAGAAGACTTTTATCTTTTATTTTTTTATCATAATGACATTAAATTACAGAAACTTCTTTTTCCCATTATCTATATTGCAATTCTAGCTAAGTATTTCCTGATGATGCTGACAATTATGACATGCAAAATCATGGAGATCTATTACTTTAGTAGCCAACTACATCTTGTATCGGTTTAAGATTGTCAGCTGATCCCTGCCAAGCGTCAACAACTACAATATGATATCCACTTCAGAAGGAAAACTTCCTCACATAAATCAGTTTTGTCAAAGAACAAACCCTTCTTTCTCATATTTTATCCAATTTTTTAGATGGTATATTGAAAGTGAAGCTTGTCCGGGGGTAGGTTTGCATGTTTCGTTTTATTTTCTAGAAGAAGCAGGTTTTGTTTAGGATAATCATTCCTACCAAAGGAAAAACAATGAAGGTAAAAGGTTTTGGATAATCACGATACACTATCAAGTTCGAAAGAAGGTTTTGGACAGTGTCATGATTCATGATCATACCCTACCAGCTTTGACGAAGGGACCACTCAAGCTTTCCCTAGAACACACAATCCACAGGTCAAAAAGGAGAAAAAAAGAAGCAGAATGATTAAACCTACCATTATATTCTCATGGAAACAAAATTCAATGGTTATGGCCCAATTATGACAATGACAATCGAGAAAACAGACCCCATACATTTAAACTAGTCAATCTTTGATTACTTTCACTTTTTCCAGTTTGATAATGCTCTTCGCATTATGCAAGGAATATCTATTTCCTGTTAACATCAGATCATGCTTTCTAGAGCATGTCCGCCCTGGTTTAGACTATTCATCCATTTTTATTCCCTCCAAGGAACAAGGTTAAATCCAACTTGGTCAGCAACATAAACTCTGATTTCAAGGTCCAGAAAACCACGTCTATTTTACTAGTTGCCTTTGACCTGAAACACGATTTAGACAACTGATCAAGACGGGTAAACGACCATGTTCGATCAGAAATTAAGGGTTCTAATTTGAGGAAGATTGCAACTTCCCAGTGATGAGTTGTGTTGGCAGAGTTCTCAAGTCTTTTCTTGAGCGGGAAAAATAAACACGCCACAGAGTGGTATTGCAAACTACAATCGGAAAAATAAGCTAATTCTATACAGAACCAAGAAATTTAATAGAGCAGCCCTAAAAACATAGAGAAATATATTGTAGTGTAATGCAAAAGCAGATTGTAATCGATGGTGAAATTGTGCCCACTTCATGTTTACTGTGACTTCCTGGGAAGACATGAGTTTCTAAAGCCAACTCTACAGAACCCAGCAGCTGAAAAACGGAATTCCGACAAACAACAAACATGAATTAACAAATTCACCCACGTGCTGAGGAGTCCTGAGGAAGAGCTCCAGCACTGGTATTTGACCGTGCATAAATGATTACCTTCCGATCCCTGCTGAGGCCTTCCAATCCTTTTTTAGGCTTCTGAATCTTTCACTTTGGGGGAGATCATCTGAAGAAATTTCCCAGCTAAAAGCATTCCACTATATTCAAAATAGAAAAAAAGCCATTGATACGCATATGGTCCTATGCCTCAGAACCTTCTTCAACCGTTGGAAGGCTACCCTCTCTGATAAATGTTGGGTTAAGAAACTTAGCCACAAAAGCCCACAACTTGTAAACGTCCTCAAAGTTAGTTAGAAAACCTAGAGAAGCTGTAACAACTTCAACCCGTATGAATCTGCCCTTTCCTCCATCATGTCGACCATTTTCCATTGGCCTGCACAGCGTTGTATCTTCAAAATTCAAACTACCCCGTTGATGTCTCGGGCTATCTAAAATCTTTATGTGACTAAGAAAGCCAATGCCAAGAGAGATACCTTCTCTTTCAGCCAGCTTCTGAACAACTTCTGGATTGATTAGCCCCCTGTTTTTGCCCCTCACGTTAAAAGCCACAGCTGCACCTCTGTCATATTTTATTTTCGGGCCATATATTTGAACAAGATTTGTGCTGCCATCCTCATCTGAACCAGGTAATCTAAGTTGTAGTAATGAGGTTACAAGCCAATTGATCAAGAACCGCAGCCTGAGGGTGGTTTTATTGAGACCTAACATGTTAACATGATCAAGATGCCTGCATTCTATCTCAGGTTCCCTCCTGTCCCAGTCTTGCCCATCAGCATATTCACCATCGCTGCTCTGCTCTTCATCATCCAGGCTGGTCACAGAGATTTCTCCTGTCTCCAATGTATGGCTCAGGTTATCTTTATGATTGTCCTCCAAGCTGAAAGATACCCTCCTTTCCCTGCTTGACGATTCATTCTCTTCCAAACCAAAAAATCTACCACCAGTAAATTTATTCCCTTCCCTTCTCCCCAACAACCTAAATTCACCTTCAGTTTCTCTTCTTATGGCACTCTCTTTTACCTCCTGAAAAATTTCAGAGGTTGAGCCATTCTCTTGGCTGCGATGCTGACAGGCAGAAGTTGATATGTTCACACAGGCTCCATTCAGTGCAGAATTGGACAAAGACCCAGCAGGAATGGGTTTGCTGGTCTCAGGTTCTTCTTGGATCTCCTGAACATGATTTAAACGCTTTCTACCATTTTGTGAAGTATGGTTTGTCTCTGCAACTTGTTCTTCTTCAGGGACCTCCTTCACACGGTCCAGTTCTTGGGAAACTGACAGGACAGCAGCATCAAATGATAGCACATTGAGGTCTTCATAAGGCACGTGGTTTACAACCTTGTCATCGTATATAGGGCTGCCATGTATCTTGGAAGAGGGTAATGGAGATAGCAGTTTGAGGTTCTTCCTGCCATTAAACCAAAAGGGTGGTAAGGGAGAGGCCACTTTCTGTTTATTCAATTGGCTTGCTGTGTCAGACCCCAATGGACTTTGACCCAAATCGATCCACAGTGAGTTGTCTGATGACTCATCTTCGCTGAAGACTGGGCTCTTCATCACCTCCCCAACCGAAATGCTTTCAGTTTCTTCAAATATGGTGCTTGTCCCATCTCTCTCAGAGCTGTTGTCATGATCCATCTCAAATACATCCCTAACCTGAGCAGATGTAAATGCACCAGAAAAGGCAGGTAGCTGTGTTCCCTGGCGTGTTTCAGAGGTTTTATCACCATTTTCAGCAACTTCATCATCTTCAATTCCAGCCAATCTGTCAAGACAATCCATGGAATCACTCAGATACAAAGGATACTCAGGGGTAATCTTCACCATTCCAACCCCAGTACACCCAGATTGACTTTGAAGGCTTCCCATCACTGATTTCTTGATCAGAAGGCATCCAAAACCAGTTGGGTCATAACCAAATACCCTGTAAAATGATGTGATAATGAAATCTGGTCGGAATAGGGACAACCCAAGGGAATCCATGTCCTTGGGACCCAATGACCCAGCATCAAGCAAGACATGCCAATTGTTCTGCTGTGCTAGTGCCATCCACTGGTACGAGTACTTGGCCCCAGTAACTCTAGACTGAACAGGAAACACAAAAAGACCAGCTGCAGAATCCTTCTTCCTCCTCCTCTTACTAGAAATTTGCTTTCTCAAATCAGTGGAGCACAATTTCAAGGTTGGCCATTTGAACCATGCACTATACACTTTGGCACCCTTCTCCCTAGCACTCTGAGCCATCCAATTCACAGACTGGCTCTCATAATCAAACATTGTCAACAACTTTTTGTTGGTATGAAAAGGGTACGACTCAGCCAGCAATTTAAACGCAGATCCTCTACTCACTGTAAAAACTAGACCGTACTCATGCTCAGGGATGTTCAAATAATCAGTAATTCTAGTCTTTATGTCATGCTCAACAGTCCCTCTCTCAGCACCCCCATATAAAGCATGATTGCTTAAATTTGCAGTAATTTCTGATAAGCTAAACGTGGAGGACTCCCAGTAGTGAAGAGTCTGAACAAACGAGAACAAACCAAACCCACAGTAATCAAGGCATACCTTTGGGGACAAGTGCGAGTACTCTTCAGCCCTCAGTTGATCGATCTTCTCCAAAGACTGGTACTTCGGGTACATGATTAGGAACTTTGAGAAAGACTCGTTGAGGTCTGGAATAGCATCCTCGGACTCGAAAGTGCGCTCGGCAGCGAGGGCAGTGGCTCGGAGGAACTCACGCTGCGCGTGGAGCCTCGCGAGCGAGCGGGAACGCCCCAAACTCTCGTCCTGGTTGGCCAGCGACTCGGATTCCTCCATATCTTTGGATTTGAAGAGAGACCCATCTTCGGAAGCTTCTTCGAGAGCCTCCCTGAGCTTGTTCTCTTGCAATTTCTTGAGAACCGATGAGTTTTTCTTGTTCTTAAGAGATGAATCAGACCCATCTTTTCTTCTACCGCTGCTCTTCCTGTCTAGAATCAGAGCTGCGCATTGGGAAATGGGTTTCCATATGGACAGATGCATCAAAGCAATTTGGATGACCCCAGAAATTCCAGGATCTCAATTTCCAACACCAAAGAAATGCGAGAAAATTTTGAATTCAACTCCAAACCACAAAATTAGGACTCTAAGTAGACCATTCTCGGGTAAAACTCCACAACAGAAATACAATTCCAAGAAAACCAAAGAAAGATCGAGACTTTGATGCTCAAATCCTGCAACCCAGATCCCAAAAATTCACAAGACAACTGCTAAAGAACGTACAAGAAGAAGGGCTTCCCTGAAAAAAATGAACACAGAGAGAAAGAAAGCAGAGTCAAAACCACGAAACACCTGACAGAGCTCAAAGTTCAAACAAAGAACTCTCGCTCTCTCTATAATGCAATTAAAAGCAAGAAAACCCCCCACAACATATGCTCTTTCCCATTTACTTCGATAATAACTAATTAATAAATCCAAAACATACCCGGTTGTGATAAATTATAAAACTCCACTCCTTTCTGTCTATCTAATTGACCTCTCTCTCTCTCTCTCTCTCTCTCTCTCCAATCTTCCCCGCTTACCGCCCTCAACAAACAGTGAGAAAGGGTATTGACTTTCACAAGCAGAATATGTAAATGCTGCCAATTTTTATTTCTCTTATTAATTAAATTTTCGTTTTCTTAAAATAATTATTAAGAGTTTGCCAGGTGGGACCAACACTCCCTCATATGCCTAAAAGTCAAAGAATCCGCTGGCCTCGTGTAAAAGCTGTTTTCTGTCCAATTAGGCAAACTCATTGCATTGTAATTTGCTATTTTTCTAATATTTCCTTTCCATTTTTATCATAATTGCTATTTTTCTTTTTATTTATAATTGTTTCTCTAAACCATTTTTTTAACCTTTGGAAAAAAGTGAACTACAAATATTTTTATTTATCATTTTTTTAATTATTATCTTTTCATTATTTTCTAACGTGATAATTATGAATATATTAGTGCAAATTGGCTAGCTCTATTTTGTGTGACTGTGTCAGATGTTGGCTGCTATTAAGGTCAGAACTAAGACTTTTAAAATATATATATATATATAAAGAAAAAAAATAAAGTAATTAAAAGGAAAAAAAATAAAAATGAAAATTGTCACCTCAAGAGAGCTGAATTGTTTTACTTGTCTTTTTCTTCAGAAATATAAATAAAGTTTTTGAGTCTACAATAAAGAAAATGATAATGTACTCTAAACTTTGATGACTTCAGTTCAACCTCATCTGTTAAATGAAGCAAAATTCAATGCCAATCCTTCATCTCTACCTTTATCATATGCTCTTAATTAAAGAACATATCTTTAAAGTTTTAGTCAAAGCTGATCACCGGCCTCTAGAAAGATTGTATGACTTGAAACTCTTTGAACCATAATGGCTGGAAATTAAGAACCTAGAGGAGTTCATTTTTCTATTAAGGGAATGTGGAGATAGTGAATTCTCTTGTGTTTAATTCCCTTACAATTAGGGTTTTAAAATGGTAGCCATGCAGGTCCCCCCCCCCCCCAAAACAACAAAAAGGAGAAAAATGTCTACGGCATTCCTATTCAAGAATGTTTGGTGTAGTACGGCTACCTGGGACTGCCTTGACCATTTATGCCATACTAGGCATATCACCTCTCTACATGCCATCATAGATTTAAGACATCCAAATTAAGGCTATTATAACAAACAAAGGATAGTGATAGAGTTACTACCTTATTACTATCTATTTACTATTTATAAGGTAATAGGAATTTTTCTTTTTTTAAGTATTTTTTTAACCATTAAGAAAAAATTAAAAAATATATATAATTTTACTATTAATCACTTTTTTAATCATTAAGTAAAATTAAAAATTAAAAAAAAAATTAAATACAAAAAAATTAGTAAATAAATAGTAGAAAAATAGTAATCCTATCATTTTTCAAGAACAAAGACTTCATGAATTTTTCATTAATTATGAATGAACTTTTATGGAATATTGAGCATTAATGATAACTAAATTTGGGTTTTTGCTTTTACTAAGCTTTATGTTAATTAATCAACAAATAAAAATTCTTCATGTGGTGTTGTTATTTATTGATAATACTATTCAAGTTTCATATTTGAATATTGCTACATATAAGTAGAGAGTGCATAAGTGTAATATATATCATTTAAAAAAATAAAATTAATTATTAAAAAATTAATTTTTTATATAAATCTCATATTTATTTATTTTTTTAAAAATAATTACACAACACTAATTATAATTTCTCTTCATATATTCTCTTTGATATTTGAAAAACAATAGCCACACAGTCATGTTTACGTATCTCTATAGAATCATATTCTAAATTAGAGACATATTTACAAAATAATTTAATAAAATACTTTCAATTTAATAATAATAATAATAATAATAATAATGATAAACGCACACACGAAGAGACAGCCTTTGGATTCCTTCTCCTCGATAGCCGGACTCAAAGCACAAGACCCCAGATGCTGCCTCGAAAAGAGAATACACCATTGACCATTATTGCATACATACTCTTTTATAATTTGGACTACTCTCAAAATTCAAAGAAATATAATTTAAAAATATATATTTTTTTTAAAATGATGAAAATAAAAGGTTTTTTCAAATAAAAATTAAGATAAAAATAAATGTTGATAATATAAATTGAAAGCCTCTCTCTGCTGAGTTGGAGCATCTGCTGCATTATCACACAACACAGTTGTAATTTTTTGTTATTTAAATCAGAAATGATTTGTGCAGTCGGAAAATACAGTCGGCTGCAGTCGGCTGTAAAAAAAAATTAATACAGGACCTACATGAAAAAAAAAAATTATTTTTATAGCTTTTTATAATTCATGCAGGTCCTCCTGAATATAAAATAATTTTTTTATAATTTTTTTTTATTCATTTCGTACAGCCGACTGTACGCCGACTGTGTTTCCCGACTGCGTGTAGCAAAACCCTATTTAAATTGAAGCTGCGCCAAGTAGGTTGTACAAGCAAGGCATTGCATGCTGAAGTCAACCATTTTATGTCAAGACTAAAATACCCGTGGTCAATTCACGTGGTTGTGGCCTCATCATTAGGCTCATTCAGTACTGTACTTCTCCTTCGATGGACCAAAATTACCATGCTCGAATCACGAGGCTGTATTTGGTAATTTGCTTATTTTTATTGTTTCCTCATTAATCATTCCATATTATTTCAACATTTAAATATTAAATAAATTTTTTAACACTTTTTTTGAATAATACTGTATATTACTCTTATCTTATTTTCATCTTATTAAATAAGATATAATATTTTTTCTTTTAAAAGAGTCGAAGTCACATGTTCAAAAATAACACTTCTCCACATTTATAAATTAAAGCATCAAAGTATACTCATAATGGTTTAAACTCATACCCTATCTTTTGATTCCTTTGAAATAACATATTCTTGCCATTGAATCTAAGTAAGAGTAAGTAAAATGTGATATATTTATCATTATTAGATGATAAAAAAATATATAATAAATTATCATTCGATAGTAATAAATATATCACATTTTATTTAATGAAATAAAAGTGTGATGATATTATAGTGTATAGAATTTTTCATACTTATAAGATGAGTTTTGTTACTTATCATCCCATATACCACATACTATATTTATTATTATTATTATTATTGTTTTACTCCAGCTAAACTAATTGAATTTTTTTTTTTTTATCATCTCTAGCGGGGCAAGGTATCCTACCTCGAGAACGTGGGGGCAGTGGCAGGGAGTGAAAACCGCCTTATGCAGGGAGGGGAAGCACCCCTATAATACTTGATTTTGATTTTTTGAGCCAGGATTAAAATAAGTGTACTGTTTATTTACTGTGCGTAAATATTGCAATTATTTTGACTATCTCAATGTTTAATTCCGTGCTATGATGCTATCTTCTGTCTAACTAAAATCACTCTTATGTTTGTACAATTATTTTGGAATAACTATTTTAGTCATATAGAGATATCATAAAAATAAAATCATAAACTGACGTAGTTTGATATAATAAATTATAAAGCTAGTTTTATTGTAAAATAAATTTAACGTATCATATAAGCTAGTTTTTTGTTTTTAAGTTCCATTTCTGTTTCCTTTTCACTGGTTTTTGCTTTTAGTTTTTTTGCTTATAATAAAGCATCGGTTTGGAGGTGGTTCGGTGGTCAAAAGCTCCAACCCCGGTCAAGGAGGCCGAAGTCATCCTCCGGTTTTTATATCTCGCGATCGGCGAAGTGAGGCTTGCACAGTAAAAGAGGAGGGCCTCGACTTCGTTTTTTGACTGTGGCATGGTGTGGTCAAACCAACCACTTGGGGATGCATGTAATAAGAGGCGTTTTCTAGCATCTGTTTGGCTGAGTTTTGTTCCATTGAAAGGCCATCACAAGCCTGGTACCGAGTCCATTTCCATATCTTTTCACCCAACTGGGCGGAGAGTCATTCCCTGCTGGAAGTGGAGTTGTTTTGGCTTTGTATGGCCGGCTTTCCTGACCGTTTGTGGTGGTCTTCTGAGGGGATAGCAGAGAGGATTTACGATAAGGCTTGGTTAGGGAATCTAGCTCTTGGAGTTGGATGTTAACTTGCTATTTTGGGGTGCTCCTCCATGGGGAATATGTATTTTGTTTTATTCATGGAAAACAGGGGTTTTTTTGGGTTGCATGCTGAGCGGTATGGAGGGGATATAGAACCTTTGGGGGTGGATTCCAGCCGTAGTTCTCACGGTAGATGTTCTTGGGGATGATGGTCGGAGCTTCAACAAAAATAGGGTCAGACGGTGTTTCTCGGTTGTGACGCCCCCAAATTTCTGTTTGGGATCGGACGGACATTTGAAGCGTCGAGACATGCAACACAAGGTTACTTGCCCCCGTTCATGACATATAAGATGCAATGTTCCTAACATGCATCTAACATTATGCAATATTCGCAGCGGATAATTTTTTTCTTTAGCAATACTATGCACCAAATTGAAAATATCCCAAATGCTTAAAACATACTTCATACATAAAGACCCATTGAACAGATCACAACACTAGTCCAAAATGATTATGATCCAAAAAGTACTAAAGATACAACTCCATTGTACAAGTAGTAATTTACGTTAACTACTATATTAACATTGGCGTTGCACCGTCACTTAGTTAACTGTGTCTAGTTGATCAGCTCCTGATTCTCCTTCAGGTTCTGTAACAAGATCTACCATTCGGGGGGGATGGTAGTTGAGACTACCAAAGTGAGATTTGATTACAAATATCAGTAAGTTAACAAAAAACTTCTACACAAGCTAATGATGCATGGATGACATTAAAAGTATAAATGCATAATCAAATTTATAAGTAATTAAAGCATAACTTGGCGTACAACATAGCATAATTGACATAACATAAATTGAAATATGAACTGAACTTGACTTGATATAAACTTGATCTGAAACTTGACTTAACATGAAAAATACATACTCCACAGTTGTTGTGGTCCCATGTATTCTACGTGTAAATACATACTCCATAGTTGTTGTGGCTCCATATATTCTACACAAACTTGACTTAACATGAAAAATACATACTCTACAGTTGTTGTGGCCCCATGTATTCTACACAAACTTGACTTAACATGAAAAATACATACTCCACAGTTGTTGTAACCCCATGTATTCTACGTATAAATACATAGTCCACAGTTGTTGTGGCCCCATGTATTCTACGGAAACTTATTCTTTAACTGTTTAAATACATACTCCACAGTTGTTGTGGCCCCATGTATTCTACGTGTCACAATTGCTGTGTCTCACGTTGTGTATGCGTCACAATTGTTGTGATCCCATACATAAGTAATCAAGATGAAACGTGACTGAAATACAAAATGACTGAAGCCCTAATGTAACATAACGTGACTTGAACATAACTTGAAATACATGACCAACTTGAGATAGAAACATTTCGTAACATGGCATAACATATAATAGACAACATATTTAACATGACATACTTGCAACAGTAAATATTACATGACTTGACATACATGTAATAGATGGTATACTTAGCATAACGTACTTGTAAGGTACAGTAATACATGACAGAATATATTATGTAACAGATAAAAATTGATGACAGAATAAATTTTATATAATAGAAAATTACGTGATAACTTGGCATGGCATGACATATATGATAACATACAGACATACACTGTAGTTCCTTTATTTAGCACACATACACAGTAGACTGCTAGTAAATTAAAAGCTAACTTACCTCGATTTTCGCGTTTCTTATAAAATTTCAAATGCGACAACGAGGAACTGTAATTAGTGATTCTAAAAGTTAGAACTAAATCACTAATAATTTGAAATATGGAAAATACTAACTTAAAGAGCAAAATTTTCATTTTACTCTCTATATGTGGGAAAATGACCGTTTTACCCATAACTTAAGGATTTTCCATACTAACTCCAAAAGTTTCCAAAATTTACATTTCTCATGTAAATTTTGTCCTAAATTTAAATATCAACTCAGAAAAATTTAAAACAAAACACAACTATGAAAAACACACTATGGCCGAAACATCCATAGGTCATTTCCCTTGATTTTTGTTGCAATTCCTTTTAATTTCAAAACTCATGCTTAAACCAAAACTTTGCAACAAACATCTTCCAATCCTAAGTTCAAAATCATACTTAAAACATCCATTTAGAAAAAACTAATAATCAACACCAAACTTTTTTTTTTTTTTTTTGTAAAAAGATCCAAGCACTTGAATCACAAGTTTTGACCTTAAATCAAAATATCTTCAAGAATTTCAAAAATCAAATCTTACTTCTAACATATTCATAATATCATCCTAACATCAACCATGCTTTAAATTATCATACTAAAGTCACCAAAATCACAAAATAACATTTGGAGTTTTTGGTTTTACACTTAGTCCAAAAACAGAAACTTTTTCCTCAACTAGTTTTGATAAATCTCTTGATCTATGACTTATAAATATATGATCTTCAAACCAAACCATCACATGGTTTAAAAAGATGTCCTAAAACATATATAAGCTTCTAATTCAAGATCACATGGTTAGAAATTAACCAAAATATAAATTTAGCCAAGAATATCCACACTTTGACTTATCTGAATATCTCTTTGTATAAAATTTCATATCTTTGAAACTAATATCAAATATCTTCAAAATAATAATATAACATGTATATAAGATGTTTAGTATCCTCCAATAAAATTATCAAAGTCATTAGAATAGGTTTAGACCACCAAAGAGTTAAACTTTCTCAAAACAGAAACTGTTTTTCTTCTTCCAGTTTCTAAGTTTCTAAATCTAAGAAAATCTTTCATCAAAACCTTTAATCATGAAAAAATCATCAACCAATAGTCATATATACATGTTAATAATACTCCATAAAAATTTTGGACTAATATCTATCCATTAGCTTGGTCAAAAACTTCAAACTATAACATATTCTCCAGTTTATCTCTCAGAATGACCTTTCTATAGTTTATATAATATTTGACTAATCAAAAGATTTTCAAATGGGACAAATAATATATCCATGTAAACTAGACTAAAAAAGGAACAACTTATATGAAGGAGACTTTATGATAAAACACTTACAAAAGCTTCGAAATGGGCATGCAAAAGAACTCCTAAAAGCTGTCCGAGAGAGAGTGTTTGATATTCTTTTAATGGAAAGTATAAATGAAAATAATTTCTTGGGGAGAGGTGGCTGGAGATACTTATGGATGAGATATGAAAAAGATGAGGCTGGAGTGAGAGTTAAGTGTATGACTCTCTTACCTGGAATGAGAGTGGAGTGTAGAACTCTCTTACCTAATAATATCTACAAAAATCAATTCAAGATATTTTTACCCAATAATATCCAAGAAATTAGCTTAAAATATTTTTATCTAATAATATCCACAAAATTAGCTTAAGATATTTTTATCCAATAATATCTACAGTTTTGAACAGATGTTTTGTCCGAAAATATGAAAAAATGTTATTGCGCCATAAGACCTTAAATAACCATCCGAGTCTAATGGTACAAACCATAATACATTTTGACACTTCTAACTATCTCCAATAATCAAAAACACACTTCTGATACCATAGTAAATAATAACACTAACTATGTAGTTAGATAAAAACTTATACGATTAATGGATTCGTGAAAACTTATGCGGTCTTCACGAGGTTCCTAAAATTAATAGAAATTTCACAATTGAATTTCTAACGGGCTGTTACATCGGTTCCTTCATTTTTTTGTTTTGTTAAATCTGTTTAGTTATGTTAGTGTTATTGGTGGTCTGGAAATAAGCTCCCGGGTGTTGAACGAAGAAGAGGAGGCTTTCGTCTCTGGGTTTTTGTCTATGCCAGCCCAAACCGGAAGTTGTCCTGATCGGAGGTTAACGGTAATGAGAAAGGTGATGGCGACGGGGCTGGCTTCTTGGGCATGGGCAGCAGCAGGCAGGGGCATGGAGATGAGCATGGGCAGCAGCTGTTGTGCAGTTAGTGGAGAGCGATGCATGCAGTGCAGTTAGTGGGGTTGAGTAGTAGCGTACTTTTTTTTTTGTTTTATTTTCAGCTACGGTTGTTAGTGGTTTCGAGTAGTAGTGCATGCGGTGCAGTTAGTGGGGTGAGTAGCGTACAACTTTATTTTATTTTTATTTTCAGTTACAGTTGTTTGGATAATGAAAATAATTGAAATAGGCAATTTCCTTTCCTCTTTTTGAGGAGTAGGGTAGTGAGTCACTTTCCTCTTTTGGAGTAGGGTAGTGAGTCCCTATCCTCATTTGGAGGATGAGGGTGGAAATTTCCCTCCTCTTTTAGAGGGTGGGAGTGATATGGGTTGTTGTCTCACAGACAAGTCGAGATGGACACCTCTGTTTATACAGAGTTTCGCATCTCAAAAGGGCTGTGTCTTTGGAGAGTTTTTTAAATTTTTTTAGAAAATGTCCAATACAATGAAAGTTGTGTGTGGTGGAGCTTATAACAGATGAGTAGTTGGCTTATAATCAGGGTTGGTACTCGAACTTATTGGTCACAGTTATAACTTTCCTCATTCATGAATTAAATTGAAGTCTATTTCGAAAAAAAAAACCATGGAATCAACCATGATCGACACAGCTGTCGAAGGATGAAACCGACAAGGAATTGATTGACATGCGGCAGCATTTTAATAAAACCGATTGTCGTCGATTCAGTTGCAATTTGAGGTCAACTCAAACTGCTGAACCGACCAATGCAATAATATATTGTTTTTTTAAAATTATACAAATCTGAAACAACGCAGTTCCATTTAAGGTTAAGTGGAATGGCGTTGTTTTACTCCTATATTTGTGTTTTAAACACAAATTAAACGACATCGTTTGATTTAAAACGACGTTGTTCGGTATTAAATCAAACAACGTCTTTTTATCTATAAGGTACGAAAAAAAATAAGTAGAACGACGTCGTTTGGTATTAAACCAAACGATATCGTTTCAATAATATGTCGCCTTCTACCTTCCCTTCTTATCTGTCGTTTCGTTGCTCTCTCTCTCTCTCTCTCTCCCCCCCTCTACAACTCTATCTCTCTCTACTCTCTCAGACAACCATCGTCGTTAGGGGGAACTGAGAACCGACCATGAACCACCAGAGAACTGTCGAAGTCGATACAGTTGGTTTTTCTCCTCCTTATCGACCAGTTACAGTTGGTTGCTCCACAGTTTTTCCTCTCATCGGTCGGCGCCGGTTTTGCCCAAAAACTGCACCAAATAGGTCTGATTTTATCCATAATATTATATGAAATCATATTAATTTGTAAATTTATTTTTATGAAATATCTTTATAACAATAGAACTTTTTTGTTATTATTATTTATACGAGGGTTTGTATATACAATCCATATACTGAGTTCTTTTTGTTTTCTCTCTCTTTAGAGGTCATTTTTTCTCTTTACCAAAAGACCAAACCATCTCATCTTCTCCATCCAAAGGGGGGATGAAGCTTCTGCTTCTCCCTTCCTCCTCTCTTCTAGGTTGTCCATAAATACCTAGGTTGTGTTTTATCGAGTTTTTATCTAATTCTCAGTCCATAGTAAGGAAAAGCACCGATTTACTGTTTTATCAATTTTTATCAGTTTTTGCTTCCATTGACCAAGAATCATGAGAGAGAGGTAATGGAAGTCTCTGGCAGCAGTCCAAACGAGGAAACTACAAAACACAACTCTTCACTGCGACTTTCAGTCGTAGTATTACAGCTTGCTTTCGATCTGTATCAAAACTACTTCAACCGGCTTCCCCTTGTGACAAATGAGTGGGGGTCAAGTCATTAGTTCCGTATCCTTTTATTTATTTATTGTGTTGTATTTGCTAGTTTGGGATGAATGTTAGAATCTCTCACCCAATTGACTATTGTATCTTATATCTGTTAAATATATTTCTAATATGCTTGTTTAAAAATAAAAAATAAAAAATTCTTTGTTTATGTAAACCGTTACGGTCAAGGTTAAGCTCACGTTTTCTCCCGTGCGTTTTGTCCGTTTATTCAACATTAGTTCTATTGCATTTTCATGCCATTTATGGTTATAAGTTATACATCTATTATTTATCATCATTTCAACTTTTTATTTTTATTATTCTTAATATAGTATCTTATTCATCATCAAAATAGTTTTATTTATTTATCTATCAATTATTTTATATTTCCAAAGAAGATATTTTAGACCTTTTTTTTTTTGTTTTTTTTTTTTGGAATTGCAAATGATAGCATCTACTTCAAGTGGAAATGTATAAAAAAAAAAAAAATTGTGAAAATATTTTTCTTTTCTTTTTGTCAAAATGGTAAGGTATGATTTTATCTTTTTCAAGGAAATGAAAAACTATCTCAAGGTTAAAAACACATTTGAGTTGAAAGATGAAGGGCACAAAGGCACCAACTTTGAAGTAGGTGGAGAATTAACAACATTATATTAAGAAATGAGGAGACTGTTTGTAATCAATGACTTTTCTTGTTTGGAGGTCATCTTGGTTGAGTTCACTCTTAGGATGCTCAAATCTTTCCCAAAGTTAAAAGCGAAAAAGATGTTGGATTAGGTGAATATTCACTACAAGTTTGACTTATAGGCTCTCTTTTTTTAAGTACTAGCATCAACAACAATACAACTTGCTTACTCAAAAAGTCTTTTATGGTATGGTAAAGTAAGTAATCTTGAAACCTGATGGGGGTTGTCTTGGTCATTTTGGTTTTCGAATTTTGGCATGATAGAGTATCCAAAGTTGCAATTATCCCTTCTTTTTTACAACTGTATCACTCTGCAGGACTGCATCACTGTTTAAGATAATCATGTTGTATTATTATTATTATTAAGAACTAAGTTTATAGTTCATAACGATTAAAAAAATTCTCCTTTCAATATTCAATCAAATCTGACAATAATCTTCACTATTTCTTACTACATTTTTCTCAGCGTCCAAACAGTAAGTTCCAGAAAACAAAATGGAAAAAGAAAAAGAAATATCCAGGAGATCAGGAGAGCTCGCGAGTACTTTGATGGCCTATATTCATATATTTATATAACTACAAGGAGCAAATTCAGTACACGTATAAGATGGTTTCTTTGATATCATTTCTGTGATAATTGCCAATAATTTCATTGCCATCATGTAAAATAGTGTCTCTCTCTGTTCACATTTAATTTTGTCCATGTCTATAATCTTTTCCGTAATAGGAATTTGTGGTTCATAAACCCTCCTTGTGCTGCTATAATGCAGCAGTTTCAAGATCATAGTTGTGAATTTTCCTCCTTGTGATCCAACAAAGAGGTCGAGCAAACTATCAACAATCACAAGCACATTAAAATGCTGCTCAAAGTTAAACTATAATCTCCTGATAATACTGACAAAATATGCAACTGCATCATGACAGAGTTGAACTTGGTCAATTTTTTTCCCCACAGAAAAACTCAGGACAGAATCCAATATGCTCAAACTGGTCTGAAACCTGCCAAAATACCATTTCTTACAATCCAAGGTAAACTCGATACTCTCTGGCAAGGAGGGAAGAAAAACTAGAGATGTTTCAGCTAGCAGGAAAGCGGCGGGGGGTACTCATCTTCATGTTGTTATACGTCTACAGTACCTCAATCTTCCAGCAATACAGTCTAGGCTTGGTTCAGCAGCAGGAGCAGGCTTCTTTTAAGCTTTACTTCTCTTTGTTGCAATATTATCATCACCATTCTTGTGCATTACTTTAAAAAGCATTTCCTTCTCTTTCACTACATTGGTTTTGGATGAAATATATTATCTACAACCTGATCATTTGAAATTTGCGATGCCTCTGCCTCAATCTTCCAGCAATACTCTCTGGGGTTCGTGTTAAGCCTGCAGGAGCAAGCTTCTTGTTAAGCTTTGGACTCTCTCTGCTGCAATATTATCGTCACCATCTTTGTGCATTTCTTTAAAGAACATTTCCTTCTCTTTCCCTACATTGGTTTTGGATGAAATATTATCTACAAGTTGATCATATGAAATTTTCTCATTCACCACGAGTAACCCTCTCATCGTCATGGCCATTGCTTTTTCGATGTCTCGATCTGCCTCAATCTTCCAGCAATACTCTCTGGGCTTCGTTTATTTGGGAGTGCACGCTTCTTAAGGTTGTCGTGACTTTCCATCACAATATTGTTATGACCCTGCTATTTATCCATAAAATGCCGCTCCTTCTCTCTTTCTCCTTTGTACTGCTCCTGTGTCTTGTTTCTAGATTTTGGCTTTTCATCACCCCCCCGTTCAACCTCTAGAGAATTCATGTTCCCAGACTGCGCTCCCAGATATAAAAAGGGTAATGAGCTCCTTGCTGACACTTGATTGTTTAAACCTGGAGTTGGGCTACTTTGCGTGTCGCTCGCTGTCAGTCTTGAACTCATCTTGACCACCGACTTCAGACTGAGGCTTTTCAGGGAGACAAGCTGAATACCGTCAACCTCAAGAGCTTCGATGTCTGAGAATGGTAGTGGCCTCTTTGCAGAAACTTGGTACGTAGCATCTGCATTTTCATCTAAATTTGGCCTTCGATTTTGATTAAGATAGTGTGCAACCGATATGAAACAGAGTTATGATATCTGGAGTGTGGCCAAAATTGAACTCAATTCCTATCAATGAGCACAGCTCAAAACTGTGTCAAACACTTTACCCTGTATTGGAACTCATCTTTAATTATGAACTTTAACTGGATAGTTTTCCAAAATGTCATGGTGTTGGAATGGTCTCTTGGTTTCTTTCCCCTTACATCTAACCTTTTAAATTCTCTGATGCTTCCTAGGAGTCCTACCAAAATATTTCAGCTCGGAATGGTCATTTGCTGAGTTCCACTTGCCAGAAGACATACAATTCATTGCAGCGTTTGGATCTCAAAATGCTGTCATTGTTGGAATGGATGGGAGGTATGAAACTGCATTGTTTGTTTAATATTTTATTTAATATCGTGAGTGTTTAGTATATTTTTTTCAGTCTCTTGGTAGTTTTCTGTTGGTGGCTTGCTTGGATTTATGAAAGAAAATCATGCTAAAAGAATCCTTCCAACTGATTCCTTTTTGTTACCTGATTTCTGGTGTTGTTTCAAACCAGAAATATATCAGATAATCTGATTGCATGCATGCAGTCAACAAAATTCATTAGGATTAATTACTTTTGATTTGCTTCTTTCTATCGGACTTTGAAGTTGCACTCTCTTACCTTGAAGAGTATTATGAACATGATAATAACGTATTTTGTATGCATAATTTAAAATAACAGACGACAGAATTAGTGCAGTGTTCCTTCTTACAATAAAAAACAAACATGAAGATAAATTACAGAAGAGAGGTATGGTGTAATGCTAAGAAAGGGACCAGGGCCTTCAAAAGGTAACACGTTAGATGTCGAGTTCTTCATCAGCAAATGACTCACTGAATTTGCTTGGATGTTAATTTGCTAGGATGCACAGTCCTGAGGCAAGTACCAAATATGTACTAAATTATTTTTGGCCTCTCTGGGCAAAGATCAACCAAATAAAAGAATAAACAGTTCCGTATTCAGCAAGTCAAGCCTAATAGGACCTAGAAGGAACTACTCACCAGAGCATCGCCGTCTATGGCATGAAAATTTTGTATCATTAGAAGTACAAAATAAAAATGAATATATTTTCTGAAAACGAGCATACCAAAATTTAGCCTCCAATATGTATCATAGGCCTATTTGCTGTTCTTGCAATGTCATACATTCCAGCATGTGAAGCTTTCTTTTTCTTCACCTGAAGCAAAAGTATAATAATCTGTACTGTACCGTATTCACTAAATATAGCATTTAGAAAGTTTGAGAGCAGATCTAATTGAACAACCAACAATGCAATATTCAACTAAACTACCGAGGCCCTTCATTTCGTCATTTTCTATAACTCTTGACAGAAAGATGATTCAAATTTAGTGCGATCTTATTGAACAGAAAGACTTCAGTCAGTTTGATTATGATCAAGTAACATTGCTTATTCAGCCAAAATAAGGAATCCATAAGATATAATGCGAAATGGGTCTTCTTCTATCATAAGATATGCATTTGTCTAAGTTCAAGCGTTTTTTTTTTTTTTCCCATGTCAAAGAAAAACAGTATACATAAACCCTACCTACTTGGGTAAATGAAAATTGACTGTTTTAATAAATCTCTTTTTTATAAGTATTCTGTTTTAATAAATCTCCAGAAGAGTATCATACATTGGGTATGTCTCAACTGTTCATAATGTTCAAGTTGCTCTACTTCAAGTCATAGCCATATGCCCAATTATTTTACTTTTTCTTTTTAATATACCTATTAGATCAAAAGCAGACAAATATCCTAGCACATCCACTATCACCGAGAACATGAGGAAAAGAAAAGGTTACGACTTGAAGTTCAGGGTCACGAGATACGAAAAAATGCATACCGCTGCCCCAATTATTTCCTTGAGCTCATGATCATCAGCACCACGGCGAAGAGGATCTCTTAAGCCAACCTATTATAACAAGTAAACTGCATTCTAGATTTGTATTGTAAATAAAATGCAAAATAATTCAGCTAAAACTTCCATCATGAGAAAAAGAAAAGGTTTGCCTAATTATTACACACTAGCACTGAGTAGCTCACTAAAACATGCAACTTCAGTAATCTATTACTTCATTAGGTGCATATAGGAAAGAAGTCCAATGTACTCCTGTATATTTAATAGGCACAGAAAAATCATAATTCACCTCTTACCTTAATCAGAAGTTAGCTCGCTGCAGAAAGTTATTCCACCCAGTTTCATTTACAATCACACAAACATATAAACCATTCACAATAGTTTAATCGTGACTATGATTATAATACACGGATTGTATATAGGAAAGTGGCGAATGGGATTGCGCATTGCTTAAAAGAGAGAAGTTCGAGCCCTTTATAATGATCCCAAGGGATTTCATTTGTAATCTTGACCAGTTCTTTTGGAATATAGGCTCATATGCGGCTTGGGCTTTTCATAGGTTGTTAAAATTAGAATCAAATACAATCCCAACTAGACATGTGAGATTTGAATTGAACTACTGATAAGGGAATAACCCGATGAGAACGTCAAGAATTTAAGTGGGGATTGTAATATCCCAGATCTTGTATAGAACAGTAGTGAATGTGATCCTACATTGTTTGGGAGGGAGAAGTTTTTAAGCGTTTAATAATGATTCCAAAGGACTTTAATTGTAATCTTGACTTGTCTTTTAGGAGTATGGGCTCAGATATGGCTTAGGTCATCCTTGTATTGTTACAAGAGTAGTGCTCTGTGTACTAACAATTTTACTTACAATAAACTTACAAAGACTTATTTTGCCAATTTTCTTTTGAAATTCAAATTTTGAATTTCAAATTTTATAATTTTCATCATATTGACACGTGGAGAAGCAAGTTTTTCTTTAAATACGATTAACATTTTTCTTGTTACAATAATAGTTTATCAGATAACAAACTCTATCAGTTTTTGCATGAAGATGCCTCAACAAGGTATGAGACCTACCTCATAATGTAGAGCTGTAAGCATTTAACTTCCAACTAAAATTAAGAACTCAAGACTTCACAAAGCTGGCTTTGGCTTTAAATCCACTCAACAAAACTATCTCAACTAAGATATATAAACCTGCTTAAACCCCCCTCCCCCCCCTTTGTATTGATAGACAGATGTTGGAGTACCGTGCACTCTCATGCATAGCCATAACAGTATTCACAGCATATCATGTCAGATAAGTTATTGCAAGAAAAGCATCAGCTTACATGAAAGCTACGTGATTAATAAAAGATAACAAAATCATATGACCTGCAAACATGAATAAGTTCTCACAACAGTTATTTCTCTTTTATCCACCTGTGATTGAATTAAACACTTCACCTCCACCTCTTTTTTTTTTTTTTTTTTTTTTTAGTACACAGAGATGCCCTTTGGTCCAAATAGCAGACAAATTAAATCCATGTCACAAATATTGGAAGTATAACAATCCAGGAGAAACGTCACCTCTGAAGGACCAAACAAGCAAACTTTGAAGTTCCCATCTGCCAAAAGTCGTAATCTATTGCATCCAGCACAAAAATGCTCAGTCATTGAGGTTATAAAAGAAATCGTACCACAATGCCCCTCTATTCTGAAATTCTTTGCTGTATCTGTTGGGTGGTCCTGAAGTCTCTTTAAGTCTGGGTACTCCTTTACCTGTTTAGTAATAATGAGGGATTTAGGGCATGTATAACTGAGAATTCAGGCTTCTTGAAGTGGGTCACCTGTCAGAATTCTACCTTACCACTCTATCCAGCATTTCAGAATAGGGTACAAGTTTCTTGACATTCCAAACATTCCCATCAAAAGGCATGAACTCAATGAATCTAATATTAATTGGCCTTTCACGTGTTAACTCTATGAAATCCAAAATCTCATCATCATTGAATCCACGCATTACAACACAATTGACCTGAATAACAAAAGTTTACTGTAAGAAACCCGGAACAAGAACTAACAGCACTAAACAGAGGAGATTTTTGTCACAAGTAATCAAGAATTTTATGGATGAAATCAATAGGCATTAGCCCATACAAACAGAATGTATACAAGAGAAACACCTCCGTAGGATCACAACCAATACAAATAAATCATGGAAATTTTTCTTGATTAAAATAAAATTATAATCATAGGAAGTATACAAGAGAATCCCAGATCAGAAGAAAAAGAGAACTACTGAAAAAATATGAAAAGCAACACGGGGTGGGGGGACTACATGTATTACTATCCATGTATAAATGGAATCGGGGACCTCTTTTCAGCTCTACAACCAAAGCTTCCCTATCTTCTTCTTCTTCTTCTTCTTCTTCTTCTTCTTCTTCTTCTTCTTCTTCTTCTTATTTTTTTTTTAAATCAGTAAAAAAGAATTAAACAAATATCATCAGCAACCGAAGCTTCCCTATCTTCAAAGGTCCATACATTCCACTCTCTCCAAGTACACCAATCTAATGTAAATATCTTTCTCCATGCACTCATTCACAAGAAAAAATAAATAAATAAATAAATAAAAGAAACCACTCTCAATAGAGCCTTCACTCTCCAAGTGTTCTTCCAAGAAAATGGAGAATCCACAGGTAGTGTTAAAACCTCATTGTTTGAATTCACTTCAAACTTACGTCTCTTGGATGGGATTCAGCTAATACTATCTACACCTCCTTGTCTTACTCTAAATTTGTACATTTTTTTAAAAAGAGAAGAAACCAAATCCACCTCCCCAAAAAGCAAGCAAAATGTTAAACATTTTAAGAACACAACAATAAAATCATTAAAAAGAATGAATGTCCAAAAAAAGGATTTCCGATGTAAAGGCATACAAGCACAAAGTTTCAAGGATGAAACGTACCTTCACAGGATTGTATCCAAGGGCTATAGCAGTATTAATTGATTCCATAACCCTTTCATGCCCTTTGCGCCGAGTCATGAATTCAAACTTTGATGGGACTAATGTATCTAAACTGATATTTAAGGCAGAAAGCCCACATTCTTTCAGTTTTGAAAGTTTTTTCGAGAGAGTAATTCCATTTGTCGTCATGGCCAACGTTTTCAGTCCCTTCAAGTTAGATAGCTGCAGACAAATTTCTTCAATATCCTTCCTAATGGTTGGCTCCCCCCCTGTCAAACGAATTTTGTCCACTCCAGAACTTACAAACAGATTTGCCAGTCGAACAATTTCATTCTGGGAGAGTAGCCGAGGACCAGGAGTGAGCTCCACACCCTCTGCTGGCATACAGTACTGACATCGCAGATTGCAACGTTCTGTCAAGGAGATCCTCAAATAAGTGTGCAGCCTCCCAAATGAATCAACTAACATATCGGAAACAGGATTATCTTTCAGAGTATCATGTGACAAGGCAGCACAGGATGTAGAATACGTCTTTGGCAAGAATCCACTGGTTAATTCTCGGCAATTGTTATATATGGGTTCAGAATATGATGCAATTTCACAATTGACCTGATCATAAAGTGAGAATATAGATAGCCATTAGCAACACTCACCCCAAGCTTAAAATACAATTATTAAGTGGAAAAAAGTAGAAATAATCAACTTAGCATTCGCAGCCCATGTTTGGGAACAAATCCAACCCTAAGTTAGAGACCAAGAAATCGATCCCTAATCAGGATGTTTAATCACATACTTTACCATCTATAATCAAGAGTCTTATTATTTGTGGCATATACAACTAGTCTAGAAATGTAATAACAAAGCAAGCTCTAGATTGATGCAGGTTGAATACTTGACTATGGAAAGCGTAAGGAGTCTTAACAAGCCATTCAATCCAATGCACATCCCATTTAAAATGCAGTGCAAAAAAATTCAAAACTAGGAACAATCATGAACCCAAGTTCCATCACGACTGGGTCAGTTAGACTGACTTATACTGGAAAGTACAAAACTCAACACAGAAGTATAATGTCACACCTGAAATTTCAGGGTTATATTTTAGGAAACTAAATTTCGTTTTAAATCTAGGGTTTCCACTTTTATAAAGTAAGTTTTGATATGGGTATCAATAAGTTCCTTTTGAATTGTTTATTCATTTTAAACTTTTTGTGTTAGAAATCAAAGGAAAACATATTATAAAGGGGGCCAGTACTAGGTTTCTTGAAGCTGTTAGGACTCTTTTGAGATAAGATTTGAGCTGTTCCAGATCTGGGGAAGTAGAAATGAGCCCCATGTACGACTCCTTAATGGATCCAAGGAAAAGAAACATATTTGCCCTATAACTAGGCCTGCTCAGTGACCCGTCCGGAGTATATTTGAATCCGAGCTGATCCAACCCAACTGAACCCGACCCGTAAAATTAGGATCAGGTCGAACCCATTCTAACCGTTGCTTATGCCTTGAGAGGCACAAGTTCCTTTGCCCACGTCAATCCAACGGTCAAGGAACCCAACTCATAAAGTAGGCTAGTAGCAATGACAATAACCTGACTCATAGAGTAGACTAGTAGCAATGATGATATGAAATGCCTCTGCAACTTCTTTGGCCCGGTTTGGATTGGTAGATGAGATGGTTTTAGATGAAAGATAAAAGTTAAATAAAATATTATTATTATTATTTTGAAATTTGAAAAAGTTGAATTGGGATTTGTAAAAGTTGAATTATTTATTATATTTTGTGTGGAAATTTGGAAAAGTTGTAATGATGAGATAAAATGAGATGAGATGAGTTGAGATGAAGTGAAACCACTTCCCAATCCAAACCATCTTCATTTCCACCGCCCCAAAACTTTTTTCTTTTCTAGATATCTTTTGCAAGAATGCAACGACTGCTACATCCTTTTCTACTGTCGTGGATCATTCTTGTACTAGATTTCGTGTTCTCTATTGATTCTTGCCATTTCTTGCATCCTCCAAGCTTCTTCTCGAACCATTTATTCATTTTCATGCTTCTTGATGGTTTCTAAGAATTCCTGCCTCAGCTTCTCTTGCTTGTTTATCAGCTCCTTTGCAAGCCTCTGAAAAAAGTACTTCAATTTCCTCTTTCTCTTGTATCTTCCTTTCATGAGCTCTTGATCCGAATTTTTTTCTTTTTTCACTCTCTCTTTCTTTTTTGGACGAGCTCACCCAGCTGAGAACATTAACACATCATAAGCATTGAACCCGCCTCCTCCAATGGGCTTCAGATTCACCATACTCGGAGGTTACCTAGTGTATCTGTGTTTTAAGCTCACATGTGGAGATGGCCCTTGATCACCACCATCCTCATCTACACCATCTCGCTATTGTACTATATATCGGTCTTTGGCTTGCTTCATAGATCCAAATCATACAGAGGGGGAACATAGTATGAATGGGCAGGGGCTAGGGTTCGCGTAGAAGTGAAAGAGAAGTTAAAATAGATAGGTTGCAAATGATGGCTCGACATTCATCAGGTCCAACAATATTGAAACCGACTCTTGATTTCAACCCAATTTTATCGGGTCGGATCCAATCATGTAGCATGGGTTGGTCGGTCCATCGGACTTGCGTGTTTCTCAGTTTGATTAAGGTCAATTGCAAAACCCGCAATCAACCCGTAAAACCCGAATAAATTCTCTTTTCAAGTCAACTTCTATACATGTTTCATTTTCTATGCCTTTGTTGTTGCTGGGATGCAATATTCATTTTAGTATTGGACTACTTAATATCTCAAAACTATTATAGTATTTGCTTTTGTTTATATGGAATTTTATTCTTTGGAAATATTAATTTTCTTATATACTATTGGTTTGGATATTGATCATAAGAAAATATCTCCAACGAAAATATATAATTTTATTCTTTGGAGATAGCATGAATCAAGTTGTAATTGTGAATTAATTATATATTCATCGTTGAATTATATATGAAATTATGTTAATTGGGTCAAAATAAATATACAGGTCAACTCAATTCATTTATATAAAACGGAATAAAAAGGTTGAAATGGGTTGTGTTCAGTTTAACCCAATGAGAGTTAATTATTAAAAGGGTTATGCAGATTGTGTCATGTCAACTGTTATTTATATGGGTCGTGTTAAGGTTTTAGGGTCTGACCCATTTAATTAAACTAGTCATATTGGGGTGATATAGTTGGAATACTCAGGACTTGAAACGGCCCACGAGCATGAATTGCAATCCCTTTGATGTAAGTCTAGAAAGTTTCTATAGCAATTCCATGTGAAGTTCTTCAAGAAAACAAATCCCTAGCCCTAGACAACTGCAGCAAACAGCAAGGAAAATCTGCCATGTTGCTGCCGGCCCTAGATAGAGAAAAGTCAACTTTTTCTATGCATACTACACTGCGATAACCCAAAGGAAAGAAGCCCCTCTCGCAGCCTGCTACAAACTTGTTTTCTTGAGGTTAGGTTTAATGTTTAATGTTTTTAAAGAAAACCCAAGGAAAGTAGCTGCAATTTTAGGATATTAAAAAACCAGCCTCAACCCCATCAAATTCAAACCTTTTACAGCAACTTCAAGTAGGGGATTATTGAAGCGCTAAAGCCCTTCGTTTGGGAGCCCTTTTACCATAGAAGTAATTCAAGGATGCGATGAGGTTATCTCTACTATGCTATGTTACCATTTATGATGTTATGACATGTCACATGACTTGTTTACCTGCATCGTAATAAGAAATATAAATGACAAGAAATAAGAAAAGCTTTAAAGAATGTTCATAAGAGATGGTACTAATGCAAGTTATGGATGGATGTGAAGCCGTATTGAAGGACACTTACGTGAAGGTGTGGTCCACCATATTTATGATATTTTAAGCGATGTCCATAGTGGCCACAGGCAGTGGGACCAGTGCACCACTCTGCATACAGGGGTTTAGGTGTTTGGCCATAAGAAAAGTGAAACACAAGTTGTTAGACATGCATGAACATAGTAGTTAGTTTACCATGCTCAATAAGTCAAATCACGTCAAACATGTTGGATGTCAAGTTTTCATGCATAGTACATGTTGTATGATTATGTTTAGAAGTATAAACGTTATTCAAGAAAAAAAACTAGATTTAAATATGTTTACTGTATGATATGTAGCTTATTGAGTATTCCAGTCTTTGATTCACTTCTGTTTGTTTTTATGTTAACTAACCCTCCAAGTGAATAGAATAAGGAAGATGAGCAGGCAGGTAAAACTTACACATCAGAACCTACTGTCCAAGAATGAGTGTTTTTACACAATAGGATTAGATTTAGATTTCCATGCTTGGATTATTTTTATTTAAAATTTTCAAGGAAAATTCTATGTTAGGTTTTATGAATTAGTTTTCAATAAGTGAGGTTGTTTTTAATTGTAGAGCTTTACTGAAAAAAACTACTACTAAAAAGTTGTTTACTATTTGGTAAACATGCCCCTAAAGCGCTTTTAAAGTTAGTTACGATGGTTTTTTAAAAAGGTAGCATTGTCCGCTAGAGCTTTCCAACAGAAACTTCAATTTTAATACTTTTTAAAAAAGTGGACTTCCAACTTTTTTAAAGTGCTTAAAACACTTTTTATAAATTTACCAAGCATACCATTTTTTCTTTAAAAGAGCTTTTAGAGTGTCAAAAGCACATTTTAAGCTTCTAAACTCCAACCTAAACAGGCACTTACTGCTCCAAAATCAACTCTTTTAACAGAGAATGAAGATCATGTGAGGTAAAAATGACTAGTATGTAATACCCAGCCTAGGCTGAGAGAGAGAGAGAGAGAGAGAGAGAGAGAGCTTTTCATTTCACTCCAAGCCTAATTCCAGAAAGTTCACCCCAAAAAAACCTGCGCTTCCAATCTCACACCTCTCCCTCTCTATATTCTCTGCCCATTTCTTACATAGCCACTCCCACGCTCAGTTTGATGGACAGTTACAATACCTGAAAGCTTCAAATGGTATGGGTAGCCATATGGTGGCGCAACCCCAGCCCAGCTCCACCCATTCCTGATGAACAAGCGGGTGAATTTCTCTCATCATACTCATTTCTAACAATGGCTCCACAGACCAAAAACATCTCAGATCAAACCTCTTCCGTCTTTCATATAGAAAATCCAACAATCAAAAAAATTGGAGATCCAAAAACCTCTGCCACTTCATATCAAATCTTCTTCGTCTCTTGGAGTTCATGGACCCATGACATGGTTGTGGGTCTCCCCACCTCCACAAACCCACGAACATGGTCATGGGTCTTTCCACCTCCACACACCCATGGTCATGGCCGTGGGTCTCTCCTTCTCAAGAGGTTCTAAGAGAGAAGAAGATAGAAGAGAGGAAGAGGAAGAGGAAGAGGTGAGAAGGAAGAGAAGAGAGTAGAAGAAGGAGATTACAAGAAGCGTGCAGCTAAAATGGGTGATTCTAGGGTTTTTTTTTTTTTTAATTTATAGTAGATATATGGGCAGGTGGGTGAAAAGCTTTCACCTGGGCCCCGCTCACCCACTCCAAATTTTAGACTAAACCTGCCTACCCCGCTAGGGAGTAAGGAGCAGGGGCCCGCTCATTGCCCAACGAGTAGGGCAGAATTTGCAAGTGGACCCCCGCTGCCCAGCCCTAATTAAGTCTCCAAAATTTTCAAGCTCCCCTTCATTTTTCCCTCCCTCACAATCGCAACTTGCCTTCACTCGAGTCAAACCTCATCTTGTGTTACCACTTTGTGTCATTTCCAAAATCTATTCTCCTCAATCTGATTTGAGTTTAAGATCATCAAGAATTCCCAAGCATGAAGGAGACAAGTTAAGTGGATTTGATTAACCTAGACTTTGCAAAACGCCCAGATAACTTTTGAGAAATGTTATTTGAAGCTTTATATTACGGTTACTTTATTTTTTATTTCATTTGCATTATGATATGATGATTGAATTTTTTTTTTGTATAACTAATAATCTTTATTGAATAGAAAGAAACTAGGCAATGCCCAAGTACACTGGAAATATAGAAAGTGAGATACCTGGTTACATTCTAGTAAACTGGAAAGAAGATTAAAACTCATGAACATTCCCACCCTTTAATACAATAGCAGAAAACCATTGGAAAAGAGAGAATACAAAAAAATTCCATATTTCCCCAACTACTCGCTCCTTGTTGTTAAAGCACCAATCATTCCTTTCCTACCATAGACACCACATTAAGTACAAAGGTATCATCCACCACACTCCTGCCAGTTGAGTGCTATTGTGGGGCCTATTCCAGCATGCTAGTAGATCCACCACACTCTTAGGCATAACCCAACTCAGCCCAGCTCTACTACGGATACCAAACCATAACTCCCCAGCCACCTCACAATGTAAAAGCAAATGATCTATCGATTCCCCACTCCTTTTATACATATAGCACCACTCCATGATAATCATACCTGGCTTTCTTAGATTATCAACCGTTAAAATCTTCCCATGTGCAGCTATCCAGGCAAAGAAAGCAACTTTAGACGGTACTAAAACCTTGCATATACTCTTCCACATAAAGAAAGTGGGCTGTTGGATTGTCAAAACCTTGTAAAAAGATTTAACAGTAAACTCTTTTCTCCCTGTGTGAGTCCACAACATACGGTCACCCCCATTGCCTCCTAACTTTGCCGAATACAAATAACTATAAAAATCTACGAGCTCTTCAAGTTCCCATTCCTGGGCGTTTCCTGTAAAAGTTCCCGTCCCATTGGCACAACAAAGTACTTCTAAAATTGGGACCTGCTTATTTTCAGCCAAGTTATAAACAATTGAAAAAATAGTGCAAAGAGGGCTCTCCCCACTCCATACGTCGAACCAAAAGCACATTCGTGCTCCATCACCCACCTCAAACTTGAGATATTTTTCAAAAGTGGTCCACCGCTTTCTTATGAATTTCCATAGACTTACTCCATAAGACCCCCTACCCTCTTTATAACACCATCCCCCCCCCACGCACAACCATACTTGTGCGACTCAATGCCTCCATTACAACAACAAAAAGGAAAGGGGAGAGCGGGTCTCCTTGTCTCAAACCCCTAGAAGTCTAAAAAAATCCACATGATCTTCCATTGACTAAAACTGAAAACCAAGCAGTCGAGACATAATGTTTAAATCCATTCACACCACCTATCCCCGAAACCACATCTTCTAAGCATGTAGAGAAGAAAGTACACATGGTCATAAGCCCTTTCCATATCTAGCTTGCAAAGGACCTCCGGGATGCCTTCTCTTAACGGCTGTCCAAACACTCATTTGCTATCAAAACTGAATCCAAAATTTGTCGGCCCCTAATGAAAGCATTTTGAGGTTTGGAAATAAGATTGTCCATCACCAAACTCATACGATTAGGTAACACCTTAGATATGATTTTACAAAATCCCACCTACCAAACTGATAGGCCGGAAGTCTTTCAATTCTTAGGCACCAACTATCTTCAGAATAAGAGCAATGAAAGTAGCGTTTAGTGACTTCTCAAACTTATGACTAGAATGAAAAGCATGAAAATCTGCATCACCTCCTCCTTCACTATATCCCAACACACTTAAAAGAAAGTTATAGAAAACCGTCCGGGCTCGGGGCGTTATCTTTGCACATACCTTTCACCACAAGATGCACCTCCTCTTCATCAAACGACCTCTCCAACCAACCTGCTACATCCGAATCCAGCTGGTCAAAAATTAAACCATCAAGTTTGGGGCGCCATTCTACTTTTTCAGCAAGGAGCTCCTCATAATACTGCACTATATGATCTTGGATTTCTTCGGGAGAATGCAACACATTTGAGCTGGAATGGAGGACTTCAATAGCATTGTTACACCTATGTGAATTAGCCACCTTGTGAAAGAATTTAGTGCATTTATCCCCCTCCTTCAACCAAAGCGCCCTTGATTTTTGCCTCCAAGATATTTCTTCCATCAACAAATCTTTCTCAATTTTGGTCACCACCTCATTCTTCCTTAACAAAGAGACCTCATTAACTTCTCCTTCCTCCAATGCATGCAACTCATCCCAAAGGATATTTTTCTGCACTTCCATATGTCTAGATACTTCTTCATTCCTTACATCGGACTTAAGGGCTTTAAGTTTACCCGCCACTATGAAGCTAGGGATACCATCAAAAGAATAACCATCCCACCAAGCGCTTACCTTCTCCACAAATCCTTTAATTTTCAGACACATATTTTCAAATTTGAAGGAACACCTACCCCCATGAATGCCACCACAATCAAGCAAAATTGGGAAGTGATCAAAGCATACACGTGGCAACCTTTTCTGACATAGATCTAGAAAGTGCATCTCCCAAGAAGAAGAGACTAGAAATCTATCCAACCGGGACCCCCCTCGACTATTGGACCAAGTATAGGCCCTCCCTATCAATGGAATATCCACAAGATTCAAGTCAAATATCAGCTCGGAAAAAGCTTCCATTGCATATGTCGACCTAGAAGCCCCCGCCCTTTCACTAGGGAACCGAACAATATTAATATCTCCACAAAAAACCCAAGGTAAATCCCATAAGGAATATAGACCCACCAATTCCTTCCACAAAAAACTTCTCTCTCTATACACATTGGGCCCATACACACCTGCTAAAGCCCACATCCACCCATCCTCAATGTTTTTAAAAGGTACAGCCATTGAAAACAACCCGATACAATTTTCAACCATCTCCACCACTCTCTTATCCCACATCACCAACACTTCCCGAAGGCCCCAATGAAGCTAAATAACACCACCCAGAAAGGAGCAACCCCACAGCTACGAATTATTATCAATACCACACAACTTAGTCTCTTGAAGGCAAACAATGTCAACCTTCCAGCTATGGAGAAGGGATCTAATGCAAAGACATTTATTCACATCATTAATCCCCCTTACATTCCAATAAAGGATTTTAGGCTTCATTAAAAGACGATGTCCTCCATCCCTTCAACCTCTCCCTCCCCACACTTCCCTCCTTGTTATCGTAGTTAATAGAGCTTTTTGGGCATTTCAACTCCTTGTCTTGTTTCATTGCTGATTTCAGGACTGTAGTTCTCCCTGCCTCTATCGCAATTAGAAGGGCCTTAAACTGATCTTCAAACCCAACACACGATATACCCACACACTCATGAAGTTTCTCTACTTCTTTTAACACCCAATCCGTTGTTAAATTGTACACTAGCTTTTGAGAGATAATACATAGCAGGATAGGGCTATCGATCTCATCAATACCCCCATCTAGCCCCCCTTCCATTTCCAGCAACCCCTCTGATAGAGGAATAGGTGCGTCTCCGGGTTCCCCAAATCCATGTCAACTCCAAGCTCCTTGCAAACTAATTGTAGATTAGACCCGTGTGAAGACTCACCATCTGTGAGAGTCCCTTCAATCAATAGCTCATCATCCCCTTCTTCCACAATGCATAGAACCATTGAAGGAGTCTCCAAAACACTAAAAGGAGAAGGCAATCCTCGAGAGGGACCAGAAAAGTGCTCATAGCTCTCGACCCAAGGCAGCCCAATGGAGGTCAAAGCCTCCATGCAAATATTTCTCCCAGCTGAAGTCGGGGACAAGCCCAAGCTATTAGCCAAAGGCCTGGAGGAGGCCATCAGCACTTTCTGTGACCCAGGCAAGCTCACCGGCTCTTTTTGTGTCGCCGGCGAGGTTCCTAAGGCCTGGGAGAAAGTGGCGACACCTATCTTAGCTGACGCCTTTTGCTTCAAGGAGTTGTGCTTCTCTGCAAGGGTATTAGGGTGCACCCTCGAGGTTGCCATGGGTGCGCCGGTGACCGTTGGTGGGTTCTGTGCCGCTGAAAAGGCGGCTAGGACAATTGCCGGGGGGAGGGATCTTTGCGGCCCAAGCTCTGGGTGTCTTGGGCTCGAGCGAGCCCCTTGGATCTTCTGAAGGGATCAGGCCTGATGGGCCTAGCGGTCTCAGGCCTAAGGCCCAAAGGCTCACAAGCCCCCCCTTGCACAGGTTGTGAGCACACAGGCCCCCTCAAGCCTTGACCTAGACCATAAACTCCCTCTCCCTTTCCCACCTCCATTAACAAGCTAAGTCCTGCATCCACTTTATTCATCAACATTGAAACTTCCTCAAATACCCTAGACAACTGTGCTCTAATAGCCCACAAAATACCTTCCACCTTCCCCAATTTCGTACACTCAACAGAGGACCTCCCACTACCCACAAGGCAATGAGGGTCACCTGCAACACCAACTTCCTTGCCCCTCGACACTGTTGCCTCCTGCCAGTGAAGTTGCTGGTGACCTCAAAACAGAGGCATAAGAGACAATCAAAGAACTACTCCTGCCATTCAAAACCTCCTCCAAGAGCAAAAAGCATCCCCTACTGTTTCTATGACGTTGGAGTATGAGAAACCCATTGCGCACCCTCAACTTTCAAAAAAACTCTTCACAACGATGCGAAGCAAGAGCTTCCTCCACCATCCATACCACCCATGGAGCTGACATCCCTTTAATGAAGAGAAACAAAACCATTCTTCTGCTCCTCGTGGTGATATGAAAACTGTTAGCAGCCACCTTCATGAAGCTGAAGGTTTTAGACTCTACCATAAAGCTCCCATCAACATCCATATTAAAACAGAAGCAAGAAAATGGAGAAAAGAAACAAAAAGAAAGAAGGGATGAAAAAGCAGGGTATCAACTCTGGAGAGAAGTGTTGGAGAAAAGATTATTTGCAAGCATGAGGGAGTGAGAAAAGAAGACTGTACGGAGAGAAAATAGAAAGAGAAAAAAAGTTCATTCTTTGTTAAGATTGATGATTGAATGTTATGAAACAGAATATGAGTATTGCACGAAAAGATAAAGATCAAGCTATTTCTATTGATTCAAAAAAGGTATTGTATAATACATGTTAGTTTGGAACCTTGTACTTATCTAATGTTATGGATGAATTGCATTAGTTAGCATGAACGCATAAATGTGCAGGAAATCCTTACATGTGACACTACAAATGCTTACATGTCCAATGAATGCTTCAATGATAACTACTATGATCTCATGAAACATAACAATTATTTTATGGACAAGGCAAGATATCATGGATTTAATGTTATGCTTGTGTCTAGTAATAAAATGAATGATTAATTAGAACTTGGGTGGTCAAAGTTGATCCCAAAGGTTTGATTGAATTAAAAAAGATTCCAAAGGTGTGATCAAGTAAGGATGATCCCCAAAGGTTTGATCATCCAATGTAAGTCAATCTCAAAGGTGTGATTGTGTGAAATAGATCCCAAAGATTGGGTTGCCTAGTTTGAGTACTAGCAATGAGATTCCCAAATATCATGCTAAGAATAGCTAGGGTTTTTAGAAGAAGATGCACAACAAGGGGTGAACCAAGCGCTTGTGCGAAGGAAAAAGCGAATCAATCATAATGGAGATGGGGAGGAGAGGCAAAAAAGAGATTTTCGAGCAACAACGGCTGAAAAGCTGTTGTGCTAGCTTATAGTTGAGGGGTATAGTAGGGGTGCCCATTTTTAGAACTTATATTTAATATAAGGAAAGCTTTTTGAAAGAGCTAAACAGTCAAGTTTCATTCAAATGAATCATTTTGGTTGACCCTTTTTACGTATGTTATAAGTGAAAAAACAGTAGGAACTAGAATGTTGTTATCATGGTATTCCTCTCCTTTAGGTAAGGGTTTATCAATAAAATTTGGGTTTTGTCCTCTTTCATTAAAAAAAAAAGAACTAGACTGAACAATGCAGTTGCAATAAATGCAAGAATATTATTTACGTTATCTTTTGCTCCTTTACTAGGTTGGGTAAGGGCCACCAGTCCTATGGGATCACATATATTTCAAATGAATTATCTTGTATATATTTTGCATGTTTAGATAAAAATAACTATGGGTCATGACATTCACTAGTTTAATCAACTCTACTAAAGTAGTTGTTTGAACTCAACACTCTAATTCTCAATTTTACATACAGCATCGAGGAAGAACAATTTGAGTAGAAGTTCTGGTTCAAGAATAGACTCGCTTGGGGTTAAAAGTCATCAGTGTTTCAATGGTGCAATTAGAAGCTTGTTGGGATGTTAGTTGTTGTTTTTAGTGTTTTATTGACCATAGTTGTAGTAGTATTTAGGAGGTTCAGTATGTAGCAAACTTGGTATTCTATTTTAGATGTATTAGATTCATACTCAGCACCATGTTTTATATATTCTGTAGTTGCCAAAAATAAAATTGAAACCTATAAAAAAAGATTCATAATCAGCATCATGGTAATTCAATGAAAATTTCTTATTTATTTTCATTATTATTGTAAGTGTAAAATGAGTAGCACGCAACTGGGATGTTAAATTGAGCAAGCTTATGTAGAAAAAGTTTCAGAATAAGCTATCACTTCAAAGTACCAGCAACTGTCAATCAATAACCCCTATAGGTTGGCTCAAGTGGTAAAGGCCTTGGGCTTAAGGGTATGCTCCCTCCAGGTCTAGGGTTCAAATATCTTTGGGTGAAACAATCTCTAGAGGCTATCGGACTAAGGGATTTTCTCATTGAATTATCTAATGTACACTTGCAGGAAACTCCTTGCCGAGGGCTTATGCACCCCCGGAATTAGTCGGGACGTTATTTCTAGACCCCAGGTGCCAATCAAAAAAAAAAAGACATACTTGGAAAACTTCACCACTTTGATACCTTGACATGTAGATACATGTATGGTTAGAACAGTTTTTGTAAGGCAGCGGAAGAAACAAATGAAATATAAGATGGTACAAGAACAGCTACAACAAGCAGAATACTATCAAAATGGGCTCGGAAGTAATGCAAGGAGAAATCAATTGCTGTAATACTGTACGTGCAGATGATGGTATATGACAACGGACTGAATATAATCACCTGGTTGCCAAAATACATCAACTAAGGGCAATAACAGTCGATTCAGTCTCAAATCTATACGGTACGAAATACCAAGAAATAGAATGAAAGATTCAAAATACAACTGGCAATACTTCTTAGCAGGAAAAGTTTTGAGAGGGAGAGAGAGAGATTACTAGATTCGAGGAACTCAGTACATGAAACCATCTAATGGAATTATTGAGATGGTACGGCTTGCCCTGCATAATTTTAGTCATTTTTAACTTCCATTTCAATCAAATTCAAATAAGTGTTTCCACCATACAAGAAATTCAATCACAAATCTCCATCTCTCGTCGCGGCAAATAAAACAAACGAAACTTACAATTCGAGCGTGCAGTTTAGAAAGCAAAGGCACGCTTCTGAACATTGCTCTCTCACCTAATCTGCACCCAAAATAATTCAAAATATTTGCATGAAGACTCATATAAAAATATATCGCCGAAATAACAAAAAATACATGAATAAAAAATGATATGGTTAAGGGAAGTGGCGAGAAATCAGAGACAGATGATTTGCTAAAAGCGAAAACCCATACAGAAAAATAGTTGAATATTTGTGAGGAATAACAAATTTGGGAATCGGAGAAAGGGAACGTATTCCGATAGGTGATAGCCAAGAATAATAATTAGAGTGGAAACAAATATTATAGAGAGAGAGAGAGAGAGAGAGAGAGAGAGAGAGAGAGAGAGATAACCGTGTATGGTGATTGCACCGCTGGACCCAGGGTGGGTGGCGAGCTGCTGCGGAGCGGCCGCAGGCTGACTTTTGTGTGTGGCTAGAAAGGGTTTGAAGGTTGCAAAGTAAAATGAAGAGAAGCGAAGCGGGTATCTTGGAAAGAACGAAACTGGGAAGCATAAGTCCAAAATAACTGCCGCATGCTCCAATGTTATTATTATTATTATTTTATTTCTTTTACCTTCGACAAGTAGACTTCGTTACAAACTTTAGAAATATTTGAAACAGTTCTTCTTGGTGCAGGGAATTAAAGGTGCAGTTTAACATAAGTAAATAATAACCAACTTTTAAAATATTAGGAACAGTTCTTCTTGGTGCAGGGAATTAAAGGTGCAGTTTAACATATGTAAATAAATTAGAAAGGTAGATTTTTCTCATTATGAAATTCTAATAGACATTGAGGGATCATATTCGGGAATATGCTACCTAACATGATGTTGGTTGCTTCTTATTGTACAATGGAATGCACGAATCAATTTTGAGAACAATGTAATTTTGCTATTGTTCATTCCTCAAAGCTTTGCAAAATAAACTATCATAAATGATGTCTTTAATTATCCAATCAGTATTCTGGTGCGGCTATTGCAAAGCTGTTGTGACTTTTTGTGAGCCTCCTTCTATAATAATCTTTTTTTAGTTGTCTTGAATGTACTTCTTGGATTATAGCTAGTTTAGTTGAAAATTCTATTATTACAAACTGAAATGAGCCATTGTGTGCCTTACAAACAGCTGCTGAGGTGTTGCCACTTGATCTTACTGCCATGTCAAATGTGATTGAGAAATGCTTTTGTAATGGGAGGGACCTTTTAGGGAGGTTGATCAATGTTTTAAGGACCTTGTGTCACAAATTGGTTAACGGGAAGTGGTTTTGGACTCATGGATGCTCCTATTTCTACAATACCACAAAGTGTCTATTGCAATAGTTGCATATAGTTGGAATTTGTGAGAATCTTCCAGTGTGATATGTAATCTATTTATAGGATCTAGAATTGACAATATCCAGGTTGAGATGTCATTCCCTCTTGCAATAGAAATGTCTAAAGGCCATGGTGATTTTCTCCATAGGATTTTAGAACAAGAACACTTAGGGAAGAGATTGGAAGTGGTTCCTTCATCTGTGTTGTAGAGAGGGCAAAGGATGTGATCTTCATCAAGTATGATGCAAATCTTAAACAGATATCTAGAGGGTAGGATATCGCTAAGCACTTTCCACAGAAAAAGTTTTAGCCTATCTTGGTTTTTTAGGAACATTGGCGCTGTGCTAATGGAGTTTTCTCTATCTCAATGACAATTTGTTGAGAGAAGAGAGTTTGGAGGAGGATTGTATTCCATCGCCTAGGTTCCTCAAGAACTAGCTTAAACATTATCATATGGGGGTCTATCCTTATGATGTTTGAAGAAGACTTTGGGATAGGGGGTAAAAGCTTGGGTATCCAGGGTAATCCAAGATTTACTTTCAACTCCATTATTGATTTGAAACCAGAAGATGCAAGCAATGAAATCTCTTTGTTTCAATAGACCTTTTCATAATCTTGATTTGGTAGGTTTAGAAAGGATGGCTAGCCAAGATGAATCTTTGACATACTTATCAAAGAGCAGGTTTTTCTACACATTTTTGTTATTGCTAAGAAATGTTCATCCAAACTTACTCGAAAGAGCTTTGTTGAAAGTAGAAGTAAGTGTTAGCCCTGAACCCCCATGAATTTTGGTTGACAAATTGATTTTCAAAGTAAGTGTTAGCCCTGAACCCCCATGAATTTTGGTTGACAAATTGATTTTCATGACCTAGGAGTAAAGTTATGGGATTTACTTGTGTCAAAACCCCACAAAAATCTCATGCACATTTTGTCTACTTTTTGCAATACAGTTTTTGGGATCAATGTGATAGATACCATGGAAGTTGGTATGGAGCTAACCATATATTTGATCCCTTCTAGCTTGGGATAGGAGTTTGTCTTTCTATCATGCTAGTTTTCATTGAATCTTATCCAATATTTCATTAAAAAGATCACCTTAAGCCTGCCATAACTTAGAGAGAGACCTAGGTATTTAAGTCTCGAAGATGAGGCTTTGAAGTTTAATGTGTTGTGAATTGCTCTGACAATGGGGTGAAGTACGTTTTTGTTAAATTGAATAGAAGATTTGTTTTTGTTGATGACTTAGCCAAACCAGGATGAGTAAGTTTCAAGGCAATCTTGGAATCCTTTAGCATTTTGGATAGAGGATCCAAAAAGAATAAGATCGTTAGCAAACAACAGGTGGGTTAGATAGGATCTATTTTTGCTGATTTTTATGCCTCTAATAGTACCATTTTGTTCTTCTCTAGTGATGAGTTTAGAGTACCTTACTTCTAATTATAAGGAGGAAAGGGGATAGAGGATCCCTTTGCCTCACTTCTCTAGTGATGACATTATGGTTACGCATTCCTTTATCCACTTCATCTACTTATTCAAAAAGTCTAGACATCTCAGGACAGTAATCAAAAAGTTCCATTCCATGTAGTCAGATAATTTTTCCATGTCAATCTTGATTGTCATTTGACCCGTTTTCCCATTTTCCTTCTTTTATGGTTTAAATGATAGAATGTTTCTTGAATTACAATGGTATTTTCCTGGAACGCTTTTATAGGAATGAAGGCTGATTGTTCAGGAGAGATAAATTTGTGGAGGATGCGTTTCAGTCTTTTTGCAAGGATCTTGGCAATGATTTTGCAACACATGTTTGAAATCTTATTGGTCTATACCAGTGGATTGTGTTTGGTAATTCAGTCTTAAGAATGAGGATAATGTGAGTGTAATTCATTTTCTTTAAAAGATGACCATTGGTGAAGAAATTCTAGATAGACTTTGACAGGTCATATTTGATTGTGTCTTAGTAAGTTTTGTAGAGAAAGCTTGTGAATCCTTGAGGGCCAGGGGACTTAAAAGAATGAGTTTGTTTTATGGTATTGAGAATTTCTTTATCGGTTGGTATTCTGAACAAGTTCTCATTATCCATGCTGAAGATCCTCTCAGTGAACAAATTTTCGAGGTCCTTAGGGAAGCTAAGTTAAGTGGAAGAGTAAATCTTATGGAAAGTGGTCTAAAAACATGTTCTGAATGTTGGTGGGCTCAGTTGTCCACTGATTATTTTGATTATTTAGGAGATAGATGTTGTTCCTTATTCTTTTCATGGTGGATGATATATGAAAAAATTTAGTATTTAAATCAACGGTGGTGAGCCATTGTAACCTAGTTTTCTGTCTCCACAAAATTTCCTCTCTCATAAACTGTTTAATAAGACAAATAATTATGATTTCATCTAAACTGATAGATTAAGGAAAAATATAGTTGCAAGCACAATTGTGAACTAATCTGTGCACCAATGTGATGTGATTGATCAAAAAGTAGATTTTATTGCAAACAATATTAATTTAAATTTTAAGTATGAATGAATCAGTATTGGTACACAGATTAGTACGCGACTGTGCTTATATATAGCAAAACTCATAGATTAATCAGTGGGGTCTTGAGATTGAAATATAGAAAGTTGAATACTAAGCTTATTGATCTTTGTTTGGATATGGCCAAAGCACTCCAATGTTTTATTATGAAAAAAGTAATTTTACAAATTTCAAATAAACAAATTTCATACAAATCTTTTGTTAAAAAAAAAAAAAAAGGTCCCACTAATAAAGAATAATTTGTTTCCACTTTTTTTTATGTGAGTCTACCTTTTTACAAGAGCTTATATGAAACTTGTCTATTTGAAATTTATACAAATCATTTCTTCTATCATAAAGAGTTATGCTACATGCAGACTCTTACACTGCACAACTTCTAGGTAGTTGCCAGCGTGTGAATTTTTTTTTTTCACAAAAACAAAAAAAACTTTTATTGAGACAAATAACAAGGCATGCCAAATACACAAGAAGTATACAAAATTAAACCTATTACATGTCAAGAACTAAAAAAAAAAACATAAGAAAATCATAGACACTAGTTCCATTAAATACAATAGCTGAAACCCACTGAAATAAGAAATTAAAGAGAAAACATCTAAGTTCATCTACCAGGCATTTATTATCTTCAAAGCATCAACCATTCCTCTCAACCCAAATACACCACACAAGGCATAAATGGATCATATTCCAAACAGCGACTATTTGCATATTACCCCTTAAACCACATCTCTAACAAGCAAAATGAATTACCACCCTCCTAGGCATCCCCCAAGCCATACCACACCTATCAAATATTTCATTCTATAACAATCTGGTCACTTCACAATGTAATAATAGATAATCCACTAATTCACTAGATTTCTTGCATAAGAAACACCAAATCCAAAACAATTAATCCACACTTCTTGAGATTATCCAATGTCAAAATCTTCCTTAAAGAGGCAAAACAGTCAAAGAATGCAACCTTTAAAGGCACTTTCTCTTACAAATACTCTTCCAAGGAAATGATTGAACTCCATTTGGTCTACACCGCATCTTATACCAAGAACGGACTGAAAACTGCTTGTTACTAGTATGCATCCAAATCATCTTATCCCTCATATCCCCCCTTAGCTGAGTAGCATACAATAAACCCAACAATTAAGAAACAGTCCCAATTTTTCAATCATTCACAGTTTTAAAAAAATAGATCATTCCAATGAGAATAGCCACCATAACAATCCAAAAATTTAGCAACGAAGCATATAGATTCTAAGAAATATGAAAAAGATCTAGAAAAACAATACAAAGAGCCCTACCACCACACCATGGATCATGCCAAAAACAAATTCTAAAGCCGTTCCTAACCACAAACATGGCATGTTTTACAAAAACATCCCAACCTCTTCTACTATTTTTCCACACGCCTACACCATAAGTACCTCTTGCATCTTAGAACTCTACCCTCCCACCCACTAAGCACTCCCATATTTAGAATTAACAATAGCTCTCCACAAAAAATACACTTCTGATGATACCTCGGCAAACACTTCCCTAGTAATGCTTTCATAAAGATACTCAACGTCTGAAACCCCAACCCACCACACGACAAATGAGTACAAATCTTATCCTAATTAACCAAATGAAACGTAGCTTCCTCCCCTATACCTCCCTACAAAAAGTCTTGAAATAACTTCTCCAACTGATGTACAACACCAATCAAAATGGGGAATAAAGACAAAAAATATATTGGAAGATTAAACAACATACTTTTGATAAGGGTAAATTTTTCCCCTTTTGACAAAGATAATCCCTTCCAATCTTCTCACTACTTTCTCCAACACCCAATCCCAAATCATATTAGCCTTGAAGGTAGCCCCCAAAATAAGCATAAGGTAACTAATCAGCAAAGAGGAAACCTGACAATCTACAATACTTGCCAACCCGCTCATATTTCTCACATGGCCTATCGGTACCATCATAGACTTTCCTGGATCTATTTTATGGCCCGACATATCCTCAAAACAAAGAAAAAGTGCTCACAAAGTTTGCACATGGCCTGGATTTATATCACAAAATAATAGAGTATCATCTGCGAACAAAAGATGAGAAATTGTAACAAGCCTTCTTAAGGCCCTCCCACCATGAAACCTGATAACAAATCACTACCAACCACAAGCTCCAACATATGACTAAGTGCATCCATTACGATAACAAAACGAAGTTTTAGTAGTGAAAATATCGATATGGCATTGGAGTAATCACGTAGCTTCCATGAAGGCTCAATCCAATTATTATACAAAATAAGGTCTCCAGACACACGATCTTGCTCCATTTGCTGGAGCCAAGGAAGCGCAGAATCACAAATACTCTTTTTCCTAAAATAAACAATATGTGTTGAATCAATGTATCTATCAGGCACGAGCGCTCTTGGCACATTTCCTCAAATAGTCCATGCGCAATATACCACTACTTCGTGCTGATAACATTGTGGATAACAACATTGTATGCAAACACCACAGGAGAATACAAAACTTCTTTGTTGATCCAATCGAGAAATGCAAGCGAACTTTGCCAATTGGGCTTGTAATAACTAAAGAAATAGTAGTTATATGAAATTTGTGTCTTAGTAAACAACTTAACAAACAGGAAATCACCAGTTTGGAAATTGCAATGAGCGATGCCAAGAAGGTAGAAGGAGCAAGCTGAGGAGCAAGGAGGAGAACCAAGAAGAGTGTCATCGTCATTGTCTGGTTGTAGAAAGTACCCATCATCATCATCATCTTCTTCTTCTTCTTCTTCTTCTCCTTACACTCTCTCTCTCACCTCTCACTTATTCTCTCTTTCTCATGTTAGTTCTCTCTCTCTCTCTCTCTCTCTCTCTCTCTCTCTCTCTCTCCATCTTTGAAAAAGCCAGATTACAAAAATACATTTCCCAGTTTAGTATTGACCATAGAGTTTATTATTTATGATGATATTTTTATGATAAAATCAAGAGAAAATAAACGTTTGGACATGGAAATATTTTTAGGATTTAATCATGTGGATATTTGGTGAGTGATGATATTTTAGGATTATGAGGTTTTAGGCTTTAAGAAAACATATATTGTTATAGTATTTTAGGTTTTATTACAAAGTATTGGATTGATTAAAAATTGACATATATTACATGCCTATTTTATAGGTGATCGATTACGTGTTAGAAATATTATTAGATTAGCGTTGCCATGTAACTAGCTTGATCATAAAATTAGGATTAACACACGTTAACTAGTTAGATATATAATTATTAAAACTAGTTCTTTGGAAGCCAATGCTTATGTATCATGCATGTTATGATATCTGCAAGCGCATCATTCATCACAACTCATGATCATGTTTAATTCCGTATTTTATAGTTATTTATCAATTATGCATATCATGCATTCTACATTGTGTAAACATGTAAGTTTTCACAAGACAAGTATAAAACACAAATTAAGATTAATCATATGACCATTCAGATGTATGGTGCCAATGCAATTAATGTGGATGTGCAAGTTATAGACTCAAATGTGATCTACCACAATGGTTCCCCATTCTTAGAGTAGGATGTGAGACTAGTACATAACCTTACGCACATAGTTAAGTATGTTGACCAGTCAAATAATTCAAATTAGTCAAATAATTTAGATAATTCAAGATCAGTTATGATAAAAAAAAAAGTCATGCATGAGTTTTTAAGTGGTTATATACACTCTGAGGGGGGATTGGAGGAAATCATCCAAAAAATTCTCAAGATCCTGTTCTATTATTCATGTAGGGTAGCTCCCCTCAAAGAGAGTAATTATTATTTCTAGATTTATCATAGTATCAACTTCCTTTCCATTACATGTTTACATTTCATTTGAATTACTAGTTGTTATCAAATTAGCTAGTTTGAGTTTGATATAAATGGGTTCAGGTCAAAACTGGTTGACTCGTTAAGATATAATTAATAAATGGACAATAACAGGTCAATCTGCTTAACTCTAAATTATCTCGCAATAACCCGTTTAAATTTTATTTCAAAATTACAATTTTATTATTGTTGAGCTGTAATATTGATATTTCTTAATATACTAATGTTTTTATTATTGGGATTGTAATTTTGGACCTATGCTCATATTTGTTATTGCATGGTTTGTAATATTAGTTTTATTATTGATTAAAATTTTAAAACTATTAATATTTTTTTTGTTAGTATGTACTCTTATTGTTTTTTTAGATATTGTGGCTACTAATAAACTAATAAATATATTTTAATTTTTATGTGAAATTATGTTAATTGAGTCAAATGGATTGAGCATGTTAGTTCAACTCATTTACATGAAACGGTTTGAAATGAGTCGTTTCATGTTGACCTATTTTAATGGGTCGGGTTAATGTTTGAAACTTTAACATATTTAGCTTAACAAGTCGGGTGGTTGATCCATATAATCAAATGTCTATAACTTGACATGACACAACACGAACATGATCAGCAAACACGAAATGCCACCCGTATGTGTTATATGTATATATATATTATGCATATACATAACAAATTCCCAAATAGAGGGATTTATATAAAATCAAAATTATTATTATTATGCATATACATGACAAATCCCAAAATATAGTGCTATATATAAAAATCCAAATTAGGTAAGTATGCATATATAGGGGCAGTACATTTTGCATCTTCAAAATAGTATACAATTTGTGTAATTGATTATGATTTGATCGCTAAGACTATATCATGTTTTATTTATTTTTATATAAATTAATAATCTGAATTGCCAAATTGTTGATAATTGGAGATGTAAATTTATAAAAATTCATAATTTAGAAGAACCAAAGATTTACTTTCCCATACACACATATCTATATTTGCATTTTCTCACTTGAGGTGGTAAATCGTGTTAACGGATATTGTTCATATCTTCTCAAGTTGTGTATATATATTATATGATAATAGTCAATCCAAATACAACTCATTAAGCTTAATGGGTCAGATTTTCAAACTCTTACACAACCAATTAAAAATAACGGATTGACATGACACAACCCGTTATGAATTAATTAAAAACATCGACATGGCACGACCTGTTTCAATTCGTTTATGTAAATTGATTGAATTGACCTAAATAATCCATTTGACCTGATTAACATAATTTCACATAAAAGTTAAAATCACAATATCTCCCAAAAATATAAAAATAATTACATAAGTCTAAAATTACAATCCAAACATTAAAAATACCAAAATTATAATCCTTAGGAAGTGTGGGAGGTGGTTTTGACTCGTTAGAACTAACTCAAATGAAAATTTAGAGAGAGACTCAATATATCTTAACATAAATGTGAGATTGTGAAGGAGCTAATATATTAATACGTCTTGTTTTATTATTATTTATAATTCTCATATAGATCGTTTCCATAGTTTAACCTCACCTTTTAATTCTAGCTAATATATGAAAAGTTAAGTTGTAAAATTATCAATTTTAATGGAAAAATGCAAATTTAAAATTTATATGGTTTTTTATTAATTTTTACACATTTTCTTATCACTTCATTAAAAATTAAAGGTATTCTTAAAAAATCTCAATTCAATTATTTATTTCAGACCTAAAAGCATCGGGCCCTCCAAACTTATAATCATCGCTTCCATGCATTAATCCTATCCATTGGAGCAAAGATTTTCTGAAAGCCCAGATGACTTTGTATCACTGATGTTAGAATGATCATCTACCACTTGAGGGCCCAACTAATACATATGCAGTACGTAAATTGAATTAACCAACCATGCATCTTCAAGCCTAGTTAAATAAATAGTGCAAAATTTGCAACGTGCATGTACGTATATGTTTGATGGCAGACGCCGCCAACTTCACCGGCCATGCAGCTCGATACTCGGAAGTTTATCGTCGGAAATGTGGCCGATAGGCCGTAATGCTCAGAAGTTTGTCATTGGGAACATCCATTGGGTTGAGCGTGTGGAATCACCTTATAAGCTAGCAGTTCAATATAATGCCGGCCGGTTGAAGGATTTGCTCATTGAACTAGACAAAATTACCTCTCCAGCGCCATGTTTAATCCTACAAATGTACATGCAAATATACTTATATGATAATTAAGATACTTAGGGTTATATAATATAAAGCACAGTCATAGATTTTGGTGGTTATGTTAGGTCATCCCTCACTAGTCACCTTTCTCACTAACAAGTAATGCTCAACTACTTCAACTACCCTCTCTCTAGCCTTTTTCCTCCCTTCTTAATTTGGTATTGTTGTAATTGGTTTCTTTCTTTCTTGCAACTCACTTTTCTCATATCTAACTTATAAGCTAAAAGCATCATGATCTTGTAATAGAACCTGCCCTCCTACCTACCTGATATGGTAATAAACACATGATCTCTCCGTACTTCCTCAACCATCTTAACCCCCTTATATCAAGAGAAAGTATTTATAAAAGATAGCATCCCATGTCCAGCAGTGTTGTCCACCAGAACATCAATGTGAGGAAGAGGAAAATCATCTTTTGGACTTGCATTATTTATAGGCGTCTTTGGACTTACAAAACTAGTTTTCAATTGAGAGAAAAACAATTCTTGGAGAAGAGTAGATAGCCAACCAGTTGAATCTCATTTTCCTCTCGTCTGGTTTTTAATATATGAGAATATATTGACTTCCAATGCACAAACAAGCACAATTTGAATAGAGAAACAACACTTTTTTCTTACGCCTTGCCGTTTGGATGTTGAGATGGTTTTATCTTATCTCAATATACAAATATCTCTCAAATACATATTTTTTATTTTTAAATTTTCAACATTTTCATATAATTATTATAACTTTTTTAGACTTAAAAAAAAAACACAAAAAATAGTTTAATTTTTTTAATTTTTAAATAAAAATAACATTAAAAAATTATATTCTAATAATATTTTAACTTTATAGTATTTCTATTCAACTTTTTCTTTCTTAATTTTTAAAAATCTATAAAACATCTTAATTCAAATTATTTCACTATTATTTACGAACCATTTCATTATTTTTCACAATTTTTTTTATCTCATCTCAACATTAGATCTTACTCTCTCAAAATAGTAACCTATGTTTGCATTGGGGTGCTTTTTCCTCAAGTAAATTTCTTTCAACTAACATGTCTAACTGTTGAGAGAAATATTTAAACATTAATTAGTTCCTAACATAGCACATGATAGAAAACAAACACACATTTACGGATTTACACACCCACAAACTAATTAAACACATGTACATATATATATATATATATTTATAATCTAAGGGGATAAGGGAGGGGCTGAACTGAATGAAACAACATGGGATGCAATTTCAACGCATTGGACAAAGTACAGCAAATGACAAACCAAACAATGTCGGGTGGGGAATCATGTCCGATCAGAAAAGGCCAAAAAGAAAAGGAGAAGAGATTGAGTACGGAGGATGGAGGAGGAGGAATCTGATGCGGACATGACGCGTCCGAAATCAGAGGCCGAGAGACCCTTAATTCCAATAATTGCACCTCCACGCTGCTCGACATTCATGATTTTGTCGGTCTTGTCCCTACCAACCTTCGCACTCCATCAATCCCTATCAACTGATTCAACTTCCCCCCACCACCACCCATTTTCTTCTTCTTCTTCTTCTTCTTTCACGAGGTGTTGCCCTCTGCCCGCCTACCTCCTTTCAATTCTTCCTTTCCATCGATCCATGCATTCATTGATGGATGAACAACATGTACCATTATTGGATCAAATTCTCTCTTTCTTGCAGAAAAAAGCGAGAGAATAAAGAACAGAAAACCAATGCTACAAGATCCAAAATATCCCCTTTCCTCTTGCATGCATGCACCTAATTTTCCTTTTATGTTTGGATCTCTATTGGGTCATGTGGTGTTTGCTCTTTTATTTTTATTTATTTAATTTTTAATTTTTATTCTTATTCTTTGGTAGATAAACTGAAACAGGTCAAATTGCCTGTATACTTGCTAATTTTGTCAATATGTAAGGTGACAAGACTTAGTGGTAATATCCTTGCAGTCAAAAGTAATCATTTCAAAGTGGGATCCACTCAAAATATCACCCACAGATTCTACTTATTCTAATTGGTTCTTCTGTTGAATAATTACTCTACTTATTTTAATATTATTTTTATTTTATTATAACATATTTATTATTATTAAATAATAAATAATTATTTAATAATAATAAATAGAGGAGTGATATATATCAACCACTATGTATTTTCATATCATATACTTATAAATTTTTTATAAAATATAGAGATGTTTTTCATAAAATATATAAATATTTTTTATAAAATATGTGATGTATAATGATAAATAATGACTGATGAGAATAATTTTATAGAATTTTATTTTTAATATATATATATTTCCATTGGAATGTATGGATGGCATCATATATAGGATAATGATCAGGCCTTAGTCGTTGAGCATGCGCACGTTGCTATTTATCTACTACATGATTTCCATTTTGCAGCTACATATATAGGCGGGAGCATTTCTTCTCTGGTAATTTGCATCAGCCACGAGATTTTCTTCGTGGAATTAGTTAGATTTTCCTTTGGCAGAGAAGAAAATTGTGCACAAGTCTAGACCTCCCATATACAAACTGGCTCATATAGCCCGCTTGAATAGAAAATGTAGATTCCATCTGCCGAAAAAGTAAAAGACACATGCAAGAAGAAAAAACACACACACAGCTACTAATCATATATTTATATATTTGTTATTTTTTATTTTTTTATAAAATTACATTCAATTCTTAGCTAAACGCATTAATTAAATTCATTAAGCATTTAATAATATTAAAATTTTTTACATGAATAAATAATAATAAATATTCTAAAATTAGAAAAAAAAAACATAGAAGATATTCTTAAATAAGTGCAGAGTACAGATACTGGTTATAAAATTATGGGATCTAGTAGTTCAGGGGCTAAATATTTAAGGAAGAATCTATGCATGCATTCCCTAATTCCTACCAACGAAGAATGAAAAAAACAAAAAGGGTATAATAATAGAGAATCATAAAGGAAATGGGCAAGAGCCGCTCTGTTATCTAGCTGTGTAGCCGACCAAAACAGTACCACATTTCTGAAGCCGACTGAAATGTCGTGCTTAACAGAACACTGTAAAAGCTACTCACTCTGAGCTCCTATTCGTCTCAATTATGTCCCCTGTTTACAGCTGCTGCTCCTGCACCATCTCCACCAACATATACTCTCTCTCTCTCTGATCCCTCTCTCCATAAAATCCCTCCCATCCATCAAACTCGCAAGTACCAAAGCCAGCCATCCTACTCTCCATCTTCATCCTCATCCTTTTGATCTTCTTCAACGTTCTTGTCCAAAAAAAAAAAAAAGCAACCTTTCGTAGCTACCCAGACAAACTGATCACAACCACCCAAAATGTCTTCCGACTCCGGCGAGCACCGTAGGCAAACCAAGGCAACCCACATCCCCGGAGCCCCACCACCGGAACAAGAACAACTTCCGTGCCCGCGCTGCGACTCCACCAACACCAAGTTCTGTTACTACAACAACTACAACTTCTCTCAGCCCCGCCACTTCTGCAAGTCCTGCCGCCGCTACTGGACTCACGGCGGCACCCTCCGAGACATACCCGTTGGCGGCGGCTCCCGCAAGAACGCCAAGCGCTCTCGCACCGTCACGGCCTCCACCGCTACTTCCCAGGTAGACCCCTTACCTGCCTCCCCTTTCCTGCTGCCCCTCACGCCCAACCAGAGCTCGTCAGTACAGTTTGGGGGTGACGGGAAGGGTAATGTGAGCGTTTGTGGGAGTTTCACTTCGCTGCTGAACACTCAGGGGCCTGCTTTTTTGGCGGTGGGTGGGTTCGGACTTGGTCTTTCATGTCCCGGGTTTGAGGAAATGGGATTCGGGCTCGGCAGAGGGGTCTGGCCTTTTAACGGAGTCGGAGATGGTGGCGGTGCGGGTGTTTTCTTTGGTGCTAATGGTGGTGCTACGGGAATGGGAAACGCGTGGCAGTTCGAGAACGGTGATCAGTCCGGGTTTGTTGGAGGAGATTGCTTTTCTTGGCCGGATTTGGCAATTTCGACCCCGGGAAATGGTCTGAAATGAACAGTTCTTCCCCCCTTCTGTTTTTTTTTTTTTTTTTAATTTTTTAATTTTGGTTCTTGGTGTTAATGGAAACTGTGGACTTGTTAGTGTTGAGGGCAAACTGTGGTATGAGATTTAGAAGAAGAAAGTAGACTTTTTTTTTTTTTTTTTTTTCCCTTCTCTTTCAACTCTCTGTGACATGTATTTTTTTTTTTTAATATCCATTTTGATTAGTGACTTTGCCTTGTAATTCTACTAGTTGCTGATGAGCCATAATAGTTACCAGTTGCTTAATTAGTACCACTTATGATCATAAGAAGTTCCTTAAAAAATTTCATAATTGTGGATCTGTTTTGAGTCACAAATCTTGGGAGATTTGAGGCCAAGATTAATAGCATTATTCATATGAGTATTTTCAAAAGGTCATCCTACCTCTTTGGAATCAAGAAAGAGATTGGAGTCATGCATGATGCACATCATCTTTGCTTTCTTTAATGACTTCTAATCTTCCAAATAACAAAGAAGATTTCTTACAAATTATCTTTTAATTTTGTTTTGGTTTTCTTTATTGTTGTAGTTTCTGTTTTTTTATTCGTTGGCTGATTTTTCTATATATGAGGAAGGATAAGACATCGATTAGGGCCAAAAGCAAAAAGTTATTGCGGCACAAGGACCTTCCAAAAGCTGAGGACTTCTCATTTTATCTCTCCTCGTGGTTCTCCTTTATTTTAGGCAAAGATGCTCCTGCAAAGATTGATCTGATCGATAAAATATTAATATGAATAATGATATAGGAAAATGTAAATTTTTTTAATATTATTGTGAATTTTTTATATTTTTTTAAATATTTAAAATCATTAAAAAAATGATGTGAAAGAAAAAACACAAAAATAAAAAAAAAAATTTTGGCCTAGCGAGAGTCCAGCAGTGGCCCTAGCACTATCCTTATGATATATATATAAGTAAAAAAGGACGGTGCTACAGGCACCGTTGGTGGCGGCTCCGGTTGAGAGTCACCGCTAGGTAAAAAATAAATAATTTATATTCATATTTTTTTAAATTATTTTTTAATATTTAAAAAAAATATAAAAAATTTATAATAATATTAAAAAAAAATTCTTAATTATTAAGAAGAAAAAAAGGTAGCAGTATGCTCCAGCGAGATCCCCAAGAGCTTTTCCCAAGTAACAAATATACAAATTTTGTAAGCGTCTTCTTATAAAAAGTAACGCCATACGTTATATTTTTATTTTATTTTATTTTTATTCTGATATAACACATTTTAAATAATATAATAAAAATATGGTATATAAAATTTTAGAAATGTTACCACAAAAAATGTAAAAAATTCACTTTTTTAAGTGGAATCTATTTTTTTAAAGGAGCTTATCCCTAATATTACTGAGTATCCCTACCTTACCAATCAAATTATGTCTTTTTTTCTAAAAAGTATTTATGTATCTTTTTTAAAAATATTAAATAATAAACACACATAAATGCTTTTCAGAAAGGAAAATACGAACACTTTGTCTACTAAGCATTTTCCATACCTTAGATTCTCCGCGATACAACCTGCATTCTAACATCAAACATGTGCTAGCTTTTGACTGTTTTGCTTCGTTTCTTTGGTGCTTCCTTAGGTGTGTTTAGATGGTAAGTTGAGATGAGATAAATTTAGATAAAAGTTAAAAAATTTTATTTGAAAAAGTTGAATTGTTCATTATATTTTATATCATAATTTAATAAAATTGAAATGATAAGATGAGATGAGATGAAACATTTTTACTATCCAAACAAGGTCGATTCAACCCGGTTGGCATCAGACTAGGAAGTGGCGACAAAGTTGTCCGTGAAATCCTTAACGGAAAGGGAGCATCCAATGCAAAAATGACATGATAGCACGTTTAACATACAACGACTCACAACTTGATAGAAATGGAACGAGGGATGACAGAGTCACTCAAGACATAAGAGACCAGACGATAGAAGCCCTATTTTCTCTGATTAAGGAATAATTTGTCTCGTTTGTTTTCACAACACATCTTATCTCATCTCATCTAATCATTACAAAATTTTTAAATTTTCAAAAAATAAAATAAACAATTCAACTTTTTCAAATCCCAAAAAAATCATAATTTTGAAAAAAAATACATTCTAACAATATTTTATTTAATTTTTAACTTTTATCTCGACTCATCTTATCTAATCTCATCCGTGAAAAAAAAATGAGACTTAATGTTGTTATCTCCACGTCAAGAATTGGCATAAGAGACTAGACACCAGAAGCCCCATTTTTCATGACATGGGAGCAATTAATGTTGTCTCTTCCATGTAAGGAGTCGCAAGAGATAATTATCTAAGTTCCATGCAATCGTTTGAAAAGTCTATAAATATCACCCTAATCCTAAGAGTATTGGCATTGACTTAGCTAAATGCCAGTGAAAGTTATAATTTAACTAATGGCCCTCAAATTTAATCTACATTAGATTAGTCAAATAAAAGTTATCTAATATATTTGCTACCGCGTATCTATCTTTCAAGTTATATATGAAGGCAACTGTAGCTAAGTCAAAATATATATATATATATATATATTTTAATCATTTTCTCTCTTCCTAGTCCCACACGGCTTGCTCCCTTTCTCCTTTATGCGACTTTTCTCCTTCTTCCCGCCCTCTCTCCCACACGGTTGTCTTCTCCTGCACGTCTCTTTCTGGCATCCATTACTTCACCTTAGCAATTTTAGTTATCTCTTTTTGCAACTCTATCTCCATTGACGAGGTCCAGATTGATCCTGCAATAGGGTAAAATTATCTTTCCTAGCACTCAATCTCAAATATTATTTCACTCGATTTGTTTGGGTTCTAATCAATAGTTTTTTTTTTTTTTTCCGGTCAGATCTAATTTCTTCTCCTCCATTTTTTGGATTATGGTAGTGTGATCAAAAATTTTTTTTGCTTTCGTTTGGTTGGTGTTGCTTCACTGTTGAATCAAAATGATAGTGGATCTATTTTTGTTTGAGCTATTTTCGTTGGTGTTGCATCACTGTGAAATCAAGATGATAGTAGAATGGTTCTTATTTGAGCTATTTTTGTTGATTGGTGTTGCTTTGCTTTGATTTGGTTCATGTTGCTGCACTGTGGAATAAATATGATAGGTCTAAATGGTTCTTGTTTGAGCTATTTTCGTTGATTGATGTTGTTGTTTGTTTATCTTATATAGTTTTGCTGCATCAATCCTGAGCATTATCATGCTCTCATGAATTATTGAGAGGCTTTAAATCACCATTATATTGTGCATAATGTATTCATATGTAGATGTTCACATTGGTCTGTTGGACACATTGACATTATATTATTGGACACAAAACTATCCTACTGCACATGTTTTAAGATTACTGCATATATTTTTAGATTAGTGATTACACAGGCTGTGATAATGTGGGCAACAACTATATGTATCCATGAGCTAAAAGTTTGCCTTTGTTTTCCAAGTGGTCTTGTGTATATGAGAGAGAGTTGTCTTGTAAAAATTCATCATCTGCTACTTAGCTTTCTGAACTGTTATTGTTATATTTTGTGAAAATGGTTATTATCCTTAAGACAAAACAAGTAATTTTGTGATTTTGTGAAAATGGTTTTTCAATATGGTTGTAAGGATATTTCATTGCAAAACAAAATTGAAAACCATTTGTTTGCAAACCTGTATCATACACTTCAATTAAAACACTATATATCACCCTATATCACACACTCGATATTTGGGTAATGGACTGGTGTAATATTTTCCATTTGGCTTGAATGCACCACTCTGTACAATAATACTCTCGTTAAGGATGGACATCACATTTGATGAAGATCAATTCTTCATCACCCTATTGGAAAGTGGTGAACAAGGTATCTCTAACACCCTAATGGATAGCAATCATGATAATGTTGTTCTTCAACCAACACGACGAAGGTGAAAAAAGGCCATCTAGTAAGAAATTGACATGATGTATGCCTTTCATCATAGAGGGGACAACCTTTTCGTGTCGTCTTGGCTCAACATTAGCATTAATGATATTCGGGGAACTGACAAAAAATCTACACAAATGTGGAATAGAATTTTTTATTATTACAATGAGTATAAAAGACCTAACAATTGAGAATGTTTTGTTGTGTCACTAACCAATTGGTGATTGGTGATAAAAAAATACACAAATAAATTTTTTATTACTGTAGCTCAAGTAGAATCATTGCTTCTAAGTAGTGCAACGAAGCAAGATGATGTATAAATTTTAAATTGTTTCAAATATGAAATTATTTGGAAAAATTACATTCTCACCTCCTCCCTTGGCATATTTAGATTGAGATTGCCAAAATCATGAATAGAGAGGTTGAGAAATCCAGCTACACTATGAGACCTTGTTGGTCCAACCAAAATGGTAGTAACATATGTCAAATGTTGTCAATGAGAAGGAAATAGTCTGAGAAATGTTTGGCTATTGTGGACTCGACTCCACTAGTAGATGATCTAGTAGGTAAGAACATTGATTGAGAGATCTCCAGGCAAGAACTATGTGCATGGTGGAGAGAAGACAAGTGGTTAGCAACGTGGACTCTGATAGGTCTGAATTAATAGCCTAAAAGAAGAGGAAGACTGATATGGAGATAATGAAATTGGATCTTGTTGGTATGAATGCAACGCAGTGAGAGTATTTTCAAAATCTTCAAAAAGAAATTTTTGAGGAATCTAAGAGGTGGTTTTCATCAACATTTACATCTACATATTCATCTCAACCTTTTGGGGTTGTGTACAGTGACGGAACCACGTTGTACCCCCGCAATTTTTTGAAATCATATAATAACTCCTAGATTCTATACATAATTCTACAAATATAGAAAATGCCCCCTTCCCCCCTAAAACAATTATAATCTCCATATGCTCTCTAACTTTTTTTTTTTTTTTTTAAAAATTTCAATATATGTAGAAATGTCTCTTTCTAATTTTTTTTATAGTTACAAAATTTTGTTTAATATCTATATATTATCTATTTTTAAAGATGTGGCTTTTCTAAAATTAAAATTAAAATTAAATTTAGGAGAAATAATAAAAATTTATTTTTTAATAGTGAACTCCACTTTTTTTTTCTTCCCTAAAATAAGTGCGTAGAGCTTGCATATTGTGACGCCCCCCAAATTCCATTTGGGATCGAACAGAAATTTGAAGCGTCGAGACATGCAACACAAGGTTACCTGCCCCCGTTCATGACATATAAGATGCAATGTTCCTAACATGCATCTAACAATATGCAATATTATCAGCGGATAATTTTTTTTTTTTTTTTAGCAATACTATGCACCAAATTGAAAATATCCCAAATGCTTAAAACATACTCCATACATAAAAACCTATTGAACAACTAAAATCACAACACTAGTCCAAAATAGTTATGATCCAAAAGTACTGGAGATGCAACTCCATCGTACAAGTAGTAATTTAACTACTATATTAACATTAACGACGCACTGTCGTTCAATTGACTGTGTCTAGTTGGTCAGCTCCTGATCCTCCTTCAGGTCCTGTAACAAGATCTACCATTCGAGGTGAATGGTAGTTGGGACTACCACAGTGAGATTTGATTTCAAATCTCAGCAAGTTAATAAAAAACTTCCACACATGCTAATGATGCATGGATGACAGTAAAAGCATAAATGTATAATCAAATTCATAAATAATTAAAGCATAATTTAGCGTACAACATAGCATAATTGACATAACTTAAATTGAAACATGAACTGAACTTGACTTGACATGAACTTAATCTGAAACTTGACTTAGTATGAACTTACTCTGAAACTTGAATTAACATGAAAAATACATACTCCACAGTTGTTGTGGCCCCATGTATTCTACGCAAACTTGACTTAACATGAAAAATACATACTCCACAGTTGTTGTGGCCCCATGTATTCTACGTGTAAATACATACTCCACAGTTGTTGTGGCCCCATGTATTCTACACATCACAATGCTGTTAAATACATACTCCACAGTTGTTGTGGCCCCATGTATTCTACACAAACTGAATGTACTCAAGATGAAACGTGACTAGAAAACTAAAGGACTGGAGCCCTGACGTAACATAACTTGATTTGAATATAACTTGAAATACATGACCAACTTGAGATAGAAACATTTCGTAACATGGCATAACATATAATAGACAACACATTTAACATGACATACTTGTAATGTACAGTAATACATGACAGAATATATTATGTAACAGATAAAAATTGATGACATAATAAATTCTGTATAATAGATAATTACGTGATAACTTGGCATGGCATGACATATATGATAACATACATACATACACTATAGTTCCTTTACTTAGCACACATACACAGTAGACTGCTAGTAAGTTAAAAGCTAACTTACCTCGATCTCCGCGTTTCTTATAAAACTTTAAGTGCGATCACGAGGAACTGTAATTAGTGATTCTAAAAGTTAGAATTAAATCACTAATAATTTGAAATATGGAAAATACTAACTTAAAGAGTAAAATTTCATTTTATTCTCTACATGTGGAAAAATGACCGTTTTACCCATAACTTAAGGATTTTGCATACTAACTCCAAAAGTTTCCAAAATTTACATTCCTCATGTAAATTTTGTCCTAAAATTAAATATCAACTCAGAAAAATTTTAAAACAAAACACAACTATGAAGAACACACTATGGTCGAAACATCCATAGGCCATTTCCCTTTATCTTTGTTGCAATTCATTCCAACTTCAAAACTCATGTTTAAACCAAAATTTTGCAACAAACATCTTCCAATCCTAAGTTCAAAACCATACTTAAAACATCCATTTAGAAAAAGCTAATAATCAACACCAAACTTTTTTGTAAAAAGATCCAAGCACTTGAATCACAAGTTTTGACCTTAAATCAAAACATCTCCAAGAATTTCAAAAATCAAATCTTACTTCTAACATATTCATAATATCATCCTAACATCAACCATGCTTTAAATCATCAAACTAAAGTCACCAAAATCACAAAATAACATTTGGAGTTTTTGGTTTTACACTTAGTCCAAAAACAGAAACTTTTTCCTCAACTAGTTTTGATAAATCTCTTGATCTATGACTTATAAATATATGATCTTCAAACCAAACCATTACATGGTTTAAAAAGATGTCCTAAAACATATACAAGCTTCTAATTCAAGATCACATGGTTAGAAATTAACCAAAACATAAATTTAGCCAAGAATATCCACACTTTGGCTTATCTGAATATCTCTTTGCATAAAATTTCATATTTTTGAAACTAACATCAAATATCTTCAAAATAATAATATAACATGTATATAAGATATTTAGGATCCTCCAATAAAATTATCAAAGTCATTATAATAGGTTTAGACCACCAAAGAGTTAAACTTTCTCAAAACAGAAACTGTTTTTCCTCTTCCAGTTTCTAAGTTTCTAAATCTAAGAAAATCTTTCATCAAAACCTTTAATCATGCAAAAATCCTCAACCAATAGTCACATATACATGTTAACAATACTCCATAAAAATTTCGGACCAATATCTATCCATTAGCTTGGTCAAAAACTCCAAACTATAACATATTCTCCAGTTTATCTCCCAGAATGACCTTTCTATAGTTTACACAATATTTTATTGACCAAATGATCTTCAAATGGGGCAAATAAGATATCCATGTAAACTAGACTAAAAAAGGAACAACTTATATGAAGGAGACTTTATGATAAAACACTTACAACAGCTTCGAAATGGGCGTGCAAAAGATCTCCTAAAATCTGTCCGAGAGAGAGTGTTTGATAATCTTTTATTAGAAGGAGTAATTGAAGATAAGTTCATGGGTACTGGCTGGACACATTTATGGACGAGATAAGGGAGGTGATAAGGCTGGAGTTGAGAGTTGAGTGTGGTTTTCTCCTACCCAAAATATCTATAAAAGATTATCTCATAATATTCTATCTAATAATATCTACAAAAATCAACTTAAGATATTTTTATCTAATAATATCTATAAAAGTCAACTCAAAATATTTTTACCCAATAATATTCACGAAAATTACCTCAAGATATTTCTTTTTATCCAATAATATCTACAGTTTTGAACAGACGTTTTGTCCGAAAATATGAAAAAATGTTATTGCGCCATAAGACTTTAAATAACCCTCCGAGTCTAATGACACAAATCATAATACATTTTGACACTTCTAACTATCTCCAATAATAAAAAATACACTTCTGATACCATAGTAAATAATAACACTAACTATGTAGTTAGACAAAAACCTATACAATTAATGGATTCGTGAAAACTTATGGGTTTTTCACGAGATTCCTAAAGTTAATAGAAATTTCACAATTGAATTTCTAGTAGGCTGTTACACATATCCTGTATTTAGCATTACTTTTTACATAAATGTGTCATATAATAAAAAAGTTGGCCTACCCTCAATACAATTGCTAGTTCTGCCATTGGATGTGTAGCCATTTCTTATCTATATTTTGAGCTGTTTTATCTAATTAATATTGTAATAGAACACTTTTTGGCTGGTTTTAGTGGCTGGGCAGCCACTATGTGCAAGACGAAGAGCTATATTTGGGCTATAATTTGGGCACTACTGTTGTTATATTTTGTGGGTAACAACTATGTGAAAGAAGCTTCTTGGTTTTGTGCTAATTTTTGTAAATTTTAGGCAGCAACTATATGCTTCTGTTGTTGTATTTTCGGGGTTGTTGTATGTGGTTAGCAACTATGAGCTGCTATTATGAAAATGAAAATAAAAAAAATTAAAGAACTAAAAAAATTGTATTAAAAAGAATATTTAAAAAATAATACTATTTTATTATTATAGATGGAGAATGAGATGACTAATCTAATGTAAAGTGAGAGTTTTGAGTAATTAACCAAAAGCCAAAAAGTCATCATATTAGCCAAATTTTGATTTGAAGATAACTAATCCAGTGTGAGTGCTCTAATGGGTTGATTCAGTGGATTCTCATCTACTTTTCTATCTGCCTATGTTTTAATATATCCAGGAACTGGAGCATGATGTACAGTTAGCTCCATCGACAGGTTAAAGAGGCCAAAAATAAGGAGGAAGCTTAATATCTTGGTAGGAATCGAAAACTGTGTCAAACACGACATATTAGCTAGCCAACGAGGCAAAATGCAAAGACGCGCGTTCGTTCAAAGAATTGAATTTTTTACCAAAGCCCTTGTCTTACCCTTTCTAGAGCCGCCATTGCAAGGATCTGGAGGTACTGGCATAGTGGGATGTAATTCAATGCAGGTAGCGGCCGGAGTAAATATTGATCCCAAGCCTGATCAATGATCACGCATTCGGTCCAACTCATGATGCTTATTGCATTGCATGACTTCTCCGTGAATTTTCGTTATGCAGCGTGCATGAGTCGATGAGTAGTACCAATTTGCAGCCCATGTCTGCTACCAGCCATACAAAACCTTAAAAAATGCATTAAATGCTGTCAAAACATTATCTTATCGACAACTTATTAGCTTTGCTAGCTAGCTGTTATAAGAGATCACCGCGCAATGATGTGATATTCTATTTAATTAAAATTATTTACGTAAATATCAGTTTCAATTAACAAAGTATTCTATGATATATAAGACGAAAGTAGTACTATGTATCCATATTATTCATGATGACCACTTTGATAGCTGTCCGGTTTAATTATAAAAATTGGCTAAGGTGGTATCGGCCTGCATATATGCACTATGCACACAGATCGAGGTCTTCATACTACACGATAGTACGTGAATAATGCGAGTCAAATTAGAGGAACTCATGTAAAAAAACAGATTTGAGTATATATGGCAACGACAGAATTCAAAGTACTGTCAACTTCGTCTTCGTCTTTAAGCTGCCTTTGGTCTTGCATGATGTTTATGATCTACATTAACTGATCTGCTGTGTTCCACGTCAAGTCTTGTACGTGCCAAGGTACCTGCAACTTGTCCGGTAGTAAACAGAAACGATTAATTATTGGCAGCGTGTACCTTATATAAGTAAAAATGTCGGGTCTCGATCAATTGCATGCAGATGTACATGAATGGTGAATCCGGCCAGGATTTCATGTCTGCATCATGTTAGTAATTAGTACCTCGCGGCCACTAGTTCTGTTGCATACAGTACCATTGGTTGATCCTACAATTATATGTCATTCTAATGCTACTAATATGTCCACAATCCGTTTGAGTCTCCATTTTCGGACGGGAGGATTTTGATAGCTACATGTAACCTACAATTGTGTTTAAAAGAAGATCGAAACAGAAGCTTTTCAATCAAGTATTCCATCGCATATCTCATGTAAAAGCCAACCAGCATTCAGGAGATTTGCCCCTCCTCGTCCAGTGTCAGTGTGCAAGAGATGGAATTTACTATAAAACCATGCGATGAGAATCAGGACTAGCTAGGTGGGATAACCCACCATTTTTTGAAATACAGATTTTTCTAAACCATAATTAAGAAGTCTACCATTTGTTGCACTTGCACATTTTTTGTCAAGAGGAATTAAGAATCCGTAGTTTATTTAAAAGATTCACTCATCATGGGGGGAATACTGCATGCGCTTACATCTATAGAACATCTTGTAGAATATAACCTCCCAAAAACAAGGTGCTAAAATATCCCATCTTGGACTCAATATCATCTGAAACATAAGCAAGAATATATATGTACAACCCAGGAACTAAAAACAGCAATTGTGTGAACTATATTTCCACTTCATATTGAGAGTTATTTATCACGACTTAAGGATATTCCAGCTCGATCCAAAGCCATCAGTCCTCTGACTTCTATTGGCAATGAGGTCATGTAGCTGTCATACTCTATCCTTAATTCTTATTCCACATGCGCCCTGTTTTGTTAGATAATCTGTTGCTTTATTGGCTTCCCTGGAGCACTCATTGCCAGCTAGGTCTCCAACCCAGCTTAGAGTTGTGGCATGGAAATGTCAAGACATATTGCTAATTTATAGAGGGATTATTACTGGGTTGAAGTTATGGGAGAGTTAGCCAAGGTTCTTCCAAGTGGGATTGAACTTTTTATTTTTCGTTTGCTTGGTAATAAAAGTGGTAAGATACTAAGATGGTTGATTTGCTCAGAGTGATGCTCCAGCTGAAGTGGAGTCTGTGGAGATGGTTATCTTACTTGGTTGGCCAGATTCTGGAAACGGCAAGGCTACCAGAAGAAAAGTAATCGATCTCATCTGTAACACTTGCAATGATTTTCATTGAATGTAAGTCCTAAAAAAGCGATATTGTCATGGAAGATTTGCATAACAAAGGATTATGACAAATTGGCTGCTGCGCTTTAGTCCTGCCTCATCAATGGCTGCTGACTATACCTGCTGCAGTAGCAGCAGTAGCAGTGCTTAGAGTACCTAAAGTGGATAGAATTCGTATCAATTTCCAAATCTTCAACAGCATTTGTTTTGAGCTGGAAACCGAAATGTAGAGGTCTGTTGTCACCAATGCTCAATAAAATTCCAAATCTCTCTTGTTTCAGTCTCTTTAATCTACGTAGAATAGATTCTCGAATCAAAATCTTCAGTTTCCGACCTTCTCATGTTCTGCTGTAGCCTGAGCAGTTCATCTTGGGTTTCTTCGACCTTGGGATGTGCACTGTCCCCAGAGGAAAATGCATGAATATCATTCTTGGCCTCAATCCAGCTTAGCCCCGGATCCTTTTCCAACACCAATCCTCGTATCTTTCGTCTCATTTCTGCTACACAATCCCATCTCCCTACTGCAGCATAAAGATTAGAAAGAAGGATATGGGTTGCACTGTCTTCTGCATCTAATCTTAGAACTTGTTCTGCTGCATGAACTCCTACTCTCATATTTCTTTTGATGACACATGAGCTTAGCAAATTTCTCCACAGTTCCAGATTATCTTCTCTGTAAGGTGATTTGACTATCATTTCCTCTGCCTCCTCCAATAGTCCAGCTCGACCCAGCAAACTTACCATGCAAGAGTAGTGCTTAAGGCCCGGTGATAAACAACTTTCCTTCATTAAATTCCACAGGAACTTTCCTCTCTCCACCAACCCACTGTGGTTACAAGCAGAGAGAAGAGACAGAAATGTTATTTGATCCGGTCTTAAACCACAATTTAGAATCTCTTCGAAGAGCTGCAATGCCTCCATTGCCATTCCATGGTGACTATATCCTCCAACCATCGAGTTCCAGCACTTCAAATCAGGGTTTGAAACTTGGGAAAATATTGATTTAGCAGAATGAAGGTCACCATTTTTGACATACATGTCTACCAAACTACCACATACAGACATTTCAGCATCACATCCCCTTTTGACTACTTGGGAGTGAATCATTTCACCTTGTTTCAGTATTGCAAGGCCTGCACATGCGCCCAATGCTCCACTGAGAGGAAAACTATCAATCTTATGGCCATCCCGACACATTCCATTGAAGAATTTAATTGCGCTCTCCCCATTAGCCATTCTAGAATGACCTGCAATCATTTCAGTCCAGAGAACAGCATCCTTCTCTAAAATCATATTAAAGACCTTTTCTGCGGATTGAACTTCAGCATTGGAGAAATACATGGACACTAGGGTACTTCCTATAAAGACACTCGTATCAAATCCTGCTTTTGTAACTTGGGCATGGAGAGGTTTTCCATTATTTGAGGCTAGGAATGAAGCAGTCGCTGATATGATGGCTGCGTAAGTATACTCATCTGGCTTAGGAAGAGACAATTCTTGCAACTTGACAAAAAGGGCCATGGCCTCTTCTCCTTCCTCATTCTCTGAGTACCCAGCAATCATCGAGTTCCATGAAACTAAATCTGGATTTTCCATTCTAAGAAAGACACGGAATGCTTTTTGGGTATCACCAACATTACAATACATGTCAAGCAGGGCATTTTGCAAAGGCAAATCAACTAGTGCATTTGAAATGATAACTTGGGCATGAATAACTTGCCCACAACGATAATCTCCCAATCTACTACATGCATTTAAAACCATTGAATACGTAAACTCGGTTGGAATAACACCCGTCCTTACCAACCCACCAAAGAGCTCAAGCCCATCCTTCACTTTATCATTCTTTAAGTACCCATATATTACAGAATTCCAAGCCACGACATCTTTATCGTTTATAAACTCGAAAACTCTTTTCGCAGATTCCAAATCCCCACAATTCGAGTACATCCCAAGTAGGGAGGTTTGAACGCAAACATCATTCAAGAATCCAAACTTTACAACTTGGGAATGAAGCAAAGAGCCAGCCAACCAATCCTCCAGAGAAGAAGATGCTTGTAGCAAGCTCGTGAAAGTAAAACCGTTTGGCCTCAGGCACTCAACTCCCATTCGCCCATACAATTCGAAGGTTGAAACCGCATGGTCTGGGACTCGAGAGTAAGCCGCGATGAGTGCATTGAAGGAAACAAGACTTCTGTGAGGCATTTTGTCGAACACCAACCGAGACTCCTCGAGTGAGCCACACCGCGCATACATGGAGAGGAGATTGTTGTTCAGATAGGGAGTTTGGGCATCGAAAGTTGTGGCAGAAGTTAGGATGAGGGCGTGGAGTTGACGACATTTTCTCAATGAGGTTATAGTTATGCATTTTTGTATGAGGACGGCCAAGGTGGATGTCTCATACAATGGTGGCATCAAAAGATGAGATATAATTAGGTGAACTTCACCCAGCAGAACTGCTGAGTTTGTATATATTTTTGCAATCTGAAAGGGAAGAAAGAAAGGTTAAGCGGGCATGTGACTCTGAGTTTTACGGTTTCAGGGTAGGACATGGTAATGGTGCCGTTTTCCCGAGAGCAATATATAAATACGACTTGTGCATTGTCGCCTTTACAAGTGCTAGTAAACTAAAACACGAAGGACATGGTAATGGTGCGATTTTTCCGAGTGCAAAATATAAATACGACTTGTGCATTGTCGCCTTTACAAGTGCTAGTCAACTAAAACGAAGGCGAAAACGCCATCGTTTTGAACACTGGGAAGATGCATCGAAACACGTCGTTCGAAACGGACGGGTAGAGAAGCCGATCGGCAAAGCTTATTCCCCGGCAAAACTTTGCAGTCTGAGAAAAATGTCCGATGCCTCTCGTCTTTGTAGTCTGATCGACGAGTATCTCCGTCCATACACGGTTGTTTTTACGATTCTCACTCACTTCGGGGGTTTCGTTTCATAAACTTTCCTTTTTACTTTTTTTTCTTTGTTTTGTTTTGTTCCTTTTTTCTTTTTAAAAAAATTTTCTTCGAATTTTTCGACCATCGTTTCTTGAACTTTCTACGACGGTTTGCAGGAACCACAGGCGGCGGTGGTTTCATTAACCAAAGAGAATGAGAAAGCGATTCTGATAGCTCTTTCTAAGGTTCTGTCTCTTCTCAAAATACTACTCTTTGCCATGCGTCCTCCATTCAACCCTAATTTCTGTCATTCAGCGTAACCCAATTCCTTTCTGTTTTAGGTCGTGAAAGAAATTCAGCTTTGGACTCGAAAAATTGATCGCTTTTCTGATGATGTCTCTGCTCTCTCTCTCTCTCTCTCTCTCTCTCTCTCTCTCTCTCTCTCTCTCTCTCTCTCTCAATAACAAATATAAATGGTGAGCTTAATCCAACAATATCCTAATATTGTTGTCTGGGCAGGGCAAGAAAGTGGAATCGCCCTATAGCAGTGCATGCTCATGTAGCTGCAGCGCACATTCCGAGAATGACCACTGTTTGGCTAAGATCGTAGCTAACTTGGTATCATTTCTTTTTTATCTTGCTGAATTTGACCTTGTGCGGTGTGATTCTTTTAGCTACATTGATTATATTCTTTAGGTTTCTTTTGTTATTTGAGTTTGACCTTAGTTCAAAATCGTAGCACTAAAATTAAACATTTTCCTCTTTGATGGTTCTTTCCGCTCTCTTCTTGGTCGATGCTATTCAGCCCAACAATGTCTTGTTTTCATCCATTTATGCAGTCTAAGGCATTGTTGAAAGGAGACGGGTGAGGAAGTTGTGTCAACACCCGTGTAACATGCTAATATTGATAGGAAAAGTTTGTATGTCCAACGATGTTACTCTGTTAAGAAGGACAGAAGTCTTAAGCCTTCCAGGAATGCCCTTATATTTGTTATTTCTGAAAATCTTGTTGCTTTCTGTTTTCTTTATATTCAAATTAGCCAAGTTGGAAATCCTCTCTTGCCAGTGTTTGGATTACCGCATTTGACTTCTTGATTTCACATTTTTCCTGGCAGGTAGTGTTGCTAACTTTTGATAGCCAGTATGTTCGACATCTGGCAGGAAATGCTATTAGTTTCGTTTCAAAGTTTTTAGCAGCATCTGTAAGTTACAATTTGCAGTTGTAAAAATTCAGTTCATGCACTTTGTGCCGTGCATTATCTTCATGGCTATGTATGTTTTACAGGAAGGTGAATGGGACAGATTCATCCATTTCCTATGCGTTTGCATGGAATTGGCCATTGCCAATGCACTATCATATCCTTCTGTAACATCAACCACTGAAGCTGAAGACTCAAATCATGATTCATTAAACTTATATGCTGCTGTAAATCCTAGACTGAAAAAGGCTGACTTGTCTACAGTGGCTGGCATTATTCAAGTTCTACGTAATATCTTGAAGTATTTGAAGCAAGATGCTGATGATCACCTTCTTGAGATGTTTTTAGATTCTGTAGATTCGTGTCTTTCAAATGTGCGTTGGGATCTATTGGATGAGATTTATGAGGGTAGGAACAGGGGCACTCAGAAGAGTTCTTCTGCGGATGCTTCATATCTCAGAAACATCAATGGATTGGAGCCGCGTGTCATGTTTCTTGGAATGTTTCTTCAACTACTCTGTTCCTTGGTTGACCAACTTGATTTCATGGAAGCCGCAAGTGTTTCCATAGATAAGCATCCAATTCATCTTAAAATCGTGAACCTCGTGCCCAAATTTTTACACTGGTGCCTTGGTAAGCAAGGAGAGTATGCCGATGCATGCATCCCTCGGTACTTTAGACACAAGTTGTTGGTATGGCTTGACCTTGTTTTTTTGCTTGATAAACTTAGAAATTCAATGAACTTCATAAATCTCAACGAGGATAGCAAAATTAATCATTGTTACTCAAGTTTATAGGAAAGATGGTTGTACTTATTACCTGTATATGGACAAGGACCATAAATATATGTTGTCACTTTTATAGGTCCAACCTCTCTTTGTAAGAAGTCCTGTCTAACTAAATAAATTAAAATGTATTCTGCAGGTCCTAATGATCAGGCTTAGTTCTCAAATACATCTGAAATGTTCCATTCTTGTTTCATGGTTGCAACTACTCTATACCTACTTTCAAGAGCTTTTGTGGCAGCCCATAACTCAACCTGAGTCTTGTCAGGATCAGTGTCTAGAAGGTTCTCCATTTTTATTGAGTGTTTCTGATGTAGAAATGCGTGCCCTGCACTCACGCCATATACAGAGGCAGGCTATTTTTCTTTTCATAAAGTATTCCTTCAGTTTGATCAGTCCGAAAGCAGACAATGACAAGCAATGTGAATGCATAACTCCAAACTCAGGCTTAACCTTAACTTCTGACCTGGACTGTTGCTGTAGAAAGGAGGGTTTATTAGCGCTCTATAAGTGGTTTCAAGGGCATCTTCTAGCTGAAACATTTCTGGACCATGAATTGTATTTTGAAAGATGTATAACCTTTACCTCATCTTTCCTCCAGTTATTCTTGCATGAGGTTTGTCTCTCCTAACTCTTTGAAATTATTCTTAGGGGGTATCATGTTACATTTTTTAAGGTCAAATCTAAACAGAAATCCTGCATTTTCACATATTTTCAACTTGAATTTTGTGCATGATGAAATTTTGTATTTCTTCCTTTTATATACTTTTAGCCTTTCCTAGTTCCTAGTCCTTAGCTTGTATTTAGGTATTTCAGCTTGTATACTTCCTGTGTACTTGGGCTATGCTTATTTACTTGCATTAATAAACTTATAAAAAAAAAAAAAAATCTCTTATTACTTTAATATATATATACACTTGTTGGTTTTGGATTTTCCATCATCCCATTTATTTGGGTCAGTTTCATGTGTGTGTAGCAAAATGTGTAAGTGATCACACACATGCAGGCGTGGCCGCGTGAGCACACACAAAATCTGGTGTAATTTCCATCATTGCATTTAGTAGTAGAAGGAAATTCTTGACCTCTGGCGAGGAAGGATTTCAGAGGCTTCAGTATTCTTGTATGTTTTGATCAGCTGCTTCGTTTGGCATTTATATGGGATGGGGGGTGCTAATTCCATTTCCCTTTAACGCTACTTCAACTTGGTGTTTTAGAGGTTCATGTTTTCAAGAAACACAACAAATTATAGGGGCTTTGAACATTTTCCAATAAAAAACCAGATGATCATTCAAAGTGGATCCTTTCCATTCTATTTCCACATGTCTTTCTATGTATTCGTATGTGGTAAGCAACCAGGTAGCTGTTATAATTTTGAATGGAAGAGGACATGTCCCAAAACTATTTTTAATATGATGTATATCTATTCTCTTCTTTAGGTTGGCAAAGGGGTAATCAGGGTCATCAGGCTCAGAATGAAACTTGAATTCTAATCTTGGGTACATTTGAGATGATGCTGGACCTTTAATAGCATAGGTGTTGATAGGATAAAAAAATTGTGCTATGCAAGGAAGAAAATCTCCAACAGGTTACTGGAGTCATGGTTGTTAAGTTGTTGCAGTGGCATATTGTTTATGAACTCGGAAGCCATGAAATTATTTTTGGCTACTTGAGATTGATCATTTTATCAATGTACAAAAGCATTAGCAAAACAAAAGTCATATATGAAGGCCATTGGAATTTCTTTTACTGTTTTAGAATTTTACTTTTGGTTCACTGCAATGTACCATTCTTCCAAATTCTATTCGTTCTTCTTAACACTTATATTTTCTGTTTTTCTTGAAGACTGTCTATATCTAATTTCCCGTCTCTCTTAAACTGTAGGACGATATGCTGTTTAAAATGCTCTTGCAACTGCTTGGTGTACCCTTCTTACCAGAGCAACAGTAAGCAATTAACATGCTGGTCATTTTACTTGTTGCTTGTTGGTAATTCAGTGGCTGGGAACCATTTTTAACAAGTTCTTGGATTTTACTTATGCTTCGCAGAGGAAAAGGGAATTTTCAGGATGTGGAGGAGGATACTCTTTTTCATCTTTCAAACCTTTTTAATCCTATCCACTTATTCCATCTATTTCTTTTAGAGGCAAGTTTTGCATCCAGAAATTGGAACATCTAGACACACCCTCCTCCTTTTATGTGTATTTTTCTTTTAAATTGAACTAAAGTCACGTTGCATTAAATGGAGTTGTAATGTTCTTCTCGTTATTACTTGTAGTTACACTATGATCACCAAGTCCTTCTTGATTACCTTATTTCAAAAGACACAGGAATCAGTTGTGCAGAATATCTTTTAAGGTATTCACACTGGTTGCTTTGGCTCACTTCGCAATCTCTCTCTGATTCAGGCATGGCTTTGACATTTACTTGCTCTTGTTTTACATGTTCCTTCATAGGTGCTTACGTATGGTATGTGACTCATGGTGCTTATTTGTGGAATTTTCATTGGATGGGAAAGGTATAAATCAATCATCTTACAAAAAAAGAAAAGTGACACTCGGCGGCTCCAAAGTTTTGGCAGATGTGATGCCTAGACTTGTGAAAAACAACGAAACTTGTACGTCAGTTGAGAAGGAATGTAAGCGAGACCATCAATATGGCCATAAAAAGTATATAGCACAGCCATTTGAAGAAGCCAAGGAGTGTTTGCTTTCGTTGAGAAATTCTGTTGAAGGTCTTCACGAGAAGAATCTGTTTCCGTATAATCCAAAAGTGCTTCTGAAACGGTGGGTTTCATAACCATTATGTCATTTTGCTTCTGGTAAATCTTTTATCGTTATTATTTTAGTTTAATTTAATTTAATTTTAGTTATTTTGCACTTACATGAAAAAAGTAATTTGTAAATTAATATATGGTAAGTTGCTGAAGTCAGGTACCTAAAACTGGCTCATGCTCTTTCTAGTGTCTACAATATGAAGGAAATGTCTAATGTATTTGTCAACATACCCACCCCTTCAATAGCGACACACTCTTATCAATGTGAATACATGTTTGTGCTCTTTAGGAATAATTATAGAATATAGAAGTGGTAGTCTGTTTTTTACGAGTATTAATAACTACAATTTATACCCAACTTACACCTTTACGCAATGACATTAAAATTTAAAACTCTGTTTGTTAGATGAATAGATGGGTGTTGAATTTAAGTATCCCTTTGTATCACCTATGTGGTGCTTCATGTATGAATATATTGTTGTGCATTACTTCATGCAGAGGGGGTTTGAGGGAATACTTTTTGCTCTTTTTTCCCACGAAAGGAAATATTTAATGTATCCTTGGTTCTTGAATGTCTATTCTCTTATGAACTAATGGACTGGCCTATTGATAAAGAACTTGGAGATCTTGGTGAGACCAACTTATCAAAAAAAAAAAAATCTTGGTGAAACCAAGTTATCCCAACTGCTTACTCTTTTCTTGCAGTTTGACAAGATTTCAGGAGCTCTGCTTGAAGAAAGAGAGATTTTTTTGAGGAATTATTTAGGAGCTTCAACCCCGACAAAGAATGCAGAGTGTCGTTTGTTTCTTTGGAGTACAGGGTGTCAATAAGACCATATCAGCAGCCGGAGAGGCTTTAGCTGTTCTAGATTTTTCAGATGAATATGGTTACTGGTGATGGAAACAGATCAAGGCAAAGTGTGACAGCAATAGTTGCAAATGCCCTGTGCTCAAAAGCTTGTCTCGAGTCCTTCCACAGTGTTGTTACAGAAACAGGCAATTGAGGTATTTTAAATTAAAATAATTTTGTTTGATTTATTTAATTTGATATACAGATTTGCTTTTTAAAAAAATGTGTAAAGGAAGAGACGTTAAATGTTGCATCACGAAGCGAAAAATGTCTGCATGCATGTTAGAACTTGCTTCTCTCTCAACTTCTGGTTATTTGAAACTGCGTTTCTCCACTCTTTTTTTATGTGTAGCATGACCGCGGAGTTACAACTTTTTGCAAGTCTTTCCACGGAGTTTCAACTTTAAGAAAGTCTTTTAGGCAAATGGATGTATGATTGTATTCCCCCCGATGGATTCTTGTGAAGTGTGGGATTTGGCATATTCTTCGAGGCTGCTTCTGTTGTGTTTTTAACGACACGATGTGAACTGAGTAGAGAGAGAGAGAGAGAGAGAGATATCAATGATGATTCGTGATTCGTGAGGCATTATGCATGACCAAAGCTCTTCAATTCCGACAAGCCGGTACCATTTCACCATACAAAGAGACTAACTTATATGAGCAACAGGAAAAGATAGGGAAAAGAGATGCAAAGGAGACAGGCCGGTTTATACCAGAAATTTTTTTTGATAAGTAGGTTTATACCAGAAAATTAATTTTACAAAGATGACTAAACTTTAAAATGTAAATGCTCGTAGGATCAACTTCTGTTCAGAAAATCAGAACTTTTCTGGGCCCATCAGCTTAACCACCTCATATATACATGTCTTGAGATATCATGAACATAAGAATCCATCTTACTTCTGGAACATAACAGGAACAAGTGGTCGAGCTTATGCACTTTTGATAATCAGCTGAGCATGGTTGGATGCCCGGATTGGAGCATCCTTTTGATCATGTCCATTCCAAATGCAGAATCTGATGAACTGGCCAATTCAGGCAGAACATAAACTCAAAATTCCAATTATGAACAGAAACTACCATCAGAGATACTTCTAAGAAACAGCACCTAATTAAGAAAGCAAGAGCAAAGCATGAAAGGAAGTCAACAAATCTCCAACTAAAGCCCATAGATTTTCATTTTTTAAGGCTTTGATATGTAACTCCAAGCACATAAGTTTAAATACCCCTTTACAAGGATGCAGTTTTTAGTTCAGAAGAACAATAAATAGAAAAAAGAAGTTAAAGAAACAGAACAAACTCGTAATCAACTAAAGAATAGCTTGCCAAGAGCCAATCTGTGGGCATTGAAGAATGGATGGCGTTTAGGTCGAGTAGACAGAGAGTGATGCAACAACGTCATCACATGAAATCTTTTTGTTCATTGATTTGTACGACATGCATCTCAATTCACAACTTCACTAAATTCAGTAAATGCATATTGGCCCTAGTTTAGGAGGGAAACTATGTTTGAGTTCTAAAGCATCTATCTATGCATCTCAATTCATAATTTAATAAACTACTATTGTAGGCATGACCAACTGGACCAAGGATCAGAGACCATAACATAGCCATCGATATCTGCCTTCTAATGGCCTTTCTCTGGTAAATATGTTATTTCATGTTTCTAGTAATTGTAACGACAAACTATCAGGCTTCATAACCAACTATGAAGGAATTTAAAAAAGAAAAGCCAAAAAAAAAAAAAAGAGTTTTGTTTTTGTCCTTGGTGGGGTGGGGGGAGGGAGGGGAGGGGGTGACAACTACTCCTCAAAACCCTGAGGGGTAACTCAATTGGTTAGGCCTTGGGTTTGCTCCCCAATGGTCACTAGTTCGAGTCATCTCAGGGCCACTGGAGGTTTACCTGGCCGTTAACTTCAAAGCCCCATGGGATTAATCGAGGTGCGCGCAAGCTGGCCCGGACACCCAAGAATAGAAAAAAAAACTACTCCTCAAGCTGGATCTACGTCCATGACCTATTATATTAATCATATAATTTATTATACTGACAAAAAATGGACTGTGTCCACAATTTCCCTGAAATTCCGTTCAGATTATCACAACCACATATGTACAGCCACTTTATCACTATGATACAATTCCATCTTTCGTTTGATGCACAAAAATTTCCTGTAGCCACTCTTCTTCCTGGACGCCCTCACACATAAATCACAATTTCATGCCTTCAAAACATCTTACCCCTACTTATTAAAAAAAAAAAAAAACATCTTACCCCTATCCTCCTTGTTGTAGGAATTAAACTATCTGAAACAAAATACAGGCTCAGATACTGAACCAAAAATAAAGTCTTTTTTTTGTTTTTTTTTTTGAAAGTTAAATAAGATAATTTTATTGCCAAGTAAATAGGCATAGCCCAAGTACACAGGAAGTATATAAGAGAGAACACCTAAATACAAGCTAGGAACTAGGAAAGGCTAAAAGGCAAGCATGAAAATGTTAAAATAAGTAGACTTCAAATAAAGACATTAGAAAACTAAATTAATAGGGACACCACTGAAATGAGATGAGACAAAAAGGCAACTCACCTTGGGATAGTGATTTCATAGGGAAATGAGACAATGCCTTCACGATTTGGTATAGGAGGAACATGATCCTTCTTCTCATTCGCAAATTTTATGATTTGAAACATTACCTCACGGAGAGATGCTTCAAGTGCTGCTCTGCGAACACTTCTCTCCTCTACTGCACTCTCTGCACTCAGATAGAATGAGGAAAAAAGGATATCAGATACCTTAGGAGTGCAAAGCACTAGAAAATCTCTAATTCATGAACAATAGGAATTGTACCTGCTGGATCAAACGCAAGTTTGGAATGATGAGACTTGCTAGAATGTGCTTTGGTGTGTTGGGCCACATTCAAACTGATATACCACTGTTCCCAATGTATGCGTTCAATTTTATTACTGAACCAAGAAGGTTGTTTATTTTTCTTCTCTTCATAGAAAGATAAGCATATCTGCATCATTGTTAAAGTGGTAAAATTGGTGAGATTGTTGGGAAAATGCAGAAACGACAACATCTTGAAAACATAAAATATGACAAGCTCTGGCACAGAATAAAATGTGTGATGCAAAGTCCCACATAAGTCACTTTCAGTTATAGAATCTATTTGCACATCACAAAAATTCTTTAACGTACTAGCCTAAATGCCAAAAAGCAAGATAAAAAAAATTATGACAGTATGCAACATGAAATGAAGTGATAATAGAATTTTCGGAAGCAAAAAATCCCAAATCCTAGGAAAGTAGGGGTGTATAGGAACTGATCGAACCGGCCGTCACCGACTGGAACCAGACGCGGTGTCAAGAACCGGCCAGAACCGGTGGGTAGGCGGTAGGAATTTGGTGAAACTGACGTCGGCCGGTTCGGTCTAGTTCAAACCGCCGAACCAGCTGATATAATATATATATATTTTTACGTAAAACAGCGTCGTTTTACATGTACCATTTAGGAAAAAAAAGAAAGAAAAGAAACGACGTTGTTTGATTTAATAAACCAAATTAAACCAAATGGCGTAGTTTGGAATTAGGGTTTGAATACCCCTGGCCCCCCTCCCCTCCCTCTTCTTCTCCTGATATCATTTCTCTCTTCATTTTCTTACTCCTCTTTGAGTCTCACGCAGCAGCATTGCCTCTCTCTCTCTCTCTCTCTCTCTCTCTCTCTCTCTCTCTCTCTCTCTCTCTCTCTCTCTCTCTCTCTCTCTCCTCGCGACGTTATCTCCATTCTCTCTCTCATCACACCACCGAAGGAACACCGGCAAACCAAATGGATTCACGCCGAGACAATGTTGCCGGTTTTCTCCCCTTAACCGGCCGGTTTTAAACATGTTTAAAAGTTGTCGGTTTAGTTCTGGTTTTGGACCGAAACTAAACCGTAGCTGTCGGTTTTCACCCCTATAGGAAAGAGACCAAATTTTGGATTTCCGCTAAAACGAGCATTAGATATACATTATACACCTAAACCAGACTGTGTCTATGGTAGATAAAACATGATTGAACCATCATGAAAAAAAAAAATTAGACTTTAAGTGGCCAATAGAACTTTAAATATTGACAGTCTGACCCTTCAAAAGCATTCTACAAATTTATAATGAAGATCCATAGGATATTCACAAATTACCTACATATCGTATTAATATGTAAAACTTATAGCCACTGGAAAACCACGGACCTGACTTTTCTTGTTTGGGTGTTTCTCTACCCAGCTAATGAACTGTTCAATCTTCTCATCTATTTTCTTTTCAAGTTCAACATCTCCGCATTGCACCTATACAATAGGAAAGTTTAATTCTTCAACCAAGCAATGAAAGTGCTATAGCTAAAAGACTGAAATGCAAGGTATGAATAGCTCTAAAAAAAATACCATATATTAGATGTGATGCCATAAGATAACTGCATAAAGGTCAACTCAAAGATAACCGCATAATGACAATGTAGAAATTTTATTGTTACTTGTGTCAAAACAGGTGGGAATATGCAGTGTAGATTGCAACATGATTTACAGTGGCATCTAACAATGTCTTAAGAGTATATAGGCAAGTGAATGCATATTTCAGTGCGAACTCATTTCACAACATTATTCAGTCAAGAAAAGAAAAAGGCCATTCAACACAACATTATTAATATTAGTGAGCTATTCTTACACATCTAATAAGAAGGGGAATGCATGACTGTTGATCGCTTCAGTAAGCCTTCACCACTATAAAAACATGGCAAACGAAGATGCGTACAACTAAAAACAACCAATAAACAGAAGAAATTCTGAACCACTTACATATGTAATTTCAAAAAGTTCCAAATCAACATCTTTGGGCCGCACTAGACCTAAAGCCCGATGAAACACGATCGTGTGTAGTATGCCTGCACCCATTATCACTAATATGTCAAATAAAATGAAAACAAGTAGTGTGTTCCTTCTTTTTTTTTTTTGGGGGGGGGGGGGGGGGGGGGGGGGGGTGGGGGGTAAGAAATTGAAGATCTTACTGAAGAACGCAAAAGGCATGGCTAAAAATAAAGCTATCACGGTATAAATAGCACCGTGCAACTTTACAAAGACAATAGATTTCTTGTAACAGGGAAAAACAAAAGATAGATTTCTTACACATCTTAATTGGACATGCTATGTTACCATATAACCATAATAACCTCAATTCCAAACATGAACATAGCCATGTGCATAATTAATCAATCATCATTCACGTACAACATACAGAATACTCCAGGTAGTCTTCTTATTAAAAATAAATAAATACTCCAAGTAGTCTTCTCATTTTTTCTATTGTTTCATCATAGAACATTCTGCAGAAGAAAATAAATGTTACACAAAAATGCATTGTATTTTAATCTGCTTAGATATAACATCCTTCTTTTTTTTTTTTGATAAGTAAAAGATTTTATTGATCCACGTAAATAGGCAAAGCCTGAGTACATAGGGAGTATACAAAGAGAGCCTAGTTACAAACTAAGTGCTGCGAATGGTAGCATAAAAGTTGTGAAGACTTGTTCCGTTCAATAAAATCCTTCTATGATGCTATAAACAAGTTTCTATCAACATCATCCCCAGATCTTCAATAGCTCTGAAAGTATGACATACTGATAAAACTGGTTTTGAAAACCCATTCACACCCATCAAAGTTGAACAAATCATGCTGCAACTCACCCTAAAAATTATCCTTAAAAGTAAAATGCAAAAGGGTCTGAGACTCTGATACACATGCCAAAAGCACATACTGAGTCCAAATGACGAGCATTAAACAAAAAAACAAAAAATTACCATGTTCAGCTCACTTCTGAGCTTAAATTACTTCATAATCTTAATGCCCATATTAGCACTACAAGAAACTATAAATTATCCAATAACACAGTCTAGTAACTGGTAACATATTTTCAAATTAGTAATGCACCCGTAATTATTATACAAATAAAATTAAACTTGATGCTGGGATCCAGCAAAATTGCCCAAATTTTATAAATTGAAGAACTAAAAGTATAATATAGTAACCGAAAGAGGCACAGCGGTAGTTACATATACAAACAATTCTAAGTACAAACTTATATATATATATATATATATATAAAACATATACAAACAACTCTACAAGGCAGGCCAATTTTGAAACGGTATCTTACAGCGTAGAACTTCCCCTATCTCGAAGTGCTCCACTTCCTATAAACAAGAATTTATTAAAGATAGCAATTCACCAATAAAAAAACACCCAAAAATTCTATAAGATATAGACAGATAAAATAAAGCCAATGATTTTCTTTGACCCTTTGTGTGTGTGCTTGTGGGGGAAAAGCTTACCAATTCTTTGAGTTGGCAAACTTCGCAGTTCATGGTGCCCGGTAACGAAAGGTTTTTTTGTTTTTTTATTGAAGTTAAAAGACGCAAACCCTAGCCGTCTCGAACCAAGTTTACAGAGAGATTGATCGCATTCCTGACCGGAGTGTTCGAAGTTTTGAGCGTAAGCAAATCCGATTTGGGTTGGGAATATGCGGGTAAGATTCATAAACGAGACCCGGTGAAGATTTGACCCGGTTTGGATAGTGGGTTAAATTGAGATAAAAGTTTAAAATATTATTTTTTAATATTATTATTATTTTAAAATTTGAAAAGCTTGAATTATTATTATATTTTGTGTTGGAAGTTAGAAAATTTGTAATAATTAGATGAGATGAATCGAGTTGAGTTACACTAATCTTGATAACCAAACGCTGTCTTATAATTGTAAATAGTAATATTTTGTAAGTTTTATTAAGATGAGTTTAATTTTTTTAGATTAAAATTAGTTTAACTTTTTAAGTTAAAACATATTAAATAGATTTAGATGAGTTTAATTTTTTTTTTTTTATAAAAAGTTAAAAAAATAATATATTCTATTAATAATTAGTTTGAGATAAGTTAAATTTGATTTAATAACCAAACACAATCTTATTCTTATATTACCTTTTGACCCAATTATATGATTGAGCTATTAGGACGATATGAAAATGCTTTGAAAATTTCTATTCTCAAGCTAATTTGTAGAACGTATTTATTAAATTTGTTATATAATATAATTTGATTTAAAATATAATTTTTAAATTTAAATTTTATAAATCAAATCTTACAATTAAAGTAATTTAAATGATGTATTCTATATATCGATTTGACAATAAAATAACTTAATATTTTATTATATCTCATCTCATCATAATTGTTAAATATCATTGTCCTTAAAAATCCAAAAATTCAAGTAAGAGGGTGCAATCTTTTTTTTTTTTTTTTGAAGTAATAATTCCTCCATATTCCATTTATGAACTCAAGCATTACACAGATTATCCTTATCCAAAATATTAGAAATGAAATATATCCATAATATCTCATTGTCTAAACATAAAGGTACCTTTGCTAACTCGTGAGCCACTATTGTTTTCTTTATATACAAGCTGTACTTTCCATTCATCTCTATAGGATAGAACCTTCTTTATATCTTCAACTATGTGACCATAATAAGTCATAACTCCATATTCACTCTTTACTGCCTTGATGATTACTTGAGCATCCCCTTCTAGTATCACCTTTCTAAGATTTAGATCCCTGCACATCTCCATGGCTTTCCATAGAGCAAAGCATTCCGCTAGTTCAAGTTGATAGACATGACTTCTTTGATCATAAACTAAAGCCTAGACCTCCCCTTCCTCATCTCTAATTATAACCCCTATCCCCATTTTCCTATTCTTGAGATCTAGTGAAGCATCCCAGTTTGCTTTTGCAAAATTTTGATATGATTTTTTCCATTGCTGCTTATTTCTCTCTGCATCTGCTAAGGGTATTTTATCCTTTCAGGACTTTTGTGTTAGCTAAAATTCTTCAAGACCTTCCTGAGCTGGCTTTATTACTTTATTAAGATCGCATAATCTATTCTAAAAAATAAACTCATTTCTTCCGAGCCAAACTCTTCTCATTTCTACAGCAATCTCCTCCAACTGTGCCTTACTAATCTTCCCCATCATCTTTTCATAAAGATCAAGAAAGTAATCTTCTGCACTATTCCATTTCTAGACAATACTTGGGTCTTCTGCCCATACATCATTGGTTGCTAGACATTGCCCCAAAACATGCATAAGTGACTCCTCTCCTTTGAGGCAGATGGGACAATAAGGGTTATCTACAATCTTTTTGTAAAATGGGTTATTCTTTGCTGCTAACAAGTCATTGCCAACTTTCCAAAGGAATAACTTCAACACCCTAGGTACATTTAGATCCCAAATATTTCTCTATCTATTGTCCATTAGTTTCTCCATAGATGTTTATCTCTTAACTTTTTTTTCCTTTCTATCTCCACAAAATAAACACTCTTTCCTCTGAACAAACATTTTTTGGAAGGACCCCAGATGAGCTTATCCTCAGTGCCCACTTTGCTTGGAGGAATACCACAAATTTGATCTACTTCCTCTTTTTCAAAAATGGATCTTACTAGATCTTCATTCCACTCCCTTCTATGCTTTTACCCTAAAGTCCTCCCTAAGAATCGAAATTGGTGATTGAACATAGTAGGAAGATGGTATAGATAACCATTTGTGGCCCAAAATCTGAATTTTGTTCCCATTTGACACCCTCCACCTCAAATCCTCATTTAACAGATCTAAAGTTGCCCAGATATTTCTCCAAATTAAAGAATGTTTATAGCCCATTTTTGCCTCTGGCAAAGGGGAAGTTCTGTAATATTTTTCTCTAAACACCACTGCAGCCATTGAGTTTCGGTTTCGAATAAACCTCTACCTTTGTTTTCTTAGTAGTGCTGAGTTAAAAATATCCAAGTCCCTGAAGCTAAATCACCCCCTTACTCTTTTGTATCCCCATCTTCTCTTAGCTGCTCCATTGCACTATACTCTCCTTTTGTTGGTTTCCCTACTAGAATTTTGAGAATATCACATTAAGATCTTTACACAAACTTTTTGGGAGTTTGAATATACTCATGTAGAAGTGGAAATGGCTTGTAACACTACTTTTATCAAAACTTCATTCCCTTCTTGAGAGAGAAAGTTGTTATTCCATTTGTTTATTTTCCGCCAAACGCTCTCTTGTATACCTCTGAATGTGTTGTATTTTGATCTTCCCACCATGGCAGAAAGTCCCAAACACTCTTCATAACTCTCACATACTAATGCTCCCCCTGCTTTCAATATACTACTTTTATCTTCTGCTTTTGTGTTATTACTAAAGAAAATCGAGGTCTTGTCTTTGTTAAAAAACTAACCATAAGCTTTCTCATACCTCTTAAGCACCCCTTGCAACCTGTCCCACTCATCTCTTTTTGCTCGTTCAACTGAAACAATCATCCACAAATAGGAGGTGATTGATATTGGTTCCCACTCACCACTTTAACTCCTTTAGTACAACCCATATGCTCAGATTTATTAATTAAGCCTTCAGCACATAATATGAATAGATAGAGAGACAAGTAGGGGTGGGCAGTGAGGCCAGCACCCCACCTCCCACCCCGCTGGGCATATATTTATAGATATTTACATAAACATTTATATCAAATATTTATATATTTCTATAACATCACTTCACTCTTACGAATTGATACTGAGAGCCTCACTCAGCGGTTCAGACGTGTAACCCTGGAGACATATGGCTCTTCTGCTGGGTCCTGACTTCCATTACCTCCAACTTCTGGGAAATGGAACCCAACTGAATCAAACACACTTCTACACATTTTATGCTATCGGAATGATGAAACAACCTCGAATTTTCTGAAGAAGAAGTATAATTTTCCAAAAAACTATAAGAAACGCGAGGTGTGTCGTCTAGGTAGAGCAAGCTGTTCTTGCGTTCATTTCGAATTTGCAGAATATCCCATAGTTTTGCATGTATTCAGTAAAAGATAGCCAAAGCAATAGGCCCTTTATTTCAAGCTGTGGTAAGCATCAGGTGCCTTGAGAAGTGCAGTGATCTTTGTATATTAATATCACAGTTGTGTTCATTAGGTCAATCTAAAGCCCGAGTAGAGATAAAGGGTGCAGGATTCCTGAGACATGTCTGTGAAGGAATGGTGGATTGTATTCTTTGTCATTCATTTTCATCATATAAAGTCGATAGATTCGTATACTAATTACATACTGCATATATATTACGATTCTCTATTTTCTTCTAGTTCTCTAGTTTCCTTCGCTCGCTTTTAGCTAAACAGTTCACATTCTTTGTTATTCGTCCCCCCTCTTTGGTTGAATGTTATGTTATGTTATGCCTTACTGGCAATTAAGGCATAACATTGCATTATCTTGCTTGTGTCAAGTACTGGTATATCTTATTAACCTGCTTTGCGAGGTTGGCTATTGTTAATTGCATTCATATTTGTCAAGCATAAAACGTGCGCATGTTTCTAGTCTGCGTGGACTGTAAATTAGTTTTGTTCAAACAAGTGCCAAAGAATTTTTTCATAATTGGATTGCTCTCTACTTTACACACCAGTCATATCTTCAACCAGAGTACATGGCAAAAATGCAAAAGATGGTATGTTTTAAATAATGATTGATGAATAAGCAGATTAATCCTAATGGTACACAAAAGGTTATAGATAAACATCAAGGTAGAAAAATCTAATGCCCTCTTCTGTTGTTTATCCCCCTGCCAGTGTCCCGCTTTCTCTAGGTTGTAATCATAGACACTCTTTAACTATCGTTTTTGCTGTAACATGTGGATGACTAGGGTGAACATCATGCAAATTTACAATAGTTACGCACCCTTTCGCAACAAAGACATCAATCTTCAGCTTCTCCAAACTGTTGGTTAGATTGCTATCATAATTACAAGTAGCGAGAAACCCATTGAAACAGTTCTTGTGATGACCCGCTTTTGAGTGTATTTTCGCTGAAATAATTGTTTTTATTTTAATTAATATATCAGTTATTTATTTTAATTTATTTGCGTTTTAAAATTGGGTTTTAATTTAATTTAATTTATTTGAGGTTGTGCTTTATTTCTTTTAGTTGTTTTGTGGTTTTAATCTTTTTGGCGGTTGGTTTCGTTTTCCCGGAGTGAGGACTGGACCTCATCTATTTTCGCATCTTTTTTCCTTTTTTCTCTTTTTCCATTTTTCTTTTTCCCTTCTTTTCCTTTTTTCCTTCTTTTTCTTTTTTCTTTTTTTTTTCTTTTTCTCTCTTCTCTCTCCCCGATCCCGAACCCCCCCCGTGCTCTCTCTCTCTCTCTCTCTCTCTCTCTCTCTCTCTCTCTCTCTCTCTCTCTCTCTCCTCCCTCTCCCTCACGCCGGCGTCCCTTTCTCCAGCCCCTACCGCCGCCGTCCGGCCACCGTTCGGCCTCCCACCGGGCTCATTCTCTTCCTCTCCCTCCGGTGCACCACCCCACCCAAGCTCACCCCCAATCGGCCGGCCATTTGGCCGGAAAAAGCCCAGCAAAGCCGCACGGTTTTGGCTCCGATCCGCCGCCGTCGCTCCACCTCCGGCCACCATTTCTTCACCACTTCATCACCGGTCCCTTGCCGTCCTAACCCACCCATTTCCGGCCTCCAACGACCACCGGAACAGCTCCTACGAGCTTAGTTTCCGTTTTGGGTAATCCGGCCATTTCCGGCAATTCCGCCGCCACCCACGGCCAACCACCACTTCCAATAGCTTCACAACCATCCCTAGACCATTCCCTATCAATTTCGTGTCCTAGTTTATCCCCGTTCAAAAGTGGGTTTTTCAAACCCACGGCCACAGTGAATTTTCACTGTGACGTTGCTGTTTTTCCGCCGTTTGCAACGCCGCTTGTTTTCTAAAATTGCCATATAGCGCTGTAAGTATTTTCCAAACTCTATTTTCAGATTTTAATATATATTGCTCATTCAATTATTTACTGTTGTTGGTTGTTGATTCCGGACTGAGTCCGAGGAATTTCGGGGGTCGGATGGATGGAGGACGGAGTTGTCTGTTTAATTGATTTATGTTGGTTGGTTATTTTATTATGCATTGATATGGCATTTCATGGTGCATGCACGTGTGTTTTTGTTTATGGGTGAAAAGCCTGTGTATTGGCGTGAGTGGTTTTGCAGGTGCGTGTGTATCACGAGCCCAAGCCGGGATGGGTTATTATCTCGGTGGAGCTCTTCTGGTCACTCGGGAGCGGAATAAACTGAGTGATGTCCCCTGAGTTGTCGAGAGAGATGACGGGAGCGGGGCTAGGGGATGCTTGGCTACGAACGCGCCGGGTGCAGAACCGGGCATCGCCCTACTCACCGACTCCGTGGCCCTTCGCTGGCGAGGGCTAGAGGATGCTTGGCTACGAACGCGCGGGGCGCGGAACTGGGCATCGCTCGTTAGGTGTCACATGCGTGGTGGTACTCTACGGCGTGACACTGGAGCCAGGGTGTGCGGATGACCCCTAGGGGAGGTCATGGTGCATACGGTTAAAATTGGATAATGGTTTATGAGGCCAAATGGGACTTTTGGCGTGGGCCAGATGGACTTCTGGCGAGATATTAGGCCGGATGGACTTCTGGTGAGATATTGGGCCAAATGGACTTTTGGCGGCCAAATGTGACTTTTGGTGTGTTGTTTTTTGGAAAGGACGTGTTTTTGGGCCAAATGGGTTTTTGGCGTGCGTGGAAAACTGGTGTTTACGGGCTTTGGGCATTGGGCATGGTTCATGCATCTTGTTTGAGTTTTATGTGTTTTTATCTGGTAGTGTTTGGGTTTTACTTACCTGCGGTACCATTCGTGGTTCCGTAGCTTTTGGTGCAGAGTTAGAGGACGATGAGGAGGAGGCTGAGCCCGAGGATGCGGCTCCGCCGGGTTGCTGATGCTATCTTTTTTATTTGTTAAAGCTGTATTTGTGTTTTGTAATATTTTATCTAAGTACGTTTTAAACAGCTTGTATTACGTTAAGAAAAATTCTGGTACTAGTTATGACTATCGTTATCCGCTGCGTGTTTCTCTGTACACATCTGTTGCCTTGCACACACTCGGCACCCGTCGATGGGATGGTGACCCGGGTTGTCACCATCCGGACGTCTCAATTTCCCCGTGTTCGGGCGTGGGGATTTGGGGGCGTCACAGTTCTTGCTATCCAAGCAGCACCACCCCGGTGCATTGATGGAAAACTAGTTATGCCGAAGTAGACTTCATCATTCTTCCACGATAGCAAGTCCAAGATTTGTAGCAAGAGCTAGCCTAATAGTGCCTAAGGCCGTCGGCTTCAACCAGAGTCACAGACTAGAGGATATGCAGCTGCCCAATTTAGCTCATATTCACCTTGCTGCACCATTGAGCATGAGGGGTACCATATAAACCAACGAACGCGTCTTAAGGCTGGGAATACACCACAAATCATTAGTAGGGGGGGAAGTTGTTTCTGTTACGCATTTTTTATGGCATGCACACCAACATGTGTTCTTGGTATGTTCTTAGTATAGGTTACAGTACAAACCTGATTGCCAGCACTGATGTTTCAAGCTTTGGGTTAGGTAGAAGACCAGATAAAAGAACCATCATTTCGAATGACTAGATTTCGAAGCTGTTCCACAAAATAACTTTCGTTCCTTTTATTTTTGGCTGCTTGTTTATCTTTTTTCTATCAAATTTGCAAACAAAGAAAAATAGAAGGTTCAAAAGAGTTGGAACCAGAAACTTACCTGATCATTACAGCCAAGGGAATTGACAGTTTTAGAAAGTCAAGAATCCCATGAAATGCTTCTTTTGAAAATCCATTCCATGTCTTCTTACAGGAGGGAGATATTCGAATATAAATTATCAATGACAATGCATTGATCCAATAAGATATGGCATTTGCCAGAGCCGCGCTCTTATTTCCAAGGTTGGACTTAAATACCAGAATCCAACAAATGATTTTATGAGATAATGTTATAATTATGGGTGTAAAAATAAACAGAAAAATTGGCCTGACCTCACCGGTTCACATATTATATATTTTATTAAATTTTTATATTATATATAATATATTCTATATATATTATATATAATCTTTTATATATAATATATATAATTATGTATGAAATAATATATTATAATTTATAACATAACATTTTAATATTAAACATGAATGTTTATTTGATCATATGTTTTAAATATAAAATATATATTAAATACATTTTATTGCCTAATAAATTTTCAACATATTTTTTTTGATAAATATATCAGTAATACTAATATACTAAATATATTAAAATTAAAAAACCAGACCGAACTAGTAAAACCCGGAAGTACCGGTTTAAGGGGGGTAACCGATGTGTAATCGGTTTTAAAAAATGCAAAATCGGTATTACCAGTTTGGTCATAAATTTTGTTCAAAAATAGACCAAACCAGATCGGTTACACACTTAGTTGTAACTCCAATGCTAACCATTGGAGCTACCTTACTTTGGGTTTTTAAGAATCTAACATGACACTGAAGGATCGCAAAAGCAAAAATGCTAGGTATCATGAACCGTGCATAAAGACCAACTTCAACTGAGATTTCTGGATCTTGTCCGAAGAATACAAGGATGTGGCTGGCATTTGCCCATATAAGGGCAAGGGGAATGCAAACCAGTAGAAGAACAAGCATAGCCCTCTGCATGTATACCAATCAGGTGATACTGTTTTGCACCTAGGACTGACCACAGAATGAGTCTAATGCACTTGCCATTCCAATCTATCCAACCAAAGAGAGAAACTAAACTAAGATCATCGATCATATTAAGAAATGTTTGCAGCTAGTTAAAACAAAGATCGAGCAACTATTAAATTAGAGAGGAGGAGAAGAATCTGAAGTAAGGGAATTATGTTCATTCCCACTAAAGAATTTGAAGGAATCCAGGATCTTAGATGTTAGATTTACAAGATAGCCTCAACGGGCTCAACCTTCAGCATCATTCAGATGAAATTGGATCTGTTCCAATAACATTAATCAGCTCCCAGGTAATTAAATTATAGGCAGGATTATACATAGACCACAAGCCTTTGGCAGCCAAAGCAGAGTATGCATGCTTCTGGCTTGGAGAAATCAATTCCCCAACCAATTCCTTTCCATTATACTAATAAATGAGAAAGAAAATACATGTTCCAACTCTCTAATTAAAATGGCATTAATTGTGTTCCGTTTTTCTTTCTAAAAGTGTTTTAAAACAGTGATTAGACCTTTGATTCTGGAGCGAGTTTATTCAACACGGCACTATTTTCTATAGTTTCATGTTGGATGCCTCCATTGAAAAGCATTGTGTATATTTTCTAGAATTGGAAAATATTTTAAAAGAATAAATTTTTAGACAAGTTTTTTAGATGAGCTTCTTCGCGTATATGGGTTGAATGTTCAGTAGTTATGAATATGATCTTGTTGGTTGCCGCTCAGATTGCTTTACAAGGAATGCTTGGACTGAAGAAATCTTCTAAAGCCTCGTTTGGTTGTTAAATTCAATTGAAATCAATTTAATTTAGTCTAATTTTAAACTAAGTTTAACATCCAAACACTCTTTAAGCGTTTGTATAGTTGACCGCCCCGGCATATGTATAATTGATCGCCTAGAGGCGTCTGTATTCTTGTTCGCCTATAGGAATTTGTGCTGGTGCTCACCCAAAGGCGTTGATTTACTAAAAACAAAATTGGTTAGTATAATAAAAATGTACAAAGTTGAGATTTAAATACTTGAGCCTTACTCTGGTGGCGATGGGTTTCCTGGTGAGAAGATTAACTTGGGCGTTGAGGAGTTTTCTTTGTACATGGCACTACGAGGCTGATAGCTTGCCATTGGTGTTTAATGGTCGGGCGATCTCTGACCTTTCCCGCCTTTTTACATGGCATCGTGAGACTGATTGCTCTTCATTGATGTTTAAGGGTGGTGTGGTCTACTGACCTCCACGCTCTTTTTATATTGCACCATAAGTGTGATAACTCGTCATTAGTATTTAATGGTCGGGCGATCCTTGATGTAACAGCCCGTTAGAAATTCAATTGTGAAATTTCTATTAACTTTAGGAACCTCATGAAAACCCCATAAGTTTTCACGAATCCATTAATCGTATAGGTTTTTGTCTAACTACATAGTTAGTGTTATTATTTACTATGGTATCAGAAGTGTATTTTTGATTATTGGAGATAGTTAGAAGTGTTAAAATGTATTATGGTTCGTGCCATTAGACTCGGAGGGTTATTTAAAGTCTTATGGCGCAATAACATTTTTTCATATTTTCGGACAAAACGTCTGTTCAAAACTGTAGATATTATTGGATAAAAAGAAATATCTTGAGGTAATTTTCATGAATATTATTGGGTAAAAATTTTTTGAGTTGATTTTTATAGATATTATTAGATAAAAATATCTTAAGTTGATTTTTTGTAGATACTATTGGATAGAATATTATGAGATAATCTTTTATAGATATTTTGGGTAGGAGAAAACTACACTCAACTCTCAACTCCAGCCTCATCTCTTCCATATCTCATCCATAAGTATCTCCAGCCACCTCTCCCCACGAAATTATCTTCATTTACACTTTCCATTGAAAGAATATCAAACACTCTCTCTCGGACAGATTTTAGGAGATCTTTTGCACGCCCATTTCGAAGCTGTTGTAAGTGTTTTATCATAAAGTCTTCTTTATATAAGTTGTTCCTTTTTGAGTCTAGTTTACATGGATATCTTATTTGACCCATTTGAAGATCATTTGGTCAGTCAAATATTGTGTAAACTATAGAAAGATCATTCTGGGAGATAAACTAGAGAATATGTTATAGTTTGGAGTTTTTGACCAAGCTAATGAATAGATATTGGTCCGAAATTTTTATGGAGTATTGTTAACATGTATATGTGACTATTGGTTGAGGATTTTTGCATGATTAAAGGTTTTGATGAAAGATTTTCTTAGATTTAGAAACTTAGAAACTGGAAGAAGAAAAACAGTTTCTGTTTTGAGAAAGTTTAACTCTTTGGTGGTCTAAACCTATTCTAATGACTTTAATAATTTTATTGGAAGATCCTAAGTATCTTATATACATGTTATATTATTATTTTAAAGATATTTGATGTTAGTTTCAAAGATATGAAATTTTATGCAAAGAGATATTCAAATAAGCCAAAGTGTGGATATTCTTGGCTAAATTTATGTTTTGGTTGATTTCTAACCATGTGATTTTGAATTAGAAGCTTATATATGTTTTAGGACATCTTTTTAAACCATGTGATGGTTTGGTTTGAAGATCATATATTTATAAGTCATAGATCAAGAGATTTATCAAAACTAGTTGAGGAAAAAGTTTCTGTTTTTGGACTAAGTGTAAAACCAAAAACTTCAAATGTTATTTTGTGATTTTGGTAACTTTGGTTTGATGATTTAAAGCATGGCTAATGTTAGGATGATATTATGAATATGTTAGAAGTAAGATTTGATTTTTGAAACTCTTGGAGATGTTTTGATTTAAGGTCAAAACTTGTGATTCAAGTGTTTGGATCTTTTTACAAAAAAGTTTGGTGTTGATTATTAACTTTTTCTAAATGGATGTTTTAAGTATGGTTTTGAACTTAGGATTGGAAGATGTTTGTTAAAAAATTTTGGTTTAAGCATGAGTTTTGAAGTTAAAAAGAATTGCAACAAAAAAAAAAAATCAAGGGAAATGGCCTATGGATGTTTCGACCATAGTGTGTTTTCCATAGTTGTGTTTTGTTTTAAATTTTTCTGAGTTGATATTTAAGTTTAGGACAAAATTTACATGAGGAATGTAAATTTTGGAAACTTTTGGAGTAAGTATGCAAAATCCTTAAGTTATGGATAAAACGGTCATTTTCCCACATGTAGAGAGTAAAATGAAAATTTTACTCTTTAAGTTAGTATTTTCCATATTTCAAATTATTAGTGATTTAGTTCTAACTTTTAGAATCACTAATTACAGTTCCTCGTGATCGCACTTGAAGTTTTATAAGAAATGCGGAGATCGAGGTAAGTTAGCTTTTAACTTACTAGCAGTCTACTGTGTATGTGTGCTAAGTAAAGGAACTACAGTGTATGTATGTATGTTATCATATATGTCATGCCATGCCAAGTTATCACGTAATTATCTATTATACAGAATTTATTCTTTCATCAATTTTTATCTGTTACATAATATATTCTGTCATGTATTACTGTACATTACAAGTATGTCATGTTAAATATGTTGTCTATTATATGTTATGCTATGTTACGAAATATTTCTATCTCAAGTTGGTCATGTATTTCAAGTTATATTCAAATCACGTTATGTTACGTCAGGGCTCCAGTCCTTTCGTTTTCCAGTCACGTTTCATCTTGAGTACATTCAGTTTGTGTAGAATACATGGGGCCACAACAACTGTGCAGTATGTATTTAACTGCATTGTGATGTGTAGAATACATGGGGCCACAACAACTGTGAAGTATGTATTTTTCATGTTAAGTCAAGTTTGTGTAGAATACATGGGGCCACAACAACTGTGGAGTATGTATTTACACGTAGAATACATGGGGCCACAACAACTGTGGAGTATGTATTTTTCATGTAAATTCAAGTTTCAGAATAAGTTAATACTAAGTCAAGTTTCAGATCAAGTTCATGTCAAGTCAAGTTCAGTTCATGTTTCAATTTAAGTTATGTCAATTATGCTATGTTGTACGCTAAGTTATGCTTTAATTACTTATGAATTTGATTATGCATTTATACTTTTACTGTCATGCATGCATCATTAGCTTGTGTGGAAGTTTTTTGTTAACTTACTGAGATTTGTAATCAAATCTCACTTTGGTAGTCCCAACTACCATTCCCCCCGAATGGTAGATCTTGTTACAGGACCTGAAGGAGAATCAGGAGCTAATCAACTAGACACAGTTGACTAAGCGACGATGCGACGTCAATGTTAATATAGTAGTTAACGTAAATTACTTCTTATACAATGGAGTTGCATCTTTAGTACTTTTTGGATCATAACCATTTTGGACTAGTGTTGTGATCTATTCAATGGGTCTTTATGTATGAAGTATGTTTTAAGCATTTGGGATATTTTCAATTTGGTGCATAGTATTGCTAAAGAAAAAAAAATTATCCGCTGCGAATATTGCATAATGTTAGATGCATGTTAGGAACATTGCATCTTATATGTCATGAACGGGGGCAGGTAACCTTGTGTTGCATGTCTCGACGCTTCAAATGTTCGTCCGATCCCAAACGGAATTTGGGGGCGTCACACTTGACCTTTCCCACTTTTTTACATGGCACCGCGAGACTGATAGCTCATCATTGGTGTTTAAGGGTGGTGTGGTATACTGACCTCCACGCCCTTTTTACATGGCACCGCGAGTGTGATAACTCATCATTGGTGTTTAATGGTCGGGTAATCCTTGACTTTTCCTGCCTTTTTACATAGCACTGCGAGATTGATAACTAGTCATTGGTGTTTAGGGGTGGCATGGTCTACTGACCTCTGTGCCCTTTTTACATGGCACCGTGAGTGTGATAACTCGTCATTAGTGTTTAAGGGTGGCGTGGTCTACTGACCTCCGTGCCTTTTTTACATGGCACCGTGAGTGTGATAACTTGTCATTGGTGTTTAATGATTGGACGGTCTCTGACCTTTCCCTTTTGCAATGTCATGAAGATTTGATCGCCATTCGCTTCTATGGGTAAAGCAAGACTGATCTGTAAGGGGCACTTTATTTAACATACAAATAGAATTGTTAATTTTAATGTTTGCCAGATTTTCCAGAAATACGAAAAAAGAGTCTCATCAATAATGTTGCCCAGATGACTAATACAAGAAGGGGGGTGAATTGAATTGTATTTAAAAAAAATAACAATTATAATTCAAATATACAATATAAAATATAAACAAAATACGAAATAGTAATAAGTATAAAGAGTAAGGGTAAGAGAGAAGCAAACTCAGTATGTTAACGAGGTTCGACCCTACTGCCTACGTCCTCGCCTCAAGCTACCCCTTGAGGATCCCCAAATTCACTATTCAACCTCCTTCAGGTGGAGATAGAAACCTATTACACATTTGAACAACACCGTTACAAAGGATCCGTGTAGAACACCCTCTACACTTGCAATCACCTTACACGTGGTGATTCAACTATTTCCTGTATAGAACACTTTCTACACGCACAATGGTTATACACACCCTTTTACTGATATAAGAGCTGATAGTGGGTAGGTTATCAGAAAACACTCCTCAATGAGTGAAATAAGAACAATACAACACAAACAATATATCTCAAAATGAATAAGGATTAAGGCTCAATGCTTGGAGAAGAGAGAATGAAAGTTTTGAATGAATGTTGTATGCTCTTGGTGTTGTAAATCTGAAGCTTTCAAATGATCTATTTATAGGCATATGAGACTTCATATTCAAATTTAAAAAAATTCACATGTCAAAGACAATATCATTCACTTTTTCAAAAAATTCAAATAAAAGGTTCTTCTTTTTCAATTATTAAAGACAACATCATTTATTTTTTAAAAACTTCAAACCTAATCTTTTACTTTTGAAATATGACAAAAGGAGCACACTTTACTTTTCAAAAAATTCAAACCTAATCTTTTACCTTTTGCATATGACAAAAGTAGCACACTTTACTTTTCAAAAATTTCAAACAAAATCATCTACCTTTTGCATAAGTCAAAAAAAGTATCAATCACTTTTGAAAATATTTAAATAAAACATGCACATGTGAAAGATGACAATCAATCATCTTTAATATTTTCAAAGTTCAACCCTTTAATCAAGGTATGCACATGTGAAAGATGACAATCAATCATCTTTCAAAATTTTCAAATTTAATTTTCAAAATATTCATGCACATGTGGAAAATGTATTTTAATGCTTTATGATAAAATATTAATTTTGAGTCTTAATCCTAATTTCGAAATTTTAAGAGATTTACAACATTACTTTATGACTTTAAATTGAACTTGTTCCCTTCTTACTCATACTTGTTTTCTTGATGTGCTTGACTCCATTGTGTAGACAACTTGAGCTTAAGACTCCTTTATTTTTTGAATTCATTTGTTATCATCAAAATACATGTGTAGATATATAATTATACAAAACTTGAAACCTTGGGTTCAACAAATAAAACAATAAATCAAATAGAAAATGAAAACTTTGTTATCATGGGTAAGGCTTCTCCAAGTGCTCTGCATTCTTAGGGCAAAAAAACCTGCTCGCCATATGTTTCTCCTGTCTCGCCGTCGGCTGAGAACCTCCATCTGATTTCACCTTGGGGCACCCTGTCCCTATCATCCTTTGAGAGCACTCTGTCTCTACTACTGCCACGAGTATCTTGCCGCCTACCTGGGCTGTCCTCTTTTTGCTGGCTGTGTTCTCGTTCATACAATTGCTTAGGCTTTGAGCGTTCTATGACCATTCGCTTTAACTCTTCCGTGCCCACCAGTTCAGTGACCCTTTTCTTCATGGTCGTGCAGTCTTCTGTTCAATGCGAACCCGTCTGGTAGTATTTGTAATAACGATTGCCTGCTCTAGACTGGCGATACTCTCTGTCCGGCTCCTCCCTTTCTTGCACATATAAATTGTTGTACATCAATATATTGTTCTGCTCTGGTCGCCTTTCTTGTCTTCTGTTCCAATGACCTGACGTAAGTTTCTTGTCGCCTAGGTTGGTCTTACGTTCTGCCCTCTGCTCATCTCTTCTCGGGTCTATAAGGGCTTACAGTGTATCTTCAACATTTACGAAGTCATCTACCCTATCCATGAACTCCCTTAGAGTAGATGGGGTCCTCCTGGCTAACTCAGCCATAAAAGGGCTGCACGGCCAGATCCCGCCCAGGAGGACGGCCAGAGTGATTTTCTCATCTTGATCTTTGGTTGTCAACCTCTCTATATTAAAATGGGTGAGTTATGTCTTCAGATTCTCTTTTTCTCTCTACTTAACTGTTAAAAGGTATGCCGATGGGCGCCGTCACCTTCTACTTGGCATAAATTGTGTTAATAATTGTGTGGCCAATTCGTCTAAGCTATTGATTGATCCTGGTCGAAGAGTTCTAAACCACCCTCTCACCATTCCCTTTAGGGTCAAGGGAAAAGTTCAACATGCGATTTCTCTATGGAAGCTATGGAGTGTGATATGCGCCTTAAAGTTCTCCAAGTGTTCCACCGGCTCTTTTGACCCATCGTACACATCAATTTGGGGAACCTTGAATTTAGGCGGGAGGGGCACTGCCATAACTTCGTCACTGTAGGGGAGGTCTGTACAGTTCTCAACCGAGCCTCGCCATTTCTTCATATTTGTCAACAAGACTTTTTAACTCGTCGTGCAGTTTCTTCTTTTCCAGCTCCTCAGTATCGACCCCGCCTGCACTATGGGCTTCCTCTTCCGTTTGTCCATCGACTAGTCCTTGTTTTCTTTTTGTAGTTTCTCTACTAGATCTATCGCTTTCTTCAATTTTTCTTCCATATCTGCCCACCTTGCCTCCATCTCTGTTGCGTTTGCTTCTCGGTTTTTGGTTGCTTGTGATCGCGAGTAGGCATGTGAAAAGCACGCTAGTTGCAGGAAATATATATCCCACATATGGTGCCAAATGTTAAGGACGTGTTTCACCGCCACCTACCACACAGATCACTTGCAACGAACAAATGGGCGACATTGGTTGCCCTGAGGAAATTCCTATGCCAAAGTCAGAAATATAACATGAGAGTAAGCGTATGTAGAAGAGGAAGTAGAGTTCAGAATTTGTTACCTCTTGTAGGTTATTTATAGAGGTTATTTTTTTAGAGTGATAGAAGTCTAATTAGCCTTGTGAAGTATTTTCCTTGTAGGAGTCTAAGTCATGTGAAGCAGTTCCCTTCTAGGAATAAGAGTCTATCTCCTGTTAGAAATCTGAGTCTGTTCCCTCTTAGGAGAGTGGTTCGATCTGTCTTATCTCTTCTTGATTTTATCTCTTAGTTAAAATTGTGGGGACTCAAATATCTTTTCCACACCCAACTCTCAAATTACTAAACTCATCTCAATTCAAAACTTTCTTACACGTAGGACCCATAATATTTTTCAATTTAACATCTCTTTATACGTGGAACTTACAATCTTTTTTAACTTTTCATAAATATACTAAACTCATCTTAACATCTAAATACATTTTAACTTATTTTTGATGGATCTTTCATAATTAATTTTACCAACTCAACTAACTATTATTCATAAAAACTTAGTTCAACTTAAGATTTGAACGTAGAGATATAGCCATGCCAGTCGCTTCAATTATTTGGTGGAGGTTGTTACTCTGATCATTACGATAGCTTGATCGAGACAAAAGATCAGCTCTCCCATCCCAACTACCTCAATAATGCATTGACTTTAGGATTAAAAAATGAAGTACTCGCTTGACGCTTCTATATTTTAAGGCCAGGCAGGAATATTGAGAATATAAATAACCTCAATAATGCATAAAAATGGTGGACTAGTACTAGAATGTTTGAAATCATTAAGGTTTATTAATTTTCAAATGTGCAACTTGTCAAAGACAAACGACATTGCTTGGTCATGTTACTGCAGATATGAGAAAGCTGTACGTAGGTAATTTGATACAGAAATTGCGCTTCAATTTACATCAAATGTGACGTCTTTTATGTCCTGCCGACAAAAAAAGAGATGAAGATAACAAAGGCTTAAAATTTAATATTAACAGGGGATAATATTAAATAAAAAATAAGATAAGAAACGGCTATTTTCACGTGCTTCTCCTGTACGAAGACTGTAGTACGTAGTTAACGGTGCTTGTAAACTATACACAGAAAAAAAAAAAAAAAAAAAGGATAAGAACGTCATGTACATGAAGACTGAGTATTGCCTTTTAGTTCTAAATTGTACATTAACTAATTCTATGCATGGGCTCGGTCAAATTAAGGTACGTTTCCCGGAAAATGTAGAAGGAATAACGATAGGTGACGCGCGTGTAGTTGGCTAGCAGAATTATTAAAGCCCCGGAATTCTATATAACCTCCATGCATTACGATACCAACACACAAAGATAATATGGGATCATCGTCCTTTGAGAAGGTATGCTCTCTGAGATCCTTTGTTTTGTTTGTTCTGTTGATTTCTTCACCGAATATTGTTGCTTTTGCCTCCTCCTTAAATGATGAAGCTGATGCGCTTCTCAAATGGAAAGCCACCCTCCAAAACGAAGCCCAGCCTCAACTATCTTCATGGACTTTCTTTCCTAACAATGCCACGACCTCTTCTTCCAATCCTAATTCAAGCACGAGTCCTTGTTTCTGGTTTGGCATCGGTTGCAACTCTGCTGGAAATGTCATCGGAATGAATCTTAGTGGTTCAAGCTAAGAGGTTCACTCGATACGTTTGCATTCTCGTCATTCCTTTATCTCGACTATATTGATCTCAGTTTGAACTATCTCTTTGGTACCATCCCACCACAGATCGGTAACCTCTCCAATCTTATCTATCTTGATCTGTCCACCAATCAGTTCTCGGGGAAAATCCCACCAAATATCGGTCTACTCACAAATCTTCAAGTCTTGCGTCTGTTTACAAATCATTTGAACAACTCAATCCCTGAAGAAATAAGTCAGCTGAAGTCCCTTGATGAGCTTTCCTTACATAGCAACTCTTTAGACGGACCCATTCCTCTGTCTCTGGGTAATTTAAGCAAACTGGAGTACTTGTATCTCTATGACAACTCACTGTTTGGCTCCATTCCTTCCGAAATTGGAAACCTTTCCAACTTGGTTGAGCTCTGCATACATACCAATAGTTTAAATGGTCCCATTCCCCCTACTTTTGGAAACTTAAAAAGGTTAGCATTGTTGGACTCGTCTTACAACCAACTTTCAGGTCCCATCCCTGCGGATATAGGGAACATGGAATCTTTGAAGAACTTAACACTTGCAGAAAACTACCTTGTTGGTCCTATACCGACCTCATTATATGGCCTAGAAAATCTGACCACGTTGTCTCTCTTTCAAAATAACCTTTCTGGTCCCATTCCAGAAGAGATAGAAAACTTGAAGTCTCTTGTCTGTCTCCAGGTGAATGAAAATCAACTCAATGGTTCCCTTCCAGCTTCAATTGGTAACTTGAGCAAGTTAGAGATTTTATACATTCGCAACAACCATTTCTCTGGTTCCATTCCTCGAGAGGTAGAAAAACTCGTGAGGTTGACTGTATTTCGAGTAGCTTGGAACCAATTCACTGGTTATCTGCCACAAAATATTTGCCAACACGGATTGCTTCAATATTTTACTGCAAATGGTAATTACCTAATAGGTTCGATTCCAAAGAGCTTGAGAAACTGCTCGAGTTTAATCAGAATTCGTCTTGACCAGAACCAACTGACTGGAAATATATCCGAAGTTTTTGGGGAATATCCGAATTTGGATTACATAAACATCAGCAACAATACCTTTTATGGTGAAGTTTCACCAAAGTGGGGAAGGAGCTCACGGCTTACAAATCTAGAAATCTGGAGGAATAACATTACTGGTAGCATCCCGCCGGAGCTTGGAAACTCAAGTGAACTACATCTAGTTGATCTTTCTTCAAATAACTTAGTAGGGGAGATCCCAAAGGAATTTGTAAGGTTGACTTCTTTGGTGAAGCTTATCTTAAGCAACAATCAACTTTCAGGCGCTATTCCTGCAGAGCTAGGGTCCCTGACAAACCTTGAGATTCTCGATCTCTCCATGAACAAATTGAGCACATCAATTTCAGGATGCGTGGGGAGCTTCTCACAACTGCATTACATGAATTTAAGCCACAACGAGTTTAGCGGTGAAATTCCAACTGAGATGGGCATGTTGGTTCAGCTTTCGGTGCTAGATCTAAGTCATAACCATCTCACGGGTGAGATACCAAAGGAGTTTGGGAACTTGCAAAGCTTGCTGACAATGAATATATCCAACAACAACCTCTCTGGCATTCTTCCTAGGGCCTTTGAGGAACTACATGGCTTGCTTTATGTCAACATTGCAAACAATCAGTTCTGTGGTCCCATTCCCAACAACACAGCATTTCTAGATGCTCCAAGTGAAGCAATATCAGAGGGGAACAAAGGCTTGTGTGGCGAGGTCAAAGGACTACAACCTTGCCAATCACTCACTGCATGCAAGCATTTACCTACAAGGGGCCACCGGTCGACCATATTCATGATCATATTCTCACTTTTGGGAGTACTATTCATGATACTTTTGTTTGCATTATTGGGATTGTATATAAGAAAAAGGAGAAGCTCGCAAAAAATACGAGATGAGAACTTGATATCAACCTTCGATGGGGCGAAAATGTATGAAGAAATCATAGCAGCCACGGGGGATTTTGATGCCATGTATTGCATTGGGACCGGTGGATATGGAAGAGTCTATAAAGCATTGATGCCATCAGGCAGTATCGTAGCAGTAAAGAGACTCCACACATTACAAGATGGAAGTTATGCCACAGATCGGAAAGAGTTTTTCAATGAGATAGCGGCATTAACAGAAGTCCGGCATCGAAATATCGTGAAACTACATGGTTATTGTTCAAGCGAACGACATTCGTTTTTGGTTTACGAGTACCTTGAGAAAGGCAGCTTGGCCAAGATCCTGAGCAAAGAAGAAGAAGCAAGAGAATTGGATTGGAGTAGAAGGGTGAATGTTGTAAAAGGGTTGGTGCATGCCTTGTCGTACATGCATCACGACTGCTCACCGCCTATTGTTCATAGAGACATCTCTAGCAAGAATGTTTTGCTGGATTCTGATTATGAAGCTCATCTCTCAGACTTTGGCACTGCTAAGTTTCTGAAGCTAAACTCGTCCAATTGGACTGGCTTTGCTGGCACATATGGATATGCAGCACCAGGTAAAAACTGATCATTAATTTACACTACTCTACTTTATTTAACATTTAAAGATGCATGCATATAGAGCGCATAAATACAGATATAATAGGATATAGCTTCCAGCAACACCTTAGCTAAAATTACTCCTTTCAAATTTTGGCAGAACTTGCTTACACAATGAGGGTGACCGAGAAGAGTGATGTGTATAGCTTTGGAGTGGTAGCACTTGAAATAATCAATGGAAATCATCCGGGCGATTTCATCTCCCCTACATTTTCTTCTCCTAATAAAATACAGCTTAAGGACGTATTGGACCATCGACTTCCACCTCCTACGGTTCAAGTTGAGGATGAACTGAAAAAGATTGTGACCATTGCAAATGTTTGCTTACGTCAAGATCCCAGAAATAGGCCAACCATGCACACGATTTCGCAGATGTTATTATGCTCAACTCTACAGATGATTCATATATAGCCCAGACACAACAAAAGAGTGTCTAAATCTGAAGGGTACAGTGTCTTTTGCAGAGGTACTATGTACTTGTTGACACCATACCATTGTGCAACCGATTGTCATCCATTTCTCTTCCTCTCTCCCAATCACGTAATGGTCATGAATAGTTTTAACTTTATTTTTACAAAGAATAGAAGTAGAACGAATATAATATTTGTGTTCATGTAATACACTGGTTATAAATTGACAATGTAAATTGAGAGATAGAGAGGAAATGAATGGTAAATGATATTGTATTGAAATGGAAAAGATAATTGATCTCTTCGAGGGGAGCTCCTCAACAGGAATTCAGAATTGATATGGGAAAAATCTAGAAATCCCTTCCCCCCTCCCACCTTTGTTGCAACTTACGCATATAGTTATCTACCTAGTGTTAAAAGGTTATCCTAGAACTCAGCCCATGGGCCCAAATGAAATAAAAGTAAACTAATCAAAATAAAGATAACAAGATAAAAGGCCGGCCTCCAGTCTTACGAAGCCCACGGCTCACGCGAAGTCCATGACTGCAGCATGCCTATTGCACAGCCCAAGCCCTCATTGATTCTCCTAAGTCCCACTTTACTCAACAGACCACCTTCACTTCCCTTCTTCTTCTCAATCTTTCCTTGCTGGTGTATGACATACCCTCCCCCGTTAAAAAACCATGCCCACAAGGTATGGGAAGTGTGAGCAAAGCTGATGGTAGGACTCCCATGATGCATCCTTGGCTTTTTGCCCCTACCAACACACTAATAGTTCCACCAAGGGTTGAGTTTTGAACTTCCTTAGCTGTTGGGACAACTCCTCCTCCGGCTCAAGCTTCCTGATGCCATGGTTGTCAACTGGTGGTAAGGTTGCGACGGGCATGACATGAGACCCAAGTTTACATTTCAACTACGAAACATGAAAACATTGTGGATCTAGGCATCCATTGGTAGCTTTAGATGATATGCGACCTCCCCAATGTGTTGCTCCACCTAGTATGGCCCATAGAAACAACAACAAAGCTTGAAGCTTTTTCGCTTATGTAGAGAGATCTGCCAATAGGGTTGAAGCTTTAAGTATACCCACTCGCCACTTCAAAGTGTTGTTTTTTTCATTTTAGATTTGCATTCTTTCTCATCCATTCCCGAGCCTTGCTAATGTTGTAACAGGTTCCAATTTTGGTCACGATGTTGCAAGGTAACTTTAACCTCTTCAACTTTAGTTGATCCAATGATGTAGTTTGATAAATTTGGAGGTTTATAGCCATAGAGTGCTTCAAAGGAAGTAACTTTAGTAGATGAGTGCTAGCTATAGTTGTAGCACCACTCAGCTAGGGCAAGCCAGTGTGTCCAATCTTTAGGTCTATCCCCAACATAGCTCCATAGGTAATTTTCAACCCATTTGTTAACGGCTTCTGTCTGACCATCTATTTGAAAGTGGTAGGCAGTGCTAAATGATAACTAGGTTCTTATGTGACTACACCCAAAGAATCACTCTAGTTATCCACTAAATTATGTGAAGTCGTTAAATTTTGTGAATATAATTCTAACCAAGGCAATAGAATTTTGTATATATAATTCTCAAAAATTTAAAAACTATGATTAAATTATGGTTATATCTACAAAATTTAATTTACAATTTAAATTATGTGATAGTTTGGGTTCAAATATAATTTTTTTGAACCCAAAAATAATTTTTAAGCCCAATAGGCCATGGGTATCATTGAAGTGGCCGGAGGGTAGGGCGGATGAGATGTCCTCCCCACCCCCGCCTTCCAAGGATAGGGGTGTGGGGGTGTAAACACTACCCCCTGCATGTAAGGGCAGGTGCGGGGAAGGATCGGCATATGTGGGTAGCACATCTAGAGACAAGAGATCACTTTTTCTAAGACCCCTAGTAGGAAATAATTTAATTCCTATCTTGCCATTAATGAGAACTGAGTATGAGACTGAAGTTACACAACTCATTACAAATAGAGGGTGAAATCATTGAATCTTACATAGAGTGCTCTTTAAAATTAGATAGGTAGTTAGAAGTTACAATGGATCAGCTCTAATAATTTAATATGATACCAAATATTAAATAATTTAAGTACTCAAAATATCCAATGCAACATGTGTTAATATTTGAAAAAGAAAATTTTTACTCATTATCCACACACACCACACATGACACAAAATACATAATTTTTTATTTTTTATTTTTTTCTCTTATCAAATATGTAGTGCATGGATGATGAGCAGAAGAACTCAATTAATTTAAGAAGAATAGAACCAAAAATAAAAAAAAAATAAAAAATATGTAGTGTGTGAAAATAATGAGTAGCAGAGTTCTAAAATAAATAAACATGTAAGGAGGGTGTGCGGTGTAGAAGAAACAGTGGGCTAATGCGTAGAACTTTTCTTTGAAATAATGAAGTTAGAGGGTGAAATAATTAATATTGATTATGGAATCTTATAAAGTATGCTATTTAAAATCTAATAGATAATTAGAAGTTACAGTGTATCAATTTAAATATTTTAGGATATCGAAAATACAAAAGAACTAATAATTTGAGTGCACAAAATTTATTTAATCCTATCTTGCACATAATCGGAAAAAGTAATGTTATATATTATAGTCTTTTCCTCTCTGATTGATTGTTTTTTTCTTTTTGTAAAATATAACACTTTTCATTATTTATGGATTTTCTTTTAAAAATAATTTACAAGTTGACCGACAATATTTCCTTCACAAGTGGAACAAACTCCTGAAGTGACTTTCTTGTTTCACCAATTTCAAATAATAATATGTGAAAAAAAATATGAAATATTAACTACACCGCAACAATTGTAGAGTGTTTGTTTTGAATTCAAATTGTGTCAAATAATGTGAAAAATACCCCAAAAGCATGTTGGAAGTAGGTGTGTGCAAACTGCAAATGACCCGATCATCCGATTGATCCGAGTAGTATGATCCAAACCGACTCGAATTTGTCGGGTTATTATTTGAGCGGGTCTCCAATCCAACTTATAACCAGTTTGAATAATTTGTGTCAACCTGTCCGAGAGTATAAAAGCCTACTCAGTCTCAAACCCTAGCCAGTAGCCGCCACTCAGTTTCTTCGCTTACTTAGCCTCAAGTCCTCCGGCAACCAGCTCCACGTGCTTCTAGCCAACATAGATGCCAACAGCAATGGCACCGTCGAGTTCGATGAACTCGTCTAGGCTGTCTTGCCCGATATGAGTACCAAATTCACATGCGACATCGGCAAGCTTAAACAAAAAGAAGATATACACAAAACGGAAAATGCAACGAAATAGGAATAGTGAAAAAGTTTTGAGTTTTCTTTTTCAATGTGAGTAATTCACCATGAAGGACTAAATTGAGGCATAGACTAGACTTCTTATGATAACAAAGTGAAAAAAATACTCGGAGAGAAAGGAAATGGAGGGAAGAATGGGAAAAGAGTTGGGTCAGTGGCGTAAGATCAGTGTAGAATCTGAACTCCTGAGCCGAGAGAGAAGCCAAAGAGGATGAGCTTTTTTGAGTTTGTTATGCAAATAAGAGAAGAGAAGAGGTTATTTTCCAGTCGAGAGGTAGAGGCTTACAGATCTATTCCAACACTCTCATTTGCTCTTGCAAGGCAGCAGCAGGTGTCAATCATGACAACGTAAGCTGTGAGGAGTCATGATGCCTTGCCATCAGAGAAACTTGCAGTGGTGGGGCTGGCCTTGGTCTAGGGGCAACGATCTGGTTCCTTGTGGTGATGTTGGCAAAGAAAAGTAATTAGCCATTTCTTGAATCTTCTATGTTGGCTATTGCTTTCTTCTCGAGGAAGACTCCTCTTTAAAGGGCGGGTCATACGGATTCGACCTGATTTCATTTTTATTTGGGTCGGATCAGATCGGCGCCTTAAATGTGTCTATTTGGGTCGGGTCGAGCACAAACCCAGCTATACCATATCAGGTTGCAAGCCTAGTTGAAAATCTATCAGACAATTGCGTGACCATCCTAAACCATTTTTCCATAGCTAGAAACAATCCTCAACTGCACCGGTGCATGACACTTTGACCATGCTACTGCTATAATATTACTCACGCTTGGGGTCCTGTCTCCTTAGAACTCAAGGATACAAAAGTACGATCCTATAGAACAGATCCTCTTCAAGTAAGGTCGTGGCATTCACCTCTGGTAGTTTTCTATATAAACCCCTATCTTCTTTAATACATCTCCAATGTGGGAGCAGACTAGTCTTCTGTGTGCACTATGTCCTGGGTTTGCTTTCGTGTTTACTTAGGCTAACTTTTTCTAAACAAATAATATAATAAAGTTCATTATTATACTATCATTAGTGTACTAGCTGATCTCCCCATATTAGGCTTGGTTTGATTATACATATCATCTCATTACGTCTCATTTCATTTAATCATTACAATTTTATCAAATTTACACACATAATATAATAAACAATTTAACTTTTTTAAATATCAAAACAAAAAATATTAAAAAAAGTATATTACAATAATATTTTATTCAATTTTCATCAGTGACTGAACCAAGAATTTTTTTAAGGGGGCCCAATTTTTCTAACTTATGACACATCTATGTAAAATTAAAAACAAAAAAAAAAAGACAAATCTTAATCTTAGTTTCACAAAAAAACATAAAAGCGGAACTATATATAAAAAGTCAGATCTCAATACTTTGCTATATACATGTAAAGATAAAATTCTAAAAATAGAACTTAACAACTATTTCAGATTTTTGACGATAATATTTCGTAGATTTATATTCATCCATTATTACTTTTGTAATAAAATATTTAGAATTTGTTTTCTTAATAAAAACTGTCAAGTTATCTTTTAGAAGCCTATCTTTCATTCTAGTAGCTAGTTTATCAAGTTTAATATAAAATCTAGATTTTAATTTGGTGTCACATTAAGCATATATTATTACAATTAAGATCTTAAATAAACATTTTTTTGCTCAACATATATAAAGTCAAGGGAATAAAAACTTCTCAAATATTTTTCCTATATATCATCAAATTTAAATAATTTATTGAATTTATTTCACTTCAGTTCCATATTAAAAAGTCTAATATTGTATAATAAAATACTTTGTGATACAAATTAATAATTTTATTATTTCTCATAAACCTAACTTTAATTTAATTTTAGAGGGAGCATATAATAGAAAATAGATATATAATATATCAAAATTGTACAAAATGTTAGGACTATAGGAAAAAAAATTGAAAAGAAATTTATATCTATATATAAGTTTTAGAAGATCTTAGAGAGCATGTAAGAATTATAAATTTTTTTGGGGAGGGGGGCAACCATCAATGTGGTTCCACCATTAACTTTCATATCATTTTAACCGAACGAGATCTTAATTGCAGGGCCTAACTCGATCCGATGAAATCAGTAGTACTCCAAGTCCAACACCAACCCTGACCTAATTCGACCCACGTAGATTGGCCCAAACCAAACTGCTCAGTTGATCAACCCAAGCCTACAAATATTGTTACAGTACCTGACAGCTTTAATATATAAATTTTATTATATACAAATAAAGTTACATATTAATTTATATATTAATATTAATTTATTTATATTTAAAATTTAAATTAATACTATTTTTAATAAAATTTATTTTTTGATCAATCACATTAGATTGGTGTATATATTAGTGCACAATTATGTTTGTAATTAGATTTTTCCTTAATATATATGTACAATTCCGGTGGATGCTAATATATATATATATATATATATAAATATATATATATTGAATTAAATTATGCGCATACATATAAAAATAAAAAACAGAGAAATTATTGTTTGCACCCTGTAGTACTTATCGATCGCTCTTTTATAATGTTCATCCACTACTGTCTAATCTTTAAGATAAATAGAAAATAGGCCATATTGTAGTATAGCCATAACAATCCTATATATATTAATATAGGATACGCAATTATTAATTATATATTGATAATTTATCTTTTTACAAAATGCTATTCATTTAATTTCTTAATTTTAAGTATTATCATCTGATCTTAATGTGTAATCATGTGATTAAAAAATGAATAAAAAACAAAAAATATATATATATTTTTTTATATTTTTTAAAGAACAAGATCAGATTTCATTAATCATCAAGAATCAATACAAGCTTTGTCACTCAAAATAACAGACATAACCTCCCATTGTCCTCCCTCAATCCAGACAGCTAATTCAGAAGTTAGACCTTTTGCCAATTGTGCAGCAGCATGAGCTGCCTTGTTGCCATCTCTAACGTCTTAAAAATAATTTTTTTAGTTCTATATATATATATATATATACATGGCAACGTACTTTGATCACAATTACCTACTCCATTTAATTCTCTCCTTTCATAATTTATTTATTAATTTTTGTATTCGATCTCCAATATTTCTCTAATAATTTAGAGCTAGCTAGGATTTTTGATCTTACGGTTTGATGTCACCATTGACGCGATGTTCTTGTTTTGACAGTCCTGTTAATTTGAATGATATGTTGTACAACGTCATGAGCATTGAGCACATACATGCAACAGTACGATCTGATCTTTTTCACAAGTTGATATAATATCTACTACATCCTCGAATATCGCTCATGATCATAATTTGGTCGTATGAAAAAACAGATCGAATGGTACCGTCTCACATTTGTCTTGTATCACATGATTATTTGAATTATACTTCCATTCGAAATTAATGCATGTTAGCTAGTGATCATGATCATCCGAAATTAATTTTGATTTAAAGCCATGATCTGGTTCTAGATTTCTTGGTACTGATCTTACCAATCCTTCTACCTAATATGCTGCATGCAGGTTTGAGGAACCATATTATTGTGTTTCATATTAATTATATATTGTCACTATAAGAAAGATGACTTTTTGCATCACTTAAATTGAATGTAAAAAATATAAAATGGTTGTCAAAATTTTTTCGTAACCATTTTATATTTTTCGCATCCAATTTAAGTGATACAGAAAGTCATTTTTTCTTTAAGTATGTAATCAAGTAGTACTGATATATAGTTAATATATATGAGCCCTAGCTAGCTACCTAATTATCTCAAAGTTCACAAGGTCGCATTATCTTTAAAACATATTAATTTAGTAATGTAAAGTTAACAAATTAGAGATTCGATCCATATCTCATTGTTCCATATTGATTGGGGTTTCCAAAGTGATCTTAAGTGTTAATTGGTAACACAAAATTTGGACTGGCAGATCGATCGAGACACCTATGGTGGGGACGTTCCTAATTGGCATATATGTCAGTGAGATATTCCCTCTGCGAAAGCTCATCATGATCATCATCGTTCACCCTTTTGGAACTTCCTGCCCACTCCAATAAGAATCAACCCACATGCAAGCTTTGTCGACCAAAATACATTATCTATGGTACTGATACTGCTAGCTAGCTGCATGCAGCTAGCAAAAAAAAAAAAATCTTTGTCCATATATATGTCTTAGCTTTTGTCAGGAATATTAATGAACCCCAGTACTCTCCATAGGACTTCGATCCCATTGGGAATTTAGTTGTATTGTTCAAGATCAGGAAGCTGGGGGGTCCCTCACGAAGCGAATTATGTTAAAAGTGTCTCTCCTTCCCCTTTAAAGCATTCCCTTTCCTGATTTCATTCTCATGTGAAGGGTTCTTGGAAAAATGCAAAATGTTCTTTAATTAGCTTCCAAAATGGCTCTGAAAGAGTCGGCCGCCGGTCTATATATGCAAATCATCCCTAGAGTGCATGTATTGATCATAATTATTTGCAAATATCATTAACTCATGTAAAGAGTAAATTAAATTCCTAGCTAGCTATTGTTATAAGCTCATCATGTACAATATATATGGTGCAAAATCAATTTTGGAGTACTGATCAAAAGGAGCAATATTATTTCTTGCATGTGTTTGCAAGACTGATTTTGGAACAGCAAGCTAGCTAGCGAGGTTGATCATCTAAAGCATATATATATAGATATATAACATGATCTGATTGCTAATTAACAAGGTCGTAGGACGAGGTAGGAGTCTAGGACAATTCATTTGTAAGTTGCAACCAGCTGCTAGCTAGCTAGCGGGTCCACAATTAATCTGAGAGTTAAGTGATTATTTTCTCCACTTTTTATAAGGATCGATGTGGGTCAAAATTAATCGATAGAATAGCATGGTTTTCCTAGTGGTGGTGTTACTGATCATCGAATAATGCATGTCCGTTTCTATGCCTAATGTTGGACGTACGTACGTCGTTGCAGCTGGCAAAATTTGTTTTTCGGACCGACTAATTAATTAAATATTAGGACATATTAAGTGGAAATTATAAATAATTGTCATGCACGTATAACGTACGTACTCTCAGTTACGTACACCCATAAAAGAACAGCTTCAGTATATATACATGTACGTACAGATCGAACATGAAATGAAATATATGAAAAGTTCATTCCTTTTGTACTCAGTTTTTTATGGTATCTATAGCCACTATGATTCGGACTGTAGCTTAGGAAAATGCATTTCTTACCATGAAAGTTGAGTTTGTGAGAATTGTAAGGTTTAATCAGTAAAGGGTAGCAGTAGCAACCAAAGACTTTTAAGTTGTTTATAGTCTGGAGCCTTATGGAAGAGAGTGGTGTAGGGTGATTATTCAAGGTTGAGGAGAGGAGTAGGCAATCTGTTTATGAGAAATACTACTGTTAAGAATGCATCAACCCAATATTTTTGTGCAAGACCTGAATGTGATAAGAGAGCTAACCCAGTTTCAGTTATATGCATATGTTTCTTTTCAGCAACCTCATTTTATTGAGGTGTATGAAAACAAGATATTGGATGAAGTATTTCATACATGTTTAAGAAGTGCTTGAACTAATGTGAGGTGGTGAGAACTAATGTGACGTGAACTCACCACCTCCATTAGTTTGAAAATGATAGTTGTGTTGAACCGATTTTCAACAAAGCACTTAAACTTGACAAAACATGAGAAAACTTTAGATTTTTTAGTCATTAGAAACAACCAGGTATACTTGGAAAAGTCATCAATAAAAATAACATAGTGACTACAACCTCCAATAGATTGAATAAGAGATGACCAAACATCAGAATGGATGGCTTTTAAAGAACTAAAACTGACTCTTCAAGATTGACTAAAAGACAATTGTTTTATTTTTGCTAGCTAACAAGATTCACAGACAAAGGAAGATACATTTTGTTAGGACACTGGAAGTTGAAAATGCTTAAGAACATGTTCAGTTATTGGTTGAGATGAGTGTCCAAGTATGTGATGCCACATAGACTTTGACACTTTAACTCCCATCATGCAGGTAAACCTTGTGTTATTTTTGATAAATGCACTTTCCTAGCCCCTGATTAGGTACAGTCTTCAATCCCTCCAACCCATACTTCCCTTGTTATTTTACCAGCACCAGCACTACCATGCATCTTCTTTAACTAACCAATTTCAAGCACCACCTACTTCCCCTTCACCCATACTGTCCCTGTCTTCTATTATTGACTCACATGACAATGCCTCAACTCATTCTCATCAACCATCCATAATAGTTGCTCATTCTCTATCTCATAACCCCATGACCACTAGATCTCAAGCTGGTGTTTTCTTGTCCCAAACAGTACCCAGATTACTAATTGTTTTATAGCACCAAGCATTCTTATGTTTCACTCAATACCTCTACTTTAACTACTAAACCTAACACATTTGCTCAAGCTGCAATATCTATTGAATGGATAGTTGTCAAGGCGTTAGAATTTGAAGCCTTACAGGCTAATCAAACATAGGAACTTTGTCTCAGACCTTCATATAAAAATGCCATATATTGCAAGTGGATTTACAACTTGAAACTTAAAGCAGATGGTAGGTACCATAGATAGATACAAGTCTAGATTGGTGGCAAAAGGGTTTGAGCATCCAATTGTTATTGATTTTCTGAGACTTTTATTCCTATGGTGAATCCAACAACAATAAGAATTGTGCTTGCCTTAGAAGTTTCTTACAACTTGCCACTTCATCAACTAGATGTATCAAATGCATTTTTGCATGGCCACTTGAATGAGGAGTGTTTATGGAACAACCTTATGGATTCATTGATAAATCATATCCTCATCATGTATGTCGACTCAAAAAGGCCATCTATGGCCTCAAACAAGCTCTTTAAGCTTGGTTCACAATACTATCCCAAGCTCTTCACAATCTTGGTTTTGAGGAATTTAAAGTTGATTACTCTCTTTTCACACATCACATTGACTCCATCAATGTCTTTGTATTAGTTTATGTGGATGATCTTATAATCACAGGCTCAAGTAATTCATTTATTCAAATACTCATTACTCAGCTGAGTCGAGATTTTGCAATGAAAATCCTGGGCACCTTACATTACTTCTTGGGAATTCAAGTTTAGAAGGACTCAAAAAGCCTTCACCTCAATCAATCAAAATACATAGCTAATCTACTTCATCGAGCTAAGATGCTAGGGGCAAAACCTTACTCTAATCCACTAGCCTCGGGTTCCAAATTGTCAAAATAAGTGGAGAGCCTCTCACAGATGATGCTGAATACAGACAGTTGGTTGGAGCACTACAATATTGTACCATTACTAGACCTAACATAGCTTTTCCAGTAAATCAACTTTGTCAGTTCATGCATTCCCCAACAATTGGACATTTCATAGCACTCAAAAGAGTATTGAGATATTTGAAGGCTACACCTCACTATGGATATTAGTACACACCAAGCTCACTTCACCTCAATGCATATTGTGATTCAGATTAGGCAAGGTCTATTGATGACATACAAAAGATCTACAATAGGCTTTGTTGTGTACTTGGGTTCCTCATTGATCTCTTGGAATGCAAAGAAACATGTAGTAGTATTTCACTCTAGCACTGAAGCAGAGTACAAGTTAATGGCATTGGCTATTGCTGAAATGTTTTGGATTCACATGCTTCTCAAGGACCTTAATGTTCCTCTTCTTTCCACTCCAATGCTATGATGTGACAACTTGGGTGCATTAAGTCTAACTTCTAATCCTATTTTTCATGCTAGGATTAAACATAGAGAAATTGATTATAATTTCATAAGGGATAAGATTCAAAACAAGAATATCGTAGTAAAGCATATTTCTACTACAGAGCAAGTTGCTGATGATTTTACTTGTTACGTGACAAGCTAATAGTTCAAGATTCACGCATTAGCTTGCAGATGCCGACTGTTAATGAAGGAAATCAAAATGACAGAAATGACAACACATGACTAAATTCACTGCAGCTCAATATCATTTAAGTCTCCAGGATATTAGCACTACCATATAGGCATATTGATTTCTTGTAACGGATAATAGTTTATAAATGTTGATTTGTTACCTTGTATAGATTAAATTACCTTGTATATAATTTATCTACAGCTTCAATATATATACATGTATGCACATGAAATAAAATATATGAAAAGTTCTTTGAAAAATGATATTATTACTACTCAACTACAACTTATTTATAATTCTTTTTGTATTTGATTTTTTTTTAATTTTTTATTTTACTTAATGATTAAGGAATTGAGTATTAATAAAATTATATATTTTTTTAAATTTTTTCTTAATAATTAAAGATATTAAAAAATTACTTAAAAAAATAAAATAAAAAAAAAATTTAAAATTCACGTTAATAATAAATGGATTGTAATACAGTCCTAACTCTATCACTACCTATTCTTTATCTCTGTACTCGGTTCTTTCAATTACATCATGACTTACCCGTCAAACATAACTTTATTTATATTTTAATAAAAAAAGTTTATTTTATAAAAAGGAAAAATGGGGTTACGTAACTATCGCACGTGGAGGGAAAAGCTGTATTGCCGCAGAAGTGGAGACATGGGGCGGGGTCCATGCAGTATTATAAGCTGAGTGAGGTGGGATATTTCTAACATCACATCTCAATCCGATCATCTCATGCATTAATGTTGTCCATTCAGTCTTTCACTGTTCAAGCTACGCTGCTAGGGTTTCAACTTTCATCACCCCTCCCCAGGCCTCGCTTTTTCATCAGCCTTCTTCTATCCACTATATACGTACCTTATTTATACGTACCTTATTTATATATATATATACTCCTTATAATTTTACAGGTGACCAGCCCATAAAAAAATCTGGTCCCTCATGCGTGATGATCTGTTATATCCATGTAACCTTAGTATTAATTGTGAGGATAACGACTAGTACTACTACTGCATTATTTTTCTCCATGCCCCGGCTGGCCTCAAGCTTTTTGTGAGTGGTAGTACTCGTGTTAACATTCTTATAGAAAAAAAAAGGGTTATGGATCTTGAATTTCTTTTTTAATAGTTTTTTTATACCCTCTCCATATATATTAATAAATCATAAATCATTGACTGTATGTAAACTTCAAAATTCCACTCATTAGATTCGATCGTGCTGCTGCAGTAAACAGTAATATGTAAACATATCTGTGTGTGTATATATATTACACACACACACACATACATATATATATATATATATATATATGTATATGCATCATTAACGGCTCTTTAATTTTTTTATGACAATTAAACATATATAGTACTTCCACCCACAAATAAGGTCTCTTGATTCCTAACCTTAAGTCCTTGATCAATGTGTATATTAATGTTATGCATCAATTAATGTAATTTTCCTGTCAAAACATCTTCCATCATTTATCAAGAATATGGCATTTTATTCATGTAAAGGAAAAACTAATGTTGTTTTTAAAAACGCATGCTTTGTCTTGATTAAAAGAATATTGTAAGTCATGATCTTTTTAGTACTTTTACCAACTTTTTGGTACTTATAAAAAATAATTTAACCCCCTAAATTTATGTTCGGATTTTAAGGTCTAAAGTTGGAGAGAAATAGACATACGAGCTTTATGATCTAACTTGCTTGAATGAATTTCTTAGCCAATATTAAATCGTCAATAAATATTAAATTAACGCCTATGTTTTGTGTTTATTTCCCTACCAATTTTATCTTTTTAGTTTGTATAAAGACTTTAAGGGATTGGTGCCATTTTACGAGATTCAGCTGGGCAAGTGATCATGGCTACTTCAAAGCTTGAAGAAGAAGTGGAAATGCCATAAACTGTGGAATTACTTACTATTTTTTGAGGGATGCAACTGTGTTCTTTTATGGGGATCTCGTACATTGAGGTTGAGAGCGACTGCTTGCTGCTCGTCTAATCTTTGCAACAAAATAGTATGTCAAATTCTATTGGTAATTTATTTTCTGAAGTGCAAATGTTGTGTAGGTGTTTTACAAGTTGTTCTTTTACTCGTGCATAGAAAGTGTTATAGGGCATGTCATCAGCTTGTTAGAAATGCTTGGAAAGTAGAGACTAATGAGATGTGGTGAGATTGTATTCGAGACTTTATTTCTCAAGCCTTATGGTTTGATAAATGTCTGTAATTGTTTATCTCGAATGAAAATAGTTGTTTCTATTATAAAAAATAAAAAATAAAATCTTTAAGAGATTGTAATGATATAACAAAAATTCAAAATTAGAGATCAAACAATTTAAGCCATTGATCAATATGTATTATGCTATACTACAATACTATAGTTTTGGGTTAATTGTAAAATTAGCATAATAGATTTTTATATTTTTACAAATGGAGGCCGCAATATTCAACTTTTGTAACATTGATATATGAATTTAAAGGGACTATATAACAATTATTACTTTCGTCAATATTTGTAGAAAACTACTAGAATCGAGGATTGTCACATGGCATACTGATGTCATGTGTCGGCCAAGAGAAGATTTGATGTGGCATCCATATGACAAGTGACAATTCTCCTGTTAGTTTTGTAATGAAAGATTGATAGAAGAATGTAATTGCGAGTTTTAAAGTTGAAAACTGTAGTCTCGATTTGAAAAAATGTGAAAACCAAGTAGTAATTTTGCATAATTTAACACTACCAGCTTTCTAGCTAGCATGGATGCATGCATGGTGTGTCCGTTAGTTGGTGATGGTGGCATTAGAAAAAGTAGTGCCGATCGATGATGGTGGTTGGTGATCGCAAGCTAGGGTGTAAACTACTTGAATTTGCTTATAATGGTGGAACTGGCTGGGTTTTGTTGCATTGCATGCTTTTGAAACGTTTATAATTTTGAAACTACAAAAAAATCTGAATACGAATTAGGAGAAGTATCCACGAGCTTGCTAGGAACAATTTGCAAGTCACCAAAACATCTTATTTTTCTAAACTTGGAGAAAAAATATTTCAGGAGGAAAAATATCCTAGAGATCGAGTTGTTTTTTCCTCCCTCCAAATCGAAAACTATATATAAAGAATGAAGAAAACCTAAGAGCATCCTTAATGGATTAGTCAAAATTAAAGGACACTTTTGATGAATGTGAGATGAATGTTGACTTTTGACTATTCTATTCACATAAATTTTCACATTGGAATATCTATTTTTTCATTATATGACAATAAAATAATATAAAATGAATTTCACTTTGGCTATTTACATCAAATCTTAACATTGGATTATCCATTTATTCATTATATAGTAATAAAATAATTAATTATATATTAATTTATTTTATTTTATCAATTTTACTATTTTATAATTTATTTTATTTGAGTTGCATGCGGTGGATTTTCTATGAAAACAGTAGTTGGAATTGAGTGGAATGATGAATGGAGAGAAATAATTGATGAAATAAACACTTGGTGTAGCTACAGCAGCAAGCAAATTCAAAAATGCTTTTGGTGTTTACTGTAGCTAAAGTCCAAATATTTGGAGTTTGGCTAATCCATTATGATAGTATTTTGGAATCTAATAGCTAAATGTAGGATGGATTTTGCTTTTGACTAAGAGTGATACTACATACAATCGTGGAATGCATAAGTACCGTGTAATCATTTTGAAAAAAATTGAGTTTACGATTAAAAAGTTAATTTTTTTCATATGAATCCCGTGTTAATTTACTTTTTTCAAAGAAACTCTATAGCGCTTGCACAATCCACAGCTGCAAATATAATTTATTTTTCACTAATCCATCAAGGATGTGGTCAAGTACTCATGTTTGATCTTTAAACAGATAGCAATTACATCTAATGGCCACTATTGCACCTCCATGAATCCAGATTAAAAAGATGATTTTGTTTGAAAACTCAAATAATAAACAAATAGAAAGTAGCTAGAAATTAAGAAAGATATTGAATTTTACAAGGAAAAATCTAATTGCAAGTACAATTGTGTACTAATATGTGCACCAATCTAATGTAATTGGTCAAAAAGTAAATTTTATTAAAAATAATGATAATTTAAATTTTGAATATGAAGAAATTAATATTGGTACGCAGATTAGTACTTGACTCACTACAAGAAATTTAATTTTTAGGGACGAAATTCCTTAGGAACGAAATTAATTTCATCCCTAAAAGTACTTTTCTGAGACGAAATTTTAATTTCATCCCAAAACATGAAAAATCTTATAAATCCCTTCGAACTAAAACATAGTAGTTCGAACTGGAGATTCTGAGACGAAATTCCTTAGGAACGAAATTAATTTCATCCCTAAAAGTACTTTTCTGAGACGAAATTTTAATTTTATCCCAAAACATGAAAAATCTTATAAATCCCTTCGAACTAAAACATAGTAGTTCGAACTGGAGATTCTGAGACGAATTAGGTTGTCTCCAAAAATCTATACCGTTCGAACTAATTAAATTTAATTCGAACAGAAAATTAATTCATTTGAATGCAATATTATTTGTTCGAATGAGTATTAACGTGTTTGAACAGTATTATTTAATTGAAAAGATATATTGTTAAAATTGTAAGAATACATATTTTTTCTATTAATTTTTTATCATTTCCAAAGTAAATAAAAAGTTATATATATTATATATTATGATTTACAATGAATTAAAATATTTACAAATTCATAAATTAATTTTATGTAATTAATTTAAAAATATTTTAATTAACTAAATATTAATTTAAAGATAGTATCATTTTTTCAATTATCGTGAACACTAAGTATAATGAGAAGAAAATATAATTAACAATAAAGAGGCTAGCAAACATTAAAAATAAAAACTATACTACATTAATTACATTCCAAAATGAGTTAGACGTTCTATACAACATAAAAAAGTAAAAAAAATTACTAACAATATTTATTTATTATATAAATCAAAATCCTCCTATAAAGTTTGCAAGCGTCCTTCTAGGTCCTTAAACTTCTCCATCATGGGCTGAATGAAGTCCCTCAATAAAATGTCGCTGTGCTCCGCCAATATAGCTCGTACCTCATTTGGAGTAGCCCCAACAGGGTGTCTCTCAATAGGAGCAACAGCAGTAAAAGCTGGATCAGTAGGCAGAGGCTGATCCTGTAGGACTGTACAAGTCTTTGACAAGTGACCCTTGCTCTTACTGAATGTGATCTTGTTAACGGGCCCCATCTGTGGCGACCTCCGCTCAGTCAAAGTCACTGTAACCCTTGAATGGAGTAAGAGGTTAGATATCAACAGCGCAAATGGTAGACTACCTCCACCCGAATAGCGTGACTCTATGGGAATGCGGAGGAAGAAATATAATGCCAGATCAATCGGTTCCCCCTATGCTAACGGTAACAAAAATCTGGCCCGCTCGATCCCGAAATCAGTCTTGTATTTTTTCGGATCAATGTTATACCCAACAATCAAATTAAGCATTCTGAAAAATGCTATACAGTCGGCCTGTCAGATCATTTTACTGCCATCATATGGAGGAGCCTCAGGGTCTTGCACTAGGTCACGAACCTGATCGTCTGTGAGACCATCATCAGGTACCTCATCACCGCTCTCACTATCATCCGAGCTAGCATCCAGCTCTGTAGTCTGTACATCCGGCGCTGGTGATGAGGATGCAACTGTTGTGTCCTCTCCAGATGGTGCAGTCGCTGTTGCTCTCGTTGCTGCTGCTGCAGGATAGGCACCGGGCTCTCGCCGCAAATCTAGAAACTCAGCAATAACGCGAGGAGAGAATATAATACTCACTCCCTGGACTACTAAGTTATAGCATAGAGCATCACCAGACTGCTCACCCATGGCACGGTAAAACTCACCGACCATCTCAAGATATGTTGTGCCCCTCTGTGGACAGATCGGGGTCCATCAACGATCGATGATAATGTCATGTATGCTCCACCCCTCCCAAGTGAGGTCACGGAAGTCACCTAGAATGATCTCCCGCTCAACTAGTATAGGCCTGACGGCCGGCTGAGAAGAAGCTGCGGAGGTACTTTCGACTGTCTGGGGTCTGGAACGTTTTCTTCCACTACTGCTTGTCATTAGTATACTGTTGATGTATAAAATATATATTTGATCTAATTAAAGTGAATTAGAGGAATGATGATGTTGTGCTGTCATGTTTGACAACTGCTTATTCGAATGGCCTTTAATTCCATTCGAATTAAATTATATTCATTCGAATGAACATAAAATTAATTTGAATGACCTCAGATAACTCCATTCGAATGAGCATAAACTTCATTCGAATAAAATTATATTCCATTCAAATGAACCCAAATTTAATTCGAATGGACTTGACTTTAATTCGAATGAAATTTATATTCATTCGAACGGACCTAAGCCAAACAGACATGGCTGAGTTAATTCAGACTTGAACCGACACATTCATTTTTCACAAGGAATCCAATATTTTAATCGGTAGAAATGATTTAGGAGTAAATCTCTATTATTTCTACCGATTATAGTTGTGTCATTTGGCCCCAAAACAACAAAATGGAGCCGGATTGATTCAAAATCCGACCCCCCCAAAACTAACCAAAAAACTAATAAAAATAAAACTCATTTAACCCATACCTCTTATTCTAGGAGATTTGAGGAGTTGGTCGGAGTTAGTGGAGGCGTTGTGGCTGCTAACGGCGGAGAAATTGAAGAGTAAATTTGAATGAGAGGAGGCACGAAATGAATGGAGAAGTAACTAGTTCGCAGCTTAAATAACGTAATTTCGTTCGAACGGAAATATAATCAGTTCGAACTAAAAGGTATAAGCTCGAATTAAAAGGGTATAAGTTCGAATGAATTATATAATACTTCATAAAATATATATATATATATAAGTACAAGAGGTAAAACAATACGTTTTATATTAGTAATACTAGTATATAATACTAGTATATAATACTAGTATTAGTACTAATAAAAAATTTCTCACTAGTATATATAATATATATTAGATAACTATATATAGATAGTATAGAGTTTTATACTAGTTACTTATATATATTGTAAGTAACTAGTATATATATATGTAATAGTATATATATTATGCATTAGATGAGTATAAAATAGTATTGTGTAAAGCATTGCATTATAAAGTAAATATAGTAAGTATATAGTAAAACATTGCATTAATTATAAGTATAAAAAACATATTTCTAATATATTTAGTTTGTATATTAATAATAAACCAAGTACTTGGACTATATTATAAAGTATTACAGTATTATTCGTTTTCATATTTTGATACTATCTATACTTTAATATCACTTAGTATTATACTATTAGTGATACTTAGTATTATACTTATAGTGATACTAACTTATAAGTATAATACTATTAGTGATTGTAAATAAAATATTATACTATTTTAAATACTTAATATTATAGATTGATAAGAAAATTAGTATTATGATATTAGTGACACTTAGTATTATATAGTGTATATAATTTTTACATATACACATAATAATATTGGGTGTATTATGTGTATAGTTATATATTTCTCTAATTATCTGTTCGAACTAATATAATGTCAGTTCGAATAGAGATATTTCATGTTCGAACAAATTTTTTTTGTTTGGAGGGAAAATTCGCGCCAAGTTATCGGTATATGCTGAAGAATATTCCTTTTTCTGTTCGAACTGGAAAAATATTAATTCGAACGGGAAAAAATTGTGGGAAAAATTAGCGGTATTTGGATTTTCGCGTTTGAACTTATAAAAATTTAGTTCGAATGGAAATGCACATATTATTAATCCGATCCTTTCACTTCATTTTCACTCGGATTGAAGATTGAGAAAATGAGAGAGAGCGTGGCAGAGGCTGTGAGAGAGTGTTGTGGAGAGAGAGAGCTTGAAAGCATTGAGAGAGAAGAGATTCTTGAGAGAGAAATGAGAAGGACAAGAGGTAAGTTGTTTTTTTTTTTGTATTTTTCATTCCGATTTTCGTTTACAAATATCTTAATATTTTTTGCATTTATTTGTTGGGATAGAACAACAGTTTTATGTGTTTTATGTATATATATGTATTGTGGATTGACTGAAATTTGAATTGCTAGTACAAGAGGTAAGTTTTATTAGTTTTCTAAGTTGTTTAATAATCATATTTAGGGATATCCATATAGTTGTCAATGTGTTATATTGAAATATGGCATCATGAATGTGAAAATTGTGTTTTGTGGTTCAGTTTTGTGCTCTGTTTCGTGACTGGTTTCTGGGTTGGTTTAATTTGAACGCTCTGAATACCGTTCGAATATATTTTTATTTATTCGAATAGAATATAACTCGACCAGCGTTCCATTCGAACTTATAGAGTGTTTGTTCGAACAATATCAATTAAATACTTATTATTTGCAGTGATAATTAAATAGCAGTTAATACTCCAAATATAATAATAAGATAGTTAATTAAAAAATTATAATTAAATATTTGAACATAAGTAAGTACTCAAGTATTAATTAAGATGATTAATACATAATGTATAATTATATAATATCTATGATAGTGTTTAATTAAATAGCTTAATACTCCAAATATAATAATAAGATATTTAATTAAAAAATTATAATTAAATATGTGAAGATATTTAAGTACTCAAGTAATAAGATGATTAATACATAATGTATAATTAATTATATCTAAGTACACTAATTGAATAACTTAATACTCCAAATATAATAATAAGATATTTAATTAAAAAATTATAATTAAATATTTGAACATAAGTAAGTACTCAAGTATTAAATATTTCAAAATCTTTAATGGCCCATCATGTATACTTGTAATGTAATCTTCCCATGTATTTGTGATGTATGCTTGTTATGTTTACTACTGAGTGTTTGGATTTTGTAGTTATTTTACATGCAGCTAAACTTTAGACCCGTTCGAGAGTTGTGGCCAAATATTCTCTTAAAGAATATTTGGGTATAACTCTTGAATTGTCTAAAGTTGACAGTTTGGGATTCTATCATCTATATGGCATATATACTTAGTTATAACTCCTGTGTTAGTCAATTTAAATTTTGGTTTAGCATTTTCCTACATTCTTCGAGTATGTAGTTCATAAGTTTCTCGGCTCATGAATAGGGTTGACGACTTATCGTGACTAGCATACTTGGAGAATTGTAGGGAAATGCTGCCGAAATTTTTACTAACATATGAGTTTTAGACTAAGTATATATGCGATATAGATGATAGTCTCTCGAATGGGATATGACCAACTACCTTAAAAGTATAGGGTAATTAAACACATGTATTGTAATAGTTGAATGATAGTGTTTATCCCATGATTGTGGTTTTATTTTATAGATGGATAAAAGTTAGATGTTGTTAGATAGACTTGGTCGAGACTATAAGCAATATGCACAAGGGGTGAAGTTTTTCTTAGAATTTGCTTGTGGGAGTGTTGATAGTCGAGGATTTATAAGATGCCCATGTAAGAAGTGCAGAAACCTTATTTCATATAATATGACGACTGTGGAGGATCATTTATTCGTAAATGGAATTGATTCTAAATTTCACATTGGGTTTTACATGGAGAATCATTTCCCCAAGGAGTTAGATTTGGCAGTCATCTCAATCAGATGGATGAATGTAACGAGATCGAAACGGAGGACATAAATGTTGATATTTCTGATGATAGTTATGATAATGGAGAAGATATGACTGAAATGTTAGGAGATCTTGGCGCAGACATATTTGGTGCCAGGGTTGGAGAAGGAACATCTACCCAGTCATTTGAGGGAAATGAAGACTTTGGATCATTGTGGGAGGATGCACAACGAGAATTGTACGAAGGGTGCACCTGTCATAGCAAGTTGTCATTCACTGTCAGGTTGCTCCATATAAAGTCTATTTGTTGTATTTCTGCAAAGGCTATCGATATGCTGCTTGAATTATTTAAAGAGGCTCTGCCAAAGGATAACGTAGTACCTCAAAATTTTTATGAAGCGAAGAAATTGAAGCGAGGGTTAGGATTTGATTATAATATCATCCATGCATGTAAGAATGATTGTGTTCTCTTCTGGAAGCAATATGCAGAATGTGAATCATGTCCGGTGTGTCTTGAGTCAAGATGGACATCAGATAAGCATAATGTACCCCAAAAAGTGTTAAGACATTTTCCGCTTATTCCTCGACTTCAAAGATTATTTACTTCCCAGATGACTGCGAAAGATATGACTTGGCATCACACAGAAAGAGTTCAAAATGATCAATTTCTCACTCATCCTGCAGATTCCTTACAATGGAAGAAATTTGATGACGAGTATCCATGCTTTGCTGAAGAACCTCGCAATGTACGTCTTGGTTTAGCATCTGATGGCTTTAATCCATTTGGCAACATGAGCACTTCTCATAGCACTTGGCCTGTCATAATAATGCTTTATAATTTGCCACCATGGAAGTGTATGAAGGATCCTTATTTTATGATTACTCTATTGATTCCAGGGCTAAGGTCACCAGGAAATGAAATAGATGTATATTTGCAGCCAATGATGGAAGAGTTGAAAGAGTTGTGGGAACAAGGTGTCAATACATATGATGTGGCCGCTTCATGTGAATTCAAAATGCATGTTGCAGTACTTTGGACAATAAATGATTTTCCGACATACGGGAACTTGTCTGGGTGGAGCACAAAGGGAAAAATGGCTTGTCCTGTTTGTAACAAAGATACACAGTCTCAGTGGTTAGCGAATGGCCGGAAATTATGTTTCATTGGACACCGTCGATATCTACCTCATGATCATAGATGGCGAAACAATAGGGTAATGTTTGATGGAACGGTTGATCGTAGGTCATCACCGCCAGAGTATTTTGGCAGTGATATTCTCACTCAATTGGCAGATATCTCAGACAACAGATTTGGAAAGAATGCAAGATGCCAAAAGAGGAAAAGACAAGCACTGGAATTGAATTGGACCAAAAAAAGTATTTTTTTTTAGTTGCCATACTGGTCTACCTTAATACTGCATCACAATCTAGACGTAATGCACATTGAAAAAAATATATGTGAGAATATTTTGGGTACCTTGATGTCAATACAAGGAAAAACAAAAGATACAGTCAACTCTTGTAAAGATTTGAAAGAGTTGGGAATTAGATTAGAGTTGCATTTGCAAGATACTGGGTCATCAGCTTATATGCTCCTTAGATGGTATACACTTTCAAGTGATGAGAGAAAAAAATTCTGTGATTGGTTTATGACAATCAAATTACCCGATAGTTATACTTCAAACATGTCAAGATGTGTCCGACCTCATGATTGAAAGATAACTGGTCTAAAAAGTCACGACTGCCATATATTTTTACAGCGATTGTTGCTAGTTGGTGTGTGCGGAAAGCTTACTCCAGATGTTTGTACAGCTATCACAGAATTAGAGCGATTTTTCATAAATATTTGCAGTAGAACTTTGAAAGTTGATGCCTTATTAAAAATGGAAGCTGACATTGCATTGATATTGTGTAAATTGGAGAGTTTGTACCCGCCTTCATTCTTTGATGTAATGGTTCATTTGGCTGTGCATCTCCTTCGTGAGGGTTTAGTTGCTGGCCCCGTTTAGTATAGATAAATGTATCCTATTGAACGGTTTTTGGGAAAACTTAAGCGATCTGTGGGGAATAAGGCTCGTCCGGAAGGATCGATCGCAGAGTCATATATTCATAATGAGTGGCATACATTTTGTTCAATGTATTTCCGTAGGGTTGATATTAGATTTACAAGACCGGATCGAAATTATGAAGGTGGACAAATGGGAGTTTCGTCAGCATTTATCGTGTTGTCCCAGAAAGTACGTCCTATAGGTGCACAAGGGGGCTATGACCTATGTGGGCGAGAGTTTGAAAGAGCTCGATGGTATGTCTTAAATAATTGTGAAGAGATTGAACAGTATTTGAGGTTCGCGATGATCATCTAATTTGGTAGTGGTATTAAGTGCATTATTAATAATATAGTATATATTGATACAAATTAATAACTCACATTAACATATGCAGCGAACATATACAACTACTTCGCACAAACGGTGTGACTAACGTAGAAAAGACACATGAAGAAGAATTTGCCTCATGGTTTGAACATACGGTATTATTCGGGAAAAAATGATGCTTGAAAGTATTTTAAACTTTATTTAATTTGTAAGTGTCATCATATTTATATATGATATTGATATAAGTAGAATAAAATTTATTTATGTAGGTTGCATCGAAATATAATGAACATTTAGGTGAAATCTCACAAGAAGTATATGCTTTGGCATGTGGTCCGTCTAAGCGGGCTATCGAATATTCAGGATGTTTGGTGCGTGGATATAGATTTCACACAGCAGACAGAGAACAATATAGAAAAACTTAAAATTGTGGAGTTGTTGCAGAAAGAAGCCATGGGGATAAAAATATTGATTTTTACAGAATTGTGGAAGATATCGTAGCATTAAAGTATGTGGGTGAATATATGGTCTGGTTATTTAAATGTAATTGGTGGGATGTCTCAAATCCTAGGTTGGGAGTGCGTAAGGATGAATATTTTGTAAGTGTCAATACATCTAGCAAATGGTATGAGGACGACCCATTTGTTCTCACATGCCAAGCAAATCAAGTTTTTTATTTAGATGATCCAGATTTCAGAAATCCATGGAGAATAGTCAAGAAATTTGCGCCAAGAAATGTATTTGATTATATTTCAGAGGCAGACAAACCGCATGAAGAAGTTGATAGTCCAGACCATGAAGAAGCATATCGAGAAAATGAATCAGGCATCAATCTATTTGTTGATCTAAGCCATTATGACATGGTCCCATTGCGCAGAGAAGATGTTCAACCCGAAGTAATTGAAGGTGACATGTCGGAAGAACATGAATCAACTGAAGTGTCTACCGAGGATGAGAGCGATTGGTCCAGCAATACTGATACCGAATGATTTTCAAACAGATATTTGTCTAGGTAAAATTCTTATAAAAATATTTCATGTATTTTGTTCGAATAATAATTTATTATAATTTTAAACAGATATGCCTCCTAAACGCAAAAGAATACGTGAGCCATCCCCACCACTTAGCGAATCCCCGTGTGCTTCACCTGCCAACAATGGTGGGCCACCGTCACTAGAACCAGAACAATGTATTTTTTCACTGTATATCTTTCAAATAAGATTAATTTAATTAAAATATATGCTTTAATTTTTGTATATATAGCTGTTGTAAACCAGCGCCGAGTTAGAGGCATTATGTGATTCCCCCAAATTCCGTTTGGGATTGGACGGATATTTGAAGCGTCGAGACATGCAACACAAGGTTACCTGCCCCCGTTCATGACATATAAGATGCAATATTCCTAACATGCATCTAACAATATGCAATATTCGCAGCGGATAAATTTTTTCTTTAGCAATACTATGTATCAAATTGAAAATATCCCAAATGCTTAAAACATATTTCATACATAAAAATCTATTGAACAACTAAGATCACAACACTAGTCCAAAATGGTTATAATCCAAAAAGTACTAGAGATGCAACTCAATCGTACAAATAATAATTTACGTTAATTACTATATTAACATTTATGTCGTACCGTCGCTTAGTCAACTGTGTCTAGTTGATCAGCTCCTGATTCTCCTTCAGGTCCTGTAACAAGATCTACCATTCGGGGGGAATGGTAGTTGGCACTACCAAAGTGAGATTTGATTACAAATCTCAGTAAGTTAACAAAAAACTTCCACACAAACTAATAATGCATGGATGACAGTAAAAATATAAATGCATAATCAAATTCATAAGTAATTAAATCATATCTTGGCGTACAACATAGCATAATTGACATAACTTAAATTGAAACATGAACTGAACTTGACTTGACATGAACTTGATCTGAAACTTGACTTAGTATGAACTTGTTTTGAAACTTGAATTAACATGAAAAATACATACTCCACAGTTGTTGTGGCCCCATGTATTCTACACAAACTTGACTTAACATGAAAAATACATACTCCATAGTTGTTGTGGCCCTATGTATTCTACGTGTAAATACATACTCCACAGTTGTTGTGGCTCCATGTATTCTACATGTCACAATTGTTGTGTTTCAGGTAATGTATGCGCCACAATTGCTGTGACCCCATACATAAGTAATCAAGATGAAACGTGATTGGAATACGAAATGACTGAGCCCTGACGTAACATAACGTGACTTGAACATAACTTGAAATACATGACCAACTTGAGATAGAAACATTTCGTAACATGGCATAACATATAATAGACAACATATTTAACATGACATACTTGCAACAGTGAATATTACATGACTTGACATACATGTAATAGATGGCATACTTAGCATGACGTACTTGTAAGGTACAGTAATACATGATAGAATATATTATGTAACAGATAAAAATTTGATGACAGAATAAATTCTGTATAATAGACAATTACGTGATAACTTGGCATGGCATGACATATATGATAACACACATACATACACTGTAGTTTCTTTACTTAGCACACATACACAGTAGATTGCTAGTAAGTTAAAAGCTAACTTACCTCGATCTCTGCGTTTCTTATAAAACTTCAAGTGCGATCACGAGGAACTGTAATTAGTGATTCTAAAAGTTAGAACTAAATCAATAATAATTTGAAATATGAAAAATACTAACTTAAAGAGTAAAATTTTCATTTTACTCTCTACATGTGGGAAAATGACCGTTTTACCCATAACTTAAGGATTTTGCATACTAACTCCAAAAGTTTCCAAAATTTACATTCCTCATATAAATTTTGTCCTAAACTTAAATATCAACTCAGAAAAATTTAAAACAAAACGCAACTATGAAGAACACACTATGGCCGAAACATCCATAGGCCATTTCCCTTGATTTTTGTTGCAATTCCTTCCAATTTCAAAACTCATGCTTAAACCAAAATTTTGTCACAAACATCTTCCAATTCTAAGTTCAAAACCATACTTAAAACATCCATTTAGAAAAATCTAATAATTAACACCAAACTTTTTTGTAAAAAGATCCAAGCACTTGAATCACAAATTTTGACCTTAAATCAAAACATCTCCAAGAATTTCAAAAAATCAAATCTTACTTCTAACATATTCATAATATCATCATAACATCAACCATGCTTTAAATCATCAAACTAAAGTCACCAAAATCACAAAATAACATTTGGAGTTTTTGGTTTTACACTTAGTCCAAAAACATGAACTTTTTCCTCAACTAGTTTTGATAAATCTCTTGATCTATGACTTATAAATATATGATCTTCAAACCAAACCATCACATGGTTTAAAAAGATGTCTTAAAACATATATAAGCTTCTAATTCAAGATCACATGGTTAGATATTAACCAAAACATAAATTTAGCCAAGAATATCCACTCTTTGGCTTATCTGAATATCTCTTTGCATAAAATTTCATATCTTTGAAATTAACATAAAAAATCTTCAAAATAATAATATAACATGTATATAAGATGCTTAGGATCCTCCAATAAAATTATCAAAGTCATTAGAATAGGTTTAGACCACCAAAGAGTTAAACTTTCTCAAAACAGAAACTGTTTTTCTTCTTCCAGTTTCTAAGTTTCTAAATCTAAGAAAATCTTTCATCAAAACCTTTAATCATGCAAAAATTCTCAACCAATAGTCATATATACATGTTAACAATACTCCATAAAAAATTCGGACCAATATCTATCCATTAGCTTGGTCAAAAACTCCAAACTATAAGATATTCTCCAGTTTATCTCCCAGAATGACCTTTCTATAGTTTATATAATATTTGACTGACCAAAAGATCTTCAAATGGGGCAAATAAGATATCCATGTAAACTAGACTAAAAAAGGAACAACTTATATGAAGGAGATTTTATGATAAAACACTTAAAAAAGCTTCGAAATGGACGTGCAAAAGAACTCCTAAAAGCTGTCTGAGAGAAAGTATTTGATATTCTTTTAAATGAACGTATAAATGAAGATAAGTTTGTAGGTGATGGTTGGAGCTACTTATGGATGAGATAAGTAAGAAGATAAGGCTGGAGTTGAGAGTTGAGTGTAGTTTTCTCCTAACCAAAATATCCATAAAAGATTATCTCATAATATTCTATCCAATAATATCTACAAAAAATCAACTTAAGATATTTTTATCTAATAATATCTATAAAAATCAACTCAAAATATTTTTACCCAATAATATTCACGAAAATTACCTCAAAATATTTCTTTTTATCCAATAATATCTACAGTTTTGAATAGATGTTTTGTCCGAAAATATGAAAAAATGTTATTGCGCCATAAGACTTTAAATAACCCTCCGAGTCTAATGGCACAAATCATAATACATTTTGACACTTCTAATTATCTCCAATAATCAAAAACACACTTTTGATACCATAGTAAATAATAATACTAACTATATAGTTAGACAAAAACCTATACGATTAATGGATTCGTGAAAACTTATGGGGTTTTCACGAGGTTCCTAAAGTTAATAGAAATTTCACAATTGAATTTCTAGCAGGCTGTTACACATTACGAGGGGTGTCTGCATAGAAAAAGTAAGGAAAGTGGGTAAAATTAAAGTTGATATATCTGATGATCACACCGGTGGCTCTGGAGATTCGGCAACTTGGCTTGCTTCTTATGTTGGTATACTCACTCGCACGTATGCACCGATGGCTACATCCTCCTGGGCTAAAGTTTCCCAAGATATGAAAGACCACATCAAAAATCGTTGTCTGGTAATAAATTACTTTGTATAACATTTTTATTTAAATGCGAATATTTGAAATTATACTAATTGTTTATAATTCTTTGAAGGACGAGTTTGAACTAAATTTTGGTCGGCTGAAGGATCGACTAATGATTGAAGAACTCATTTCGAATGCATTCCGGAGGTACAAAGGTCGATGCCATGCACACTATCAGAAGTTCAGTATTACGATAGAGGCGCGTCAAAATCCATTCTAAGCAATGCCACCAAACGAATGGGAGAAAATTTGTGATCTGTTTGAAGATCCTGCTTATCAGGTAATTTCGCTATTATCTTTTTTTTAATAATATATAATAGATGTATTAAATAAAAATTATAATAATTTTTTTTAGAAATGAAATACAGTGAACAAAAAAAATAGATCAAATTTAACGATACACCATCACCCGAGTTCTCGATCTTTTCATCGCTTGTAAAAAAAAATGGTTAGTTTTTATTGTCTCCATTAAATCTTAATATATACACTTTTTTCGTATAAATTATGATATTAATTTTCATTTTGGAGCAAGAAGAAAATCCTACTGATTATGATCTGACCCAATTGTATGCTAAAGCACATAAAAATTGTGATGGTGTTTGGAGCAATCCTGAGGCAGAGGTAAATTATGCAAGTTTAAGTTTATTTAATTTCATTGTCTAAATATATTTTTGTTACATATACTAATTTTAATGTTTTTCTTTTTCCAGGACAAGATGATATCTCTTAAAGACACTGTTGTAGATTCATTTGATGAATCATCTGTCAACGATGCTCAAATCTTTTCTCAAGTTTTTGGATCACGTTCTGGATATTTGAGGGGCTTAGGACGTTGCGTGAAGTCATCCTCAACATCTTCATCATCTTCTAAAGCCAGATCGAATGACGACAAGACTAAAAAATTATAGGAAACTGCACTTCAGATATAACGATTGAGATCGAAGGAAAAAGAGTTGCTGACCCGATTAGATCAAGCAGCAGATTTAGAAGCAAGATTAGAAGAGAGGCTACAATTAAATAACTAAAAAATGTTTGAACAATTTCAATTAATGATGTCCCAAAACCCTATACCACCACTACCACCACAATCATAATTCATTTGGTTTTTTTTAATTACCTTTAATATTTATGATGTTTGTAAACATTTGAACAATTGATATATATATAGATTACAATTTGATGTATATAGATTGCAATTTGTATTAGTATCAATTTCATTTTGTTTGATTAATGCCGTTTGAATGGTAAATTACCATTTATGCATACATTCGAACAGAAACATATCCATTCGAACCAAAAAATTTCCATTCGAACAAAAATATACCCATTCGAACTTACCGAGAAATACAATCCATGCGTTCGTTCGAACAACTAAATACTCATTCGAATAAATTCATTTCTAAAAGTCCGTTCGAACAGAAGATTTCTGTAAATAGATTATTTGTTCGAACAGTTAATATTTTTCTTCGAACTAAAGTTCCTTACGAACTTGTTTGTTTGAACAGACTTGGTTAGATATGGTTATTGGTTCGAATTAACATTTCATGTGACGCCCCCAAAATCCCCACGCCCGAACACGGGAAAATTGAGACGTCCGGATGGTGACAACCCGGGTCACCATCCCATCGTCGGGTGCCGAGTGTGTGCAGGGCAACAGATGTGTACAGAGAAACACGCAGCGGATAACGAAAGTCATAACTAAGTACCAGAATTTTTCTTAACGTAATACAAGCTGTTTAAAACGTACATAGATAAATATTACAAAACACGAATACAGTTTTAAACAAATATAAAGATAGCATCAGCAACCCGGCGGAGCCGCATCCTCAGGCTCAGCCTCCTCCTCTTCGTCCTCTAACTCTGCACCAAAAGCTACGGAACCACGAATGGTACCGCAGGTAAGTAAAACCCAAACACTACCAGATAAAAACACATAAAACTCATACAAGATGCATGAAACATGCCCAATGCATAAAGCCCACAAAAACCCAAGTTTTCCACACACGCCAAAAAACCCATTTGGCCCAAAAGCATATCCTTTCTGAAAAACACGCCAAAAGTCACATTTGGCCGCCAAAAGTCCATTTGGCCCAATATCTCGCCGGAAGTCCATCCGGCCCAATATCTCGCCAGAAGTCCATCTGGCCCACGCCAAAAGTCCCATTTGGCCTCATAAACCATTATCCAATTTTAACCGTATGCACCATGACCTCCCCTAGGGGTCACCCGCACACCCTGGCTCCAGTGTCACACCGTAGAGTACCACCACGCATGTGACACCTAACGAGCGATGCCCAGTTCCGCGCCCCGCGCGTGCGTAGCCAAGCATCCTCTAGCCCTCGCCAGCGAAGGGCCACGGAGTCGGTGAGTAGGGCGATGCCCGGTTCCGCGCCCGGCGCGTTCGTAGCCAAGCATCCCCTAGCCCCGCTCCCGTCATCTCTCTCGACAACTCAGGGGACATCACATCAGTTTATTTCGCTCTCGAGTGACCAGAGGAGCTCCACCAAGATAATAACCCATCCCGGCTTGGGCTCGTGATACACACGCACCCGTAAAACCACTCACGCCAATACACAGGCTTTTCACACGTGAACAAAAACACACATGCATGCACCATGAAATGCCAAATCAATGCATAATAAAATAACCAACCAACATAAATCAATTAAACAGACAACTCCGTCCTCCATCCATCCGACCCCCGAAACTCCTCGGACTCAGTCCGGAATCAACAACCAACAACAGTAAATAAATTGAAAGAGCGATATATATTTAAATCTGAAAATAGGGTTTGGAAAATACTTACAGCGCTATACGGCAATTTTAGAAAACAAGCGGCGTTGCAAGCGGCGGAAAAACAGCAACGTCACAGTGAAAATTCACTGTGGCCGTGGGTCTGAAAAACCCACTTTTGAACGGGGACAAACTAGGACACGAGATTGATAGGGAATGGTCTAGGGATGGTTGTGAAGCTATTGGAAGTGACGGACGGCCGTGGGTGGCGGCGGAATGGCCGGAAATGGCCAAAAAGAGCAAATCGGAAAACAAGCTCGTGGGAGCTGCTCCGGTGGTCGTTGGAGGCCGGAAATGGGTGGGTTAGGACGGCAAGGGACCGGTGATGAAGTGGTGAAGAAATAGTGGCCGGAGGTGGAGCGACGGCGGCGGATCGGAGTGAAATCCGTGGAGGCTTGTTGGGCTTTTTCCGGCCAAATGGCCGGCCGGTTGGGGGTGGTTTTCGGTGGGGAGGCGCACCGGAGGGAGGGGAAGAAAATGGGACCGGTGGGGGTCCGGTTGGTGGCCGGACGGCGCTGGGCTGGAGGAGAGAGAGGGACGACGCGGGGGAGAGGGAGGAGAGAGAGAGAGAGCACGGGGGGGTTCGGTCGAGCGGGAGAGGAGAGAAAGAAAAAGAAAAAAAAGAAAAAGAAGGAAAAAAGGAAAAGAAGGGAAAAGAAAAAGGAAAAAGAGAAAAAAAGGAAAAAGATGTGAAAAGAGATGAGGTCTAATCCTCACTCCGGGAAAACGAAACAAACCGCCAAAAAGATTAAAACCACAAAACAACTTAAAGAAATAAAACACAACCTCAAATAAAATAAATTAAATTAAAACCCAATTTTTAAAACGCAAATAAATTAAAATAAATAGCTAATATATAATTAAAATAAAAACAAATATTTCAGCGAAAATACACTCAAAAACGGGTCATCACATCCTCCCCTCCTTAAAAACAATTTCGTCCTCGAAATTGCAAGATCACCACCAACTTAAACCAAGCCACACAAACGTACATAAGCCAACTGTGATAAAAAAAACAAGATACATACCTTCTTCATTCAAACAAATACGGGTACTGCTCCCTCATGTCCGCTGCTCGCTCCCAAGAGAAGTCTTGAGCTAATGGATCTCCCCAAGCCACTTTAACTAAAGGTATCGTCTTGGACCTCAACTGTTGCTCCTTCCAATCCAAAATCTGCGACGGAACAACTTTGTAAGTGAGATCCGGTTGCAACTGAATACTCGCTGGGTCGACGAAGCGTGGCTCTTGCTGTCCAAAGCTCTTCTTCAGGGATGATACGTGGAAGACATCATGAACATCCCCAAAATAATCCGGCAAAGCAACTCTATAAGCAACGGACCCTACTCTCTCCAGAATCTGAAAAGGGCCGACATACCTCGGATCTAGTTTCCTCTTCTTACCAAAACGCTTAACACCTCTCATGGGAGAGACTTTAAGGTACACCCAATCACCAACTTCAAATGACAATTCTCTCCTCCTGGTATCAGCGTAGCTTTTCTGGCGACTCTGAGCTGCCGCCATTTTTTCTCTGATGATCCGGACTTGGCTTTGCATTTCCTGAATTATTTCGGGTCCAATTACCCTACTCTCCCCAACTTCATCCCAACACAAGGGCGACCTACACTTTCTCCCATAAAGAGCTTCATAGGGAGCCATCTGAATGGTCGCATGGTAGCTGTTATTGTAGGCAAACTCAATGAGCGGCAAGTGGTTTTCCCAACTCCCTTGGAATTCCATGACACACGCTCGTAGCATGTCTTCCAGAGTCTGAATGGTGCGTTCTGACTGGCCATCTGTCTGCGGGTGATAAGCAGTACTGAACTTCAACTTAGTACCCAAAGCTGCCTGCAAACTCTTCCAGAACTGCGATGTGAACCTCGGGTCTCGATCCGACACTATAGTCTTTGGTATGCCATGTAGCCGCACTATCTCTTTGACATACAAACGGGTCAACTTACCCAAAGAGTCGGTGTTGTTAACAGGCAGAAAATGAGCACTCTTCGTTAACCGGTCCACGATCACCCAAACAGAGTTCTTCCCACTAGGCGTTCTCGGCAAACCCACTACGAAGTCCATCGTGATGTCATCCCACTTCCACTCAGGAATAGGGAGGGGTTGGAGCATGCCTGCAGGTCTCTGATGCTCGGCCTTTACCTGACGACACGTGTGGCATTTCTCCACATATAAGGCAACGTCCTTCTTCATTTCATCCCACCAGTAATTTTTCTTCAAGTCACGATACATCTTTGTACTGCCGGGATGAATTGAATACGGGGCCGCATGAGCTTCCGCCATGATTCGTTCTTTGAAATCTGAGTCCTTCGGGACCACTCTGCCATCTCGGAACCGAAGTACCCCATCACTATCCATGCTATAGTGCAACGGCCCTCGAGATTTTCGGACTCTTTTCCTGATGTTCAGCAGCTTCTGATCCTTTCTTTGGAGAGCTTTCAATTCTTCAAAATCTATTACCCGGATGTCAAGAACTGAAGACAAAATCTCTACTTGCTGCGAACTCTCTATGAGGAGCCTTCTCATCCCATAAAGTAACGAATCCATTTCTGACGGTTCGGCTTCATCCTCCAAATGAGACTTCCGGCTCAAGGCATCAGCAACTATATTGGCCTTTCCCGGGTGGTACTTGATCTCACACTGATAGTCACTGATTAACTCCAGCCAACGCCTCTGCCTCATATTCAGATTTTTCTGGGAAAACAAATGCTTCAAGCTCTTATGATCAGTAAATACCTCACAAGCTTCCCCATACAAGAAATGCCGCCAGATCTTGAGTGCAAAAACAATCGCAGCCAATTCTAGATCATGCGTCGGATAATTCTTCTCATGGTCCTTAAGCTGACGAGATGCATAGGCTACAACCCGTCCTTCCTGCATAAGGACACAACCCAAACCGAACTTAGACGCATCACTGAAGACTACGAACGGCTTATGCGGTTCTGGGAGTGCTAACACTGGTGCCGTCGTCAACCTGTTCTTCAATTCCTGGAAGCTTCTCTCACATTTCTCTGACCAAACAAATTCTGTATTCTTCCGAGTCAAGGCTGTGAGAGGTCCGGATAGGCGAGCAAAACCCTCTACAAACCTTCGGTAGTAATCGGCGAGTCCCAAGAAACTCCTGATCTCGCGTACTGTAGTTGGGCGTGGCCATGACAAAATGGCTTCTACCTTACTAGGATCAACTGCCACTCCACCCTGGGAAATTACATGCCCAAGAAATTTAACTTCTTCCAACCAGAACTCACACTTGCTGAGCTTGGCGTATAGCTGGTGTTCTCTCAATTTCTCAAGTACCAGACTAAGATGATACACATGCTCTTCAATATCTCGGGAATAAATCAGTATATCATCGATAAATACTACCACAAAGGAATCCAGGTAAGGTTGAAACACCCTATTCATCAAATCCATGAACGCTGCAGGGGCATTAGCTAACCCAAACGGCATCACCTTAAATTCATAATGCCCATACCTCGACCTGAAAGCAGTTTTAGGCACATCCTGGTCTCTGATTCTCAGCTGGTAGTATCCCGACCTCAGATCAATCTTAGAGAACACGGCTGCTCCTTGAAGTTGGTCAAATAAATCATCTATCCGTGGGAGAGGATATTTATTTTTGATGGTCACCTTGTTCAACTCCCGATAGTCAATGCACATACGAAGGGTTCCATCTTTCTTTTTAACAAATAAAACTGGAGCACCCCACGGCGACGTACTAGACTGAATAAACCCTTTCTCTACTAATTCTTGCAACTGAGTCTTCAACTCTTTCAATTCAGCCGGTGCCATGCGGTAAGGAGCCTTATGCACAGGAGTCGCTCCAGGTTCCAAGTCTATGACAAACTCCATCTCCCGAACAGGGGGTAGTCCGGGCAAGTCATCCACAAACACATCGGGGAACTCTTCCACAACTGGAATGTCTGCCAAAGACTTCTTCTCAGACGGCGTGGACACCATCTGCACCAAGAATGCATCCGCTCCCCATGCAATCTCTCGTCTTGCCTGAATCGCCGATATAATTATCGGTTTCTCTTTTAATCTACTCCCCGCAAATTCCAGACAATCACCATCCGGAAGCTGAAAGCTAATTGTCCGACTTCTGCAATTAATAGTCGCAGAATATCGGTATAGCCAATCCATCCCGAGGATGATATCAAAACCCAACAGCTTGAATACCACCAGATCAGCATCCAAAAACCTTCCCTCAAAATTTAACGGGCATCCCAAAGCAACCTTGGAACACCACACCATCTCGCCATCGGGTAGCGCCACTACCATAGCCTTCGGCAACGGTTCCGTGACCAAGTTACACACCCGAGCAAACGTGGAAGACACAAACGATCGTGAAGCACCGGAATCAAACAAAGTACAAGCATAAAACTCATACAAACGGACTCTTCCTGAACCAAACACACAACCCATGAAATCCAAAAAAACAACGAAGAAACCCAATGCACCAAAAAAATAAATCCAACTTAAAAGATTAAATTAATCCATACCTGTGATTACTCCAGCATCATGGGTCGCTGGTGCCTCATCGTCCACCTCTCCGGGCGTGACAGCATAAACCCGGGCTTGCACTGCTTGTCTCGGGTTGGTTCTTCCACCGTGTCTACCTCCACGGCTTCCTTGAACTCTAACGGGGCAATCCCGAGCAATATGCCCCACTTGGCCGCACCGATAACACTGGGGTCCGCTACTCGTCCGACACTCGCCCTCATGAGCTCTATTACAAACTCCACAAACAGGCATACGTCCTCCCATGCGAACACTGGAGGATGCTTGAGATCGGGTTCCAGTCCGCTGAACAAACTTCTGAGGCGAACCCGAGCTGCTTCCTTCACCAGAAAAACTCCGCCTCTTTTGCCCTGAAGGGGAGCCCAAACTCAGATTATTTTCCCTCTCTATAAGGGTGGCCACATCCACTAACTCCTGAAAAGTGGTTATCCGATGGCTGACCACCATGCGGCGTATGTCCTGACGCAGCCCCTCCTGGAAACGATCTGCTCGCATCTCCTCAGTGGCGACAAGATGAGGAGCAAACCGCTCAAGTTCTATGAACCTCCGGGCGTACAGCTCCACTGTCGCGCCCCCTTGGACCAGATTAGAGAACTCTCTTGCCTTTTGCTTCCTTACCGATGCGGGAAAGAAGCGGTCGTTGAACTCTTTCTTGAAACGCTGCCAGGTCACCGCAGCGAAAGATCCCAATTCAGATTCCAACAGCACCCTCTTGGTATCCCACCAATCAGAAGCAGTGCCCTGCAAGAGGTAGCTGGCATAAAGTACTTGTTGTGCCTCAGTGCACCCACACACCTCAAAAGTCTTCTCCAGATCTTTGATCCATTTTCCAGCCTGAACTGGATCCTCATTTCCCGCGAAGTGTGGAGTCCGATGCGCTAGGAAGCGCTCATAGGTGCATCCGGCCTGCACCATGCTGCTGGACCCTCCTGGATACATCCAAGGCCCTCCCTGATATGGCCAAGGACCTCCTGGTTGTGGCCAATACCCTCCTTGTTGCGGACAAGGTTCTCCTGACGGTGGATAAGGTCCTCCTGATGGTGGCCAAGGGCCCCCTTGTGGTGGCCAAGGTCCTTGTGGTGGCCAAGGCCCTGCCTGTTGGGACCTCGCACTCTGTTGCATAAACTCCGTCATCTGCCGAATTGCTTCGGCTATGGAGTCATCTCTAGAGGTATTTTCTTGCGGTTCCTGAGTATTTTTCCTTGGTCTCCCTGGTCTCCCCATATTCCCGTCACAACACTACTCTTGACCCTCCTTTAAGAAAACAAATAAAACCATCATAAAACCAACAAAAACAAAAACAGCACTACACAGCAAGAAACAAAAGAAACCAGCATGCCAAAACATAACTAAATAAATAAAAACAAACAAACAAGCTCACACAAATAAAACAAATAAAACAACTATACTTAACATAATTTTCAAAACACAACTTTAAAAACATTCTGGTACTACCTACGGGACATGTGGTTTTACCCAGAGCCAAACCGCTCTGATACCACCTGTGACGCCCCCAAAATCCCCACGCCCGAACACGGGGAAATTGAGACGTCCGGATGGTGACAACCCGGGTCACCATCCCATCGTCGGGTGCCGAGTGTGTGCAGGGCAACAGATGTGTACAGAGAAACACGCAGCGGATAACGAAAGTCATAACTAAGTACCAGAATTTTTCTTAACGTAATACAAGCTGTTTAAAACGTACATAGATAAATATTACAAAACACGAATACAGTTTTAAACAAATATAAAGATAGCATCAGCAACCCGGCGGAGCCGCATCCTCGGGCTCAGCCTCCTCCTCTTCGTCCTCTAACTCTGCACCAAAAGCTACGGAACCACGAATGGTACCGCAGGTAAGTAAAACCCAAACACTACCAGATAAAAATATATAAAACTCATACAAGATGCATGAAACATGCCCAATGCATAAAGCCCACAAAAACCCAAGTTTTCCACACACGTCAAAAAACCCATTTGGCCCAAAAGCATATCCTTTCTGAAAAACACGCCAAAAGTCACATTTGGCCGCCAAAAGTCCATTTGGCCCAATATCTCGCCGGAAGTCCATCCGGCCCAATATCTCGCCAGAAGTCCATCTGGCCCACGCCAAAAGTCCCATTTGGCCTCATAAACCATTATTCATTTTTAACCGTATGCACCATGACCTCCCCTAGGGGTCACCCGCACACCCTGGCTCCGGTGTCACACCTTAGAGTACCACCACGCATGTGACACCTAACGAGCGATGCCCAGTTCCGCGCCCCGCGCGTGCGTAGCCAAGCATCCTCTAGCCCTCGCCAGCGAAGGGCCACGGAGTCGGTGAGTAGGGCGATGCCCGGTTCCGCGCCCGGCGCGTTCGTAGCCAAGCATCCCCTAGCCCCGCTCCCGTCATCTCTCTCGACAACTCAGGGGACATCACATCAGTTTATTTCGCTCCCGAGTGACCAGAGGAGCTCCACCGAGATAATAACTCATCCCGGCTTGGGCTCGTGATACACACGCACCCGTAAAACCACTCACGCCAATACACATGCTTTTCACACGTGAACAAAAACACACATGCATGCACCATGAAATGCCAAATCAATGCATAATAAAATAACCAACCAACATAAATCAATTAAACAGACAACTCCGTCCTCCATCCATCCGACCCCCGAAACTCCTCGGACTCAGTCCGGAATCAACAACCAACAACAGTAAATAAATTGAAAGAGCGATATATATTTAAATCTGAAAATAGGGTTTGGAAAATACTTACAGCGCTATACGGCAATTTTAGAAAACAAGCGGCGTTGCAAGCGGCGGAAAAACAGCAACGTCACAATGAAAATTCACTGTGGCCGTGGGTCTGAAAAACCCACTTTTGAACGGGGACAAACTAGGACACGAGATTGATAGGAAATGGTCTAGGGATGGTTGTGAAGCTATTGGAAGTGACGGACGGCCGTGGGTGGCGGCGGAATGGCCGGAAATGGCCAAAAAGAGCAAATCGGAAAACAAGCTCGTGGGAGCTGCTCCGGTGGTCGTTGGAGGCCGGAAATGGGTGGGTTAGGACGGCAAGGGACCGATGATGAAGTGGTGAAGAAATGGTGGCCGGAGGTGGAGCGACGGCGGCGGATCGGAGTGAAATCCGTGGAGGCTTGTTGGGCTTTTTCCGGCCAAATGGCCGGCCGGTTGGGGGTGGTTTTCGGTGGGGAGGCGCACCGGAGGGAGGGGAAGAAAATGGGACCGGTGGGGGTCCGGTTGGTGGCCGGACGGCGCTGGGCTGGAGGAGAGAGAGGGACGACGCGGGGGAGAGGGAGGAGAGAGAGAGAGAGCACGGGGGGGTTCGGTCGAGCGGGAGAGGAGAGAAAGAAAAAAAAAAAAAAAGAAAAAGAAGGAAAAAAGGAAAAGAAGGGAAAAGAAAAAGGAAAAAGAGAAAAAAAGGAAAAAGATGTGAAAAGAGATGAGATCCAATCCTCACTCCGGGAAAATGAAACAAACCGCCAAAAAGATTAAAACCACAAAACAACTTAAAGAAATAAAACACAACCTCAAATAAAATAAATTAAATTAAAACCCAATTTTTAAAACGCAAATAAATTAAAATAAATAGCTAATATATAATTAAAATAAAAACAAATATTTCAGCGAAAATACACTCAAAAACAGGTCATCACATTTCATGTTGTTTGAACAAAAATATTTTCGTTCGAACTTGATTTTGAGACGACATTTTTTTGTCTCAGAAAAAATTTTCCGTTCGAACGGTTTCGACCGGTTCCGCCCAATTTCGTCCCTAAAAATACTTTTCGGAGACGAAAATCAATTTTTGTCTCTGAAAACTTTCTGAGACAGCTTTTTTGAGACAAAATAGAGATGAAATTTTTTCGTCTCCCAAAACTTTTAGGGACGAAATTTTCATTTTTTGAGACAATTTTTTGTCTCAAACAATCATATCTCTTGTAGTGACTTTGCTTATACGTAACAAAACTTAGTTTACAATCAATTCTTAAAATTAAGGTGCATATATATATATATATATATATGCGTACCAAAACTAAAAGTATGGAAGTGACGATTACAGAACGTGGAAAGTGAAAACGGGTGTGTGTTGGGGGGGGGGGGGGCGCTATGGTGGTGTGGGGTGGTGGAATTCAATTCAGACAGACTCGGCGGGAATCGAATCTGGTGGTTGTGTGGGGATCCTATAAAAATCGTGGAGTATACAAGTACTACGCAATAATTTTAAAAAAGAGTGGAGTTTATGATTAAAAAGTTAATTTTTTTATGTTGATCATGTGTTAATTTTCTTTTTTCAAAGAGATTCCATGATGCTTGCATAATCCACAACTGTAAATATTATTTCTACTAATCTATTAAGGATGTGGTTGAGTACTCATGTTTGATTTTTAAAAAGATAGCAATTACGTCTAATGGCCGCTATTGCACCTCCATGAGTCCATATTGAAAAAGATGATTTCGCTTGAAAACTCAAATAATAAAGAAATAGAAAGTAGCTAGAAACCCAAGTAGGTACCAAAATTTACAATCAATCCTTAAAATTAAAATTTTACTACATATAAATAAAGTTATGTACTAATTTATATATGAATATTGATTCATTCCTACTTAAAATTTAAATTAATATTATTTTTAATAAAATTTATTATTTAATTAATTATATATATTAATATATAGTTGTGTTTGTAATTAAATTTTTTTCTTAAAATGAAGGTGTATATATACGCATACCAAAAGTAAAAGTATGGACATTTCAAAAAAAAAAAAAGGCTTTGCTAGATACAGTCGGGAAATGCAGTCGGCGTGCAATCGACTGTACAGAATGAATAAAAAAAATTATAAAAAAATTATTTTATATTCAGAAGGACTTACATGAATAAAAAAAAATTATAAAAATAATTTTTTTTATGTAAATCTCATATTAATTTATTTATTTTTTCAAGATTACACGTCGATTATATTTTCTGGCTGTAAAAAATATTTCTGAAAAGAAAAACTAGAAGTACGGAGGTGACGATTACTGAACGTGGAAAGTGCATACGGGTGTGGGGGGTAGGGTGGTGGAATTCAATTCAGACAGACTCGGCGGGAATCGAATCTGGTGTCGTGTGGGGATCCTATAAAAAGAGAAAGCAGCTGATGGTGACTGAGCAAAAACAGCCCGAGGATCGAGGAAAACTACTGACACCCTATACACCCTTTGACGGCGACTAGATTGTCTAACTGGGCTTCCCACCTCTGCCCGCCATCTGCTAACCTCCCATAATTTTCTGCTGCCCGACCCATAGATAGCAGAAAAGACGGGCAGCAGAGGCTCTAGCGCCATTAAAGTTGTTGTCGGGTCTTCGCCAAGACCTCGCGCTCCGGACGGCACGCGCGGTCAGGTAACGTATGGCATGTAGCTAGCAATCAGTACGTACGTTACCCGGCCAATGACTCCGAGAAACAACAAACTCTCCCATTCAAAGTGTTGTCAACATTTTGAAAGAGTCCATTTTTGCAGGCTCACGAGTAAACACGCTTTCTTTTTTTTTTTTTTTTCTCTCATTCTTCTTCTTTCTTCTGAATTGATTTCTTGCTTTCCCCTTCGCATTCATATATTTCAGTTTCTTTCTGGGTCTAAACGACAGTATGTGTCAGGTCCCAAATGTTCCTCACGAGCATACAGTAGTACTGTAGATAGAGACCAGCGTCTTCTGCAGATTTCAACGTTGTTTTCAACATGACCGACTTCGGACTTTGATAGTTTCAATATCACAAATTCCATTCAACATCGATATCATGCATGATTCATGTGTCTAAGCCCCTTAATTAATGTAAAATAGTTTAGCCCCCAATTAGACTTTCCTTGTTCAGACACAAATTGACCATGCATGCATGGTTAATGGTCCCACTTTGGTACAATGCGAACTTGCTTTCATCTATTCCTGTTGAATTTACCTATATTTATTGAATGATATTTTCTTAAAACGAGTTTTGTTATGTATAAATAAATTTATATACTGATCTATGTATTAATGTTATTATCTTCATATTTAAAATTTAAATTATCATCATTTTTATTAAAATTTAACTTTTTGATTAATCACATTGAATAAACTTATATATTGATATGTAGAATTACTTATAATTAGATTTTTCTCATTCAAAACTTTAAGGTTCAATTAATACATGTATTATCGGATTCTATCAGATATACCTATACTATTATATATTATAGGCCCACCAATTAAATTATTCATGTCATCCAGCGAGCCAATGAGATTTGCAAGGCTTAAATCATTGTTTTAAGATGGTGATAAAGCAAAGTTAACAATAATTATATTGGTAACTTAAGCAATACGATTGAGATTTTACCCTTCATAATCAATATATAATCTCAGAATCAAGATACTGATTGACAAACGGTCCCGCAAATCTGAGACATCTAGACCCCTCTGGCCTCTACCATCGTCTATTCTGTGTCACGTCTAATTATATTCTTTGTGAAGTGATTCCTTCTCAACGTATTAATTTATACATAAATGGGTGAATTAAATTAGTTTCCATTCAAACTACAGTATTACGTTCTTAATTAATTAATTAATTAGAAAGTGCTTTGTGAACACAATCATGTAATTAATTAAATGCGGTTGTTGCATGCTGCATTAAGTAATGATCATTGGTCAAAATATATATGCTAGGCTAGCAGCTTGTGCTGCGATTTTCAACCAGAGAATTTATAAGAGTCACATCAACTTGATTTACGACTTGTCTTATATATTTGTGTTCCTTTTTTAGGTAGAACAGTACTAATTAATCCCAGAGTACCGAAGCAACCATGCATTTAAGCACATCTTCCAGTCTAAACTCAAGTCCATGCGCGTGCCATGCATGAAACCCTTTACTAGATATTCATCACTTACTTGGATTAACAAGATTAATTGTTTGCCCCCTTCATTCTCCCAGAAACGTCTGCATGCATTTAATTTCATCCAAAATTGCATCTGTCTTTACTGTACTGTATCCCGTGGTTTGGTGTTTTTCATGTTAATGTGCAATTTGTTACCTCTAATTAATAGAATCATGTTATAATCATCAGATCATTGGCAGCTTGGACAAATCCCAAATTTCTTAATTTCTGTGCTACTGGTCGCTGATTAAACCAACTTTACAAAATTATTATGGAAAGATGAGGCTAATTGCTAGCTCGAACCACACGTGTAAACTTTGTAGGTAAGACAGGTGTAGTGGTGCAGGCTGTTGTAATCAACACCATCATGTACGTGTATAGCACACGATCGAAGGGAAGGCTAGCTAGCTAGCTATCATGATCAATATTTGGGTTATGCTACACAACACCCCAATACCTCAACACCTCATCTATTTTTTAATTTTTATTATTTTATTTTTTATCAAATATTTAATATATAAATAATAAATAAAATAATTAAATTAATTTAAAAAAAATAAATTCAAAAAAAAATATTAAAAAAATATTAAAAAATAAAAAAAGGGTGGGGTATTGGAGTGTTGGGAAGATTTATTCATATTATATATTTACGACTATGTATATATATTGCTTATGTGTGAGGAAACCACAAAAGCAAAACTCAAGCAGTAGGTTTCGGGCAGTGGCTTTAGTTAGTGTAGGACCGTTAGCTTTTACACGTACTTCCAAGTGATTAGTACTCTCCTTGTACTCGTAATGATGATGCAGGTTGATCTTGAACAGCTAGCATCTTCAGGAAGGTAACACATGAGAGCTAGCAGCTCCCCCAGGACAAAGATTATTCTTTTAAAAAACTTGATTACAATTATCATTATACATCCCCTACCCTACTCCCCACTTCCACCAATATTATATATATATATATATATATAGTGGAGAGTTCCAAACAAAGCATGATTCCTAATTGACAACTCTAAGGGAAGAGCAATTCGATTTTTTTTTTTATAACTTTTCTTTCATTCTGACCAACCCAACTTATTCATAAAAAATTGTTTGAGGTAATAAGTGTTAAGGAAAGTCATCATCAGCATGCTATATTGGAAGAAGAGGCAGACGTAGTAAAGTGATTACAGAATAGTGTACGGGATGCTCTATTCCTTTCTTTTTTTTGGTGTTCCTTGATCTGCTGTCTCTGTTATGCTTATTTCTTTCCTTTATAATTTCTTCTCTAGTTTGTTGTTTATTCTTTCCTTGTACAGAATATATTCCTTGTACATAATATACTGTCATCAAGCTGTAAGTGTATATATAAGTTAATATATGTTCTGGTCTGGTGATTAGAACCGATTACCACTTTATACAAATCTTTCATGATATCAGAGCTACTATAGCTCGTGCTACCTCAAGTTGTCCTGTCTCATCATCAATGGCGTCCACTCCCTTGGTTTTCTCTCAACCGAACTTTTCCCAACTAGTTTCGGTTAAGATGGATGAAACCAATTATCTTAATTGGGTCTCCCAATTGCTACCGGTTCTACGTAGCAATGATTTGCTCGGATTTGTGGATGGATCTGAACCCTGTCCTGAGCAATTTTTGTGTGACTCTGAGGGAAAGCCTACCACAAATGTTAATCCCGAATATAATTTGTGGAACAGGAAGGACCAGTTTGTCCTCAGATGGCTGAATGCTACTCTCACAGATAAAGTTCTTCCTTCTGTTTTTGGTATCACCTCTGCCAAACAAGTGTGGGATTCTCTGGCCAAGCGATATGCTTCACACTCACCTGCTCATGTGCAGCGCATTAAACGCCAATTGCAAACACTGCAGCAAGGCAATAGGACATGCACCGATTACTTAGCTGTTGCCAAATCCCTTGCCGATCAGCTTGCAGTTGTTGGTAAGCCTGAAAGTGAAACTAATCTTCTCTCTTATGTGTTGAGTGGATTGAACTCAGCCTATAATCCTTTTGTCACGTCTGTTTCATTCGCCTTACGATATAGTCCAATGAGTTTTGATGACTTCCAATCAGAATTACTTTCTTATGAGATAATGATTGATAACCAAGCCCATTTATCTTCTATAGAGCAACCCAGCTTTGCTATGGTTGCTGGCAAACATCCACGTGAGGGAGGACAGTGGCGTACCAAACCAAATTTTCCTCCTAAAAATTCTTCAAGACAAGGTCACTCCAAGCCACAATTTTCCAAGTTCCATCCTCAACCTGCCAAGGCTCCAAGTGGGCCTTCAAATCTGGCATCCAGTGGCAATGGCAACTCTTCTACTTGTACTCCCTGTCAGATTTGTGGGAAAACAAGCCACCAAGCTTTGGACTGCTACCATCGCATGGATTACAGTTATCAGGGACGTCATCCACCCACTCAACTTGCTGCAATGGTTGCTCACAGCAACAATGTTTTTGATGAGTCAAACGTATGGTATGCTGACTCGGGGGCAAACCAACATATTACTAATGAAGTTGCCAATCTATCTTTGCAGGAAACTTACACTGGTGAGGATTTGGTGGCTGTAGGTAATGGATCTGGTCTCTCCATTTCAAATATCGGTTCCTTCTCTATCCAAAATCCTCAGAAAAATCTATCCTTTCAAGACGTGTTACATTGTCCTAACGCCATGATTAATCTCCTCTCTATAAATAAATTCTGTGTGGATAACAATTGTTATTTTATTTTAACTGATACTCGTTATTGTGTCAAGGACAAGACAACGGGAAGAACACTTCTGGAGGGAACAAGTGAAGGTGGCCTCTATCCTATCAAGTTGAATAAAATTTCTCTCAATAACTACCATGCACGTGTAGCTCTCTTTGGGATCAAAACCTCTCTTGATGTGTGGCATGCTCGGCTTGGCCATCCTTCTCTACAAGTGACCAAGCAGATTATCTCCTCCTTCAAGCTTCCAGTTGCCGGCTCTCTTTCTCAAGATTCTATTTGTTCTTCTTGTCAATTAGGAAAAAGTAAACAATTACCTTTTATTCAGTCCAGTAGAGTGTCTGTTAGTCCTTTGAACCTTATTCATTCTGATGTTTGGGTTTCTCCTATTCCTTCTTTAAGTGGTTGCCGGTATTATGTTATTTTTATTGATGATTATTCACGTTTTACTTGGATGTATCCCATTTCCACCAAATCAGAAGTATTTAGTTGCTTTGTCAAATTTAAGCTATTAGTGGAAAATCTTTTCTCTTGCAAAATTAAACAATTTTAGTCCGATAATGGTGGAGAATATACTTCAAATCAATTTCTTTCCTTTCTCAATTCTAATGGTATTCTCCATCGGCTTACTTGTCCATATACATCACAACAAAACGGTATTTCCGAACGAAAACATCGCCATATTATGGAAATTGGCTTGTCCTTATTGGCTCAGTCCAATCTTCCAAAACAATTCTGGGTCGATGCTTTTTCTACTGCTATATTTCTCATTAATCGTCTCCCTACTCCTGTTTTACACTCCAACTCTCCTTACAGTCTCCTCTTCAAAAGATCGTCTGATTACTCTAAACTTAAATCTTTTGGGTGTGCTTGTTATCCTCTTCTTAGACCCTATAATACAAATAAGCTCACCTTCCGTAGTACACAGTGCATCTTCATCGGCTACTCATCCAATCATAGTGGTTATCATTGCCTTGATCCCCTCACAAAGAGAGTATATTTATCACGGCATGTAGTGTTTGATGAGAAACTTTTTCCAGCTAAGGATACATCCATTGTCACTCGTCCATTGGAGGATAGTTCACCTGTTGCAGGTCCATCATTTCCTCCACAAAGATCCTTTGTTTTGCCTCCAGCTTAGGTACTTTCTAATCCCTTTATTCTCGGGCCCACTTCATCTCAATCCACTGAAATTATATCACCCACCACCTCACCTTTGTCTTCTCATGTGCATGAGTCATGCTCAAATCACTTGGCTTCCCCACGTAGCATACCTACTTTAGATCCCTCTATCACTCCTTTGGTCACTTCTCCACGTAGCATGCCTCATTTAGACATCTCTCCTTCGGTCATCTCTCCCACCGACTCATCCTTACAAAATTCTGCTCCTCCTTCCACCTCATCCACGTTACCCCTCATTAATCCCCTTCCCTCCACCCATCAGATGGTGACACGATCACAAACGGGTTCTTCACGGCCTAAACACTTCCCAGATTTTGTTACCAACTACTCTACTCGTCATCCCATATCTGCCTTGGCCATGATTCCCTTACCTAAAGAACCATGGAATTTTTCCCAAGCCATAGTTTCTGCAGAGTGGAAAAAGGCAATGGATGAGGAGTATGCTGCGTTACTTGCTAATCATACGTGGACACTGTGTCCTTGGCCTCTTGCTCACAATATCATTGACACAAAGTGGGTTTATAAGACTAAACAAAATGCGGATGGTTCTCTTGATCGTTGTAAAGCACGATTAGTGGCCAAGGGATTTAATCAAATTAGTGGCATTGATTTTTTAGAGACTTTTAGTCCTGTTATCAAACCTGCCACTGTTCGCATTGTTTTAACTCTTGCCGTGCATTTTGGATGGGATATTAAACAATTGGATGTGTCCAATGCTTTCCTTCACGGTACTCTTGATGAAATGGTTTACATCTCTCAACCTCAAGGCTATGTTGATCCACAACATCCAGATTATGTATGTCGACTTAATAAGGCACTATATGGATTAAAACAAGCTCCTGGAGCTTGGTTTAATCGGTTCTCTCAATGCCTTATGGAGCTTGGTTTTTTGGGATCCTCCGTTGATCATTCTCTTTTTACTTACCACAAACATGATATGCATATTTTTATTTTGGTGTACGTAGATGATATTCTTGTCACAGGCTCACACAACTCGTTCATTGCCTCGTTGATTCAACACTTAAAGTCTGGTTTCGCCTTGAAGGATTTGGGGTCTCTCCATTATTTTCTTGGAATTCAGGTCACTCGTGACTCTCACATCTTGCACCTACGTCAGTCCAAGTACATCTTGGATGTTCTAGACCGTGCTCATATGGTTGGTGCCAAGCCTTATTCTGCTCCATGTACTTCTGGTTCGAAACTTGGTGCTTCTAGTGGTGATCCTCTTCCTCATGCCACTGAATATCGTCAGATTGTAGGAGCTCTTCAATATTGCACTCTTACCCGCCCGGAAATTGCTTATTCTGTCAATCAACTCTGTCAGCATCTTCATGCTCCTACAACTGCCCATTGGACAGCAGCCAAACGGGTTCTTCGTTACCTTAAAGGTACCATTGATCATGGTCTTACCTTCACCAAGGGGAATCTTCAGTTGCAAGCGTTCAGCGATTCCGATTGGGCCGGTAATCCAGACGACCGTCCATCCACCACTGGGTTTTGTACCTTTTTAGGCCACTGTTTAATTTCATGGTGTGCTAAAAAGCAATCGGTTGTTGCTCGCTCAAGTACTGAGGCTGAGTATAGGGCCTTGGCCATGACTGTTGCTGAACTCTATTGGATTCGGATGGTTCTCAAAGATTTACATGTTCCTCTTCCACAAGTTCCTACTATTTGGTGTGATAATTTGGGTGCTCTTGCGCTTGCCTCCAACCCTGTGTTTCATGCACGCACTAAGCATGTGGAGGTAGATGTTCATTTCATTCGGGAGAAGGTTCTTAATAAGGATGTTGCTGTTAAGTTTCTTTCTACCTATGACCAGATTGCAGATGTTTTCACTAAGGGGCTTACCTCTTCTCGATTCCTCTTTCTCAAGGACAAGCTCATGGTTCGTCTCCCCCCTATTCGCTTGCGGGGGCATGTTAAGGAAAGTCATCATCAGCATGCTATATTGGAAGAAGAGGCAGACGTACTAAAGTGATTACAGAATAGTTTACGGGATGCTCTGCTCCTTTCCTTTTTTTGGTGTTCCTTGATCTGCTGCCTCTGTTATGCTTATTTCTTTCCTTTATAATTTCTTCTCTAGTTTGTTGTTTACTCTTTCCTTGTACAGAATATATTCCTTGTACAGAATATACTGTCATCAAGCTGTAAGTGTATATATAAGTTAATATATGTTCTGGTCTGGTGATTAGAACCGATTACCACTTTATACAAATCTTTCAATAAGGCAACTCTTGGATATTAGAAGGATGAATTCATAATATTGGGAAGTTTTTAATTTAATTATATATATGTAGGAGCTCCCATTTGTTTTAATTAATTGGCATTATATATTGTGGATGTAATTAATGCTTCTAATAACCACAAGTTCTAACGTTAGTGTCTATTAATGTAATATTAATTTTGATTAAAGCATGAGCAACATGCATGAACAATCCATATTCTTAAGTCTTAACCACCAATTCGATCGCGCGTTACCATTTCTTTAGACTGATAATGGAATCATTAGGATAATAATGCATGCATGGGGTCTTCTAAAATTAATAGATTTTCATAGGAGATCGAATTGCAGTATGATTAGAAAGGTAGAATGGGAAATGAAAAACTCACCACTTCGCTCCACAAATCACTACGATCAAATTCCAAGCTCCAGCTGTTTAATTAAAATAGTCTAAAGTAGTGCCTTCTTTCTTTCACATTGCATGTTTCCTCTCTCTCTCTCTCTCTCTCTCTCTCTCTCTCTCTCTCTCTCTCTATATATATATATATATATATATCTTAATGCTTTCCCACCTCATTCCCCGGCCCTATTCCTTTTTCGTCCACAAAAAACTGGCCAACAACGAAGATATATAACTGAACCCACAAAAGCAAAGTCGTGTAGTTCCACCTCTCTCTCTCTCTCTCTCTCTCTCTCTCTCTCTCCCCTCCATGGATCATACATGCACTCATAGAGAACAAAACCTACTTTCTTATTTAGCTTTTCCACTAACCCAAAAAAAGACTTAACCCTTCTCTGCTTTTCTTGTTTTTGGATTGTTGTAGATCTACAAAGAAGAAAAAGATGATCCAAGAACTGTTCGGAGGTGCAGGTCTAATAGCAGGAGAGAGGAAAATCTCTCCTAAAGGGGGAGTTTTACAAGGCATACCTTCTTCTTCATCTCCTCTACCATCTTCTTCTTCATCCTCAACAACTACTATTACTACAACAACTTCATCAAATTCAGAAACCCAAAACAACTTGAGGTGTCCACGATGCGATTCACCCAACACAAAGTTCTGTTACTACAACAACTACAACCTCACTCAGCCTCGCCACTTCTGCAAGACTTGTCGCCGGTATTGGACGAAAGGAGGTGCACTCCGAAACGTTCCAATTGGAGGTGGATGCCGAAAGAACAAGAGTCCTGCTATGTCAGCATCTATTGGAAAATCAAGCTCAGGCAAGATGAAGACCATATCATGTGAGATTGGAAGGTTAGGCCTTGGAGGTGGGCATGATCCTGAGTTTCCATCAGGTCCAATTCTGTGGGGTTCGCCACAGAACTCTCATCTGTTGGCCTTACTTCGATCTACTCAGAACCCTAACCCTAATCACCTGTCAAATTCTGTTAACGTGAAGGAGGAGGCCGGAAATATGGGTGGATCCCACATGATCATGACTGAGCCAGCGTTTGCAAATGGTGGATCCAATGTTCGGACTTTGGGCTTGGATCCTCTTGGCCAGGTCCCTTCTCTTGGTCTATGCAGCTCTTTCTGGAGAAATAATCAACATCAAGGACAGCAACAAAATGGCTTTGTACTTGGCGAAGCTCAAAATGGTGGGATTCAAGAACTGTTTCAGAGGCTCAGATCACCAAATAATAATTACTATGGTGATCATCACTCACCAGTAGTTCTGAATAACTTAGCTTATTCATCTTCATCTTCCCCTTCCATTTTGGAGTCGGCTTCCCTGGCTGGGGGTGAATTGGGGAACTGTAATCCAGCATTTTCGTGGTCTGATCTCCATACAACTAATGGTGCATATCCTTGAAAATCTTAATTTCCTTTCTTGACTCTTTTCCTGTTTGGTTGTTTCATATGCTGGGATTGTTGTCTCAGTGGTGAGCCGGTACTTGTCTGGGTAGGGGTATATGAAAGTGGCTAGAATAGCAATGTCTGTCCTAATTGTCTTCTTCTACCTTTTTTGTCTTTCTTTTAATCTTTCCATTTGTGTGCTTTTAGGTGTGTTTAACATATGAGGGTGTAATCAAGGATCCAGATGTGATAAAAATGGAAAATGTAAGGTTTAATTTTCCGAGTTCTTCTTGATGTTGCAAATGGCATGTATTTTCACATAGAATATCGATATATGATCATGGCCGTTTTTCTGGAATGCAAAGGGCCGGCTAGCTAGCGCTTGAATTCACTCTTAAGTACTTGGTAATTGCAAGTGGGGTTAGTCGTAGACAAGTAGTACGTAGTAATATTATATGATCTAATTACAGGCCAGGAAGAACAAATTAACAAGTAGAATTAATATATAGCAGTAAAGATCATGATCATCTTGATTTGCTCAAAAGCTTTAAGATTTTCTTTTGATATATTAATAAGAGCTAGGTGGGTGGGTGGGTGGTAGTGTGGTGGCTGCCATATCATGAAGCTGATCCATTCATTGTTTTGTTACGAGAAAGTGATCTTGAATAAAGTAGCACTGTTAAAGCAGCCATGCATTGGGAAGAGTTTCCTTAAATTGCAATTTCATTTTTACTGTCGGGTAGAAGGATTCTATCATCTGCAGCCTTAGATTATATATATATATGTGTGTGTGTGTATATGCCAGCCCTAATTGCCGGATATATATCATTATCTTCTTTAATATTAGCTTAAATAAATTGCTTGGCCTTCCAATATTACTCTCTCACAAGCACAACACATGACGCACGAATGTAATACGTTTTGGAAATTTGTAACGCCTCGGTCCGGGAGGTTCAAGGAATTAGTTCTTATTATCTACAATCATCTCTCAACAACACAATACATACATTCCAAATTTCTCTATAAAATATAAAAATTATTGTTACAAACCAATAACTCCAATATAATTACTCTAAGATACCATAAAGTCTCAAAATAACCGTAAGCCTTCAAAAATTGCATCAACATAACCAAATAAAACTATTACATAAAACTCTCCCAAAATCAAGGTACCCTCTTTGAACTTATTCCACTATGCTCAAATGGCCTTACCCATGCCGCCTATTCTTGATCGTTGTTGAAACATTCAAATCATCTAAAAATATTATGAAGATAAGGGGTGAGTTATCAATAACTTAGTAAGTATAAAACATATACTAGTGTATAAACATGAGCATTTTCAAAGAATTCAAAATGTAGACATCAATAACTTAATGTCAGAATGCTAAACAAAATATGTTATAAAGATATCAAAGCAATAGTTAAGAAAATACTCATATTCAAAGGTTCTTTGGCATAACATAACTGAACATCATTATCATATCATCTTATATCATATCGTATTAATGCATCATATCAGAACAGATGTCATGTCTAACCCTTGTGGTAGGGTTGTACTATTCCTGGTGGCCAAATCGAACAGAGAAAGAAGTGAATCTTCTCATTATCATTCTCAGAGCCTTGAGTGTGTACACATAAAAGACCACACAGAAAATCAATTTGTTTCCAAAGTAAGTGTACTTAGAAATAGAGAAGTTGGTACCAACCCAAACAGAAACCAATGTTTAAGACCCGTGGTAAGGTCAAAGCATAAACAGAGCTAGATGCAAAATCAAAATGTCATGCCATAGGTTTTTTTTTTTTCCCCAAATGCCACATCATATCAAACAGAGTACTGAATAGAATCATATCATTTTCACATAATCAAAATAGAGTTGCTACGTACAACCATTGGTGGGAGTCGCCGTGTAATTGGCATCTGAGATGGCATGTGTCAATTAAAAAAAAAAAAAAAGAAAGAAAATGTAGCATTTCATTACTATTTTATTTCTCTGCAGAAGAGTTCCAAATTTCCAATCTCAATACTTGAGCAAATCTCCTCTCTCTCTCTCTCTCTCTCTCTCTAAGAGTTCCCTCAGTTCGCAAATCAATCTGCAGTGAACTCAAGGATTTCTCCTATCTTCTTCCCTCAGTTTGCAAACGCACATATTTTTCCTTATATTTTGTCAAAAAGCTTTCTTTTTCTGTAGAAAAGATAATTTAATCCTATTGATTTTTCCTTTGGTTTGGGATGATGATCTTCTCGTCATCTTTCCCTCTTTTCATCCTCTCTCTCTCTCTCTCTCTCTCTCTCTCTCTCTCTCTAATTCAACAAATCCCCCAAAATAAAAGAAAACCAAGTCTTTCATGTTCTGCAACTCTAATTCAAAAATCCAATATTAATTAAGTCCAAAAACCACCAACCTTTACTTTCTAAAAAATTGATCAACTTCTTGAAAACCCAAAATCCAATCAGACCTCTTAGATTAAAACGCATTTGCAAAAAATTGAAAAGCCTGGAGTGAGCCGATGTTTCCAAAAGAACGAAGTGAATCTCTCTTCAGAACATGAAGCGATTCCAAATTTGATCTGCCTTAAGAGAGGCCTTGTAGATTTCGAAACTTGGGTAATCAACTCCTCACAATATCGGCGCTCACTTGTTTGGTAACGTTTTTAAGGATTTTCAATGTCCCTATGAAGTATGTCTTCTCTAAACACTGACTGCTGGTCCCAACAATTAGTGTTTGCCTTAATTCTTCAAGTGCCTAAACAAGCATAGCTTCACGTTCCTGGGCCTCTCTCAATAGACTCTCTAGTTCAGTTCTTGCTTCATTGTTGGGACATGCCTCTGCTAATGTTTTAGCCTCCTTTGCAGCGTTCAAAGCATTTTATTAAAACACATGGACAGCTTACGTCAAGATTCTGCGCCGGTTGTACAATGTTGGTTGCAAGTAGAGTTTTTGTAATCAAAATAGATTCAGAGCATTTTCACTTAACATGTAAAAATTTGTAAATTTCATATTTTTTCTTTTTGCATAGTTCAGAAAGAAAATATCAAAAGTTTGCTCATGTCTACATGAGTCATGATAGAAAATACTTTCTCTTTTATACAGATTTTATGAGTAATGCAGGACACATAACTAAGGTTATTTTCACATTTGTTTCAAAACAAACATGCATATTTTCACAAATCAACTACAGTCTATTTCTTTGCTTTTATACAAAATCTAGCATAGGAATCTCATTTACCTGGACCTTTTAACTTCTTTAAATTTCCTCGTAACAGTGTTAATAGAATATCAATCATTACCTATCAAATAGTCATGTAACTTGCGTAAATTTTCAATTGAACATTACTTCATAATTGAAACCTAAGATATAAAAATCTATATTTCCTTAATGTCTAAAATCTTTGAAACCCTAAAATATTGTCACTCCCCATAATAATTTGATTTTCATATAGTTTCTCAAAATAATTTCACGATTAATTCCTAGAATCATATTAACTCCATAATATTAACATTAAAGTCATAAATCTAGTGTTCATGTCTCTAACTTTAATTTCCCAATGTTTTAGTAAATTTTCCTAAAATAGTCTAACATTTGATCATAAATTGATAGTCCTCGTTAAACCCAAAAACATAAGTGCAAGCCTATTAACAACAACAGCTAAACTTAGAAATAAACCCAACTATGTGCCATCAAAACAAGCCCACCTAGAGGAGAAAGCTTGACTTAATTTTGAATGTTCTATACGGTGTGCAACACTCACTACAACAAAAGCTGGTTTTTGCCATAATTGAGAGTTGTCGAAAAAGGTTACCATTAAGTTGCAATAACATTTATCCCACCAAATTACATTCGTGGGAGGTTGGTGGCATATAATAAGTGGGGAATACTATTTTTCCCATGATAAATATTTTTCGTGGAAAATGATTGATATTTCCCACGAATTAAGTTTGTGGCAAAATTATGATGGTGTGGTGGCAAACGCTATTTGGATTTATTTGCCTATGGTAAGTTAAATTATTTTTCCCACACATATTGTTTTTCGGGATATATATCTTTCCCACGATGCCATTCATGAAAAAATATGGTGGCAAAAATTTTTATGTGAGTGTATCTTCTGCTCACAGTTACACAATTGCGACCAACTTCGTGGTGCCTATTATATCACAACTTGGGTTGTAGTTGTGAAACTCCACCTTTTCCAACCACATTGTATGATTGGTAATAGATTTTTATTGTCGAAACAAGTAGTCGGAAAAATGTATTAGCTATGTATACAATCGTCTCACATAATATGGCAAACAATTTATTCCCATTGGATGCTATCATGACAAAAATCTATTTCGGACAATTAGTTTTGGTGGCAATATATTATTACCCATTCTTTGACAGTTGCGGCAAAATATTATTGCCCGCCACTTTGAGTTATTGGAAATAACTCAATTCCATATAACCAATTAGTCTGGAAAATGCTACATCCATACACTATGGTCATGGGAAAAGGTAACTATGATAGAAACTAGGCATTTCGACCCCAGTCAAAACTCGTGGCTATTGATTATTATCCACTAGTCTGTTGTACAATTAAATCTTTTCACATCAGGTCTGCTAGTAGGAAAAACATATTTATGCTTTTTTGCCATACTTTCAAAGTGGTGGCAAAACCTAGTATTTGATCATTTTTAATTTTTGTATACAAAATGGGAATATGGGAATAACCTATTTGAAGGAAGTATATACAAATTTTACAATTCATAATAACCATCACCTATGTCAACTCCATTCACAAATTCCTGTTATCCCAGCTCAGAATCCAAGTATTTTTTTTTTCAATGCCATGAAACACATACATGAGAAACACTTATAATTGACTTCCATAATAACCTGTCAATACACTATATATTGCCACTTGTACAAGATATACAAGAAATGCAAACATCCATAAAGACACAAAAGGATGCATGCAATTTGGTGTAATCATTACAGCACCAAATGGGTTCATACCTGAAACCTTAATGTTAATTCATCACAAATGAAATCAAGGCCATGAAACCTACAGTTTTCTTTACAACTGATATTCTAAGTACATGAGGGAATTATATCCACTGGCAATTTAATGACTCTTTGAAGGATGGGATGGAGGACATATACATGGATTACAAAGCATTAATATGATCTATGTTTCAATTTGTGTGCTTCCAACATGAGGGTTACTTCCTCTTGCTCCATTCAGCTCGGTTATGTTGTTTCCTGAAAATGATATAGATATGCTTTCATCTGTCAAACAATATTATATATACTGCATTAGTATTACATGACATATTTTACACGTTCTACATAAACAAAAGTATCAGTTTCCCATATACATTATGAAAGCTTGCATCATTTACTTTGTCCCATATATCATACACAGATTGTTTTTGTGTATCATCTACCTATAATTAATCATGAATGGTTTGCGAATATTTAGAGTTGATATTCCCATACAACTGCCCACTATATTATTCTTAGCATTACAATTATGCTAATACTGAATATACTGCAGTTGCATATTTAGCAGTATAGGTATTGCTATAGCTGAAACCAATCAGATCTATTTAGCTGTATATCAATCATCAGTTTAAACCAATATATAGAGCACAGTTTCCTAGTTAGAGTTATGTACTATGTGCAGGAAAACTGGTCTATAATACCAACACATCTATAGGTATTCCCCATCTACCATATCTCAGAAATTAGTATATAAGAGTATATCCTTATTTGTTTAGCTGATCAACCAAATTTCAAGGTCATCCCTAGGTTGCACGAATTTCTCTATCCTCTTCATGGAATTACTGATTACACTATTTCCTTACAACCCAACTCTAAAATGTAGTGATTTCTCCCCACCCACAGGTTTTGTTCTCAATAATTATTGGATACTGAATTTTTTGACATAACTACTAGGAATTACAGAAACAGTAAAACCATTAAGAATATATAGCCTCACATGTCCTATGAGTACTTCTACAAAGGGCACAATTGGTAAACTGTCCAAGCACCATTTTCTCTTAGGAAAGTGGGTTTCCATTAAATGTAAATTTAGGAAAATGAACTGGGTTTCCTTATAACTCACTCTGTTTCATGAATTGTAAAACTTGAGGCATATTTCATTTCTGTTTTCCTTGACATTAAGATGTTTCCCTGTTTATGGTGTCCCTTCAAGGACTCTTGCTTTTTCTTAAATAATCTCCAAGTATTACTTAAACCATCTAGTAAAATTAGGCAGAAGCCTAAGAAATTACCTTTCATCTGAAAATTGGTTAGAGCATGAACCGTCCTCCTGCTCTACCATCGAGAATCCATGAGGTTGAAATCCCTACCATGCTTAACTGCTATTGAGCCTGTAATTTAGAATGGAAGGGACAGCCAATCAGCATATATATAAATATATATATTCTATTTTCCCTCCATTTATGCAAATAAAAAAAAAATAGCAGTACCTTTTGTACCATATCTGTTTCAGAACTGAACCCTTGAATATAGACAAAATACCAACCAAGTCAAAAAGTTTACCCATCATCTTACCTTTCCTGTAACTATGTTATAAGATAGCCAGCCTAACTAATATGTTACTTGACCAAAACGTTATACCTAAGAATGTCATAAGGGATTTAGAATTTACATTAATGTGTTCTAAACTCTTCACAAAAAATGTCTCCCCACAAAATATTCCCTTCACAAAAAACTTATTCATTAAATCCAGCTAATCATCCAGCTGAGTCTCTCTATGAGACTCAGTACTGGAGGGTAAATCAGTGTTTCGATAGCTCATCAATAGCTTCTCATGCTCTGAAAAATTCATCCTCAATTCTACAATATCAGCCATCATTCCATCCAGTTTGCTTTTGTACATTTCCGCCTCACTCTTGTTACTTTGATTCTCCTCCGAGAGACGAATGAAAGCTCTACTCTTCTGCATTGAAGGAGATGGTTCTGGAATCACCATGTGCCCCATACTAGACGTGTATCCAGATTTGTTGCCCAAGACTTATTTGAAGATGGTCTCAGCTGCTTCTTCAAGATCCTCTTCGGAATCTTTCTCAGCTAACCTCTCCATCATTAAATTCTGTTAATGGCATGGTAAAAAGGAAAATTAGCCATAATTAACACCTATTGTTGCTAACTGTCAATATAAATGAAAATAAGTTTAACCATCAGCTTACGTAATTGAATTCAATAGCTTCATTTACGAATTTTCCTTTCCGTGTTGACCAGTGGGTCTCCTTATAGAAGGCCACCATATTTGGCTGCATCGGTCGCTAAAAACCATCAATTTTCAGTAAGTGTATTCTTGTTGCTACACTATTAAAAACATATAATTTTATGGTTGACTATCACAAACCTTCTCCTCTAATATTCGAATAAGGGATTTGCGACCACCGGTATGAGCAACCTTCAGCTTTTGCTATTTGAAATGTTTCTTTTGGACTTCTCCTGCATTTGGTTGTAAGAAATTAGTTTACCCCTTCAAAAGTACATCACTTTCCTCAAAATCAGACATAAGCAACAAATTTTTCCTTCTAGATTCCCTTCTTGTTTTACACGTGTGCCTAAGCATCAATTATAATTAATTTGAAGATGCAATTATATTTATAATTTGAAAGTTAAACAAAAGTCCAATACCTTGAATGTTGCACTTACCCACCTTTCACATAATTTTACCCATGCTTGTTTGTCCATCTTGTCTGTCCCACCACGTAGTGCCTCTTCATGTGATGCATATTTATTATACCCTTTGTGTAATGCATAATGAAATGCATTATACTTGTCGGCCAAATGGTTTACAACAATCTCCCGATGGTTGTCTCTTGTCCAATCTAGTAGAAAATCTGCCTGCATGAAATAATAGAACGTGTTACATGAGTTTGAAATCAAACATTTGATTTCATACTAATGGAGTCAGTAGCCAACTTAATTTCCAGTTTATTAAAAATTAAACTCCTACCCTGACACGGTCAATCAGCTCTTGCTTTCAGCTTCAGATACATAACTCCAACTAGCATGACTCATGTCAGCATGTATTTTAATGATGTCTGTTAGCTGGCCAGTGAATATGGATGCATTCTCACAAGATGGCCCTCGATGACCATCTTGAATTATCAGAGGTATCTTGCCCACTTTCCTCATTCTTTCAAATAGTGTGCCCTTCGTAGGCCCTCGACCTCTTTTCTTCCTAGGTGGATCTACATCAAGACATCAATTGAATAGATCAATTATCTTTCAAATATATATGTATACCATACAACAACCAATAACTTGAATGTTACTTGGTAGTTTTATATGAATTGGTAACACATTAATTTAGCTAATCGTGTATTTATTGATGACATACCTGTATTAGTTTGCCCCTCTTCACATAGCCTCTTGTGCGGCAACAACTCCTACATCCTGAGTTTCATCATTTGACTCCGGCTCGTCCCGCAACATGGTTTGAGGAGGCAAGGGAGCTTTGGGTATTGGACTGCGACATATCTTTGCTCTACCTTATCTGACTCAGCCCCCATGAAACTTCATAGATCTCACCATCAATGCCTTCTCTGCTGGGTGAAAATATCAACTGTAAATTGAAAATGCAACCAGACTAATACACGTAAGATTCCATTATTTAATAGTGTGACAAAGCTCAACAAGTTGAAACAGCTCATATTTCAGCCTAGTTTTTGTATGCTGGAGGGAATTATTATTTACTACCATCTAGCCATCTCATGGCCTATAAATCTGCCTAATCCGAGGTGTCTAAATAAATTAAACCCTACTAACTAGAGTAGGAATTAAACCACCATTTGGAATGTGTAAAACACATCTGAAATAACTAAATGTATAACATTTGTTAAAATGCCATTGAAGATAAGATTATGCCTTCTGACATCATTAGTGGTATCTACATCAACTTACTTCTAGCACTGATCCAGGTAGTACTCGAGTTTTTCATGATAAAGGAAAATAACTCTCCACTCAATTATCTACTATTGTAAGAACATGTCTTTACCACACAGAGTCTAAGTTGGATAGTATAAAACTGAAAACAATGTTCTCCCACGTTTAGAATGACAAGATTATAAATAACAACAACCCTTAGAAGAAGAAGATGCATTATGGCTTTCCTCCAAAATTTTTGGTTGTAACCCATGTGTAATTCACATCAAAATGCAGTGTTGGCCTTTTAAATGAAATTAGAAGGCCAAATTTCAATAGTCTGAAATTTAAACTTCTATCCCAACCTTTTGTCAAAATGTACCCCCTGCTTTACAATATATTTTTATTTCTAGGTTGTTCAGTGTGAAAAAATTATAGAACACAGTGTTTAAATGGGCTTTTTTAAACTCTTGTAGGAGGAGGAGAAGCTATTTAGTTGTGGCAACTTTAATGGTATCCACTATACCCACCAGTAGCGACTAGTTGGCCATTTACTGGTTCAGAAGCTATTTCATATTTTTATCTACCAACCATAGTGCGAATTCTGACCATGCCACATGCAAACCTTAAAACACAACCCAAGGATAACATTTTAACCCGAAGGATCTCTGCCTAACACCGGAATACTTTGGGAAAAACAAAAGTAGGTTATTCTATATGGTTGTTGATGTATGTGTATTGTCACGCATAACAATCAAACTCGTATGTTCCACTTTTAAATGCCTTTCGAGATAATATCGCAGTAATGGACGTTTTATTACTGCTTCTTAAGCCTATGAATATATAAATAAATCATTTACCATATAAAATAGCATTGATTTTGTGTATTAAAGACTTTGTTATTCTCAAATTTTTGGTCTTTTTTTAAAACAGCTGTAGAAGGAGGAGTAATCCAATTCTGAACTTTGTGTTAGACATATACAACAACAAACATCTTATAGCCACTAAACTATGTTATGTATATTATATGCATCCAGATTATAGTTTGTCCTGTATTTTATGCCCCACCAACAACTCTTACTTTTGCCATGCAATCCTAAAACCAAAACCCCATTACTATTACTTACAACCCCAACTCTCTGCCTAACAAACGTATTTCTAGAAAAATTGGACCCAAACCAGTAATAACAAACTTGTTGGATATTGTGAAGTAAGTTCACAAATGAATAACCTTATAAAAGTTTCCGCAGATTGATGGTAAGTGCCTTTAAGCACAGATCTGAAATTACCTTTGCTATACATAACATGGCTAAAAAAAGGTCATCCCTACTTTACAATGTAATATTAATGTTGGAAAGTGTAAAACACCAAGTTTAAATACTACGTTTTTCTCCTTTGATAAACTGTTGTACGAGGAGAAAAACCAATACTAAGTGGCTGTTTGTCTGCCATCTACAACCACATCCATATAAACACTCAAGATGCCATCTGCGTTTGAAGAATATTAAATATTAGCCTAATGTTTTCCCTTGCTGTACTGGACAGTATATACAGGTTTTTAACATGCTAGCCTTAAAACAAAACCCACTCTAACATTTTACCCTTACAAACTCTCTCAGCCTAATATGGACAGTATATTTTCACACTCTTGACATGCTAGCCTTAAACCAAAACCCACTCTAACACCACCATACTTTTGAAAAATAAAGAATGGTAACCAATCAACAGGTTGTGAGAGTGTGTAAAACAACCATTACAAGAAGTAAGTGTTGGCCTTTGTTAAAAGCCTTTAGAAGTAGTAGAAGCAGTAATCTGAAACATAAAGTACCTGGTTGCAGCTCCAACTTGTTGCGTGGCAGAGATTGCTTTTGTTCTTAAAGCACTCTCTTTTACAGTGTGTGCTAGAAGATATCTGAAGTTATCAGAGTTTTCTCTGTTGTAAGGACCTGGTTAGCAGCTCCAGTGGAAAATATATCGCCCAACCTTGTTCTCTGTTGTCTTCTGGAAATCAATTTGTTCCTTGATGGATGTGTTAAGATATGGGAGGGAAGGCGTACGCTGTTTGGTTTAAGTATCTCCGTTGAGTCCTTCTGTTGATACTGCCCATCTACCAACTTTACCACGTGTAAACCTTATATTTTGTATTTTGCACACAGACCCTTGCTGTGGACCCCAGCTTTGTTCTCTGGCGCCATTTCCCACTCAAACTACTCCCCCCACCCAATTTTATCCCGCCCAAATATTTCAATGGATAATGTTAAACCCACACGGCATCCAACTTTCCTTTTCTTACCATATATCGTGTGGGGTACCACCTACTTGATCAACTACCAAGTACGCTAGATATATATATATATATATAATATATATATATATATAACATATGGTGTATACATGACTTTTTACCATAATAAGGCATGCATGCCACCTATTATTTAAAAAGTACGCATCTTGTTGTGCATTTGGATGAAGCTCGATATATGCTATGAGGTTGCCATATATGATATATATGGCAATATATATATATTTCAAAAACATTATTTTCCATAAAACATAATATATCATAGTAAATTAAAATCCATGGCTGGTTGGTAGGCTACCATCCCACTCAATTATATATTACACAATGTGAGAAACGGATACTTCCAGAGATTGCATTTTCTAACTTGCCATATATATATATATATATAAAATCTCAAATATAAGGTATATTGCATGTATCCATATTTACATGACAAGCTATGAGTGGCAGACTTAGATTCCTTCTAGTTGAGGGTCATGATATGGTGGGAATGGTGATATGGAGCATTAAAAATGCAAAATTTGCTACCTCAATCGACATGCTGCATAACTAAAGGTGGGAAGCACATAAGTTGAACATGATAGTGCCTACTGAAACTTTATCAATCACTCAACATTGTCCTAAGCATTTTCTCAACAAATCAAATTACATCCCAAAGCTCTACATACTGTTATATATATACCTATATATATATATATATAACTGTATGCATATTGTTAACAAGCATGAAACTTACAAGCCCTACGTTATGTATGCAATAGTAGGTCGGATGTTCATGTTTTTATCCTGCCCACTACTCATTATACAGCAGCAGATTTCTGCCTTTTCCCTTGAAGCCTACTTTACACAAAACTGAAAATCATCAATTTACCTCTAGACTCTAAAATCTGGATTGTAGAGTATTGCAGTGAACTTAAATCTTTTTAAGTGAAGTTGTTGTGTTCCTAATTTATAAAGTATTCATCTCCATCAATCTTCCAACATGGTTATACCCTACATGAGCATACCAACCAAGTTGAATTTCTAGCTTTGCACCATATTTGGCCAATTGTTATAACCCCACAAGTGATATTTTTAGCTTTCCCTTATACTACCCCATGCTAATGCATATATACCATATATTATCCATCTATAGTGCCTTGCATCAACTCTATCAAATCATTCATATGCAGTTTGTGCATGCAATTTTGCCAACATGTTCATGCCATGGAAGTACAAGCCATGTACAAAATATTGCCAATAAGTCAGTTACACAAATTACACATTAAGGCCAATATTTAGATTAACCTGAATAACATAATTTTTCTGCAACACCCCCCTTGCCGGTACTTCAAAGAAGATCCAACCTCATATCACAACATCAACCTCCTTCCATCGATAGTCGAACACTGGTGTACAATTCTAAAATTTTATGCTTGAAGGTGCAACTAGCTAATCTGCACACAATGTTAAATTCTACTATGAGTATCTCTTAACTTCCATAGGAAAGCTAACAAATATACTTAAACTTATATACTTTATAAACCTCCACCCAAAATAGGTAGGAACTGCATACCATATGTGACTAAGTAGGTTATACCCACATGCATAATGTCCTAAATATAATCTTCAGCTGTATCTTTTGCCTTTTATGCACATTATTTACTAGCTGCACCAGCTTGTAACCTCAAGTCTAGGCTAACAAACTTTTTGCTTCTATTTAGTGCATTATAATGATAACACCATAAACTTGATAATTATACTAATTATCAAGTCTACGTTTTATTCTTATTCCTATTTTACATACAAATCTTCAATTACGATCACGCCCAATTGAGTTCCAATTGGGTGACTCACATAGAACTGTGTACAAAAAGGCAACTTTTACATTTGGTAAATTTGTAAACCTCTTTTCTCCACCAAGGGTCTAAGCTTCTATGTATAATCACCAAAAACTATTAACTCATACTTTGAATGCTTAGTGTCTTGGGACACTAGCAATGGAGGGGAAAATCGACCTCTCATCCTAACAAACAGACTTTGGTTTTGAACATAAGCTGAACATGTAAGACATTTTGGATTAATACCTGCTGCATTGCCATGCTTGGTTCCCACCATTACATCGACTTCGAGTAGGATAATTGGACGTCATGCATTGTCTGCACATAACCCACATATGTATAGTCACAATAAGCGTTTAACTTTATTATAATTAGTTGATGTCAACAACTTTAGTTTATCATTTTGACTTTCAAAGTTAAACCATCGGGTTGTGAAATGCATAGCATATAGTTCATTATTTATGCAATTCTAACAAACTCACTACAATATGGATTACCATCATCATCATCTGTCTCCCCATTCAGATGATACATGGTCTCGCTATCAGAGTTATCGTTGGCATTTATGTCCTCCATTCCCATGTCTTCACGAATTGGGCTATGGTCAATGAAGACATCATTGTCAACTGGTTGGGACGGTTGAAGATGCGAGAGGTGTTCTACGTCTACGGGCAAATGCTCTTCATTGACTCGGTTCAAGGGATCAAAGATGGCTTCATCGACATTGAGGATAGGGAGATAGTTGGAGTGAATATTGTGCTCCTCATCTTCAAAATCACCCCCTGATGAATCATCATTATCTGGGGCCACAACAACAGTAGGAATGTTGTAAACATTCCTACTTGTAACCTTTTGGACTACCTGCCAACTTTCACCCAAAATCAGATCAGGCAAATAAAAGACTTGCATTGCTTGGCTCGCCAGGGCGAATGGATTATCTTTATACCATTGCCTACTAGTATTCACTAACGTTAGATGGTCCCTTACACGTATCCCCCTTCTCGGGTCCCCAACATCATATCAAGTGCATTGAAATAGATAAACCTTACGCCAACCCATGTAGTGTATTTCTATAATATCATGCAACAAACTGTAGAAGTCAATTGGAGACCCCTGATGCTTGCCATGAACAACAACCCCACAGTTTTGAGTGCGCCGATGCCTTTCACACTCTTGAGCATGAAATCGAACACCATTCATTATGCATCTGGCATAAGATGCTACACACGGATTTGGACCACATGCTAATGCATATATCTCATCGGTTACCTCAGTTGGGCTAACTGCACGCAGCTCTCAAATCTACCACAGAAAAGATTCAAATACGATCAGATTATTATTGTAGTAGACAATAATTTTTCATTTGGTGTAACGAAATGTATTAGGAAGGTATGCATTATCTTACGCGTGATCTAAACCATGATGGAAACTAACTCTGGTGCCTACGATCGATGTTATCAAGGTCCTCTTCTTTCATCTTATTATAGTGCTCCCTACTAATACAAGGTAATGGTTACAAGGCATGGGCAAATTATATATAAATAAATGCTGAACTTAACAATTTGATCATGATGTACTTACTCAATGTATTGATCAACCTCTGGGAAATTATTAAGTACATACCATCGGGCCTTGACCATTAGTGAGTTGGCTAATATGTGTGAGTGTGGTGTCCCCAATGGTCTAACCTTTTGTGAGAAAATAGATAAACTTTCCGCATTTCCCGTCTCAACCGAACCAATAAGTACATCACTATTGCGTTCCTCCCGATTATATTTCTTTTCTATATCATAGAGGTACATTGAGCAAAATGTTAGGCACTCGAGATGCACATATGCCTCAGCAATTGAGCCTTCAGGACGGGCTCTGTTGCGGATGTAACGCTTGAACTTCCCTAGATACCTCTCAAAGGGATACATCCATCTGTATTGCACGGGTCATGCTAGTAGAGTCTACTCTGGCAAGTGAATATAAAGGTGCAGCATTATATCAAAAAAAGCTGGAGGGAATATCATTTCTAGTTTGCATAGAATGATGGGAATATTAGCTTTAAGACGATCCAATACTGATATGTTCAAAGTTCGGGAACATAACTCTTTGAAGAACCCACTCAACTCTATCAATGCTTGACACACATCGGCCCGTAAGAACCCACCAATCACAACTGGCAGCAGTGCTTGCAAAAAGACATGACAGTCATGGCTCTTCATTCCACTGATCTTTCCGTCACTAGCATTTACACACCGGCCAATATTCGATGCAAACCCATCAAGGAATTTAACTTTTGACAACCATGCACAAAAAGCCTTTCACTCATTTCCATTTAACATGTAGCAGCCAAGGCCCATAGTTGCACGATCGCCCTCATGTTGTAAGTGTAACTCTTTCCTCATTCCAAGGTTTGCCAAATCCCTACGCGCATTGGCAAAGTCCTTAGTTTTCCCTTCAATATTCAATAATGTTCTCGAGACGTTATCATATATGTTTTTCTCAATATGCATAACATCCAGGTTATGTCTCAAACCCAAGGATAACCAATAAGGAAGTTCAAAAAATATGGATTTTTTTGTCCAATTTAGGTGATTGGGCATTCGTTTCCTCTTCGAAGTAGATTTACCAAACTCAACATGTGAGATCAGACTTACTTGTTCAAGCAATTCCTCTCCATTGACTCTTGATGGTTGGAGTCTGTGCTCTTCAAACCCATTAAAAGTATTTTTTTTTTTTTGCGTCTCCATGTGTGCCCTACGGGCAACCATCGTCGATGACCCATGTAGCAATGTTTGCGGCCATATACCAACCATTGTGAATTTGTGTCAGCTATACAATATGGGCATGCCATCTTGCCTTTTGTGCTCCACCTGGAAAGATTGACGTATGCAGGGAAATTGATAGTCCAAAGTAGAGCTGCATGCAGAGTAAAGTTTTGCCCACTGTATGCATCATAGGTACGAACATCCTCTTCCCATAACTCCTTCAACTCATCGATGAGAGGACATAAGAACATATCAATATCATTACCTGGTGACTTAGGCCTAGGGATTAGCAACAACAACATGGTGTATGGATCTTTCATGCATGACCATGGGAGCAAGTTGTAAAGTACAAGCAGTACAGGCCAAATGCTGTATGGTCTACTCATGTTATTGAAAGGATTAAACTCATGCCTGGCCAAACCAAGTCTAACATTCTGAGGATCTTGGGAAAACATATGATGTTTGATATCAAAGTCCTTCCAAACCCTAGAATCTGATGGATGTCACATGCATGTCGGATCGTCAACACGTCCTTCTACATGTCATCTCATGACCTGGGCTATCTTCTTTGACATATATAGCCTCTGCAACCACAGCTTCAGCGGAAAATATCGGAGAACTTTTTTCGGTATCCTTCGAGTGGGACTTGTGCTTTACTCCCACCTAGATGCTTTGAATTTAGGGCATTCATTGTAGGTGGCATTTTTCTTCCAAAACAAAGCACAATCATTCGGGCACACATGTATCTTTTCGTAACTAAACCCTAAGCCACGCTCCAAGCGACGAGCATTAGCATATGAATCAGGGAATAGAGCTTTCGGAAATGCCTCTTGCAAAAGCTTGATGACCATATCGAAGGACTTCACGGTCCACCTACCAATACTCTTGATGTGAAGCAGCTTGACGATGAATGACAACTTCGAGAACTGCTTACATGAAGGATAAAGTGGACGTCGTGCATCAGCGACCAACTCCTCGAAAGTAAAGTTTGTTTGAGTATTAGAGGTGGATGGTTGATCATCCATGTTTACATCTCCGTCCCTTTGCCAGTGACTTCCCATATACGAGCCATGACGAATGTCAGCTAACATCTCGTCCAGATCATCTGGATAATCACTGAAATCGAAGGTGTCATCTTCTTCTTCATCAGACAAAGGAGTGGAAAGGAAAGGATCATCTTTTCCATGGAATATCCAGCATTGATAAGTTGGATCAAACCCTCTAAAGAACAAATGATCTTCGACAGTACGAATGGAGTGGAAAGCTTTATTCTGACATCTTCTAAATGGACACCTAATCTAATCAGTGGTTGGAGTGTGTGCTACGGCCATAGTGAGGAATTGTCTAATACTTTCTTCATACTCATGGGAATGCAATCTATCATCAATATGCATCCAAGCCTTATCCATCTTATGCAGCTGACCAGGTAGTATAAAAGAGTTTGTTAGGTGCATATAAAATCGTAGTGGAATAACAAGGTTACGAAACATATTATAGTTACATCTCTTTACTCTGAGACATGTGCCCTTTTTGGCACGCAACAAGTTGGAGCTAAATATCCAACATTAACCACGCTACTAGACACCAAGAATTTTCAGTATAAGGTCACAGAGCAAAGAGCCTAATCATGCCATAGATTAGGCCGGTATTGCATGAAGGGAAGGGAACATAGGAAAAAGAAGATACCGTAGAACAATAGTCAGGTCTAACACTATATGAACTAAATTTTAAATAAGTATAATGCCTCATGCTGGAATTTTTAGGATAAAAGATGGCCTACTAATTAAATTTTTGGGTTGGTAGGTCAAAGTGCAAGATATAGTTTTATGGGTTACGAAGCTGAAATTTTCTCTATCATTTACATGTTAGAAAGTCCGTTGGTGTAAATGTTTACTTCCATGCAATTTGATTGGGTTACAAAGCTGTAACCTCTAGGTGGATTGTTACAAGGACAAATCTTGTTCCTAAGATATATTATATTTAGCAGAGGAATAAGATTAGCACAAATGCATGAAGGTGAATATATTTTAACGTGATAACTGCTGGGTACAATAGGAGAATCATCGACCAAAATCTGGTGTTGTACACATAGTCCTCGACTGATATATACAATTGACTGATTTTTGTGTGTTCAGTAAAAATCAAACTACATTATCAGTTTACACTTAAGTTTACCGTTATGGCCAATTTTCCAATGGACCAGGTTTTGTTAACAAGGAAAATATTTCTATGCTCAAGCTGAACCATCCAACCGCTTATACTAAATACATAATGGTCTATAATATTTGAATGTTCCATATTGTATGCATAAAAAAATGGTTCAAGTAAAGACAAGGAGAAAACCTCTTGATATAGTATGTGAGCCATACTATTATATGCATTCAATTAGTAAGGAATTAAAGTATGAATTTGTACAGGTTGGGATCATCAATGAAGAAGTATTGTCAATAAGTTGTGTATCAGTTAATGCATAATTTGAAGGGGATAAATCAATGCTAGGACACACGTAGCTTCAATACATAAAACTATCAACAAACAAAGTTGATAAGCTCAATTGACTCTCTATGACCGAGCCTATTAGTGGAGAGGACAATTAACAGTACTGAACAGCTAGTTCAATTTTGTTTATTGTTTCTTCTGGGTTATAAATGTAAGTAAAGTATAGGAATTACAACAGCTAATTGTGCAATTCCTAAACCACGTCTTGAATATGTGTATGATAAGTGGGGAAAACCATACACATAGGCCTTTCTATAAATGAATAAGATGCAGGAAGAAATCCTAAATGGCTAACCCGGTTAAACCATCTAGTTTAACTAATATTCAGTTATACAGGAGGGCAGGAAATGATAGTAAACATATGTCCTCCAACTAGATGTCTTAAAATCCACCCAATAAAAAATTAAACGATATACAAATCAAGTCAAGCCAAGTAGAGCACAACAAAGAAACAGAATACATAATATAACATATGTAACACAAATAAGTTTCATGAAAAAATGCAATGCCAAAGAAGCCCCTCACCCAAAACCTCAAAAGAAAACACAAAAAACATCCTGTTGCAGTTACAACAGGATGTTTAAACTTATTATTAATTGCTTAATAATAAGTAGATTATTATGATTTAAAACAGCTAAACATGGAACAAGGAACAAAACAGTTAAACAATTAGGCTGAATTAACAAAACTGATGGGTATAAAATCACTCAAAATAAGATACAAGTATGTAAGCATAAACAGATATGAGCAAAGAACCTTCAGTTTTGTGTGGCGATTGTATTATATACTTTCAAAATGTACAAATGATAGTAAAACCATACCATATCATATGCCTAGATATATGACATGGTTTAGTAATCTTGTTTGATCCATATTTTGAGCACTGGTGTGAAATATATAGGTTGTTGCAGTAAGAGGAGGAGAAAATTGTCCCTCAAAATTATAACATAAAACAGATTACTAACGATACGGATGATTAAACTTTTGCCCAATAGTAAATTGAATACCTCTCCACAGTAGAAAGATGAATACAATCTGAAACCAATATACAAGAGAATTATTTCTTTTGGGATTTTCAAGATAAGATAAACGTATAGCATATATATCAAGGCCATGGACAGGTAAAAATGCTACTTAAACCAGCTCAATATGTTCAACAAGAGTAAAAACCTAGAAGCTTCCAACGGCACAAAGATTAATACAACTACACAGGGCCTAAACGAGGGGATTAAATTATTAGAATGTAATCGGCCATTGGGTACCTTGAATGTTGCATTTTTTTAATATGTAATTGTAAATTGGAGAAGAGAGAAGAATATCTAACCAAATAGAAAATATTAAAAGCATCTAAATATTTGAGCTGAGATATACATTGTACTCAATGGCAACCCATGAATATTTGGTAGGTGAGCTTGGTGCGAATGGACGTGTGACAACTAGCATTTTACATGGCAGGTAGAAATTTTGAATGGGAATAATGGTCAAATTCATATCCTCCATCATTTACACTAATGTATTGCTATTTACTTATCAAACAATACATTAACAAATTCTATCTATGGTACAAAGTAAAAACTTTTTTATGTTTCCAGTTTTTCATATATATCCACATGTTTGAAGATGCATTATGGCTTTCATATTTGTAATGGAGTTTCAAAACTGATATTTCTTAATGAGCTATGAAAATTCCAAAACAATTGATTGTATGCTTTTATTGGTCTTTGTTGTTGGGTTGATTCTCCTCTTTTTGTCTTGCAGGTAACTTAAGAGTTACACATAGTTCCAGCTGCCACCTTAGGGGCATGGGGTTATGGCAATATGTGGTGGAAGGTATGTACTCGTTACTGATGTAATTTATATAGACTTTTTAAGTGTACAGTTGTGTTCCTTATTTTATTTTTCCTTGACATTCTTTTGGTGAATTTCTGGGATGTGCATACTGTTATTATTGGGATGAAAATTTTTCCTTTCACCCCTTTTTGTTTATGAATAGGGCCTTCAATTCTCAGATCTTATGTGTGTCACAAAGCAAAAAATGGCCAATGCTGTTTCATTCTTGACAAAGCATTTTAAGGGGATTCAGAGGATCTTGTTGTAAGTTCATGTTTGCTGATTGCAACATCTTTGACTGATATGGTCAATGTTACAAAGTCTTTGGGTATAGATATGCTTTCGAAAATTGTCGGGTAACTTAGGTAATTTGAAAAAATTAGCATTGATTAGGCTTGGTTATGAGTATTTTATTTTCAATTGAGTTTATAGCTTTGAAGTTTTGGTCAGTATATGCCACCATATATTACAAAAGTTTGTGATCTTCCTAGGCTTTGAAGTATACTCTATGCTTAGGATAAATAATTCACCTCCTTTATTGTTCAATTATGAGTACATTGGATGCAGCAATGTTTAGCTGAGAGCAAATAGCTTGTGCATGCCCTTGCACAATAACTTTGAATGTTGGGTATGGTTTCTACCTTGTTTTGCCGTCAATACCATGTACCAGCGTATTTCTGAAGGGAATTAATCTCAAGAAGGAGTACTAGTTAATTCTCAAATGACTTGTTAACTGGTTTCTGGAAAAATAAAGTCACTTTCTAACATTGGCTATGACTTGAATGAGCTACAGATTATGGTGGAAGGTTTGGTGAGTTACTTGAAATAGTATATCACTATTGTTTTGGTAGTGTCATGTATTGTTGAGGAAACAAGCAGCGATCTTTATGACCTTCTTATTCTCCCTTTATCCCAAAGCTCACACTGTGAAGTAATGGGACTTTTTGTATTGATGACAATCTTTGTTTTAGCTGTTTGTTTCCAAGAGCGGATAAGGAGACAGTTTTATTATAACTTTTATTTCTCATAATTAGGGAAGAGGGAGTCATCAAAACAATATTATGAAGGGGGAGTCATGGATATAAACATATCATGCACGCCCAGTGCAAGCTTTATGAGTTGATTCTAATGTTAATTCATGTTCAGGATGGGAAGATAGGCACAATGGAAGACAAGCATACAGACTTTCATAATGTCTGAAAAAAAAAAAAAAGCTATATAACACAAATTCCAGGGCGTGCTATAACACCGCCTTCAATTAAAAATTTGCAACTCTTATGTTAGCTGGAAACAGTAAAAACCCCAAGTTGAAAAAGGGAAAAATGGGAATAATTAGTAATGGTTTTTTTTTCAAAAACTTGTATGTACTAGTGGAAAGAAGATATCTGCCATAGTGGTAATCCAGTTAATGTCATAATTTTCCTTGCAAATCATATATATAGATAGTTTACTACAGGTTGGATGGTCAAACGCGCCAAGGGGGTGCCCCCAGGGGTAGTGGGTGGGGCGGGGGGGTGTTATGGGTAGAGACCTGGTAATCCAGTTGCAGTTTCTAAAATATTAATAATATATGGTGGCAAAAATTAATGACAGCTGTAATATTGATGCACTTCTCCGAATTTGAATTCTTGCAAAATGTTCCATGGATAAGTTGGATGTGTTTCACAATACACGTTCAATAATAATAATATCGATAATAGGATTAACTTGAGTGATGTCTTAGCTTATGGTGTTCTAGCTGAAAGTGTATTTCATTGTTTCTTGAGATGCAGATAATAGTGAAATGTAGTGATTTCTTGTGAGATGAATCACAACCCATATAAGAGTTACTGAACCATTGCTGGTAATGATTCTATATGCATCTAGTCGAGGGGATGCTGACAATATTTTATGGTGTTAGGATATTGCAAATCTAGGTATTTTGTATCTGTGCAACTTTGTTGATGGAAAGAAAGGAGTAATGCCTGAAGTTTTCAAGGTATGAACCAATAGTTGTTTAAATATTATTTGTAGTTAACACTTAAGCTCAAAGCACATTTTTTTTTTCTAGTTTATCCCAAATAGCTGATTATTTGCAATATATCCATCCTAGTAATTTATCATGTTGTATTTATAAACACTATCATTCTTGATTCACAGAACAAATTACATTACACAAATTTTCTAGCAAAATATACAAATTGCAATCGGCCAGAAATCATAAACATGCATATATATAATTTATTTTACACAATCATACCACTTCATAGAGAAAGAAAACGAAGGGAGAATAGAGAGAGGCTTACCGTGGAAAACGAGAGAGAGAGAGAGAGAGAGAGAGAGAGAGAGAGAGAGAGAGAGAGAGAGGACGCACACACTGCAGCCTACAAAGGTGGTTTTGGAGGCTTGGGCAAATCGTGGGAGAATGCCCACCAAATGGCTGAGTCGGTGGCTTCAGGGTGGTTGGGGCTTCCGTGTAAATTCCCAGCGGCAAAAATGGAGAGATACAGCGTTCATGAAAAGGATAGGGAATGGTGACATTTACTTGTCGCGAGTTTTGGGGGGGGGGGCCTAGGGAAGGAAGTAAACGGCTAGGGAAGAAACGAATGAAGAAAGGCAAAAAAAAAAAAAAAAAAAAGAGAGGATCAGTATCATGCATAAAGGTGTTTTATTAATTACTTTTTGCGGCAGCAGTTACTCGTGGGAAAAGCTAAATACAACTCGTGACAAATATTATGTACTCACAGGTTCATGTGCCTAGCATCACGTGCAAAATAGCGATGATGTTTATCTAGTGGAAAAACGCTAATTTCTAACGTTAAAATTTTTAAGCCACGAAGACCAATAATTATGTGATTCTTTTTCCCGTTAACAGAAAATGGTGGCATGAAATTAAAAAATTCCTGGCAAAAAATGTTATTGCCAGTAAACTATTTGTCACTACTGTGATCTCATGGTAAATGCTATGTTTCGCTCCCACGGATTAGTTTGGTGACAATACCAAATTGATTGCCACGATATTTTGTCGTGGAACAAGAACTCATGGCAAAAACCAATTTTTGTTGTAGTGACTAAAGAGAAAAAGAGAGTATGTGTTGTAGTATACTAATTGAGAGGTAGAGAGAGAGGGAGAGAGAAAAGCTTACCGAGGGAGAGAGAAGGAGATCAACCAAGAGGTTGAGAGAGAGTCACGTACAGTGATTGAAAAACTATGGTATCAGGAGCTCAAGAATTGATTGAAAAACTATGTTCTTCGAGGGATCAATTCCTCCAATAATAGATTTTTATTCACTTTTTGCATGCTTTACATCATGAATTCGTCTCCTTTTTATATACAATCCAGACGTTAATTTTGTTATAAAGGGAAGGGTATTCTTGTACATTTAGTCAACTAGGTAGGGCTACAAATGTAACTACACACTACTTAATGAACATCATGTGCCATCACTTGCGTCAACTACCTTCAAGACCTCTACACTCAATGACCCTTTTGCTTCCATACTTCACCTCTCTACCTTTCTTCTTCATACCAGTGCTCATAACAATGAAATCTTTTTTTTTTTTTTTTGAAAAGAATCACTTTGTATTCATATTCAACTATTAACAGTATCAATATACATTTTGTCTATGAGTAACTGATTTACAATCAACTCTGGTCCCTCCTCTATCCAATACACATCATCCTCCCCAAACATAGCCAGTTTTGCTAGTTGATGAGCTACCTCGTTACCCTCCCTGTGGATAAAACTCACCTCCCACCTGTTGTACATCTTTAGTTTCTGCTGCAGGCCTTCCACTAAGTGACCAAACCTTGAATCATCCCCCCTATGTTTCATTACCGCATCAATTACACACTTAGCATCCCCTTCAAACACCACACCCCATAACCCCAAATCCTCACACAGCACCATTGCTTCCCAAAGTGCAGTACATTCTGCAACAAAAGCATGGCAACTATATGGCCTTTTAGCACACTTAGCAGCAAAAATATCACCATTACAGTCCCTGATGACAACCCCCACACCCATACACCTCGAAGCTACATTAATAGCTGCATCAAAGTTAACTTTGAGTTGCAAACCCACTGGCTTCCTCCATCCCCTCCCTCTTCCATTCCCAGCTTTAATAGTTTCCTTCTCACCACTACCCTCCAGCCTTCTTCGAGCTAGCTTAAAATTTTCATAACCCACCAAAGACATCTGCATCACAGTAGCTGGACCCAACATTTGCTTGTCAAAAATGTCTTTATTTCTCCGGTGCCAAATGTTTCTCAACATCATCACCATCTTCTCAACTTCCTCAGTTGAGAGTTTACAAAACATATCATTTAAGAGCTGAAAAACATCATACACTCCAACCCTCCATTTCTGAACAGGACTCCCCTCTTCTGCCCACACATCAGAGGCTGCTGGGCACCACCAAATCGCATGCATCACTGTTTCTTCATCTTTCTCACACAATGGGCACATTTCATCCTCAACAACCCTTCTCTTTCTTAAGTTCACTTTTGTTGGAAGGATATTATTGATCACCTTCCATAGAAATGTTTAACAGAACCAGGAACATCAAGGTGCCATAATTTCTTCCATGTTTTTACCTCATTTCCAGCTCTCGAGGCCTCACCCTCTTTCTGCCTTCTTCTCTCTTGCTCCATATGGTAAGCACTCTTGACAGAATACTTACCATCTTTTGTAAGCTCCCATGTCAGTCTATCCTCAGCTCCCATTGGCCAAATTGGTAGTGACAGTATCAAATCAGCTTCCTCCTCATCAAAAATTTGTCTCACAAGCTCCACCTTCCAACCTTTTGTATTATCATCAATCAAATCAGATACCTTGGCCTCTGCTTGTAATATTTTAACTTGGGATTGAACACAACCTGTTACAGGCTTAGGTAACCATTTTTGTCCCCAAATTTTTATATTCTTTCCATTTCCCACTCTCTATATCAAGCCTCTCCTTACTACCCCCAAAGCTGACCAAATACTCCTCCATATGAAGGATGGAGACTTTCCGAGTTGAGCTTCAAGTAATTGAGAGTTTCTGAAATATTTTTCTTTAAAAACTCTTGCCACCAAAGAACTTGGATCCTTTAATATTCTCCATCCCTGCTTAGCAAGCATGGCCAAATTAAAATCTTCAAGTAATCTAAATCCCAACCCTCCACTTGTTTTACTCAGTCCCATACAGTTCCATTTCCTCCAATGAATCCCTTTGTCTCTTTTATATTGAGCCCACCAGAATTTAGCAAATAACTGCTCAATTTCCTTACATAACCTTTGAGGCAGCTTAAACACACTCATTGTATAAGTTGGGATAGCTTGTAGCACAGCCTTAATCAAAACTTCCTTCCCAGCTTTTGATAGGAATCCATTTTTCCAATTTTGAATCCTACACCATACTCTATCCTTAAGTCCCCTAAGGGCATTATATTTTGATCTCCCCACAACAGCAGGCAATCCGAGATATTTCTCATATTTGTCACAAACAAAAGACCCAGCCTCCATGAATATTCCTTTTCTCACACTTTCCTTAGTATTTGAGCTAAAGAAAATCGAAGTCTTTTGCTTATTTAGTTTCTGCCCTGAAGCTTTTTCATAGCATTCAAGTATCTCATAAATGCTTCTCCATTCCTCCTTAGTAGCCTTGCCAAATATCACACAATCATCTGCAAACAGCAGGTGATTTACCCTTAAACCCCCCCTAACTGCTGCCACCCCTTTTAGGATCCCATCCCTTTCAGCTTTCAAGAAGAATTGACTCAAGCCTTCAGCACATATCAAGAACAGATAGGGAGAGAGAGGATCCCCCTGCCTCAATCCCCTAGATGGAATTATTTTCTTCCCAGGCCTGCCATTCACCATCACAGAGTAACTTACTGTTTGCACACACTCCATGAGAAGCCTTGTGATTTTCTCCCCAAACCCCAACTTGAGGAGCATAGCTTTCAGAAAAGGCCACTCCACTCTATCATAGGCCTTAGACATATCAATTTTTACAGCCATATTCCCAGATTTTCCTTTGTGTTTTGACTACATCGAGTGTAATAACTCAAAAGCCACCAAAATATTGTCAGTTATAAGCCTATCAGAGATAAAAGCACTCTGATTTTGGGAAATTACCACATTCAGCACCTTTTTGATTCTATTGGCAAGAACTTTTGAAATTAGCTTGTACAATACATTGCACAAGCTAATTGGTCTAAATTCCATAACATTCTTCGGCTCCTTCACCTTTGGCACCAAAGCAATAAGGGTATGATTCAGATTTCCAATTATAGATCCCCCATTAAGGACTTCCAACACTGCACCTCCCACTTCCTTTCCAACTACACCCCAATGTTTTTGATAAAAACCTGCCCCAAACCCATCTGCCCCAGGTGCCTTCCATGGAGACATTTCTTTTAAGGCCCTTTCCACCTCTCCCATCCTAAAAGTCCCTTCAAGTTCCTCCCTCATCTCCCTACCAATTTTTGGTTTAATCTCAGCAACACAGCCTTCAATATTACCCAAGGAAGGTTCACTTGAATTATAGACTTCCAAAAAATAGTCTCTAAAAGCCCCTTCAATCTCTGGTGGTTTCCTGAGGATACACCCCTGTGAGTTTGCAATTTCACAAATCAAGTTCTTCCTCTTCCTCTGGCTAGCACAAGCATGAAAGAACTTAGAATTTCGATCACCATTCTGCAACCAATGTGCCTTGGCTCTTTGTTTCCACCATATATTCTCTTGTTCCAACAGTTTTTCTAACTCCCCACTGACCCTATTAATTTCAGCTACATGGCCAGGCCCTTCCACTTCCTTAAGAATTTTGAGTCTCTCAGAAATTCTTTTGATATTTTCCCCTCTCTTAGCATCCCTTTCTTTTGACCACACACTAAGAGCCTGTCTACAAGAATTAAGACACATCTGGACATAGCACAGTTTTCCTTCCACCCTATTGTTTCCTCTCCACCCACCACACACAGTTTTATTACACTCCCCATCCACATCCCAACTCATTTCATATCGAAACATCTTCTGCCTTCTCTCCATATAGTACCCTTCCCTAAAACAAGTCAGCAAAAGAGGGAGGTGATCAGAACCCCAAGCAATTACAGTCTCCACCCCTACCCTTTTAAATTCCCTTCTCCACACTTGATTAGCAACTGCTCTATCCAGCCTTTCTTTAACAAAGGAATCATCTTCATGGCCATTTGACCATGTATACTTCAAACCCCTCCACCCAAGATCACTCAACCCCCCATTCATTAGAGCCACTCTAAACTCTTCCATTTGACCCTCCCTTCTTTCTCTCCCACCCCACTTCTCCCCTTGAGACACAATTTCATTAAAATCCCCTATTACACACCATCCAACCTCAATTGGAGGCTTAATGGCTTGTAATAACTCCCAAGAAACCCTTCTCTTAGCTGTTTCTGGATTCCCATAAAATCCAGTCAATAGCCACTTCGACCCCCCACCTCTTCTATCTATTACCCACAAACTAATATGCCATTGAGAATATGACCATAGTTCAAATTTTCCCACATCCTTCCACAGCATCACCAACCCACCACTCAACCCTCTCGGTTCCACCACCAAACAACCCTCAAAACCCAACTTTTTTTGCACATAACCCACCTTATTGGATCTCACCTTTGTTTCCATAATGAAAACAACATCTGGCCTCTTTTCCTTTACAAGCTTGTAAAGGACTTGAACTGTCCGAGGGTTGTCAAGCCCTCGGCAGTTCCAGCTTAGGACCTTCATTGGTCCTGGCAGGGCTGCTTCACAGCACCTGCCATTAACAATGGAACCACACCCCCCCTCCTTTGTTTCTTTGTTACCACTTCGACATCATCACCCTCTTTCTCTGTTTTCCCCACCTTCCTCTTTTTTCTTTCAATCAACACCACCTCCCCATCTAATTTTCCAACTCCCCTTGCTCTCCTCTTCCATGTCTTCCCTTGTTCTTGAATCTTTTCACTCTCAACCTCTTCACAAACCAGATTTTGTGTCATTACAACCTCCTCCCTTTCTAACATATCATTTTTATTTTCCAATCCACATTCCACTAACCTATCATCTTCCCCCTCACTATCTAAACTTACCTCCCCAATCAATCCATATATTTTTTCCCCACCACTTCCCCCTTCCTCTGTCTCCTTCAGCAACATATTACTAACCTCTCCCCCCTTTATTTCCCCACACTCTCCCTTAGAAACTTCCTCACCATTATTTTTACTCTCCTCTTCCCTCACTATATCATCCTCACCTTTCTCATTAATTTTTTCCATTCTCCACCCTCCACCCATAGAGTAAACACTCTCCTCTCCTTTTTTATCTCCCTCACTATTCTCATTTCTTCCCCCATTCCTCTCTACATTAGCACTCCAGTAACCTTTCTTTTTTGGTCCCCCTTCAGCCCTCAACCACGATCCATACTGCTCCATTACATTCTTACCACTCCCACTCCCCTTTGTGCCATTAACACAACCATCCTCACCATGAATCAACCATCCACAGTGAAAACATAGCCTAGGCATTTTCTCATACTTCAAATTAACCCATACATTTTGCCCCTTCACTTTGATCCATTTCCCTCTCACAACAGCCTTTTTCAGAGCAATTTCCACTCTAATTCTCAAGTATTTTCCCCAACCAATCCCATCTACAGGCACATCCACCTCTCTCACCCTGCCAAGAGTCTCACCAATTAATCTCCCCTTCTCCTTTGTCATATACGCCAATGGAAGATTATGGATCTGAATCCAAAATGGCTCACTCTCAAACTTCCACTCGTTTGGCTGTGTAAACACATCAAACTCTTGGAGTGCAAACAGTTGGTTGTCAAACAACCAAGGTCTACCATCCATCACTCTCATTTTGTCACTAAGAGTTCGAAAGATAATGACAAATTTATTTTCCCCTACCTCTCTGAATTCTGCAGGTTTGCTGATGCGCCATATTTTCCCCATGGTTGAAGAAATGATTTCTCTGCCAACTGATCTCTCCATACAGACCTTCCCGATGGCACTCCTTTCCCCCTGCTCCCGAACTTCCTCTTCTGCCTCCTCGCCTACATCTACAACTGCATTCTCCTCCTCCGATAACCTCAGTTTCTTCCACTGAGCTTCCAGTCCATTCATCCCTCCGATCGAGTTCACGTTCATGGCCACCTCACTCGAGCAGTTAGTTATAACTGCTATTACACCACCTCTATTCCTTAGAGAGAATAGAGAGGAGACTCTTTTTTTTTTTATTTCACACATCTTATGAAAGCAAGAGTAGTGTAACTCACAAGATCTTTAAAAATTAACAATGAAATCTTTAATGAAAAGTATTTCTTAACATTTGAATGTCTCATATATATTGAATCTTGATTTGAATCCGATCGAACGGATGTATTCGTCGAATGATATTTTAATATTAAAATTGGAGCATAATATTGAAATAATTTTGAAATATTTTATCCAAAAAAGGCTACCCGGCCTAGTGATGATCATGTTGATCTATCGTTTCAAATAGTGACATTAAATATAATTTAAAATATCAGAAATTAAACCCATAATTAACTAATTCATAAAATTTTTCAAAAATATAGAAATTGATTCAATCTAGTAAATAAAATATATATGGAAGATGTTCAGCTGTAATATAAGAAAAATACTAAAAAAACAGTGTATCGCAGAAACTCAACGGTTCCTACGGGTTGGGCTCTTAAACTCACGTTATACCATCATGCGCGCGCTCTATTTGTCCAAGCATTTTTTTTGTTGGGCTGGCCTGTTGTTTATATTTCATCTGTTGGCCCACCTCTTCTTGTTGCCATATAATTGGTTGCTTTTCTTGTTGCCAATTAATAGAGATTTCATGGTGGTTCTCCATTGACAAGGGCAAAGGCACGTGAAATTACCATTTGTAGTAAAAGTATATGTTAACAAATAGATTTTATTATTTATATTTATGTCTTTAATACTTTATCTTATACGTGGGTTAGACTCAATTTTAATAAGTGAATTTAACATGTAAAATATTTTGATTAAATGAGTGAAATATATATCAAGTCGATATTCGAATTCAAAAGTTCTGCTATGATACTATGTAAAATCAACAGATAGATCTTCTAACAAAAGAGATCCAAAACACTGACCTTGGCACATCATTTTCTTACATGTAGGCCTTGCACAAATCAAGGATTGCCTTACACACAAAAGAGAGATGATATATATTTACAGTATTAGAGTGTATAAGACTCGCGTATTTTTTTAAAAAAGAAATAAGTAAATATAAAACTCACATGAAAAAATTATTATTTTTAATTGTGGACCCTCTTTTTTTTTTTAAAAGGAGTATTCTGGGCTTACGTATCTTATGACTGAATGTTGGAAAACAGTTGATTCTCACCGATAATTGAACGCTTGCAGCAAGTTTTTTTTAAAGTAAATGAAATATGGTCACTCTTATACTTTTAGGAGGAAAAATAGCTTTAAAAAACATGCATTTTTCACAAGCTAGAATAATTACAAGAGGAGTAATTAGTAGATAGTCTCGAAGTATTATTATAAAACTTTGTAATAGGATAAGAACATTAATATTACATCATTCATACTTTCAGAATACGTAATAATTTCTCGATAAAGAGAAAAGAAAAGACGGAATCAATAAATTAAGAGAATAATAAAAAGACATGGGGACATGATTATTATATTTATGCATTGGAAGTAATCTAACAAATTAAGTGAGAGCTGAAATTTTCTCCTTGCCCTCATTTCTTTTTTTTTTCCTTTTCTGATAGTCACACCCTTGTAACTGAAATTTAAAACAAAAAAAAAATAAAATTTATATATAAAAAAAAATTAACACTAACCAAAGGATTTTAAGTGCTTGGCCTTGCCACAGCGTAATGCATTGAGAGGGATGTCATTCTCAGTGAAAAGGCTCTGTTCGTCGTTCCAAACTCTGACATACAATTGTTGTCCTAAGTATCTCCTCGACCAGATTGCAGACCTTAAATTCCACATGCCCTTGTTGTCCAAAGACACCAAGACTGCACTCCATGACTTGGGATATACCTGCAGTAGTCATATGCATACGAGTTCGCATGAGTCGACTCATACATTAATGTGAATGAAAGTCCAAATTTTTTTTTTTTTCATTATCGAATGAAGACTTGCTTTGATGATTTACCTGAACAGTGTGTCTGGGAATGCCATCAACCAAATTGTAGCGTCTCCTCATGTCAGCTGTCCATGAAGCAGAACCATATCTGAAAATTTTTGGGACAGATGAAGGAGGGTAAATGGTTTGTTTATGGACACACCAAAGACATTACCGACATGAAAACATGCCCAATTAGGATAAAGAGAAGCATACCCGACTATATAGAAACTGTATCCATCAAAATGCCAAGATTGGATAGTGTTTTCATTGTTTTGGAACACGATTTCAACGAAGTCATGAAGGGTGGTTCCAATGACAGAGGCGCCAAAGGTTGGAGAGCCATTACTTGGCCTGTCCTTGATTGTGTTGAGGCCAAAGACACCAGGGATATTAAACCAGTCGGCGAGCTTCAAAGGGGTGGTTGGATCGACATATGAGATCCCGTTTACAGCATATCGTAGCGTCTTATTTATCTTTGTTTCTGAATTGGCTAAAACAATTGTCCTCACAACCTTTATGGTCCCATAATGGAATGACCCTTGAGGGTTTGGCCTGGCTGCATTGGCTGTCAAATTCAGCCTTTCTCGCACAAAGAATGGAACACAGTGAGCACAACGACCAGCCTAGCTTAATATGTGATAAGAAATATTCTCTTTTAAGGTTTTACTCGAACTTCAAACTGGAGAGAAAGAGACGTATAAAATGGACCCTGCAGTCTATAGGGCTCACTTTAAATGTCTCTCTCTCTTCCACTAAGAGACATTCAAACTCGGATAAGAACATGAGAAAATCGTAATTTGTACAGATACCCAAAAACTCTTTGAGAATGCTTACCTAATGGTCCTTGCTTGCTTCATAGACCAGTGGATGTGATAAGTTGGGCCAATAGGCAATGTGCCAGAGGCTTGGGTGTTGGAACCAGCATAGCGAAGAAATGCAGTGGTAGTCAGAATAGGCTTAGTGAAACGGGTAGAGGCAACAATGAAATAGTCCTTCATTGGTCCATTTAAGGTAACCAAAACAGCTACAGATTGACCCACATGAATGTCAAGCGAATCGTATGTGTCCTGTATTGTGTGAGCTCCCTCCACTTCAACCAGCTTCATTACATGCCCCTGAATCCTGAAGTTGATTGAAGTTTCTATGCCCACATTTGATAATCTGAATTTGTAGGTTTTCCCTTGAAGAACACCCAACCAAATCTCAGCTACAGTAATGAGGGCATCGAAAGCTAGTAGACTTGGTGATGATTATAATTAATTACCTTGTTCACCGGTGAAGACAGAACCATTAGAAATTCCATTTATGAGGAGACCATCAGGTAAAGCAAGAGCAATGCCCAAGTCCAATTTCTGCCGCAATACCTACAATTACCTGGTGTATTAGAGTAATTTTGACTGATATATTCGAAATCCTTCCTTAATTTTGTCATTGGAGTAATACCAGATGATGGGTCATATTTTAAGTGATTTTTCATTTTAAGTGGTTTGACTTATGAAACGACTTAAAATGTGTTACATCAGTCAGTGTGATTAAGAATGATAAAATCAATGATGAAGAATAGAATTGCTCATAGGACCATATCATTCAGGCTTAAATAAAAGCAAAGAAAACAAGGACCTATCTAATTCTATATACTATTATAGTCGTTATCTGAACAGATAAGCTTTCTCCCGATTTCAAAGAAGACTGAAGAAGTTGAAGGAGCAGAGTTATCTTTACAGACCTTGTGGTTACTCTTGTACCAATCACCAACAAGCAGTGTAAATTCTCCATCAGGTACAGGATATGGGATTGATATGACGGATCTCTGCGCAATATTGAAACCCCCAAAACCCCCAGCAGCTCTATGCAGTTTAGTTGAAGGGAAATAGGTGAAGGTTCCAATCTGATCCTTGGTTTGAAACTTGTACGTCCAGTTCGACTTCGGAGGAATGGGGCAATTGGTTCCAAGCACACCATCTTGCCATGATGTTTTTCTCTGTTTGATCCCATTCCTGTAACATTTCCCACAAAATGAAAGAAAACAAAGAACGTGTTTAGTACCTTATATAGGTGAAAACAAGAAGAGAAAACAATCCTGATCAGAAATAAAGCCAAGCCAAGACAGACATTTGCAGGCAAATGAACAGTACAAACATTAGAGACAAAGAAATTGGTACAAACCAAGTAATTAGGAAAGGTTCATCCAGATTATTAATGACATCAACAATAATGTTGTCATTAGTCACGCATTCGATTGTAGGGCCAGGAAACTGTCCATTGATAAGAATGCCCTACAAAATCATAGGAAGTAAAATCAGATTTAAGATATCATGAGGCCTTGATCAAACCAAATATGTTATAAATGGCACCATGTTTGCATCTGGGAGCTAGAAATAAACCAACCTTGTAAGGAACACCAAGGGGATAAATTGTTCCATATGTAACCGTCCATGTATAATATCTATAGGGATCTTCTGCTTTCACCCATAAAGCACTTAAGCAAGCCAATGCTCCAAGGAAAAAAGGCAGGAAAATTGCCTGCCTCATGGTAATGGATATATTGATGATCCTGTTTCAAATGTCTGCCAAAAACAAACAAGCAATCAAAATCAAATCATATGCTGTGGATGCTTCACTCATATGAACAGTATATCAATCATATTATTTCAAATTTAGTACTACTGGTTCTTAATATCATGTCCACTCGATATTAAACAGATGTATACATGCATATATAATAGGATTGAAAGTACGTAGAACTCATGTATACAGATAAAAATCTAATATGGTTCTAGAAATAAATAAGTAACAAACAAAATAACCCGAAATATTGTAGGAATCAGTACTGAAAACTGTGGTTATTGTAATTAATATATACCAATTGCGGTGACTTGATCATTGAAGTTTAAAAATGATCAAGTTCCAAAAACAAGACTGCCAATGAAAAACAGTGCATTTATAATACTTGTGCGAATACAAAAGAACTTGGAAGTGACAAGAAGTTGCTAGAATTAGCTTACGGCCTGAACTTGAAATTCCTCAACGAAGGAGGCCGGAACAGATCGAAGGAGGTGGCCGACTTGCAGTGCAACAAGTTAATAACATGAAGCCCTTATATAATATAAAAAAAAAAATGAACATGAAGAATTGAAGATCGATCCTGACTATGCCAGCATGGACACGAACAACGAGGAGCTCTATATATATATATATTATATGAGTTTTACTATATATAAGCAAAGTCGCGTATTAATTTGCGTATTAATATTAATTCCTTTATATTCAAAATTTAAATTAGTACTGTTTTCAATAAAATCTACTTTTTAATCAATCACATTAAATTGATTCACATATTAATAGACAGTTATATTTTTTCATATTATATATCTTATTTTGCGGGCGCACTTCATGCTCAAACTACTCGTACACAAGTACATACCCTTTCACAACTCATAGCTAGGCGGCGGCTAGTTGCCTATTTGACCAGAAATAATTGGTTGCATTATATATGTAAATGTATAACAAAGTGTTTTTGTTTACTGGGTTTCTTTAGTCATGAAGATGTGAAGCTGGCATATGGATTTAGAAACTTGGACGTGGATTCGTCGGTGGGGGAAGAGAGAGCGAGAGATCTAAGAAAGCGGGAGCAGCGCAGCCGAGTGCGGATCATCATTAATTGCAACAAATTATTGAATATATTTGAGCAAATTTAACACGGAGAGAGAGTGAGTTTTTGCAATAATGTTTTCTTTATCTCTTTCGTTGGCGTTGCAATTACTTGCAATTGCTTTTGTAGGCATGCAGTTGAAGTGACGGATGATCAGGATGATGGAAGCCATGCATGCTACTGGGGATACGTGGCCCGCCCTGGATGTGATCTGCCTTTGATTTTTATGGATTCCGATGCGAATTTTCGTACTACTCCGTAGCCAATTCTTTGTTTTGCCGGCCGCTTGCATGTTTAATTTGTTTTGTGCTCGATCTGCCCAAAAACATAAAAAATACTGATAATCTGCGTCGTAACTTCCTTCTGCTATTTACTCCTTCCACGCCCTGTGGACCATGCATCCAAGTTATAATTTGTAAAGTCAAATGGGTTGAGTTGATAAAACAAAATAAATAAATAAAGTTGTTTCTATATATATATATATGAACTCTTGAAGTTTCCATTTTAAAGATCATGAAATACTGGTTATGTACGTTCAATGCATGCTTCCAAACACATGGTTTAATTGCGGTTCACCCTGAAATTTAGCAACAAACATTGTGATACAATCCCCCAATCTTAATGTTTCTTTTTCATATTAGACTTAAACTTCTGGCAGAAATTAAGCTGAGACATCTGGATCTAAAAATTGGAACAGGCTCCAATGTCAATGTTGTACCACTTATCATTTATCTTGGGTTAATCGAAGAAATTGCGACACTACAAGAAAAATGGACTTTTGCGACCAATTAATAGCAACGAAAATAGTATTTGCAACCAATTTTGGTTGTAAATACTCTTTTCGTTGCTATTAATTGGTCGCAAAAGTCCATTTTTCTTGTAGTGCGATGTACATGCATAATGTAAAGAAACCGGCCTTTTGCTAACAAAGAAAAAGAGGTCAATTAGGGGGGCAAATTAAAATAAAAGAAACCCTTTCACATTTTTTTCAAAATCGTGTAGTCAACTAGAAGCTTTATTGATGGGCAAGTCAAGTAGTCGCTACATGTTGCAATGCAATATCCCAAGAACAGATCTCATGGGGAACACAAGATGTGGCGTATGCTACAAAACCGCTAGACCAACTTAATTCCAAACATGTGAAATTATATTCTGGTCATGTGCCAAAGTATGATGCAACTTTACATTAAGCTGAAAATCTTGTAGGGAAATAATCTTTCTAATGATGCTTAAGTACTCGTAAATAATACTAGTTCTTATGATACTTGAGCTGTCCCTCACACACAGATTCAGATCCCCTAAAATTTCTAGCCCAACTCTAGGATTTAAAGTGGGAGAGACACACATTAAGTATTGAGCATCATATATATATATATATGAACTCTAAAAGAGAATATTAAGTATTGATCAGAGACATATTTCTATCCGAAGTTTAAGATCTAAAGTTCCTTACAACATTTATTGAGCATTTGATACTGTCAAGATCACCATTTCTAGACTCTAGAGTTCATACCATCAAGAACTCTAAAAGAGATAAATCGATCCCCCCACACACAGAACACATGTATGCGCGCGTGTTTATATTTATGTCTCATTTCTTTTCTTAACAAGCCACTTTTCAAGTAATTGCATCCAGAAACAGCTACTTGCAGTATGCTTTCTCTTTATTATTAATCTAACCATATGTATAGGTTTGCATGGAGGGCCTATGGGCGGCAAAAGTACTCTCTCTAGCTCTGTGCTACAACTTTCGCTCCATCTACCTTGGCTTGCTCTACTATGATCGTACGTTGCTGGCTGATTCTTCTTTCATGACTGATAAACCAAATCTTTCCAGTAGGTTAACCGTCAGTGTGGTAATCATAAAAATATAATCAGGAATTCCAGATCAAAATTCTGATAAACTTTTTGAGTGTCGGCTATTACAGAGCTTGACATTCTGTCACAGGTAAGTGTTGTTTTACTCAATCTTTAAGCAGCTAATCAAGACGAGTGATGAGAATCCTTTTGGTTCCTTGAGATTTGCAAAGATAAATCAATATGTTCCATGATTTACCTCATTAGTCTAAACAGAATGCCAGGCTCAAGCTAGACATTCAGACTTTTCTCTATCTTTTTTGTTTTTCTTTCTTTCTAAGCATGTAATTTTTAATATTAATTTCGAAGCTATTTTTGGTGAACAAAATGCATAATGCAAATTAATTTTCTCATTTTCTCTTCGCTTTTGGGACAGCAGGTTTCGAGCAACGAACAAATAGCTTGCTAGCTAGGCTCTCATTCTTTGTCACTTTGAACACTTTGGTTTGATATCCAAGTTTTGATGATAGAGTACCTATAAACTTTAAAAGCAAAAACTTGTATTCTGAAATATATATGAGAGATACACAAACTCCCACGATGAAACAGAACCAAAGATGTACAATTGACACAAAATCATCTAAGCAAAAAGAAGATGACGATGAGAGATACACAGAGTTCCCCGAAAATAAGTAAATATCAATCTTTTCTCCCCTGTAATGTTTTGACTTGCAGCCAAACCCTCATGACTGGACCAAAAATAAAAGGGGGCTTCAGGGGATAAAAAAAAAAAAAAAAAGAAGAAGAAGAAGAAGAAAAGAAAAGAAAAAAAAGCCAGTCCTATTAAGGGTGCCGTCCTATGGCTTTGCCACAAAGTACAACATTTGTAGGAAGGTCATATTCATTAGCAAGGTTGTGGACCGCATTCCAAACCCTGAGATAGAATTGTTGCCCAAGGTACTGCCTTTCCCATATTGCAGACCTCATGTTCCACATACCTTGGTTGTCCAAGGAGACCAATATGGTGGTCCACGAATTTGGATACACCTGCAAGAATATGCAAAGGATGTCATGAAAAGGACACTGCAATTAAATACAATAATCAACAAAAAAAGGACATGATATATATTTTCTCTTTTAACATTTCTAGTTAAGTTTCAAGTTGAATTGGATAGCACAAGGTAGATACTTATGTCCCAAGCTGACTGATGTGGTCAGTCCTACTTGAGAATAATATGTGAATGGTCAATTTATTTATATAAAAAATGAAAATAATGATGATACTGGGGAAGTCAGTCATTTTGCATGGCTTCGCCTATAACAACTTTCAAAAGTGGAAACTACTCACGAGTTATTCTTATTTAAGATTCACTATTCTTATTTAAGATCCAAAGTACACAGCAGAATATCAATAAACAGAGGTGGGCATTGGTATTCAGAAGAAAGGAAACCTTCTTCTGATGGTCTTTATTCGACTGGTGCATGCATCTAAAAATGTTTAGCCAAGAACAGCTTGTGCATCCAACGATGTTAGTTGACATGTGCTTATCCTGCAAAGCAGTATTTAAAGCTTCCAAAATGTCCAATTTATGTAATGGTGTCTGTTGAGTCATTTTAACATGGTATTTGCTAAGTGGGAGTGGGTCTAGTAATTATGGCAAGCAGCCTGAGCCCTTGCATCAATTATCTGTAGCACCATCGATGCAGATGCATTGGTGTGTCAACGCCAATATGCTCCTCTCTTTCCCTGAATTTAGGAGCATTAGATCCCCTCTCAAAACAACTCTCTGCAATGAAGTCTTACCATTGCTTAGTGGGAGCAAAAAGACACATAACATTGACAATTTTTATAACTCCTACAGCAGCAAATCATAGCCTCATACGATGTAGAAAAACATCGAGTGAAAATACATCAAGATTGTTCTAATTACCTGAGCAGTATGTCTAGTCAGAGCATCAACTAGATTATAGCTTCTTCTCTTGGCTGGTGTCCACTGTCCGAAACCATAACTGTATTGTTGAAATAAATAGTTATTAGAACTTACCTAGCTCATTTGAATAAAGGCAAATGAAGTAAACTGCCTTACCCAACGACCCAGAAATCATAGCCATCAAGATGCCAAGACTGAATTGTCTTTTCATTATTTTGGAAAACAACTTCAGTAAAATCATGAAGGGATGCTGGCATAACAGAGGTAGCTATGAATGTAGGACCACTTGAGGGAAGAGTTTGGATGGCATCTACACTGAAGACTCCAGGGATGCTGAAATGATCAGCAAGTTTCAGAGGGGTGTCAGGATTGATGTAGGAGACTCTGTTAATTGAATAACGCTGCTTTCCGTTTATTAACGATGCTGAATTGGCCAACAAAATTGTCTTTGTTGGCATTATCTTCCCGTAATGGAATGAGCCCTGAGGATTGGGCCTTGCAGCACTTGCTGTCAAATTCCACCTTGAAGAAGACGGGTTTAGAAGGATCCAAATCACAAGCATTAGAATATAATCTTACATCTCCAATCACTCCAAGACTTATTTTTAGCAAGGAATCTTATTTTATACCTGAAGGTTCTAGCTTGCTTCACAGACCAGTGTATTTGGTAAGTAGGACCAATGGGCAAGGGCCCAGAGACGGGGGTATGAGAGTTTGTGTAGTGTAAAACTGCAGCTGCTGTAAGAACACGCTTAGTGAATCGAGTGGATGTAACAATGTAGTAGTCCTTTGGTGGCTGATCCAAGGTTACTAACATAGCCACAGATTGGCCAACATGTACATCAAGAGAGTCATAAATGCTTTGAAGGGTATGAGATCCTTCAACCTCAACTAACTTCAATTTGTGACCCTGAATCCTGAAATTCAATGAGGTTGCCAAGCCCACATTTGAGATCCTGAACATATAGACTTTTCCTGAAAGATCAACAAGCAGATAGATGTGAGTAAAACATCTGCCATAAGAGCCTATATAAGATTTACTTAGAGAAATCCAATCTGGCTAAGAGCTAAGTGATTATTCAGTGAATCAAGAATATGATCAATTAATTATTGAGGATGACCTTGGTCACCACTGAAGGTATTCTGAGCCTGGCCATTTATAAGGACGCCATCAGGAAATGGTAGAGATATTCCCGAGTCCAGAGATTGCTGTAATGTCTGAAAACATCATGAGAACTCATGAGGAAAAGTATAAACAAATGGGTACCATTTTGAGTTTTGCAAAAATGTAGACAGTTACACAATCAACTAGATCGAGGTAGCATGTGGCCTGAAATTTATCAGTTGGAATGAAATATTGAGGTGATTATAATTGAATTTAGACCTTTAAACTTTCAGAATTTGCGAGTTAGAGAAGGGATGGCACAGCTCCTCAAGAGAAGCTTCATGTTTCCAAAATTAAATATTGTTATAGATGTTGATATCCTACGGCCGACATTGGCATTGCCAAGAATGATTAAAGAAAATTAATGAATTAGTAAAGTAAGAAAAAGTGATTTTTAGCAGTTAAAAATTGGGCTCAAGAAATCATCTACAAAAAATTCCACTTAAAGAGATTAATGATATATGTGATTGTGACCAAAGAATAAAAACATTGCATCTTGCTGACCTTATGGTTGGTTTTGTACCAATCACCAACAAGTAAGGTGAAATCTCCATCAGGATTCGGAAAAGGGATCGGTATGCGAGGTCTCTCATACACATTGAGTCCTCCAAATCCTCCAGCAGCTTTGTGAAGCAGAGTTGAGGGGAAATATGTGTAGGACCCAATCTGATCTTTGGTTTGAAACTTGTAAGTGTAGTTCGAGTTTGGTTGGATAGCGCAGTTGGTACCCAATACTCCATCTTGCCATGAGTTCTTCCTTTGTTTAATACCATTCCTTTTTGTCATAAAACAGGTTCTCAGTAAACCACCTTATTGGTTTCGATGCCGTAATCAAATACTCAAATGTGAAAGCAAAGAAACTGCACATGTGGACTTTGAGATCATCCTACTACAAAACCTATAATGTTAAACATATGCTGTAGGGAATTTCTTAATTTAACTTTACAAAGCTGAGCAGCAAGGAAGCAGAGACCAAGTAGGGAAAGGAAAGGGGAAAAGTTTTTTAAATGCTCCGAATTTCTTTTTCAGTGAAGTTCTTGCCATTGTCACTATTCATATGCACAATATCCAGGGCATGGTAATAACGCTTTATATACAACCCATCAAGAGTATGATAGTATCTTCCTCGTTAACATCACGGAAGCATACACTGAACACTTTGTTTTTCAAGACAAGATCATGTGTAGCATTAAAACAGGTGATATATACACAGGAAAAGCTCACCATGTCAGCAGAAATGGCTGGTCTAACTTGTTAATGAGGTTGAGGATGATGTTGTCGTTAGTCACCACCTCGAGTCTGGGTCCGGGAAACTGATCATTGATAAGGATTACCTTCAAAAATCAAAGACCAATCTTTAGAAACCAAAATTTCCCTATCTTAACTCTTAGCCAGTGGTACGGGACTATATCTAAGAGCACAATAAAAGTAAAATTACCCACCTGCTGGGGGACACCCAAAGGAGAACGAGTTCCATAAGTGACAGTCCAGGTATAGTACCTATATGGGTCGTCTGCTTTCACCAGAGAAACAACCAAAGCAGCCAAGATTCCACAAATCACATGAAGCGAGACTGCTTTTGCCATTGAATCTGCAAAAAGCGCACTGAAGAAAGCCATCATTAATCACACATTGCCAAATCGAGATGGTTCCCATAACAAAATGAAACTTCAACATAACACTTTTTGAAGAAACAAGTGGGATTATTACCAGCTTTGAGGAGCCTGTTCTTTTGGATCACAATGGAAGACAAGCTGTCAGCGGCAGCCTTAAATAAGAACAGCGCGGGAATAAAAACCTTCACCGGATTTCCGTGAATAACATTTTTACTTTTGTCCCTGCAGCAAATATCACATTTATTTTAATTTTTTAATATTTTAGTTTAATGATAATAAAATAAAATAAAATAATAAATAATATTAAATATATAAGATATGTGATTAGGAAGATGAATAACATCCCTCATACATGAAATCTACCTCATATTATTGCGAGCGCCCCACAAATGTCATATAATTTGTAAGGCTCTGTTTGGAATTTAGTAGTTTAGTCTAATTTTAAGTTGAATTTAACATCTAAATACTCAATTTTCAAATTACAAAATATATATCAACTCAAAACCTCTTTATACATAAGACCCATAATCTTTTTCAATTCAATATCTTTTTATACGCAGGACTTACAATATTTTTCAACTTTCTATAAGTACATATAAACTCATCTTAATATTTTAACGCATCTAAGTTTATCTTAATTAAACCTCACAAAACTCACACAACCGTTCAACTCTTCTTGGGGTGGCTAGATCGCACCTTAGATGGTGCAATCATCCCGATTCCTTTTTGTTGTGTTCCAATGTGAGTGAATCTATTGTATTTGTAAGGGGAAAATGGCCCAAGCCCATTAGTCCAATCCGGAACCCCCAATAATCTCAGACCAAAGTATGTTGGGGAACCTATGGCAGCCTAGAGTTGAGGCTCACCCTACTATAAGCACAGGGATTCGAGGTAGGAGGGACTCGGCCCACCCTCGTAGTGTTCCTGCCCATCAAAATGGCTCATAGGTCGGGGCCCTAAGGTGGTTGAGAAATCCATTGCAGATCTTGATTACCCAAGGCCTCAGTGGGGAACCGAGACCTAACAAAAGGTACATAGACAAATGATCGGGCAAAGTGTCGACAACAAAGACAAGCCCGATTATGGGAGCACCCAACCATGGACATGCCGCATTTAAGACGTGTCAGGAGACACGAACACACGACGGCATACTCTTGGGATGATGCAATCTCAGCATGGCACTGTGTCGCAATGGCAAGGAGGTGGCAAGTTTGACCTAGGCACGACCTGACACCGTACAATCTCCCTTGACAGCAGAATCCAAGTCAGGTATAAATTCCCTGATCTCACCCACGAGAAAAGATCTAATTCTCTTTTCACTTCTACATACTCATTTACCTAAGAGCTTTCGATTAATTTTAGCATCGGAGAATTCACATACTCCACCGGAGTCCACTCTTTGCTCTTCTTGCAGGTGCCGAATGCGTGGGCCTCCATAGAGTTGCCATGGCCATGAAACACAACATCAACAATATTCACCATCAAAGAATTGATGTTTTTGCTTTTGATTAATAGTTCTAAATACTTTATTTATACTACAACCTGTTTAAAAATAGAAGTTTGTTTAATAAGGATTCGAATATATAGGTTACTAAAAAAATTAATATTATCTGAAATATTTATTAGAGCACTGTTATCTATATAATCTTCGAAGCAGTGCTTCTTGTTTCCATTGTGCCACATAATATTTCTTTTTTAATTTTAGCATAATCATGCAAATAATTTTAATTTATTACAAACATTTTTTTTAATTTTTATTTAAAGGTCTAATAAAACACTAATTCATTTGTAATATTTTATCTTCTTTGGTCAATAATATTTTTGTCTTCTTCGATTTAAATTAATTAAAGTAATTCATTTTTAACAACTCCAGACAATCAAGTATTAAAAAAAATAGTAATAGAAATAAGATAAAATTAAAAATTTAGTAATTTTCCTTTTTGACCACTTGTGCTTTGAAAAAGAGTTTTATTTTTTATTTTAATGAAGACAGATCAAGGTTTAAAAGGTTGCATTGAGGCCGGATTAGGCGGAAGAGACGCGTTTGGGCGTGATTATAGTCATGCATGCTTGAAACAAAAGCAACATAGATATTATCATCATTCATAAAGAGAATGACTTTAACTCCTTTGGAAAAATTGACCTCAATTTGTTTGGGTTGCATGCTCATGGTCCATGGAATCATTGGAATGGGTGCTATCCTATTACTAATTAGTGCAGGCCATGTGAGGAGCAAATTAACCAACACCTTTTGGCTTTTAATTCAAAGTAGTTATAAGCACATTCACCTAAAGAATAAAAAGTAGTTGAAACCGATCATTTATGGTGTCTTCATTACGATATTTGGTCGTGATTAATGCAACTTTTGATAGATTGACAATAATTATGGAAACATGGTCAATCATTCCAGAAAGAAATATTCCTCCATAACCAAAGGATCCCAAGATCTTGATCTTCCACTTTGAAGTCCTTCCCCATCTTACAAATACTGCTTCTTTTCATAATCAATAAATTTATTCTAGGAGTTTTATAGTATGGCTCAAAGGTTGAGTATGTTCAACTCAGATCGCGTAACACCCTGCTCTTCATGTTTAAGAATAAAATCATTTTTAAAAATTTTCAAGAATGTTAGAGTACTACAATTGAACTTGATTTAAAAATATTTTTCTTTTTTCTAAAAGAAGCGCTAAATACAAAGATTCTTTATAATAAATAGAATTGTTTTGTATTAAAATACTAAAATTATAAATGAGAGTGCGTGAAAATATTTATTAAAATTTCTCAAAATTTGTGCTATAAAAATCATAATTTAAAATCTCTGTACATGATCTAGGTTATTGTCATGTCTCTCTTAACTAAGTCTTGTCCTGCAGCTCTACTTTTATAAATATTTTGACATATGGTTTAAAAGTATAAAAATAAACTAAAATGAGTCGACGATTCAGTAAGAAATCCATCATAACATAAACATACTTAACATTAAGTTTTTCATAAAATATCTCATGCTGAGAACCTAAAATCATAACTGTTGATAAGTATACTATGACATACACGACTTATCTTAACTTATTTGATTTATCTTACTTATCATATTGAGTCCATACACTTAACCACATGTGTAAGGTTGTGCACTGACTCAAATCCAGCGACCGTAAGGGGAGCCACTAATAAAATTCTAGCATATTATGGTGAACCACGCTTAGCTTCATGGCTTGCATATCCACCCATAAATCACGTTAGTACCATATATATGAATAGTCATCTGATTAATTTTTATGAGCTTATCTTATATTTGATCATATGAAAGTTTAGTGTGTCTTATATAACGTGAGATATATAATAAATACATAATTATAATATGCAAAATGAAACATGATGAATTACGTACTTGCAAATATCATGACATGCATGGTATATAAACACTAACTTTCAAATAACAAGTTTTAATAATAATATTTATAACTAGCAAATGTATGCTAATTTTAATTTATGAGCAAGCTACTTATCTCGCAGCGTTAATCCAATATTTTAATAATGAATCGACCACGTAAACTAGAAGGAGAGAGAAAACGTGAGGGATGTTGTGAGAGGAATGAGGTAGTTAGCTATTGGCATGGTGAACGTGGGATACGCACAGTACTGAAGTGGGTATCTTGGATTTGGCCTCCACACTTAAGGAGGTTTATGGTTTTTTCCAAATAACACACAAATGGAGATGTTTATAGAAAGATTTTGGAGAGCGTGCCGACGAGTTTGAGTTGTATTCGGTTAATGCATGTAGTAACACTAATCTGCTGAACACGTAATCGTGATCATCTAATAAGAGATTTTGAATTTAAAAACATGATCTAGCAGTCATTCAATGTAGGATTGGCAGTGACTGAGACTGCATAGGGGACTTCAATTAATGATGATTTTAAATTGAAATAAATTTCTAATGGTCAATATTTAAATTATGGGTGCGAGGTAGCCCCCTCCCCGCACCCCGCTCCGCATGGTGCGGGGGTGGGGTTTTCCCATCTGTCCCCCGCCCTCGCATCCCCGGGGCGGGGCGCCTCGCCCTGCTAGGCGGATTCGCTCCGCCTCATTTTCCCTTTAAAAAATTACTACTTTTTTTTATATTTAAAAATTATTTCTAGATCCAAAAGTAATTAAAAATATATTTTTAGATCCAAATTGTAAATTTAAATTTTATAAATATGACTATAATTTAAAAATTATGTAGTTTTTAAATTTGCTAGTGCATATTTTATGTAAGTTGTAGTGTAGTAGTTTTAAACTATATAGTTTTTAAATTTGTTAATGCATACTTTGTAAACAACTCTAACAAATTGTAATATATATATATATATATATATATATTTATATGTACACAATTTGTAAAATATAAAAATATATTTATATATATAAACATATATTTATGCTTTTATATATATATATATAAATATTTATATTTTTATATATAATATGTATATATATAGGGGGCGGGGCGGGGGAAATGCGGAGCAGGGTTGGGCCCTCCCCGCCCCCCGCCCCCGCTAGTGGGACTAGATGCGAGGCGGGGGACCCCGCCCCCGCCCATGCGGGGCGATGTTATCCGCCCCGCCATGGTGGGGGTGGGGCGAACGGGGGCGGGGTAGCGGGATGCGGGGCCCCGTTGCCCACCCTAGTTTAAATTCTAAAAGGAGTCTAACTTGTTCAATAATAAATGGGATTTAACTTAGTTATTGAGTCTAATTAAAATTTCTAATCAATTTCAATAATTTATCGTTCGTGAGCTTATTAAATATAATTAGGTTCAATAAAAATTATCAATATTCTGACTTTAAAATTTTTGGACCGAATCTTTATAGGTCGGGTTCAAAGGATAATCAATAAAAAAATATTTTAGCCACAAATAAATTATACAATAGTAAATCTACAAATTGATGTGACTTTATATAATACATCAGATTGTAAAGTTACTTTTAATATAAAATAGATCTAATGTATCACATAAAGTCACGTTAGTTTGTAGATTTACTTTTATGTAATCTCTTTATGTCTGCATCAATTTTCTAATTAGTAATATCCCCACAGCAAGCAAGGGAGAGATGACCACACGGAAGAAAGGAAGTGGGTCTTACGATAAATAACTAATGTCTAACTTGAAATACAAAAAAAAACTTAGGGAGAGATAGACAAATAGAATAGATTTCATAATATTTATGAAGTATTTAATTAATTCACTCAGTTAGTTATAAATACGGGATCTATTTTAAGTTTTTATGTGTCTATCTCTCCTACTGTGCATGTATAGAAACTCTAAGAGATTCAAATCCTACTATAACTAATGTCACCCAAAATTTCATACAAACAATAATAAATATCTTCCAACTAATTACTTTATGTGTTTATATCGAAATGCAAGTTGGATCAAATCTTGTTTTCATTTTCCTGACTTTTCTTCGTTGGTTGGTTCAGTGCAATGAATGTAGTCAGGTGGCAGCCAAAGTTTCTAAAACCGTGTAAACGGGGTAGAATTGAGTGAAAATTGGACCGGCACTTTCCTTGACTTGTAGGACCCCGTGAACATAAGTCTACGTAAAAACAAAGAAGCTGCTTAGAAGGAAACCAACCAAATCGTTTCTCTATAAAATGGAGGTCCATCAGGATTGCAAAATTGCAGTAGATTAAGGCAAGCAATCATGGAGACTTTCATACTAGAGGTAACTCTGGGGGTGGTAGCGACTAATCTTTTGAATACTGTTAGAGAGGCCAAAAATAAAGCCATTAACTTCAAAGCCATACTCTCAGACCTCGAAACCACTATCATAAAATTAGTTCCCAAGGTCAGTAGGATCGAGCAGTTAAGCGAAGAGTTGGGAGATTTGCCCAAGGCTGAAATCCAACAGTTGAAACTGGAGTTGGGGAGAGCAACGCAGCTTGTTTCCAAGTGCAAGGAGATAGCTTGGTGGGATTACTGCAACAAGCATAGGTACTCAAACAAGCTCCATCAACTTCGTGCTACGCTTCGTAGGCTGATTGAAATGGAACTTCCAGTAGGACACGCGGAGGATCATATGCAGATCTTGACCGAGTTGAGAAATATTCGGTTAACGAATGCTGCGTGTTTTCTGTTACTCATGTGGAGACTGAATCCGGGTTTGAAGTATAAGGATTTGGTAGAAAGAGATGGCAATGGTTCTTCTAGGATTTCCGAAAATGGGACAAAGGTTGTACGTGTGGCTTCTTCTGGTGGGTTCAAGAGGATTGTCCTGTCAGCATCAAGTTGGATTATTTCGTTTTTTAATATGCGTTGGAGGTTTTGCGTGTACAGAAATCTGAAAAGTCACATTGGATAGATTACTTGGTCGCATATATAGTATTGTAGTCAACATGTCCTAGATATTGATTATAATTGTGAAATAAGAAATGATTATTATAGTTGTGAGTGTGTAAGTGTCGTATAATTATTTTGAAAAAAAAATAAATAAATATGGAATCTATATAAAAAAAATTAATTTTTTATTAGTAGACTCCATTTATTTTCAAAATGACTATACGATGCTTGCGCACTCCACGACTGTATGTAACATTAATCTTGTAAAATAAATAATTGGATGCCAAAATTATGATTGTAACTAGCAGAAGTCAAATAAATGGCCATTTCCATTTTTCAATAAAAGTGAAGATACAGGGAAAAAAAAAAGGTAGTTACAAATGGTTTCCTCCATCTAAACAATTAAAACATACAACAAATTGTTCCCTCAATCTACTGACATAAACATTGAAGATATCCCAAAATCCAGCATTGGAAATGAGTCTCATGAATCAGTAACAGGTCTTATTAAAAGGGAGAAATAAAGAAACGGGAACAATCAACTGTATCACAACCACCCAAAAATGAATCCAGAATAATATGTGGAAAATGCACAGCTTACAGAAACATTATTCCAGTACTTAATTTATAAATTACCAATAGTCTCCACATGAACAGCTCCCATTCTCAAACGAATGAAACCAATTTGAATCCCTTACTATTATTCTTCTTTGAACAATCTTTGAAATAAATTTAATGGCAGTATGGCAATCCACACAAGTTCGTAAATTCTTAAAAACCTTGATTGGTGTTCCTGGTGGAGTTGAAATTAGGGGTGTAAAAAACCGACGCCACCGGCCGGCCGCGTCAGGAACCGGCCGGAACCGCCGGTGAACCGGTATAATTTATTCAAAACTGCTGAATATCGATTCAGCAGCGGTTTGACCCTGGTTCAAACTGCTGAACTGGCTAACTTAATAACGTATTTTTTTTATTTATACCTTACTTAAACGACGCCGTTTCACTTAAATAAGTGAAACGGCGTCGTTTAATATCTGAAGTTTAAAAAAAAAAAAAAAACTAAATGAACGGTGCCGTTTGGCTTAAGTCAAACGGTGCCATTTCATTCTAGGGTTTAAAGTCCCCCGAGTCCTTCTTCTTCTCTCCTTCTTCATTCTCACGCACCTCTCGCCGCTCTCAGCGTCGTCTCTCACCCAGTCACCGAAGAAGCCAACGAACCGACCGGAGTGATGCCGATACCGATGTAGACGATTTTCTCCCCTTTAAACGGCCGGTTTCGATCAAGATTCATCCACTTTTGATGACGTCAGTTCGGTTTTCACCCCTAGTTAAAATAATTCCAAGTGCAACTGCAAGCTTCTCACTGTGGTAGGAAAGATTTTGCTCCTTCTGCTCCTCCTCAACATCATATAGAACAAAATTCGTGTCAGGGACATATCCTTTTTCTTTAATCCTCCTGGACAGCTTTCCCAAGAAGTTATGTATTTCATATGATTTTGGGTGGGATTTATCTCCCACTAAGAATATAAGAACCTTTCTCTTGATCTCAATCCAACTCAAACCTGGTTTCTTTACCACTCTTTTGTCATCCATAGCCTTTCTAACCTTTGCCACCTCACTCCACATACCAGCAGTAGCATAAATGTTGGCTAGAGTAACATAGGTAGCAGGATTCTCAGGCTTTATCTCAAATAATATTGCTTCTGCAGCTCGCTTTGCCAACTCAAGGTTTCCGTGGATTCTACAACCACCAAGTAAAGAAGCCCACAAGAACTTATCGGGTTTCATGGGCATTTTATTAATAATATCCTCAGCTTCTACAAATCGGCCAGCTCTAGCCAGTAAATCAATGATACAAGCATAATGATCTGCTGTATGTGTCAACCCATGTTTTTCCTTGATTGAGTGGAAATATTCAATTCCTTTATCGATTAATCCAGCATGGGTACAAGCAGAAAGAACCCCAACAAAAGTAGTAATGCGGTCAGGCTGATGAGTACCTGATTTGAGAAGCAACTCAAAGAACTTGAGTGCCTCGTTGGTTGACCATTCTGAGCATGTCAATAATTAGTTTATTCTAGGAGATTTATAAGTATGGCTCAAAGGTTGAGTATGTTCGACTGAGGTCGCATAACACCCTGCTCTCCATGTTTAAGAATAATATCACTTACAGAAATTCTCGAGGAAACTAGAGTGCTATTATTAAACCTAACTGAATTTTTTTTTTCCTTAAAAGAAGCACTAAGTACAAAAATTCTTTATAATAAATAGTCGTTTTGTATAAAAATACTGAAATTATAAATGATAGTGCGCAAAAATATTTATTAGAATTTCTCAAAATCTATGCCATAAAAATCATAAATTAAAATCTTTGTACATGATATAGGTTATCATCATGCCTCATTGGACTAAGTCTCGTCCTGCAGCTCTACTTTCATAAATATTCTGACATGTGGTTTAAAAACATAAAAATAAACTAAAATGAGTCGAATGCTCAATAGGAAATTCATCATAACGTAAACATGCTTAATATAAGGTTTTTCATAAAATATCTCATGTTGAGAACTTAAAATTATGATTGTTCATACGTATACTATGACATACATAACTTATCTTAGCTTATCTTATTTATCTTCATTATCATATTGAGTCCATACATTTAACCACGTGTGCAAGGTTGTGCACTAATCCAAATCCTGCGACCGCAAGGAGAACCGGTAATAAAATTCTAGCATACTATGGTGGACTATGTTTAGCTCCGTGACTTGCACATCCACCCCTAAACCACATTAGTACTATGCATCTGAATGATCATTCGATTAATTTTTCTGAACATATCTTACACTTGATCTTATGAAAGTTTAAGTGTCTTATGTAACGTGAGATGCATGAGATGCACAATAAATACATAACTATAATATGCAAAATAAAACATGGTGAATAATATGCTTGCAAATATCATGACATGCGCGGTACATAAACACTGACTTCAGAAGAATAGGTTTTAATAATAATGTTTATAACTAGCAAATTAATGCTAATTCTAATTTATAATTAAGTTACTTACCTCGCAACGTTAATCCAATATTATAAGAATGAAATCAATTATGTAAACTAGAAGGAGTGAGAAAACATGATGAATGTTGTGGGAGGAATGAGGCAGTCAACTATTGGCGCGGTAAACGTAGGACACGCACGGTGCTAGAGTGGGTATCTCGGATTTGGCCACTATGCTTAAGGAGGTTTATGGTTTTTTCCAAATAACACTCAAATGGAGATATTTACATAGAAATTTGGAAGAGCATGCCGACGAGTTTGTGTTGGACTCGGTTAATACATGTAGTGACACTAATTTGCTAAACACTCAATCGTGATCATCTAAGAATAGAGTTTGAATTTAAAAATATAATCTAGCAGTTCATTTAATGTAAAATTGGCAATAACTGAGGCTACATATGGGACTTAATTAGTGATGATTTTAAATTGACATAAATTTTTAATGATCGATATTTAAATTCTAAAATGAGTCCAACTCGTTCAATAATAAATGAGAATTAACCTAGTTATTGAGCCTAATTAAAAGTCATAATTAACCTCAATAATTTATCTTTCGTAGGCTTATTAAATATAATTTAGGTCGAACAAAATTTATCAATATTTTGACTTTAAAATTATTAGAACGAGTCATTATAGGTCAAGTTCAAAGGATAATCAATATAGAAATATTTTAGGTATAAAGGAATTACATAAAAGTAAATCTATAAACTGATGTGATTTGATGCAGTATGTCAAATTATAAAATTACTTTTAATACAAAATAGATCTAATGCATCACATGAAGCCATATCAGTTTGTAGATTTATTTTTGTATGATCTCTTTATATATATAGTAATTCTCCAATCACTAACATCCCCAATTCAAGCAAGGGAGAGATAACCACACGAAGGAAAGGAAGTGGGTCTTACGATAAATAAGTAATGCATGTCTAACTTGAAATACCAAAAATTAAGTTGGTTAGGGAGAGATAGACAATTAGAATAGATTTCATAATATTTATTAAGTATTTAATTCACTCAATCAGTTATTATAAATACGATGGGATCTGTTTTATATGTCTCTCTCTCTTTTACTATGTGTAAAAACTATAAGAAATTCAAATATTCCTACAATAACTGTCACCCAAAAATTTCATACAAACAATAATAAATATCTTCCAACCAATTACTTTATGTGTTTATATCGAAATGCAAGTTGGATCAAATCTTGTTTTTATTTTCCTGCTTTTCTTCGTTGGTTGGTTTAGTGCAATGAATTTAGTCAGGTGGCAGCCGAAGTTTTTAAAACCGTGTAAACCGGGTAGTGAAAATTGGACCGGCACTTTCCCTAACTTGTAGGATCCCGTGAACATAAGTCTACGTCAAAACAAAGAAGCTGCTTAGGGCATTCACATTCGGTGCCTTTAAAGTATCGAATTTTCTATAATTTAAGATTTAGGGCATGTTTGATGTTACGTTGGAAGTTTTAAAAAGTACTTAAATATTCTTAGAAGCTCTTTAATGAAAAAATTAGATCGTTTTGGTTTTAAGTATTTAATCACTTTTAATCTCAAATAAGTTAAAAAGTACGTTTGAGAAAAATCATCATTTTGGTACTTGTTCCCAAACGTGCTTTTCTAAATAATGCAGAATATAATTCAAATTTTAAAAAAACTGTCAATAGACAAAAATATCCTTACAACTTTAAGATAATTAAAACTTTCAAACTTTTAAAAATATGATCATAATCTTTAAAAATTCAAATAATCGTCATTTCTACCTCAGAAAGTACTTTTTTAATTTGTTTCCAAACAAGCGTAATATATTTGAAAGTGTTTTAAACATATGATTACCGAACAGTAAATAAATTTTTAATAGTAGAACTTATTACTTAAATTATAAGTTAAAAATCTCAAAGTTATAAGTTATATTTTCCACCGCAATCCCAAACATGCACTTACTATAAGGTTTTGATCCAAATACTCCCCACATCTGGATCCCTATTTAAGGGAAAAGGTTTAGGGGATTGATTCACTATTCATCCATTAAATCATTTTTTATCAATATTGTATTCTAATATATAAAATAAATATTTTTTTCAATCATCTACACTTTTTCTCATACTCATATTTATTATAGTTTTAAATAATAATTTTAAAAATAATTTAATTAATTACGAAAATATAAAAAAATTAATTTTAAAAATATTACCATATCCACAAAAAAATAATTTGAATTTTTGTTTAAAATATTCACTAGAGTAATAGTTCAAAACATAATAAAAAATATTGAGTAATTAAGTTTGTAAATAGAATTGGGAGAAAAAAGTAATAAAAAAGAATAGAGAAATACTGTTTTAATATAATAGAGAAATGATAGGGAATGAGATGTAGGAGGTTTTTTAAAAATGAGTAAAATTTAGAAAAGAATTTTAAGAATTGTACTTTTTAGTTAAATTATAGGAAATTTTATAAGAAATAGGATGTGAATGCTCTTGGAAAGAAACCAACCAAATCGTTTCTCTATAAAATGGAGGTTCATCAGGATCGCAAAATTGCAGTAGATTAAGGCAAGCAATCATGGAGCCTTTCATACTAGGGGTAACTGTTGAAAAACCACCCAAGTGTGCACCGTTTTCTTTCTTGAATTATTAGGCACCGTTTTATTTCTTAACTCTATTAGGCCACCCACTAACTGAGTTCTCCAGCAAAATCAAAAGAGGCTGCATCTTGGTCAAGAAACGTGGGAGTTTTATCCCCCATGGTTCCTATAAAAGGAGGTCATTTGCTAAAGATAAGTTATCCTTACTGCGGTGAGAGATCAAGGCAGGGCTAAGGGTGAAAATAGGTTCTGGAGAAACCCATAACAGAGGCCATTTGAGAGAGATAGAGAGTTGTTTATGAGTGTTTGTAAAATTATACAAACATATTGAAAATACTGATTTTTCGCTTCAGTGGACGTAGGCAAGTTGCCGAACCATTTAAATATTGTCTCTCTATCGTCTTGTGTGATTTTTAGACAGGTCGGAGGGCACAACAATTGGTATTAGAGCTTCGGTTTCGTGTTGTCCAGAAAAATCAAGTTGATCAAAATCAACTTTTGACCACACAGTGATGTTCCTCGCGTCAAGACGAATTCATTGCCACAAACGGCATCAAAAACGGATGTCGGAGGAACCCGTACGTGCCCCTAGAAGTCGGAGAGTGCACAAACGCGCCTCAGTCGCACCAGAGGAAGAAGACGAGTGGGAAACACGTGCACACGCGCGCCCACTTGCGGCTGGAGGAAGAATACGCGTGAGGGACACACGTCCACGCGCCCCCACACGAGCAGGGGGTTGAAGACGCGTGAGTGGCACGCACTCCCACGCACCCTTGAAGACACTGGCGCGTGTAGTACACACACCTCACACGTCTCAGATGCCCTATTGTCGTGCGTGTATCTCACGCGCAGACAATCTGGAGCGTCCGTTTTTCAGATTTATGTTGGGCTAGATCTAAGTCATTCGAAGTCCGATTTCAACGATCAAATAGTGCTTTCTAACTATTTTGATCATTCCGGACTCATCCGCATGGTGGGAATGTTGAGATTTGCTATCGATACATTCGATTTGAACCATCCACGAGTTGCAGATCATTTTGGGCTAGATCTATGCTAGTTGGAGTTCCGTTGCGATGATCAAATAGTGCTGAAAAACTATTTGGATCATTCCAGACTCATCGATACGATGGGAATGTTGAGATTCACCATCGGTACTTTCGATCTGAACCATCCATAGTTGCATATCATTTTGGGCTAGATCTACGCCAATTGGAGTTCAATTGTGATGATTAAATAGTATTGACAAACTATTTGAATCATTCCGGACTCATCTGTACGGTGGGAATGTTGAGATTCACCATCGGTACATTTGATCTGAACCATCCACGAGTTGCAAATCATTTTGGGCCTGATCAACGCCAGTTGAAGTTCAATTACGGTGATCAAATACTGCTGACCAACTATTTGGATCATTCTGGACTTATCCGTACGGTGGGAATGTTGAGATTCACCATCAGTACTAATGATCTGGACTGTTCATACTTCAGATAAGTTGTGGGCTTGATCACAGCCAGTTGGAGTTGTGATGGATTCATTTATTTTGGGCTTGATCGCAGCCAGTTGGAGTTGTGATGGACTCATTTGTTTTGGGCTTGATCTCAGTCAGTTGGAGTCGTGCCAGACTCATTGGTTTTGGGGCTTGATGTCAGCCAGTTGGAGTCCAATGTTGTCGGACTCAGTTCGTTTGGGCTTGATTTAAGCCAGTTAGAATCGTGAAGTTTGAGGAGCAAACTTCAGATCATTGGACGATGCTGATTAACTTGTTATATCAGCAGGTTTTTGTAATCATACAACTCTTGGAGTATAAGGTTATTAAGAGGAAAACCGCAACGGATCTCATTGTGGCTTTTTTTGAAAAGCCATTTGCAAATAACAAAGTACAGATAAAGAAACAGTTCAACTTCAAAAAAGGCAGAAGAGTAATTCTGCAAAGAAAATGAATTTGAAGTTTCATAATATAAGAGATCTTATCCTGCGCAGAAGAGATTCTGGCAAGATCTCGAGTTGTTGGTCTTGAATGTTGATAGTAAGGGCAGAGGCAAGTCAAGATCTGGACAACAGATGACTCGCTAGAAATTGTGGCAGACAGGCCACAAGAGACTGCTAAAATCAGGAGAAAACTGAGAATGATGTTATGAATATGGTGACTGAAGAAATACATGACACTGTATTTCTTGCATTGCACAATGCTGTTAAAGACAGCTTGAAGACAGCAATCATTCAGGTGTGTTTTCTCAAAAGGGCGTGGAAGGTCACGAACGATTCATTGGTCTTGGCTCGTGGTAATGGTCATGTGAATTAGATGAGAAAGTAAAAGTGACTCAGTTTTACTTTTCCTCATCTAAACCTGAAGAAATCTCCCTAGACCACGACATAAAGCAAATATGTGAGAGATGGGAACAAAACGTCAGATGTTCTAGGGATATCTACACCTAAAGTTGATGATTGTATGATTGCCAAGACGATTAGAACTCCATGGCGGTTACTACCTTAAACTATATCCTGCTGAATGAAGGTAGTGAACTATGGTATAAAAAAAAATCTTGCAAGAATGGAGATTATGCAAATCAAAGTTAGCAGAGACTGCACACAAGATGGGCACATCGACTGAAGATAGGATCTGTTAGCAACAGGATGAAGAGTCAGTCACCCAAGTCAGAGATGGAGACCTCAGCAACAGGTTCTCTGATATGTGTCAAGGTCCATGCGAGACCATTGATTCCCAGTGCAGTGGGAGATTTGTTGCCCTATATAGATGTGTTGATTAAGGGCACTGTACGTGATGAACTAAAATTATGCATCACTTTAATTAGTCTTCTGACTTGAAGACATGAGCTGTAAAATTGTATAAATGATAAGGGATCATGCTGGATATAGAGGCTAGCATGTTGAGAACCAGTCTCCAAGTTGGAGATTGGTGTGATTGTAGGATTATGGAACCTGGTTTTGAAAGCTGTAAAGGCACCAGGTAGATTGTTCGCTCAGTTATGGTTCGAGCGAAACTCAGTTTGTTCAAGATGTACATGAGTGCGGACTTATGGACTCGAGTGAAAGAAGAATCCTAGGGAGTTGAGATTGTGCAGTTAAGCTCTTGTAAATCTCCTATGAAAAAAATTCCTTGCAAGCTCCGTGGATGTAGACGATGCGAATGCATTTGAAGATGCATTTGGAGAGACATTTAGACATCCATTAGAAGACGTACCTGCAGATGCATTTGATAGCAGAAATCTCTCATGGCTAACAAGCATTCCAATGAGGGAATGCAATCATTTGAATGATGCAACCATTTGCAAGCAGCCTAGTATGGCACACTTGGGTGGAGGAGGAGATTGTTGAAAAACCACCCAAGTGTGCACCGTTTTCTTTCTTGGATTATTAGGCACCGTTTTATTTCATAACTCTATTAGGCCACCCACCAACTAAGCTCTCCAGCAAAATCAAAAGAGGCTGCATCTTGGTCAAGAAACGTGGGAGTTTTGTCCCCATGGCTCCTCCTATAAAAGGAGGTCATTTGCTAAAGATAAGTTATCCTCACTGCGGTGAGAGATCAAGGTAGGGCTAAGGGCGAAAATAGGTTCTGGAGAAACCCAGAACAGAAGCCATTTGAGAGAGATAGAGAGTTGTTTATGAGTGTTTGTAAAATTGTACAAACATATTGAAAATACTAATTTTTTGCTTCAGTGGATGTAGGCAAGTTACCGAACCACTTAAATATTGTCTCTCTATCATCTTGTGTGATTTTTGAACAGGCCGGAGGGCGCAACAGTAACTCTGGGGGTGGTAGCGACTAATCTTTTGAATACTGTTAGGGAGGCCAAAAATAAAGCCATTAACTTCAAAGGCATCCTCGCAGACCTCGAAACCACTATCATAAAATTAGTTCCCAAGGTCAGTAGCATCGAGCAGCTAAGCGAAGAGTATGGAGATTTGCCCAAGGCTGAAATCCAACAGTTGAAACTGGAGTTGGGGAGAGCGACGCAGCTTGTTTCCAAGTGCAAGGAGATAGCTTGGTGGAATTACTGCAACAAGTATAGGTACTCATACAAGCTCCGTCAACTTCGTGCTACGCTTCGTAGGCTGATTGAAATGGAACTTCCAGTAGGACACGCGGAGGATCATATGCAGATCTTGACCGAGTTGAGAAATATTCGGGTAACGAATGCTACGTGTTTTCTGTAAATCATGTGGAGACTGAATCCGGGTTTGAAACATAAGGATTTGGTAGAAAGAGATGGCAATGGTTCTTCTAGGATTTCCGGAAATGGGACAAAAGAGATGGCAATGGCGGGTTCAAGAGGATTATCCTGTCGGCATCAAGTTTGATTATTTCATTTTTTAATCTGCGTTGGAGGTTTTTCATATACAGAAATCTGAAAAGTCACACTGGATAGATTACTTGGTCGTATATAAAGTATTGTAGTTAATATGTATAAAATGTTAACATGTCCTAGATATTGATTATAATTGTGAAATAATTGGATGCAGAAATTATGATTGTAAGTAGCAAAAGTCAAGTAAATGACCATTTTCATTTTTCAATAAAAGTGAAGTTTTTCCCAGTACATTGAGGTCCATTTGAATGTTAGAATCAACAAAAATCAGGTTGCAAAAAATAGTAAACTGAGGCCCGAAACCATTATTTTCGAATTCTAGATTGAGGAGATAAAGGGAAAAAAAAGGTCGTTGCAAACGGTTTCCTCCATCTAAACATTTAAAACATACAAAAAATTGTTCCCTCAATCTATTGACATAAACATTGAAGATATCCCAGATCCAGCATCATTGGAAATGAGTCTAATGAATCAGAAACAGGTCTCATAAAAAGGGAGAAATAAAGGAACAGGAACAATCAAATGTATCACAACCACCCAAAAATGAATCCAGAATAATATGTAGAAAATGCACAGCTTACAGAAACATTATTCCACTTAATTTATAAATTACCAATAGTCTCCACATGAACAGCTCCCACTCTCAGACGAATGGAACCTATTTGAATCCCTTACTATTATTCTTCTTTGGACAATCTTTGAAATAAATTTAATGGCTTTATGGCAATCCACACAAGTTCTTAAATTCTTAAAAACCTTGATTGGTGTTCCCGATGGAGTTGAAATAATTCCAAGTGCAACTGTTGTGCCTTGAGCTGCCCTAAAAATAAACACAAAATAGATAGAGACAATATTTAAGTGGTTCGGCAATTTGCCTACATCCACCGAGCAGAAACACTATATTCAAAACAACTTTATGTCAAATGGCACTTACACACACTTCTCACTTCACTCTCTCAATGGGATGGTTTATGCTTCAGACATCCTCTCCTATTTATAGGAGAGGATGAGCTCATCTCCCTTCACATATGCGCTGGAATCCAACGCTTAATTCACTGGAGGCACATGTGAGAAACATCACCACATGGGCAACACATGGGCACATGAGCACATGGGCATTATATGGGAACCACATGGAGTGGATGGCACACATGGGGTGGACCCAACAACCACCCCCTTCACCCAAGTGTGCCATATTATGATACTACATGTTGTATCCTTCCAATTATGGGTGAGTTCGGTCCGGTCCGGTCTGGGGAGGTTTTGTGGACCGGACTGGACCTATTCGGTCCAGGGTTTTCCAACCCTGGACCGGACCGAACTCCATCAGGACCGGTCCGGTCCGATCCTATTCGGTCCGGTCCGGTCCGGTCGGTCCATTCGGTCCAAGGTTGACTTTTTTTTTTTTTTTTTTTTTATCTAATGACATTTTTTTTAATATTTATGTAATTATATTGTAATATATTTAATATATATACATATAGTATTATATATATTAGTAATATCCTAATACTATTAGTCTATTAGTAATAATACTATAACTAATAAATATATGTAAGAATAATTATACTATAACTAATAACTATATGTAATAATAGTAATAGTGATAACTATATATTTATATAATATGCTAATATTTAATGACATTTTTTTTAATATTTATGTAATTATATTGTAATATATTTAATATATATACATATAGTATACTATTATATATATTAGTAATATGCTAATACTATTATATAAATAATATATATAAATAATATTTATTTTTTTTATTTCTATTCGGTCCGGTCCGGGGTGAAAAACTCCCGGACCGGGACCGGACCGAATCTTTTCGGTCCCGTAAAAATGGGTCCGGTCCGGTCCGGTCCAAACAGTGCCGGTCCGGTCGGTTTTGCCGGTCCGGACCGGCCGATGCTCACCCCTACTTCCAATGATTTCATCCCTTTATCGAAATGTTCTTTTGCCATGAGAGATCTCCGCTACCAAATGCGCCCTAAGGCGCCAATGCACCTGTAGGCGCTCAGCAGTATGAGATATTAATCAAGTCCAAACAGTGGTTGAACTTAATCCCTGTGACGATTTTTGTCAACATATCTGCTGGATTATCTTCAGTGCCAATCTTCTGAAGTAGAATGTCCTCTTCTTCCAATATCTCACGTATGAAGTGGAAACAGACATCTATATGTTTTGTTCGAGAGTGATATACTTAATTTTTGGCCAGATGAATTGCACTTCAAAGCCATCCTCTCCCTCTTGCTGTTTAAAACCCAAGTCTGTTACCAATCCCTGTAACCAAATGGCTTCTTTCACGGCTTCCGTTACAGCCATGTACTCAGCCTCAGTTGATGATAGTGCAATTGTCGACTGCAAAGTTGATCGCCAACTAACTGGTCCTCCAGCCATAGTGAACACATATCCAGTTATCGATCGGCGTTTGTCAAGATCACCTGCATAGTCTGAGTCAACATACCCAGTTACTAGACTATCTTCACTTTTCTCGAACTTCAAACCAACATCTACGGTCCCCACAATATACCGTAGAATCCACTTAGCCGCATGCCAATGAATCTTTCCGGGATTATGCATATAGCGGCTAATTAAGCTAACGGCCTGGGAGATATCAGGTCGTGTACACACCATGGCATACATTAAGCTTCCAACAACACTTGCATATGGGACATTTCTCATGTAGTCCCACTCTTCATCAGTTTTAGGAGACTGCAATGCACTGATCTTGAAATATGGGGCCATAGAAGTACTCACCGGCTTCGTCTTCGAGTCGATGTTTAAGCGTTGCAGTATTCTCTTCAGATACTGCTTCTGAGTAAGGTGAACTGTACCTTTCACCCTATCTCTGTTGATCTCCATCCCCAGTATTCTTCGAGCTTCTCCCAGATCTTTCATGTCAAACTCATGACTTAATTGAGTTTTTAGGCGATTTATCTCCCCCTTCCTTTTACATGCAATTAACATATCATCTACATATAAAAACAAATAAATGAAAGATCCATCTGCAAGTTTTCTGAAATATACACAATGATCGTATTGGCAATGAGTGTATTTCAGATCCATCATAAAGCGGTCAAACCGCTTATACCATTGCCGAGGTGACTGCTTCAAGCCATAGAGAGACTTCTTCAGACTGCATACCCAATTTTCTTTGCCAGCTTCTTTGAATCCTTCTGGTTGAAACAGATAAATCTCCTCTTCCAGATCACCATGTAAGAAAGCTGTCTTTACATCAAGCTGTGCTAACTCAAGGTCATATTTTGCAACCAAATCTAGCAATATCCGAATGGATGAATGCTTCACAACAGGAGAGAATACCTCACTATAGTCAATTCCCTCTGTCTGAGCGTAGCCCTTGGCTACCAACCTAGCTTTGTATTGCACTCCATTTTTAGTAGCTTGATCATCTTTCTGATTGAAGATCCACTTACAGCCAATTATCTTCTTTCCTTTTGGAAGCGGCACAAGCTCCCAAGTCTGATTCTGGTGAAGAGATAGCATCTCTTCATTCATTGTCTTTGTCCATTCAACATGTTCACTGGACTGTATGGCTTCTCTGTAAGTGGTTGGGATCTCACCCCCTTCAATTGGTAATGCATATGTCACATAGTCTGCATAACGTGTCAGTACACGTTTCTCTCTTCTCAGTCTGTTGGTTGCTATTGATTCAGGTTGTATTGGAGGCACTGTGACTGGACTATCAACCTCATCTTGCCTGTGCTCTCCATTTGTTTCTCCTGAATCCTTTCAAGTGGAAAGCTCCACCTTTTGTAAATCACCAGGTGTTTCGCTATCATGGCTGCCATCACTGGAATCTTTATGCTTATGTGAGTTAAGCATCTCAGATTCGTTGAAGGTAACATCTCTACTAATGATCACCTTTTTAGACTCTATGCATCAAAGTCTATAACCTTTTACACCAGTACTAAAGCCCAAGAATTTTGCTTTCTTGGCTCTAGGATCAAGTTTACTTTCTTTACCATGATAGTAAGCAGGACATCCAAAAACGTGTAAAGAGTCATAATCAGTAGCATGTGTACCTCTCCACATTTCAGTGGGTGTCTTACCGTCATTGACAGATGCAGGTAGTCGATTGATGAGGAGGCAAGCATATGTCACAGCTTCAGCCCAAAATTGTTTACTGAATCCAGCATCCAGCAACATACATCGCACTTTCTCTAGTAAAGTACGATTCATTCGTTCTGCTACACCATTCTGCTGCAACGTACCTCGTACTGTAAAGTGTCTGACAATTCCCTTTCTCCGGCATACTTCCATGAAAGAATCTGAAGTGTATTCACCTCCATTATCAGATCTGAGCCGCTTGATCTTTCTGTCGGTCTGAGTCTCAACCATTTTCTTCCAATCAAGGAAGATTTGCAGCACTTCATTTTTATTCTTCATCGTATATACCCACACATGACGAGAATAATCATCTACAAAAGTTACAAACCAATGTTTACCTCTCAAAGATGCATTTTGGGTAGGTCCCCAAACATCAGAATGTACATAGTCAAGTATTCCCTGTGTATTTGGTACAGCGGTTCCAAACTTGATCCGCCTCTGCTTCCCCAATACACAGTGCTCACAGAAAGACAGTTTACCAATCTTGGCACTTTTGAGTAAGCCTTGCTTCACCAGTGTTTGCAAAGCTTTTTTTCCTGCGTGTCCCATATGCATATGCCATAGACTGGAGGTGTCGGCATCAGTCTCATCTAGCTTCTCACAACCTGTGAAAGCTCTTCCATCAACAGTACTTCCTTGCAAGAAGTACAAGTTTCCTCGCCTTAAGCCCTTCATAGCCACCTGAACTCCCAATAGTACTTTGAGAGTTCCGTCTTCAATGGTGATTCTGAATCCCTTTGAATCTAGAGATCCCAGTGAGATGAGATTCTTTCGCAAGTCTGAAACATACCGAACTTTTGTCAGAGTCTTGACGCTGTCATCGTGCAGCTTTAACTGAATGCTACCCATTCCCTGAGTCTTACAGGCACTGTCATTGCCCATAAGTACTGCTCCACCTTCCATCTTTTTGAAGTCAGTAAACCAGTCCCGATTGGGACCATGTGATAGGGACAGAAGTCAGTAAACCAGTCCCGAAATCCATAATCCATTCATCGGAATGACAAATGGATGATGAAATTGTTAAGGAAAAATCTGAATCATCATCTCTGTCCACGACATTGGCTGTGGTGGGTTGATTCTGCTGTTGTCCCTCAGCTTGGGACAATCCTTCTTCCAGTATCCTTTGTTGTGACAAAAGGAACACTCGTATCTGGCGAGCTTTCTTCCGACTGATGGACCACGTGATGTGGCTCGGGTTTTCGATTGAAAACCTTTCTTCTTTCCGGGATACCTTGATTGTGGCCTCCCTCTTGCTGTTAGCGCTTCACTTGATGTATCTAGTTGTACCTGCTTATCTTTTCTACGGTACTCATTACTAATTAAAGAACTAGATATATTTTCAAAACTAATACTTTCATTCCCATACAATAGAGTAGTAATTAAATGCTCATATGTATCAGGCAAGGAATTTAACAAAAGTAAAGCTTTATCTTCATCTTCGATTTCAACATCCAAGTTTAACAAATCAGCAAGAATTTGGTTATAACTATTCAGATGTTCAGACATAGAATTACCTTCACAAAATTGGAATCTGAAGAGCTTTTTCTTCAAGTGCAAACGGCTCTCAATGCTCTTCTTCATGAACTTATCCTTCAATTTCTGCCAAAGTATCTTAGCATTTGTCTCTCTCATGACAAAATAATTTTGTTCTTTGGTAAGGCATAATCAGATTGTACTACAAGCTTGAGTATTAAGCTTTTTCCAATCCTGATCAGTCATATCATCTGGCTTTCCTTCCAACGCAATATCCAACTCTTGTTGGATCAAAACGTCCATGACTTCACACTGCCACATGCCAAAGTTGCTTGTTCCATCGAACTTCTCTACTTCAAACTTAGCATTTGACACTATGGACCAACGTCCAGAGCTACTGGCATTTTCAGAGCTCTTATATCTTCCAGATCTTTCTATTTGAATTTAGAAAATTTAGATACAAAATTTTAAAATTCTAACCGTACGGATGAGTCCGGAATGATCCAAATAGTTGGAAAGCACTATTTGATCGTTGAAATCGGATTCCAGATGGCTTAGATCAAGCCCAAAATGGATCTAGAAAACGGACGGTTCTGATCTGTCTGGCGCGTGGGATACAGCAGATGCACGCGCCGATCTTCTAGGGGCGCATGTGGGCTCCTCCGATGTTCGTTTTGGATGCCGTTTGCGGCCACGGATCCGTCTTGACGAGAGGAACGTTGTGGTGTGATCAAAAGTTGATTTCAATCAACTGGAATTTTCTGGGTAGCACGAACCGAAGCTTTGATACCAATTGTTGTGCCTTGAGCTGCCCTGAAAATAAACACAAAATAGATAGAGACAATATTTAAGTGGTTCGGCAATTTGCCTACATCCACTGAGCGGAAACACTATATTCAAAACAACTCTATCTCAAATGGTACTTACACACACTTCTCACTTCACTCTTTCAATGGGATGGTTTATGCTTCAGACATCCTCTCCTATTTATAGGAGAGGATGAGCTCCTCTCCCTCCACATATGCGCTGGAATCCAACGCTTAATTCACTAGAGGCACATGTGAGAAACATCACCACATGGACAACACATGAGCACATGGACATTATATGGGAACCACATGGAGTGGACGGCACACATGGGCACATGAGCACATGGGCATTATATGGGAACCACATGGAGTGGACGGCGCACATGAGCACATGGGCATTATATGGGAACCACATGGAGTGGACGGCACACATGGGGTGGACCCAACAGCAACTGCAAGCTTCTTACTGTGGTCAGAAAGATTTTGCTCCTTCTGCTCCTCCTCAACATCATGTAGAACAAAATTCGTGTCAGGGACATATCCTTCTTCCTTAATCCTCCTTGACAGCTTTCCCAAGAAGTTATGTATTTCATATGATTTTGGGTGGGATTTATCTCCCACTAAGAATATATGAACCTTTCTCTTGATCTCAATCCAACTTGTTGAACTCAAGATTTCAAGTTTCATGTGATTATAAATCTACACATGGATTTTGATGATAACAAATGAATTCAAAGAATAAAGAAGTCTCAAGCTCAAGTTGTCTACACAATGGAGTCAAGCACATCAAGGAAACAAGCATGAGCAAGAAGGGAACAAGTTCACATTAAAATTATAGAGTAATGTTGTAAATCTCTTCAAAATTCGAAATTAGGATTAATGCTCAAAATTAATATTTTATCATAAAGCATTAAAATACATTTTCCACATGTGCATGAATATTTTTGAAAATTAAATTTGAAAATTTTGAAAGATGATTGATTGTCATCTTTTGCATGTGCATGCCTTGATTAAAGGGTTGAACTTTGAAAATATTAAAGATGATTGATTGTCATCTTTCACATGTGCATGTTTTATTTGAATATTTTCAAAAGTGATTGATGCTTTTTTAGACTTATACAAAAAGTAAAAGATTAGGTTTGAATTTTTTGAAAATGAAAGTGTGCTCATTTTGTCATATGCCAAAAGTAAAAGATTAGGTTTGATTTTTTTGAAAAAGTGAATGATGTTGTCTTTGACAATTGAGAAAGAAGAACCTTTTATTTGAATTCTTTGAAAAAGTGAATGATGTTGTCTTTGACAATTGAAAAAGAAGAACCTTTTATTTGAATTTTTTGAAAAAGTGAATGATGTTGTCTTTGACATGTGAATCTTTTTAAATTTGAATATGAAGTCTCATATGCCTATAAATAGATCATTTGAGAGCTTCACATTCACAACACCAAGAGCATACAACATTCATTCAAAGCTTTCATTCTCTCTTCTCTAAACATTGAGCCTTAATCCTTGTTCATTTTGAGAGATATAGCTTGCGCTGTATTGTTCTTATTTCACTCGTTGAGGAGTGTTTTCTGATAACCTACCCACTATCAGCTTTTGTATCAGAAAAAGGGTGTGTATAACCCTTGTGTGTGTAGAAAGTATTCTACACAGGGAATAGTTGAATCACCACGTGTAAGGTGATTGCAAGTGTAGAGGGTGTTCTACACGGATCCTTTGTAGCGGTGTTGTTCAAAGGTGTAATAGGTTTCTATCTCCACCTGAAGGAGGTTGAATAGTGAATTTGGGAATCCTCAAGGGGTAGCTTGAGGCGAGGACGTAGGCAGTGGGGCCGAACCTCGTTAACATACTGAGTTTGCTTCTCTCTTACCCTTACTCCTTATATTTATTGTTATTTCATATTTTGTTTATATTTTATATTATATATTTGATTTATAATTGTTATTTTTTTTAATACAACTCAATTCACCCCCCTCTTGTGTTAGTCATCTGGGCAACACAACTCAAACCTGGTTTCTTTACCACTCTTTTGTCATCCATAGCCTTTCTAACCTTTGCCACCTCACTCCACATACCAACAGTAGCATAAATGTTAATTGGCTTGAGTAACATAGGTAGTAGGATTCTCAGGCTCTATCTCAAATAAAGCTTCTGCAGCTCGCTTTGCCAATTCAAGGTTTCCGTGGATTCTACAACCACCAAGTAAAGAAGCCCACAAGAACTTATCGGTTTCATGGGCATTTTATTAATAATATCCTCAGCTTCTACAAATCGGCCAGCTCTAGCCAGTAAATCAATGATACAAGCATAATGATCTGTTGTATGTGGCAACCCATGTTTTTCCTTGATTGAGTGGAAATATTCAATTCCTTTATCGATTAATCCAGCATGGGTACAAGCAGAAAGAACCCCAACAAAAGTAATGCGGTCAGGCTAAGTACCTGATTTGAGAAGCAACTCAAGGAACTTGAGTCCCTCGTTTGGTTGACCATTCTGAGCATATCAAGAAGTTTATTCTAGGAGATTTTTAAGTGTGGCTCAAAGGTTGAGTATGTTCGACTCAGGTCGCGTAACACCCCGCTCTCCATGTTTAAGAATAATATCATTTATAGAAATTCTTGAGGAAGTTAGAGTGATACTATTGAACCTAACTTTTTTTTAAAAAAAAAAAACGCTAAGTACAAAGATTCTTTATAATGAATAGAGTCATTTTGTATAAAAATACTAAAATTATAAATGATAGTGCGCAAAACTATTTATTTGAATTTATCAAAATCTGTGCTATAAACTGTACATAATCTAGATTATCGTTATGCCTCCTTGGATTAAGTCTCATCCTACAGCTCTATTTTCATAAATATTCTAATATGTGGTTTAAAAACATAAAAACAAACTAACATGAGTCGACGACTCAGTAAAAAATCCATCATAAAGTAAACATACTTAATATAAGGTTTTTCAAAAAATATCTCATGCTAAGAACTTAAAATTATAACTGTCAATACGTATACTATGACATACATGACTTATCTTAACTTATCTAATTTATCTTCATTATCATATTGAGTCCATACATTTAACCATGTGTGCAAGGTTGTGCATTGACCCAAATCCTAGAACCGCAAGGAGAGCCGCTAATAAAATTCTAGCATACTATGGTGGACTATGCTTAGCTCCGTGGCTTGTACATCCACCCATAAACCACATTGGTGTTATGCATCTGAATGATCATCCTATTAATTTTTCTGAGTTTATCTTGCACTTGATCTTATGAAAGTTTAAGTGTTTTATGTAACGTGAGATGCATAAAATGTATAATAAATACATAACTATAATATGCAAAATGAAACATGATGAATAACATGCTTGCAAATATCATGACATGCGTGGTACATAAATACTAGCTTCCGAAGAATTGGCTTTAATAATAAAATTTATAACTAGCAAACATATGCTAATTCTAATTTATAATTAAGTTACTTATCTCGTAGCGTTAATCCAATATTTTAGGAATGAAATCAATTGTATGAACTTGAAGGAGAGAGAAAACATGATGGATGTTGTGAGAGGAATGAGGCAGTCAAATATTTGCGCAGTAAACGTGGGACACACACAGTGCTAGTGTGGGTATCTTGGATTTGGTCGCTATGCTTAAGAGGTTTATGGTTTTTTCCAAATATCACACAAATGGAGATATTTATAAAGAAATTTGGAAGCGCATGCCGACGAGTTTGAGTTGGACTCGATTAATATATGTAGTGACACTAATTTGCTGAATACTCAATCGTGATCATCTAAGAATAGAGTTTAAATTTAAAAACATGATCTAACAGTTCATTCAATATAGGATTGGTAGTAATTGGGGTTACATAGAGGAATTCAATTAGTTATGATTTCAAATTAAAATAATTTTTTAATGGTCGATATTTAAATTCTAAAATGAGTCCAACTTGTTCAATAATAAATGAAATTTAACCTAATTATTGAGCCTAATTAAAATTCCTAATCAGCCTCAATAATTTATCGTACGTGAGCTTATTAAATATAATTTTAGTCTAATAAAATTTATCAATATTCTGACTTTAAAATTATTAGAAAGGGTCGTTATAAGTCAGGATCAAAGGATAATCAATATAGAAATATTTTAGGTATAAACAAATTATACAAAAGTAAATCCATAAATTGATGTGACTTGATGCAGTACATAAGATTGTAAAATTACTTTTAATATAAAGTAGATCTAATACATCACATGAAATCATGTCAGTTTGTAGATTTATTTTTGTATAATATCTTTGTATATGTAGTAATTCTCCGATCACTAACATCCCCAATTCAAGCAAGGGAGAGATGACCACACGAAAGAAAGGAAGTGGGTCTAACGATAAATAATTAATGTCTAACATGAAATACCAAAAATTAAGTTAGGGAGAGATAGACAATTAGAATAAATTTCATAGTATTTATTAAGTATTTTATTCGCCCAGTCAGTTATAAATACGATGGGATCTATTTTATATGTCTATCTCTCTCTTACTGTGTGTAGAAACTCTAAGAGATTTAAATCCTACTATAACTAATGTCACCCAAAAATTTCATACAAACAATAATAAATATCGTCCAACTAATTACTTTATGTGTTTATATCAAAATGCAAGTTGGATCAAATCTTGTTTTCATTTTCCCGACTTTTCTTCGTTGGTTGGTTCAGTGCAATGAATTAGTCAAGTAGCAGCCGAAGTTTCTAAAACCGTGTAAACGCGGTAGAATTGAGTGAAAATTGGACCGTGTCACTTTTCTTAACTTGATAGGACCCCGTAAACATAATTCTACGTAAAAACTAAGAAGCTGCTTATAAAGAAACCAACCAAATCGTTTCTCTATAAAATGGAGGTTCATCAGGATTGCAAAATTGCAGTAGATTAAGGCAAGCAATCATGGAGGCTCTCATCCTAGAGCTAACTCTGGGGGTGGTAGCGACTAATCTTTTGAATACTGTTAGAGAGGCCAAAAATAAAGCCATTAACTTCAAAGCCGTACTCGCAGACCTCGAAACCACTATAATAAAATTAGTTCCCAAGGTCAGTAGGATCGAGCAGTTAAGCGAAGAGTTGGGAGATTTGCCCAAGGCTGAAATCCAACAGTTGAAACTGGAGTTGGGGAGAGCGACGCAGCTTGTTTCCAAGTGCAAGGAGATAGCTTGGTGGAATTACTGCAACAAGTATAGGTACTCAAACAAGCTCCATCAACTTCGTGCTACGCTTCGTAGGCTGATTGAAATGGAACTTCCAGTAGGACACGCGGAGGATCATATGCAGATCTTGACCGAGTTGAGAAATATTCGGGTAACGAATGCTACGTGTTTTCTGTTAATCCTGTGGAGACTGAATATTCCGGGTTTGAAACATAAGGATTTTGTAGAAAGAAATGGCGATGGCTCTTCTTGGATTTCCGAAAATGGGACAAAGGTTGTACGTGTGGCTTCTTTTGGCGGGTTCAAGAGGGTTGTCCTGTCAGCATCAAGTTGGATTATTTCGTTTTTTAATCTGCGTTGGAGGTTTTGCGGATACAGAAATCTGAAAAGTCACATTGGATAGATTACTTGGTCGTATATATAGTATTTGTAGTTAACATGTATAAAATGTTACATGTCCTAGATATTGATTATATTTGTGAAATAATTGGATGAAGAAATTATGATTGTAATTAGCAGAAGTAAATGACCATTTCCATTTTTCAATAAAAGTGAAGTTTTTCCCAGTACATTGAGGTCCATTTGAATGTTAGAATCAACAAAAATCAGGTTGCAAAAACAGTAAACTGAGGCCCGAAACCATTATTTTCAAATTCTAGATTGAGGAGATAAAGGAAAAAAAAGGTCGTTACAAATGGTTTCCTCCATCTAAACAATTAAAACATACAACAAATTGATCCCTCAATCTATTGACATAAACATTGAAGATATCCCAGAATCCAGCATTGGAAATGAGTCTCATGAATCAGTAACAGGTCTTATAAAATGGGAGAAATAAAGGAACGGGAACAATCAATTGTATCACAACCACCAAAAAATGAATCCAGAATAATATGTGGAAAATGCACAGCTTACAGAAACATTATTCCACTTAATTTATAAATTACCAATAGTCTCCACATGAACAGCTCCCATTCTCAAACGAATGGAACCTATTTGAATCCCTTACTATTATTCTTCTTTGAACAATCTTTGAAATAAATTTAATGGCAGTATGGCAATCCACACAAGTTCTTAAATTCTTAAAAACCTTGATTGGCGTTCCCGGTGGAGTTGAAATGATTCCAAATGCAACTGCAAGCTTCTCACTGTGGTAGGAAAGATTTTGCTCCTTCTGCTCCTCCTCAACATCATGTAGAACAAAATTCGTGTCAGGGACATATCCTTCTTCCCTAATCCTCTTCGACAGCTTTCCCAAGAAGTTATGTATTTCATATGATTTTGGGTGGGATTTATCTCCCACTAAGAATATATGAACCTTTCTCTGGATCTCAATCCAACTCAAACCTGGTTTCTTTACCACTCTTTTGTCATCCATAGCCTTTCTAACCTTTGCCACCTCACTCCACATACCAGCAGTAGCATAAATGTTGGCTAGAGTAACATAGGTAGCAGGATTCTCAGGCTCTATCTCAAATAATGCTTCTGCAGCTCGCTTTGCCAACTCAAGGTTTCCATGGATTCTACAACCACCAAGTAAAGAAGCCCACAAGAACTTATCGGGTTTCATGGGCATTTTATTAATAATATCCTCAGCTTCTACAAATCGGCCAGCTCTGGCCAGTAAATCAATGATACAAGCATAATGATCTGCTGTATGTGTCAACCCATGTTTTTCCTTGATTGAGTGGAAATATTCAATTCCTTTATCGATTAATCCAGCATGGGTACAAGCAGAAAGAACCCCAACAAAAGTAATGCGGTCAGGCTGAGTACCTGATTTGAGAAGCAACTCAAAGAACTTGAGTGCCTCGTTTGGTTGACCATTCTGAGCATATCCAACAATCAGGGAAGTCCACGAAACTAAATCTGGTTGAGGCATCCCATTAAAAACCCTTTTTGCATTCTCAATATTCCCACATTTTGAATACATATGAACAAGAGCACTGGCAGCAAATGAGATGGGGTCAAACCCTATGCGTGTCATGTACCCATGTACCTGCTTGCCTAGGTCCTCGGCAGCATGATCAGCACAAGCATTTAAAACCCCAGCAAACGTGAACTCATTAGGTCTAATCCCTGACCTCATCAACTCAGAGAAAAATGCAAATCCCTCTTCCCTCCTTCCATCCTCAAAGTATCTATGAATCATTGCCGTCCATGAAACAACGTCTCTATCCACCATCTTGTCAAAAATGCACCTCGCCTCCTCTATACTCCCACATTTCGCATACATATCTGATAAAGCACTCCAAACCACCTCATCTGAATCCAAGCCAATTCGCATTATATGTCCGTGGATCTCCTTGCCCGTACTTAAAGTTGGAATTGCTGCCGAAGCAGCGAGAGCACTAGATATCGTGAACTTATTTGATTTTGAATTCTCGTGTCTTAACATCCTTCTGTACAACTCCAAGGCCTCTTTGGGCTGGTCATGCCGAACATACCCTGATATCATCGCCGTCCAAGAAAAATTATCTCTTTCGGGCATTTCATTGAACAAATTTCTAGCCTGTTCGAGCTTCCCCACTTTCGCATACCCAGAAATCATTGTATTCCAAGAACACAAATCCTTTTCACCCATTTCATCGAACATTTTCTGGGCATGCCAAAGGCTCCCACATTTCACATACATATCTAAAAAACGATTACAAATGAAGACCCCGGGCACGAACCCGGAGGCTTTGGTATGAGCATGGACCTTCTTGCCCTCTTCAAGAGCACGATGCTGGAGACAAAGCTGAATGAGGTTTGAGTATACCGAAACAGAGGGTCGTTCAATCTGGTCAAGCAACTGCACCGCTTCCCTTAAGCGCTTTTGTTCGCAGAGAATGTCAATGGCTTCTTTGAAATTCTTGTTTTCGCATAAGCGGGATATGAGAGAGTCTTTGTTATTGGACTTAAAGAAAGTCTTCTGAGAAATAGTTTGTTGATTCAGCTGGGTTTTCAGAGAAGAAGAAGAACTAGTTCTTCCGAAGGATAACCGAGACAAAGAATACGAAACTTTGAGATTCAGAAAAAATCTCATAATTGAGATCAGAAGGCAGCCGAAACCCCTAGCCTGCAACACCCAAAGTAGGTCACATATGGTCAGGAAGCAGGAAAGCTTTTGCGGGCGAAAATTCAATCTGCGTTTCTTGCTTCGAATAAATAGGTTAATAACTACCAGTCTACCACGCCATGAGTTATGTCTATTTAAGCCAAAGATTGCAGTAGTAGGAGTCTTAAAAAATATTTAAATAACTTTAAAAGTTTTAAAAATTTTTTAATAAAAAAATTAGATAGTTCAGGTATTACATATTAAATTATTTTTAATCTCAAATAAATTAAAAAATAAGTTTGAAGAAAAATATTATTTTGGTACTTTTTCTCAAATATATTTTTTCTGATAATACAGAACGTAATTCGAATTTTAAAAAAATTATTAATGAATGAAAATACTTATTTAATTTTAAGATAATTTTAACTTTAAACATTCAAGGATATGGACATAATCTTTAAAAATTTAAATAATCTTTATTTCTACTTTAGAAGGCATTTTTTTGTATTTATTTCAAACGAATGTAACATATTTGAAAATATTTTAAATATATAGTTATCAAACAGTAAATAATTTTTTAATAATAAAACTTATTATTTATATTATAAGTTAGAAGATCTAAAATTATAAGTTATATTTTCTACCGTAATCCCAAAGATACAAAGTGTCGTTTGGAGTCTAAACAGAATGAGAATATTATTTAGAGTTAAATAAAATATTATTAGAATATTATTTTTTAATATTATTATTATTTTGAGAATTAAAAAAATTTAAATTTTTATTATATTTTATATAAAAATTTTAAAAAGTTCTAGATATGAGATGAAATAAAACATTCATTATACAAATGGGCCGAAAAGTTCTCTGTTTCCGGACTTCTTCAACCTATAATTTGATGTTAAAAAAATAAAAACTTTTCTTTGTTAGATTTGATATATAAAAATAAATTATTTAAATTTATGTTACAATTTAAATATTCTTAGAATATCAACCATGCGAAGGCTTACAAATACGATTTTTCTTGTATTTTTGGGTTTTATAACTATTGAGAAGTTGTCCATACCAAGTACTTTGAAGTCCCAGCAGTGAACATAGATATGTTATTATGTTGAGATTGATATCCCAATAATCCAATATGATTGTCATTTTTAGGTGATATTTTATTTAAATAAAATATTATTTGTTTTGAAAATTACATAAATATTCAGCACCGTATTAATTTATTCCATCCTCACCTCTTAAATCCACAATGCACAGTATTAAAAACATAAATAAAAAAGATTTAGGGAGAGAAGGAGAATATGAAGACACCAAAAAGTGGATCATTGCAATCCCCATGGTGTGCCTTCTTCACCCTCGGGAGAAATGTGATACAATGAGAAAAGTACCCTGCTAAATTTAATGAAAATTGCACAAGAACTGTTGAAGTATACATCCATGTATTTAAGCCACAACACAAAGAACAGAATGCGAAAACAACAAACAAACAAGGGTTCAACCGGGAGTGAGAAGGGGTGGCTTACAACACCTCCAGTCCGATTTTAATCCACCACCACCACCCTTTATAAAGCTGTAAAAATCAAACTGCAGAGACACAGAGGTGAAAAGCTAGCTTCATGTTATGAACACCACTTCAAGGAGCACTGCTGACATTAACATCACACACTTCTCTAAGGTCTTGTCTACTCTAATCTACCAGAGACACTACTACCACACTCTCTTAGTTAGATCTTCAAGTTCACACAGCCCTAGGCCCAAAGAACTCACTATCATGCAGAAGAGGTGTCACAGTGCGTAGACTATCTCCCCACTACTGTCGATATCAAGCTCCGAGTCAGAATCCAAGTCGTCCATGTCATCATCCATATCCAGGTTGTCTACTGAATACTGGTTGAGGCTATTAGTCCCAACTGCTGGAATGGTGGCCTCAACAATTATCTGCATGATCACATCAAGGTTCTGCATTGGTTGGTCTGGCTCTTCAAACTGGTTGCTCATCATTCTTTCATCCATCAAGTCCGCTGGAAGATTCTTCAAAAACCACTCATGGTTCTTGATTTCAGGAATGGTGATCCTCTGTAGCATTTAAGTTGCAATAAGCATTAGCCTTAAAGAACGATTGATCTAGAAGAAGTGCAAGTGAAGCCCTTAATTTGTACTGAAACCGCCACCCAAACGAACAATTAGCATTCAACTTCCTTGGACATGGTCCCCAAATGTAAATATTTACAAATTTAAACAGGTAGAGTTGTTTACAGGATTTCCTCAAACTGATAACATATTATTCCCAACGTTTAATGTACTGAACATTAAAAACTTGATACTTTTAACACAACCCAAACTCCTCATCAATGGTTAGGGTCCAACACAAGGAGCTTCCAACAAACAAAAATGAGAAAAATAGAGATGAGCTAAGATTCACACACAAAACTGCCTGCTTTGATACCATGTAGGCATGTATAAAACTATACATGTACATTTTTGTGACTAATTAAAAAAAATAAACCATTCATCCAAAAAACTTCAAGGTAATAGGAGATTTAAAAAAACCTCAAAATCATAATGCTAACAGAACCCCACATTGCTAACTACGCTGGTTTTTCCTGCTATCTTGGTATGGGTACTAATAATTTTGCAGAATCATCAACTTTAACGACGAGACTTACTTTATACCACCAGCTTAGTATTCGGGGAACTTATTGTAGAAACAGATTCTCTTGTTGTGAATCGGTTTGATAATAATTCCCAACCCCCTTGGATTTACACTGATATTTGGGATGATATCCTTCATTTTAAAAATGTTTTCCCTTTTAGCATTAATCAGATCTATAGAGAAGGAAATGCTTTAGTGAATAGTCTTGCTACCTATGAAGCTCAGGGCTGCAAGGTAAGTTTTTCCTCATTTTTGAGCTCCCCAAACATATGGTTGGCCTTTTTGCTTTAAATCGTGCAAGTATTCCTAGCTTCCGACATTAATTTGTAATGTTTTTATTTTTAAGCAGTACCATATTGTATTTTCTGGCTGGTGTTTTCCAATAATATTTGTCATAAGAGCCTGGTTTTGGGTTTCTTTTGAGGATTTATCAATAAAATTGGGATACTGTCCTCTTTTTAAAAATATATATATATATATATATATAAAGACACCACCTGCTCAAAAACACCAAGCAAAAAAAAGAAAAAAAAAGAAAAGAAAGAAAAGATTCCTCAAAGAAATTGGATGTCCATTAACGATAATAAAGTCAAATTGACAGTTGCTGCACAACACTTTAAAGAATGCATACAATCAAGTATTTCTCGGTAACAGGAAGTCGGTAAATCAGAAGAAAGAGAAGACAAATGGTCATTATTCCTAATTATCAAACACCCCCACTCGTGCGGAGGCATTTACACATAAAAAAAAAAAAAAAAAAAGAAAAGGGGCCAGAAAAATATGAACAAGAACTTAGCCACAGTATATGTAGCTTGCAGCCAGGCTGCAGGGTCAAACAACGCACATAAATTTTGAAATTTCTGAAGAGCAACGCTAGATACAATCCTAGGTTGTGCAAATTTCATTCAGTCCCTTTGAAAAAAAGTGTGGTTTTTCCATATGGGTCCCAAGTGTGCCCCACTTTTTCCAAAGAGACTGCATAGAACTTACACACCCTAGAACTGTACAAATTATTTTACATTTCTGACATTTATAGGCACCTAAGTTGCAGCGTATGGAGAAATATATAACCACATTTCTCGATGTATTTTATTGAACAGGAAATTTTTTTGATAAGTTTTATTGAAAAGGAAATATCTGTATATTTGCAGATAAAGCAATATAAGGATTTTTGGGAAAGGAGAAATCACTAACCGTTGCAGGATCAAAAACAAAAATTCTTGAGATCAGGTCACGACACTCTGAAGATATTTGAATGCCGTCGGGAATGGAATACTGGACACTGAGAATTCTCTGCATGAAACCAATAAAATAAAAAGATGATGAATATAGCAATTCACCTCAAGTCAAAAAACATGAAGTAATACAAGGCTTCACGATATACTTGTATAGTCTTGCGGAAATCCTTTGGTTCATCAGGATCCTCGAAAGGATATGCTCCCACCAGCATCACGTATAAGGTCACCCCACATGACCACACATCTGCAATCTGATATTTTATGCAAAACAAATCAAAACAGCAACTCATTAATTTTAAAATCAAAGGTTAATATCACAACAAATTAAAAGAAAGTAGCTACATGCTTTGCTACTTAAGTAGAATCCAAAGAGCTTATACTGAGAGAAAAGCAACAACAGAAAGAGATATTCAAGGAGGATTACAAAATAGACATAACACATATATATCCAGTTCAAGCCCTGATACCAGACTTGGGGTCAAATAATAATATAATTAGCTATTCCATTCAAGGAAAACAACAATTCATTTAAATGGAAAAAATTTACCTTGCCATCATACTCTTGCCTTAGCAGTACTTCTGGAGCAATGTAGGCAGGAGTTCCCACGGTTGACTTTGGTTGTGAATGAAGAACCGAGGACTGATAAAAAGACCCATAATCAGATTCGTAGAGTTTATAACAGGAGCGAAAAGAATAAATCACCAAAAAATTTCTAAGGTCTCAAAAAAATTTTTTTTTTTTAATTTTATTTATAAGGCCTCAAAATTTTAGAGAGCATGTAAAAGTTTTGCATTAGAATCCATACTTGCATGCTTCAGAATTCCTTGTCAAACATTTTACTTGTAAATGAGTGGATAAACTTTTTGAAGTCAACATCATCTGAATCTGATATTGCTGTTTTATCATGAGAAATATAAGCCGATCCAAAAATAGGAAGAGCACTGAAACAGCTCCTATCAGATCCACTCCCCACCCCCCTCCCTCCTCTCAACTCCACTCCAATCATACGTCCTAATTCTAGTCAAGAAAAAATCAGAGAACACTAAAAAGCACAAAAAAGAGATACATAACCAATACCTTGGAATACCCAAAATCACAAATCTTCAACCGAGGAGCTGGGCTTCCATCCAACAACGTGTTTTCCAGCTTCAAGTCCCGGTGACATACTTGCTTCACCGAGAAAACAAAATACCAAGGAGCTGATTAAATTAACAAGTTCCCATGGAAAGGCTGGGAAAGAAAAACTTCAGACTAAAGATATAAAAAAATGAAATAGAATACCATTTCGTGGCAGTAGCTGACTCCAGATATAAGTTGTTGAAAGAAAAAGCGTGCCTGAAGCACAAAATAGAAAAACGAAATGATAAAAACATTGCATTTATCCAAAGGAATGGAATTCAAGAATATTGTATTAAGCACCTCATCCTCACTAAAGCGCCCAGCACTGCATATTCGCTCAAAAAGCTCTCCTCCAGATGCATATTCCATAACAATCGCCAGATGGGTTGGGGTTAAAATCACCTATCGATTTGCACGTACAAATGCGATTAAAACAACTCATACATAGCCAATCAAGCACAAAAGTGTGAGAATAAGCTAACCTCTTTTTTCTCAAAAAAAAAAAGCTAACCTCTTTAAACCTAACAATGTTGGGATGCCTCAGAGACCTGTGATTAATGATTTCTCTTTGTACATTTTCATCTATCTGCAACAAACAATACTGCAATGAGAAAGAGGAGTCCATAAAATTTTATTATCTTACTATTATTTAAGAGTTCTTGCATTTTTTTTTTAAAAAAAAAAAAAAGTCTTTCTCATAAATTAGAATAAACATATTAAAGAAAACATCCAAACTTCAACTTGAACCTTCTCTACTATATCATTTCCCCCCCCCCCCCCCCCCCCCCCCCAAGCTCCTCCCTCTCTTCTCTCCCCACAACCAGAAAAAAAAGGGAAAAAATTACCAAAGGGGGAGGAGAGGATAAGTGAAGGAGATAGAGGAGAACAAAACCGAGGAGAGGGATTCTTTGATCAGAGTTTTTGTAGCTAATGAGAGAGGCCTCCACTTATTTTGTCGTAAGATTGAAACGGCAGAAAAGAATAAACTATTATGTGATTGAGAATAGAGTTTATAAAGAATGAGCAGTTGATCAGACGTCGTTCAAGTGTAATCAATGGTCACAGATTCTCGAACTCCAACCAATTCTTCTCAACTCCCCCCAAAAATAAAGTATATCTATCCACACAAGAGGAGAAGTAAAACCCATAACCCTTGTTCTCCCCTCTTCCTACACTTAAAACATACTCTTAGGGTCAGTAGCAAGAAGAAAGCCAATTCAACTGGAAACCAACATCATCCACAGGTCTCTTCTCTTTCTCTCTCACCCTTCACTGCATACAACGGCTGGGCTACCCTCAGCCCTTTGATTATTGCAAAGTGGAGAAGGCTTCTTTGAGTGGTCCCAATTTTGATCATATTTCGTAATCAGAAAAAATTAAGCAAGTGCAAGATACTAAATCACATGAAAAAAACCTTAACACGTTCAAGTTGACTAAAGAGCTATCTTTTTGGTAGCGAAGAAAGCCGAAGAAAAAATTCATGATATTAACTTCAAGACGCATACTGATAATGATTCTATACATCATGGTATTATAAAAAAAAATAGAAAGAAAAACCAACCAATTAATTGGATAGTGATCATTCTTGCTCCGGCTCCCAGCAACCAAATGGACCAATGTAGCACCATTTCCACTAAATATTCAATCCTTATGCCTAACTAAGTAATTTAGTCCCTATACAACATCAATTTTTTTTTTATTGGGGGGGGGGGGGGGGGGGGGGGAGATGTGTAGGAAGGATCAATTCTGTAAAAATAAACAATAAAAAATTATTTAAAAAGGAAAAGAAAAATTCTATTTCGAAACCCGTGTGCAAACCCTCCACGTCATTGACATGAAAAAACTAATTTGTAAGAGATTCATGTCAATGAAATAGAGATTCCCGGTCAATGAAATGGAGGAGACCGCCTAACAAGTAGAAGAACTCAAAAATGAAAATAAAAAGGAAATCCAGAATAGCCAAAATACGAACATTAACTACTAAACCCACCATAAATAGCTTAAAAGTACATGGTAAGAACTGGAAGAGAAAATGAAGAAAACATACCAATTATGGTAATCAAAAGAGTTATATAATTACGACCAGCGGGCCAACGAACTAATTTCCATAAACAGAAGTCCAGATAGAAACTGAAGTAGATCAAATTCATGAATTTAAAAACCGACCTTATCTCCCCGCTCGATATACTTGACGGCCACAAGCTCCTTGGTGTGCTTGTCTCTCATCAGCCTGGCGACCCCGAAATTACCCGACCCGATATCTCGGACAAAGTCGTACCGATCGCTGTCGTGCATGATCGGCATATCCATACCCAGCCCAACGGCTATCGCGGCCCGATCCATTTTGAGTCTCCGGCTTTGACTTAACCAAACCCGATCACATTAGAGAGCTGACTATGGTTCGTTGAATCGTAATCGGTACAGACCACTTAGGTCGGCTCAAATAATCGGCCGTAAGAACCCAGCGGAATCACCCTTCAGAACTCGGGGTGATTCGGCGGTAGAGAAGACGAACAGCTCCTTCAAGTGATTTCCGGTCCGGTTCGGGAAAAGGCGCTGTAAATTTTCGATTTTCGTGACCGGCGACGGAGAAAATTATCTGAGGAAAATAGTGGGGGAGGGGTGGAGACTTTCGGATGGGAAATGATGTTGCCAAGGAAAGAACTGCTCGGTACAAGCCGAGTAGGACAAGAAATGGCGTCGTTTTCGTGTGGGTTTCGGTGTTGAGACGGTGCCGTTTAGAGCTACTTGCCTCGTCAGACACCGCTTTTGCCTTTTCTCCGTCGCTCGTCTCTCCAATTTTGTTAATTAAACTGACCCTGCGGAGTTCCTAAATGACCATCATATCCCAATATTAGAGTTTGGATAAAATAGATAGTAACATGCAATCATCTGAGTTAAAATTTTAAATCTAATTTAATATTTAAATACACAACTCTTAAATATTAAATATCACTTAATTTAACACATTTTTATACGTGAGACTCATAATTTTTTCAAATATCTCTTTACATACACAATCTACAACTTCTTTTTAACATGCAGATTTATAATATTTTTCAACTTTTTATAAATTTATTTTAATATTTAAATATATTTCAAAACAACTTAGATAAATTTTATAAAACTCGTTTCATTATCTCAACTCATTATTATTTATAAAAAATTCTCAATTCAACATCTAAATATAGTCTAAAAATAAGAATATCTAAGTTTAAAATATACATACAAGTTTTATGTAAACTCTTTATAAAAGATAAGATAGACAAAAAATGATCTTTTACATTCTTATTTTGGGTTCATTTTTTTAACGAAAGACATGCGAAATATATATATTTAAAACTTGTGCATGTCATTATTCTAAAATTAAATATTGGAATCATGTTTAGAAAATTCTTTTTCTAAGGTTAATAATTCAGTGAAATTACACATTATAAAACCATCTTAAAATTCAGTCTTATTATCTTAAAATCATCTTTAAATTAACTAAAATTAATATGAATAAATGTATAAAATTTGATTTTAATAATATTTTATTTAATTCTAATCTTAATTTATTTCATTTCATCTTATGTCTTCTTATTTCTGAAAACGAACGGGGTATAACTAATTTGAACAACTTGTAAAATAGCTTTATTTAATTACCATAATATTTAATTACGAGGTGTACATGAAGCATGCAAGTGGAAAAATATTGTTAGTTAGGGATGTTTTGGTCAATTTGGATAAGAGACAAAAAAGGCTTGGGAGTAAAGGAAAGGGAAGTGTCTTGACTTTCTGGCTTGGAAGTAGAATAAACAAAAAAACCGAGGACAATGATCCAAGGGTGGATACAGTGCTTCATCTCACAGAGTGTGAAATCGAAGATCTCATCCACTGAAATACGTCCTTTGCCGTTCCACGGAGGAGATCCTGACCGTAGAAAAAAACACAAAAAGAAATCATTTCAGGACCACCCAGCAACATGATAAGATTCCTTTACGGCAGAAGGAATTTTTATTTGGAATATTCCACCGACCTGATTTTACTTTAGCAAGCAAGGCGGCTTATTTAAACCATCCACGTCGGTGTGCTTTACGAATTTAATTATTTATTATAATTAATTATTCTGTCTGAATTTAATTTTTTTTTGTAAGTATGTTTCATAATTATAACGGTGGATTTGGTTTTAAATAATTGCTGAGGTCATTTGAGATAAAAGATAAAAATTAAATAAAATATTATTTTTTAATATTATTATTATTTTAAAATTTTAAAAAGTTAAATTATTTATTATATTTTGTATAAAAATTTAATAAATTATAATAATGAGATGAGATGAAATATTTTTTAAATCCAAACGAGACCTAATTTCATAATTATGTACAGATTAAAAATATAAAATGAGAAATTATTTATATAGTTCTAATATATACTGAAAAAAATAGATAAATTTGAAACTTTCATAAAAAAATAAAAAAAATAAAATCATTTTAAAATTACAAGTTTTATTATATTTTAAAATGAATGTACGATACTTATATTTTTAAAACTATATATAATATTATTAATAGGAGATAATCTTAATCATTTTGTTATAAACCCACAAATTCTATGCAGTAATGCCCCGAAGGTATCTTTTCTTCTTCAGATCCAATGTTGGCTATCTTTCCCTTTCAAAAGTCTTTTTTGTTTACAAACGTTTTTTTTCAGCTGACTATTTTAGAGACCAACCTAAAAGCAGAAAAGTTAAATCAATGCATGCATGCATGCATGCATATATAAGCGACGGGTAAAGGTTGTGGATGATTATAAACTAATGGATAAGACGTGGAATTTATGTCTTTTTACCAAAAGGATTATGTCCGTACCTGCTTCTCTCTTAAAAAGCATGCACGCATATATTGGTTTTCAGAATGATCTCAACCGTTTGCTCACCTTTGAATAATATTAGAAAGACACTCGGGAGAGACCACTATTTGGCAGCAATCATATGGCACACATGATGTATAGACCGGGTTCACTAACACAGTCGGTTTCCTAGGCAACATCTCTCAACCCTTCGTCATTTCCCCCCAACCTCACAACCCTCAAAGCCCTCCTTAATCTCAGCCCTTTGTCTTCTTCAACCTCAACCCTCAAAGCCAAGCACAACCTCAGCTCTAGTTAAAGGTTCAATCAAAAAGGAAGAAAATACCAATCCTCACATGGTTTCAGCTCACTTGAGTATGGTGTGCATGGTGACCTCCACCACTATTTCAAATGAAGTCAATGAAGCCACAGCAAAGCATGCGCCCTAAGGCATTATGAAGCCACGGCGTATCTCTCTGGAGATGCAAGCCCTCGTTGGAGTCATCGAGATTTTTTGCACCCAAGCTCTCAAGTAGATTTGGGCACACATTAAGGAGCACAATCTTCAGGACCCAGAGAACAAGAAAATCATAATTTGCAATGAGAAGCTGAAGAAGATATTTGGAGAGAGAGATTAGATTGGGTTGCTCATGATTGCAAGGTTGATTAGTCCTCACTTTCTTAAGTGAACCAAGATGGACTTGGTGGAATTTTTACAAAGTTAATCGTTTATTCTTGACACCTGTGATTTCATTAACAAAAACTCTAAAAATAGCCGCCGGGTGTAAGCGTCACGTAAACGGCTGCTGATGTGGCAATAAAACAAAATGCACCGTTTTGAAGATGAACCATTTGAACACGAGCTCCAGAAGTAAGATCTCATTTCCTCCTACCCTCCATTTCTGCTCCTCGTGAGAGTCCTCCCCGAACTCCGAAGTCCCCTCGAAGCCACATCCCTCCCCTCGAAGTCGTTGCTTACGACCTCTCTTAGTGTCGGGATTGAAAGTTTGAGACCCACATGGAGCTGCCTTCGATTCCTCCTTCCCTCAGCCACGTCTCCCACTGAAGCATCCATCCCTTCGTCATCCTCCCTTCGACTTCATCTTCTTCTTCCCACAAAGCCCCTTCACCTTCATCTCAAAACCCTAACCCTAACCTTCGAACTTCAAGCATGCAGCTCCATTTCTGACAGATGCTACCACAAATCCGAGGTTCGATTTACATGGGTATATTTTCTACTAACATTCAATATTTTCCTCTTAGGATTTTCTTATCTACGAATTATGTGATTTTTATTTTGATGTGTTCGATCTACAAACTATTAGGGTTTTTTTAGGTTCTTTTTCTTTGTATTACCGAATGCTATTTTCATTGTTTGGTTTGAAGGTGTGGTCTTTCTATTACCAAGAAACTTGAAGATTTTTTTTTCTTTCTGTTGTAATCAAAATGGCAATTTAAATTCTTTTTCGACTGATTTCTAGTACCCAAGATTCTTCTTTAAAGTTTTGCTGACCCATTGTGGCGGGAGATGAAGAGGAAAAAGAAGAGAAAACTCAAAACGACTATACCTTACTCTGTTTCTCTGTTTTCACTTTTGATTGAGTTGGAGCTCTTTAATTGCATTCACTTGAACCTGTGGGTTTTTTTTTTTTTTTTTTTTTTTTTTGGGTGAGTGTTTGGTTTGAAAAGTTTGAGCTTGGTTTGTAAGGGCTTTGTTTGTTTGGGTTTGCCTTGGAGGATGCATTGTGTTTAAGGTCTATTTCGGTGTCTGCATTTTTTATCTTCTAAATGAAACCCTTTTGTTGTGAATTGTAGTTTGGCATGCTATAAAAGCAGCTGCCAATTTTTTCTTCTATTTGACTCACCAGCTTTTCAGGCTTATGCTCTTTCTTTTCTGCTTGTTTAGGTGCTTGAAAATCTTGGATTTTCCTGTTTTGTTTATCCATGGAACGAAAAAGAGTAATTGATATGGTTTTAAATCTTTCAAAACTTGTAGCTGTCAACCTCCTTAACTTCTTCACAATCTAGCAATGTGTGCTTTGCATTGAGCTTTTTGTGTATGTTATTTTGTGATTAGGAGTTTAATGTCCTTGCCTATAAAAAAAATAACTAAGAGTTATAGCTGATTTTTTTTGTAGTTGTAGCTTCTAACAAATTTCTTTAATGCATTTTATGCCCACAGTATGCACTTGGCTAAGTATACACTACAGCTTATTTTGGTATTGGACCGACCACTTCTCCATAGCAGGTAATCCAAACTATATTATAGTATAACATATCTTAAAATGTAGTCGTCTCAACTAATTGTCTCAACTCTTTTGCACAGTCTTCTCATTGCATCTAGCAATCCAGGACGATGATGAAGACATTCATTTATAATTGATGCAGTTTGGTGGAGTTGCCAGTTGGATATTTTTCGGTGGATATTAGAAAGTACTTTTTGTAAATGACTATTATTTGCCAAAATATTGTTGGTAGAGACGTCAAATTTTCAGTGGAGATGAATGTGTTCTATTGAAGATGATAATTTTTTGTAGTACTGGGCAAAAGAAATCACCCTACATGCAGTTGCTGTGACGCCCCCAAATTCTGTTTAGGATCGGACGGACATTTGAAGCGTCGAGACATGCAACACAAGGTTACCTGTCCCCGTTCATGACATATAAGATGTAATATTCCTAACATGCATCTAACAATATGCAATATTCGCAGCGGATAAATTTTTTTCTTTAGCAATACTATGCACCAAATTAAAAATATCTCAAATGCTTAAAACATATTTCATACATAAAAATCTATTGAACAACTAAGATCACAACACTAGTCCAAAATGGTTATGATCCAAAAAGTACTAGAGATGCAACTCAATCGTACAAGTAGTAATTTACGTCAATTACTATATTAACATTTATGTCGCACTGTCGCTTAGTCAACTGTGTCTAGTTGATCAGCTCCTGATTCTCCTTCAGGTCCTGTAACAAGATCTACCATTCGGGGAGAATGGTAGTTGGGACTATCAAAGTGAGATTTGATTACAAATCTCAGTAAGTTAACAAAAAAAACTTCCACACAAGCTAATAATGCATAGATGACAGTAAAAGCATAAATGTGACGCCCCCAAATTCCGTTTGGGATCGGACGGACATTTGAAGCGTCGAGACATGCAACACAAGGTTACCTGCCCCCGTTCATGACATATAAGATGCAATGTTCCTAACATGCATCTAACATTATGCAATATTCGCAGCGGATAATTTTTTTTTTTCTTTAGCAATACTATGCACCAAATTGAAAATATCCCAAATGCTTAAAACATACTTCATACATAAAGACCCATTGAGTAGATCACAACACTAGTCCAAAATAGTTATGATCCAATAGTACTGGAGATGCAACTCCATCGTACAAGTAGTAATTTAACTACTATATTAACATTAACGACGCACCGTCGTTCAGTCGACTGTGTCTAGTTGGTCAGCTCCTGATCCTCCTTCAGGTCCTGAAGCAAGATCTACCATTCGGGGGGAATGGTAGTTGGGACTACCACAGTGAGATTTGATTACAAATCTCAGCAAGTTAACAAAAAACTTCCATACAGACTAATGATGCATGTATGACAGTAAAAGCATAAATGCATAATCAAATTCATAAGTAATTAAAGCATAACTTAGCGTACAACATAGCATAATTGACATAGCTTAAATTGAATCATGAACTGAACTTGACTTGACATGAACTTGATCTGAAACTTGACTTAGCATGAACTTGCTCTGAAACTTGAATTAACATGAAAAATACATACTCCACAGTTGTTGTGGCCCCATGTATTCTACGTGTAAATACATACTCCACAGTTGTTGTGACCCAATGTATTCTACACAAACTTGACTTAACATTAAAAATACATACTCCACAGTTGTTGTAGCCCCATGTATTCTACACAAACTTGACTTAACATGAAAAATACATACTCCACAGTTGTTGTGGCCCCATGTATTTTACGCATCACAATTGTAGTTAAATACATACTCCACAGTTGTTGTGGCCCCATGTATTCTACATAAACTGAATATACTCAAGATGAAACGTGACTGGAATATGAAAGGACTGAAGCCCTGACGTAACATAACGTGACTTGAACATAATTTGAAATACATAACCAACTTGAGATAGTAACATTTCGTAACATGACATAACATATAACAGACAACATATTTAGCATGACATATTTGTAATGTATAGTAATACATGACAGAATATATTGTGTAACAGATAAAAATTGATGACAGAATAAATTCTGTATAATAGACAATTACATGATAACTTGGCATGGCATGACATATATGATAACATACATACATACACTGTAATTCTTTTACTTAGCACACATACACAGTAGACTGCTAGTAAGTTAAAAGCTAACTTACCTCGATCTCCGCGTTTCTTATAAAACTTCAAGTATGATCACGAGGAACTGTAATTAGTAATTCTAAAAGTTAGAACTAAATCATTAATAATTTGAAATATGGAAAATACTAACTTAAAGAGTAAAATTTTCATTTTACTCTCTACATGTGGAAAAATGACCGTTTTACCCATAACTTAAGGATTTTGCATACTAACTCTAAAAGTTTCTAAAATTTACATTTCTCATGTAAATTTTATCCTAAACTTAAATATCAACTCAGAAAAATTTAAAACAAAACACAACTATGAAGAACACACTATGGTTGAAACATCCATAGGTCATTTCCCTTTATTTTTGTTGCAATTCCTTCCAACTTCAAAACTCATGCTTAAACCAAAATTTTGCAACAGACATCTTCCAATCCTAAGTTCAAAACCATACTTAAAACATCCATTTAGAAAAAGCTAATAATCAACACCAAACTTTTTTATAAAAAGATCCAAGCACTTGAATCACAAGTTTTGACCTTAAATCAAAACATCTCCAAGAATTTCAAAAATCAAATCTTACTTCTAACATATTCATAATATCATCCTAACATCAACCATGCTTTAAATCATCAAACTAAAGTCACCAAAATCACAAAATAAAATTTGGAGTTTTTGGTTTTACACTTAGTCCAAAAACAGAAACTTTTTCCTCAACTAGTTTTGATAAAACTCTTGATCTATGACTTATAAATATATGATCTTCAAACCAAACCATTACATGGTTTAAAAAGATGTCCTAAAACATATACAAGCTTCTAATTCAAGATCACATGGTTAGAAATTAATCAAAACATAAATTTAGCCAAGAATATCCACACTTTGGCTTATCTGAATATCTCTTTGCATAAAATTTCATATTTTTGAAACTAACATCAAATATCTTCAAAATAATAATATAACATGTATATAAGATGTTTAGGATCTTCCAATAAAATTATCAAAGTCATTAGAATAGGTTTAGACCACCAAAGAGTTAAACTTTCTCAAAACAGAAACTGTTTTTCCTCTTCCAGTTTCTAAGTTTCTAAATCTAAGAAAATCTTTCATCAAAACCTTTAATCATGCAAAAATCCTCAACCAATAGTCATATATACATGTTAACAATACTCCATAAAAATTTCGGACCAATATCTATCCATTAGCTTGGTCAAAAACTCCAAACTATAACATACTCTCCAGATTCACGCCCAGAATGACCTTTCTATGGTTAAAAATACTTTTGACCGACCAAATGACCATGGAATGATACGAAAAATACATCTACGGAAACTAGACTCAAGGAGGAACAACTTATATGAAGGAGACTTTATGATAAAATACTTACAAAAGCTTCGAAATGGGTGTGCAAAAGAACTCCTAAAAGCTGTCCGAGAGAGAGTGTTTGGTATTCTTTCAATGGAAAGCATAAATGAAGATAATTTCGTGGGGAGAGGTGGCTGGAGATAATTATGAATGAGATATGGAAGAGATGAGGCTGGATTTGAGAGTTGAGTGTAGTTTTCTCCTACCCAAAATATCTATAAAAGATTATCTTATAATATTCTATCCAATAATATCTAAAAAAAAAATCAACTTAAGATATTTTTATCTAATAATATCTATCAACTCAAAATATTTTTACCCAATAATATTCACGAAAATTACCTCAAGATATTTCTTTTTATCCAATAATATCTACAGTTTTGAACAGACGTTTTGTCCGAAAATATGAAAAAATGTTATTGCGCCATAAGACTTTAAATAGCCCTCCGAGTCTAATGGCACAAACCATAATACATTTTGATACTTCTAACTATCTCCAATAATCAAAAACACATTTCTGATACCATAGTAAATAATAACACTAACTATGTAGTTAGACAAAAACCTATACGATTAATGGATTCGTGAAAACTTATGGGGTTTTCACGAGGTTCCTAAAGTTAATAGAAATTTCACAATTGAATTTCTAGCGGGCTGTTACAATAAATGCATAATCAAATTCATAAGTAATTAAAGCATAACTTGGCGTACAACATAGCATAATTGACATAACTTAAATTGAAACATGAACTGAACTTGACTTGACATGAACTTGATCTGAAACTTGACTTAGCATGAACTTGCTTTGAAACTTGAATTAACATGAAAAATACATACTCCACATGTGACGCCCCCAAATTCCGTTTGGGATCGGACGGACATTTGAAGCGTCGAGACATGCAACACAAGGTTACCTGCCCCCGTTCATGACATATAAGATGCAATATTCCTAACATGCATCTAACAATATGCAATATTCGCAGCGGATAAATTTTTTGTCTTTAGCAATACTATGCACCAAATTGAAAATATCCCAAATGCTTAAAACATACTTCATACATAAAAATCCATTGAACAACTAAGATCACAACACTAGTCCAAAATGGTTATGATCCAAAAAGTAGTAGAGATGCAACTCAATCGTACAAGTAGTAATTTACGTTAATTACTATATCAACATTTATGTCGCACCGTCACTTAGTCAACTGTGTCTAGTTGATCAGCTCCTGATTCTCCTTCAGGTCCTGTAACAAGATCTACCATTCGGGGGGAATGGTAGTTGGGACTACCAAAGTGAGATTTGATTACAAATCTCAGTAAGTTAACAAAAAACTTCCACACAAGCTAATGATGCATGCATGTCAGTAAAAGCATAAATGTATAATCAAATTCATAAGAAATTAAAGCATAACTTGGAGTACAACATAGCATAATTGACATAACTTAAATTGAAACATGAACTGAACTTGACTTGCAACTTGACTTAGCATGAACTTGCTCTGAAACTTGAATTAACATGAAAATACATACTCCACAGTTGTTGTGGCCCCATGTATTCTACACAAACTTGACTTAACATGAAAAATACATACTCCACAGTTGTTGTGGCCCTATGTATTCTATACAAACTTGACTTAACATGAAAAATACATACTCCACAGTTGTTGTGGCCCCATGTATTCTATGTGTAAATACATACTCCACAGTTGTTGTGGCCCCATGCATTCTACACATCACAATGCAGTTAAATACATACTCCACAGTTGTTGTGACCCCATGTATTCTACATAAACTTGACTTAACATTAAAAATACATACTCCACAGTTGTTGTGGCCCCATGTATTCTATGTGTAAATACATACTCCACAGTTGTTGTGGCCCCATGTATTCTACACAAACTGAATATACTTAAGATGAAACGTGACTGGAATATGAAAGGACTGAAGCCCTGACGTAACATAACGTGACTTGAACATAATTTGAAATACATAACCAACTTGAAATAATAACATTTCGTAACATGGCATAACATATAACAGACAACATATTTAGCATGACATATTTGTAATGTATAGTAATACATGACAGAATATATTGTGTAACAGATAAAAATTAATGACAGAATAAATTCTGTATAATAGACAATTACATGATAACTTGGCATGGCATGACATATATGATAACATACATACATACACTGTAGTTCTTTTACTTAGCACACATACACAATAGACTGCTAGTAAGTTAAAAGCTAACTTACCTCGATCTCCGCATTTCTTATATCAAGTGCGACCACGAGGAATTGTAATTAGTGATTCTAAAAGTTAGAACTAAATCACTAAATATTTGAAATATGGAAAATATTAACTTAAAGAGTAAAATTTTCATTTTACTCTCTACATGTGGGAAAATAACCGTTTTACCCATAACTTAAGGATTTTGCATATTAACTCCAAAAGTTTCTAAAATTTACTTTCCTCATGTAAATTTTGTCCTAAACTTAAATATCAACTCAGAAAAATTTAAAACAAAACACAACTATAAAGAACACACTATGGCCGAAACATCCATAGGCCATTTCCCTTGATTTTTGTTGCAATTCCTTTCAACTTCAAAACTCATGCTTAAACCAAAATTTTGCAACAAACATCTTCCAATCCTAAGTTCAAAACCATACTTAAAACATCCATTTAGAAAAATCTAATAATCAACACCAAACATTTTTTGTAAAAAGATCCAAGCACTTGAATCACAAGTTTTGACCTTAAATCAAAACATTTCCAAGAATTTCAAAAATCAAATTTTACTTCTAACATATTCATAATATCATCCTAACATCAACCATGCTTTAAATCATCAAACTAAAGTCACCAAAATCACAAAATAACATTTGGAGTTTTTTGGTTTTACACTTAGTCCAAAAACAGAAACTTTTTCCTCAACTAGTTTTGATAAATCTCTTGATCTATGACTTAGAAATATATGATCTTCAAACCAAACCATTACATGGTTTAAAAAGATGTCCTAAAACATATATAAGCTTCTAATTCAAGATCACATGGTTAAAAATTAACCAAAACATAAATTTAGCCAAGAATATCTATACTTTGGCTTATCTGAATATCTCTTTGCATAAAATTTCATATCTTTGAAACTAACATCAATTATCTTCAAAATAATAATATAACATGTATATAAGATGTTTAGGATCCTCCAATAAAATTATCAAAATCATTAGAATAGGTTTAGACCACCAAAGAGTTAAACTTTCTCAAAACAGAAACTGTTTTTCCTCTTCCAGTTTCTAAGTTTCTAAATCTAAGAAAATCTTTCATCAAAACCTTTAATCATGCAAAAATCCTCAACCAATAGTTATATATACATGTTAACAATACTCCATAAGAATTTCGGACCAATATTTATCCATTAGCTTGGTCAAAAACTCCAAACTATAACATATTCTCCAGTTTATCTCCTAGAATGACCTTTCTATAGTTTACATAATATTTTACTGACCAAATGATTTTCAAATGGGGCAAATAAGATATCCATGTAAACTAGACTAAAAAAGAAACAACTTATATGAAGGAGACTTTATGATAAAACCCTTACAACAGCTTCGAAATGGGCGTGCAAAAGACCTCCTAAAAGCTGTCCGAGAGAGAGTGTTTGATATTCTTTCAATGGAAAGTGTAAATGAAGATAATTTCATGGGGAGAGGTGGCTGGATATACTTATGGATGAGATATGGAAGAGATGAGGCTGGAGTTGAGAGTTGAGTGTAGTTTTCTCCTACCCAAAATATCTATAAAAGATTATCTCATAATATTCTATCCAATAGTATCTACAAAAAATCAACTTAATATATTTTTATCTAATAATATCTATAAAAATCAACTCAAAATATTTTTACCCAATAATATTCATAAAAATTACCTCAAGATATTTCTTTTTATCCAATAATATCTACAATTTTGAACAGACGTTTTGTCCGAAAATATAAAAAAATGTTATTGCGACATAAGACTTTAAATAACCCTCCGAGTCTAATGGCACAAACCATAATACATTTTGACACTTCTAACTATCTCCAAGAATCAAAAACACACTTCTGATACCATAGTAAATAATAACACTAACTATGTAGTTAGACAAAAACTTATACGATTAATAGATTCGTGAAAACTTATGGAGTTTTCACGAGATTCCTAAAGTTAATAGAAATTTCACAATTGAATTTCTAGCGGGCTGTTACAGTTGCTCTCTCTGTCCAATGTACAATGTGTATAGTTGGAGCCATTCCTTTTTGTAATTGACTGGAAATTTGTAGTGGATGTAAGGACCATGAATTACATTGACATTTGTGGTAGAATGATATAAAAAGTAGATGATTTACTGGATTCATGTACTTAGATTTGCTTATATATATATTTATGAGATTTTATTTGATAAATTGTTCCTAAGACCCGTTGGAGGTACTGAGACATGCAGATGTCAATGTAAGTCTAGTTGTGGCTAGCAGTTCAAGTACTACTTACATGGGTAGTAGAAGATTTTGCTTCAAGTACACCTTCATTGCCGACAGATCCTAATGGAGGCTTGCTTAAGGGAGTTTGGTGACAATTGAAAGCAACCTATTATGGGTTGTGACCATTGCAGTTTAGAAGAAGATATTGACCCAAGTGGGAAGGGTTCGCCAACACAAATTCACTTTAACAAGTTAACCATTGGAATTAGCACATTCCTGAAATATGTTTTACCATTTGGATCACAGACTTACATTTTAGAAACACACAAACAATTAGCCCAAAATATATAATCTTACATAAAGAGTACTCCATAAGCTTAGCAATACAGTTGAAAAGAAGCAAGCATTGCATCATAATATCATCATAATAATGTTTGTCACAAGCAGAAGCATTGATACAATCCACAATTTGGGTCTTAAAATCCTTATTTCTTCCCGCTTTTGTTGAGTCCAGCACCTCCAACTGGTCCCTTTTGTGCCTTGGCTTTAAGCTCCTTGAGTCCTGTCAGCAATTAACAACACAAAATGCTGTCAGCAATTAACATTCTTCAGCCACTATATAAATGTACACACAAGACATCATGCATGACTGCTTGGTAAGGGAAATTGTCAATATAAGTGAAGATGCATATGGCCTGTTCAAAATATGTATGGTACTTATCATGTGAAGGAAAAGTTGGAAGATGCATAGGCCAATTAGAAGTCTCAGGCATGGATGCACCATGCAGAATCAAATCGCATTGATGCTTGCCATACTTTTGCATGAGCTTATGTTAGATGGAAAGTGCCATTTATGATACTAGTGCATCTACTCATTTTATAATGGGACATCTTTTCTATCCAACCGATATACACATACTATATATCTTTTTTATGAGTGAAAATTTAACAGACCTTACAAACCAACCAAGAAAAGCTAAACATATCAAATTCTCAATCGAACAAAGAATTTTAACAAATTCCTAAAATCTGAAATTTTTCAAAAGCTTTATAGGAGGAATACCCTAGCTAATAGCTTTCTTGATATTCATTTTATCATATATTCAATAGTTCAGAGCTGGGTCTCCTAACATTTGCAATACTCATTGAAAAACTGCATTTTTTTTATACCCCTTTCTATCACAGTAGGCAATCGCTCAAAGCAAATCTTTCTTTGCTTTCCTTCTCCCACATACAAGAACGTCATTCTCTTTCACTCTTCTTTTAAACAAAATCCAAGGAAATCTTGGCATCATCTTTACTAGATTCCAATCACACGAGTTGAGGTGTTCCTTTTAAAACCTCCAAAATGAATCCATGCATGTAAATCATGTCAAGGTTGTAAAGCACCATACAAATTGAAATTCAAATCCCATGTGGTCTGTCAAAGATACTGCCATGATTGCAAGATTTATATTGCCTCTAAACTTTATGGGTTGAAATTCAAAAATAGCATTCCCTACAGAAACCAATGATGGCAGTCATTTTATAGAACACAGTTATATCACATTACAAATATTCACTTTCTTGATTGAAAGTGCTCCAGCACATTGAAAATCAAGGGTGACAAATTAAGCATCCGAATAAAAACCACTCCAAATTTACTTAGGTACTCTATTTTGTTTTAGAATTGACTTATCACTAAGAACATAACTGAAAGATAAGCAAAAGAATCAAGGAGGGAAAAACAAAATACCATCAAAATACTTGCCCTTGGGGCTCCCATACAAAAATGAAAATCTATAAAATTTGCACTCAAACAGTTCATTGATATCTTTCCAACATGTAAAATACAATGTTATATCGTAGCCATAACATTAGAACATATTACCTGTTCAAATCCGTAGCTAAACTTGGAGGGAAGTAGAAGAGTAGCCTTTGAAGCAAAAGAGTATCAAATCTAATGGTGTCTCTAGAGTATAAGTTCATAATAACATTGAGATCCACGAAGAAGAAGACCCTGACGAATATCTTACGGCCTCTTGAAGACCCACACGAAGATCCTAGAGACCCACAAAAATACCCACACTGATCCACTTCAAGACTTGAAGATCTCAATGCCGAGGATGAGCTTGCGTAGAAGACGACACCATGAAGCCGAACACGACGTCGAGAAGAAGACGACGCCATGAAACTTCTGTGAGAAAGAAGACCCAAGCTTCAGACCAAACCACCACAACGCCATGACCCAAGCTTCTGTGAGACTGAAGACCACCTATGGCCAGAGCACCACGAAGCCACGAACCTTATGTGAGCATGAAGACGAGGTTGTAGAACAGAGGAGCAAGAAGCGGGAATCGACTCTGAAGTTTTTGGCTCCATTGTTTTTTTTTTTTTTCTTCAATTGTCTCCAATTCGTTTTAGATCGAGCGATTTCTGGGTATGTAATGGAAGTACGAGGATTTTGATCTCTCTCACCCTAGAAGCGGGAAACCACATAAATGGTTTCAATTCGCATTTCTTCCCTTTTCGTACTTGTTTTCATTTTAAAAACAGTTCTGCTGGGTACAAGCGTGGCGTGCAAGCGACAGGTAACGAGCCGTATATCATGTCTGATGTGGAATAAAAATATAAAATAAAGAGCAAAAAGGAAAAAGTTAAAAAAGAAAGATAAGACCTCTCTTTCTTCTTCCCACGTCTGCTGACTTTGCGACCTTGCGTCCCTTAAGGGTGTCTCTGAATATTGTTCCATCCCTGACACTAGCACTCATAGAACTATTTCAAAAGCCTAAATCCATAATTAAGAAAAGTTAGAGAAACTTGATAGCCTCAGATCAAGAGCTCTTTTAACATTGAGTTCACTTTCACTCCCTTAAATCTGATGCTAAATACCAAAACGTTAGAAAGCAAAATAAGGTCCAGTCTTCTAGTCTTCAAAAAAAAAAAAAAATCTAGTCTTGTAGTTACTCTCTGTGCAAATGCAAACAAAGAAATGTCGAAAAAGAAGAAAGAAAAAAATATTAACTGAAGTTTGTTTAGAATGGTGGTTGTCTGCTTTATACGGAGAGGGAGAGAGAAACAAAATGGAGAGAGAGAGAGAGAGAGAGAGAGAGAGAGAGAGAGAGAGAGAGAGGTCGGTTGGAGGAGAAGATCAATTAGTCGGAGGTGAGGAGAGAGAGGAATTACAATTGAAAATTTCAAAGGTAAGAGAACGAAATTAAAAGAGAGAAGGAAAAATCCCACTGAATACAAACTCTCCAGTCCCACCCTCTCAATGATAGTACAACCTTAACCACCGCTCTTTGCTTTGGGATTACTGCACTTCCAGCTCTCTCTTTGCTTTCCTGTATGGAAGCACTGTGCGACGACGTCCTTGTTATCCAGAGGGTAATAATCCAAGGGAGTTCTGCGTCATCACCATCAATTGCTCTAATAAGACCAGACTCAGATGTGATATTTGCATAAAGAAGAGAGAAAAAAATTAAAAGATAGAAAGAAATAGGACAACACGCTAATGTGGCTACGCCGATTGCAAGCCGTCTACACAGGTCGCTTGCAATTAGCATTTTTTTTTTTTTTAAAAAAAAAATTTAGCTGACGTGGCCTGAGCCGACTGCACAGCATCTACATGAGGTGACTGTATATAGAAGCTCTCTTTGATTAATGATAATTAATGATAGTGACTTTTTGCAACTCAATAGTGTTATCTAGTCTTAAGAGTATTCGGCATCCTTAAATACCAGGTTCTTAGAAATGTAGGCTTCTACTACAATATCAACTATGGCGGCTAGTTTTTGTTTTGTTCCACAGCTAGGTAGAGGAAGTTGACACTGATTGCTATCGTGGGAGGAGGGTATTTCACGGGGATGAATTCGAATGGAGGATGAAAGGAATGAAACTAACTTTCAAACTTAATTACAAAATAATAAAAAATAATTAAAAAAAGGAACCCCAGAAGTAGTCACGTAGTGTGTGCAATGTGTGCACTACTACAGTGACTGCTTTGTAGCATTCCTCATAATATTATTGTCTTCATTAATGGATATTTTTATGATTATTTTTATTATAAAAAGAGAAATATCTATAAAGAAATTTCATAAAAATAATACGAATTAACGTGATTTTGATGTGGTATGTTATATTATAAAGTTATTTTTATTATAAAATAAATTTAACGTATCACATAAATTATGTCAGTTTGTATATTTAATTATGTGAAATTTTTTTTTTGTGCCTGTAACATTTTTTCTAAAGAAAAATCCGCAATTGAAATTGATGAAAATGATATTTACTGTTTAGATTAAACATGTTTGGTTGTGATGAAGTGATTCGGAGGCAGCTGATTTATTTATTTTTGGTTGAAAATGAGATGATACTTGGTATAAACTGAAATTAATTTAAAGCACAATGTTTTTTTTTGTAGAATAAAACTTGAGGAGATTTTATTGTAACATCCCAAAAGTTGGGCCAATGTTATATCCTCAATGGGCTAACACTTGTGGGCTTCGGCTAAGTTCAATCTATTTAAGTAGATTTGCAACAATGAACACAACTAATAATTCCTCTTGAAAATGTCGCGTTGCCACGTTTCCCACTTCCAAAGTCGTCCAGTACGCCTAAGTCAATGCTGTCTTGATCTATCGTTCTAGTCTTTTGTCGGCCCCCTTGATTCTTTTCTGCGCAGTGGCTTCTTTTTTCTTTTTCTGTTCCCTTTTTTTTTTTTTTTTTATCTATGATTGCTTTCGTTTGTGTTTCCTGCTGTGTTTCCTCATCAGCGCTAGGAAAATACGAAGAAATTGAAGAATGGTTTCAATGCGTCTTTCTTTTCCTCTGATTCTTTTCCTTCTTCATCTATGTTTAACTCTGATAAATTTTCTGCTATTTTTTCTGATCAGCTCCAAGACAGTGAAAAAAGCAGTAGAGTTTGAAACTGATATTGGTTTCAAATTTTTGGTTACTTGAGTAATGCCTCTGATTTATCTTGTGTTCCAAAATATTGGGTTTATTTTCTTTTCCCGTGTTGGATCTTTGGGTTAGCTAGCTAAGCGAAGTTATGGCTGTAGCATTAATCGGACAGGCTGCTCTGGGAGCAGCATTTGGAGAGATATTTGCGGTGTTCTATAAAACAGTAAAGAACGTGACAAACGATACTCTAATGTTCGATTCCATTCTTGAAGACCTCAAATCCACGCTGGCTGAGTTAGAGCCATATGTCGAAGAAATAAAACAGTCAAACAGAGAACTGGGACGCCCAGAAGAGGAGATAAAGGGCTTAATTGAAAAAATGAAGAAGGGCGAGAAGCTCATTAGGATGTACTCGAAACTTCCGTGGTTGAAATACTGCATGAGATTCCATTATGCGAAAAAACTCCGCAAGTTGGAGGAGGCCCTTTTCAAGTTTTTTCATGTTCATGTGACGGCATGGAGTGCGAGGACCGTGTTGCAGACTTTGCAAGGAGTGAATGATATTCGTGTGCAAATGAATTTAGTGGGAATGAGTGGTGTTGGGTTGTCGTGTGCAGTTCCTCGACCCCCAGATTTTATTGTTGGATTGGATGTGCCTTTGAAGGAGGTGAAGATGCAGCTGTTGGAGGAGGTGTCGCTGCTTCTATTGACTGCTCCTGGAGGATGTGGGAAGACCACATTGGTGAAAATGCTTTGTCAGGATGAGGAAATCAAAGGTTAGTTTATCAACTTCACTTCATATATGTCAAATGCTTTGGGAAATATTGTTTGCAAGTCCAGCACACTAGAATGCGGATCCTTCAAAGCATAAATGAACTATAGTTAGACATAAATCGCCATCTAAACAGTTTAAAAATTAGTAGGCAAAGCTCTTTTAACAGTCCCAGTAGCATTTTTGCAACATTATCCTACTTAAAAATTACTACTTCAGAAGAGTAGCAGATAAAAGAGAGAGGAAAAATTCCTCATATCTTCATAATTGGCCACATTGTCCTAGCATATGGCTTTTGTTCATTTCTCACTTTGCTGGGATTGGTTTTGGGACTCAGTTCATTCTGCAACATTACACGTTTCTGTTTATAAGTGATACAAGACTTGAAATTTGCCATCAGTTGTAGCTTTTAACTCTGTTGTGTTCAAATAGGCATATTTGAGGACAATATTTTTTTTGTTCCCGTTTCAAAAACTCCAAACTTGAAGGTCATTGTACATAGAGTATTTCGTCATAAGGTTGATCGGGTACCTGAGTTTCAAAGTGATGAAGATGCTATCAACCAGCTGCAGCAACTACTGACTCAAATCAAAGCTCCTATATTGTTGATCCTGGATGACGTTTGGTCCGGATCAGAATCCCTTCTGGAGAATTTCAAGTTTCAAATATCAAATTACAAGATTCTAGTGACTTCAAGAACTGCATTTCCAAGGCTTAGCTCTAAATATACGTTAAAACCATTAAATGACACAGATTCAATGACTCTTTTTCGACATTCAGCAATCTTGCTAGATGGGAGTTCTTGCATTCCGGATGAAGATATTATTCAAAAGGTACTTTCTTAACCTGTGTCACACACACACATATAATGTTTATGAGTGAAGCAATACATCATACCAGTTTCTGTCTTGATAAGTAGCTACACCAGCTTTTGCCAAATCCTAAAAGTATATAATCAAAAGTAGAGATACAAACTATGTGGTTTTTTTTTTTTTTTTATCCCTCTTTCCATTTCCAGACATTTTAATCTTGTTGAGATGGCCAAAATCTTAATTAATATTACCCACTGAAAATCCAAACAATCACTTGAGTTCATTTGGTGGCCTTGAGATGCAGATAGTGAAATGCTGTGCGGGTTTCCCACTAGCCCTTGATGTGATTGGCAGATCACTCTGTGGGATGTCAGCAGTGACCTGGCGCAAGAGAGTGAAGGACTGGTCTAGTGGTCATTCTATTCTTGATTCTGATAGCTCTTTGCTCGGGTGTCTAAAAAGGAGCCTAGAATTCTCTGATGATGAAATCATCCGGAAGCAAGAGATTATATTGAAGGAGTGTTTTTTGGACCTAGGTTCTTTTCCAGAGGACAAAAGGATCTCCCTTATTCCTCTCATTGATATGTGGGCAGAATTATATGAACTAGATGAAGATGACAGCATTGCTAACCTACTTGAACTCATCGCCCGGAATCTTGCCAGTCTTGAGGACGTCCCATGGTATGCTGGTATTTTATTTGTATCATCAGATTTTCCAGCAGGCTGATTGAAAAATTCTATTTATCATCTCTTGCACCACACACTAACATGTAATTTGTCATTTTTGTCATTCTTTTTAAACACACACATTAATGTGTAAATATGTGTGTTTAAATAGAATGACAAAAATGAAAAATCACATACTGGTGTGTGGTGTCGAGATGATAAGTAGCATTTCTTTATTTCATGTATTCAATTCTAGGTGCTAGTTATAATATGTTTTGACTGTATATATGCTAATATAATATATCTTACAGATGATGCACTTTAGATTTTAATTAATAATGCATAATAGTTTACCCGACATGTTGATTGCTGAAGAACTATTTTTCAGTGGTAGCATATGGATCTCCCTGGGGGAAGACAATTACTTTAGACTTAGGAAAGATGAAGTCATACCAATTAAAAATAAGGGAGGACTTTAACCACAATCTTTACCTTCTGTAGTTTGTATCGTATAGGTTCTTCAAATTAACAGTGGACCTCAACAACAATCTTTACTTTTTGTAGTTTGTATCATATAGATTCTTCAATTTGATTGTCTTGACAACAAATTATTACTGTTAACTTCTTTTACCAATCTTATTCACACTGTTTTTAGTTTGTTGGATAGTCATGTAATTTATATTTTCAAGTGCAAGGACTTGAGAACTTGAATCTCTTCTAAGCATCTATTTAGCTCATTTACCAGGAAACATGCAAGTGATTTTGCTAGCTGCTACAGCGAAGACTTCATCTCCCAACATGATCTTCTTAGAGAGCTAGCTATCCACCAGAGCAACTTGGAGCCAGTAGAACAAAGGAAACGACTCATTGTGGACATAAGTAGAAACAACTTTCCCAAGTGGTGGATAGAACATAATCTAAAACCCATCAACGCCCGCCTTATGTCTATCTCAACTGGTTGGTGAATCTCTCTCTCTCACACACACATACACACACACAAGCAAAAGCTGTAACCTATTGCATGTTAGGTGCCCTGTCATAACATAGAGGATATTGTTTGCAGATGAAATGTTCTCACCAACTTGGTTCAATATTCAACCACTTGAAGTGGAGGTTCTAGTTCTAAATTTTCAAACGAAGAATTACGCCTTCCCTGATTTTGTGAGGAAAATGAATAAACTAAAGGTGCTTATAGTCACAAATTGTGGTTTCTCTCATGCTGAATTAGGTAATTTTCACTTACCTGGGTCGGTACCTTGTCTAAAGAGAATTGTATTAGAGAACGTCTCGGTTCCTTCCCTTTGCAAGAGCCTAGAGCAATTGAGGAGTTTGGAGAAGATATCCTTGTTGATGTGCAATATTGGTCAAGCTTTTAAGAGTATCCAGGTTTCAAATGCATTACCAAATCTTGTGGAGATAAACATTGATCTTTGTGAAGATATTGCAGAATTTCTGGTCGACCTGTGTGATATTATTTGCCTTAAGAAGCTCAGTATCACCAACTGTTATAAGTTCTCTGTACTGCCTCAAGGGATTGGAAAGTTGGTGAATTTGGAAGTGCTAAGGCTCAGAGCATGTATTAATTTGCTCACCTTGCCAGAGTCAATCAGAAGCCTCCATAATTTAACTATTTTTGATACATCCTACTGCCTAAAAATGATGTGGTTTCCTGAACACATTGGTGAGTTTTTTAAGTTGGAAGAGCTCCACATGGAAGAGTGCTTACTATTGAGTAATCACCTTTATCAGCAATGGTCGAATCAATTGCCACCATTGTTTCAGAATCTAAAGCAACTGAAGCTTGTGACATGTGATGAAGAGATGTCCAATTTATGGGAGCCTGTCAAGGAGTTCCACACAAGTGTGAAGGTAAAGGTGATTAGAAGTTCAGGGCTGATAATCCGACGGGTTGGTCTTATATTTGCGGGAACTGCAACAGAGTCAACATCTTTATACGGTCACAATTCAATATATTGAAAGAGAAAAAAAAATTATATATATATATATATGATTTTATTTTCCCCTATAAATTTCAAAAGAAATTGTACATTAAATTGTTAATACAATGTCAACTGGAAGGTAGAGGGGTGGTTCTAGTTTCACAACGAATATGAAATGGAAAATTCAATAGATCATACTATCATCTTACTTGCATCCTATTAAGTAAGGAGAAAAGCTGCGCAGCGGTCGGGCTGCTTTTCTCATTTTAACAGCCCACCTATCAATGCCCGACACGTAGGCAATTACAAAAATTTCCTGTGTAACTCCTCTCACCCGATCACCCGATTAGGAGACCCCCTCTTCGTTCTCATTCCTTCCCTAATTTTCTTCCCTCCCCAAGGATTGAGGTCTCACCCAGACGGCTGCAGACGGCTAAGGATCCAGACGGATTGAGTTGGGCACTTGACGGCTACGGACCCAGACGGATCTCATCTCTCTCTCTACGGACCCAGACGGCTACCCAGACGGATCTCATCTCTCTCTCGATAATCTCTCTCTCTACCGACCCAGATGGCTACCCAACTCGATTCTAAAATCTCCATTGTCACAACAATCACTAATATTTTAAGAAAAAACTGTCTGCAATCAAATGGAGAAAACTGTTTTTATAAATTGTGCAGACTAGGTGGACTAATTCCAGACTCCAACCAATCTACCCCAAAACTTAGATAAACTTCACTCGGCTTTAACGCATCTGATTTATTGTTCGAAAATGTCCCCAAATGCCTTACCCGTAACAAGCAACAGGTTCCATGGTGATGATGACGAATCCGATTTTGTGAAGTGAAATACTTGGCTTGAATAAACGTAGATGCCTCGCTTGGAAAGCTCAAGAAATCTGAAATGAAAATAATGCAGGTGGGTTTCTATCTTTGATGGAGGAGAGCGGCTTGTGTATGGTGAGGTCTAGCTGAATTAAGTTATAATTGCTTACGTGTCATGCATTGATAGGAGGGCTGCTAAAATGAGAAAAGCAGCCCGACCGCTGCACAGCGCTACTCTTAAGTAAGATGTGACATATTTATCACTATTGAATGATTATTTATTATATAATTTTTTATCATCAAATAGTGATAAACGCATCACATTATATATAGTAGGATCTAAGTGAGATGGTAGTGTAGTGTATAGCATTACACATTTGATTTGTAAGATTCAAATTTTAAACTTTATCTTTCAAATCAAATTATGTTACATAAACACTGAGAACAAATATTTGTAACCATGAATTATATAACCGTGGTGTAATCGCTTTGAAAAAAGTGAATAAAACAGGAGACTCACTTGAAAAAAATGAATTTTGTATTAGTGAATCTTACTCTTTTTTAAAATAATTACGTGACTTTTATGCACTTCACGATCATATGTAAAATTACTCATTTGTGTAGAAACCGTAACCCAAACTAAGAGTAAAGTGTTTAAATCCACAAAATAAATAAATCAAGAACATTTACACTCCATAGCCTTCAACTTTCTGCTATATGGATGGTTATATATTTTCTGTAACAAACCCTAGTAGGCATCAAGAGAGGATACTCCATACTTGAGTAACATTTTAAAGGTTTTACCAATAAACTTTTAACTTTTGGCGTTTTAACAAGAAGGAAAAAAAACTTTATACTACTTGGTTTTTATATATTTTTTAAAACTGTTTTATTGTCCAAAATTGCAGATAATAAATTATTAAAAAAAATCACTATTTTTAACAAAAATAATGATAATATAAAAAAAATACTATAAGAAAAACACAATATTCCATTTTTTTGATATGATACAACTTATAATATTTTGAAATTTTAATTTATTATGATAAATGTATTTTTATAGAAAAGTGATAAACATACGTCAATTTTCACAATATTTATTATTTTACATAATAATATTTGAAAAAGAAAGATATTTTATAAAAATATCTTATAAAAATAACATTATTTCATAAAAATATTCTTATTTTTATTATAAAATAAATTTAACGAAATTTTAAATTCATATTATTTTATAAATTTATTTTTATATAATTTTTTATTTAGCGGGAGTTTTCTTCCTTTCTTTTATCCTCTTGTAGCTTCGAACTCAAAGACAGCACGGGTACTGTCGACTAGGCCCCACTTACTTCTCATAGTAACGAGAAACGAGAAACTTGTGAAAAAACTTCGGAAAGAGACAGGGAGACAGAATCTTTTCGATTAATTCCACGTTTATCCTTCCATCCTCCACGCCCCCAATTCCCCCATCTTGTTCCCTTTTCGGAATCTCTTCCCGGCGGCCATCTGATAGAGGCTCACCGAGACCCAGACCCAGACCCCAAAGCCGGCCCGAAACACGGGAAAATGGTATCGGACTCGGAGCTTATTGTGCGGCTCCGGGAGTTTCTCCAGAGCTCCGACCTGAACACGACGACCACAGCCACCGTGCGCCGAAGGCTGGAGGCAGATTTTGGAGTGGATTTGACAGACAAGAAGGCGTTTATAAGGGAACAGGTGGACGTGTTCTTGCAGAGCCTGCATGATAAAACCGAGGAGGCTGAAGAAGTCGCTGAAGCTGAAGTTGACGAAGGAGGAACAGACGATCGGACTGAGAATGCTAAATCGGAAGAAACCGACGGTTCTGGTTCTAAGGATGAGGACGATGAAGAAGAAGTTCAACAAACGAATAATGGGAAGGGCAAAAGACGGTCAGTTTTTTCTTGCAGTTATTTTCACATGTATAAAATTTACGGTTACGTTTGATTCTGCATTTGCAGTCGGAGCTAGTCTCTTTACGGAATTAATCTTTTATTTTGTTTCTATATCGAAGATTCCTGGAGTGAGAACGCCGATTGTGCATTAAACTAGCTTCTTACAAAGGAAATGTAAATTTGTATACAAACACACACACACACACACGAAGTCATGTCCTCGTTCTTTTACCTTATAATCTCAAGAAATTATTTCTCAGAACATATTCGATTGAAATAAAGGTCCTTTTTTACCTTTGTCAATGTTTGGGTTATTCAATATTTATTGTTTCAAGTTATTGCAACAGTCGTTCCTAAGCTTTATAAAAGAAAATTTCTCGCGATGAGTTACTTTAGTCCAAATTGGCGAATTCGGTTATTCAATATTTATTGTTTCAAGTTATTGCAACAGTCGTTCCTAACCTTTATAAAAGAAAATTTCTCGCGATGAGTTACTTTAGTCCAAAATGGCGAATTCATCCATTGATGCGAAGTGCAAGCCGAAACAGCTCCCTTCTTTTCACTCGTTACTTGTCTAGGAAAAAACATCCAATTTATTGGAAGAAAATCCATTACCTTCTATATTTACCAGTTGCATGTGGGTAAAGTTCTTTTGACTTTGGTGTCCAAAATTTATGTTATACAGTGAAATCACCCATCATGCTTTCCTTATGCTTTATTTTTTTTAAGATTCCACTTGAAATTCACTGGGAACTGAATCTTCATTTGGAAGTAAGATGACTAGGTAAATTTTGGAAGCCTCTCTGAAGAAATCCCTTCATGACGAGGGTAATTTGCTTCCATAAACCATCTTAACTATGAGATTTATTCTTTCTCCGCTTATCACTGAGACAGTAAAAAAATATGTTACTTTTTTTTAGAGGTTATGAATGAAGTCGACTGCACTATGGGAAGACCGTATGTAGTCTTTACCAAGAAGAGCAAAAAAGGAAAAAAAAAAAAAAAAAACACTTTTATGAAATCTGGTCCACAAACTTAAATCCTGCATTATTGGGTTGAACTTTCAATAAATTATCCCCTTATTTACCTTGAATTTATTTATACTACATTGTCATGTATGATTTAAGGGCTGATAGAGTTGTTTAACTGACATTTCACCTTATTTGTAAAACTGATTATTGGCTTTTCTTAAAAACTCAGGTCAAACAAGCATAAAAATGAGGTAAAGAAGAGGGGGGGTGGTTTTAGCAAATTATGTAGCCTGTCGCCTCAACTTCAGGAATTCCTTGGGGAATCTGAAATGGCAAGGACTGAGGTATATTCAGAAATATGTGGAGAAGATATCTTCAATTTTTCATTAGTTAATCTGGTGGGAATTTTCATTGTTGTAAAATCATCTCTCTGTTATCTTGGTTCTAGGTCGTCAAGCAACTGTGGGCCTATATTAGAGAGAACAATTTGCAAGATCCTAATAATCGGCGGAATATCAATTGTGATGAACCACTGCGTGCCCTTTTTAGTGTTAAATCCATCAACATGTTCCAAATGAATAAGGCCTTATCAAAGCATATCTGGCCATTGGACTCAGATGATGGTATGCTATAACCCTGTTATTATTCTTAATTTTTTTCAAATATATTTGGCGTTATGTGAGACTTTGGATCTGTACATGTTCAATGTTGAATAGAATATTTCCTGTTCAATTGTCACCATGTTCCTTATTTGAGGAGTATGAAATTAACAGCTGCGATGATTCCATGATGTCTTATTAAAGAAAAAAGAATATTTATTAACTTAATGACCATTGCGCTCCTTTGTTTTATCTAGTGCTGACTCAAACTATCCTCTCTCTTCTATTTTCAGCCTCTTATAAAACTCTTCAAACATTACTTATGCTTCCTTTCTTGATATAGTTGTGCCAGTCAAGTCAATGCAGAAGGACAGGCAGCCGAAGCAAGAAAGAGAAGAAGGTGGGATCAATTAATTCAGTGTTCTTGATGATATTATGATGTGTTGTTGTAAATGTTGTTTTGCATTGATACTTGGTGTGCCAGTGGCCTTCTCCTCGCCAAGTGCATGCTGATTGTTGCTGATGGCAACATATCTTCAGCTTAGCTCAACTTCATACTTTCACTTGTATTTCACCTTTAGTTGCAACACATAAATATGTATTAGACTAATATTCTTTGGTGCTGCAGAAGTCTATTTGGTACAAGCTTTGCTTTCACTGAGAATATTTGCACTAAAGGTGAAAGAATAGTGCAGTTTCCGCTTGGTGCACAGCTCCGCTGGACTTTGTAGCACTTGTGAATTTTACTAGATTCATTTCCGACAATGTATTTGGATTATCTAATTATTTTTCTCTGAACAACATATACTAGCCAGTTACATGTCTCATTAAGACATTCTTTTTGTGGACCTTATCTAGATCTCCATTTCAGATCCAAATGAGCCGAAAAGGAAAGAAAAAAGGCTGAAGGGAGGTAAATCAGGTTTTCTTGCGCCTCTTCAACTTTCGGATGCCTTGGTGATGTTCCTTGGTACTGGGGAAAGTGCATTATCACGGGGTGATGTCATAAAGAGAATATGGGAGTACATAAAACAAAACAACCTCCAGGTACGTTGTTTCTTGCCTTGATGGAACACAATGATTGCTTTATCGTTCAAGATTTGTATCTCATATATTTAGTACCCTGGAATACTGAACTATTACTTTCACCGTGTAAAATTCTTGATTAGGGTTTTGCAGTCTCCTTTTTTCATTATAAATTTCTGCACGAGAAACTGCAAAATCATGTCAGTTTTTGCTAGTGTCAGTTTTTTCATTACAAATTGTTATGGTGATGCTTTCGTGCCAGATTTTACTTATTATCGCCTCTTTCTTTGCGTATTTGTGATTAAAGATTCACTGAGTCCGTGTTCTTGTTCCTGAAGGACCCATCTGACAAGAGGAGAATAATATGTGACGAGAAGCTGAAAGAACTGTTTGACGTTGACTCCTTTATTGGCTTCACAGTTTCAAAACTCCTAGCTTCTCACTTCATGAAGACAGAACAGTGAGTCTCACCATTACCGTTCTTGTGAAGCCCCAAAGGAACGGAAGTTTTGCTTATAGGTCTAGTTTAACTTTCAGTGTTTTGTTTGTTGGATCTTTTTGCACGGCCCACAAACAGGGCAAATTGAAAATACAAGAGAGGAAAAGAAAATCTCTCCTCTTCTCTCTCTCTCTCTCTCTCTCTCTCTCACTCTCAATATATATATAGATCTTTTTGTCTGGTATTTTGTTTAACTTTGCATCTCTTTCTTAGCTTCTGAGTGAATGACTGTAGTTGTAGTAATTTTCATCACTCTGGATATTGTATGTCAAGAATGTGAAGGCTTCTGTTTCCCCACTGCCTTCATTCAATAGAAGGGTAATTATGAGGTTGCTTTTGGACTTGATGTGGCCTTTCTGGATTTCAGTTGTGTGCTTAGCAGCCTAGAAATAAAGGTCGACATTTACATTTCAATAAACTTGCACAGTATGTTTTACATGTTCCGGTACTAAAAGACTAATGTTGTGTTTGGTTATTAAACCAAATTCATCTTATCTCATCTCAACTACTTCAAATTAATCATTAATGGAATCTGTTTTTTTTTTTCAACTTTTCATAAAAAAATCAAATCCATTTTAATGGAACTTACAAAATATTACTATTCACAATTCAATTCAACTCATGTTAACATCCAAACGTATAGAGTTGTAGCAGGTTAGTGGTGTTAGTTCTTATGTATCGGCACCAACAGGCTTGTTGTCTTTCAGGGTAAATAATATAACGATTATTCCCTATGCTTTGCATCTTTAGGTTTGTTTTTGGAGACTCTTCATTGCATCCCTCTTCTCTTGGTCGTAAAATATAAAAAGGGTGCAACCAAAACTACCCATTCCGTTGCCGGGAATCGAACCCGGGTCTCCTGGGTGAAAGCCAGATATCCTAACCGCTGGACGACAACGGATAACTACGCTCCCGAGAGTTTAATTATTTACTTGTATATTTGAACAAAAAGGTATCAACAGTAATGGCAACGCAATGTACGTACGCATCTCACCCTATTGGGATGGATATGTTGTTAGGGTCAAATATATTATTTTGAAAAAAATATAGTTACAAGTATAATTATGTATTAATTTATGTACTAATATGAAGTGATTGATCAAAAAGTAGATTTTTATTGAAAATAGTGTTAATTTAAATTTTAAGTATAAATAAATTAGTATTAATATATAGATTAGTACGCAACTGTGCTTGTATATAACATAACTCATTATTTTGACATCTTACTCTGTTTGCTGTTTGAAAGATAGCATTTGCAAATTATTACTAGCATTTGGGCTTGTAGGTTGTATCTAGCATTACTCCTCCCATTTTAGCTGTCCTATATCAACTATGAAAAGCTAGAATCAGTATGGATTTATCTTGGGAAAAGACTATGGCTTAAAAAACAATCCCTGTTAATCATGAAAATAATATTCTCTTAAAGGCCAATTAATTTTTTACCCCTTCTCCATCCAAAGTTTGTTAACAAGTATACCAAGAATTTCCACGGAGAGATTTGAGTTTTCTTTTGGTCTCTATTTTTAATTGAAAATTTCTATTTAGCAATCCTACACACACCTGCTCAGACACAGAGAGAGAGAGAGAGAGAGAGAGAGAGAGAGAGAGAGAGAGAGAGAGAGAGAGAGAGAGAGAGAGAGGAGAAGAAGAAGAAGAAGAAGAAGAGTTCTTCTACTGAGCAGGGTATGATATAGGGCTTATGAGTAAAATAACTCTATACGATTATCCATAGCAATATTTATCCATCTTGTGCCACATTTCTCAGCAAAACTTGGACAAGGTTGAAATAGATACAACACACTCAATTAGGATAAGATAAACACATTCTTTTGTATATCAATTATGCCTTATCATGTACATTCATAGACAGCCTAATCAACAATCTTTATATATTAAATAGTATTATTTGAAGGTCTTACACCACATACCATTTACATGACATAATTTGATTTGTAAAATTTAAATTATGCTAAGTGAATGATGTGTAGTGTAAAAGTCTTCAACTAGAATTATTCGTATAATATTTACATGTACTATACAGATCAATTTAATTGAATAAGAATATTTTTCTCACAAGACTCAATCTTTGTCATGGTATCATTGTCAATCCTCTCTATAGATGCCTTCTCCATCCAACCCATGCCGATAATCCCTCCCCCTACTTCCTGCACAATATTGACAGCCCTAGTGCACTACTCTTGGACGTTTCCCAACTTTTAACTGGTGACAGTTACTCCACCTTGAGCCGCTACATTGCATATTCATTCCCTCTTGAAGAGTTATAACATCATCACGAAAAATAATACTAGCATTCAACATTTTGCTTTTGCCTCTAGTCATAAGATGGTACAAACTTGGGAGATTAGATATATACCCTCCTAAAATAACCTCTACACTCTCATGGGACTCTCTCACATATATTTTCTTCAACCTCTTCTCAACTTATTTTCTCTATTATATTAAGAGATACATAAAAAAACTGTAAAATCACTCAGCATAGCAGATTTCGTCCTCAAACGACCTAGAAACGTGTATATTTTTATGTCAAATCATGTAAATCTATGTGTCTATTTCTTTGTTTATATTTAATATTGTGTTTTATTTCTTATTTATTTTATAGATCGATGAGTATTCAAGTATCGTATCAACATCAAACCATTATCGAGGATCATTCGACCATTTTGTTACCTTTCAATCCTACCGAAAAATTACATCAACAAAGGCCATTTTGAAATTTTTATATTAATTAGAATTGATGTTATGATAGATGGTATGTTTACGTAGCCTATTGGTATCATTATTGCCTTCGTCTTGATAATTATACTCCGGATATATAAGGATATCTACATATACATATTGACATTGTTAGAAAGCACACGCTTGTGATGATGAATGCATGCTATTTGTTGCAATCAAATGAGCTGGACCATCATAATTATTATGTATCAAAATTCCCTAAATATAAATGAATAAATGAGTCCATATCAGCCAAATTAATATCAGTCAACATGCATGCATGCATGGTCATCGAATGGGATAGGTATCTTGGTCAAAAGTTGGAAAAGGAAAAAGATTTAATTGAAAAACCCATATGGATATGTACCCTGTGATTAGCACAAATATGGCAATTAATTTATGTTAATTTCTAGTTGATTGTCTTTATCTTGATCTTCATTTTCTTTTTTTGAATTATTTTGTGCTGGGCATTTACGTCCTGATTACCAACAATTGTTATAATAATATATATAGTACTTCCCATGCAGTAAAGACAAAATAAAAAAGTAGAAAGTAAAAAAGGGCACATGCTTGCATAGTAAACTGAGTAATTAAATAATTAACCACATTTTCTTTGGTTAAATATGTTGACCTTAGACTTTATTTTTTTTCTTTATAAATTAATCGTCCTCTTAACAACCAAAACAAAACAAAGTTAGTAAGGCATGGAAGGCAAGAAAGAAAAATTCTATAAGGGGTCTTAGGACTGATTTAGTTACACAAGGCAACTCATCAAATTTTAAAATAAAAATAATATTAAAAAATTATATTTTAATAATATTTTATTTAACTTTTAACTATTATCTCATTTCATCTCGTCTTATCTATGTAACTAAATGAGGCCTAACACTACTACATATCTTTACCTAACCAAACTAACATGTGATTTATCATTTTTATCCTTTTATTTAAACATACATATTAAAACATTAAGATAGAATAATAAAAATAATAAATCACATATTATAAAAATATTGTATGGTATATATAAGGCTTCTATATATATAGAACTTCTTATACACAGTACTTTTGAAATTAGCCAGCTTTTCCCACTATTGAAGTTTAATCCAAGTGGTGACAACTAATGTTTATCTGGCGGCCTTTTGGTGACACCACACTACCATTCCTTTCTCGTCTTATTATATAAGATGTAGTATATTTATTATCATTAAATAATTTTTTATTAAATAATTCTTTATAACATGACACATTTTACATAATATAATAAAAATAAGATAGGAGTATGAAAAATGCAAAAGACAAACTACTACCATCAAGTTCTATGAATTATAAATATTATTTGCAACGAATGCTAGAAACTGAAGAGGAGCTTCCCAAATTCCGATTTACATAAAGATTAAACGTCACTGCTCATCCGGAAAAAATAAATATATAACCAAAAAATAAAAATAAAAAAGACTGTACTCAAAGATCAATGCAGATCTTGCATTTATAAATGTATCTCTCCTGAAAGTCTTCTTCGAAACCACCAAAAAAATATTGACTTTGGAACCTCTCTCTAGATCTCTCACTTGTAGGCAGATACGACCTGCACAGAAAAAGAGAAAAATAGTGGAAAAAGTATCAGCATGGATATATAATTATGCCAATATATAAACTATATATCACGAACTTGGATAACAACAACAATAAAAATATTATGATAATAATTAATTCATATCTCCATTGTGGCCTTGTCTAATACGGTTTTGAAAACAGCACACTGGATGGCTGATAAAATAATCAGTTTTGATAAAGAAAGAAAAAAAGATATTCTATTATTTGGGAAACTCAAAAATAAATAAATGAAACTCAAAACAGTACTCCACTTTAAAGTCACAAGTCTTCACTGTGTCAGTGTTTGATCAAACACGAAATAATGCAAGTAACTAAAGTCATGCATGCACCTAATGTCCTAAATCAACTCACGAGTTTATATTTCTACGAACTAATAAAAATTATCTTCAACAAAAGGCAACCTAACTTGAACGTGATATGCAGACTTAATTAGATATTGTTAGGTAGAGCAGAAAAATATAATGAGGGCAACTTTTGTCCTTAGGACACGAGGGAGTAGGGACATCAAATCCAAGCATCTTTACTCAAATATCATGAATATTATTTTCATTCAGGGTTTTTTTTTTTTTTTTTAACAAGTGATGTTTCGTCCAATTAGTACCCATCAAAACCCCATGGCTACCTTATTTTTTTATACAAAAGATTCCTTTAGGATCATAATTTGAGACACGCAAATAATATGCATAGTTGACCCAAAGAAACGTCCCATCACACGGCATCCATTTCTCTCTTCTTTGTTTTTTCCCCCTCTTGACAACGATATTCATTTCTCTGTTAGCAAAACAACGTGGAGGCATTTTTTAAGCAGATTTCAGGCATTTGAAAGGGTAAAGGGTGTGCAAGTAAAATCCGAGGCTTGACCCCAAAAAAAAGAAGAAAGAAAGTAAAATCCGAGGCTGCTACTAATTATTGATTGGGGTTGAAAGGGACATCCTTCCTCTTGAAAAGACGACTGTTCCTTTAACCCACCTCCTAGTAATTTTAGCCTCCCACTATTACCAGAGGAGATAGCCCCATTTATGAAAAGACAGGCATAAAAATCCAAACAAAATCATCTACCACACAATGATATTGTTCAATAAAATGGACAAAACAAGCAAACCCGCATGTGCACAGGCATATATAAACCACAGAGAAAGAAAGAGTACATACCTAGAATGAAACTCAGTTAAATGAAAAAGCGGGAAGGTTAAAGAGCTTCTGAAAAGAAAATATCAACAAGATGGACCAAGACTTCTACCCTCCTCGCTTTCTGGCTTAGACTGCGGCTGGGTATGCTGGCCCTGCTGGTGTGCATGTGTTTGTTGTGGCTGGAGCAAGAGCTGTGCCTGGAGCGGATGGTGATGAGAATGGCCATGATGTTCCCCTTGCTGTGGTTGAATCTCGTAAGGATTTTCAAATGTGCCCAGAGCCAAAGAAGGCGACATAGCAGCGGCAGCAGCATTCACCTGATTGAACCCAGTAGCAGTGACCGAACCTCCCGCTGCGGCAGCCGGGTCGAACCCACTGTTGAACCTTACGAGTTCTGGCTGGTGCTGGTGCTGGTGCGACTGCGCGTGCTGCTGTAGTTGTTGTTGCTGCTCATAACTCCGTAAAATCTCCTGTTGCTCTCTGGCAGCCACAGCTGCAGCCAATTGCTGTGCCTCAAATAGCTGGTGCTGGTGATGCTGTGGCTGGGGCTCGCGAATCACCAATGCCCCACCACGCGTAGGAGCCCCAGTGGGAATCCCAAGCATAGGCGACATGTTGTAGGGCAAAACAGCCGAGGACGAAGGATTGCCAGGGTGCTGCTGTTGGGTCATATATGCCGGGGGTTGAAGAATAGTGAGCATAGCCTGAGGGCCAATATAGGAAGCAAGCTCCTTCTTGGCATTAAATAGATCAGTCTGGACCTGTTTCAACCTGTGCTGAAGAATGGAGATGAAGCCCACGCAGCCATACACTGGGTCCCGAAGACGAGCCTCGGCCTCGTACGCCAGCGAGTTCACGGCGTCTTCGCGCTGCGCCGCGTTGAGCTCGTTGAGAAGCTTGGCGACGTTGCTGGCGCCGAAGACCTTGTGCACATTGGCGAACTTTTGGGGTTGGTCCGGTGGGAAATAGGGTGCGAACACGCACTCTTGCGTGCACTTCCGCCTCAGAAACTTGCACGCTGCGCAGGGAGAGTTCGATGACGACATTTTTGTCTTTCAAAATCTGAAAAAACAAAGAAGCCCAAAATCACAAAAAGAAAAAGATTTACTACCGAAATATATATAATTATTATATAAAACGACAAATGGAATTGTTCAGGAACGGTATATAGCCTAGAGAGAGAAAGTATGAATAGAGAGACTGTTTTTGTTGATCACCGATAATAATGAGGAAGCCAACCATCGAAATGAGGGGTGATGAAGGAGATAAACGAGAGGAGGAAGCGGGGGGATGGTTAAGGGAAGCTTCATTTAAAGAATAAATGGATCATTAAAATTTTCTGGGGCATTAAAATCGTCTCGTATCGAATCTATTAAGAAACCGACACGATGAGTCAAAGATAACCAAAGACTGTCTTACACAGCAAGCAAAATGGAGGAAAAGGAAAACGAAGCGGTTCATGGTGCTGCAAGATGAAAAATAAAGGAAAAACATTGGGAACGAAACCTATTAGAGCGTGATCGGCGGGACGATTGCCGATATTTCTCAAACTTCCACTACACTGTGAGAGAGAGAGCGACAGTGGAACAGAAAATTACAATGAAACGAGAACTACTCTTTGTGAAATTACCAGAAACGTGAAAACCCAATTAGAATGGCTTCGTAAAGAAGCTCTCGCCGCTTTCTCATTCTGGCTCTCAAGAACGAGAACTCTCTCTCTCTCTCTCTCTCTCTCTCTCTCTCTCTCTCTCCAGAAATTACACCATCTCAAAAATGGAAAAAATATATATATATCATCGTATGGATCCTTCTAGATCCGTTTTGACGAAAAAATCAAAGTTCTAAACCAAATCATCTGGCTCAACGAGTCCCCTAGCGATCTCCATATCCACCCGGCTAGCTTCTCTCCGATTCCAAAAATTAAATAAAGAAAGAAATATCAGAATCTCACCTCAGGGGGATTTACGTTTAAGATATTGCTAAACTCCGTCCTCGGATTACAGTAGTATCGGTCCCTTCTCTCTTTCTCTCTTCCTTTCGTTGCATCCCAAGGCCATGTGAAACCTGCGACAAAACATAGACTCTAATAACCGGAACTTCGTCGTTTGTGCGGAAGCCTGAAGCAACTCTTCAAAAAATGGAGGCCGAAAACCTCAAGACTCACAGTGATGGGGAGGAGGAGGGGAGGGGAGGGGAAGGGATGGCTCTACAGTCTAGGGTTTGAGAGCGAGAGAGCGGTTGATCCGATCTTCGAGTTTCACGATGATCCCATTGGGAACAAAAAAAAAATAAAAAATAAAAAATAAAAGAAAAATCGAAATAGGAAAATAGAAGGAAAGAAAGAAATAGTCAAAACAACTTTTTACAGAGAAAAGGAGAGAGATGATTCGATGGTCTCTACGTCAAAATTTATGTGCTTTCTATTGTCTGCCGTTGAGATTTTAGCAGAGTGGTTATGGCCGTCGGATCAATAAACTATTTCTTTTCTTTTGTTTTATTTTTCTCGATACACTTTCTTCTTTTGTGTGCGACACGAATTTTGCAATCAGTTATTGAAAGGACCTCTCTCTTATTTCTGAGTAACAACTTCAATGCGTCTCTGAGTTACCTCTTTGTCCCTGCAGTACTACCACTGTCTCGTCCTAATGCCGAGACTACCCTTCCTTCTTATGGATTGTCACCCCTGGCTCTTTATGTCCTTAAATTACCAACCTGCCCTGCGCTTTCTCTCTCTCTCTCTCTCTCTCTCTCTCTCTATCTCTCTCTCTCTCTCTCTCTCTCTCTCTCTCTCTCTCTCTCTCTCTCTCTTAAAATACTATTAATATTTATAATTTTTATTTATATGACAATAGATATTGACAATGGAAATTACTATTCATTTAGTAAAAAATATGAGATAATTTGGTTATTTCCTTCTAAAACCTATACATATCCATATATATAGTAATAAAAATGAGAAGATCTTATCCATATATTAAAATATGGTCTGATTTTAATTGATTGTTTGAAATCTGAAATACCATTTTAATATAAAATCTGAAATATTTTAATTGTTTATTACTCATAAGTCATAAGAGTAATTAAACTTTGTTTTGAATTAATGGTAGTTACATAAAATTTTAAATCAATTCAAAATCTTTAATAATTTAATGAGGTGACTTGTCACATTGATTGGTTGAAATATAAGTGTTTGATATTTTTTATTTGAAAGGAAATAAAGATATAAATAATTCTTATTCATGTATGAGGTTATATATTCAAATCCAATTTTTCTTCGAGTAAAATTAAAGAGTAATGCTACATATATTTATAATTTTAGGTACAAAACCCATTTTATCAATTTTCTTTTTAATCTTAAGTTCAATAATTTTTAGCATATTAATTAATAACTAACTAGTCTGATGCACATATTTTTATGTAAATAAAAATTATAAGTATAAATAATAGAGTAGTGATATATATACTCGTGGACTATGCAACTATTGTGTAGTTGTTTTGAAAAATAATGAGATTTACTATTTAAAAATTAATTTTTTTCATATGAGTCTCGTATTTATTTATTTTAAAAAAAATAATTATGTAACGCTTACATACTTACTACTGTATCATTTCTCCAAATAATATTTCTCAAAATTAAAATCAAATCTCAAAAGATGGAAAGCATAGGGACCAAGTGAAGACATTAATTTGTTAGTCTTGGCGTGCAAGTTTCAATACATCATCAATCATGAATCACATGATAGATAGTATGTTATGACCAAATTATATATATATAATTATATATACAAACTGTTGATGAATACAGCAGTAGTCATTTAATGGCTCACGCATGTCCAATATGAATTAAATTCCAACGGTTTGGTCATTGAAAACAAGTTATTCAATGATCTTTTCATTGTTTATATAAACTTTAGCATCCTTTATTGACATAGGATTATGAAGAGAGATCCACTCTTAATAAATTTTTTTTTAAACACTACAAACTTTCGTCTTTCTCGCCTGTCCTGTCATTATTATTATTTTTTTTTAGAAAAAAACAAAATGTTATTCATAATCATCAACAGAATGGAATAATACAATGAGGAAACTCATGGAAATCAAACTTTACTCCTATGACCCCCAAAGCATCTTTTGCTTAAGGCATGAGCTATGTTGTTACAATACCTCCCAATATGGTTAACTAGTCATTGATCAAAACTTGCCAAATTTTCAATGATTTCTATTATAAACATGTCACAACAAGTGTCATCAATTTATTTATTTTTAATCATTTTAACAACTTGCAGAGAATCACCTTTCAATATGACCTACTTTAAATCCAAACCCTTAATGAATTTAACTGCATTTAGTCCAGGAAAAGTTTCAACTAGTAATGGATCAGAATATAAATCATAGTTCATCTTCAAAGTACTTACCACATATCCCTCCCGATCACGGATGATAGCTCACAATCTCAACTCGTCCTATCATTAGACTTTTATTTTTATTTTCTAAACCCAATCCTTCAATGCATTTTTATCAATGTATTTTATATGAAATATAATATTTTTTATTATTTAAATTATACTTGCCTTACATGATATCAAATAATTAAAAATCAATTATAATATTTTACTAATTAACTAATAAGTATTTGATACCATGTAAAATAATAATAATAATAATAAGATAATAGTTAAAAGACGGGGAATTGAAATTTTCATCCGTTGTCATACAAATTATGATGATTTTATTTTTTGTAACTTTTTTTTGTTTATATATTAATCATTTAATACAACTTTATATAGTCTTCACTTCACATCAAATAATTATTTTTTTAAACTAAATCATGGATTGATTAGACAGGGTGTTTAGGTAATTGCAGCCTTGGGGTGAAGTTAATTAACACGCGTGTGAACTGTTACCATACTGGCATTCCCATTCTCTCTCACTACTTGTAACTTGACAGTTGTTCTCTCTCAGACGAACAGGGGCGTGTTAGTAAATTGACGTAGGCAGCACATCGTTTCTCGATTCGCATCATTAAATACTCCAACTTCAACCTTCTTCGCATCAGCTTGCACGAGTAACGAGATAAGGGAGAGAGTGGTGACAGAGTGACCTGCTATTCCCGGTCAGCATCCGTACGAGCACACACCACGACATTGGACATTTTCACCGTTCCCTTTTAGTGTTTTGTTTTTTCGAAAAAAACACAACACCTGCGAAACAGTCGTTTGGATTGACCGGTTAACGAGCCTATGTAAAATCTCGCCCAATTTCGATGTGACAAATCCTTAAGCTTCCCCCAATTGTCTGATTGGGTGGCAACCCTCTCGGCCGTCAGGTCTGCCGCACGGGGACTGACATCTCGTTTGGTAGTGGGGTAGTGGTACTACGCAATTAGTATTTATAAGGTAGTTAGAAATTTTTTTATTTTTTATATTTCATTTTTTAAAATAATTTTTTAACATTCTTAATTATTAAAAAAATTAAAAATATATATAATTTAACTAATAATCATTTTTTAACCATTAAATAAAATAAAAATTTTTTAAAAATCAAATACAAAAGAATAATAAATGGGTAGTAAAAAGGTAGTATCCCGATTATTTTCTTTTGTAATATACATAAGATTATAAACATATAAATAATAGGAAAATAAATTTTAAATAATGATAAAATAATTTAAGTTAAGATTTTTATAAGATTTAAAAAAATTGAAAAAAAAAATTATAAAGTAAAAAGAGGATTATAATATAATTTTTTAATATCATTTTTATTTTAAAATTTCAAAAAGTTGAATAATTTTTTGAGGGCATCAGCTTTGGGAGATGCAGACTTTACCTAGATAATATTTCTCGCCACACAGGGAGTCTTGTGAAACCCCTGCGGTACGTGCAAGTTCAACGACGGTTTGTCTGAAGCTTTCTTTCTTGGCCCTAACTATGTTCTAGAAGCTAGGAGGACGAGGAGGTTTAGGGTATTGCCTCCTCCTCCACTGCCCCTGCCCAAAGTGAAGCTATTAGCAACATGTTCAATTGGCTCCAGAATTTCCTCTCTGGAATACTTTTGGTTCTTTTTCTCTTCTACTTCATCATTTGCTATTTACTATTATTATTTACTCTCAGTTGGTTTTGCCTTGGTAGGGCATTGATGACTTAGCAACCTGGATTATGGCAGACCGAGCTAACTTGGAAGACGAAGTTTGCTCCAGGAGTGTCTTCTCTTTTTACGCCAAGGGGGAGTTCAAAAAATGGAAAGCTAAGAGGGCAGAGTTGGAGATCCTACTTGCGCAAGTTGACGGCTACGCCCACTCGCTGGTGGGTGACTTGGAAATTATTTGCGACAAAATTCTCTACCTATGAGATAAACTTTGTTGTGCTGGGGAGTTAAAGGCTTGTGACAATTGGGCTGCTGGAGTTAGAGTGAAACTCTGCTAGGACTCAACTTTCCCTCACCCAAAGGGAATTAGAGTCAGAGCAAGGTCGCATCAGTTTTGAACTCTCAGCCTTTAGGGAATCTGTCTGCTATGAACTATCTGGTTCCTAGTTGCGTTGCTCTAAACTTGTAAAGTCTTTGGCTACTTCAAAGGAGAAGAGACGGTAAGCTAATCTTGATCTCTCAGAGGTGCGCGACTCTCTAGAGGAGTTGAAACGACGACACAAGGATTACAAGAAAATTTGAGCCAACCTCGTTGAGCAGCAAAGGAAGATTAATGACATCCTTATTCACAAGGATATATGCCTAAAGGAGAAGACTCAAGAGGTGGGCGTTGGAGCCTAAATTGTTGGCTGTGAGGAAGGAACTCGTCTGCCTTCACCCACAGTTTGCGTCGGTGCGTGCTGTGAGGGACCACGCCTTTGGTTATGCTTATGGTGCTAGCGTGCTATGACTTAGGTCTCACTTGCTAGCCAATCCCCATGCCGACTTGCAGCACCTAGATCTGAAGTTGTTCAAGCCTGATGTGGCCTTACTTCAATTCGTTGATACCTTCAACCAGGACACTATGCCCAATGTGTTTGACAGTCCTCCTCTACCCTCAGCTTCCGGCAGCTCCAAGACTTAGTTTTTTTTTTTTTTTAATTTTATAATTTCTTTTGTTTGTTGTACAAATCCTTGTAAATAATGTGAACACTTTCATGCTTATACACTTTGGGACCTTTTTAGAGCTTGGTAAACATGCTAAACTTTTCTCTTATTGCTGCTTTCTTTTTCTACTTTTATCGTATTTTGATGGTGGCTTAAGGTAGCGTGGTCTGTTGACCTCCGTGCCCTTTTTACTTGACACTTGAGTCTTTTGGACTCGTCATTATTGTTCAGGGGTGGTGTGATTTGCCGACCTCCGCGCCCTTTTTACTTAGCACCGTGAGTTTTTGAACTCGTTATTGGTGTTTAAGGGTGGTATGGTCTGCTGACCACTGCACTCTTTTTACTTGACACCGCGAGTCTTTGGACTTAACATTGGTGTTTAGGGGTGACTCAAGCCTGGCCTAGAATGGACACTTTACTCCTCAAAAAAGAAATCAATAATGGAGTTCTAACAAATGTTCCAAGAGCAGAAAATAAAACATCATTAAAGGTAAAACTTCTTCAAGTGCTCCACATTCCAGGGGTGTTGTAACTCTTTGCCTTGGCTATCATTCCAACGGTAGGACCTTGGTCTGTGGTTGGCCACCACCACGTATAGTCATTTCCAACAGGGTCCTAACTTGCCTTCTTCTTTGGTGGTGGCTTCGCTTTCTTTCAGAATTAGATCTCCTAGCTTAAACGTCATGGACTTGACCCTCTTATTGAAGTATTGTTCCGCATTTTTCTTGTCATATATCATTTTAACTTTAGCTGCCTCTCTCTCCTCTTCTAGAAGGTTAAGATGCTCTTCCATGGCTTTGTTATTTTGGGGTGCCAAGAAATGGCGAGTTTGAAAACGTGGTAGACCGACCTTTTTGGGGGTAGGGGTGCAAATTGGTCGGCCCGGTCTGGTCTGGGTGATGGACCAAAATTTTCAGTCTATCATTGTTTCCGAATCGGACCAAATTGGTAGCTATCGGTTCGGACCAATTATTATTATTATTTCTTCTTTTCTTTTTAAATAAATTAATAAAAAATTTATTTAAAAAAATATTTTATATATTCAATGATAATAATTTAATAAATTAGATAAAAATTAGATAATTAATTATTCAATTATTATATAGAATAATATATATAGAATATATTTAAAAATTAAAAATATATATTTTCTCATCTCGATCAGTCCAGTTTGAGGAAACCCCACCTTGCGACCAGATTGAGACCGAAAGTTGAGAAATCCTTAGACTGAGACCCAAGGATAAACTCTATCATTTTAGTCACCTAATCCTATCCAAACTTATCAACTTAGTCACTTAGTCCTAGCCAAATTCTTGCATATACAATATTCCCTTTTGACGGATTGGTGACAAACTTTTACATCTACAATCTCCCCTTTTTGCTGATTAATGATAAAATAATCTTTAATGAATATAATATAAACCTGTCAAAACAAAACCAGCAGACTGAGAAACAGAGTAGAAATTCCAAGTAAATAATCAAGAATAAAAAAATACTAGCATAGAATAGTGACTAAAATTAATATTATTATAATTCACAAGATTTAAAATCTAATTCAAAGTCTAAGCATGTTTTAGTCCAACATCAAATTTATATCCAATAAAAATAAACTTTCTCCTCCTTAATATTAAACAACACAAAAAAACCATTCAACCCCCTTAAACAAATTCATTTAAGTAGTGAATTCATTCAACTTCCCCTCAAGGAAATTCATTAAACTCCCCCTCAACAACACACATCCTCAAACTCCTCCTAAATTACACAATACCAAAATAAATCAATCTGGTCCTCCAATATTCTTCCTTTTTGTCACTGATAAGACTCATAAGAGAATAAATTTTACTTATGTGTGCCGAGATGAAGGCACTAATAAAGACCTTGATTTGACACTGCTAAAACTCCCCTTGATCTTATAAATTCAACCATGTATTTTGATAAACCTAATATATGAGTATGAATGCATGCCAAATAATGACCAAATGAGTATCAAGGTTTTTGGTTGAGATATAAGCTCAAACACTTGGTGGGCATTTGGTTAAAACTGAGATGTATAAGCACTTAACCTACACAAATCAAGCCTTTACGCATCAATGATTTAAATCCATGATGATTAGAGTATCGATTCTTTCTATAAAGACTTAAGAGACAAATCCGTGTAGATGTTTGCCTTTTTTTCACAATGATTCAATACCAACTTTTTCTATATGCTTCAACCATTTGTGTTTGGCAAGGGCATATCTCTTTATTATTATACTAGGTTTAATTAGTATTAGTCAATTCGAGATATGGATTCTCTCTATGGTGAGCATCTCAATAATAAATATACAATTTAATTATAAGAAACATAAATATAAGTTCCTTATAGTGCATGTAAATAAACTTTGTCAAGATCACCCATAGGGTTAGTAAGCACACTATTGACTATAGAAAATAGAGAGATGCATAAGTTCAATAATTCATAATGTGAGAACTTAAGTGATCAAACCTTGACACATCAAGTATGTACTTTTCTCAAGAAAATAGACTTAAACAAGTTAGAAAAATAGAAAAAAAAACACAAACAAACCAAACAAAAATATATGCAAATAAATAAAAGAAAGTGAAATGCATGTCCTAAATTAATGATATACAAAGAATGTAAGAGCATGTAAGTGGTCTTATTAATTAATGTGACATGTCATCTTCTTTGACCACCTATTATACTTTAAACTTTGAGGCCATCTTTACATCATCACACCTTTTTGTTTTCTTATCCTTATTGGCAAGATAGAATTTAGACAACTCACATACCTTGACACTTATGATGTTTATTTGTTGGCTTAAGTCTTCGACTTGATTTTCAAGTGTCTTTGCCATTTTCTTTAATTTTCCTTCACCTTTATATTTCTGCACTTTACTCAAATTAAAACAATATAACGTTATGTGACAAAAAAATACCACAATAATGACAAATGGACACAAACTTACCTCTAACCTTACCTTGGTTCAGCTTCTTTGAGGTTGATGTTTCATGTGGTTTTTCAAAATGATTTGACTTTGAAACGACTTCTTTAATTTAGAGTATCTACAACTTGGTTTCCTTTGACAAAGGCAATACGTTTAGATGTAGTGGAAACAAATGATGAGGCTAGATGTTCTTTGCCTTGAGAAGTTGTGTATTTTAAACCTGTTCTATCATAACTGGACTTTTGAAGGCTCAACATTTCCTCCAATTTCCGTGTTGTAGTTTTTTGTTTGCACTCCTGAAAATTGTTCAGTTCCTTTTCTAGTGCACCCTTATGAATATTTAACCTTAATATTTCAACATCAGAGATTTTCAAACTTCAGCAAGGTTATTCTTTTCATTCTCCACAACTGTGAGTTTACTGTACAGTTTTTTGTTGAGTTTTTTAGCTTGACCACCTCTTCATATAAATTATTATAGGCTTCGTGTACACTTAACTCATGGTTAGCATCAACAAGAGTTATATCAGAGTCACTATCATCACATTCCCTTTCAGATTTTGTTAGTATAACGTTAGGAAAATCATTAATAACAGTAGAAAAAGTTATAAAAAAGTTTTCATCATCAGATAATAAACTTGAAGTTTCAAATTTTGAATTATCACTAAGTATGACATTCAATACTTTTCTTTTGTTTTTGTTAAAATTTGGACATTCAGCTCTTATGTGACCATATTCTAAGCATTTATGACACTTTACTTTATCATTTTTTGTAAATTTTTCTTTATTCCGTTTTTTAAAATAATTTTTCTTTGCAAAAAATTCCTTACCTCGCTTTTATTTTCTAATAGCTTCCTCGTTAAACAAGAATTTTCTAAATTTTCCTGCAATGAGATCTATATCCTCATCGTTCAGATTTTTTTCATCAGAAAAATCATCTTGATCTTATTTTATAGTTTTTAAAACAATGGACTTATTTTTTCTTATTTGAGAAAGTGATGACTCATAAGTTTGCAAGGAACTAACAAGTTCTTCCACCTTAATCGCATCCAAATCGTTGCTTTCATCAATGGCTGTCACTTTTGGGAGAAATGTTTCAAGCAAGGACCTTAAAATATTTCTCACGACCCTTGAATCCTTCATTTTCTAGGTTAGATTAAACCTGGAATTCATAATATTATTCAGTTTAGCGTAAAAATCATTAAAAATCTCATATTCCAACATTTTAATCTCTTCAAATTTTAATGTTAGCATCTGCAACTTTGAATTTTTTACTATTTTTGCACCTTTATGTGTAACCTCCAAAATATCCAAAACTTCTTTAACAATCTCACATATAGAGATTCTTTTAAATTTTTCCGGCAATACAACCATAAAAATAGCATTCAATCCCTTGCTTTTCCAATTACAAATGTTGATTTCATCTTTCATCCAAACATCTATAGTTGTCTTAAGTTTAGTCCATTTTCATTCAACTGCATACCACACACGTTCATCCAAAGACTCATATGAACTTTTCAATAAGCATAGTTTTCCCTATCGAAATGTGGTGAGATATACAACGACAATGACGTGTTCTACGAGAGCACGGATCACACTCGGATGAGTAAACTTAGCTCTGATACTAATTGAAATTACCCAAGTACCCATGTATATTCACGAAAATTGTTCTACCGATTTACTTGAACAAATTGGTTAGTCCTCAACTATGCAATTATTTAATAATTAAGCACTAATATAAAATAAATAAATTACATAACACTAAGATTGGTTACGAAGGGAAACCCTTTAAAGAACTCTTTAAAAGTAAAACCCTACGGGGCAACCAAATTTAGAAAAGTCAATTTTATTATTTGAAAATCAAGTTACAAGTAAGTTCTCAATTATAAAACTTTTGTCAATTGACTATTTTACTTGACCAGACAATCGACTCGTTTGTCTCTACTACAGCAGTAGCTTAAACTTTTGACAATTTTCAAACATTGACTTTCTTATGAAACTCCAATGGTTAAGACTCGACAAATTAATTTGTCAACATGGGGTGAGTCTGTCGCAAAGACGTCTCTTGACATAATGCTGACACCCGTGATAAATTCTCTTTGCAGAAACATATTTCAATTCAACTTCTTTTCTGAATAAGAGTAGATTCTTTAGGACTCAGTTTCACACTTCTGACTTATCTAACAACCCATAATATCTCCTAGATAAACTTAATATTATTATAGATAAAGTTAATAAATAATTTACATTCATCCAAAATTATAAACTTAAGGATACGACAAACTCTATCATTTTAGTCACCTAGTCTTATCCAAACTTATCAAGTTAGTCACCTAGTCCTAACCAAACTCTTGCATCTACAAAGGTGAAAGTCTCGCAAGAGATTTCTCCAGGCGATTTCCCATGGGAACTCGTGGAGCATGATATGTGCTTTGAAGTTCTCCAAGTGATCCACAAGGTCTTTCGATCCATTGTGCATCTCTATTTGCGGCACTTTAAATTTGGACGGAAGCAGCATGGCCATGATTTCCGCACTGTATGGTAAATCCGTCCGACTCAATAATTGTTGAATTGAGGAAGATCTTCCTATCTTTTTTGCCATCTCTTTGTACTTCCCAGCCATGATACACAGTTCATCATGCAGTTTTTTATTCTTTATATCTTTCACGTCCAATCCTCCATTGCTATGCGTCTCTCCTTCCCCTGCTCACTGTGGCTGGGGGTGGTAGCGTCACTAATCTCGAGGTTTCGGCGTTTCAACTCTTCATTCACTTTCCTAAAGTTTTCCATGGCATCTGATGTTGTCTTCAGTTTCTCCTCTGTGGTTGCAAAGCGAGTCTCCAAATTAGGAGGCATTGTTTCTGGATCACGAGTCATTTGAGAAAGTGTCACGATTGACATGGGGAATCACGTTGACGTCCAATGAAAAACTGAAATCATAGAGTATAGAATCCTATAAACAGTGCCACTATAAAGGATGTATCCCGCCACCGATCGTCATCGTTAACTTACAAGTCGTTACATGAGTGGCACTATGTGCATGTGAGAATGAAGATGGGTTACAAAGAGTAAAGAAGATTTTGATATAAATTAGATGAAGCTAAAGACTGATTTTATAGTGATAAAAATGAAAACAAGACAAGCTATCATCTCTCCTCTGTTGTTGTCTACTGATGTTGATTTTGTATTTGAACTCTCTCTTGCTCTTACTCATCTATTCGTGGTTGCAAGTCATGAGTATATCAGTCCGTAAATTTATTCAATTCCTTAGTTTCTTGCTCTAACATTTTATTTTTTCTATCTTTATTAGCAAGTTTTTTACACAACTCAGATATTTTATTGTTAAGCCGATCAATCTCACTTATCCTTGCTAGTAACCTCTAAGACACGGTCGTAACAGAGACAGCGTATTGAGCACTAAGCATTCTTAATTCTTCAATAACATCATAATCAGTCCTACCAAAAAAATATATCTCTGCTCCTATCATGGTGTTGATGGCCTAAGGAGAGAAAATTAGTGGTTGAGGCGTAAATGATTCTTGATTCAAACTTGGAACATTAATGGAAGAAAGTTACTCACCATAGCATCATTATGGATAAATAGAAACTAGGTCAATGAACAATATGATAATTTTTCTGCAAGTATTCGATGGATTAAAATGGCCCATTTTAAATAGAAACCTAGAGCCTTCAAATCTTTGCAAAATCATATTTATCAACAATATCAAGTGGATTTGAATCTATTTGCTCATTAAGTTGATAGAGATAGACCTAGGCTTTGTAGCACTTGACAAAATTTGGGCAACTCAACACTTTGCAACACTTGTTGGGACCAGAGTGGCTCCAATTATTTAGCTTTCTACAATTTCAACTAACGCACCGTTTTCGTCAGTTCATTGTTTACTGCAGTTCCTTTTTAATGATGCCAAAAGAGGTATAATTTTTGGACTAGAATATTAACATGTTCTTTCCAATGCTTTATTTTATAATAACATTCTTTGAATTATTAAGCATGTTTATCAATTGCTTAAAAAACTAACGTACATTCTAAATGTGGAGCTTAAATATTACTAAAGGTATCAGAGTTCTACTAATTATTTATCATCATAAAAAAAGAAGAGATTATTGCACCCAATGTTTCAAGTTTTATATAATTATATATCTACATATAAATTTTAATAATAAAAAATGAATTCAAGAATAAAAAAATCTTAAACTTAAGGTGCCTACATAATAGAGCCAACTACATTAACGAATCAAGCATAAGCAAGAGATGAAACAAGCTTACAAATAAAACTCTTAGAGTAATTTTTTACATCGCTTGAAAAATTTGAAATTCTATTAAGGTTCAAAATTGATATTTTCTCATAAAACATTAAATTGCATTTTCTACATATGAATGATATTTGTTTGAAAATTAAATTTGAATTTTTTAAAATATGATTGATTGTCATCCTTCACATGTGTATAACATAAATAAAAATTTGAATTTTGAAAATTTGAAAGATGATTAAATTGTCATATTTCATATGTGCATGTTTTGTTTGAAAATTTTTAAAATTGATTGATATTCTGTTGGACATATGCAAAATATAGATGATTTTGTTTGAAAAATTTGAAAAATAAATAATGCTAATTTTGTCATATGTGAAAAATAAGAGATTAAATTTAAAATTTTTTAAAAATGAATGATGTTGTCTTTGACAATTGCAAAAATGAGAAACTTTTATTTGAAATTTTGAAAACTGAGTAGTGCTCCTTTTTGACATGTGAATATTTTTATATTTAAAAATAAAATCTCATATGTCTATAAATAGCTCAATTGAGATCTTCAAATTTACAATAAGAGCATACACACATCAATTACAAGTTTTACAACATTCATTCAAAACTTTCGATCTCTTTTCTCTAAACATTGAACCTTAACTTTTGTTCATTTTGAGAGAGATATAGTTTACGCTATACTGTTTTCATTTCACTTATTGAGAAGTGTTTTCTGATGACCTACCTACTATCAGTTTTTGTATATATAAAAGAGTGTGCGTAACTCTTATACGTGTAGAAAGTGTTCTACATAGAGAATAGTTGAATTATCACATAAAAGGTGATTGCAAGTATAGAAGGTGTTCTACACGGATTCTTTATAACAGTATTGTTCAAAAGTATAATAGGTTTCTATTTCTACCTGAAAGAGGTTGAATACTGAATTTGAAAATATTCAAGAAGTAGTTTGAGACGACAACATAGGCTGTGAGGCATGCAATCATTGGCATCATATGTCTAAGTTGTAACTGTAGTTTTCACATTCATGTAGCTTAGAAAATAGTAATATTGTCATCATTTATGTTTAAATCTCATGGTCTTCTCAATGTGCCACCGAAAATTCTTATGTGAATTATTATTCTAATTATGATTGTTTGTGTATAGAAAATTCTATACACCACACTATCATCCCCTCTTGTCTTACTATGTAAGATATGACACTTTATCATCTAATGATGATAAATAAATTATATCTTATATAGTTGGCTAAAAATAAGATAGGAGTATGGAGTATAGCATATATTGGTGCATCCATGTTAATTAAAGAGAAAAATAATAGACATTTATAGTATTTATGAGCAATATTTAATACTATCCAAAAAGTTCAAATGAATATTAATAAACAAAAATTCTATGCAGTCATTTTTGCGTACTCTTTTACACTATTAATATGATTGGTTGCACATTAAAAAAATGATACAGCCAATCACGTAATAGAGTGAGTAGAAAAGACGTAAAAGTGACTAAATATAGCATTAATATATTTTTCCCTCTAAACTTAGCATCTATGTAAATTTAAAAAAAAAAAAATCAAGATGTTTATAATATTTATGAGCTTTTAAAAAGATGCATATATGCAAAAGACAAAATACTACCAGCAATTACTATTGCATTATAAATATTATTTGCAACGAATGCTAGAAAATGAACATGAGCTTCCCAAATTCTGATTTACATAAAGATTAAAGTAATTCTACTCTAAGGCCGGTCTAGTCTCCAACACCACACACTAGTGATGTGGTAAACCGGTTTATTTAAAAATGGTCTAATAAATTTCCTTTCTGCCCTCCCTCTACTAGTCCCTCTCCCCCCTCCCAAAACCGAGTCTCCCTCCTTCTTGGTCTTCCGCCTCCCTCTACGAATCCCTCTCCCAACATCGAGTGTTAGTGCCACATAGAAAGTAATTTCAAAACACCTCTCTCTCTCTCTCTCTCTCTCTCTCTCTCTCTCTCTCTCTCTCTCTCTCTCTCTCTCTCATCCAGAAATCCTAACATACATACCCATTATATATTCATTATTTTCATATTGGTTTTTCCTTATTGTTTCTAACACCTTAACATATATCTGCTTTTCTTAACACTAGGTACGTACTTTCTCGGATTGATTAAGCTTCTTGTCTTGTCTATGATTTTATAAAATTTTCTAAAAATTCTTGATCTTTGTTTGAATGTTCTCAAGACAATCTCAACGGATGATCCGTTTTCCATTGTTACAGGTTTTACTTTTTTGTAGCTTTTTTTTCCTAACAAGTTTAAGGCTGTCAATCATGTTATTATAAGATTGACACCACTTTTTCTCTATTTTTTTTTATCAAATTATATAAACTTTCTTTATTTTCTGTAAAACTAAAATATCGATCTGAGTATGGATGCAATTGTGGCCTCCCTCCTTCTTCGTCTCCCCCCTCCCTCTGTGAATCCCTCTCCCTGCTCCCAAGACCAAGTCTCCCTCCTTCTTCGTGAGTTTGATTGCTCTCCCCCCTCCCTCCTTAACAGTTTCATCTACGTTGGTGCCGTACAAACTCATTTCTGTTGGGCAATCTCATTTCCAGTGGTACCCTACATTGGTGCCTACTAACAATCTCATTTCCATCCAAGATGTCTACATTCGTGCTATCTCTAAGGTTCGATCCCCTACTCAGGCCGACAATATGCAGGTTCTCTATTATGCCAAAAGTTGTTTCTCCCAACCAACAAAGTGGCTTGTTTTCTCTCTCTTGAGTGGCTACACTCCTAGAAAAAGTGGAGAGTAAAGAAACGAATCATTTTACTCTAAAAATAAAAAATAAAAAAGCCAACTCATCTGGTTCTCTCTGGTGTGTGGTGTTGGAGGCTTTAAAGACCTAAGAGTAGAATTACTCTTAAAGATTAATGATGAAGTGTTAGAAATACATAATTAAGTTGTTTTAGTGAGTGATTTATTACATTAAAGAAGGGTTGAACACTTAATTATGCATAAAATTTTAATACTCAATGAAAATTTTATTGATGCTAATATTTTGCAAATCAAAGCCTCATATTTGTCCTTGGAATAATTAAACTATAATATCATTTTTTATTGTGTGTTGTAGGGCATTTATGGAAGGAAAGAAAGAGTGGGGACCATAAGAAAATAGAAGAATTGATTTTTAATGGGACCAATCAGATAAGAATAAAAAAATGCCCAGCACGAGAGGGCCCTCAACTCTGGACGCAGTGCATCTAGGACGCAGGTCGTGGCCTCAAGGGAGGAGAGCCAATCACGCATGGACAGCAGATCACGAGCAGGAGCACACAGCAGGCCAGACCGAGCAGAGTCAATTCATGCAGATGGAGGGGCACATTCGTATTACCTGTGTGGGCATTAGACACAGACTTTAGGCGGCTAGTGAATATCTTTGGCTATTTTTTTTACGTTATTTGTTTTTCAGTAGTTCTTAGTTGTTCTTTCTTTCCAACCCTAGGCGGCGGTTGGCCTTTTAGTTTTACATTTTGTTTTTTTTTTCGTGGAGATTGAACGTCCAGACCTTAGGCGGCTGGTTTTGCATTTTTGACTTGTTTTGAATTGTGGTTGTTCGGCTGGAGTTTTCTTCCTTAAGTTTCTTGGAGGTAGTTGGCTGGTTTTTGGACGATTTATTTTTTTGTCTTACCTTTCGTTCCAGACCTTAGGCGGCTGGTCATTTTTTTTACTTTATGTATTGTTCTTTTTTTTTTTTTTTTTTTTTTTTTCGTTAGCATTGCAGAACAGGGGGAACTCTCTCTATCTCGGTTTGGATTTATTTTTTTCGTTTCTTTTAGTTTTCATTCAGCCGGTCGATTTCATTTCTACTTGTTCTTAGTTCATAGGGGTTGAGTCGGTGGAAGGCCTGCTCTCTCTCTCTCTCTCTCTCTCTCTCTCTCTCTCTCTCTCTCTCTCTCTCTCTCTCTCTCTCTCTCTCTCTCTCTCTCTCTCTCTCTCTCGGGTTTCATTATTTTTGGCTTTTGAGTTTTATTGTTCGGTTGCTTTTCGTTTCATTGCTTGTTCTTTTTTTTCGTGGGTTTGCATAATATTGTCCTTTTTGGCATTTGATTATTTGCTGCACAATGTCTTTTTCTTGATTTTATTTCTTTTGGTTACCATTATTCTGCATTTATTTTCTTACAGTAACTTGAAATGTTAGGATTAATCATTTTTTAGCATTTTACTAATTTAGAGATGATAGGCTAGATTTTAGACTTGAGATTTAATGAGTAATCTATGACTATTTTGGATTGGATTTTCTTCAATGTTATTTGATTTTAATGATTAACTTGTTGGATAATATTTCAATTTATATCTAGAAATGATTGAAGTTCTTTGTTCTTGGTTTAGATTAGTTGTAGACGTAAAGGCACAATTAATACTTGAAGAAGTAACAAGACTTTGATGGCTTTCTTCCAATATTTTATAATTGTTATATAATTTTTCAAGTGGTTTTATTAGGCTAAGATTGGGGTTCATTGTTATATTATCCGACCATAACTTCTAGGAATTGGGGCATGGTTGAGAGAAGATGAAAAGAGAAGTAAATTCATCTCCAAATCAGTGGGTGAAAATTGTATCCCAAGTGTTTGTTTTATTGTTTCTTACAAGTTTAATTCATTTGCTACACACTTTCTATAAGTATCTTAGTTTTAGTAATTTTAGAATCATAGATTTATTTTTATTTTCAGTTTAATTCGAGATTGAACTTCCAACACAACCACTAATCATACTTGTAATTTAGTCCACATTTCCTTAGTAAATAATCTACATTTTAGTTCAAGACTTTCTTCTTTTCAAAATTTCTTGTTACCATAAACGTCCATATTTTATCTTGTGATTATAAACGGTTTACTTAATTCATATTACCCATGTGAATCTGATCTTGAGATTTACCCTTGTATTACTTTTGTTGAACCCAAGGTTTCAAGTTTCATGTGATTATAAATCTACACATGGATTTTGATGATAACAAATGAATTCAAAAAATAAAGGAGTTTCAAACTCAAGTTGTCCATACAATAGAGTCAAGCACATCAAAGAACCAAGTATGAGTAAGAAGGAAACAAGTTCACATTAAAATCATAGAGTAATGTTGTAAATCTCTTAAAATTCAAAATTAGGATTAATGTTCAAAATTAATATTTTATCATAAAGCATTAAAATACATTTTGCACATGTGCATGAATATTTTTGAAAATTAAATTTGAAAATTTTGAAAGATGATTGATTGTCATCTTTTACATGTGCATGCCTTGATTAAAGGGTTGAACTTTGAAAATATTAAAGATGATTGATTGTCATCTTTTACATGTGCATGTCTTGATTAAAGGGTTAAACTTTGAAAATATTAAAGATGATTGATTGTCGTCTTTCACATGTGCATGTTTTATTTGAATATTTTCAAAAGTGATTGATGTTTTTTTAGACTTATACAAAAGGTAGATGATTTTGTTTGAATTTTTTAAAAAGTAAAGTGTGGTTCTTTTGTCATATACAAAAAGTAAAAGATTAGGTTTGAATATTTTGAAAAAGAAAGTATGCTCCTTTTGTCATATGCAAAAAGTAAAATATTAGGTTTGAATTTTTTGAAAAGGAAAGTGTGCACCTTTTGTCATATACCAAAAGTAAAATATTAGGTTTGATTTTTTTGAAAAAGTGAATGACGTTGTCTTTGACATGTGAATTTTTTTAAATTTGAATATGAAGTCTCATATGCCTGTAAATAGATCATTTGAGAGTTTCACATTCACAACATCCAGAGCATACAACATTCATTCAAAGCTTTCATTCTCTCTTCTCTAAGTATTGAGCCTTAATCCTTGTTTATTTTGAGAGATATAGTTTGCGCTGTATTGTTGTTATTTCACTCATTGAGGAGTGTTTTCTGATAACCTACCTACTATCAGCTTTTGTATCAGAAAAATTGTGTGTATAACCCTTGTGCGTGTAAAAAGTATTCTACACGGGAAATAGTTGAATCACCACATGTAAGGTGATTGCAAGTGTAGAGGGTGTTCTACACGGATCCTTTGTAGCGGTATTGTTCAAAGGTGTAATAGGTTTCTATCTCCACCTGAAGGAGGTTGAATAGTGAATTTGGAAATCCTCAAGGGGTAGATTGAGGCGAGGACGTAGGTAGTGGGGCCGAACCTCGTTAACATACTGAGTTTGCTTCTCTCTTACCCTTACTCTTTATATTTATTGTTATTTCATATTTTGTTTATATTTTATATTATATATTTGATTTATAATTGTTATTTTTTTAATACAACTCAATTCACCCCCCTCTTGTGTTAGTCATCTGGGCAACAACTTTGACAGCTTCTATGCTTGGAAGACAAAATTATATGTTGATCAAGTTTTTGGCGCCTTTGTCGGGGACAACAGGTGTTTGTCAAAGCATTATCTTTTTCCTGAAAAAGACGTTTGTGGAGCTGTGAACCTCTTCACAGCCTGAGTGATATCTTTACCTCTTATTTTACTTGTTTACTTTTATCTTATTTTGTGCTGAACTTGCATGTCTGGTTGGCCTAGAGATAGCACATATGGACTTGCTAGGACTGAATCACCGACCTCATCATTGAGTGCATCATCTGTTTCTCTTAATTCAGCATTTGAATCATCATTTGACACTCAGAGTAACATGACTGAAGAAGAAGGACACAATGATAGGGAAATGGTAAATTCCAATAGGACACTTAGAGAATATTTGCATCCTATTAGGACCACCACTCCATCATGCATCATTACATCTTTGAATGTTCATAATTTCAATTTTAAACCTGGAATGATACCATTATTGCCTCATTTCATGGGATGGATTCTGAAAATTTCTACTTGCACCTCAAGGAGTTTTAGGAAGTATGCTCCACATTTTTGGATCAAAATTGTACTGAGGAGATTGTTAGATTGAAGTTCTCTCAAGGACAAAGCAAAAACATAGTTGAATGCATTAAGGTCAAAATCCATTGGAACATGGCAAGAAATGCAAGTTGAATTTCTGAAAAAGTTTTTCCTAATGCATCGCACCAATGCTTTAAAAAGAAAAATCATGAATTTTTCTCAAAAAGAAAATGAAACTTTTTATCAAAGTTGGGAAAGATTCAAAGATCTCTTAAATGCTTGTCCACACCATGGTTACGAGAATTGGCGCATCATTAATTTTTTTTTTATGAAGCTTTGGTACCTAAGATGCTACAATTTGTCGAAACCATGTGTAATATAAGGAACTGAAAGAAGCATTTGTATATTTTGATTACTTGGCTGAAAATACTCAATCATGGGACACTTCTTGTGTCTATGATAGAGCTGAACCATTGAGGACTGTGAGTGAGAGGGGGTAAATATGTTTTAAATGAGGAGGATGATTTGAAAGCCAAATTTGCCTTATTGTAAAAAAAAAATTGGAGGCGATTAAGTTGAAGAAAGTGTATAAAATTCAAGGCATTCCAAAACAAGGAAAATATAACATTTGTGAGGATATTAGCCATGTAACATCTGAATGTCCTACTATTCCAGCTTTTAAAGAAGTTTTGTGTGTTGCTTCTCATCCTGTTAACATGATTTCTAAACCTTTTCCTGCACCATATTCTAACACTTATCATACAGGTTGGAGAAACCATCCTAATTTCAGTTGGAGAAATGATCATCACACAAATTCAGCACATCCGGGAGCTCGTGCACCTCAATATTCAGTTCATACCCAGCAAAATGCACTAATTCCAGCCCCTAGAAGACCCATGGATGACCCATTGTGAAAAATGATGATAATAAATTGAAAAAGAATATGGAACAAGAAAAACAATCACATATGACATAAGATTTACGTGGTTCGGCAAATTGCCTACGTCTACGGGAGCTGCAAAGGATTTTATTATTGAGGAATATCACACCACAACGATGGATCAATCAGTATACATCTACAGTGTTTCTACAGTACGGTCATATGATATAATAATCTTATATATAGTCAAACGGCAAAAAAAACCCTAGAGCTGTGTAAAATGCATGCTCGCTCGAGCTGCGTGTCTAGCGCACGTCGAGTGAACTTCCCTCCCGTATCCGCTCAAGCTCACTGTCGAGCTGACATCGAGCGTTCAACTTTGCCTGACTTCGCTCGAGCGACCAATGCCTCCGCTCGAGCGAAACTTCCTTCCGCATCCGCTCGAGCTCACTGTCGAGCTAACATCAAGCATTCGAATCTGTCTAACTTGGCTCGAGCGGCCAATGCCTCCGCTTGAGCGGTGAGGACCAGACTCCACAGTACTCAACAAATGGTGCGTGAAAAACATCTGAGTGATGCAGTGAGTTTTGTTCTCCTTCTCCATAAGGTAAAAACTTTTCAACATAAAAAACTAAAGACAACGATCTATATATGTGAACAAGAAGAGCTTGATTCTCCAATTGGAAGAATACCTAGATGCAAAACATTGAAGATTGTGAGGAAAACAATTGAAAGAAATGGACTCGAACAGGTACAAAATCTGGATGCATTGTGGTTACCACCCATGAGGGCCACACGGGTGCTTCGAATTCTATACCAAAGGAAAAACAATTGCCTCATCCTCTTGACTTCAGTGTATTTTTTCATAAGCTATGGTTATTCTTCACCAACCCAGATCAGTGGCGTTTCATATTTTAAATTCCACACAGATGTCTTGTAATAGATCATCCAAAAGTCTGAAACCCAACAACCATCACAGACTTGAGTAGGCAAAGAAATGGGAGAGAGAGAGAGAGAGAGAGAGAGAGAGAGAGAGAGAGAGAGAGAGAGAGAGAGAGAGAGAGAGAGAGAGAGAGAGAGAGAGAGAGAGAGAGAGAGAGAGATGGATTGAGGAAACTCCCAAAAAGTGTATAACTTTGATGAAGAGAAGAATTTATTTGGAGAGAAGTGGTAAGGAGGTATGAGATTAGTTGTGCATTGTCGTATGCAAAGGAAGGTGTTTGCTTTATTTAGGAGTTAGCATGACGCGTGGGAGTAGAGTTTGAGTTATGTGATTCTTTCAGAAGGTGTTTTTTTTTTTTAAAAGTGCTGATGTCATATTCGTGCACGGGTGGTGCATGGTCTCGCCTGCATATAGAATGACTATTTTGCCAATCAATTAATCTATCCATCCCCTGGTTTTCAAAATGCATGCCGCACTCTTGACATGGCGAACCCTGTCCAAAGCCAACATCACGATTTAACTCAATTTTGCATTGGGGTTTAATGAAATTCAAATCACACGCCGCTCAGACCTCTCAACTCTTCCCTCTCATGATCCTCCCTTTTTCCTCTCACGATGCCCTCAAACCAAAACCGTTTCCCTCTCACTTCCCTCCTCCTCCCTCTCACTCGACTCTCCTTCTTCTTCTCTCTCACCCCTTCTTTCGCATGCCTGACCCTCTACCCGCACTCCATCACTCCGGCACACGACAAAGAAAACTTATCCGAAGGGTCACCATTTCCGTACGGCACAGCATCGGCTTGACCCTCTGCCCACACTCCATCGCTCCGGCCTGACCCTCTGCCAGCACTCCATCGCTCCAGCCCGACCCACCGTTTATTATCTTGCAAAGGTAAGATCATTAAAGAAAAATGCAACAAATTTTTCTAGGTTTTGGTTTATATTTTTCTAGGTTTTTATTTTTCTCTTTTCGTTACATCTATCCATTTCTAGCATATCTGGTATTGTGTGTTTTTGTGTTTATGGATGTGAGATTTGATCCGCTGTTTGATCTGTTTTTTGTGGAGTTTTTTAGATTGTTGATGTTGTATGTAGCAACAAATTTGTTGGTTGTTGATAACATATGAAATGAGGGAGATGCTGGGATTGGTTGGAAGGGGAAAACACGGATAAAACACATATGAGCTTGATTCAGTACTATAGTCTTCAGTGAGGGTGTATTAATTTATAAATTTGGTTGGGATGGAGAGGGAAATCATGGGCATTATTGTGAATGGGTTTGAGGGAAAGGTTCTTGTAGCCACTAATTTTTTTTGAGTACCAATTAAGGTTTTTCTCAAGAGTAATGTTATCAGAGCTATCTAAAGTTTAACACTCAAAAAGCCCTCTCAATGTGGTAATGTTAAGACTATAATCTTAAGTTATCAAAACCACTTTTTGTTTCTGTTTTTTTAGTAAATCTGGTGGCACCACATGAAGACAATTATTTGAGCAGAAAAATGGAACTGACCAAATAGCATTTTTCTTACCTTAATGGTCCTAATTTTGTGTTGGAGTTGGTGAAAAACTCCTTGTAGAGACATTATAGTCTTCAATTGATCTTACTGCAATACTATAGTGTTAGTGAGGGTGTATTAATTCATAAATTTGGTTGCGATGGAGAGGGAAATCATGGGCATGGATTGTGAATGGGTTTGAGGGAAAGGTTCTTTGTAGCTACTAATTTTGTTTTGAGTACCAATCAAGGTTTTTATCAAGAGTAATGTTATCAGAGCTATCTAATGTCATTTAATGTAAAAGGACATCCATATATATAGATGAAAAAAGTAAAAAACATGCATATATAGAGCTTTATTTTGGGGAAAAGAATGAAGAATTTAGACTTATACCTGGGTAAAAAGATCATTATGAACATTCCTCACAAACATGAAAGGAAAATGATATGTTTAATTAAACTTTTTCACAAAACCCAAATATTTCTTCATTTTAATGGGAAAAAAGGATTACAAAAGGCTTTCTATTTGGCATTTTGTTTTAAATACATAGATAATTGTGCTTAACTTAACTCAGCATGTTTATAAATAATTGTGCTTTATTGCTTGTTAGCATTTTAACTTTTTACTTGTTTTGTTGAAAAAATAATGTCAAACTTATGTGAACAATAAATGCAAACAGATTTTTTCTTCCCATACCCCTAGTCAATCAACAAATTCTTATTTACTGGCTTCGTGATTTCTATATGATGCTTCGTGGTTTAAATGAAGGTTTATATTCTATTTTATATTCTGCTCCTACCTTGTAATAATTCTGAAAATTTGTACATGCACGTGATAATTCAGTTTTGCACTTAAAGTAGTCATTGCGTTCGATATTGCTTTATATTTTCTGGGGATCATTTGTCAATCATCATGTAGATCACCTATGGCATCGAGTCAATCATCATCTTTTGTAGTTAATGATCTTGAAATTGAATCACCGAATTTTTGGTGTGGTTTGAAATCGCCATTAAAGATCTCCTACACCCACAAAAATCCTGGGAAGGAAATTTTATGCTTGTCCAAATTATTACACGGTAATTAACCTCCCCCTTTTTTGTATTGCTTTTGAAATTAATGTACAAAAATGAGTCAATTTACCCAAGCTTGAAATTCTTGAATTGTCTACAGGAAGAAACAAGATGCCAATTCTTCATTTGGGAAGATATATTTCAATCAGTAATACGTGAGAATGTAAACAACAGAAGAGAGAATGAACTGCGGAAGAGGGAGGATGCATTATTGTTGCGTGAATATGAAACTCAAAAAGAAAAGGACAAGCTAGTAGAGAGAGCATATGCTTAACAAGCAAGAGGGCAAACTGGGAAGAATGATAGTAGAGAATAGGATTGGTCGTATTTTGTTGTGTGTACTTTGAATTGTCTCGCTTGTAATAGGTTGGTTCTAAATGTAGATGTATCATGTTAGTTTTAGATATAAATAAGGTTGGCAAGATTTTTGTTGTATTTTACCGCCTTGCCAAGATTATGGTTGTGAATATCATCTGACTTTGTAAGGACTGCTTTTTCAATTTCTAGTAGACAAGCCTATTTAAGCATTTCTCTTGCAAAAGCATATTCACTTTCACTGTCTATGGCATTTTTGTATACTGCCGCTTCCTATACAAGCATGTTCTACACCACTTAAATTCACATGTACTTTAATTTGTGGTTTTGCCTTTTCTGGATTTACATTGCCAACGAGCATGTTCTACAAATCCATTTGGGGCACGTACAAATTTATTGAAGTTGATATGTCAAAACCTGTTACTATTAACCATATTTTCCCAAAATTTACATCAACTCATATATAAAATTTCATTAAAATTTTGCCATGGTTTTTGTGGACAACCTAGTTCTTAAAATTGTCACCTGTAGTTTATATACAATATTAATGGAGAGTACCATCCATATGCAAGGAAGTAATTTGTAACTCATGACCATTCACAAGAAACGCTACATGCTGCCCAATGCTCCACTTCATATACAAATTGGAAAATAGAATTTATCCACTTCATATACAACCATGAATTTACAAATATATTATCCACCTCATGTACAAATTCCTTTACAAAAGTTATACATCTTTCAACTTCTTATAATCAATATTCAACTCCTATGCCATTGCATCCAAAAAATAAGTCAAAATATTGTACGTATTCCACGGAGTTGAGTGGGATCAAAAAGCACTTTGGGGCATATCTCAAGAGTGCCTGCAAGATATTAAATGCAAATATCAACCAAGAGTTATCATTCCTATACATATATAATAAACTTTCAAAAATCTTCACATTCATAACAAATTAATTCGAAAGCAAAATGGTTTCAGAAGTCAAGCTTCTAAATCCCAATAGCCAAAATATCTATTTCACTCGTATGTTATATTTCACTCCGTATGAGTCGAATGCCGAGATAATAGAAAATGCTCTCCCCACATTTCAATGGAAGTAGACCAAGATGACGATGATCATTCTCTCCCCCCCATACAAACTGCATATGCACAATGACAAATATGTTAAAGAGCAAAAATTATGGTTACCAACACCAAGGGAGTTCCTGGATGTGCTAGTGAGGAACTGCGATTATATATATATGCTATTTGACGAATTAAAATAGACATTAGCAATCTAAAGTCTGTGATATCAGTGTATTGCAGAAGATTTTTTTTTTTGATAAGTAGTGTATTGTAGAAAATTAAAACTCATGATCCAAAAAAACGTCGTCAAATATTCTCCCGCTCACCATAGTTGACAATGACGCTATGCTCAATTGTCTATCTTTCTTTCACCACAGTTCACAAAATGTTGATATCAAAATACACATACATTATCCAATGCTGCTAAATTTCATGGGGCAAGCTTGGTGTAGACTAAACATATGCAAAATTTATAAATTACTATAATATACATTAAAAATGGAAAATTTTTGAAAAATATATAAATGCGAGAAGGTGAAAATAACCTCACACCTGATCATTGGCTGTAGGCGTTACTTGTGTTAGATTACTATACTGGGTTGGGATAATAACCTCGTCAACAGTAGCACCAACTTGTGACACCGGATTATAGTCATTTTGTGATTCGTCGTCAAATATTTTCCGCTTTATCTAAATTGAAAAATAGAAAATAACATCTATTATGAACATATGTATGCAATTCAATAACTTGAGAACTGACGAACAAAAATGTAATATTTGTTTCTTCTTTCTCTTCTTTGCAGCCTTCTCTACCATCGGGACCTTTCTTAGCGTTGGCGGCCTCCCTTTCCCCCGAACAACTTGTGGACTAAATATTTTCTTACCCCTTTCGACATCCACATTCTCTTTCACCTTTGTTGAGTAGGACTCAGGCTCTACTCCTACCAACTTCTGCTCAAACTCATCCAAGAAATGAAAGAAAGCATTCACATGCTCATCATTCCAAGATACACATGCCGCAAATGTTATACATCTTTTAACAACAAGGTCATACTGACGTGCATCCGCATTCACTCGACAATCATCATAGCTACTCTTAACCAGTGTGTATCTTCTCTTTGTATCTTTCCTCCATTTATCCAACACATATTTTTTCGGCAAAGAATGAATGTACTTCATCTGACATACTTTAAATACATGCCTGCAAATAATCTCCCTCATCTCAAACAGGGCACAAGTGCATTTAACTTCAAATTCATCTTCATTCAAGTAAACTATGTACTTCATAATTTTGGACTGTCCATCGGGAGTTGAAATTTCTTCAAAGACATCGTAGGTAGAAATGCTACCTACTGTGCTGACAAGTGAAAGGTTACATAAAAGCATCCCCCAAACCTCTACTTGGACCTCTTTAAATTTTGCATTCGTGTACAATGACTGAAACTACCTCTTAATTTTGAATGGGGAAATACATGAGATTGTTTGGTTACAGGATTGGAAATCAGCTGTCGTATATGTCTCCACCTTCTTCCTCAAGGCATTGTCAAATTGATTGACAAATTTTTTTAATGTCTTACCGGAATGCACAAATCCATTGAAGAAGGCGTCCATGCTTTTCGACAGTTGGGTAGTGCTTATACCAGCCTAGAATACACATTTCAGGAAAACTGGTACCCAAAATGACCTCTCGGTGTACAACCCCTACAACCATGCATTATCAGTAAGATCATACTTATGCATTAACTGCTCCCACTTCTCCTCGAATTCTTCGCAGCTCTATGTATCATAGACTGCATTTTGAATAGCAGTCTTCAACCGGTTGTATTCTGAGTGGGATCCCAATTTTTCAAGCAATTTCTGCATTATATACCAGAGACAATATCTATGCATTATGTTCAGAAATACAATGCTAATCGCATTCTTCATTGCCCTATCTTGGTCTGTTATTATGGCTTGGGGTGCTCGTCCATTCATACATTCTAACCATGCTTCAGATAACCACATGAAAGTACGTGTATCTTCGCTAGAAATTAAGCCTGCCCCTAAGAATATGGACTGGCCATGGTGGTTGACACCAACAAAGGGAGCAAACGACATTCTGTACCTATTTGTAAGGTACGTTGTATCAAACGTGATCACATCTCCAAAATATTCATATGCCGCTCGACTTCTTGCGTCAGCCCAAAATACATTCCTAACTCTAAACTCAGCATCCACATCCATGACGGAGACAAAGCCATCATTCATTTTCCTCAATCTCTTAAAATATTCATTCAGTGCTTCCCCACATCCTTTACCCATTCTTAGATGTCTAGCTCTGTCAATAAAATTTCTACAATATTTCTCTTGGAAATCCAAATTCTCATACCCCCCCGCTTCAGTCACAAGTGCATGGAAATTTTTATGCATCCGAATACCTGCTTTATCATTCAAGTCGAGCATCCTCTGACTGTATTCATCCAGATTTTTGTGAGATCTAAAAAATCTGAATTTTTTGGACTAACAGTACTATGATTGTGAACAAGATCTACACTGGTCAACACTCATTCCCCATTCACAAGGCGAGCATTTACCTTCACCTTACAATCCGTTTTTGTCGTTGGTTGTGGCTTCTATAAATTATTATGGTTAGGATAGTACTTGCCACTGCGTGCACAAGCAATTGTGACATACTTAGCATTCCCATCAAGATCTCTCTTCGTCCTTCTTATAATAACCTCAAAACCCTCTTGTTTGGCATATCGTTTGTAATAGACCAAAACCTCTTTATCAATACCAAATTTCATACTAGTTTTTGGAGGCTCAATCTTATTATCATCATCTGAAACTTCAAACATCCCCTCTGCATTTGGCAATATATTTTTGTCGGGTGAAGTTTCTGAAAAGGAAGAATGAATGGTCAGGATTAGAGTTTTTTTTTTTTTATATACGATGGATGGGGGGGTGGATATTGTTAAAAGTGTACCTCCAACATCCTTTTCACTTCCAACACTAAATGGCATAGATGATGAACCACTTGCGCAATTTGGTACGGGCATACTTGGTCTGCATGGCGACATTGTTGAGTGCTATATTTTAATTATTGTGTTATACATTAAGAAAAATACGGAGGTACGTTGAAAAAACCATAACAATTGACTCAAAATAACTAACTGGGTTGTATCTTCACCTTGTTTCAACTCCTCTAGATTAGTCGACGGAGGATATGGCATGGTTGGCCCAAAGGGTGGCATTGCTAGATGCTGCAATTACTCACTATGTTAGAATGACTCAAACCCACGCACGTAAAAAAAATTAAACAAATATTTATATGAAAAAAGAAATCAATATAGATAATTTATTTACCTGGCTACCCCAAGTATATGGATATGGAGTTGGATTTGTATTTAGATTCATCATATATGGCATTGTATTTGGATTTAGTGTATCATGATATCCCTACAATATACAAATAAACCATGGATTAATTAAAAGCTACAATATCTAACATATTGAGCATTTTCAAATAACCAATGTGTGTATCATACCTGGGTCGGTGAAGTCAATGTAGAAGGCTTGGGTGGCCTCAAATCTTCCTCTTTGCCCATCACGCTATTTGAGAAATCATTTGGGACAGTATATACTACATGTAAATTTAGTGGGCAACTTATCTACTTAAAATCAATAGCAATAACTCACCCTACAGACACATAACACTTCTGTCAATTTCAAACAACACCAACAAGTGATCCTTAGAAAATATTAACCACTATCGAACGCAATGGCTACTTTAAGTGCAAAACTGGATTTTCAAATAACCCAGCTACACGAAATGGATTGTGCAAGTTTCGACTTCACAAAATTCACATATAACCTCCAAGAATGTTGGATGGTACTCCCCTAATAATATTGTACGTACAGTTTTAATGCATTAAATATGTCTTTCTCTCCCTTAAATATGTCTCTCTCTCCCCCACATTTACTGCTTCATAAATGTAGTTATCTAATTTACTAAAGAATTCTGAATGTGGTCTCCAAGGTTAGTGATCTCTAGAGCAGGGAATCTTGATTTCAATGGAAACAGAGGGGGCCTTCATTTAAAACAAGACACAGCAACAATCATCATGTGATAAAGGTTGTGATCAATGATGCAAAAGGCTACAACTGTTCAAAAAAATAAGAAAATACCATGCAATGATGCAAAAGGCTAGACCTGTTAAAAAAAAAAAAATCAAATCTCATGATTTCATTTCTCATTTATCAATGAGGCCAACATGTATCATACTTTTATAAGCATTTATATATATATGCGTCATACCAAAATTAGCATCCATGAGAATAAATTAGACTGCTCTTGTCCACTAGTTGTACTCAATATTCATATTCTTTGCTTCAAATGAATTAAGTAAAACATTGTGATGATCAGTCAGAAGCTCAAAAATATTCCTACCTCAAACTAATTAAAAGCAAAGCATATATTTCTTTACCATTGATCAATCACACAAGCACAAATTAATGCCCCTAATGTTGCAGGCTTGCAGGTGCAGGGATGTCAAAGATTATTTTTATTTTTTACTTGCAACAAGGTCAATACCAGCTGCTTTAGGGAAAAGAAAAAGGATGGCACTGATTTGAATGCTGCCTTTAGGTACAAACTCGTTACTCCAGAAAAATAGAGGTGAAAAAAAATTCATGTGTATTAATTTGTTGCCGAAGACACCAAGGCTTCCAGTTTTAGGAGTTTTAAGAATGTTGTATCAATTCAAGACATCAGTACCATCAAGTTTGAAAATTTTTTAACACACAATGATAGTGTCAAATATCAAATACTTCAAAAGTATTAAAATTTAATGAATGGAAATGTCTAGATGACAAAGATAATGAATTCTGAGTAGCTTTATTGGTATTGTATTGTATATGGTGTCTGCTCTCAAAACATATTGTGTGCTTTCTTTCCTTAAGTTTTCGTATACCATGTTGTATAGAAAATAACTCTTTGTGTTTTCCCCTTACAGCCAGTCCCAGACAATAAATTTCGCTCATTTCAGATGTTATAAACAACCACAAAATCAGTGGCATACATACAACATCAACAACCCAAAAACACCACAAACACAGATCAAACAATACTGTAAATCGAAGATCCATAAACGAAAAAAATATAGAAATGAGTAATGCTAGAAATGGAGAGCTGAAACCAAAACAAAAAATTAAAAACCCTAGCCCTTAATTTCTTACCCTTGCAATACGACAGCCGGTGGGTCTGGGAAGCTAGGATACCACCAAAGGATTGTGCAGCGAAAATAAATAGGGAAGCTTTTCAATGTCGTATGGAAATAAACGCGCTGAGAGAGGAAGCCAAATGGAGTGATGAAGCCAAACGGGCCGGAGTGATGAAGTCACACGTGGCGGAGTGATGCACCCACACGGGGCGGGGAGAAGGTCAGGTCGGTGAAGGAAACCAGCTGGGGGTGTGGAGCAGAGAACGCGGTGAAAGATTTAAAAAAAAAAATGCCACGTTAGCTGGAATGCGATGGTTGCGTAAACAGTAAGTGGTTGCATAGTATAACTCTATGCCAATATCTAAACTCTCTCGAACTTAGGTAACAACAACAATAAAAATATTATGATAATAATTAATTCATATCTTCATTGTGGCCTTGTCTGATACGCTTTTGAAAATAGCGCCACACTGGAGGGCTGATAAATTGATCAATTTTTATATATTCAGCTCATAAGAAAAAACAAAGATATTCTATTGTTTCGGAAACTCAAAAAAAGAAAAAAAAGAATGAAACTCAAAACTGTACTTCACTTTCAAGTCACAAGTCTTCACAGTTTCAGTGTTTGATCAAACACGAAAGAATGCAAGTAACTAAAGTCATGCATGCAACAAATGCCCTAAATCAACTCACGAGTTTATATTGCTACGAACTAATAAAAATTATTTAAGCTTTTCATTCAACAAATATATACTGTAAGGTAGATCAGCAGAAAAATATAATGAAGGCCTTTAGGACATGAAGGAGCTTCGTTACAAGAAAATTGTTTATTTGTGATCAGTTAATTTTAATAAAATAATTATTTTTAATTAAAATTAATTATAAATAGTCTTTTAATTACAATAAATTAATTATAAAAATCATTTTTTTTATAGTGCTGAGACATCAAATCCAAGCATCTTTTGTCAAGTATCATGAATATATTTTTCATTCAGGGCTTCTTCTTTCTTCTTCTTCTTCTTCTTCTTTTTTTTTTTTTTTTTTTTTTTTTTTTTTTTTCTCATACAAGTGATGTTTCATCCAATTAGAACTCATCAAAACCCCGTAGCTACCTTTATTTGTACACAAAAGATTCCTTTAGGATCATAATTTGAGACACGCAAATAATCTGCATGGTAGACCCAAAGCAACATCCCATCATACTGATTCATACGGCATCAATTTCTCTCTTCTTTGTTTTTTCCCACACTTGACAAGGACATTCATTTCTCTGCTAGCAAAACAACGTGGAAACATTTTTTAAGCAGATTTCAGACATTTGAAAGGGTAAAGGATGAGCAAGTAAAATCCGAGGCTACCACTAATTATTGATTGGGGTTGAAGGAGACATCCCTCCTTGTGAAAAGACGATTGTTCCTTTAACCCACCTCCTTGTGCTCTATGCAATAAAGAGTAATTTTAGCTTCCCACTGCTACAGAGGAGATTGCCCTATTCATGAAAAGACAGGCATAAAAATCCAAACAAAATCATCTACCACACCATGATATTGTTAAATAAAATGGACAAAACAAGCAAACCCTCACGTGCACAGGCATATATAAACCACAGAGAAAGGAGTACATACCTAAATGAAACTCAGTTAAATGAAAGGGCGGGAAGGTTAAAAATAAAATATCAACAAGTTGGACCAACGGTTCTACCCTACTCGCTTTCTGGTGTGCATGTGCACAGGCTTAGACTGCGGCTGGCTCTGCGGGCCCTGCTGGTGTGCATGTGTTTGTTGATGCTGGCGCAAGAGCTGCGCCTGGAGCGGATGGTGATGAGGATAGCCATGATGTTCCGCTTGCTGTAGTTGAATCTCGTAAGGATTTACAAATGTGCCCAGAGCCAAAGAAGGCGGCATAGCAGCGGCAGCAGCATTCACCTGATTGAACCCAGTAGCAGTGACCGAACCTCCCGCTGCGGCCGCCTGGTCGAACCCACTGTTGAACCTTACGAGTTCTGGTTGGTTCTGATGCTGGTGACGCTGCGCGTACTGCTGTAGTTGTTGCTGCTGCTCGTAACTCTATAAAATCTCCTGTTGCTCTCTCGCAGCCACAGCCGCAGCCAATTTCTGTGCCTCAAATAACTGGTGCTGGTGATGCTGTGGCTGGGGCTCGCGAATCATCAATACCCCACCACGCGTAGAAGCCCCAGTGGTAATCCCAAGCATAGGCGACATGTTGCAGGGCAAAACAGCCGAGGACGAAAGATTGCCAGGGTGCTGCTGTTGGGTAATATATTCCGCGGGTTGAAGAATGGTGAGCATAGCCTGAGGGCCAATATAGGATGCAAGCTCCTTCTTGGCATTAAATAGATCAATCTGGACCTGTTTCAACCTGTGCTGAAGAATGGAGATGAATCCCACGCAGCCATACACTGGGTTCCGAAGAATAGCCTCGGCCTCGTACGCCAGCGAGTTCACGGCGTCTTCGCGCTGCGCCGCGTTGAGCTCGTTGAGAAGCTTGGCGACGTTGCTGTTGCCGAAGACCTTGTGCACACTGGCGAACTTTTGGGGTTGGTCCGGTGGGAAATAGGGTGCTAACACGCACTCTTGCGTGCACTTCCGCCTCAGAAACTTGCACGCTGCGCAGGAGAGTTCGATGACGACATTTTTGCCTTTCAAAAGCGGAAAAAAACAAAGAAGCCCAAAATCGCAAAAAGAAAAAGATTTACTACCGAAATATATATAAATGTTATATAAAACGACAAATGGAATTATTCATGAACGGCAATAGCCTAGAGAGAGAGAGTGTGTTTTTGTTGATCACTGATAATTAAATAATGAGGAAGCCAGCCATCAATGAGGGATGATGAAGGAGATAAACGAAAAGAGGAAGCGGGGGATGGTTAAAGGAAGCTTCATTTAAAGAATAAATGGATCATTAAAATTTTCTGGGGCATTAAAATCGTCTCGTATCGAAGCTATTAAGAAACCGACCCGATGAGTCAAAGATAACCAAAGACCGTCCTACACAGCAAGCAAAATGGAGGAAAAGGAAAACGAAGCCTATTAGAGCCTGATCGGCAGGACGATTGCCGATATTTCTCAAACTTCCACTACACTGTGAGAGATCGAGAGACAGTGGAACAGAAAATTACAATGAAACGAGAACTACTCGTTGTGAAATTACCAGAAACGTGAAAAGCCAATTAGAATGGCTTCGTAAAGAAGCTCTCGCCGCTTTCTCTTTCTGGCTCTCAAGAACAAGAACTCTCTCTCTCCAGAATTACACCATCTCAAAAATGGAAAGAAAAAAGTATCATCATATGGATCCTTCTAGATTCGTTTTAACGAAAAAAATAAAAGTTCTAAACCAAATCATCCGACGCAATGAGTCCGCTAGCGATCTCCATATCCACCCGGCTAGCTTCTCTCCGATTCCAAAAATTAAATAAATAAAGAAATATCAGAATCTCACATCGGGGGGGGGGGGGGGGGGGGGGGGGGGGGGGGGGGAGTGGAGTTTACGTTTAAGATATTGCTAAACTCCGCCGTCGCATCACAGTATCGGTCCCTTCTGTCTTTTTCTCTTCCTCTCGGTGCATCCCAAGGCCATGTGAAACCTGCAAAAAAACATAGACTCTAAGAACCGGAACTTCGATCGTCGTTTATGCGGAAGCCTGAAGGAACTCTTCAAAAAATGGAGACCGAAAACCTCAAGACTCACAGTGACGAGGAGGAGGGGAGGGGGAGGGATGGCTCTACAGTCTAGAGCGGTTGATCCGACCTTCGAGTTTCACGATGATCCCATTGGGAATTCAAAAAATAAATAAAAAAGAAAAATCGAAATCGGAAAAAAGAAGGAAAGAAATAGTCAAAACAACTTTTACAGAGAAAAAGAGAGATGATTCCATGTTCTCTACGTCAAAATTTAGAAAAATTCAACTAATCATCCGACGCCACAGACTAGACAAATTATTATTATTTTTTTCTTTGTGTAGTGTATAGATGATAATTAGAAAATTTTAATTAATTTAAGAATAATAAAACCAATACAATTTTAAAAAAATTTTAAAAAATATGATATGTGGTATGCAATAATGATAAGTAGCAAAATTTCAAAATTTATATACTTTGTATTGCCTACTGTTGAGATTTTGGTATAGTGGTTATGTCCGTTTGATCAATAAACTACTTTCTTTTATTTTTCTCAATACACTCTGATCTTTTTTTGTGTGTGACACGAACTTTGCAATCGGTTATTGAAAGGTCCATTACCTTTCCATTGATACAAATAGCAAATCAAGCAGTGTTTGATCACTGAGAGAGAACTAGTGTGATGAGAGAGAGAGAGAGAGAGAGAGAGAGAGAGAGAGAGAGCACATGGAGAGAGTAAGCCGTGAGAGGGAGAAATGGAAGAGTGCCGATGGCTTACTGTGAGGAGGCTGGTGGACCTGGGGGTGACAAACGCTGGCATTTTCTAGGCAAGTAGTGACAACGCAGAGGGAGCTAGCGCCATTGGGTTGCTCCAAACGAGAGAGCACTAGGCTGTCGATGCTCTATTTTCGGGGGCTAAAACCGAGTGTTTGGTGGTGCATGACAGAAATGAGGAGGAGTTGCTGCCGTGCACCACCAATGGTTTGAGGGAGGAGCTACGATACTAGGTTGAACTTGGGCTGAGCCGTGGTTGTGATGAAGAGGTGGCAGTGGCAATTTGAAGGCTACGACGACATGGCATGTACCTCATCTGAGAAGCAAATCAGGCGTAACGAAAGGGGAAATCTCTTGGAATGCTTAGACTATAGGCAACCGAGAAAAGTACACTTTCAATAGTTCCTATTATGATGGAATCCTACTCCATCATAATTCAAATGGTCTACTTCCAATGGCTACAATGAGCTGCATCGTTCATCCTACATTACTGTAATAGGTGTTTTCATTTCCCCATAATTTTTGAGCAACCAAACAGAAAAATCAACTAAGAAAGGGAGACTGTATTGTTGGACTTTTTGCTCCTTTGGTTAGTCCCACATGGGTGGGAAATGGAAATGAGCAAGCTCTCTATTTTTCTTGTTATGCCTGCAAAGGGTAGATCCTAGGGGGGTGAATTTGGAGGTCCAAATTTTCAACAATTGGTATCAGAGCCACTAGGTTCTTTTTGTGGGGTGGAGTTTTTGTGTGATAGTGTGGATACGTATAGTCTAAGGAGGTTCTGTCTAGGAGATTGGAAATTTTAAGTGTGTCCATTGTGACCCTCCAATCTTTCCTGGAAACTTACTTAGTGAGGTACTATTCATTTCTACGGTAAAAATTCATCAAGACGATGTTAGGAATGAGGTGGAGAAATTGGTTTACACAAGGTGTGGAAGGGCAGATCAACCCCTTAAGCCAGCAGTGATTCTAGTGACTAGTGAAACGGCTAGTACAAGGAACTGGTTCGGCAAGTGGCTCCAAGTCAGTAAATGGAGATACTGGTATTGATGCTAATGTTGTGTCTCTCTCCATGAAAAAGGAGACGTGTACATCCTTATGGCATGCTGCTAATTCCCAAAGTTGCCATGATAAATGATATGTTAATATTAGCAGGTCCACAAGTTTGCACACGGGCATTGGTTTGGCATTAATGCAGGATGTGTGGTGAAAATTCATGTCGATGGCTGATGAACTTCCAGGAGAGCCAAACGTGGAAGTTACACCATAATTTTCAGTAAGGTTGTTTTTGACATGGGCCGAAATGAAATGCTTGGAATTGGTTTATTCTAAGTGGGTATGCTTTTATGGTGAAGCATGATAGCGAAAGTTATGAAGATCTTCATTGAGGTGGAGCTTGGCTGTGGGACCAGTCAAAGTAGCAAGGTGGAGATTGTTGGACTTTTTGCTCCTTTGGTTAGTCCCACATGAGTGGGAAATGGGAAGGAGCAAGCTCTTAAGGCTTATAAATAAGAGGCTTAGCCTCTTAGTTTAGGTGCACCAGTTGAAAGCTTATCTAGTAACTTTTGACTTTAGTTAAATTCCTCTATTAGCCTTTTGTAAAAAGAGAAGATGTGTAGAGTTAAAGTTTTACTAGTGGGGAAAGCTTTGTGGGTGTGTTTGGGGTGAGGAGAAAATTTGTGTGATTGTAACAATTTTTCACATAGTGAATTTTCTTCTATGGGTCTGGTGGTTTTTCTCCTGTTTTGGAGTTTCTACGTAAATTTCTTGTGTTGTTATTATTTCTCTATTTTTCTTGTTATGCTTGCAAATGGTAGATCCTAGGGGGGTGAATTTGAAGGTCCAAATTCCAAACATGTATTACAGTCTCTTTGGGGCTAAGTATGCCCAACTAAACCATACATTGTAGCTGGGATTTGTTGCAACTGAAATTTTTGGGATTTCCAACATGGTGTTTGTTGTTCCTTAGAATTTCTGGTGGCAACAAGCCACTGTCTGGGTGGAGATCTCACAGTTTTCTCTAGGTCGAGCTTCATCCTTGCCACTGTCTGGGTAGAGCTTCGTTCATGCCACCATCTAGGTCGAGCTCTATTAGGGGGTCGAGTTGCCATCGAGTTGAGTGTGAGAGCTAAGATCTTTGTTTGGGAATGGGATGGAGTGGAAGATGAAGAATTGAGAGAGGCATGGGAGGGCTGAATAGGGTTGTATGGGGTTTTTGATCGGGTGTAGGCTAATGCAGATTTAACACTATAAATTTCCTACATGTCACCATCTCATTGGAGTGGATGCTCTTTTAATTTTAACAGTCTGACCGCTTCCCAGCTTTTCTCCTATCTTATTTCTAAGCAACAACTTCAACGTGTCTCTAAGTTACCTCTTTGTCCCTATAGTACTACTACTATCTCATCCTAATGCCGAGACTACCCATCCGTCTTATGGATGGTCACCCAGGCTCTTTATGTCCCCAAATTACCAACCTACCTTATGCTTTCTATTTCCTTTCTATTTTTAGAAAATACTATTAATATTTATAAATTTTTATTTATATGACAATAGATAATGACGTGTCATGTTTGAGGGAAATTCAAATGCCCATAGATACTGACGTGTCAAGTTTTAATAGTTTTCTTGATGGAAACTAAGACAAACGCCCATAGATGGATGTTTTTGCAAAGAAAATTCAAGTTTGAGGGGTGTCTTTGTTGTGGATCCTGTAAATAAAAGTGGTGGATTAGTATTATTGTGAAAATTGAAAATAGGAGTGATAATTCATTCATTTTCCAAGTTTCACATCAATGCTAGAATTAGAAATAAAGGAGCAAGAGAGTGGCAGTTCATAGGTTTTTATAGCCGTCCAGATACAAGTAAAAGGTAAGAAACTTGAGATATGCTTATGCCTTTGAAGCCATCTGATAATGTGGCTTGGTTTGTAAGTGGGGATTTTAATGAGATTTTCTCACAATTTGATAAAAAAGGAAGATTGCGTAGTGAAGCTTAAATGATAAAAGTTTAAAAAGACCTTGGAGAGGGGTGAATTGCGGGACTTGGGTTGGATTGACTCAAAGTTCACATGGAGCAATAGGCATCACGATGATACATTTACTACAAAAAGATTAGATTGGGGTAGCTAATAGAGGTTGGATAGAGCACTTTAAATCTGTTAAAGTGGAATCTCTGGTAACAGGTTGTTCTGATCACATATATTTGTTGTTTACCTTATGGCAAAAGTGCTCTAATAAGGGAGCTTTGAGCAGGTCATTCATATATGAAGTAGCATAGGGCTCTCAAGATGAATGGAAGAAAATTGTTGACTAGGTGCGGAGCCATGAGGGAGGAGAAGGTGGGCCTGTTTTTATTTTATTGTTTGAAATCTAAAATACCTTTTAATATAAATATGATTTATTATTGATAAGTCATAAGAGTAATGAAAATTTGTTTTGAATTAATGGTAGTTACATAAAATTATAAATTCAATTAAAAATATTTAATAATGTAATGAGGTGACATGTCACATTGATTGGTTGAAAAATTAGTGTTTGATATTATTTATTTGAAACGAAATAAAGATATAAATAATTCTTATCCATGTATGAGATTATTGACATCATCTCTAAGCTGTAATTGTATTATTTAATTATTTCATTTTCTTAGAGTAAAATTAAAGAGTAATGCTACATGTACTTATAACTTTACTCACAATTTTGTGTATAAAACCATTATATCAGTAGTCTTTTTTTTTTTTTTTCTCATAATCTTTGACATATCAATAACTAACTCGTCAGATGCAAATATTGTTATATAAGTAAAAATTATAAATATAAATAATATTTTCTAAAATTAGAATCAGATCTCAATGTGAACGATGGAAAGTACTATAGGGACCATGTGAAGACATTAATTTGTTATTTTTGGCGTGCAAGTTTCAACAAATCATCAATCAAGAATATGTAATCACTTCATTTTCTGTAAACTCCTGAGCTAATAAAGCATTCATTTCTTCACTGACTGTAGTGTTACCCTTAATTAAATTCCAACGGTTTGGTCATTAAAAACAAGTTATTCAATGATTTTTTTCATTGTTTATACCCAACATTAGCATCCTTTATTGACATAGGATTATGAAGAGAGATCCACTCTAAATAAATTTTGTTATAAATTTATCTTAAAATTATATTTTATATTCGTTTTAATGTTTTTTATTTATCTCTGAATCATTTAATATAACTTTCTATGATGTTGTCTGGACAAATATTAAAAATTGTAAATAGCAATTCTTATTTTTTTAAATAAAAATTTTATTCTCGATATATAATCTTATTTTAATTAAAAAAAATTAAAATTTGACGTATAGTGTTCACTACACAGCAAATAATTATTTTTTTTAAAACAAATCATGGATTGATTAGACAGGGTGTTTAGGTAATTGCAGCAAGGGTGATAATATGTTACACGATCCGTTAACTCAACACGAACATGACAAGATAATAATGAATTAAGATTTAGTCTTAGCGAGTTTAGGTCAAAACGGATTGACCGATTAAAACACGATTACTTAACGGGTTGATAACGGGTCAACTCATTATTACACGTTAAGAAAGTTAAAATTACAATTATACCATTAAAATTAAAATTCTTAGATAAAATTTTTATTGTTTAGACTGTAAATTTGGACTTATAATTAGTTTTATAATTTTTATAAATATTGTGATTTTAACATTTAGATAAAATTATATTAAATTTCATCAGGTCAAACAGGTTAATTTCAGACTTATTCAATCCATTTACATAAACATTTTGAAACGGGTCGTATTGTGTCGTATTAATTTATTTTGTAATATTCACTGATAGGTAAAAATAGATTGACCCAACACGATCCGTTATGTTAATGAGTCACGTTAAGATTTAAAATTTTGATATGATAAATTTAACAAATTAAATTAAGATTAATTACTTATATAATATAATACACATATTTTAATATCACACGAATACAACTTATTAATATGAATTGACATCTTAAATTGCGGCCTTGGGTCAAGTTAATTAACACGCGTGTTAATATCAAAAAAAGAAAAAAATTAACACGCGTGTGAACTGTTACCATACTGGCATTTCCCATGATCTCAACACTTGAAACTTGACAGTTGTTCTCTCTCAGACGAACAGGGGCGTGTTAGTAAATTAGCGGAGTCAGCACATCGTTTCTCGATTCGCATCATTAAGGTATAGGGAAAAATATAATTATAAGTATAATTGTATATTAATTTATATAATAATGTAATGTGATTAGTTAAAAAGTAGATTTGATTAAAAATAATATTAATTTAAATTTTAAATATAAATAAATCAATATTAATATATAGATTAGTATGTAATTTTATTTATATTAGGTGGGAGTAACGTGCAAAGCACGTTTGTCTAATTTTATGAAATGATTATTTGTAAAAAATAATATATATTTTATAAAAATTATTGATGTCACTTAATAATTTAAGGCATATTGGAGAAAATAAAAAAATTAGTTCAAAATATCATATAATCCAATACATGTTTATAACATCTATAATTTTAGTAAAGATGTATGCAAAAAATTTAATAAAAGTCGAACACAAACGGTAGTTCAAAATATGTGTCGTTTGATGTTTGTATTATAATTCATCAATTTATGTCATCCTGTAGACAATCAATAGAGACAACATTAAAATTCTTATTTTGCTGTTAGTTGAGTCGATCAGGGACAACATAAAGTTAAAACATAATCTTTTTATAAAATTTGTGGTATAATATTTTCTATATATAGCATATATATAAATCATAAAATATATTTTGAAATTGTTGGCCGAATTTACTCTTTCTTGATTAGCTCAAGGATCACAATCTTTGTCATGTGCCTGTCATAGCAAGCCCACGTATGGAATATGACTTAGCGGAAGCTACGTCCTACTACCATGGGGAAAAAAAAAACATTTTGATTAAACACACTTGTATTATATATTATATGAGATTTTTAAATTTGAAATACTCAATAATCTGAGTTAATGAAATGTATAATATACGTATATTATACTTAGGGATTCACGTCTTATGCACCTAATACACGTGTATATGTTAAGGAGAAAGAGAAAAATATAATAACTGATCCTTAATTACTTATTATTATATAAACTATTAAGTATTATAATTATTGAGATTAATAAATCATATAACAACATTGAATGCTATCTCTCTCAACATTTATGTCTTCATTTTATGTGCCAAACCGTTAAAACAAACGGTGTTAACTTTAACGAAAAAATAAGAAAAATCGTTAAAACAAGATTTTCTGTTTCATACACACTTTTTATACATAAAAGAAAAGATATAGTAAAATTCGAGATATAAATACTCCTACTTCAACATCCCTTGCATAAGCTTGCGCGAGTAATGTGATAAGGGAGAGAGTGGCGATAGAGTGATCTGCTGTTAACCGTCAGCATCCGTACGAGCACACACCACAACATTTACCTCATGGAAAATGCTTTCGCCAGCGCTGGTGCCTCCCGGTGGGCTACTGCTGATTTTTTTTTTAAAATATTAAAAAAATTTATTTAATATAATTATAAATTTTTTATATTTTTTTAAAATATTTAAAAATATTAAAAAATAATTTTAAGAAAATACAAAAAAATTAAAAATTAAAAATTTAACCTAACGGTGACTACCAACAGGAGCCACCGGTGGCTCCAACACCATTCTCACAACATTTTCACCGTGCCCTTTTTGTGTTTTGTTTTTTTGAGAAGTAATATCCGTACAACCAAATTATCATCCATCTATTACTCTTAATTATATAATATTTAAATTCATCAAATTAAAATAAAAGTCAAATTAAAATGATAAAAAACATATTATTTTAGTTTAAAGTTATAAACAGATTGTCAAAGTAGCAGGTAGGCTATCATTTTCCTTTGTTTTTTGGGAAAAAACACAACATCGGCTAAACATTCGTTTGGATTGACGGGTAATGGTAGAAGTGTCAAATCGTGTTAACAGGTCGTATTCGTATCGTGTCAAATCGTGTTAACGGGTCATATAGGTCAATCCTAACCCGATCCGTTATATATAACCCGTTAAGCTTATCGTGTCAAAATCTCAAACCCTAATATAACCCATTAACATAACGAGTCGTGTCGTGTTAACCCATTTTGACTCATTAATAAATATTACGAAATATGTTTTTTTTATAAATAAACAAATAAATTAAGAAAATATTACGAAATAGGTTAATACGACACAATACAACTCATTTTAAACTATTTATGTAAATGGGTTGAATAGGCTCAAAATTAACCTTTTTAACCTGATTAAATTTAGCATAATTTTATATAAATATTAAAATTACAATATCTATAAAAATTATAAAACTAATTATAAGTCCAAAACTACAATCCAAATAATAAAAATATCAAAATTGAAATTCTAACAATTTTATTTTTAGATATAAGGGTATAACTGTAACTTTAACTTTCTTAACGTGTCATAACAGGTTGTAACGGGTTAACCCGTTATCAACCCGTTAAGCAATCGTGTCTTAACGGATCAATCCGTTTTGACCCGAATCCATTAAGGCTAAACCCTAACCTGCTATTATCGTGTCGTATTCGTATTGGGTTAACGGATCGTGTGACATATTGCCACCCCTAAGTAATGGTACAACCACCGTTCTTCTTTTCAGTTTTTACTTCCCGCTTGATGTGTCATGCATTTTTTATTTTTATTTTTCATTTATGCTTCCTTTTCTTTTCCTTCCCACGTCGTCTTCACCATTCCATTTCGTCTTGCTAAATCCCCGTTCCATTTCACTCTCTGCAATTTTTTTTTCTTTTGTTTTAGCTTCCCGTTTTTCTTCCTTCCCATTTCGTCTTCCCCTCTAACCCATGTCTTCCCTCCAACCCATTATAGATTCGCTCTCCTCTAATTTCATCTCTCTTAATTTTTATTTTTTTATTTTTTGTACAAGGCCTACTCGATTGAAGCATAATGATTTCTTGATAACAGAATACAAATTTTGAAATTAAAAACCTCGTTTCTGTTATGATTCAGCATTTTGTTAGCAACTATGCAATAATCAACAAAATTTTACTTAGTACATACAAATCAAAGGCATGTTGTAGTTGGTATCTATTGTTTTGAAGAATCCATAAAGGGATCAAAGTCATGAAACAGAAGTAGGAGATATTACCAAAAAATGTTCAATTAGTTTCTTCTTGAGAAGTATTCAAGTACACCACCACCTTCAATTGGGTTTTCAAATTGGTCCAAAACCCAGAAATCCAAAAGAAAATTTTCAAGCTTTCTGACGCGATCTCAAACAATCACCGAAGCGGGTTGAGATTTATGAAGGGTTTGGCGTGTAGGGCTTTGCTGCAAACTCAGTTTTGGAATTAATGCTCCTGTGAAACCAACTTTATTAAAAATACAAGTATAATGGTCAGATTCTTGGGGTATCGGAAATGTATCGGAAATGGATCCTTTGAACGGCCTTGACTTTAACTACGTTTTTGGGAGAGAGGGAGGGAAATAAGGAAGAGAGGAAAAAGCTACTTCACGTTTTCATAAGAGAGGTTTCTTCAGAGGCACTGCTTCATTTTTTTGGGAGGGAGGTTGAAGAAGGGGAAATTTTTTAATCGATTAAATCCTTTCACATGCCCTGCCACGTTAAGTGGGATGTTGAAGCGGTGGGCGTAGCTTTATTCTTGGATTGACCGGTTAACGAGCCTATATAAATCTCAATTTCGAAGTGACAAATCCTTAAGCTTCCGCCAATTGTCTAATTGGGTGGCAACCGTTTAAGCTGTCAGGTCTGCCCCACACGGCTCACATCTCGTTTATGATAGGACCCTTCTAGAGCCACAGATGGAGGCTCCCGCTAGATTTAAAATTTTTATTTTTTTATATTATTTTTTAATATTTAAAAAAATAAAAAAATTCACAATAATATTAAATAATTTTTCTTAATCACAAAGGAAAAAAAAAATGAGAACGATAGCTCTCAACTTTATCCTCAAGCAAGATCCCTAGTTTTATTCTTAATAATATGGGAAATACTATTCCCACAAAAATTTATTATCCAAATTTCTTAGCGAATTGCCTTTTATCTTCTTTTATTTATTTATTTTTTTACGTCATGATTAAAAAACAGTTTTAAAATGAATTTATGATTTTTTTTTATTTTTTAAAAATAATTAAATAGTTTTGAAAAATGTTTTAAAAAAAATTAAAAAAAAATGTTACTGCTTGGTGAGAATCGAGAATCCGTAGGGAACGAATCCGTAGCAGTTCCCTAGTGATATAGATAAGATCATAAATACATAAATAATAATGAAATAATTTATAAATAATAATAAATTAATTTGAATTAAGATTTTTATAAAATTTAAAAAAAGAAATAAAAAATTAAAAGAGGATTATAATTTTTATTTTAAAATTTAAACAAATTGAATTGTTTTTTATGTTTTATTTGAAAGTTTAAAAAAGTTGTAATTATTAGTTAATGATTAGATGAGAAAATTTTAAATTTAAAAATTTAAAATGTGTTTAAATATTGAGATGAAATGATTTTAAAGATTTTTTAAAGCAAACTAGGCCTCACTCTCCCTTTCCATCTCTATGTGAAAATGTCTTAGTCGCGAAAAAATTTCATAAAATTAATGTTTACATATGAATCTATTTACTATTCACAATTAAATTTACTTTATATCAGTCATGTACACTGCCTTTGAAATTTATATATAAAAAAATTAATTTATTAATAGTAGACTCTATTTTTTTTTTTTAAAATAGAACAGGTAATACTTAGACACCCTAATAATGTATATAACATTCATCTACTAAAAAAACTAACTATGCTAGCAAAACCCATATCTATTAAGATGAGATGAAGAAGATGCCACCATTGGAGTGATTTTGGAACAATCCGAAATTTGAAGCGTTGAAGTGTGCGTTATAAGATTCCGATTAAAGCAATTGCTATTGAACGCCAAACTTAATTAATTTATGTTGTTAGAAGGAAGAGCATTAAGCTTCCAAAATAGCATGATTCAAAAGACAGCAAGGTTGTGAGGGACTTCAGCGACACGTATTGAGGAGTGCGGCCACTAGATCAAATTTTATTATTTAAGTTATGTATATAATATATTATACACACTAATTTAAAAATAGAATAACGTATTTAAAATAAAAATAAGGCAGATGGCTATATACTAATTGGTTATATCAACTTGGTTTTGAAATGGAAAAATTTAATTGCAAGTATAATTATATACTAATATGTGTATAATTTAATGTGATTAGTTAAAAAGTAACTAGATTTTATTAAAAATGGTGTTAATTTAAATTTTAAATATAAATAAATCAATATTAATATATAAATTAATACACAATTTTATTTATACATGGCAAAACTCGAAATGGAATAGCAAAAGATTAGGAGGAAATCTCCCAGCCGGATGGGTTGCAAACCCATTTTTGCACTAGCCACTAACATCTCGACACGTAGACATTTCTAACACGATTCTGCTGCACCTGCAACACCTAACTGACTCCCTATTTACTTTCTCTCCCTCTCTCTCCATCTGCCCTCAACGAAATCTATCCTCTCCCTTCCTCTCTTCGATGGAAGCTCTACTCGATGCGACGCTGACGAGCCCCACTTGCACTTGTCTTCAAAGCGAACGGAAGTTAAAAAAATTTCTATTTGAAACATGCAGTTACCATGGCGGTGTTGCAGAGCTCTAATTTTGTGTCAGTATTATTACTTCTAGCAACGAAACAGAATTCACACTCTGATTCCATGATGTTATATCCTCATCTTCCTCTGCCTTTTACTCTAAAAAGAAAGAGGTTGAAAATCTTGCTCGCAAAAGTTGCAAAACCCCCATACAAATAAGACCACACACACTCTTAGTCAGATTCGAAAACAAAATCATGGTCAACACCAACAGTCACTTAATTAGAACATCCCACAGTGATCACAATTCGAGCCATCGATCGAGTTCCCAGAAATCAACAATCCCTGGTCTTCATGAATCTGGTTGTTACTAGTTGACGCCAACATTATGTTATGGATTTTTGGTCAAAATTGAGGCCATTCGTCTTGGGTTTTGGATCAAGAATTGGCTAGGCTTTTCTATCTAGGTGGACGAGAAGGCCCACAAAACAAGCAGAGGAAGAAGAGAAGCAAGAGAATAGCCAATTCTTATACAAAAACGAGTGGGGCTTCCGTCGAGAGGAGGAAGGGAGAGGGAGAGAAAAGAGAGAATAGATTTCGTTGAGGGCAGATGGAGAGAGGAAGTGAAAGTAAAGAGGGAGTTGGTTTGGTATTGCCGAGTGTAGGAGAATTGTGTTAGAAATACCTATGTGTTAGTGGTTGGTGCAAAAATGAGTTTAAACATCTGGCTGGGAGCTTTTCTCAAAGATTTAACTTTTGTAAATGTCCTGGTACCCATAAATGATTGATCAATGACACATTGAAAGGAGAAAGTAGGAGACAATGAGGAGAAATTGGAGGGCTAGTAGGGCAATACATTATACACTCATTATGTGTTGCTGTCCAATTGAGTGCACAGTGATTCATTCCATTAATGTAAGGAAAATTCTTCTTATCATCTCCACACTTCACACACCACACTTATTTTAATTTTTTTTTCATTTTTTCTATAATAAATATATAATGTGTAGATGATAAATAGTATAATTTAATTAGTTTAATAAGAATAAAATGAAATAAAAAATAAAAAAAATAAAAAATATTATTTTAATATATAAAGTGTGTGGTGTGGGATGATGTGTAGCATTTCCCTTAATGTAATACCCTCCTCCTCGGCCTCCCTACCTGCCATGCACGACATCATGAATACTCTGATGCCAAAGTTCATTAGTAATGGCCGGAACAACTCCTTTCTTCTCTTAGAGCACTAGCATTGATTTCATCAAAAGTCAATCCATTTTTAAATTTTGATAAATTTATCTAAAATGAACCTACATTGGATTAATCAAATGGGTATTTGGGAAGTTTTAAGCTACAATATTTGTTGTTCTTCTTTCAAATTTGAAAGTCTACTATTCCACCTTCAAACTAATATTTTATTCTAATTTTAATAGGCAATGGTTTTATTTTATTTTATTCTAAATTAGTTGGAAATCAATTATTTAACTACTAAATTAAACTATTAATGTCTATATGGTTAGTATAATTACAAAATATGAAGAAAAAAATTAAAAATATTATTATTAAAAAAATAGTATTATATTATTATTTTGATGAATCTAATGGTTAATCTAATGTAGAATTATAGATATAAAAGTTTTGAATTTATAGAAAATTTGTACTTTTCATCAAATTTTGAATATGAATTTGATGAATCCAATACTAATACTCTTAACACTGCATTCCTAACCTACCTTTTCATACCCTTTTCCAACTTTTTATTCCGTCGATCCGTTGTAATGATAAGTGCAAGTTAACAATGAATAATATTGTGCAAATATTTTTGTAAAAAATAGGACCTTAAAAAAAAAAAGGGAGCCATCCAATACTTTTTCGTAGTACGGTCTAATTTTGCATAAAAGGTTGCATGAGATTTATATATATCATTATCCTTTGATAAATGCTAGTTTATCCCCTAATTTTGTTATTAGTTTTGATCTTTCATGTATTTTAATTTTTTTTTTAATGGTTAAAGAAGTAATTACTAGTATATTTATGTATTTTTTTTAAAAAATAAAAAAAAAATTGAATTACACTATCTATAGACACATCCAAGGATAAATGCTGGCGGCCGAATAGCACCGTCCTTTTTCTTTTGTGGGATTGATTGAGGTAAGAAATTTATATGTTTGAGAAGTAGAAGTTAAAAAGAAAAAAAAAAAAATTACTGTAGGATGATATACTTTTGAATCCAAACACGGGCCAGCCTACAATAGTCTAATTGCTGTTTAGTACTTGAGACAATCATGACTGAGGCAATTATTGGAAAAATTCCAACTCATTAAATTAAATGGTATACTAAAGAGACAAATGAGTGTCTCATTTATGCAATTTGCGGCAATGTTTATCGCCGCAAATAGGCATTTGCAATAATAAGAAAAAAAATTATTCCCAACAATTTTTTCGGAATATTAAAGAGGTAGCGTGTGTGCGCGGAAGTAATTGGTACGTAGAAAATTTAGGAAGCAGAGAACACGGTGCATGTTTCCTGATAACCACGAAACGCCAATTAATCTTAACGCATTTCCTTTGAGTATTATAGATCAAAAAGAGATTATTAAGGCAGAGAAGACGATTTGACGGTGGCTGGAAAGATTCTGCATGTTTTAGTTCATCTATATATCTATGTCTATAATCTATATATGGACAAGTTACTACTGGCAAATTAATAACAGACTATTGTATCTCAAAAAAATTATTATTTCTTTGATATATCTTAACATCAACATCCATGGATGAACATATGTGACAATTTAGGACATATTTTTAACAATTAAATCATTCAAGCATTCCCACAATTATTTGAATTATTCTTTTGAGTTTGGTTTATATTTTGTTCAAATTAGACCTAGGAAATGGGGAACCCCCGACCCATCGGTGTATCTCGCCTAACCTATGTGCTATCGGTCGGGCAAATCGAATAGTAAAAACTATTAAACTAAGGAGAACGGGTTGCAGGTAGGATATCCATACGCTTACTTAATTTAGCTATATAAAAGAAATCATAATTTTAGTTTCTAGCCTAGTTGCCCGACCCCGTTGCATTTCAAATCCAACCCAGGTACCCTAAGCTACTGTTGCTTCTTCACATTCTCTGTCTTTGTCTTCTGCATATTCTTCTCTTCATCTTTTATGCATTTTTCATCTTTCTTCTTTGTCTTTAGTAAGTTCGATGTTGTGGTTCTCTGGTCACAAACCAAAGACCCACAACCACGTGACATTCTCTTGTACCGATTAGATTTTTGTTTAATTTTTTGTTAGATTTTAATTATTTTGGTTGGTTGGTTGATTGATTTGTCACTTTCGTTTGATTACTTGGTTTGATTTTTGTTAGATGATTTGTCATTGTTAGATTACTGTAATTTTTTTTGTTGGATTTTTAATTTAAATTTTGATCCCCGTCTATCTCACTCTTTGTCACCTTCTCGATCTCCATCTTAAAAGGCCAAACGGCCTATTGGCCAATCCGTTGGCTTGTCTGGCCAGCCCACCCACATAAGACGGGCTAGATGGCAGGGACAAAATCATTTACTTTATTATTATCATAATTTATTCACCTAGTTCAATGATATATGCACAATATATTTTATAACAATTTACGTAACACATGTTAAAAAGAATGGATATTTTTATAAAATGATATTAATTTTATAAAATATTTTATAAAAATATCTCTCTTTTTAAATATTGTTACGTAAAATGTTGTAAAATATGATATTTTATCATTTTCCTCATAGAATTCACATAACATACCACATGGTTTCCTCACCTAATGCCACGCCATACATCTGACATCTGTCAACTGGAGACAGCACAAAGTACGTACCTTCCATCCAAAATAGAAGAAATAACGGAATTTTAATTAAGAAAAAAAAAACGAATACACGCAAAATACACACATCGTGTCTCTCAAAAGGCTTGACTTGGTTAGAAGGAGGATAGTATATTGACCTCTCAAAATGAAGACCCTTCTTTACCGTTTGGAGTGGAAGTACGTTGTTGGAGAGAGAACTGAAAGCAATCGAGGACCTCCAACACCGTCCGCGTCCATATGTCCCTCGAAGAAGAAGATCCACGGTTCTTCCCATGGACCTTCTCCTCCTCCTTCTAGGGTCTCCTTGTCTTCTTCCCAACCACCTTGCCCCAGCAACGTCATAGTTCCTTCGTATCCATCCACTGATCCTTTGAAAGTCACTGATTAATATACACGCATATATGTTGGTGTAGGTAACATGATTGCGTGCAACAATGCGTTGGTTGCCTAGCATTTCGTTCTCATCCTCCTCCGGCTCTCAATCCTCGTCGTCCTCGCTCAAATCCCGTGGCGGTGAATCGCCTAGCGGGAGGATTGATGACGTCTCCACCGGGTGGAGTTTCCGTCCGGTTAGGAAGCTTACGCGACAGCGGAAGCTCCGTCATATGAATGAACGCAACATCTCGGGCCCGCCCGAATCTCCGAGCAACGATGCCGATTTCTCGACCCCGCGGTTCTCTTCCACGTCAGCGTCCGCATCCTCGGCGAAGCCGCAGCCGCTTCCGCTGCCGGAATTAGGGATCTTTGGCCGCAAGGATAGGTTGAGTTCCAGCAACGTGGACTTCCAGCTCCCTTCACCGACGACTGGACCGAGCCGAGGCGTAGAGGAGCGAGATAGAGGGGGAGCGTTCTCCAACTCTCCAACTAAGAGGTAAATATTTCATCTTGATTAGATTTCTACAATCCATGTTAAACTTCGTTTTGTATCATATATATTTACTGGTTTTTTGGGTGTCAGCCCATTTTAATTGGCTAATTATTTTCTTCTTTGATTCACAATAACGTATTTGGTTAGGCATGAATCAACGAATGGTTTTTAGTTTTGTTTGGAAATATATTTCATTCTAAAATTCTCATCTCATTTGATTTTATCTCATTTCATCTCATTCTCAAACATAATTTAAATACAAAATTTTCAAACTAATCATTATAATTTTTTTAAACTTTAAAATAATAAATAAAAAATAATTTATTTTTTTCAAATCTTTAAACAAAAAATAATATCATAAAACTATATTCTAACAATATTTTAATTTTATAATTTTTTTTCAACTTTTTCGTTCATTTTTTGAAACTAAAAAAAAAAAAATACTCAACTTAGACTATCTTAAAACTATTCATAAACTATCTCATTACTATTCATAAAATTCATTAAATTTTCATCTCATTTCACTCTTCAAATAAGCCTATTCTTTTTGGTGGAGTATTTTGCTCCAGTTTCGTTTAGCAAAAATGTTACTTTCTTATGGTTGTTGTGTGAATTGGAGGTTAATCTTTATTTCAGTTTTTTGAAGACGCTATCCCATACCACATATTTTATATATTTAATTTTTTTTTAATTTTATTCTTGCTATACTATTTGAATTATTCTCCTCATTATTCATATATCATATTATTGTTATGAAAAAAAAAAAATTAAAAGATGTGTGGTGTGTGGGATGTTAAATAAAATTATTCTTGTGCATTTGGGACTTGCATATGAAGTCTCTCTCTAATAAAGCAAGCGTGAATTTTATTTCCTCGTGCAACTTTGTTGATTGGCGAACTTCAAAATTAAAGGCTCATCCTCGTGATTCCTTGTGGCCAACGTATGCTGTATGCTCTTTGCATCTTAGCAGTTGCTCTACTGGGAAAAGTTCTTTTGATCAACTTCTGAAATTTGATTCATCACGCATAGACTGATGCCTCGTTGACTTGTATTACCTTAATTTATGCTAACCTGTTACCTCTATTAAGTATTAACTATGTTCTATTATCAGCGTGTTTGTCAACCAAGATAGAGACACAAAAAAGACTACAGATCATATTGACAAGAAGTCATCTAGGAGGGAGTCTCAAAGCCTAAATGGCTCGAAAATCTCAAGAAATGGCTTCAGGATCGATGTTCCCATCAGGAGTGCTCCAACGAGTCCTTTCTCAAGTCCTGCACTCAGCCCACAAAGGCGGAGTGCAGCTGATGCATTTCCGTATTACTATTACATGATTCCTATGGGGAATCAAGCCTGGTCTGCTCCCGAGATGCCTACCTCGGAAATGATACCAGGGCTCCCTCCGCCTGCATTCTTTGATTACTCTGCATTTAGTTGTAATACATCTCCCCATCACAGTCCCGCAAGAAATCACCTACAAAACCCGAAAAGCCCAAGTGGACCTGCATCTCCATTGCATTCAAAATTATCCCACGACACCTCAATAGCACGCTTTGAAAGTGACTGTCCTGTAAATGTCCACCCATTACCTCTTCCTCCAGGTGCAACCATGCCTTCACCCTCAGCTCCCATTCCCCAGGCTATAGCTAAATCAGAGTTTGTGCCAATGAAAAGTCAATGGAAAAAAGGAAAGCTTATTGGGCGCGGTACATTTGGAAGTGTTTATGTTGCCACCAATCGGTATATATGCTCCTCATACTTCTTATGTTGATTTCTTTTTCTGCCGTATAGTCTGACCACTGTAATTCTCTTCTTGCAGGCTAACTGGAGCTTTATGTGCAATGAAGGAAGTTGAATTACTTCCTGATGACCCAAAAGCTGCAGAGTGTATCAAGCAATTGCAGCAGGTTATCCTTCAGAATTTATTGCACTACTAGTTCACCACAGAGATGCATATGGTGTAATCAGTAAAGTCTTATGGTACCTGAAATAATAAAATCCCTCTCAGCCTATACCTGATGTAATATTTCCAGAAAATGGTTTAGCTTGCATTTTTTGTTTCTTATTTGTGAACCTCGAGCTAACAAGTCAATGGGTAAGCCATGACAGTCATGGGGCAATGAATGGTTGAAATGTGTGAACGCGGTCATAGGTTACATAAGATCAAGTATGCTTAGGATAATTATTGCATGGACACAATTTGGGACCACAAAGGTTTCCATTCGTGTTAGAGTGCTTGATTTGACTGGGAATGGTGTGTGCATGTGTCTGTTTGTTCTACAGGCCTTGAGAAGTTTCCCTATGACTGAAATTATAGGTATTTTATTTTCACTAGGATTTATTTTTGCTTTTCTAGATTTTCTCAATTGTTACATTTTTTTTTCTTCTACGTGTTTCTTTTTCTCTAGGAAGGTTTTATGGCGTATGGATACCTTGGTTCTGCATAATATCAATTTTTTAATCATGTCAGGATGCCACCTTCTTTTCGTGTGTTTGCTTGCTGAACTTTTGTACTTCTAGGCATTGAGAAATTCACCTGTTGTCTGAAAATAATGTTCTTCATTTTTGCCTTTATGTGTACATTAATCGGGTGTGTTATCAATAATCCTTTTCTGTTTGGTAAATTTCATGGTTGTTCCTTCTTTGGAGAAGAAAAAGTTGCTCCTAGTTTTTGAGTTTGAAACCCTAGTGCTTTTTTTTTTTTGGGGGGGGGGGGGGGGTGGTTCTTCAATTGACTGAAATGACCTCTTACTTATGAACTGTGCATAGGACAAGCCTTTTTTACTTTCAAGTATGAAGATTATGTACTAGTTCTATATTAAGATGAGCATGCATTATAACAGAGGTTCCCTGCCCCTTGCTCTGCTGAGGGTTTCTATCAATTATGAATCTTCCTTTCCCTGTGGTTAGCATACAATGATCAGTTTGGTCCTGCAACGCTTCCACTGAGGACTACTCTCTCTCTCTCTCTCTCTCTCTCTCTCTCCCTCATTTAGGTGTGCATGAGAGCTTATCGTAGGTTTTATGCAACATAAAGGATACTCATATAAGTGTACTATTTTTTTTATTTGCATTGTTGATTTGTCTGCAAAAATGTTTTGTATAAAAGAGTACCACATACACTTTGAGGAGTCGGGAGTAGCAGTATATGGTATAGAGTCACAGACACCTTTCATTTCTTGGATTTTGTGATTAGTCGGCATAATTCTAACTTATTTTATTCATTATAGATACGAGAATGTGGTTGATATTGTGCTGTGAGATTTTTGATGTGGTTGCTTTTTTGTTGTGATCCATGTCCTGCCGTGGTAGATATGTTTCAGGAGTATGTATAGCAGTCTTCTTAGATGTTAAGCTTTAAAATTCTCAAAAAATAAATTATCACTGGTTGCAGTTGTCTATTATTGTCTACCATTGGGTTGAGGTTCTTCTACCGTTGTGGTCTCATATGCTTGGCACCACTTCTATGTTTTTTTGTTGATTCTATCATTTCTCTTTCTATGTTTATTGTTATTCCATGTGAAAGCTTCGTGCACAGTCAGTGTACCTGTGGTTTCCTCTTGTTATAATAAAATTCTTATTACTTGTTGAAGAAATTATCTTTGTGTTTATTTACTAGCTTTCTTGCTTTTACTATTGGCTTCAGGAAATCAAGGTTCTCAGCCAACTGAAGCATCTAAATATTGTGCAGTATTATGGCAGTGACATGGTGAGTATTCTCCCAGTTGCATGATTAGACATCCATCTCAACATTGTCAACTGAAATATCCTTGAATCGATTTACAGAATTAATGATATGCATGTGCAGGTTGATGACCAGTTTTATATATATCTGGAGTATGTTCATCCTGGTTCCATCAACAAATATGTTCGTGAACATTGTGGAGCCATGACAGAATCTGTCGTTCGCAATTTTACTCGCCATATTCTCAATGGTTTGGCTTACTTGCATAGCACAAAAACAATTCATAGGTACAATCACGTTTAATTTAACTTTCGAGAAAGTCGCAGCTTGCACCTGGTGTTGCAAAATCAGAAAATGGTGCTTAAGCTATGCGTTTATTCAGCGTGGGACAATTAGTCACGGGTATCATTTTCATTATGTGTGATTATAATATTCTTTTCCTTGTGCCCATAGGGACATCAAAGGGGCTAATTTGCTTGTTGATTCCTTTGGAGTTGTCAAGCTTGCTGATTTTGGTATGGCTAAACATGTGAGTTGTTTTTTTTTCCCTTTTTTATATTTTTAAATTTGCATTTAAATATTTCTTTTGTGCAATGGTTTCTCTTTCATCATAGCCAGTTTCCCTTTTCCATTTATTAGATAATAGTGCCTTATCTCCTTGAACTTTGTACAGTAACTGTTTTTTGGGCTACCATTACTTGTTCCTCTTTCCCCACACAGAAAATTTTTAGTAATTGTTGAAGAAATTTGAAAAGGCTAAAATGATATTTGTTTGCCCAACTCTATTTAAAGATTGTTCACATAGGAGTTTGTGCAACCATTTTGGTAGACTACTATCGTGAAAATTGTTTTTTTTTTTTTTTTGGCTCATGCAAATGTGCCACAACATGCTCCTATTATTTGAAAGCAGAATCCTAGTTGTATGATCCTTAGTCTGGATATTGTTCTTCTAAATATTTTAGTTTGGAAGATGTGGATTCATTCTTCAATCATTTGGGTGGATCCCAAGGTGCTTGCTTTTAAACATGTGGATCCTTTATTAGTTAATATTGCCCGTAGCTAATTAGATATGGTTGATATTGCCAGTAGATAATTAACCTTGCCATAGTAATGAGCTGAGGTTTAGAAAATTAAACATGTACATAATTTGGGACATTGTCTACACAGCTTACTGGACAAGCAGCTGATCTTTCTCTAAAGGGGAGTCCATACTGGATGGCTCCAGAGGTATCTTCTTGCTGATACATCAATTTTCCATTGACCGTATTCCTCCAATACTGACATCATTGTCCTTCTACAGCTCATGCAAGGTGTGATGCAGAGAGATTCCAGCTCCGTTCTGGCTCTTGCTGTAGATATTTGGAGTTTGGGTTGTACAATTATTGAAATGCTCACTGGAAAACCTCCTTGGAGTGAGTTTGAAGGGGTAGGCCCCTAATGTTCCTTTATTTGCTTTCCTTGTCATGAAACTTCAACTCACAGTGTTGCAATAGAAGTTGCTGTTTCTCTTGCATATATGCCATTGTATTGTAAGTTTCAGGCAAAAGAAAAATGACCTTTGGTTGTTGCTTTGCATTACTGTTATCAATAAAGACTATCCCAGAGAACTTACTGACAACTGAGCATGGTTATAATCAATCAACGTTGTTAAATCAGCTTATTTATGCAGAATGTCTATCCTTTCCCACTGATTGGATTGCAGTGTTAAAAATTGTTGGACTCAGGTTCCTGTTTGGACTGTCGTTCAATGCATGTAGATATAAATAAAGTACATCCTTCAGTTTTCCTTCTGTTGTGCTAGGCAACTGCCTCACAAACTGCTGGTGTATGAGAAATAAGTTTTGCATTTATTGTCTTGTCTGGAACCTCCATCATGCACCTGAGAAAACGAGGTATTTAAAATGAGGGTAATGGTAGAGGTGTTCTTACAAGACCAAGGCGGTTTTGGTGGATTTTTTGCTCTTCAGATTTTTTCCCGCATTTTTTTTTTTTTTATTGGCAGAAAAGACAGTTTATTTTGCATGCGTCTAATTTTATAGCAATCAATTCAGGAGTTGACTTTCTCATGTGGATTCCATGATGGAGGTGGAGAATCATGTGTATCTTAGGTTATATTGTTTCTGTTGGCATTGAAGTCTAGTTGGCTGCTTGTAGAGTTGCGAAATTGAAATGGGGTAATGAGACAACATACCGGTAGTTCTATATTGCATGTTACTACCTACATCTGTAGAGTTGGGTGACATTGCCACTCAACTGTAGATTTTGTCTGCTGCCCTGAATTTAGTGTAGTGGATGGTATATTTTTTTTCAGTTTCTTTAATTGTACACTTGCATTTCAGATCTTCCCACTCTTGTTATGTTGTATTTTTCATGGATCCAGGCTGCAGCCATGTTCAAGATTTTGAGGGATCCCCCTACCGTACCAGAAACATTGTCATCTGAGGGCAAGGATTTTCTTCGGTGCTGCTTTCAAAGAAATCCTGCAGATAGACCGTCTGCTGCCATGTTACTGGAACATCAGTTTGTGAAGAACTCGCAGCAGCTGGATGTCTCATATTGCAACACGGCATTTAATGGAAAGAACTTTATGGTAGATAAATGCCACTCCATTTGTCTTTGCTATTTTTTTTTTTTTTTATCTGTATTATATTTGCCTTACAATGACAGGATAAACTCCATAGTCCAAGAGAGCGATGTGAAGATAAATTCAGTCAGTTGCCAAGGTTCCCCAGCACACACATTGCAAAAGACAAATTGGCTTCCTAGAGGTAAGAGTTTCTGCAGCTCCTTGCAAACTGAGACCCCAAATATTAAAAAAAAAGGGAAAAATAAATAAAAGGACCATGAACTTCAATGTATTCTTTTGCATGATTGCCACTCCAGCTTTATGTACTGTTCTTTTCCTCGAGTGATACTGGCAAACAATCTCATCACCGAACTTTTGACTTACCAGTGGCATACCATTATTCTGTACACTCTAATCTTGAGGCTCCACCACACAGATGATCCCAGTTTGCAAACAGCAGTGTTAATTGTGTTACCAAAAGAGTAGTAAATTCAGATAAGCTGCAGAAAGATAAGAATTTAATGCAGCCTTTTCCTGCCATGATCTCTACTATTTCAGGGGCTCCAGAATTGTATCATAGACTTGATGAATACTCTGGTGGGGGACTCGTAGCCATAGTGTTGAGATAATAGGTTATTTGATCTGAATTCTCTTGAAGTTATAAAAGCTTCTTCCTCTTGGAAGTTTATCTTGCACGAGAATTTAGAAGCAGTTTTTGTATACTAATATCTGATTTAGAGCTTCAGAAATTAAGTCAGTTTATCATCACCCTCTTAAGGTAAATAACATAACCTCCTCTATGTACAATTAAGTCGAAAGAGGAATAATGGTACAGATATTAGAAGTGGAAATTATTGAACAGGGGATTTGATGTCAGCTGTTTTATATTTATTAGCTTTCAGCTGTTGATATTGATTTTTTGGGTCCTGGTCAATATTTTGTACTATATGTGTAAATCTTTATATGTCCAAATTGTCCATCTTTGGTCCATCTTGTGGTCTGTTTTGATGGAGGAATCGTGGTAATTTGGTAAAGAAAAAGTTATTCTTCTAGGCCATTTTGTTTGAGTTTCTATACCTAGTTTTATTGCAATGCTTTCGGTGTCTTTTTTCATTTTGATGGGTAAGAATTGAATCCCTACCTCCTTACCTCCTTTACCATTACGATGTCACGTAGTTGTTCTTGTGGTCACTACACGACTATGAATAGGGAAAATATGACTTTGGAAAGGGAAAATTTTGGATGTCAAAGGCTTTCTCATCTGTGCAATAAAATGACTGAAATAGCTAGATGCTTTATTCAAATGTTTGGTTAAAATTCAGGCAAAGGTGAACGACGAACTAATCATGACCAAAAAAGAAAAAGAAAAACTTAATAACAATCTTGGATGAATATTGAATGGTTCTCTTTGAAGGTCAACCAAGACGACATTATATAGATATAAATGTGAAAGTTTCATTGGTTTTGCCTGAGTTTCTTCTCCTCCACAAGCAGCTTGGCGAAGTAGGCAAGTGCTTCTTCATTTGTATCCTCGTCCTTGATTTCCTCAAACCTTCCAGTATCCAAATTCACTCTTGACATTGGCTTCTTCAATAGCTCCTTCCCAATCTCCACCAGCCTCTGCATATTCTCGGAGGTTGCAAGATCAAGGGATGATGCATCTCCAGTCAAGTTGTCATCCTATGATCATGTATATATGTATATTGATTAAAAACATGAAATTCATCATAAGTTTATATACTTTTGGACCTCACTCATTGAGAATTACTTCAGTCTCCAAACTAACAAACTGCTGATGTAAAAGCTGTCTGAATACGCACGTACCTGAATACGAAGGTAGTTGTTCTTACTTTCATAAGCTTGGAAGAGGGTGGACACATGGAAGTCAACCATATCAGAACTTGCATCAAAATATATATCAAGTAATGGAGTGGCGCCATTGTCATACATCCAACTAATCAAACCCCATTTGGAGGCTTTGGCTGCATTATACTTCTCTTCGTACTTGGCTGCACCCGTGCCCAACGATAGAACTAGCATGCTCTTGCACTCCTCCACTGGTTTTTTGCCATTTTTCTCAGTTTTTTGCATCAACATTTCTTTTCGAATCTGACTTATGGCCATCATCGTCTGCGGATTTAGTTTACACTTTCATAAGTATTGTCGTATAGACAGTGTATCGTTTACAAGTAGAAGTAATCTAAAAACAATCAAATCAGCAACTTACAGGATTATTTGCAGCAACCCCACCATCAATGAGATTGAAACTTCGAGTCTTTCCCTCGGCGTTCTGTGTCTCAAAGGAGTGTGCGGGGAGAAAAGTGGGTGCTGCAGAAGTGCTGATGCATACATCTGAAAGCTTAGCGTTCTTCAAATCATCCAGTTTTGCCTGACAAAACAAGAATTTATTATAACAATTAGAGACTTCAATTCTGTGACCCGAAAAATTCAAATATAATTTGAGGAACTTTAAAGGCTATATATATATATATTGAAATTAATTAGTACTGATCATCATACATCGTTGGTTGAAAAGATGACTGGCTGAAGTAACTTGATATCGAAGGTCGGTATGATGACGCTAGTTAGGGTCTGTTTCAGAGTAAGGTTGCCAAGTAGCTCGGCCGTCAATGACCGCAGATACTTACCGTCATACTTCGGTCCCATCACCGAACCAAGCAAGCTCGTCGCTGAACTCACAAAGCTTTTGTGTCTGTTGTTTCCACAAAAACAACTTTTTAAAAGAACTTGGTTTGACGTTCGTAGTGCATCAAATTGTATGTTTCCTTTTATGATCGTAATCCATCATTTTGTGGTTGATTTAGAATTTACCTGCTCTGAGGAAAAATTTTGGGACAGTGTTCTGAATAGAAGCTGGTGATGTCCTTAGCAGCATACAAGGGACGGTTGTCCTTGTTGGGAGCTGTAAGCATGGTGGTGACCAATCCACCTGTGCTTGTTCCTGCGATTATATCGAAATAGTCTGCAATTCTTGCATTGGTCCCATCCAATTCCTAAACATACAATAAATAGTAATTAAGCAAAGGAAAAGACCGAAGAAGAAGAGCTGGCTATGGCGGGTAAAGTACGTACCTGAAGCTTAGACTCAAGAAAGGCGAGGAGAATTCCTGGAATTATCCCTCTGATGCCACCACCATCAATGCTCAGCACAGTCACCATCTTCCCCTTTCCGACAACATTCGCCATTTTGATTCCGAAGAGCTTCTTGATATTGAATTTCTCCCCACCTTCACCCAGTTACTTATCTCAGCTTGGTTTTCTTACTGGTGTGAATCAAGATTCAAGTATCCCTATATGTATGGATACTATAAAATTATTAACTTCATCCTCGGATATTTATGACTACAACATGTGTGCATTAATTATTTCAATTTTGTCGGCTAATGCAACTTGGAGACACGCCTTCTTTGATTTCTTTTATGGATTTTGACATCAGTTTTCTCCCCTCAGCAAATTTCTAATTTGACATGTTAATTCAAAGAATCAAAACAACGTGTTTCATGAACAACTATATGACTATATGCTTTAATTCCCGCACTATCATATTTATGTTAATCGACCTTTTCGAAATGGAAGATGCTACTAGCTTCCTCAAAGTTATCGCTCAAAGTTATTGTTCGAGAATTTTAATTTTTTTAATTTTATTTATTTTTACTTGATGATTAAGAAAATTAGTGAAGTTGTATATTTTTTTAATGATTAAAGTTGTTAAAAAAATACTTATAAAAATGATAAAAGAAAATAACTGCAAATTTATACTGCTAGCATCACCCTAGCTTTCGAAATAGTCCAACAGTATGACCACTTACCATCATCAAACCACCTTCGATCCTATGTATATATATTATGGTCGGCATTGCTACTTTGCTTATTAAAGTCGTCAAACCAAGACTTGTCAATGACCTGCAAGCCATGTCAAGCCTTGCTAATATGCAAAAAACAAAACTGGTTTGGCGTCATTCCATTTGAGATAAGGTGCGTGAAATTAATGCTTATCTTCTAAAACCACAGCCGCCCGATCGACTTTCCATCACCAGGTTTTATGATTAAGAAAAGAAAATGAAATCAAGAATGACCAAAACAAATTATGAATAACTTTTAAAAAATAAAATAAAATAAAATAGAGCAGATTCCTGCATTATGGCTGTCACTTATGGATTCTATCATATACATCAAGTTGAGCATTTAACTTGGTTTAATTGAAAGACAATGACCTGGAAATGTACGTGAAGCCTAATCTCGTCTTGTCCGCCACACATCACACTAGCCCTACCCAATTTTACTTTCTCGTTCTCTCTTTTTCTTTTGATGGTATTGTACTCGTTGCGCTAGCTGAGGTGTTTGTGACAGTCCCTCACCCTTACTTTATTATTATATGCTTCTATCTAAAGAAAAGGGCCAAAAAAAAAAAAAGATTTTGTGTCTCTTTTCATCTCCCAAAAAACGTCATTTAGGTTGTCCCATTTAAGACATAAGATAGCGATAAAAAACTTATAAATAGTAGTAAATTTTTTTTATAAATAATAGTAAAATAATTTAAGTTAAGATATTTTATTAAATTTTGAAAAATAATAGAGAAAAACTTGAATAAAGATATTATAAAGTTAATATATTGTTAGTAAATGATTTTTTAATATAATTTTTTTTTTATAATTTGAAAAAAAAAAATTATTTTGAGTTTTGCTATATACAAGTACAGTCGTGTACTAATCTGTGTACCAATACTGATTCATTCATACTTAAAATTTAAATTAACACTGTTTTCAATAAAATTTATTTTTTGATCAATCACATCACATTGATCTATAAATTAGTACACAATTATGCTTGCAACTATATTTTTCCAAAAAGAGATAGATCGAGAGATAAAATTTTAGGATGGTTGGTGTTTGTGTTATTTGAATTTGGCTTGATGGATATTGAAATCACAACTATACAACTAATATTCTTCTTTCAAGGATTTAGCGTTCATGAGTGTCTGTCTCACACTGTGACCAGTGTAATTAAAATTAAAATTATTGGAAATGTAAAGTAAGTTGGAAATATGTAGAACTCATAAATTGGTTGTTAATTATTTTAATATTACAAACCAAAAAATAATAAAAACTGTTTTGGTCCTCATCCCATGGATATATGGAGTGAATCAAGCATTATGTAACCACGAAATCATCAGAAGTTTTTGGATTATAATTGGTATTGTGATTATCGAAATGATATATATAAATATATATATATATATATATATTTATACTTAAGATAATATCGAAATAAACGACAATTAATTACATTGTCCCTAGTGGGTTGGCGTAATTGAACACGTACATATATGTTAATTTTTTATATTTTTTTTTATTATTGCATCCGCCAAATATATTGTATTCTTATCTAAAATTTAAATAATTTTATATACAAGTTTAAGATATACAGATTTCGCACAAATTTGTAACCAAAAGAAAAATAGATCACTCCATGAAAATGTATGAAAAATTCAATTTGTTATTGTGAGATCGCTTTTTTACCAAATGCACCTTGTCCCTAGCGTTAGTACTCTTTCAATGATCAATGAGGTTGTCCCTATTATTACTATTTATAATTTTAGGATGTACAATCCTCAGATATTTCTACTAAATAATAGATAAATTTAAAATTCCATAAAAATTATTTTTTTAATAATATATTCCACTATTTTTTAAAAAAATAGATAAAACTTATACATCTTAAAATTATATATAGCATTACTCTCTATCTTTAATTCTTTACAAAATATAATACCTAAGTTATCTTTCTTCCAACCCATGATGCATGCCATTGATGCATACTTTGACGGTGAGACGGCAAGTCCAACAAAAGAGAGAAGTTGGATGGTGGGTCATATTAAGTGCTCCATCTTTCCCTTTTTTTAATTTTTTTTGGTTCATAACAAGCAATATTATGCTTAAAACAAATTATTTAAGCTTTCCAATTTTTTTTTTAAAATATATATATATATATATATATATTTAAAGACACTATATTAATAGAGATATCTCCAGGCCACTTAAATTAAACACTATTCATTTGATCATATCACTCTACTTTTCTAAGATTCTTTTGGTCTCAAAATAGATTTTAGAGTAGACATTTCAACCACCTCATGAAGGGATCTTTGCGCGAGTAGTGGTTGATGAAATGCCCAAGTACTGATCATGATGTGATAATCATGGTTGTTGAAGCATCGACGACAAATTAAAGGACGTAATTTTTCAAACTAGACATCATTCATCAGAGCCTCTTTGTACGTGTCGGCATAATAATGAATAGTCTCTAAGGCATGCCTTCACAGTATCCACACGGTTAGTCTAAAAACTAATGCTTGGTCGACGTTAGATCTGCATGCAATTATAAGATTAAGAGAGAGAGAGAGAGAGAGAGAGAGAGAGAGAGAGAGGAGAAGAAGAAAAGAAAGCAAGACGTGACGTTCGATTCACCCGACCATATGAATTTATTAAGGCTTTAACTTTGCTAGCATTGAAAACTATATTGGATGCATATCTACTGATCTGGATGATAGAATGCATAATTCCTTTGTAAACATTATCAATCTTAATTTGCGTTCTATTTATTCAAAAAAGAAAGAAAAAAACAGGACTTATACAAATCTTGCGGGTTTGATTACAACGGATAGGTTTTGGGAGGAATCAATTGAGTTAATACCTCTCATTTTTTATGAAATCATTTTCTTTTCTCTACCGACTTCTCCTCCTCTTCTAATATCCAAACGAGCCTTAAGCTATACTCCTACTTCCTTTGAACCCAAATTCGAAATGGGCTGCAGGTTTGGATGTAGAGTACGTAGGACCAATTTAATTGCGTATTTCAAGGAAAATAACGATTCTCTCAATGAGGGTGAGGGTCTAAAGGCCCATATGTCTGTCTGGGTTATAGAATGGTGGATAACCATGGGGCAGCATATGGTTGTACGTACATGTGAGAAGCTGATCGACTCGAGTATCAGCCTACTGAGGTGGAACAGAAGTCTATACTGTACATTTTAATTTGTAATCTATCAGCTTGTACTAAAGGTATCTAACACACTAAATGAATGCAGGAGAGAAAATAGAGAGAATTAGTCTTGTGTGCAAGAAAGCTCCAAGATTCAGAGCTATGCATGAGAGAAAGTGTTCTTGTAATTTAATACTGTATTTGTTCTTGTTCTTCGTCAATGAAGAAAGTCTTTTTAACTGTTGGTGTCGTAGATGTAGATCACTGGAATTGAACCATGCAAAAATCTTTTTGTTTTATGCATTGATTTTACATTCTATTCAGTTCTTTAAAGTTTCTTTATAATTCTTGGCCCTTTTTGAATTGGTGAGCTTAAGATCAAAAGTTCAAGGATCACAACATCTGTATAGAGTTTTGCTACGTACAAGTAAAATTGTGTACTAATTTTCGTACTAACACTGATTCCTTCATATTCAAAATTTAAATTAGTATTATTTTCAATAAAATCTACTTTTTGACCAATTACATTAGATTGATGCACATATTAATGCGCAACTATGCTTGTAATTAGATTTTTTCATATATATATATATATATCTTAGATTTATATATTCAATTATATTTGTTGATATAATACATATTAATGTATATTTTTCGTTAAGGTCAAAGGCCCTAGCATGGACGTTGAATAGCTCATGTAGGACTCGAATGGTGATATAGTGTTGAGATGTGAAATAAAGTTCAAAGACAAATATCAATAATGGAACATGAAGACATGTTAGTGCCGACGTCCATCTATCTTTTGTAAACGAAATCTATTATATATGATATGGTGAGTATACATGCTCTCATCATAATCTCACTTTTTCCTCTATTAGAATGGTAAAAATGGAAGAGGACCGAAGTCAAAGACGATGAAGGAGATGGTAATTGCCTTGGTTGCTGCTTGTTGAAGTCTTCCTTGCCTTGGTCGTTCCAACATTTATGTTTTGTCTTTTGAGTCAATTCTTGCATTGAGTCTTGTTTTGTCAGCCAGTTTTATGTCTTCTTAGTTACAACTAACATGTTAAACGGCACTAAGGTGGTAGTCTAGTTGGCAAAGGCTAGAGAATCGTTCTTCCCTCCCTGCCCAAGGTCGCAAGTTCAAAATTGCTGGCTATAATAAACTTGTGAACTAAATTCTTGTGGGCTTTTGCATGTTGGCACTTTACAGGAGTTGCAGTGATGGGTTGCCCCTCAAGAGGTTAGTAAATATGACTCAATCCGAACATTCCGCAGTAAGTGAGTGACAGCACGATAAAGAATTCCAGCTCAGCAATGACTCACAACTCCATCTCAGCAACACATGATGACAGCAACAAAGAAAGAACTCACTCTCAAATACAAGACTCTTCTAGAAGCAATTCTTCTTGAATATTTTATTGTAATTTTCTCTAGAATATTCTTGGATTTCTGCGTGTACAATAAGGGAATATTTTCTGTTATAGCAACTCGGTATAGCTAGCTCTAGGATTCATGCACACCTCATGCTTGAGAGAAGGTATGACATTTTCGCTACTCTCAGCTCTATAAACTGAGCACACTTAAACACTCATATACAATGGAAGAAATGAATTCATCTGAAACTTAGAATTCTACATGGTATCAAGAGCCATTCGAAGACAAGCGTCTCACCATGGTTGAAGAAACTCCTCCAAAAACCCCCTTCGAACCCACCCTCTCCTTCCCTCATTCTTAATCTTTCTCACCTCATTTCCGTAAAGCTCACCAACGATAATTTCCTCTTATGGCGCACCCAAATGATACCCTACCTCAAAGGACAGCAGCTTTTTCACTACGTTGATGACTCTGTCCACCCTCCTCCTCATTTCTTACCTGATAACACAACTCTCAATCCCACTTTTGTCACCTGGTCCCAAACAGAATCTTTGGTGCCTTAATTTCCTCCCTCTTAGATAATCTAATCGCTAAAGTTGTTGGTCGCACTACTGCCCATGATGTATGGGCTACTCTGGAGAGGATCTTTAGATCCAAATCCCATGCTCGCATCATTCAGTTGTGTGATCAACTCGCTACTGTCTCAAAAGGATTGAGCTCTGTTTCTGAGTATTTCAGCAAGGTAAAACATCTATCTGACACCATGAGTGCCACGAGTAATCCCCTTTCCGACTTAGAATTCATCTCTTACCTCCTTGCTGGCCTAAATAATGACTATGATGCTTTTGTAACCTCTGTTACTACTCGCATTGAACCTCTCTCTCCAGAAGAATTATATGGCCTCCTGCTTACCCATGAAACTAGCCTTTCTCATTCTAATCACCTCCCTACTTCCACCAATTTCTCAGCCAATTATACATCAAACTCCTGTGGTCGTGGCTCCGATCGTGGTTCCCCCACTAAAGGTGGTTACCGTGGTCGTGGTTGAGGCTGTTCACCCTCAGGTCCTCCTTTATCATCTTCTCCTTCTCCTCTACCACACAACAAACCCACTTGCCAGTGGCAAGGTTGGTCATCTCGCCATTCGCTGTTACCGCTGCTTTGATCATGCTCTTCAAAGTGATCCCCCCAAAACTCTTATCGTCAACTATACAAACTCCTCTTCCTCCCCAGACATGTCTTGATATCCTGATACTGCTGCTACAAATCATATCACTTCTGACTTATCCAACCTTAACATTTAATCCTCTCCTTATGGTGGCCATGAACAAATCAGGGTTGGTGATGGCAATGCTTTGTCGATGGCACACATTGGTGACTCTGTTTTTCCTACTCCATCTACCTTTTTTCATTTAAAAAATTTATTACATGTCCTTGCTATCACTAAGAATTTAATTTCAGTTAGATAGTTTTGCATTGATAATTCTGTCTTCTTCGAGTTTCATGGTTCTCATTTTCTTGTGAAGGATTCAAAGATGGGGAATCTTCTTCTTCTTGGTCCCACAACTGATGGTCTCTATTCCTTCCCAACTCCGGTTTCCACTCCTCAAGCCTTTGTTGGTGAGCATACATCCACCTCTTAGTGGCACTCCCGTCTTGGCCACCCCACTCTACAACTAGTTCATCGCATCCTCTCTACTCACCCTCTCCCTATTTCAACTCATGACTCTTCCAACAAGTGCTCAGCATGCTGTCAAGCTAAAAGCTCTCAACAACCATTTCGCGACTCTCATTAGCATTCCACCAAGCCTTTACAACTTATATATTTTTATGTATGGGGCCCTATCCTAGATGTATCTAGAAATGGTTTTCAATACTATGTAGCATTTCTAGATGATTTTACTCGTTACACTTGGTGGTATCCTTTAATAAAAAAATCTGATGTTGTCAAAGTCTTCTTTCAATTTCAAACACACGTCGAGTTACTATTGAATTCCAAAATCATTTCTATTCAAAACGATTGGGGTGGGAAGTACCGATCTTTACATACTATTTTGCAAAACAAAGGCATTTCCCATCGATTATCATGTCTGCACACGCACCAAAAAAAGGGTACCATTGAGCCAAAATATTGACTCATTGTCGAAATAGGATTAGCTCTAATATCTCACACACCTCTCCCTTAAACTTTCTGGGCTGATGCCTTCCATTACTCCATATATCTCATCAATAGGCTTCCCACACCAATACTTCATCATAAATCACCATTCGAAAAGTTATTTTCCAAACCCTCCAATTATAATCTTCTCAAGGTATTCGGTTCTGCCTGCTGGCCTCATCTTCGGCCATACAATCGGCACAAGTTAGATCCAAGGTCAAAACAATGCTTATTTGTTAGCTACAGTGATTTCCATAAGGGGTATCGCTGCTTAGATCTTGATACTGGGCGAATTTACATTTCCAGGGATGTGGTATTTGATGAGTTTCGGTTTCCATTTGCTCAGCCCATCCATCCACAGCCCACTTATCGCAAGCCAAATTCTGTCACACTACCATCTATTCTCGAGCCTCCTCTAATTCATTCTAACTCCCAAAGGCCCACCTCAGCTCAAAGCCCATCTCACTCTCACTTAATTCCCATCAGCCCCTCTGTGCCAATTATTCCACCTTTAACAACGAATATTCCTTCTAGCCCATCATCTTCGTTGTCTTCTCTCGACACATCAAGGGCCTCATCTACATCATCTTCCTCACCCACCCTTGACTCTTCTCCACTATCCTCTGTCGAATCTTCTTCCCTATCCCTAATCATCAACAGAGCTTGTACTAACACTCTCTGTCTTGCAAATTCACTAAGGGCACCATCTTATGGCCACCTCCTCATAGTCACCTTACCACCACCACTCAAATTCCTGAAACACACACTTCCTATACTGAAGCTGCCAAACATCAGCCATGGAGGAAAGCTTATGTCTGGCGAATTTCAAGCTCTTTTGCAGACTCAAACATGGACCTTGGTTCCTTCTACTAGCATCACCAACATTGTCGGCAACAAATGGGTCTTCTACACCAAAAGGCTCTCTGATAGTTCCATCAACATATACAAAGTCCACTTGGTTGTCAAGGGCTTTCATCAATATGAAGGTATTGACTTCTCAAAAATCTTCAGTCTAGTGGTTAAACCCACTATAATTCGATTTATTTTGTCTATTACAGTTACAGAAAAATGGTGTCTTTGGCAATTTGACATTAATAATGCGTTTCTTCATGGTAATCTTCAAGAACAAGTCTATATGTGTCAACTAATTGGTTTTGTTAATCCCAATTATCCCAACTACGTGTGTCGCTTGAATAAGGCCATTTATAGTCTTAAAAAAGCACCTCGTGCCTGGTTTACAAAATTACGTAATCGGCTTAGGGAGATTGGTTTTGGTGTGTCACTTGCAGATCCATCTTTGTTTGTCTATCGACACAATTCTGTCATCATTTACATTTTGGTTTACGTTGATGACATTATTTTGACTGGTTCATGGTCTAATGCCATTTCCTTTGTTCTTAAGTCACTAAGTATGTCGTTTCCATTAAAGGATTTGGGTAGTCTTCGATATTTCTTGGGTATGAAGATTAATCAATTTTCCAGTGGTCTTCATTTATCTCAAAACAAATACATTTGTGATCTTTTAAAAAGGACAAACATGGACCTAGCTAAGCCTATGAAACCTCCCATGGCTTCTTCCACGCGTCTTTCTCTCACTAATGGTCCTGACTTTTTTTACTCAACTTTATATCGAAGCACAGTCGGCAGCTTACAATATTTGTCTATCACTAGGCCTGATGTTGCCTTTGTTGTTAGCAAAGTTGGTCAGTTCATGCATGCCCCAAAATATTCTCACTGGCAAGCTGTAAAGAGAATACTTCGGTATCTTAAACAAATTACCACTCTTGGTTTGCATATTAAGCCCTTTAGTTCTTATCATCTTCATGCCTTTACTCTTGCTGATTGGGCAAGGTGTCCTGATGATCGTTACTCAACTGATGGCTATTGTGTTTTCCTTGGCTCCAATCTCATTTCTTGGAGCTCCAAAAAGTAAAGAATAGTGACCAGATCAAGCACCGAAGCGGAATACAAAGAACTTGCCAACACAATTGTTGAATTGTTATATTGAACCCAAGGTTTCAAGTTTTATGTAATTATAAATTCACAAATGGATTTTGATGATAACAAATGAATTCAAAGAATAAATGAGTCTCAAACTCAAGTTGTCCACACAATGAAGTCAAGCACATCAAGGAACTAAGCATGAGCAAGAAGGGAATAAGTTCACATTAAAATTATAGAGTAATGTTGCAAATCTCTTAAAAATTTAAAATTAGGATTAAGGCTCAAAATTAATATTTTATCATAAAAATTAAAATATATTTTCCACATATGCATGAATATTTTAAAAATTAAATTTAAAAATTTTGAAAGATGATTGATTGTCATTTTTCACATGTGCATGTCATAATTAAATGTTTGAATTTTGAAAATATTAAAAATGATTGATTGTCATTTTTCACATGTACATATTTTATTTGAATGGTTTCAAAAGTGATTGATACTCTTTTTGACTTATGCAAAAGGTAGATGCTTTTGTTTGAAAATTTTGAAAAGTAAAGTGTGTTCATTTTGTTATATGCAAAAAGTAAAAAGATTAGGTTTGAAATTTTTGAAAAGTAAATTGTGCTCCTTTTGTCATATGCAAAAAGTAAAAAGATTAGGTTTGAAATTTTTGAAAAGTAAAGTGTGATCCTTTTATCATATGTAAAAAGTAAAAAGATTAAGTTTGAAATTTTTAAAAAGTGAATGATGTTGTTTTTGACATGTGAATCTTTTTTAATTTGAATATAAAGTCTCATATGTCTATAAATAGATCATTTGCGAGTTTCACATTTACAACACCAAGTGTAACAGCCCGCTAGAAATTCAATTGTGAAATTTCTATTAACTTTAGGAACCTGTATGAGGTTTTCACGAATCCATTAATCGTATAGGTTTTTGTCTAACTATATAGTTAGTGTTATTATTTACTATGGTATCATAAGTGTATTTTTGATTATTGGAGATAGTTAGAAGTGTCAAAATGTATTATGGTTTGTGCCATTAGACTCGGAGGATTATTTAAAGTCTTATGGCGCAATAACATTTTTTCATATTTTCGGACAAAACGTCTGTTCAAAACTGTAGATATTATTGGATAAAAAGAAATATCTTGAGGTAATTTTAGTGAATATTATTGGGTAAAAATATTTTGAGTTGATAGATATTATTAGATAAAAATATCTTAAGTTGATTTTTTTTAGATATTATTAGATAGAATATTATAAGATAATCATTTATAGATTTTTTTTGGGTAGGAGAAAACTACACTCAACTCTCAACTCCAGCCTCATCTCTTCCATATCTCATCCATAAGTATCTCCAGCCACCTCTCCCCACGAAATTATCTTCATTTACACTTTCCATTGAAAGAATATCAAACACTCTCTCTCGGACAGCTTTTAGGAGGTCTTTTGCACACCCATTTCGAAGCTAATATTGTGTAAACTATAGAAAGGTCATTCTGGGAGATAAACTGGAGAATATGTTATAATTTGGAGTTTTTGACCAAGCTAATGGATAGATATTGGTCCGAAATTTTTATGGAGTATTGTTAACATGTATATGTGACTATTGGTTGAGGATTTTTGCATGATTAAAGGTTTTGATGAAAGATTTTCTTAGATTTAGAAACTTAGAAACTGGAAGAAGAAAAACAGTTTCTGTTTTGAGAAAGTTTAACTCTTTGGTGGTCTAAACCTATTCTAATGACTTTAATAATTTTATTGGAGGATCCTAAGTATCTTATATACATGTTATATTATTATTTTGAAGATATTTGATGTTAGTTTCAAAGATATGAAATTTTATCCAAAGAGATATTCAAATAAGCCAAAGTGTGGATATTCTTGGCTAAATTTATATTTTGGTTAATTTCTAACCATGTGATCTTGAATTAGAAGCTTATATATGTTTTAGGACATCTTTTTAAACCATGTGATGGTTTGGTTTGAAGATCATATATTTATAAGTCATAGATCAAGAGATTTATCAAAACTAGTTGAAGAAAAAGTTTCTGTTTTTGGACTAAGTGTAAAACTAAAAACTCCAAATGTTATTTTGTGATTTTGGTGACTTTGGTTTGATGATTTAAAGCATGGTTCATGTTAGGATGATATTATGAATATGTTAGAAGTAAGATTTGATTTTTGAAACTTTTGGAGATGTTTTGATTTAAGGTCAAAACTTGTGATTCAAGTGCTTGGATCTTTTTACAAAAAAGTTTGGTGTTGATTATTAGCTTTTTCTAAATGGATGTTTTAAGTATGATTTTGAACTTAGGATTGGAAGATGTTTGTTGCAAAATTTTGGTTTAAGCATGAGTTTTGAAGTTGAAAGGAATTGCAACAAAAAAATCAAGGGAAATGACCTATGCATGTTTCGGCCATAGTGTGTTTTTCATAGTTATGTTTTGTTTTAAATTTTTCTGAGTTGATATTTAAGTTTAGGACAAAATTTACATGAGGAATGTAAATTTTGGAAACTTTTGGTGTTAGTATGCAAAATCCTTAAGTTATGGGTAAAACGGTCATTTTCCCACATGTAGAGAGTAAAATAAAAATCTTACTCTTGAAGTTAGTATTTTCCATATTTCAAATTATTAGTGATTTAGTTCTAAATTTTAGAATCACTAATTACAGTTACTCGTGATCGCACTTGAAGTTTTATAAGAAAAGCGGAGATCGAGGTAAGTTAGCTTTTAACTTACTAGCAGTCTACTGTGTATGTGTGCTAAGTAAAAGAACTACAGTGTATGTATGTATGTATGTTATCATATGTGTCATGCCATGTCAAGTTATCATGTAATTGTCTATTATACAGAATTTATTCTGTCATCAATTTTTATCTGTTACATAATATATTCTGTTATGTATTACTGTACATTACAAGTACGTCATGCTAAGTATGTCATCTATTACATGTAAGTCAAGTCATGTAATATTCACTGTTGCAAGTATGTCATGTTAAATATGTTGTCTATTATATGTTATGCCATGTTACGAAATGTTTCTATCTCAAGTTGGTCATGTATTCTAAGTTATGTTCAAGTCACGTTATGTTACGTCAGGACTTCAGTCCTTTCGTATTCCAGTCACATTTCATCTTGAGTACATTATGATGTGTAGAATACATGGGGCCACAACAACTGTGGAGTATGTATTTAACTACAATTGTGATGCGTAAAATACATGGGGCCACAACAACTGTGGAGTATGTATTTTTCATGTTAAGTCAAGTTTTTGTAGAATACATGGGGCCACAACAACTGTGGAGTATGTATTTTTAATGTTAAGTCAAGTTTGTGTAGAATACATGGGGCCACAACAACTGTGGAGTATGTATTTAACTACAATTGTGATGCGTAAAATACATGGGGCCACAACAACTGTGGAGTATGTATTTTTCATGTTAAGTCAAGTTTGTGTAGAATACATGGGGCCACAACAACTGTGGAGTATGTATTTTTAATGTTAAGTCAAGTTTGTGTAGAATACATGGGGCCACAACAATTGTGGAGTATGTATTTACATGTAGAATACATGGGGCCACAACAACTGTGGAGTATGTATTTTTCATGTTAATTCAAGTTTCAGAGCAAGTTCATGCTAAGTCAAGTTCAGTTCATGATTCAATTTAAGCTATGTCAATTATGCTATATTGTACGCTAAGTTATGCTTTAATTACTTATGAATTTGATTATGCATTTATGCTTTTACTGTCATACATGCATCATTAGTATGTATGGAAGTTTTTTGTTAACTTGCTGAGATTTGTAATCAAATCTCACTGTGGTAGTCCCAACTACCATTGCCCCCGAATGGTAGATCTTGTTACAGGACCTGAAGGAGGATCAGGAGCTGACCAATTAGACACAGTCGACTGAACGACGGTGCGTCGTTAATGTTAATATAGTAGTTAAATTACTACTTGTACGATGGAGTTGCATCTCCAGTACTATTGGATCATAACTATTTTGGAATAGTGCTGTGATCTTAGTTATTCAATGGATCTTTATGTATGAAGTATGTTTCAAGTATTGGGATATTTTCAGTTTGGTGCATAGTATTGCTAAAGAAAAAAATTATCCGCTGCGAATATTGCATAATGTTAGATGCATGTTAGGATTATTGCATCTTATATGTCATGAACGGGGGCAGGTAACCTTGTGTTGCATGTCTCGACGCTTCAAATGTCCGTCCGATCCCAAACGGAATTTGGGGGCGTCACACCAAGAGTATATAATATTTATTCAAAACTTTCATTCTCTCTTTTCTAAGTATTGAGCCTTAACCCTTGTTCATTTTGAGAGATATAGTTTGCAATGTATTGTTCTTATTTCACTCATTGAAGAGTATTTTCTGATAACCTACCCACTATCAACTTTTGTATCAGTAAAATTGTGTGTATAACTCTTGTATGTGTAGAAAGTGTTTTACATAAGGAATAGTTGAATCACCACGTGTAAGGTGATTGCAAGTGTAGAGAGTGTTCTACACGGATCCTTTGTAGTGGTGTTGTTCAAAAGTGTAATAGGTTTCTATCTTTACTTGAAGGAGGTTGAATAGTGAATTTGAGGATCCTCAAAGGGTAGCTTGAGTTTGCTTTTCTCTTACCCTTATTATTTATATTTACTGTTGCTTTATATTTTATATTGTGTATTTGATTTATAATTGTTAATTTTTTTAAAATATAACCCAATTCACCCCCCTCTTGTGTTAGTCATCTGGGCAACACAATCGCTGCTCAAGGATCTTGCTATGTTTCTTCCTTAACCTCCCACCTTATGGTGTAACAATTTGGGTGCTACTTATCTGTCAGCCAACCCGATTCTCCATTCACATACCTAACACATGGAAATTGATTTCCATTTTGTTAGAGATCTGGTTTCCATAAAGACGTTGCATGTGACTTTCATTTCTTCTCATAATCAGCTTGTCGATGTACTTACCAAGCCTCTATCTTCATCTCGATTCTTGACATTATGATCGAGTCTCACCATGGTCCCCATGTTGGACTCGCAGGAGGGTGACAGCACGATATAGAATTCCAACTCATTAGTGATTCCCAACTCCATCTCAGCAACACACGATGACAACAAGAAAGAAAGAACTCACTCTCAAATACACAACTCATCTAGAAGCAATTATTCTTAAAGATTTTATTATAATTTTCTCTAAAATATTTTTGGATTTGTTCTTGTACAATAGGGGAATATTTTCTATTATATCAGCTCGGTACAGCTAGCTCTAGGATTCATGCACACCTCATGCTTGAGAGAAGGTCTGCATTTTTGTTACTCTCAAGTCTCAAATCTATAAATTGAGCACACTGTAAACACTCTTATACAACGGCAGAAATGAATTCATCTAAAACTTAGAATTCTACAGTGAGGACCTTATAGTCATGCCCAGAGAGAAAGGTACATTGACACCCCCATCCACTTTTTTATGAGGGAAAGGAAAAAATAACATATTAGACAATTTGTCTTTTGTCTCGTATTTTTTCCATTGTTGTGGGCTTTGAATACATTAATGGGCAGGACTATATAACCTATAAACTTATTAAATTTTAAGTATTGTTTATTTAAATAATTAATAATTAAAAGTAACCTAAAAAATAATAATATCAATAAACATCACTTTTAAAAAATGTACGAGATGTACCTCTTAGGTACTAGAAAAATATTAAGGTAATGATAAGCAATGGGGAAACGAAATATGTGGCCCCATATGACTATTTTATTTTTTCAAAAAGGTATTTATTTATTTATTTTTACTTTTGCATTCTACAAAAAAAAAGTTTCATAATAATGATACTGAGAATATGATAGAAAAGTAAAGCAAGTGATCAAACTTTGAAGTAACAATGAAAACAATCATTTGAAGAATGCCTGCATCTATAGTCATTCTAATCATTGTTTGGATGTTAAGATAAGATGAGATAAAAAAAATTTATAAATAGTAATAAAATTATTTGTAAATAGTAATAAAATAATTTAAATTAAGATATTTTATAGAATTTCAGAAAATGATAAAGAAAAAGTTGAAAAAAAAATATTATAAAGTTAAAATATTATTAAAATAAAATTCTGAATTTTTTTATATTTTATTTAATAGTTTGAAAAAATCGTAATAATTTAATGAAAATTTAAAAATTTTAAATTAAAAAATATAAGTATTTGGGTGATATTTAAATATTGATTTAAGAAAATAATAATTTTTTTATTTATTTTATGATACGCAACCATTAAAGACTTGAATGATTGTTTTGGGTGATTATTCCGAAAAGAATCTTAAACATTGGGCAATGGGCACAGAATCTGGTTCTACGGCCCAATAGCGGAACAGGGAATCTGGTTCTAATGATGAACGACTGAATAAAATGCTATGAATTGGAAATTATAAATAAATAAATGTAGTGTAATCCCAGCACCCCGCTCCTGTCTTCCGCTCTTCTCCTAACACTGCTTCAGCTTCACGGCCAATCAATCCTCATACCTCTACCTCCAAGCTTCACATTTACTCGTCCTCATGTCCGACGTCGATTCTAGGTCTGATCCGACCCCCCATTTCTCATTCCTCTATTAAACGATTTCTCTCCCTCACTCTCTCTCTAGCTTTAACGTTAATTTCTTTTTTGCAGCGTGCTAAATCCGACTTATGCTGAGATTGTCGTGGTGCGTCACGGGGAAACGGAGTGGAATGCTGATGGAAGGATTCAGGTCCGTTTCGTTTTTTTTTTTTTTTTTTTTTTTTAAGGATGTCAAACTGGCTTGCTCGAGTTTGTAAAGTCTGTTGTTTCGTTGATTTTCTGCTTGCGAATCAAAATTTATCGTTATTTGAACACTTCTATATACCTAGTTAGATTTGGGGCCTTCCTAAAGCATATGAGATGCGGCACTTTTGATTCATTAATTTATTTTTTTTGTTAAAATCGTATTTATAATTGGACTGTGCTCTATAATAGTGGTGTTCTTTTATATTTCCAGATTAGTGATTGTGGTTTGTTTACGACAATTAACAAATTCAAATAGCATTTATATAGGACATGGAACATAATTGTACAAATCCCAATTCAGCTCCATATTTATTCATATCGTTTTCTTATCGATCCTCCTATATGTATTTGTATAATCTAGTCTGTGAACGCCCATCGGGGAGTGAAATATAAATTTTTATACCTTTTGACTCGTGCTCACGTGTAATATAGCAGACCGTGTTCGTATCCTTTTTTCTGGCTCTGATTTTTGCCAATCTTTCTTCTTTTGCATTAAACATATTTAAACAGGGACATCTGGATGTAGAACTAAATGATTCTGGGAGACAACAAGCATCTGCAGTAAGTTATCATCTATATATTGCTTGCCTTAGTTTTGCATTAAAAACCAACATAATTGGTTATAAACCTTTGGAAGGTTATCTCAATTGCCTCGACCTTACTATATAATTGACTTTTACTTAAAGGTTGCTGATAGACTATCCAGGGAGGGTAAAATCTCCGTCGTATACTCTTCAGACTTGAAAAGGGCTCTTGAAACTGCACAGATAATTGCAAGCTGTTGTGGTGAGCTAGAGGTATGCACTGAGAAGCTACTTTCTTGAAGTTCCATTTGTTGTATTTACTTGAACATATGTGAGGAGATGACGATGCTAATTTCAATTCTGATTCTGGTTTTAATTCGGATTTTAGTTATGTATAGACTGTAGAGTAGTCACGTTGAAGTCATTTTCTTAGGCGTAGTCAATTTTTATTTGCAAGTATTTATTCTATGACATGAACATAAAAAAATACTTCATAAAAAAATAAAAAATAAAAAAAAATGGTAAACATACAGGTATAAAGAAAGCAAAATGAATAATGGTGTTTTGGTAATAAACAGAACTAGTAACATGCTCTTGGAATCATGGTTTTATGTAATCAACCCAACTAAACATCTGCCAGAAACTAGTTGAGGTTCGCCTCATTTTGCTGCTGTAACACAATGTAAGGCCCTATCATTTGCTGAATTACAAGTGCAGTGATGATTTTCTTTATTGACATATCATACTTGACCGACCCCGTTCTCAGGCCTTTGGCCTTGAGCACCTTTCACTTGAACCACAAAATCAACTTAGGTATTCTAAGGTTATTGTTGCATGTAATTGAATATATCATTTATCATTTCATCTTCTTTTCCTTATGTGGTTCAACTACTCATGGACAAGAGCAATAGGATTTCAGTACCATCAATGTGAAACAAGTCCTAACTTGTTATTTTTCTTGTATATCTTTTAATTTGACTGAATAAAATATCTAATAAGTTTATGCTTTAAAAAACGGAGGGTGGGGGATTTTTCATAATAAGGTATGTAGTTGAATTTAGTTTGGGAATATTTTTATGGTATTGTATTCTCTCTCTCACTCGTTCTCTCTCTCTCTCTCTCTCTCTCTCTCTCACATAATTTCTTCCTTCATTATTATATGTAACCATCATAATATTATTACTTTTACATGGCAAAGTTGGTTAGTTACATTACATGATATCTTAACAATCTGTATTTAGAGAAGGAAAATGCTACTTAATTAGCCCCCTCAAAGTTATCGCTCAAGTATTTTAATTTTTAATTTTTGTTTTTTATTTAGTGATTAAGGAAGTGACTATTAATGAAATTGTATATTTTTAAAATTTTTTTTTAATGGCTACAAATACTAAAAAAGTACTTAAAAGAAAATGATAAAAAAAAAAGAATTATAAATTTGTATTAGCTGTACGCCGAACGGTAAACACTGGGCAGCCCTCTAGCATCGCCGGCCTTTAGAGAAAATCAATGATCTAGTAACTGTTGAATTTTAATTTCAGGTTATTAAAGAGCCTGATCTACGGGAAAGACACTTGGGAGATCTTCAAGGGCTTGTACTACGTGAAGCAGCCAAACTTAGTCCTGAGGCTTACCAGGCCCTTTCAAATCACAAGACAGATCAGGAAATCCCAGTAAGTACTCTGTTTGTACTTTTAGGGTTGTATTACACAATTTACACCATTAGGTAAAATTATGGCTTGTGAGAAGGGCTGCAGAATGGGCCAGGCTGGTCCTATCTCCGTTTCAGCTGAAAATTTGGGCTTGAATTTTGGTCTAAGAAACCCAGTGTAAATGAAAATATCTCCACAACAACGTCTGCAGTTTTTAATTTTAATGTTGCTCATGATAGGGGAATTTAGGCAGTTGGAGCCATTACTAATATCATGATAAGAATGCTGGATAGTCTCTAAACTGTCGAGCATGATCAGTCCAGTGACGGGTTCAAAGGGAAGCTAGTGGTGAAGAATATATCTGAAATTGGTGGCTAATACTTGAATGGTCTGCTATATGTATGCTGGCTCGGGTCAGCAGCGTCAGCTTGAAGTTTGTTCCACAAATATGAGGCCAAGTAATACTGGCTCAGTTTAGGGTTTTAGACCTTTGAACTGTAATTTGTGTTTCAAGCTGACCTAGGCTCAGCGTGACTTCTACTTCATGTGCAAATCCTTTTCAAGTGATTTTATTTTTGCTGAAATAACTGAACATGAGAATCTTCCAGTGCAAGAAACAGGACCTGGGACTCGCATAATCTTCCCCTCTCTTGGGCTATTAAACTTGTATAATTACCACGGCCATCTTCCATCTTGAATAGGGCTAGAAATAATCTCTGTGTCTTATCATGGCAACATATTGTCTCTGGGTAAGTAATTCCTCATGCACTAAGATAAGAGAGAGTGAGATACATGAAGAAATATGATTAATAGTAAGTAATTTAAATATTGTATGGGCATGAAATTTTTGTTTTGGGATAAACAGAAAAGTTGTTGGAATCTATCCCTTTACATTACACTACATTTTCAGGGTGGTGGAGAAAGTCTTGACCAACTTTATGGACGTTGCACATCTTCATTGGAGAGAATTGGTAGAAAGCATAAAGGTATGTGTAGGTCATTCAGAACTTTTCCAGTGAAAATTTTCAGAAACTGGGAAGGTTGTATTGTTACTTATTCTTCAGTAACTGTATATTTCTTGTCCTTACTCATATTTGGTTTGGGTACATGCTTTTGTGTACTGCAGTGCAGGTAAACTCTACTTTTATAGTTACGAATTTAACCATAGCCCGAATTGATTTGAACTCCCAACTACTGACCCAAGTTTGGTTGGGGGAAACAATTAGAGTTGCAAAATCGTTTTTGCTATACATATTGACCTACTATAAGACATTCTAAGTGGAGAATGACCAGTTATAACCTGCTTTAATCGGTTGCAGGAGAACGAGTGGTTGTGGTCACTCATGGGGGAGTCGTCAGATCACTGTACAAGCGAGCTTGCCCAAATGGAAGGTCTAGAGGGAAGGTACTGAATACATCTGTCAACATCCTTCACTTGTCGGATGGAGATGAGTGGACCATAAAATCGTGGGGTGATGTTAGCCATCTCAACCAAACTGGATTTCTTGAGTCTGGGTTTGGTGGGGACAAAACTTCTGGTTAGTTTGGTTGTCTGAGCATTCTTCAGTCACATGGCTACAACCAAGATTGAAAACAACTATATTCAAGAAGTGGTATGCTGGGCTTCTGAAAGGAACTAGGACCCTAGCATCACTAAGGCTCAACCAACAATGATTATTTTGCCCAATAAACCCAGGAATTGGTTCTCTATGTCATTAACGTTGTTTAGATGTACCTAGACCGCTACATATGTGATGGAAGTTTTTCAATTAAATATTATATCATCATATTAAAAATAACTGATTATGGAGATATCAGTTTATCAGATGTAAGAACAATAAATTTGACAGGGAAGGATCTGTTCGACCATGTATATGTTCTTTGGGTTGAAGTCACGTGGCATTGACCGAGCACCGACAGAACACGTTGGATGTCAAGCTCCACACCGTTGCAATCCAAGCAATATCGGATTGGAATTCTCAAGCTGTTTATTAAATTAGAAGCTTGGTTCAAAGTTCAAATTTCTTCTTCTTTAAGGGAAGCCTGGGTGGCTGTCCGCATGATTTGCTGTCTAGCTTGGTCTCTTTTGTTGCTTGATTAGTGGAATAGTGGAGTTGATGCACGGTGTCTGTGGGCAGATCATAGTAATCCTTGGTGTCTCCATTCTGCAAAGATTTTGGAGCACTTTCACAACTCACTATCAGTCCTCATATTGTTCACCATATTCTGGATTGATGATTTGGGTTCAACTTTATCCTAGCAATCGAGCACGGAAAATTATCAAAATATTTTTACTTATAAGTCAGGGTAAAAGATATATTTTTCACACTTTTGACATGAAAGTAATCATTTATGAGAGAAGTACTACAAGAAAGTCTTACATCATACATCTAAACACATATTTAAGTATTAAGATTGAAGAATAAAAATAATAAATTGATTAAGAGAATTGCTACATACATAAAGTGAGTATATACAAATAAACATATAAATTAATGTAATTTTATATGATCTGTTAGATTTATTTATAAATATATTGTATTAAATTACATTAATTTATAAATTTATTTTATATAATTTGTTCACTATAAGAAAAATGAGTAATTGTGACCCATTAATAATAATAAAAAGACTATTTACAATTAAATAGTCTTTTTATTATTATTAATTAGTCGTAATTGCTCATTTTTCTTATATAGTATAAATAAAAAGAATTTCTCATAAGTAAAAGAAGGGGCGGTGGGTGGTAAAGGTGCACTCGATTTTGATGTAGGTGCGAGGCAAGCATGCGCACGATGCGTGGGGGCTAGCTTGTATAGGATGCACGGACAGTTAAACAAGACAGGGACGGACAACTTTCTCATTTTGTGGATGTGGATGATGAAATTCCACCGGTTTTCCTTTTCACTTTTCCTTGGTAGAGATCTTTTTGACTTTCGCTCTCACGAGTTCCTTTTGACTTTGGGAAAGATGGAATTATGGGGAACGATTTATTATGTCTTTCGTGATCATTTTTAGTTGGTCAAACTTGATGTTGTATGATGAATATGTCGTTGAAAAATAGATTAATTTATTTAGTGAATATACAAATTATGAGTTCATGTTCAGTGGACCAAATGAAGTTGAACTCGAAATTGATTTTTAAAATGGTATTTATAATATTGTTCATATTCTTAATACCATTTTCTAGTATTTGACAATTACCATATCTTTTTGTTCAATGGATCTGCTGTATGTTTTTAATCAAACAGATATTATTCCACGACATCCTAACATGATACAACTAGATTGAGTTATTCTATTATTTTTTTTATATAAAAAAATCAATTTGTGTGTAAAGAACATAATAAATTGCTTACACAATATAATTTAATTTTAAAATTTAAATATTAATATTTAAGTAACGCCGACTTGAAATAATAATAACTCTAAAAAAAGAAAAAGAAAGGAGATCATATTAGTCTAAAAATCTTTATTAAAGGGTTACTGTAATTTTCAATAAGAATGCTAATAAAACTAATAATTATTGCCCTGTTGTTCTTCTTGACAAATGACATTTTTTATTTTATAAAAGAAAAATCATTTTCATAAAATAAGGATAAGAAAAAAGTTACTTTGCCTCCCAATGTAAACCACTTACGTGTATCTCTCTGTTAAAATAAAAATAAAAATAAAATAAAAAAATAATAATTAAGGAAGTAATTTTAAATATGTTAATATATTTTTTTATTTTTTAAAAATATTAAAAAGGATTTAAAAAAAAAAATGAAACGTATTGAAATAGCGGTGAAATGGAGGTGTGATTCTCAGCGGTGGAGTAGCCCGCGCATTAACGATAAGGACAAACAGAAGACAAAAGTGATGGGGTAACTTTTTGATAGTTTTGATTTGGCGCCAAATGAACAGAAAACTGGCACTTCATCAGCTCATCATTACCAACATCATTGTGGTACAAAAGTCAGAAGTATAGCTCAAGTGCTGCAGAGATTGAAAAAACGACAGCAATACTATATATATCACTGTCCAAATCAACCGTTCCCCCATTTCTCTTTTCTTTTAAAGAAATAATTCAAACAAATACATGTTGTACTAATTGTGGGGGAAAGATGGGGCCCATGTACCCCCCGCCATTTTTCTCCCTCTCTTTATTTATTTTTTTAATTATTTACTCATAGTAATTTAATATGTATTCTTTTACAGTTAAAAGTCATAATTTTATAAAAATAAATTTATAATAAAAATAATTTTAATTTAACATATCAGATTATGTCATGTTTATTTTTGAGTTTATTTTAATAAAATTTTTTTATAATTAAAATATTTCTCTAACAATAATAATACATGTATAACTTTTTTTTTTTTACTATTCTTTATACAACCATATTTTTTATTGAGAATATATATGTATAAAGATGTTATTTTTATAAGTTATTTTATATAAATATCTTTCATTTAGGCTTTAGCTTTCATTCCATTTCATCTAATCTCAATATCGAAATGTCAAAAATACAAATATTTCTCAATTTCAGATTTTTAACCTTTTTTTTTTATCTAATTATTACTTAATTATTATAATTTTCTAAACTTTCAAACAAAATACAAAAAATAATTCAATTTTTTTAAATTTCAAACAAAAACTATATTAAATAATGATATTCTAATAATATTTTAATTTTATAATATTTTTATTCAACTTTTTCTCTCATTTCTCAAAACTCCATAAAACATATTAACTCAAAACATTTCATTACTATTCATATATCATTTCATTATTATTTACAGATTATCTTATCTCATCTTACTATGCAATTAAGTCTTTAAAATAAAACTATATAAAAAAAGACTAATGTTTCATTTGATTATATAGATGAGATAAGATGATAAATCTGTAAATAGTAGTGAAATGTTTTGAGAATAAATTTTATGAAATTTTGAGAAATGAGAGGAAAAAAAAGTTAAAAAATAGTTAGAATATAATTCTTTAATATAACTTTTATTTTGAAATTTGAAAAAGTTAAATTATTTTTTGTGTTTTGTTTGAAAGTTTAAAAAAGTTTTAAATGATTAAATAAAAAAGTTAAAAATTTAAAATTAAATAATATTTATATTTAAATAATATTTAGATAAAATAGAATGAAACCGTTTCAAAACTTTATGAAATCAAACTCGGCCTAAAAAAAAACAAAACATTGTATATCATTTTTTTAAGGTTGTGGCATGCATGCATGCATCAGTTTATAAGTTAAATAATAATAATAATAATTAATTAAAAAAAAAGAACATATTAAATCAGCTCAGTCTGCGTCATGAATGAGTTCATGATATTGTTCCTCTTTGCCTTTGGCATAGCCCCACGAGAGGAGCAGCGACAAAGTAAACCAACAGTGTTGATCAAAGAGAAGAGTACTGCCATAATCACACGCAACTATTTAAAAGATTATGGGAATTAATACCTTTTAATGTTTTGTTTTTATGTACAATAAGGACGTTAAAGAGTGCCATTTGGCGAGTAAAGAGCTGCTCCGATCCTACCTACATTTATACCTCATCTTTCTCATCTTGAACACCCCGATAATACATTAAAAAAATAAAATCCCCTTTTCTTTGACCTTTTTAAGATTCTCTTCTCTTTTCTTTTAATTAAAGTATATGAATGGGATAGATCATCAGAGCTTGAACACACAGGGGACTATGCCCGGAATTAGAAAAATACTAATTATATTTAAAAAAATTTTGTTAAAAAAAAATTACTTCTTCACATATTAATTAAAGAGGTGATATCTGTCCATACAAAGAAAGTTGACTTTTTCCCACACTCCCTGCATCGAGGTGAGGTAGGGTTTTCACTCCCACACCTCACCCCCCGAGTGAGGGAGTAGACCCCTCATCCGTATCACCCCCGCCCACTACAATAGTACCCATGACCTATAAGGCCATAAATTACTCCCAAGTCCAAAATTGATTAGAAACACATTTTTAAAAATAAATTTTAAATTTAAATTTGTAAATGTAACCATAATTTAAAAACTAATAATATAATTTTAAAATTTATTAGTGCAAATTACGTGTAAGTTAATGTAGCCTATGTGACTTTTATATAGGAGGTCAAAATAATACAAAAGTCTCATATTGCTTAATTAAAATTCCTGTATTGTCTTGGCCCATATATAAAGTTCACATTAGGCTATTTTGTAACTTGCACAAAATATTAAATAAAAACTATACTTAATACATATTACTATATTTATATATAGTAAAACTAATAATAAATATGTATAAATATATTTGTTAATATATATAAACAACGAGGCGGGGTAGGCCAGCCCACCCTCTGCCACCGTTGGGGTTGCCTGCTTAATCTTGAAAGGGCAGACGAGCGCGGGGTAGTAGGTGTGCGAGGCCTGGTACCCACCCATAATGAGTTATAGATATGCCATAAATTATTATGCAACACAACAAGTCGGAGTGTAGCCGCAGAGGTGGCAGGTCAATTCTTGATATTTTGAGCTTGTAGGATTGATTAAGCTATTATATGTGATTTGCAAATTGACAAATATGCAACACAAATGAGGCTCATATGTTACTGTGACATCTACATCAAACTGGCCAGATGTACAATAATTTTATCTATTATAGTTTTGGCTGGCTAGATCTAGCCCACCCAAATTGTTGGCTAAATTAATTTTTGGCCATAAATTATTCTTCTCGCTGGGATTCCATATTCGTTCTTGAAGCCTCCTTCTCCAAACCCAACCGTTCTCATCCAATTACTTTTGAATGACATGGTCAAAATCCTTCCCACTTGGGTGTTGCTTATTCTTCACAAATTTCTTATGCTTGGGAGATGATAATTCATCATGACTCACGCTGTAGCCTGTTGCTTATAACCTGGTTCCCAGATGATAATTTCATATAATTTTCTTTTTCCTTGGTTTTCTATCTGGTAAATAAATCCGTGGCAAGAATATGACCGTCGTAAAAAAAAAAACCGTTAAAAATTATATCTGTTAGAATAATATAAATGTTAAAAAATTAATATGTATTTTTTTAAATAATAAATAAATATTACAATCAATTAGAATTAAAATAATGAAAAAGGAGAAAACTAATATTTTAATATAATAGTAATAGATTTAGAGGATTTTTTATTTGATGTTGTTGAAAATTGGTTAGTTAAATTTAAAAAAATGAATTTTCTAGTAAAAATTTGATTAAAGAATAGCTAGGTCACTATTAATGCTCTAAAGCATGCACAAAATTATATCTAAGCTTTTTAGAGGAAGAAGAATGGGGAGACAAAGGGTGGAGCAGAAGTTTCCATTTTTAGGTCTTGTTTAGTTATACAAATTAAATGTGATAAGGAATTTATGAATAGTAATGAATAAGTTTGAATTAAAATATTTTATTGAGTTTTGAAAAAATAGAGAGAAAAAATTAAATAAAAATATTATAAATTAAAAATATTATTAGAATATAATTTTTATTTTGAGATTAGAAAAGGTTGAATTATTTTTTATATTTTGTTCGAAAGTTTGAAAAAGTTATAATGATTCGATAATAATTAAATAAAAAATAAAAAAATTTGAATTAAAAATACATATATTCGAGTAATATTTAGTGAAGAAATTATAAAAAAATTATAAGATAAAATAAGATAGAGTATGTTTTCGAAACAACCCTTAAGTTTCCAAAGGGGCATAGTCAGAGGTTTTTTTTAAGCACGTTATTAATATCAAAAAAGCCTGAAGAGGGAAGAATTGTATATTCTCCGTAAAAAAACATATAAAAATAGAGATCTTAGAAAATAAATAAAAGAAAGATGAATTAACTAATAGAAAACGTAAGTAAGGAATTTTTTTCCTGGTTCCAATTATTTTTTTCAAGTAATTTTTAATCATTATAAATATTTTTTATAAAAAATAAAAAAACACGATATTATTAAAAAATATTTTCTTAATTATTAAGTAAAAAAAAAGTTGTTGGGACGGGATCCAACTCTTAATAAATATCGCATTTTTTTTTATAAAAATGCTGTATTATTAAGATTTATGATTATGTAAATAATTTTAAAAACATAAATTTAATACAACTATTAATGATATGTTTTAAAAGTTTATAAAAAGTGTTTAAATTAAGTATTCTAAAAAAAAAAAAACTAAAAGACTGTATTTTTGATAAACACCAGATCATAATTTTTGTTGAAAATTTAATTATAGGCTAATTATTAAAATAGCTGTATTCTCAAAATATACATACGATACCAGCCAATTATTATCGAGATGACAAGTTACGTTAATTGAGGAAGAACGAGCCCCAATGCACGCCACGTGGAATCAAATAGTCTTTTCCATGCCACCAATCATATCTCTCCACGTGCAGTAGACAATCAATTAAAAAAAATAAAAAAAAGTAATATAAATATTGAAAAGTAAATAACTCAAATAATAGTTTAAACGAATTTAGTTGTGGAATTAAGAAAAAGCGAAGCAATCGTCGTTTCCTTTTTATCAGCTTCTATGGATCCCACGCCCTTCGCTTTCTCTATCCCAACATTGTTAACGCTTCCAATCACTCGGAGACAAGCCTGAGTTTTTGTTTTGTTTTTTTCCACTTCCTGAAGAATTTCAAATCCATTATCCATAAGAATTACGATGCACTGACTTGGATTTGGAAGTGAAATCCCTACTCTCCGCGTTTGGGAGGATATTCGGATGGGTATCTGCATCTCCAAACCCTCCGCAACCATCCCTTCTTCTCCGAAATCCGATCCTGAACCTGCCGGGAACAATTTTACACCGGTTCAGAATAAATCCGTCCAGGCTAAGGATAGCACCAAAACAACTTCCAGCTCTGCCAATGGCAATGGTGATAGCCAGAAACCTACCGCCGAGCAGAACGGGAAGAAATCACCGTTTTTTCCGTTCTACAGCCCCAGCCCGGCGCACTACCTCTTCTCGAAGAAGTCTCCGGCGAGATCTCCGGCAAATGCGAGCTCGAACTCGACGCCGAAGCGGTTCTTCAAGCGGCCGTTCCCGCCACCGTCTCCGGCGAAGCATATACGGGCGGTGCTGGCCCGGAGACACGGATTGGTGAAGCCGAACGGGGCGGCGATACCGGAGGGGAGCGAGGCGGAGCAGGTGACCGGGCTGGACAAGAGCTTTGGGTTCTCCAAGCATTTCGGGAACAAGTACGAGCTGGGAGACGAGGTTGGGAGAGGACATTTCGGGTACACTTGCGCCGCCAAGTTCAAGAAGGGCGAGCTCAAAGGCCAACCGGTTGCCGTAAAAGTCATACCCAAAGCCAAGGTTCGCCTTAATGTTTATGTCTAATTTTGTTTAATTTTTGCTGTAGTTTGTATGACTGCGTTTCTCACTATAGGTTTACCTTATTAGTTAGTGAATTATTGGTTCTGCAAATCAAAGATTAGAGAGGCACTGGAGAGATTGGATCCGTAGGCGGGTTATCATATCACTCGTAATTCTGTGTGGGAAACGCTAAAAATGAATTTGATGACTCTTATCGATTTTCCTCGTCAGTAATTTCATGCGATTGCTTATATGTTTAGCAGATAATATGAAGAGGTCTTTGATCGCTGTTAGAGGTCTAAGGTGGTAGCGGAGACCATATAATTATTGGAGTTGAGATTTTCTTTAAATAAATCTGGCGCTACTGGCCCAACTATGACGCGTTAGATTTGATTAAGGTTATTATTATTTGTGTTGCTACGTTGAGGTATTTGGTCAACAAGTTGGCCCCGAATTATTAGGCTTTATAAGGAACCAATTAGACTCTAGTTTGGTATCCAAGTAAAGTTTGGTTAGAAAGTTTTTTTTAGCTCTTTCACCTTTAGTTATGGAAAAGATAAAAGAGTTAATTTTGCCATGGACGTCATGCATGAATGGGAGAAGTAAACTTCACACATTCAAACTACCCTAATCTAACACATTGTATCCTCGTGTAATTCTAACTATTAAGATGAATATAAAAACTGACACTTTGCATCCTCGTTTAAGTCGGGACTTCGTTTTCAGACACCCGATGCCAATAAAAAAAAAAAGATGAATAAAAAATTGTGGCACGATCTTGATATTTTAAGAGAGGATGCAAAATGTCAAGTTTTCATAATTTTTTTTATTGGTTGATGTTTATGGTTTAAGAGGGCAATGCCTTAGTTTTGATAGTTTGTGGTGCAAAGTGCAAAACCCATGGTAGTTTGAGAGTGAAAAGTGAATTCAGCCCTCTATTATTTACACACACACACACGTGTGTGTATGTAATATTCCCAATAAATAGTGAAGTCTGGGAAAACCTTTACTTCTTTATGTAAATATCACACCATTTTCAGATTTCTAAAAAGAATCCATTTTTATTGGGAGAGTTCTGTGAATAAAATTCTTTGTGGAGTTAATTTAAAGAACCTGGCAGAATGTTCTAGCAAAAGAGATGAAAATTTAATAACTTATGCTATGAGGTTTTGCTCGTATGAGTTATCCATGTGGGGGATTAACCTGTATACTTGGTCCACGCCTATTGAGAATTAATAAAATTCGTGATTACTTATAAAAAGCAAAATCGATGTGGGAGATTAAAGTGTTTGTCATCCTGATGTTATATATTCAAGATATCATCCATTCTACTTGCTTTATGACTCATAGTTTCCGTATAACATTCTTGAACATTTTCTTACAAATTTTACACTTGCTAATAGTAAACCGTTTCTAGTCATTGTTTTACCATATTGGTTATCCATATTTTTTGTTTATCCTTCATCCAAAGTTTCTATTTTTATCTTTGGCGGAAGTGTTTATGTTTAGTTTATAGCACTGTAAGGTGCGCTGTCTTTTGGATTTATTTACTGTGTCTTATTTGTTTTTTTTAATTGTTTTTGTTAGATGAACACTGCCATTGCCATTGAGGATGTGAGAAGGGAGGTGAAAATATTGAGAGCATTGACTGGGCATAACAATCTCATACGGTTCTATGATGCGTATGAAGACCATGACAATGTGTATATAGTAATGGAGTAAGCTCTGACTGCAAGCTTTTCATTGAATTTGATGCTGCTGTTAATTTTTTTGTTATGTTTTGGAAAATATCTTCTGCTCCCTATTGGAAAGTATCTTCAGAATTGCTTATCTGAAGTTTTATTTTAATGAGCCCTGATGGATTGTCTTTCACCTCTCAGGTTATGCGAAGGAGGGGAGCTCTTAGACAGAATTCTCTCAAGGTATATATCTCTTCGCTAGCAAGATCCAAAAAAGTGCTCTTTGAGCCTACTAGAGTTGATGGATGAGGAGAAGAAAAGGGAAGTTATGAAAGACAAAGCTGATAGGTAGCTGATAAAGCAGTTACATGCATCTTAGCTTATATTTGCATGCCCTTTTCCTTTGCAGGGGTGGGAAATACACGGAAGATGATGCAAAAACTGTCATGATACAGATATTATATGTTGTTGCCTTTTGCCATCTCCAGGGTGTGGTGCACCGTGATCTTAAACCTGAGGTGGAGTTTATTATATCTATTTCGCTATCTTTAGAAAATTAGATTGAATTCTGCTGTAGTACACCTTTAGATAGAGATAACTACCTTGTTGTAATTGTCTCCCTGTAAAATTATAAATTCTTCAAGATGGCTCTAATGTATAGTCAGTCCCTCTATCTCTCAAAGAGGTCAGGGGTTAAACAGAGGAAGTAGTTTGTAAATGCTGACAGCCTGCAATTTTCCAGATGCAAAAGTTGTGGAAGCTCAGTGAGCAAAGACTTGATTACCCGATGTACTTGTTTTTGTGAATCAGTCGTTCAGCAATGTTTATAACAGCAGTTTCAAAGTTTCTTGCTGCATGTGCTCGTTGCACTCTGATTTTTTTTTTCATTGATTTACTCTCTCACCAAGTTTAGTTAATTATTGCTGCATCAGAATTTCCTTTTTGCGTCAAAGGATGAGAACTCACAATTGAAGGCCATAGATTTTGGCTTGTCAGATTTCGCGAAACTAGGTTTGTCCTCATTTATAATTATATATAAACTGTTCTACATACTGTATAATAGCTATTTGAATGTGTCAATGGTTAAAATGTTTCAATTGCTTTGCAGATGAAAGGCTGAACGACATTGTTGGTAGTGCATATTATGTAGCTCCTGAAGTTCTGCATAGATCATACAGTACAGAGGCTGATGTCTGGAGTATTGGTGTAATTGCTTATATCCTATTGTGTGGTAGCCGTCCGTTTTGGGCCAGAACTGAGTCTGGGATCTTTCGGGCTGTATTAAAAGCTGATCCAAGTTTTGATGAACCGCCTTGGCCATCTTTGTCTGCTGAGGCCAGAGATTTTGTTAAGCGGCTTTTGAATAAAGACCCACGAAAACGAATGACAGCTGCTCAAGCTCTAAGTATGGTGCCTCATCCACTGCCAAAAGTGTTTGGTTGTTGTTCTCATGTAATTATAGTGTTGCTCAAACAGTTTTCTTGCAGGTCATCCTTGGATTAAAATTTCTAATGATGTAAAAGTGCCTCTGGATATACTTGTATTCAAACTCATGAAGGCTTATATGCGATCATCATCTCTACGAAAAGCTGCTTTAAGGGTGTGTAGTTGATACCATCTATAAGTGGAGATAATTTACTAATCTGTTCTTCGGTAGTTTTTTTAGAATCTAAAGTGTTAAGACTTTTTGAAAGTGATTGAATCTCTCTTCATAGCCTAATCATTCAGTTCTAGGTCTGCTAAGTTAATTATATCTGCATATGGTAAACACGATTTCAGTGTCTAATAGTTTCTTACATTCTGCTTTTCATTGTTGTCTCAGGCTCTGTCTAAAACATTGACTGTAGATGAACTATTTTATTTGAAGGAGCAGTTTGCACTATTGGAACCAAACAAAAACGGCACTATAAGCTTAGAAAATATCAAAGTGGTTGGTTTCTATCAATATATCTTACGTTTAAACTGGATGTTGTAAGCTATATCCTCACTCTTTTGCTGTTGCTAGGCCTTGATGAAAAATGCAACAGATGCTATGAAGGAGTCGCGGATCCCTGATTTTCTAGTGTCGGTAGGTTGCTCGACAACTTTGACGGATGTGGTGATTATTTTTCATTAATGTTCTTGAATATTGACTTTAACAGCAAGTTGTTTTGCCTCTCTTTGGCTCCAGCTTAATGCATTGCAATACAGAAGGATGGACTTTGAGGAGTTCTGTGCAGCTGCACTAAGTGTGCATCAACTTGAGGCTCTTGATCGGTGGGAGCAACATGCTCGTTGTGCCTACGAACTTTTTGAGAAGGATGGAAACAGAGCTATTGTTATTGAGGAGTTGGCTTCGGTATGTTTGGTTAAAAAATAACATAACTGCGTGCATGCTGGCCTGTTTAGGAAATTACTTTTATTAACAATATGCTACTCTGCCTGTGACCTCCCAAAAAAAAAAAAAAGGATCTATTTTGAGGATGTAGATTGGAGAACCAAATTTTATTAGAAATTAGAAAGAGAGTGATTTTCAATTTTTTCATTTATCAATTTTCTTTTGGCTGCAATGGGGAATATTGTGAAATTGGAAAAGTTAATACTCTTCCAATTTTGCTTTTATTCAGTTTGTTTGTTGGACTTGGCCGGAGAAACACTGATGCTTGAATTCATCTTGTCGCCTATCACGATACAGATTGACCTTAGAATTTTTGTACGCTTTCAGGAACTTGGCCTCAGTCCTTCAGTCCCTGTTCATGCTGTTCTTCACGATTGGGTTAGGCATACTGATGGAAAGCTCAGTTTCCTTGGATTTGTGAAATTGTTGCACGGTGTGTCTAGCCGGATCCTTGCAAAAGCTCAATGACAGGTTCAAAGCCCATGCTGAAGAGAACCAAGAAAGCATTAGTTGTACCATGCTGTCTTGACCTGTGCAAAATAGCTGGTCATATGTGATTAATGCACTTTCTAGGCCTTCAATATTCGTGCGTATTTTCCATCCAATTGTGGTCAGCAGCACGGTCATATATGGACTTTTCATCTCCACGAACCATGCCTGCATTCCCCCATACTCTCGGGATTGGAGTTGACCCTTGTGCTCTCCTTCGAGCAACGAAGCCTGTGAGTTTTGTGTTTCTTCTGTAAAGCTTTTTTCAGGTCTGTTTAGTTGCAGGTGATGGTTTTTGTCAAATGGTTGTTACTTGTTAGACAACTATACTAGATCTCCTGACATATTGGAATTGTCTGACAAGTCCAAAGTTGGGTTAGATCGTACATGCTGCTGAATGCTCCCTAATCAAAAGTTTGTGCCCATCTTCACTCCATAATCTCAGAGGCTCAATGAGTTTATGCACACGTTCGTATCATATTACTCGACTTTCTGTTTAAGTTTTGTTTTAATTAGTTTTTTAGGCTCGAATAGAAGGATTCCCTGGAGAAGTGATTTCCTGAATCCAGTTTGACGAAGGATCTGAGATTCTGGGTATTCTTTTTATAGGTAGAATTTTCTTAAACTCAACTGTAGCAGAAAAAACTGGTTATAACCTCCCAATCCTCCTCATTGGGGAAGAGTCTCTGAGTTCTTTCTATGCAACAAAATTTCCTCAATACCCAACATTCAAAGATAAAAGTGCAATGAAGCACTCCGAATGATGAAAGATAGGGTGAAATCTCACAAGCATGCTTGGAAATGATTTATAAATTATGTACCTGGCTCGGGTCCAATTTTTGTTGAAGCTAGACCCATTAGATGAAGGACACGTATCTCCTGTGTCTTGTTTACGGGGCACGTGTTACTCATCTAACAGCGCCGGTTCTTGAACCTAATCTGTTCTGTTTTACCATAGTGGCAAGTTCTTGGAATGACTTTTATCTCTTACAACGAAAATCCATACACTTCACGCCCATGTGGTTTTACACCTCATCCTGCTAGCATTTTTATCCGAGGAGTAAGGTTTTCCTTTCTTTTTTGTTGTTTTGTTTTGTTCGAGACAAGTTCCTTTAAAAAAAAAAAAAAACTTTATAGAAATGCTATTATTATCTGTCATCTTTGTCATGCCTAATCACAGACGTAATCTTGACGTGGCACATTTTTTTCCCCAACTCGTTTTTATTTTTGTTGTCCGGTGTCGTTTTTGGTGGTTGAGTCCCAAAACTTGAACAAGCTTTTTATAGAAGTGGGCAATCAATATATAATGGGTTGTTCACATTTCAGATGTTGGTTTGATAGTTTGGCCCAAATGATCTCTGAGCTGAACTCAAATCATCATGTGATAAAAGCTGTCTGAGAGCATTCTCACCCGATTATGTATTGTCAAAATATATTATATTTTTTTTATTATTAGATATAAAATACACTTGTAATAGATTATCTATTAATAAAATTTGTAGCATTTAGCTACAGTATCGATAAAGAAAAGATTAAATTTGGTTTACACTATACAAAGAGAAAATCTTATTTTATTATTTTTTTATAACACACTCTGTTTTCTCTCTATCTACATTCACAAACTTTCATAAGTTTTTTTAAAATTAAATAGCAAAATGTGATAAAATAAAATAAACTAATAATTAATAATTAAAATATGATAAAATAAATTAAATTAATAATTAAAAAAAATTAAATATTTTTTAAATTATTAATTACTCATTACTATATAATAAATAAATAGATATCTAATGTGGAGATTTGATGTGAATAACTAAAGTTAAATTTATCTTATATTATTTTATTGTTATATAATAAAAAAAATAGCTATTCTAATGTGGAGACTTATATAAATGGAATAGTTAAAATTTAAATTTATCTTATATTAATCAAAATTATTATTTACATATACATAATCTATTAACAATGCTATCAGATCAGCAAACCTATCTCTGGGGGACAAAAATATTATCACGTAATCACCGAGAAGATGTGACACTAGCTGAAGAAAAAAATAGAATTATCTTGACGTACAGTATATAAAAACAAAACAAAATAAAAAGAGAGTTTCAAATTAGGTTATTGGCATTGGATTAGCTATCTCAATCTTTAAGATTTGAAGAATATATAACTTTTTACTTTTAATTAATCACTCAATACTTAAAATCTACATTAGATTAGCTATCACATTCTCTATAATAAAAAAATATTATTATTTATTATTATTTATATTTCTTTAATTACTTTTTTATTTTATTTACCTAATCTTTAATAACCTCTAACAATCATATTTATTTTTATTTTCAAAATCTAATAATCTATAATATAATAATCCCATATGTATATAGATAGTAAAATCTTATATATAAATAAAAATCCCATATGTATAATTCATAAAATCCTATATCTATAATATAATAATCTCAAAATATTACAAAATAACATATAATAATCTATAATATTGTTTGTCTCACTTTTAATTCTTACTTAGAATTGTTAATATTTTATTCAACGCGTGTCGTGAAATTTTTATCAAACACAAGTTCTTCACACAAGTAGTCGGCAATGTAGGGGAACACCCAGTGATAGGGATAAAAGGAGTGGACAACAATAGAGAAAATATAATAAAAATTAGATTTAGACTTGTTACTGTACACTTCAATTTGAAAAGAAGAATAGATTTACTATAGCTCATATTTGGGATGAAAATAGTTTAGCTAATTCAATGTGGAGCAAATATGATGATATTTTTCAAATTAAAAAGATGAAAAGGGATTTAACTAATTCAATATGAATGCTCTTAATAGCAGCATGTCAGGACGACATATCTGCATATTGTTGTGATAAAGCACTAGAGTCACCACATCTACACACAACGATATAGAGACAAGCAGGGAAAACAATAATGCAGAAATACAGGAAATAAGCACACACACATGACATACAAAATTTAACGTGATTCGGTAATGTGCTTACGTCCACAGAGTTGCAGGAGATTTTATTCTAACGAAGATTACAATCACATGGTGAATTACAAAAGCACCACGCCTTACATAATCTCAACTCTCTCTCTAGGGCCTTTTTCTCTCTCAAGATTGCTCACATACCTCTTGTTTCTTTTTCCTATTCAATCTCTCATTGAATATACTTGTTTCTTTAAATCATTACATATATATAGGTAAGCGTGAAAAACCCTAAGGTGGCAGAGTCTGTGTTATTCACTTGAGTGGGTGTCTAGCACACCTTGAGCGAACAACAAATCGAACATTGGCTTGAGCCGGTCTATCTGATGTTAGAGCTTCACTTGAGCCAACACTAGGTTTAGTGCTTCTCTCGAGCCCAGCATCAAAAACACATTGAGCGAATAATCTATTTGATGTTCGCTCAAACTTACTGTCGAGTGCACACCGAGCGAACTCATGAGTTAAACTTCACTCATGCGTCAGGTCGAGTGACAGCCAAGTGAACTTTCTATCTATACATTTTCTGCTCACAAACTAGGTTCCACATATAACCCAACAATCTCCCACTTGGAGACTGGTTCTCCACATGCTAGCCATTGTCTCCAACACATGCCCTATCACATTTGCAGCTCATAGTTCTCGTCATCAAGCCAAAAGACACACTGAAGTTGAGCTCAACTTTAGTCTTTGACGTGCATCGCCATTAGTCAACATATCAACTAGGCTACTCACAATTCCCATTGCACTGGGAATATTCGGTCTCAAATCAACACTGGCAAATATTAGAAAACTTGCTCTTAATATCCCCTTCTCTGATCTGGGCGACTGATCCCACCTTCTACTGTTAAAATTCTTTATCTTAAGTCGATGTGCCCATCTCCTGTGCAGTCTCTACTTCCTATTTGAAAACACAATCGGCTTCCTCTCAACCAGCTCCCACTCGCTCGATCTCCCATCTCACAAGATTTTCCTGTTGTTTTGTTGCTCACCACCTTCTATTAACAGGATATAATTCAAGGTAAGTGTCCACCGTGGAGGCCTGGTCATCCTAGTAACTTTGTAAACAACAATTGTAGGTGTAGACGTCCCCTGAACAATAGATGCTCTACTTACATCTTTCATACCTCTGCTCCACACTTGTGTAGTCTTGAACTACAATGTTGACTCCCTTTTGCTTCCTTATCTTGTCTGTGTGACCAAGCTTGGTTTATTGCAACTTTACATTTATCTGTACATCATTGGACCTTAATGTTAAATATAAAATGTCAATTTTCTTACCACATGTCAAGACCAGCGCACCTTTCGTGAACTTCCACGCTTCTCTAGAAGACGCTATTATATGACTATTATCGTCAAGTTGTACCAGAAAGATTAAAATTTTCTCCAAATCTAGAAAATGCCTAACTTGCTGCAAACTCCACAGGCTTCTATTTGGAAGTGCGATGCACACATCGCCCACTCCTATTACATTCAGTGTCTTTCCATCAGCCATGTACATCTTTCCAAAATCACCAACAACATATTTTTGCATGATCTCTCTATGTGAGGTGCTATGGAATGAAACCCATGAATCCATCACCCAATCATCAGTCAGTATGTGCACTGCAAGAAATAGAACATCTTGTATTTCTTCAGCCATCGTGTTCACAGCACCATCCTAAGTACTTTCTTGATTTCAAAAATTTCTCTTGATGTGGCCTAGCTTACCACAACTCTAGTAAGTGATCTGCTGCCCATATCTCATCTTGCTTTTGCCACTGTTCTTGGACTTGTCAGGTCCTCGGCCCTGATCATCCACACTCAAGGCCGAACCTGTACTAGAAAACTCTCTAGAGTCTTTTCTGCATACTTTCTTAATAAGAATCATGTCCTATACGTCATCGCAACTCAGTTTCATCTTGCAGGCTGAATTACTCACAACCATCCTTAAAGCCTTCAAACTATTTGGCAACGATGCCAACAAAATCAACGCTCTGATCTCGATCGACTATAATTGATTTGTGATAGTGTTGAATTCATTCAAGTATTGGGCAACATACGTACCTTCTGACATTTTTAGATTGAACAGCTTTTTCATCAGATGCACCTCATTACTCGTAGACGACTTTTCATACAAACCAGCAAAGCTGCCATGAGATTCGTTGTAGTTCTCTCCTTGATAACCTTGTGCGCCATTGATCTAGACAGTGTTAGCTAAATATCACCTATAACTTGTTTATCCAACACATTTCACTTAGCATCATCCATGCTCTCCAGATTTTGTCCCAACAGTGGAAGGTGGAGCTTTTTCTAGTTGAGATAATTCTCGATCTGCATCCTTCAATAACCAAAATCAGTGTCATCGAACTTCTCTAGACATTGTTCAGGCCCGACCTCTAATCTTGGAGCTCTGAGATAGACAGTGAAACCAATAGTGTAGAAACACAAGATTCAAGCCCACACACACGACACATAGAATTTAATGTGGTTCAGCAACATGTCTATATCCATAGTGTTGTAGGGGATTTTATTTTAGAGGATATTACATTCACATGGTGAGTTACATGAGTACCACTCTACTCACACAATTTCAACTCTCTCTCTCTAGGGCCTTTCTCCCTTTCACAAACCTCTTGCCTCATTTTCCCATTCAATCTCTCACTTAACAAACTTTTTTATTTTGTAAAATTACATATATATATATATATATATATATATAGGTAGGCATGAGAAACCCTAAGGTAGCAAAATTTGGGTTCTTAGCTTGAGTAGGTCCTGAGCACACCTTGAGCAAACAACCAATTGAACATTGGTTTAGGTAGTCTGTCGAGTGCTGCTCGAGCGAACTCGAGGGTTAGTGCTTTGCTCGAGCACAACATTACCCACACCTTGAGCAACAATCTATTTGATGTTCAATCGAGTCCACTGTCAAGCTTACCTTAAGCAAACTCACGGATTGAGTTTCACTTAGGCGCTAATCGAGCAACAGTTGAGTGAACTTTTTGTTTGCGCCTTTTCTGCTCATGAACCAAACTCCACATACAACCCAACACATATATATTTTGTACGAGTACAATTTCAAAATCCAAAAAAGGCTTCATCCTAAGAGTTGAAATAGGAGCACGAAATTCACTTCCATGCATATGAACCTATTAAAATTTAAAGCTATGATCATTTTGGTGAGTCAAGAGAGAAAAAGGGTTTTTTGAGCTTTCAAATGAAGAAAACCTCTCTTGAAGTTATTGCAAAATACACAAAACAAAAAGATGGTAATAAGTATAATCTAAAACTAGTATAGCCATTGGAGTTAAGAGTAGAAGAATCAAGTTTAAAGATTGCTTTAACACAAAATTCACTTCTAGGTGAACCTATTCAAATGTTGAGCTATTATGATTTCGATGAGCCAAGAGAGAAAACGGGTTTCTTAAGCTTCCTCAAGAAACCTCTTTTGAAATTATTACAAACCCACACAAAACAAAAAGATGGTAATTAGTTTAATCTAAGATTCTAAAATGAGTTTAGCCATTAGAGTTAGAGTAGAAGAAACAAGTTTAAAGATGACCAGAGTTCTGAATGCTACTACTACAATAGGGGCAAAATGGCTCATTTTGTCATGCGGAAGAGAATTCTAATTACTTTTAAAAGTTTTGTAGAAGGGGATGCTTGCAAAGGCTTGTAATCAAACTACTTGTAAGTTTTCTTCAAATAGTGAATTGGTTTCTTCTAGGTACGTTGTCTAAGAGTGTTTTACCTTTAAAAAGTTCTTTAAAAAATTTAACTCCGTATTGAGGGATGCAGATGGAAAGTAAAAAGTTTTTGGTAAGATTTTCACCATAATATTATGGCTATGATTCAAATATATATGATGGTTGAGGCTAAGAATGTACTGGATACAGCTTTGCAATTGTGTATTTATAAGCCAAACAATATATATCCTCCATATCTTAATAGGTCTCAACTTTTTAAACCTATTAAGATCGAGGCTGCTTATCTTAGAATTAAAGAGCAGATTTAGCATATTTATAAAGATGCAAAGAATTAGTTTATTGTCATTTTGTTTGTGTTGTACATTGACATTGTTGCTAGATCATGATCTCCACCCTAATAGAAGTTTTTTATCAAGAAGATGTGCCTTTAATTTGGTTAAAAAAATAGCTTGTTTTGTAACAATGGAGGAATGAGGAGAGTGTTATTTTAACACAAAATTTCATGTGCACTAAAAGATTCATGAATGGTGAAATCACTGTTAACATATTTATAAGTTTACACAAAATTCTATATCTTTATCATTTCCTATGAGAAAATTAATGCCACTTTCACTTAACCATTCTGAACCTTGACTAGAAGTTCCAAATGCTCCAAATACTTTACCAATGTTAGAGCACGGGCAAACCCTCAAATGAATGATTTATTTCTCATCTAGACAAGAATTCATTAAAAAACTTAAGCATTGGTGATAAATTAGTTGGAGACTACATCCATTTACTAATTGAAATGACTTAGAGATGTAACTTCCAACATATTTTTATGGGCAGATAATTAGAAAAAAAAAAAGAAAAAGAGCAAGTAAGATAAATTTTCGACAGTTTTCACAGCAATCTCGCATCCTAGCTATTCTTCAGAATTGCTTACTTACCTTAAGATCTTGTATCAAAACTAGATAATAATTTCCCTTTCTTTTCTTGTAGTGGTATGATATTGATCAAAGATATTTTTCATAATGTTGTCCAACGTTATCTTTTACTCTCTTTCAACTTTTGGGTGGTTGTTACGAAAAGTGAAGAGATGTCCACTGCTTTGTTCATTATGATTACTAAACATGAGGAGGGAAAGGAGAAGATTAGGTAAATAATGGGGGAGCAGATCGCATAAATATATTGAATAGAGTAATACTAGATTCAATTTAACGGGTGCAAACTTCGCACACTCCCTTTGAATAGTGGGTAAATTTGAAATACATACGAAAAAAATTATTTTTTTGAATATAGACCATATTTTTCTTTTTCAAAATGAATGCCAAGACTTACATATACTAAAACTGTATTTAGCCTTACTTATGTAATACGTTTTAAGTTTTAAAAAAATAAAACTATTATCGGAGTTAGACCAAGTTGTTCACTGCCAGAATCGTTAAGAAAGTCTAATCCAAAGGTAGAGCTAGAACAATGATTGGGCAATATCAGCAAACAGTTTGCTATAAAGGTAGCACTATAGCCACTGAGATTCCTTACCGAGGAATTCTCCAGATATGGCAAAAAGTTTTTTTCAATACATATTTTAATCTTCTTAAAAAACATTTCATTAATTGTTAAGTAAAAAAAATTGGTCGGGACCTTGTACTCTACATAAAAGGAAAATAAAAAAAGAAAAAAAAAGGAAGAATAAGCATAATAACTAAAACAGTTTCAAAATATGATATACAATATAGAGACTATAAAAAAAAAAGTTAATAAGGCTACATACTTGTATCAAAGTTTTCAAAATTCTCAACATCATCCGTTAAACTGCAAATGCTAATCGAGGTAGAAGAAGAACCGAAACCAATTTTATGCACAAATAATAGTCTCTATCATAAGTGGAGATAATCTATTGCCGAAAGGATCAAGTACTCGACCTGCTGTGTTAAAAGTTGACTTAGAGACCACTATAGATACCGGAACTTCAAGAACATCTAGCACAACTTTTGAAAGCATGCAGTATCTAATGGATTTACCTTTCACCAAGTCAACGTGTGAAATTTAGCATCATCTTGATCTTCACATTTTTCAGACAAATACCTATCCACTTCAAATTTACTCTCCAAAGATTTACACGCCAACTCCAAACGCTTCTTAAAGCTTACCAATTTAAATGACCTCAAATCTATTAATGCCCCACTAGCTGAACTTGTAATACTAATCCCTCCCTCACTTGATTGGCTTATGATTTGAACTTGTGCCCCAACATCACCTCCTTCATTTTTACAATAACTATTGTATAAATGAGTCAAACCATCTTTAACCCGATCCACCAACATAACAACAATCAAACCATTATTAACATACATTTCTTCGAAACAAAACTGAAGATATTGTAATTTATATTGAGAATTAACAACCAATCCAACATACAACAACAGATTCATTTGTTAAAAAATTTCTAATACTTTTCAAATTTAGACTTCATATTACATGCTATTGATCTCAAATTATGCAGTCCTTCTACACATTCCAAATTAATTGCATCTTCAATTATCGTTATCCCCAAGGAAAAAGAATTGCAAGTGACATAATTGACTCTCGAGAAATGTAAGGTTGCATCATAAAAAAAATTTAAGAAACTCTACAAATAACCTACTCTTAGCCCAATCATCATTTGCTCGGAGGCCTTAACTTGGATGTCACTTCCTTACTCAACTCACTAATACCACCATCATCCTCACTATCATCCTCTCCAACACTCTTAATATATCTGAATCTTCATCTTGTAGTTGTTGAAATGCTCTTTGGAATTTTTTAATTCTATCCAACATCATATAGGTGGAGTTCCAATCAGTAGCTACATCTAAGCATATGTGACTTTTACAAGTAATGTCCTCATTATCACAACATTGCTTAAATGTGCTCCACCTTTATAGAGAAGATTTCACATACTTTACAATCCTTCTAATTCTTGCAATTGATTAATCTAATTCTTTTAACCCATCCCGAATAATTAAGTTCAAAATATGAGTACAACATCTCATATGCAAGAATTTATATTCCAAAATCATATTATTTTTATTCCTTGTCTTTTTTTTTGATATATGAAATTGTCCCATTATTTGAACTTGCATTATCGAGTGTAATTGTAAATATTTTAGGCCTCCCACATTCAAGCAAACACATTTCAATTTTCCTACCAAGTGTTTCACCCTTATGGTTTTTCACCTTACAAAAATTGATAATTATTTTATGCACTTGCCAATTTTCATTAATAAAATGTGCGGTGAGATACATGTAGTTAAAATTTTGTACTAATATTCATGTATCTATGGTTAGACAAATTCCCTACCCCTTAAGAGCAATTTTCAATTTGTCTTTCTCTCTAAAAAAGAGTTTAAAAACATTTTTTGAAACCGTTATATGTGATGGAATCTCAACCCATCTAGGTTGCACGACAAGTATAAATTTCTTAAATCTCTCCCCTTCCACAAACTTAAAAAGGAACTCATTAATGATCAACATTTCTGCTAAGGCTTTTCTATAAGTCTCAACAGTAAAAAAAAAAAAAAAATAGGTACAAGCCCCCCACTGGTTTCTCTAGATTTGAAACTTAATACATATTGCTTTCTATCCACTTTCCTAATTGGAGACTTCTTAGATTTTTTTAAAGTGCTGCAACATTATTTTGTGCTATTTATATTAGGATCACAAGCATAAGTAGTTCAGAAAAAGTTACGTGTAGCCCTAAGTCTTGACTTATCGTCAGTTTTAATTTTTGTAAAATACTCCCAAACTACGTATTGTTTCCTACCAATACCAATAGGTGCCTTACTTTCATTAGATTTGGGTGAAATACCAAGTGGATCATTAGTCAATGTTGATTCCATCGTCGTTTCCATTGAAGGTTGAATATCGCCATGTGTTCATGTTTTATTTGAAGGATCCATATGTAACAACAAAACAATTAATTAGGAAAATATTTTATTAACTCATGATGAGTAATTCATTAGTAAAACATATCAAAACTAAAATTTAATGTGGTAATTTAATCACACAAAGATTTTGTAACGAAGTGAAAACCTACTTCAAAAAAATTTCTAATAGTAAAACCAATCTGAGGTTAAGAAAAAATTATGATCACCTCTTCACTTACCACCGCTATGGCTTTAGAACCAATTTGATCATTTTCTATATGGATCACATTCAAGAAAAAACCGTTTTTGACTTCAAAATGAAGCTTTAGTGGTTGTGGGCTTTCTTTAGTTGGCACGAATAAAAACCTAAACTATTGCATGTAAAAGTGCATTAAGGCTCAATGCGAGTCATCAATAGGTTTTGATCTTTCGAGGAAGATAATATATATATATATATATATATATGAACCGTTTTCATCTCTCTCAACCATGTATACTGTTATGTGCATATCTATATATATATATACTTAAGAGTTTATTTTGATCATCCTAAGACTTCAATAAAATTGTGATTCTCACAATTTTCTCCTGTGCTAATGTTAATCAAACTCTATCTAATTTTTGCTCGACTGAGATGTACTATCACGCCCATCTAGAAAAATTGGCTTGACTAGTAAGTCTCACATTTAGGTTTAGTGAAATTGATTTGATAATTATTTTGACATAATAAACATTAATGGAACTTAAAGATTTTTGTTAAAATGAAATTGCAGAACGAAGGTTTCCAAGGCCACCATGATTGCCTTCACCTAATTTGGGGATTATAAGTTATGATTGTTCTACATCAACTACGTTCTCATGAAGCCTAGCAATCATTTTATCTTTTCAATTTTTTTTTCTTTTGTTCCAATTCCAATCTAAGCTTTACCCAACATATTTACAAATCAATATAACTGAATTTTGCCACAGGAATATGCCAATTACATATTATTTTTTTTCATTAACATATATTGCATTTAATATTTCAACATCATATGATCCAAGGTTTTTAGACTTATAATGTATATTGCATTTAATATTTCAACTTTACGTTTTCATTTCCCACTCTCAATTTGTATTGAGTAATTCATCTTCAACTCAAATAATTCGGTAAACAAATATAACATCCTAGCTATGACTTTCAACGTTGCACAATCTCTCAACCTTCCAAATGTATGACTTGGGAGAAGTAGGATTGACTTTGACTGTATTGAAAAAAAAAATGAAAAGGGAAAAAATGAGAAAAAAAAGAATCACTAAAATCACTTAGAGAGGAGAGGGGTTGCGCCTGGATGAGATGAGAGTCTGCAAGTGAGAGAGGGCTAGGCGTCGAGGAGGAGAGTAAGGGTTTTACCATAAAAACATTGAAAAAATGTCGTTTATTACCATAAAAATGATGCCATTTCAATCACAGAGATGAAATGTTTCCTCTAAGTGACTTAAACGACGCTATTTTGAGTGTTTTGGGGTTGGGCAGCTAGGTTTTTTGACGTTGGTTTGTGATTTTTTTGGACTTTTGGGTCATTTGGCCCGATGGGTTTAATATTTTATACATATATATGACTAAATATATTATATATACATACATAATACATATAGTTAACTTAATATATTATACTAACATATTAAGTTAACTATACTATTATACATATATTATGTTATAACTGTTATAATATATTAATATATACTAATAGTATATATTATACTATTGTAGTGTTACTACTACATATAGTATAAATATATATATTACAGTGATACAGTAATACTAATACTGTTTGTTATACAAAAGATCATTCTATCCTAAGTCTTCTCTCTTTTTTCTCTCTGAAAAAAAGGGTGGAGTGAGAGTGTGCAGAAGCACGTGGTGACAGTAATAATAGAATTTTTGGTGGTTTAAAGGCGTTGAGAAATATTCCCAGGGTGGTCCAAGGCATCAGGCAAGAGGAAGGTTGGTGGTTAAAAGAGGTTCTAGCAAAGGAGGGGAAGTGGAAGGTGCTGTCACGAGTAAGGATGGATGATATGGAAGAAAAATGGAAAAAACACAGGTTGCTAGAGGGGGAAACCTCTGATATAGTCATCGTTGAGGATGATTTTGAAGAACTGAATAATAAAGCATTGAGAAGTTTGGTGGGTAAAGTGTGCTCGATGAGAGCCAAAAGCAAAGAGGTTCTGGGGTCTACAATGACAAAGATATGGAGGATAAGTAAGGCAACCTAGTCTATAGAGGTAAGTCGAAATGTCTTTATTCTAGTCTTTGAGAATCAAGCGGATATGCAGAAGGTATGGAATGGGAGACCCTTGCTTTTTGACAACCAACTTTTTGTGTTAAAGAATTTAAGAGATATACACCTCTACACCGCATGAATTTTGACTATGAGCGTTTATGGGTAACGATGCACAATCTGCCTTTATCTTGGATGACAAAAGAACAAGGTGTATAGATTGGAGGTACGGTGGGGAGGGTAGATGAAGTAGACGTTCAAGAGGATGGGAGTAGATGTGGTAGTTTTTGGAGAGTTCAGATCTATCTGGACTTGATACAACCCTTAGCACGAGGACGAACAATAAATGTGAAGGGAGAAAATATATGGATTCCTTTTAGATATGAGAAGATGCTGCGTATATGTTTCTCATGTGGGTGTGTTGTTCATGGGGTGAAGGGCTGCTGTAGTATATTGGGAGAGTCAAATAGGAAGGACGATCAATATGGAATATGGATTAGGACTACTTAAGGGTATAAGATCCAAGAATTATAGTAGCTTTTCTAAAAGGGAAGAGGATGCAAGCAGTTGGAGGAAGATGAGGGTTAGTCTCACACAAGATGGGGGGAGTAGAAAGGCAAATGAAGTGGAGGGGGCGAGGGGGAGTAATGTGGGTAAGGTCCAAAACTTAGGGGTGGGGAAGGAAGTAAAAGCGAGGGCTCAATAGATGAAATGTCCATAAATGGGAGAGGAGGGGATAATATTTTACAAGAGAATTGTGTGGAAGCGAGTGGGTGTGAGGGGTATAGGAATTCTACAGAAAAGAAAGGAGAGGGGGGTTTGTTTGAAGTGGAGTTAAGAGAGGAGGCATGTTTACATACAATTGATGAGGGCTCTGGTAACACAGTTAGAAAGGTTGGCTCTAACATGGTTCCATAAATGAGGGTGAGCAGTGAGAAAGCTGTGCAGGTTGTAAAAAAAGGAGTCTGGAAGAGGAGAGCTAGGAAAAAAGAATTAAAAGAAGGGCTAGCTCACTCTTTTGTGGCTAAGAAGAGGCCTGGAGGGGATGGTGATGGTGAATGTGGGATTGGTAAGGCTGGAAAACGAGGGAAATGGAGCAGTGGGACAGAGGGAGAAAAAAATTGCAGATGTAGTGGTGGAGACTGAGTTTCAGCCCCACCAAACACCATGAAAATCTTAAGTTGGAAATACCGAGGGTTTGGAAACCCTCAAACAGTTCAAGATTTCTGCAATATGGCAGAGAAGAATAAACCCAATTTGGTTTTCATTATGGAAACAAAGTTTGGAAGTAGAAGATTCGAAGGTTTGAAGAGGAGGTTGCATTGTGAGGGTTGTTTTATTGTGAATTTAGTTGGGAAAAGGAATGGAATGATTCTGTTATGGGATGCTAATGTGGGAACTGAGGTTGTGAATTTCTCTCAAAGGCACATTAATGCTTGGGTTAAAGATGGAGAAGTGGAAAAGAAATGGTTGCTTACTTGTTTCTATGGGCATTCTGAAACTGCTAAGAGGAATGACACTTGGGACTTGCTGAAATCCTTTAAGCCTTAGGAGCATGAAGGTTGGTGCATAGTGGGGGATTTTAATGAAATCCTAGTTAATGATGAGAAGATTGGGGGAAGAGCAAGACCTGAAAGGCAAATGGAATTATTTAGGGAAGTTTTTCATGAAGGGAATCTTTATGACTTAGGGTGGTAGGGTGACAAGTATACATGGAGCAATTTGCATAGAGATGAAACTTTTACTAATGAAAGATTAGACAGGGCTGTTGCCAATCCTGATTGGATAGAAGTTTATAAGGAAACATGGGTGGAAGTGATGGTGGCCAGTACCTCTGACCATAAGCCTTTGCTAGTCCACTTAATAAAGTACAAGGTGTTGGAAGGGGATATTAGAAAAACTTTTAAATATGAAGCCAACTGGACTTTGGAGGAGTGTGAACTGATCTTAAAGAAAGCTTGGAAGCATGAAGTGTTTGAAAGGAATCCTCTAGCAAGATGGTAGAGTTACTAAACAGAAGCAAAGAAATTCTTCAGAAGTGGAGTAAGTAGCTCTTAGGAAGGGGGGGGGGGTGGGGGGGAATGAGATAGAAGAGAAATCCAATTTTTTGCAAAGATTGCAAGCTGCAGAAGATAGATACAATGTTATTGAGATCAAGAGAGTAAAAAAAGAGTTGAGTTTGATGCTAGAAAAAGAGGACTTAGGATGGAGACAGAGAGCTAAAATTAATTCGTATAAGCTTGGAGATAGAAATACAAAGTATTTCCATGCGTGTGCTAATCAAAGGAAAAAAACGAATCAAATAATAGAAGTGGAGAACGAGAGTAACATAAGGGTTAGGAGGTACAAAGAAATTGATGACATGAAGGACTGCGTGATGGGGATTGAAACAAGTGTTATAGTTGAGATGAATGTGAGTATCTCAAGGACTTTTACTAGATTGGAGGTGGAAGAGGCTGTGAAGCAAATGGCACCCCTTAAATCACTTGGTCCAGACGGTTTTGGAGCATGTTTTTTTCAGAATCATTGGAGAATTGTTGCTGATGAAGTGTGCAAAACTGTCTTATATGTCCTCAATGTTAACTATATGGATTCTTTGCTCAACTATACTTATCTTACTATAATTCCTAAAATAAAAGACCCAAAAAAGTTAATGATTATAGATGCATAAGCCTTTGTAATGTAATATACAAAATTATGTCAAAAACCATTACAAACAGATTAAAAAAGTGCTTGTGCCATTATATCCCCTACCCAAAATGCTTTCCTACCTGAGAGAATGATCAATGACAACATAATGATTATAGACGCATAAGCCTTTGTAATGTAATATACAAAATTGTGTCAAAAACCATTACAAACAGATTAAAAAAGTGCTTCTGCCATTATATCCCATACCCAAAGTGCTTTCCTACTTGAGAGAATGATCAATGACAACATAATGGTAGTATATGAAATGTTACATTCAATGAAAACAAGAAAGAGGGGGAAGTTGGGGAGCATGACCATTAAGCTTGATATATCAAAGGCTTATGATTGTGTGAAGTGGGAGTTTTTAGAGGCAATGATGCAAAGGATGAGATTTTGTGAGAAGTGGGAGAAACTCATTATGAAGTGTGTCAGGTCTATGACTTATTTTGTATTGATAAATGGGAAGGCATGATACAAAATTAAACCTACAAAGGGATTAAGACAGGGTGACCCTTTATCACCCTATCTTTTTCTCATTTGTGTTGAAGGGCTTAGTTGCCTTTTAAATACTAATGAGAAGCAGCAATTTACAAGAGGTGTGCAAGTGATTAAAGGGGGAACAAGCATCAATCACCTCCTCTTTATGGATGATTGCATTTTGTTTGGTAGAGCCAAGCTTGAAGAGTGGGTTAGAATCTAAGAGCTATTGAAAAAGTATGAAAGGGCCTCTGGCTAGTTCCATAACAAGGAGAAGACCTCAGTTTTTTTCAACAATACTAAGGTAGAAGACAAGAGAAGGATTTTGGAAGCTAGAGATTCGATTGTATGTGGAAGCTATGAGAAATATTTAGGCCTTCATACCATTGTATGAAGGTCTAAGTACAAGACTTTCAGAGTTTTAAAAGAAAGAGTGTGGCAGAAGATCACTAGTTGAAAGAACAATTTTTTGTCACAAGCTGGCAAAGAAGTTTTGATTAAGGCAGTGCTACAGTCTACTCCTACATACACCATGAGTGTGTTTAAGTTTCCCAAAAGATTGTGCAATGACATCAATGGCATGTTTTCGAAATACTGGTGGGGTAAGCACCAATCAGAAGGGTGAATACAATGGAGGAAATGGGATAATATGGGAATGCACAAAGGGAAGGGTGGACTGCATTTCAGAGACTTGGAGAGCTTTAATCTAGCTCTTTTAACTAAGCAAGGATGGAGGTTCATTAGGAATCCTAATTCACTAGCAGCTGTGGTGTTCAAAGAAAAGTATTTTAGACATTCAAGTCTAATGGAAGCTAAGCTTGGCTCACAACCATCCCTAATATGGAGAAGTATTTGGTTGGCTAGAGATTTGTTGCAAGAAGGCTTAAGATGGAAAGTGGGGGATGGAAGCAAGATTCTAGATTTGGGATGCTAAGTGGTTACCCACCTCTACATCCTTTGTTGTTCAATCACTAGTCTCAATTCTGCAGGATGATTCAATGGTGGAGGAGTTGATTGTTAAGCATAAAGGGGAATGGGATGAGGTAAGGATTCGTTCTATTTTTTTTTTTTTTTTTTTTTTTTTTTTTTTTCAGGTGATGAGGCTGAGTAGATCTTATGTATACCTTTGAGCAAAGGTAATGCACAAGACAAGATTATATGGGGTCCATTGAAGAGGGGCGTTTTTACAGTCAACATTGCTTATTATTTGCAATTAGAAAGATTAAAGAATAGCAAAGGTGTTTGCTTAGAGGAAGAGAAGGAAGATAAGAGGTGGAGGAGTATATGGGAGCTTGAAGTGCCAGGGGTGGTCAAGCTTTTCATATGGAGGATTGAAAATGATTTGCTGCCTACTAAAAAGAACATTTTCAGAAGAAAACAAGTAGTTGACCAGAAATGTCCTCTCTGTGGCGCAGAAATTGAGACAGTCATGCATGCTCTTTGGGAGTGTACATCTACAAATGATGTTTGGTCTGATTCTCAAAGTTTGGCTCATAAATGGATTAGCATAAAACCTGATTTCCTACACTTGTGGGAAAAACTTATGGGAAGATTGAACAAGAACCAGTTAGAGGAGATGGCCGTTTTATTTCGAAAAGTATGGTTTAGAAGAAATGAATTTGTGTTTGAAAAAAGACTTTCATGTCCAAAAAGATTACTTAAAACAACAAAAGAAGGTCTTAAGGAGTTTCAGTAATCTTAAAAAACTCAGAAAAAGGAAGACTAGACAACAACTACTAGCATTAATAAGAAGACATGGGAAAAACCAACAAATGGCTTTGTAAAGGTGAATTTGGATGCTTCACTTGATATCATGAGGAAAAGAATGGGAGTGGGGATTATGATCAAAGATAAAGATGGTGAGGCTCTAGTGGCTATATGTGATCAAAGGCAATATGTGCAGAACCCATCAGTAGCAGAAGGATACGCACTCTGGAAGGCTTTGGAGCTGTGCAATGACCTTAATATTCAGAAGGCCATTTTCGAAAGGGATGCTAAGGCTGTTGTATTGGCAGCTATAAGTAATGAGGAAGATTTGTCCTATGGTGGTTCTATAGTTGAAGATATACGGTTTGTTCTAGCAAATAGACCAGACTGGTCTATACAATTTGCATATAAGGAAAAGAATAATGTGGCTCATACTTTAGTAAAGGAAGCTTTAAGATTAAAAGAGGAAAAGGTTTGGATTAAGGAAGTTCCAGATTGTATTGTAACTTGTTTGGACAAAGATAAACAATGTATTGGTTGAATTTTGTTAATGAAATATAGAGGTATGGTTTTAAAAAAAAAAAACAAAAACTGTTTATTATACATTATAGAATATAATAATATATTGATAGTAAATTATTACTAATACTATCTATTATACTAATAGTGATATTAATACTATATAATAATATATAGTTATAGCAATTTAGTTATAGTGAATCACTAATTAGTATAACTATATATTAGTATTAGTTATAGTTATTTAATAATATAGTATTAGTATTATTATATAAAATGATAAAATATAATTAATCTACCATACTAACGTATACTAGTTAATTAAAGTGAAATGTAATTAATATACTAATGTATATTAGTATTACCAATATATTATGTGTTTATTAAAAAGAATATGTTGAGAATTTATTAGGCCATAAAATGTAATTAATATATATATATATATATATTATATTAATAATATATGATCAAACAAATCTTCATGTTTAATATTAAAATTTCATGTTATAAATCATAATATAAAATTATTTCATATATAATTATATATTATATATAAAAAATATTTTATATAATATTAAAATTTATTTTATATATACATGAACCGATCTGGTTCGGTTCCGAAAAACCTAGAATCGGAATCCGACCAAGTTAATCTGGTTTGTGGAATCATGGAATGAGTCCAGAACCGCACCAACCGACCGGTCCTGGCTGGTTTTCCGGTTCAAAATTCTACCTCTACTTTTTCCATTTGGATCTTCGCTAAAGTAGATCTGGCAGATTAACCAACCAGAAATAATAATTGAACCATTGCAACATCTTTCATTTGATCCCATACTATATATACAGTACACACCCAAAGTCACAGTTCAAGGAGAAAATTAAAACATGCATCTAATTATAACATGTCTAATATTTGAATAAATACAAAAGGAGATAAACAATAATGCGAGTAATCAATAATGTGACCGATCTAGCAGGTGGCTAGAAAGTATCCAACACATTTTAACTTATTCCCGGCCACATGGAAGAGTGTATATTGCATGTAGGGTCGGAGGCTTGGAATCACACATACAGAGTGGCAACTTATTAAGATATCGGAGGCAGTGGTATTACTAGAAGGATCTGGGATTAAAGGAGGCTCGTAGATCGAGCTCTTGGGTCCAAGCGGCCCGGTCCTGAACGTGCAGGTGCCAGTAGTTTAAAGCCAGCGCGTCTGGGTCCATTGATGCATCCCCTCCTCCGTTCTCTTGTTCCCCAACCAACGCCCTCTGCGACGATGCTGATAGCCTCACTCTGTAAATTCCACTTTCTTTTCACGATTCACTTAATTTCTCAATCAAAGCAATGTTTGGTTGATGGCAACGTTTGACAGGAAAAGTGAAGGAGAAAAAAGAAAAAAAAGAAAAAAAGAAAAAGGAAAAGTACTCGTGTCTATCTATATATATATATGCAGAGAGAGAATACTTGCAGCAGCATAGACATTAGATTCCAAATCTATGTGAGAAAGTAAACAGTGAAAGAAAGAGATGAAAGAACCTTGGTGGGCCAACGACACCGTCAATGACAACATGGGCGACGTGTACACCCAAAGGTTGGAACTCCCTTGCCAGACATTGCGATAGTGCCCTCAACGCGAATTTTCCACAACCTGTCTCATTCCATACAAAGTACAAAAAATAAAAAATGGGAAATGATCATTCATTGATAGCACTATAAAAAGGGGAATCTTTTAACTGATCATTTATTGATATTGTAATCTGATTCCTGAAGTGATTGGAATAGAAAAAGAAGAGAAAACAAGAAAAGAAAACCAGAGATTACGTACATAGCTCAGAGAAACCAGCAATGCCGTTGAGAGAAGCTGAACAGCCCGTGAATAAAATTGTCCCTCTTCCTTTTTCCACCATGACTGGAAGAACCTTCCCAATTTTATAGAAGCAACAAAGTTATAAACTTATAAATGAAATCAAACCCAGGAAATTAAAAAAGAAAAAAAGAGCTTCACATAAAATATTGCTTGGTTCCCGAGAAAATTAAGGAAACGTCGACGCCATAGCTGAGCAACCTGGAGCCAGCAGAGGGCAACCAAAGCCAAAGGGCTCGTGGGGATTGAAGAGTTAGGGTGTATATATACAATACCTGTTGGGCGCAGTGGAAGGCACCAACGGAAGAGACCGCGAGGGACTTCTCAAAGGAGTCGATGCGGATGCCGGCGAAGTTGTTGGGGTGCGAAGACACAGGCTGGTACGCATTGTACACCAAAACTTCCACAAATCCCAGCGAGAGAACCCCTTCGAATGCCTCCGTCACACTCTTTGAGTCCGAGCAGTCGATTCGTATCGCAAACACTTGCGCTTTCTCCTCCATCGCTATCTCCTCCGCAAACCTCGACAATCTCCCTAAAAAAGTATATGTATATTCTCCACGGCCAATTATTAGTAACAAGAGAGGAAATGGAAGACCCAGAAACAAAACGTACAACTGTTTGATATGAGAAAATTGGACCGATCTCTTCGATGCTATCTGAATTACATGGAAAGTAAGAGAGAAGGGAATGGGACATATAGTCTATATAATCACGGTACCGAAGTCGCGAGATAGGATGGCGACGGTGTAGCCCTCGTGAGCGAACTTGCGAGCGATGGAGCGGCCGAGCTTCGGTCCCACGCCGACAATGGCCGCGATGCCTCGGGCGGAGGTGGAACTGGCCATGCTGCGCATCTTGCTTTGAAATAGCTAGCGAGCGAGCGTAGAAATTAATGAGAGGAAGGAAAGAGGAGACTAGCTAGCTAGCAAGGGTAATTATACGTACACCGGGAGAGATCATCGATGGATGGATGGATGTACCTATCGTAGTCTTGTATCGTTGTTTCTAAGGGTCTAAACTGTCTGGTTCGATCTATTTTAAATAGAATTTAGAATCGAATTAATATATATAGTTTTATATTTTTTAAAATCGATTATTTACCCGTTATCTTTTTAAATCGGTTTATTATAAGATTTTGATTAAAATATTCTCTACATCCGGATCCCTATTTTTAAAAAAATGTTTAGGGAATAAATAGTAAGTCCCCATATTTAGAGATTCACTATTTATTTTTTAAATCATTTTTATCAATATTTTATTCTAATATATAAAATAAATAATTTTTTAATCATCTACACTTTCTCTCATACTCATATTTATTATAGTTTTAAATAATAATTTTAAAAATAATTTAATTAATTACGAAAATATATAAAAATTAATTTTAAAAATATTATCATATTCACAAAAAAATAATTTAAATTTTTGTTTAAAATATTCACTAGAATAATAGTTCAAAAAATAAGAAAAAATATTGAGTAGTTAAATTTGTAAATAGAAGTGAAAGAAAAAAGTAATAAAAAAAGAATAAAAAAATATTATTTAATAGAATAGAGATAGGGATGGAGAATGAGATGTAGGAGGTTTTTGAAAGATGAATAAAATTTAGGGAAAAATTTGAGGAAAGGTGATTTTGAGTTAATTTATAAGGATGGGATGAAGAATGAGATGAGAATGCTCTAATATTAGTATAACTATTAATACAATAAACAAAATAATATAAGATTTTAAAATTTAATATTATATTAATTAGTAATTTATCATATAATACAAAACTATTTTATATATAATTATATATTATATATAAAAATTATATACAATAGAAAAAATTTTAAAAAAATTATATACATATGATCCGGTTCGGTCTGATCTGGTTTTAGAAAAAGAAAAATTGAAACCGGATCATTTTTACCTATTTTAAGAAAAATAAAATCGATACAGAATCGAACTAAATTCGGAACTGGACCAATCACATCAATTTGGTCTGGTCCAATCCAATTTATCAGTTTATCATTTTATTTTTTACATCCTTAATTGTTTCCGCTTTAATTAAGTCCTAGATTGCTTAATTAAAATGAAATAATTTTATTTTATTTAATTATTATAATTATTTTAAATTTTTATATAAAATATAGTAAGTTAATTAATTTTTTTAATTTTAATATAAGATTAATATTAAAAAATATATTATAATAATATTTTATTTATTATTATTTAAAATAATTTTTTCCTTTTAAACTGTATAACTAAACGGATTTAGGAGAAGAAAGATGGTCGACAGAGCCTACAGTGATCTGCTCCGTCATTGTTTGGGTGGTCGTTCCATCACCAAGAGGTACTTTTTGTCCTGTGCTTTGCCTCCTTTCGTAATCATTATATATTCATTTATGGTACTGGTACCACACTGTTGAATAATAAACTCTCTCTCTCTCTCTCTCTCTCTCTCTCTCTAATGAAAGGGGCAGAATGAAAGCGCCATATATAGCTCCAAGAGTCGAGTGAATTCTATTACTGACAGACAATACATGCATTAGGGATCAACAGCCGAAATGTCTTTAAAGCACTGTGGGTCATACACATGAGAAAGCTCTCATCTATATAAATGGATGATGGAACATAAATGATTGAAGTAGGAATTACAAACCTGGCTGAGATAAACATATTGTTGAAGACTCGGTGCTTTGTGGTAGGGTCTGAGATGAAAGATTTGCACGCCATTAAGAAAATTTAGGGCATGGAAAATCATGGAAATCAACAAAAGAGGGGTCCGTCTGTCTCTCATAAAATATCACATTGAAAGTCTTTTCACAGCTTTGGCATCCAGCGATCCACGTCTGGTAGCATTTCCATTGATTGCACAATACAAGCCTTTCAACAATTAATTCGTCTCCACATGTCAAGTGTTAATTACGATTGGTTTAATGGAAACATTAAGAGTTCACAAACCATATGGATCGATATTACACCTATATATTCTTAGTATTCTCAGGAGATGTATATCTTCAATTGGTACTATATATATAGACAATAAATGGATATTTAGATATTTAAAAGCCATGGTAGATTTCTTCACTCGTCTTTTTTTATCATTGGATCATTGCCACAAATTAAGCAACTTTCAACTCCCAATTGAAAAACTCTGCATGCATATGCACGGGTTATGCTTAGGATACCTTATCATTGGATCTTGACATTACATGCTAACATGAAACTTACTCTGTTTTTCCCACGGATCCAGTAATTTCATGGGACCTTCATGTAGGTTTCTGATGAAAGAATATATATATATATATATATTGACAGATAGATAGATAGGAGGAACTTTGTGGACTGCGTTTGGATAGGAAGGCCAATGGGACCTCACCATTCAACTAACATCTGAGATTTGAAGTTTTCCCTAATTGGCTAAATGAAGTCGTATGCTTACAAATTCCATTAAACAGAAGCTTCCAAATTAACTAAGCTCAACACCATATATATTTGAGGAGTTCAACCAAAAAAGAAAAAAAAAAGTTTCATGGATTGAAAGGCCTAGATTCCATGGTAGCTTGACTGTTGGAGCATGGTCCCATCTAATTAGTGTTTTCCATGTGTACAAGTGTCAAGAAGAATAGGAATAGGCAACTTGTTAGACAACTTTAACGTGAGGGTAGAATTTCCAAAAAGGCTTTTGGTTTGAAGTGGCCTCCCTCGTGTTATTCCACCAGAACATGTTTGTTTTCCAAATAGGGAAAATAATACTTTTTTCTAGGAATAGTTCTCCCCTACCTCTTTTCTTGATCATCTCTCCCAAAAACAAAACCAAGATCATGAGCCTTGATCGTGCACATGCATGATGCATCCCTCCTTCTCCAAGTAAGAAGTACTCCCTTCCTCCATCCTGCTCAATCGAACAGTAGGAGAGTTTTTTCTCTTTTTTTTTTTTTTTTTTTTTTTTTTTTTTTTTTTTTTTTTTTTTTTTTATCTTCATCTTTCTATATGTATCATTATGGCATTAAGGGGCAAAGAAGTTTCTTTTGCTTGCAAAGTTAGAGGGCCGAGCCAGGAAAATCTTGATCTCGATCTAGTTGTTTCAGTGTAGTACTCAGACCAACCCATGCATCTCTTTGCTTATAAGATTGTTCTTTAATTTCTAGTTTCTATCACGTATTCTAATATGTAGTTTTTATCTTACAATCCTAAATAATTAATGATCATCTCAAGCTAATGTTTCTTATAAACTCATGAAAGATAGCGTAGCGAATGCAGCAGCCAGGATAAGAACTAGATCGAGCAGGTGGAATATCACTGGATCGATACAGCATTTTTATTTTTATTTTTTTATGTGAAAAAAGAAAAGAAGATACCCTAGATTCAATTATTAACTAGGGGACCAGCATAACTAGTCCCATTCCTACGGCTTTTTAGACCTTTTAAGCAGCTCGATCGTGACTGGTCCAACCTCTAGAATATATGTATCTGCATTCCCCGCTTTATTGATTCATCTATTTATATATATATATATATATATATATATATTTTAAGAAAAGATATTTGTTACTGTTAATTTAATTCTACATTATTTTTAAAAAATAAATAAAATATTAAATTTATATAAAAAATAATTAATTTTTAATAATAGAACCTATCATTTTATTTATTTATTGATAAAGATATTTAGAGTACATCGATTTAATACTTATGAATAATGATATTTGCCAAAATGTTGTACTGCAATACCAACCAATGGTACCTAAGTTCTAACACTATCATCGTTTGCACAAAATTCGGGAGTGCATAATCCATGCCGGCCCCATAAAATATTAAAATCCAGTACTACAGTCATTTATTGTATGCATTAATGCAGATTCCGACTTTATATACCTTGTTTAATTTCTCTCGCTCGGAATATACTCGTAAATACAAATCTAATAAGAAATTTAACTAATAAAATTTAAAAATATTCTATATTAAATTATTTAATTTCAAAATTTTTGATTTTTAGTTACAATAAAATTAAAGTTTACAATCAAATTTGATTGTTATTATTTCACATTTAAATGAATGAAAAATAATATTTTTATACACACTCTCTCTCCCTCTAATTTCCCTCTAATTTCCCTCTCTATTCTCATTCTTCCTCCTGTATTATTTCTCTATATCATTTAATAAAAAATAATATTATATTTTCATATAAGCTCCTAATTTAGAAAAAAATTAATAGTAAAAATTTAAAAAAAATTATTAAATTTATAATATTTTATTATTATTTTGACTAATAGATGGATAATCCAATGTGGAAATAAGTTTTGAGTAGAATAGCCAAATATAAAATCATGTCATATTATGTAAATTTTACATTTTCATTTAGATAATCCAATAAGAATGCTCTCAATTAATTAGGATAATATTTCTTCCTATTCCAAATCATGAGGACGATACGGGCATTTCAAATATATATATATATATATATATATTAAAAAAGCAATGCTGCGTAAAGTTTTTAAATAGGGATTACAATGTAGATATAAGTAATTTTATTTTTAAAATTTTTTAAAATTATAAAAATATTCATTCTAAAATGATATTTTTTCTCATTTAATAAAGGGTCAGCATATACAGTCTCCACTTAGGAACTGAAAATAGAATTTCTCATATTAAAAAGAATCTGAAGGACTGATGACAGATAGTCCACTTGTCTAAATAGAAAATTAGAATTCGAACCCTTAATCCTCTTGTATAATATATATATATATATATATATGTAGAACAAAAATTTATATTTACAAACTAAATTCTCTTATAAATAAGATCTTATCATGCGATTATAATCACTTGATCAAGAGTCTACGTACAGGACTATGTTTGATCATGTTAGAAGCTTGCGGACAAATTTGGTCATTCATGTGTTAGCAAAAACTCTTAAATTCCAACAATTTATTTCAAAAATAATTAAATGGATGAAATTAGGTGATTAATATAAAGAGGAAAACACTGCTCTAGTTTTGATTTTGTAACACAAAAATTGTTATTCACATTGTGTTTTAAATACAAGTTCTGATGAGCTATCTATGGGAATATACAACGTGCTGTCTATGGAAATATAAAGCATTTACACAGACAATAAAAACAGACAGTATTTACAATCCTTGATTTACTGCTAAACTGATTTGCTCTAATTTGTTGCTTTGATTGGAATTGTGATAGATCTTTAGTATCTTCCTTAATATAATATCTCTCCAAATTTCTGTCCAAACTCTATATATATAATTACTAGAATAGACAAGAAATAAACACAAATTAAGTGGTGTATACCATATCCTCAATTCAGTACTGATGGGTCATATCAACCACTTAATTCATCTAGATTGGACAGAAAATCCTCATGATCTTGTCATTTTACCTGCATATTTATGAGCTTTTATTGCTTTTAAATCTAAATTATTATTCGTGCATTGGCCGAGCTAGCTTCATGCTAATATATCAAAGAAATCTGTTAAATACTACACTTCTAAAGTTATTTCAAATCTCAGCCCAGAAGAGTCCGGCCAACATTCTCAACTACGGTAGGGGACTAAGTTATTGGTCGAGTTCTTTATGATGCTTTTTAGTTGAAACACTCTTCCTTTTAATGATTGTTTCCTATCATTTTACAATACCTTAATATGCCAATTCATGTGTCCTGCATATCATGGATCGACTAAAGGAACCATAAGAATGGTGGTTTTTTATTTTTTATTTTTTATTTATAACCGTTCATTCTATAAGATTAAGATTTCGTAATATCTGGAGAGCACCGACCTTTATGTCCAAATTTGGATGTGGTCAGATTATTGGAATTGGCTGGAAATATCAAAGATGCTGGCCTGTCACTGTAAACTGTTGGAAACCTCCCAAGTGTAAATTGTCTATGTGAATTTGCACCTTCCATCATCCAAGAGAAACTTTCCACTAATCCTAGATGGCTGCAGCAGCCCCTCAACAGTTAAGAATAACTGCTGAAAATTTCTTGATTATCAACTATGGTGGCTACGTTAGGTAGGTTTCTCCTATAAAAGGAGATAATTTGTAATGTATAAACCATCCTCATTGAGGTGAGTGATCAAAGTAGAGGGCTGAGAGTGAAATATAGGTCCTGGGGAAACTCAGAATAGAGCGCCTTTTGAGAGATAGAGAGCTTGTTTATGAGTATTTATAATTTTGTACAAACATATTGAAAATACTGAGTTTCTACTTCAATGGACGTAGACAAATTGCCGAACCACGTAAATGCTGTCTCTCTATCATTTCATGTGATCATTTGGACAGGCCAGACGCATAACAATTAGTATCAGAGTTTTGGTTTCGTGCTGTTTAGAAAAATCAAGTTGATCGAAAGTAATTTTTGATCATATAATGGCATTCCTTGTGTCAAGACGAATTTGTTACCGCAAACAGCATAAAATACAGATGCTGGGAGAGCCTATACGTGCCCCTAAAAGTTGGAGAGTGCATAGACACGCCTCAGTTGCACTAAAGAAAGAAGATGAGTGGGTAACACGCTTCCACGCACTCCCACTCTCGGCAGAGAAAGAATACGAGCGAGAGACACGCTCTTACGCGCCCCCATTCGAGGGCCAGGTTGAAGACGCGTGATAGGTACGCGCTGATGCACCCCATGTGCCCTAGGAGCACTCGGTGTGTGTATGACACATGCCCCATGTGCCTCATATGCCCTGTTACAGCGAGTGTACCCCATGCTCCAGATGATCTTGATCGTCCATTTTTCAGATCTTTGTTAGGCTTGATTTATGCCATTCGGAATCCGATTTCAACAATCAAATAGTGGTTTTCAACTATTTGGATCATTTCGGACTTATCCATACGGTGGGAATACTGAGATTTGCCATTAGTACTTTCGATCTGAACCATCTATGAGTTGCAGATAATTTTGGGCTTGATCAACACCAGTTGGAGTTCCATTGCGATGACCAAATAGTACTGACAAACTATTTAGATCATTCTGGACTCATCGGCATGGTGGAAATGTTGAGATTTGCCATCGGTACTTTCGATCTGAATCGTCCATGAGTTGCAGATAATTTTGGGCTTGATCAACTCCAGTTGGAGTTCAATTGCGATAATCAAATAGTGCTGACAAACTATTTAGATTATTTCAGACTCATCCGTGTAGTGAGAATATTGAGATTCGCCATTGGTAATTTCGATCTGAACCGTCAAGGAGTTACAGATCATTTTGGACTTGATCTATGCCAGTTTGAGTCCAATTATGATGATCAAATGGTGTTGATAAACTATTTGGATCTTTCTGAACTCATCCGTAAGGTGAGAATGTTGAGATTTACCATTGGTACTTTCAATCTAAACTATTCATAATTCAGATCAGTTGTGGGCTTGATCAGAGCTAGTTGGAGTCCAATCCAAACAGACTCATTTGTTTTTTCACTTGATTGCAGCCAGTTGGAGTCACAACGGACTAATTTTTTTTGGGCTTGAACTCAGCCAGTTGGAGTCGTGATGGACTCAGTTATTTTTGGCTTGGTCACAGCCAGATAGAGTAGTGCCAGACTCATTGGTTTTGGGCTTGATGTTAGCCAGTTGGAGTCCAATGTTGCTAGACTCAGTTCTTTTGGTCTTGTTTTAAGCCAGTTGGGATCGTGAAGTTTGAGGAGCAAACTTCAGATCATTGGACGATACTTATTAACTTGTTATATCAGCACGTTTTGATATCATACAACTCATGGAGCATAATTTTATTAAGAGAAGAACCGCAATGGATCTCATTGTGGCTTTTTTGAAAAGCCAGTTGCAAATAACAATGTTCTGATGAAGAAAGTGTTCAACTTTAGAAAAGGCAGAAGTTACTTTTGTTGCCCAATAGTATTTGGCATTGTGGTCAAAAAGTTGGGAAGTAATGAGAATGGCTATGAGTAATTTTGCAAAAAAGTTGAAATTAAAGTTTCATAATATAAGAGATCTTATCCTAGATGAGGAGATGCGTAGAAGAGATTCTGACAAGATCTCGAGTTAGTTGGTCCTGGATGTTGATAATCAGGGCAAAAACTTGGATTAGTCAAAGTCTATGAATAAGGGCAGATGCAAATCAAGATCTAGATAACATATGAATCGCTAGGAATTGTGGCAAGATAGGCCACGAGAGATTGCTAAAATTAGGAGAAAACAGATAATGATGCTTTGAATATGGTGACTGAAGAAATATATGACGTCGTATTTCTTGCAATGCACAATGCTGTTAAAGACAGCTTGAAGACAACAGTCATTCAGTAGTGTTTTCTAAAAAAGGCGTGGAAAGTCATGAATGATTCATTGGTCTTGGCTCGTGGTAATGGTCGTATGAATTAGATGAAGAAGTAAAAGAAAGTCAGTTTTACTTTTTCTCATCTAAACCTGATGAAATCTCTCTAGACCACGACATGAAGCAAATGTGTAAGAGATGAGAACAGAACGTCAAATGTTCCAAGGATGCTTACATCTAAAGTTGATGATCACATGACTGCTAAAACGATCAGACCTCCATGCTGGTTACTACCTTAAATTATATCCTCTTGAATAAAGGTAGTGAACTACTGTATGAAGAAAAATCTTGCAAGAATGGAGATTATGCAAGTCGAAGTTATCAGAGACTGCATACAAGATGGGCACATCGAATGAAGATAAGATATGTTAGCAGCAAGATGAGGAGTCAGTCACCCAGGCTAGAAATGGAGACCTCAGCAACAAGTTCTTTAATATGTGTTAAGGTCCGTGCTAGACCATTGATTCCTAGTGCAGTGGGAGGTGTGTTGTCCTATATAAATGTGTTGATTAAGGGCACTGTACATGATGAACTAAAGTTATGCATCACTTTAGTTAGTCTTCTAACTCGAAGACATGAGCTATAAAATTGTAGAGATTATAAGGGATCATGCTAGAGATAGAGGCTAGCATGTTGAGAACTAGTCTCCAAGTTGGAGATTGGTGTGATTGTAGGATTATGAAACCTGGTTTGAAAGATGTAAAGACACCAGATAGATTGTTCGCTCGGTTGTGGCTCGAGCGAAACTCAGTTTGCTCAAGGTGTACATGAGTGTGGACTTATGGGCTCAAGCGAAAGAGGAATCCTAGAGAGTTGAGATTGTGTAGCAAAGTACTTATAAATCTCCTCTGAAGAAAATTACTTACAAGCTCCATGGATGTAGACGATGTTGATGCATTTGGAGACGCATCTGGACATCCATTTGAAGATGTACCTGCAGATGCATTTGATAGTGGAAATCTCTCATAGCTAACAAGCATTCCAATGAGGAAGTGAAATTATTTGAAGGATGCAACCGTTTGTATCATCCTAGTATGACACACTTTGGTGGAGAGGGTGATTGTTGGAAACCCCCCAAGTGTGAATTGCCCATGTGAACTTGCACCTCCCACCATTCAAGAGAAGCTTTTCACTAGTCCTAGATGGCTGCAGCAGCCTCTCAACAGTCAAGGATAGCTTCTGAAAATTTCTTGATTGTCAACTATAGAGGCTACGTTAGGTAGGTTTCTCCTATAAAATGAGATAATTTGTAATGTGTAAACCATCCTCATTGAGGTAAGCGATCAAGGCCGAGGGCGAAATATATGTTCTAGAGAAACTTAGAATAGAGGGCCTTTTGAGACATAGAGAGTTTGTTTATGAATGTTTGTAATTTTGTACAAACATATTGAAAATACTGAATTTCTGTTTCATTGGTCATAGGCAAGTTGCCGAACCATTTAAATATTGTCTCTCTATCATCTTATGTGATCATTTGGACAGGCCAGAGGCACAACATAAACATATATAGCTTAATTTCCATTTCCTTCATACACAAATATAGACGATCAAGAAGCTAGGAGCAGTACTCTTCTGGGTATCCTCCTTGTCTCCAAGAAAATGCATGGTTAGCCCGATAGGTTCTAGTGGGGATAGTTGTTATGGATATAAATAACTAAAATTTAACTCTTTTCATCAATTTAAACTTTTGAAAATTTTGGTTATTTAACCATATATAGCTGACGCTAAAGTTAGATCGAGTGATAAGAGAAAGCTAAGAGAATTAGAACTATTATCAATTATATTGTCATGATGAGTTAATGTAAGAATCATGTTATATTAATTGCACACTGTTCGCCCGGCCTACTTGCATTTAATGTCAGTCTCTTCCTATGTCTTTTTAAATGTATCAACTTTTAATCTGGAGAACTATGTTCCTCATCACCTTGCAATTGCTTATATATCTTACCTCTAACTTTCTTTCGTCAGTTTGTTCTCCTCTTGCTTTCCTTGCCCTACATATAGGAGTCTTGATATTGATTGATCTCCTCACCTTAAGTATTGATCACCTTGATCCTGCTCAGTCTCACCCTTAAATTTACTTCTTCCCTACTTCTCTCCCCCGTTTTGCTTTGGTCATGTTGATCGGCATGCCTTGTTATACCTTTCCATCGACTCATTTGTCATTGTTCCTTTACTCATCTCAACATTGCTTTTGTTCAGCTGGTTAGGGCTTAGGTTCCTAATAGGCCTCGGACAATGTTTGTAGGTGGTTGGCATTTTGACCTATAGACAATATAGGTTTATAAAGATTGTATTTATCTTTTACCTGCATTTAAGGGCATGTTGTTGCCTTGCTTATCTAAGTAACGTAAACTTGGCCATTTTTGTTTGTTGATGTAATTTTCAATATGTCTGCGGCATGGCCTAATGACTTGCAACCAAAAAAGAGAGCTCGAGGAACCCAACAGTGATGCCTCCGATGGTTAAATCAGTAAAAAGTTATATATGCTCTTGCTATAACTAGTGAATCTATGGTGTTGCTCCTCAAAACCTGTCCAAGAATCACACAAGATGATATCGAGACAATATTTAAATGGTTTGGCAACTTGCCTACGTCCACTGAGTGGAAATTCAATATTTTTAATGTGTTTGTACAAAATTACAAATATTCATAAACAAACTCTCTATCTCTAAAAAAGGCCATCTGTTTTGGGTTTTCCTAGAACCTATATTACGCCTACAACCCTTTGTCTTGATCGCTCATCTTAGTGAGGATAGTATTAATCTTCAGCAAATGACCTCTTTTTATAAGATAAGCCATAAGGGACAAACACCCATAATTCTTGACCAAGAGGAAGATTTCAAATAGCTTCTTTCGGTGCAGTAATTTATTATCAATGTTTGCTGCCAGAGAATGGGGGTGTCCTAATATGGATAAAGGACTTTCGATGGGTGGGTGGACATGAGGAGGTGGCTGCGCATGGGCATGCATGGTTGGGGGGAGTCCAACATATGGTATGTACCTGGTAAGTTATTTATAAGGTTGAGGTGATCTAATATGGCAAGACTTCTCCATAAATACAATTCTCAATGTCTAGTTTGGGGTGTTACCTTCTGGAGCATGATCTAACCATGATAGTGCCTACCCAACACGTATATCTCGTTCGGACTTATTTTTATAGATCTGTATCTTGTTGGCATACGGTTGGTTAGGTTTATATATTGATTATGCTCTTGTAGGGCTTATCTTTATGGACTGGCTTTGATATTAGAGGAATACAGATGATTGATTTTTATCCCTAAACTCGTACTGTATGTTTGATGTGGTTCCATTTTTTAATCGCCCTCTATCGTGTAAATCTCGCGTAACCATGACCTGGCTCCTTCCTCTTACTAAACATAATTACACCCAACAGCTTTCTTAGTAACAACAAGGTGAAGACTCCAAAAAGTCTCACCTGCTACGTCTGCAATATGCAAGCTTAGCAAGTGTTTTGTCTTTGCTTGCATGTCTCTATCTACCTGCTCTCTTACTCACGAGTACATCATTTTCCCTACAGCAATCATTGTGAGGACCTCGCCCAGTCTGTTGGCCATTCCAAGTACCATAGACGACAAATAACATAAATGGTAATGAATATAAGAGTGAGAGGGGAGAAAAAGCATCCCAACGAGGACAAAATATATGAATTTCAGTCATGCATCATGGGTCCCAGGGAATAAATTATGAAGGGTGCCGATCTGGTTCCATCCTCCAAGATATTCACCTTTCTTTAATTTGCTTCGGTTTTTGAGATTGATATCACCGATTTACGCTACGGATCCCTCCATATAACCCTGTAGTTAGAGCGTGTTTGCGCACTCGGACAGGTGATTCATATGCTGGTTAAGTGTGTTGAGTAATGTGGAGTCTGGTTCACACCGCTCGAGCGGAGTCATTGGCCGCTCGAGCGAAGTCAGGCAGAGTTGAACGCTCGATGTTGGCTCGACAGTGAGCTCGAGCAGGAGGAGTTCGCTCGAGCGGAGGCATTGGCCGCTCGAGCGAAATCAGGCAGAGTCGAACGCTCGACGTCAGCTCGACAGTGGGCTCGAGCGGGATGCGGAAGGGAAGTTCGCTCGACGCGCGCTCGACACGCCGCTCGAGCGAACATGCGTTTTAGGGATTCCGCCGTTTGAACTATATATATGATTTTTGCCTCTTTTGTCTGTAACAGAGCAGCTACGAAAATACTGTGGATGAATAGTGTTGTGACCCATCTTGTAGTGTGATTCCTCAATAATAAAAATCCTCTGCAGCTCCCGTGGACGTAGGCAATTTGCCGAACCACGTACATCTTGTGTCGTGTGTGATTGCGTGTGTGATCGTTTTCTCATTCGGTGTTATTTTTCAATTCATTGTCATCGTTTTTTCACAACAATTGGTATCAAGAGCCAAGGTTCGGGTCTGAGGAGAAACGATGGCTGGAGATGAATTGAAGGTATCGGGGATCGAGAAGTTTGATGGCACGGATTTTGGATACTGGAGGATGCAGATAGAGGACTACCTCTATGGGAAGAAACTCCATCTTCCACTATTGGGGCAGCAACCGGAAAAGATGGATGATGCTAGTTGGAATCTGTTGGATCGACAGGTTCTGGGGGTTATTCGATTAACCCTGTCGAGATCCGTTGCACACAACGTCATCAAGGAGAAGACGACGGCGGATCTCATGGCGGCTTTGTCAGGTATGTATGAAAAGCCGTCAGCGAATAACAAGGTACATCTGATGAAAAAGTTATTCAATTTGAAAATGGCAGATAGTACGTCTGTTGCACAACATCTGAATGATTTTAATACTATCACAAATCAATTGTCGTCTGTTGAAATTGAATTTGATGATGAGATACGTGCACTGATACTATTGGCTTCATTGCCAAATAGTTGGGAAGCCATGAGAATGGCTGTTAGTAATTCTGCTGGTAAAAATAAACTGAAGTATGATGATATTCGTGATTTGATTTTGGCTGAGGAGGTGCGCAGGAAAGATTCAAGCGAGACCTCGGGTTTGAGTTCAGCCCTGAATGTTGAATCTCGAGGGAGATCACATGACAGGAATTCAAACAGAGGAAGATCAAAATCAAAGTATAGGGGCAAGAGCAAGTCGAGGCCTGGTCAGCAGGCAACTTGCTGGAATTGTGGCAAAGCTGGCCACATAAAGAAAAACTGCAAAAACCCCAAGAAGACGGAGAATGATAGTGCTAATGTGGTAACTGAAGAAGTACAGGATGCACTATTGCTTGCAGTTCATAGTCCAGTTGATGACTGGATACTGGATTCAGGGGCTTCCTTCCATACATCTTCCCACCGGGAACTAATGAGGAATTATGTTGCAGGTGATTTTGGGAAGGTATATTTGGCTGATGGTGAGGCTTTGAACGTAGTGGGGATGGGAGACATTGACATTGCACTCCCTGGCAAGAACAAATGGACCTTGCAAAAGGTCAGGCACATTCCTGAGTTGAAGAAGAACCTCATTTCTGTTGGGCAGCTTGATGAGTGTGGTCATTCAGTGGTGTTCTCAGATAGCACCTGGAAGGTCACAAAAGGGGCATTGGTACTAGCTCGGGGTAAGAAAACTGGTACACTTTATATGACTACTGGTTTAATTGACACTATTGCTACTACCGTTGCAGAGAGCACAGCAGATTTGTGGCATTGTAGGCTTGGCCATATGAGTCAGAAGGGCATGACGGAACTTCTGTCTAGAGGCAAGCTACCAGAACTGAAGACAGTTGATCTCGGTATGTGTGAGAGTTGTGTTATGGGGAAGCAAAAGAAGGTCAGCTTCTTGAAAAGTGGCAGGACGCCAAAGACAGGAAGACTTGATCTTGTGCACACAGATGTGTGGGGTCCTTCTCCAGTTGCATCTCTTGGAGGTTCTCGCTACTATGTTACGTTCATTGATGACCATAGTAGAAAGGTATGGATTTATTTTTTGAAACATAAATCTGAAGTATTTGATGTTTTCAAAACTTGGAAAGCCATGGTTGAGACAGAGACAGGCTTGAAACTGAAGTGTTTGAGGTCTGACAATGGTGGTGAGTATGTTGATGGCGGGTTCAAGGAGTACTGTGCAGCTCAGGGTATCAGAATGGAGAAGACCATTCCTGGGACACCACAGCAAAATGGAGTTGCTGAGCGTATGAACAGGACCATTAATGAGCGTGCTAGAAGCATGAGGCTGCACGCTGGACTACCACCCACTTTCTGGGCAGATGCAGTCAGCACTGCCGTTTATTTGATAAACAGAGGGCCATCAGTTCCACTGGATTGTGGATTGCCTGAGGAGGTTTGGAGCGGGAAAGAGGTTAAGTTTTCTCACCTTAAAACCTTTGGTTGTCTTTCTTATGTGCTTGTTGATTCTGATGCTCGCAGTAAGCTTGAGGCTAAGTCAAAGAAATGCTATTTCATTGGCTATGGAGACGAGGCATTTGGCTATCGTTTCTGGGATGATCAGGGTCGGAAAATCATAAGAAGCAGGAATGTAATTTTCAATGAGAAAATGATGTACAAGGATAAGTCGAGTACAGTTCCTGCAGTAGCTCCTCAGGAGTCTGAGTTTGTAGGATTGGATGACCTACCAGAGGTCACAGTGCAGTGTAGAAATGAGAGTGACGGGGAGAGTGGGTCCAGTACACCCATTCCTATTATTCCGCAGGCAGTTTCAGAACCGTCTACTCCTACAGTTGCAGTTCGCAGGTCAGTTAGGACTATACGTCCCCCACAGCGTTTCTCACCTACTTTGAATTACATTCTGTTGACAGATGGTGGAGAACCGCAGAGTTATGAAGAAACCTTGCAAGATGAGAATTCTAGCAAGTGGGAGCTGGCCATGAAAGACGAGATGGATTCCTTGCTAGGGAATCAGACATGGGAGTTGACAGAACTTCCATCAGGGAAGAAGGCATTACACAACAAGTGGGTGTACCGGGTGAAAACTGAGCATGATGGCAGTAAGAGGTACAAGGCTAGACTTGTTGTAAAAGGCTTTCAGCAGAAGCAGGGTATTGACTACTCTGAGATCTTTTCTCCTGTGGTAAAGATCACAACTATCAGGATGGTACTGGCTATGGTTGCCACTGAAGATCTATTTCTTGAGCAGTTAGATGTGAAGACAGCTTTTCTTCATGGAGACCTTGAAGAAGACATCTACATGCACCAGCCTGAGGGGTTTGTGGTACAGGGAAAGGAAGGTTCAGTTTGCAGACTGAAGAAGAGCTTGTATGGCCTGAAACAAGCTCCTAGACAGTGGTACAAGAAATTTGACAACTTTATGCACAGTGCAGGGTATATTAGATGTCAGGCAGATCACTGTTGCTATGTCAGGCATTTTGACAATTCTTATATTATTTTGCTATTGTATGTGGATGACATGCTTATTGCAGGGGCTAGTATTGATGAGATCAATAATCTGAAGAAGCAGATGTCAGAGCACTTTGCAATGAAGGATTTGGGAGCTGCAAAGCAAATCCTTGGCATGAGAATTGTCAGAGACAGAGTCAGAGGTACGTTGAGACTCTCACAGGCTGAGTATGTGAAAAAGGTACTCAGCAGGTTCAATATGGACAAGGCCAAACCAGTTGGCACACCCTTGGGAAGTCACTTCAGACTCAGCAAGAATCAGTCACCAGAGTCAGAGGAGGAACGAGATTACATGAGTAAGGTTCCTTATGCCTCAGCCATTGGTTCACTTATGTATGCTATGGTTTGTACAAGACCGGATATTGCCCATGCAGTGGGAGTTGTGAGTAGATACATGAGTAACCCAGGAAAGCAACATTGGGAAGCAATGAAGTGGATTTTGAGGTACCTAAAGGGTTCCTCAGAAACCTGTTTATGTTTCTCTGGAGAGAGCTTGGAGGTGCAGGGCTATGTTGACGCTGATTTAGCTGGAGATATTGACAGTAGAAAGAGTACCACGGGCTTTGTTTATACACTTGGTGGTACTGCAGTGTCATGGGGTTCTAATTTACAGAAAACAGTTTCTTTGTCTACAACAGAAGCTGAGTATATTGCAGTGTCAGAGGCTGCAAAGGAGATGGTATGGCTACAAGGCTTCTTGGAAGAATTGGGTAAGAAGAATCAGAAAGGCACTCTCCACAGTGATAGTCAGAGTGCCATATTCCTTGCCAAGAATCCAGCATTCCATTCCAGGACCAAACACATTCAGATCAGGTATCACTTCATACGGTCATTGTTAGATGACGGACAGTTGTTACTTGAAAAGATATGTGGAAGCAAGAACCCTGCTGATATGTTGACAAAGGGTGTTACGCTTGAGAAACTGAAGTTGTGCGCAACTTCAGTTGGTCTTCTAAAATGAAGACAGGAGCAGTGAGTTGCAGAGGTGGAGGATATCATGTTTGAGGAAGACGGTGATACAGCGAGTGTACCAGTCTCCAAGTGGGAGAATTGTTGAGTAATGTGGAGTCTGGTTCACACCGCTCGAGCGGAGTCATTGGCCGCTCGAGCGAAGTCAGGCAGAGTCGAACGCTCGATGTTGGCTCGACAGTGAGCTCGAGCAGGAGGAGTTCGCTCGAGCGGAGGCATTGGCCGCTCGAGCGAAATCAGGCAGAGTCGAACGCTCGACGTCAGCTCGACAGTGGGCTCGAGCGGGATGCGGAAGGGAAGTTCGCTCGACGCGCGCTCGACACGCCGCTCGAGCGAACATGCGTTTTAGGGATTCCGCCGTTTGAACTATATATATGATTTTTGCCTCTTTTGTCTGTAACAGAGCAGCTACGAAAACACTGTGGATGAACAGTGTTGTGACCCATCTTGTAGTGTGATTCCTCAATAATAAAAATCCTCTGCAGCTCCCGTGGACGTAGGCAATTTGCCGAACCACGTACATCTTGTGTCGTGTGTGATTGCGTGTGTGATCGTTTTCTCATTCGGTGTTATTTTTCAATTCATTGTCATCGTTTTTTCACAACAAAGTGTGGCAACATGAATTTGGGTTTATATTATGTGCTTGCTCTTCTAATTTGAAATGGTTTCATGCTGGTTGCGTTGTTGATCATCCTCCATGGCCATAATTCCAATATGTAGTTGCAACTAATAGTAAAAGGATAGTGTTAAATACTACGTACATGCATTTTCATCTCACTCTCATCATCTTATCATATTGTGATGCTGTGATATTATTAATCAATTTTTATAAAACAAGAGTTTATCTAATCCTTCATGAATAATGTCATATCAGCTATATGATGAAAGTGTGAATGGAGTATAATGTATATATAATTAACATATCCAACTAATATTACAAACGACGACATTGACATATAACCTCTTCACAATAACCCATTTACCTACCTTTACTTCATCAAAACCATGACTAATGGTGATATTGTTGCCACTTGAAGTACGAACAAGTTAGGATATATGTCATTGTCGACTAATGCTGATTTTTCTAGCTCTATAATGTTGGGATTTGAATGCCTCATAATTGAACATAGAGTTATGATTTGTATAAATTTCAAATAGATCAGCTCTAAACAGGTTGATGTAGGGGAATCGGAGTGAGATGATGTTGAATTGTCAAATTGAATGTTGATGACACTAAACTACCTCGAGCCAGTAGATCAGTACAAGTATAGTACGAAACAATGATTTTTCCTTGATTTGGAATATTTTTAAACAGGTGTCGATATTTTAACCATAACTTTAGTTATAAATATCATATTCGTATATATGATCCCAATTTGGAAAGCTCTCTTTTGGCTAGCACATCGTGGTTACCAAGCGCATGCAACATTTTCAAATCCAAAATCAATTGTTTTCCCTTTCAAATCTCTAATTTTAGATATATATATATATATATATATATATATATTATATATATATATATTTTACTTTTATGGTAATATTTCGTTTCTCTATTAGAAAGTGATTTTGAATTCAATTTTGACCAAATTTTTGACAGATTGCTTCTTTAATTACGTATTTATTTTTTGTGTGTTTATTGGGATATTTTTATTTTTGGTAAAATTCTAATATTTTCGGATTTACTGTTATTTTAGCCCGGCTTGTGGGTTTGTTGGAAGATTTTTGAGTTTTGATAAATTTCAATTGAAAAAAGAGTTGTTTTCTTGGTGTTTTGGGCGAATCTCTTGTATTTTCCTTCTTGATTATCTGTTAAAACTAGTTATCAAAATTAATCTAAATTTTATCTGGTGTCACATGCCCTTTGTAAAAAAGTGGACCTACCATAAAAAAATGTAAAACAATCCGTTCTTTTCTAATAGGACTTACCATTTTACAAACGACTTCGCAAGGCTTGCACCCTTTAGGTTTGTACCTAGTAGCATTACTCTTGAACAGTATCTTTGTTATAAGCAATTTATTTGGTATAGTTTTCTCATGAAGCACGACAAGATTTAATGATATGTTTTAGTTTTTGCTTAAAATAATGTTAGATGTAATTACATGTCTTTCACATATTTTATGCCTTTTTTTTTATTTATTTTTTTATTTTATCAATTGGGAATATTGTTGTAAGGGGAATGTAATTTCTGTCACAAGTATCCTAATAGTACTGTCATATTGAAAATACAAGTCCGGGATAAATCAGGTCTAGATTAATCCATCCAGCATTGAAGCTGACCCTTTGATCTCAAAAAGATTTGGAAGTATGCACACTACTATTCCAATAGTGTCGAATGAGAACAAAAAAATAAAAATAAATTTTATAAAGTGCCTCATCCCCCCCTGTTCACAAAATGCTCAACAATAATTATGTCAAGAATTCAGAAGTTAATAAAAAAGAAAATCTCGAAAAAGAAAAGTAAAATGAAAAACATTAAAGAATTGATCACATTCATTTACTCTTCCCCAAATAATGAACCAAACACCACATCCCCAACCCATTTAATTTGTTAATAAAAACAGTATTTAGCCAGACATTAACAAATTATGCTACATCGATCTTGTATGGATGCGCTTCCACTTGAGACTATCAATACACAACCCTCACCACATCCAAAATTGGTGACACTAGATAGACTCCCGAGAGAGAGAGAGAGAGAGAGAGAGAGAGAGAGAGAGAGAGAGAGAGAGAGAAGGGACTCTCATCGATGTAAAAGTAGCCTGAAACTGAAATCATATGGCATTACTTGTACCGATTGTGATAAGGGTTCTCTTCCTCTTCTCTCAAGACATTTGACTGCTTCGCTACGGAGTTCATCCGGTAGTTGCAGGCAGACCCAATCCAGCAATGACTCCAGATCCTTAGCGAAGTCAAGTAGATACCAATCTAGTACCTTGGGGATAATTAATTTGTTTGTCTTGGTAAAGCCGACTGCTGCTTGCAAGTAGTCCCTCTTTGCAACTTCCAACTCTTCTTCCACTTGAGATGCTGTGTACACCCTCACCTTCATTAAAAATATATAAATGTATGTTTCAGTACCAGCATACTCATGAAAAAGGAATTCATCCATATTTACAACTACCAAAACACCATATATATGGAAGTTACCATAAACATGATGATAATTTATCAGAATAATTGAGTTCAGAAATGCCAAGCAATGAACTAATTATATCTTACTTGTAGGGTACTTCTCCAATTGAAAATCAACCTTATGAACAGTCTGAACCCATGAATTATACTCTCATGGTCCAAAATATATATAAAAAAAACTTGGGACTTCCCCCACAAATTAAGAATATCCCCAGGAGTGAATACAAACTTACAGCAGGAGAGGAACAGCTTCCACAGGAGAGTGCAAATGTGACCAAGGGTTCAGACCATTCCAGTCCAAATATGCTGCGTGCTTTCATCTCATCATTTTTTGCAGCTTTTGTGCATGTCTGTAGAAGAATGAAAAATAAGTAATTTCAATCCTGCCAGACACAGAAAAACAAAATCCTACTAGGAACCATAAAAATTAAGTTGATACAATGACTCACGAATTTCAAATGAAAAGGCAGTCTCAAGATGAAGTGTTCGATTGTTATTGCATTCAGCAAGTGTCCCCCCACAATAATTGTCGCCTGCAGCAAGCACAGGAAAGTTTAGTCAATTGCAAAGATGATTTATCCAACAATTGCTGTCAATCATGTGATATTGGCTATAACCCTTGTTCTTATTTTATTGTAAGGTGAACAAGCTCGATGGAGAATATCTAAAGATGATGACGATGGCATCTCAACCAAAGCTACAAGAGAAACTTCTAACATCTGATTAAGATATTACATCAAATTCATATCCTTTTATATTTATCAATTTAATAGGTGATTTGAATTTTAGTATATAATAAGAGGTGGAAAGGAAGGGGGAGGGGAAAGCATAAACTAGAATGCTAGTTGCTGTGAATTACAAGAATAGTGGATAATTCTTACCTTTTGCATTAGTGCTACAACCATTTTGGGGGTATCCGGTATCCCATGCTCTAAAAATGCCTACGAAATTGATGGAACAGTTTAAATATGTAGTGTTGGAAAAGCACTTTTCTTCTTAGCCATTCAGCATCCCAAAGCTCTATGAGAAAATAAGGTAAATTACAAAAGACCCTAACAAACTATCCCAATAGTCTCAAACACACCCACGAAATTTGAATCGGGATAAATCAACTTCCAAATAAAAATCTTTGTTAGGGGGCCAGATTTGGGCACTAAATGGTGGTTAAATGACATATTTACCTATGTTTATAATAAAATAAACATAATTACCCTGCTTTGACTAATTTTTAAAGGGAGAGAAATTATGCTATTTTAATCATAATTGAGGGTAACATTGTGAATTTGCCTCCTAGATAATGCCCAAATCTAACTCAAGGGGAGTTCAATTAAGGGGGTGAGTATAACAAGTCATAGTTTGGGATGTATTTGAGATTAGTGTGGAAGTTTGGGGGTGTCTTAATTTACCATCGAAAATATTTGGAGCCATAGGTGAGAGGAGATATCGTACATTCATCATGCAGGAATTGTATATATTTATCCAGAATGCAAGCTTCTGCTGATGTGTAAGACCCTCTAACTTCACAGTGGCAAGCCTTCCAAATAGCAACCTGAATAGATTTCCTCAGAGGTATGACTTAAACACCAGTACGGTTAGAACATTAGTACAAAAGATAAGATCTTACTTTAGCCTATGAATCAGAAACAGAGCATTGGTTGCCCGATTGAGATCGATTGAACTTGCTTCAATTGCACAGAGATGCTTATAAGGACCAATATCTCTCTCTCTGTATTCTGAACAGATTTCATAAGCATCTCTAAACTGTGTTTCTCTGTTGTTTCCATGAGAAGCTACTGCTCGAAAAGTCCCTGATTCCACTACTTTGTCCTTCAATGCGCTCATCCTCATGAAAATGCTAGACAAACACTTCACCATATCCTCAGATACTTTGTTGGGATGGCTATCAGCTGCCAATACTCTTTCATCTGAAGAACCAGAGGAACTCTCCTGTGCTCTCTCCTCTATTAGTCTGCTCCCTAGCTGGACAACAAAAACCCACAGTTCAAAATTTTTTTTTTCTTAATAGGTAAAAATCCACAGTTCATGACTATAACAAAGTACAGTCCAGTATAATTGGATAATGCTAATTTGTATACCTTTGACCTTATAGGATCCGCACATTTCTCCATTGATTCATATTTGATTGGAGTTTTCTGCATCGAGGTTATGATTTTTGCATATTTCTTTTCCGGAGATTGCTTGTCCTTCACAGAATCAAAACACAACCAACTCTCTTTTCCTTGCCCATCTTCTGGACAAGATGGAGAGGAATTGCGTTTATTAAGATGTTGTTTCCCCATCACTGGCCTATTGGAACAATTAGCCGTTCGATCGGGGATGGTATCGAGGGAAAAGAACTTTCTACTTGTACTTCTGGCTAGACAAGGTTGACGCCTGACCATAGATGTTATTGAATTCAGCTCATTTTGGGGCAAAGACTTTGATCGTTGATGTTTGGAGTTTCTACCTGACTCGTGGTCGATTGTATCACTCGAATTCTCCACATTCCTCTTGGAGGATATGTAGACAGCTTCCTGATAGAGACCTTGCCTAAAATTCACGATTTGCTCTTCCAGACGAACAACCTCCTCTTCTAAAACAGCTACTTCGGCAAGAAGCTGTAGTGTCTAAAAAAAAAATTAAAACCACATCCAACATTATTTTGAATCCATCAAAAGTTCAAGAAATATGTAACAAAGGTTTTTGATAAGTAGAAATATATAGCAAAAGTTTCAATATTAAGGATCATATAGGATCTGAACCTCCTATTCACTCTGGTCTCCTTTATTTCTTCCCATAGCATTTTCAGTCTTGTTTCCCATTCAACAAATTTGCACTTTCATACATACTCCTATAGAGAGAGAGAGAGAGAGAGAGAGAGAGTCTTATACTGACATGTGGGGGAAGATAAGGAGGAAGACGAGGGAGAGTTCCTATAGGTCTACTAAAAGCCCTCTCCAATGCTCTGTGAACATTCTCTTCATGTCTGAGCCTCTTCTTTAGCTTATCAACCTACGTGTTTTCAAAACTCATTAATCAAATCAACGCAAAGGGAATAAAAACAACTACACAAGTTAGGAATATAGTGGTGTGAGGATAAAAATGGAATAGGTTTGCGGAGAACAATACATCTTGAAGTAACATCATTTTTCTCTCTCTATTTGATCGCCTTCGATTGGTCACAGGTTTGTCGCCACCTTTTACTCTGCTCCCCTGAGTCTCCATCTTCTCCATTTGTAAATTCAACATCAAATGGCATTAATCAAACCAATGCTATTAGGAGAGAGAGAGTAAAGGAAGAAACTACTCGTTTCTTAAAAGAAGTGCATAAACCCAATTCCGATTTGGATCAAAGGTGCTTGCTTTTTGCACTTCGGAAAGAGATACACTATTAATCGTAAAATTTCCTATGCTTATATTTTTTTAGTGGGAAAAAATATCAAAGATTGAGGAAACTGGGACTCTGGCTGAAGTATCTTTGAAATGAAGGCATTTCAGATAAGCCATTAGCTATAATTTCTATTTCAGATTTTCCACGAGCTTCAACTTTTCAATCTCCAGACTCCAGACCCGCATTTCCTCAAGAAAGTGACGGACCCATCTTCAAATTGTAATTGAAAACACCTCTCACTATAATTTATTTTTGGGGAAGGGGGGGAGGGGGGGTGGAGTATCAACAAAAGGAAAAACCAAAGGGGAAAGTCCCATACTTTATCCAGGTTCAGAGGAGCTTTCATCGCCAGAAGAGTGGTGCGCACTCTGGTATTCATCTTCTTGTACTTTTTCCAGAAAATGAAAGAACAATGCAGCCCAATCAAAACACCCTGAAGAAAAGCTAAGTAGGTTATAGGTAATCGTCATAAAATCTAGAAAAAATCAATAATAAATTTAAGATGCAATAACGTAAAAACTCATTGAGAGAGAGAGAGAGTTTCCATACGTTTTATAGAGCAGGAAACTAGAAAGCAATGAGACCAAGAAACAAAAATGGCAGTTGCATATTTTTGGGTTGGTTTTATATCTCCAACAGAGTGAAAGAAAGCAACAAAAGGCTACATAAGAAGGAGAAGAAAACGACGAGATTTCGAGCTTGAAGCGTCATCAAGGTAAATGGGACACAGGGCCAAGAACCGACTTTGTTAAACTAATCATGTAAAACCAAACATAATTCTGCTTCTACATAGTATAGAAACTAACACAACTTTGGACGTAAACAAAAAGACAAACAGAGAAAAGTGCGAGAGGGGGGAAGGCCTTGGACTGGAGACAGACAGTGGCACTGAAAGTTTTTTTAAAATTTTTATATAAAATATAATTTTATTCAATTTTTATGTTAATTCACTATTCAAATGATACCTTAATCTCGTTTGATTAAAAATGTAATGAAAGTTAAAAATTGAATAATCATTCTCACATTATATATTAATATGTGATTTGTTATTTTTATTTTTTTACGTATTAATATGTGTATGTTTAAATAGAAGGATAAAAATAACAAATCACATGTTAATATGTGATATAGGTGATGATAAGTAGAATTTTTCATGATAGAAATATGTAAATTTTATGTGGAGTTATGGTTTGAATCGGATGTTCTGCTTTAATACCAGGTGAGATTACTATTTATTTTTAAAAAAATTAAGTTAATAGAAAGATGTAAATTTAATTATTTATATTTTATCTTAACAAAAAGATATAAAAATTAAAAAATATAATTATTTATAGTCTTAAGTTAAGGATTCAAAAAAGAGAGTGAATAACATATAAAGGGGATCATATATCATTTGTTATTAATTTAATGTTATCTAAAATATTTATACGAGTAAATAATAAATGTTGTAGGATTTAGTTCATTTGTCATTCTCTCACACTTAACGCTTTTAAAATTCTGATAATAACTTGAGAAAACCTTGATATTTCTATTGATAATGCGCTCATCTCTCTCTCTCTCTCTCTCTCTCTCTCTCTCTCTCTCTCTCTATATATATATATATTATAACATATATTCTCTACCAACAAGTTTTTTTTTTTTTTTTTTTTTTTTTTGTGTATTAGCAAGATGCATTAATGTTTATAAAAATTAGAAAATATCACAGATGGGTGGATTTTTTTCCACTATGAAAGGGGTTATGCAGTTGGCAAATAAAAGGGAGTATTTCCCATCACCGCGAAAGTGAGGTAGCCATTTTGCTAGGTTATGCGCTGCATAATTTGCACTGTGCGAAACTCGACAAATGTTCCAGTCAGGGTTTGCTCCTAGGATGGCTGAGATTATGTTGATGATGGGTTCGATTTGCCATCCTAACTCTACAAAAAGCTGACAAAGTGTCTTATGAATGATTTATGAGTCTCTTATAATTAGGGCTAAACAAAAAGCATGAAGACCCGACCCAACCCAACCCGTTTTCTGAAGTTGCCTTATCTAAAAACCCGACCCGTTTGCTATTAAAATCGAAAACGGGTATTACCTATTACCCGATTTAAGCATCTTCTCCATTTCTTTCTTTTTTATATTTTTGGATTTTTCTTCTAGGTAGTTGATGTGCTCTCCTTTTCTTTGCTTTCATCGTATTTGGTAGCATCTGGTTCCTTTCGAGTGTCGCGCGCAAACCCAAAACCCATGAAGAATTCCATTGGAACCTTGAAGGAGAGCTCTTGGATGACAAATGAAGCGACGTCTCGCCAACCAAACAAAGGAGCTGAGGTTTTTCTAGGGTTTAACAAATTGAGAGAGAGAGAGAGAGAGAGAGAGAGAGAGATGGAATAAATTACTTGACTTTCATGTGAGCAAGGCGATCAGCATGGAAGTGTCCTTCTTCATCTTCGGCTCTTTCGTCCTGAAGGTGTAGCTTGAAAATGGATACGTGACCTCCACCGATGATGTCATCATCTCTGGCTTTCTGTCTCTATGAAAAAATGCTGAAGTCTGTTTACTCTCTAGTCTCTATTTCTTCAAATTTCTCCATACTGCTCGGCTAGAGGATGAGTTGGGCCTGTGGCAGACAGAGATACAAGAGATACAAGGAGTGGCAAAACCCAAAAGAGATATTGGACGGGATGATTGAAATTTCAAACCCTGCCCTGTAGGCTGCAGCTGTAATCTATATATATTCAAAGGAGAAACGCTGCTCTTATATACAGGGATCAGATGGAGGCCGAAGCGGGGGAGCAGCGCAAGGCAAGGTGGAGATGGTGGTAGTCAAACCCTAACCCACTTGAAAGAGAACTACTGACAGCATTGTTTTTGGTACCGTATCGTACCGGTCACTAGGCCGGTACAGGTATGGTACCTGTTTCGTATCGGCCGAAATACCGGCCGTATTGGCCTATATTTCGGCTTGTACCGGCCGGCATTTTGGCTTTTATCTTTTTTTTTTCATTTTTTCAAGCTATAATTTTATTTTTCCCCCCATTCATATCAGACTATTTATAGTTTATATATAAATATGTATTCATGTATAATTTATTCATATATAGATTATTATTTTGAAATATAATTTATATATATATATTCATATATATAATTTATTTATATATTGACTATCCCGAAACGGTACACGAAACGGTATCGGTACCAAAATATTTCGTTCCAGTGCCTTGACCGATACGACATCCGGTACGATATTCAAAATATTGGCTGGCAGAAGGCAGAAGTCGAGAAGTGGGTGATCTGTGTGCAGGTTCGTTTTGATTTCTTTTGCCTGCTTGGATCGAATTCTTGAAACTCATATGAGTACTGGGCAGTGGTCTTAGAGAGGGCCCAAAGTTTACCTAGCCAAGTCGATGCTTCCAAGAATAAGAGGAAGAAGGATTCGGGTAATCGGTTAACGGGTAATCGCCTAATCGATATGAAACACCTTTGGGTCGGGTTAGAAATTGGTGTTTCCGAGTCGGGTCGAGTTGGTGAACTCCCCCTACTTATAATGGTGATCCGTTTGAACTTTTAACATTGCGCTTTGGAGGCCGCAAGGAGGGTGTGTTGAAGGTTTAATGCTGAGGCATTTTTTATTTAACTACGGATGGTGGGACTCATGGAGTCTCAATAGATGTCTGTTATGACTGAGTGTTCCTCTTGTATGGCCACATTGTAATTTGAGAGCACTTGTTGTTAGGACTATCTAGCGGCTATTGTGACGTCCCTAACTCTCATGTACGGAAATGCGAGAATCGTGATGTCAGGATGATGACAACACGGGTCACATATCCCAATGAATAGTGCCAAGTGTGTGTACATGCAGAAAATGAGTACAGCCAAATAAGTACTAGAAATTTAAATACACAAATTAAAATAAAAGCATTCAAAATCTTATATAGTTATCTAGCGAAAATAAAGTAAAGACCAATATTTACATAACCAAAAAGTGATACATAACCCAAGAACTAAAGTGACCACACGTCACTCCCCTGGTGGAGCCGCATTCTCAGGCTCTACATCATCATCTGTATCAGAATTTACGATACTATGAAATGGTATCACAGGGTATCGAATACCATGAGATTATGAGTCTCAGAAAATAATCAACCAAACGATTTAAGAGATAATATTAATGCATGCAACAAACATGGTAGCATATGACGAAACACGCATGTGACCCAAAACTATTTTCCAAAAACAACCACTCGCCATTTTTCCAAAAAATGGTCCAATCATAAAATCCACAATTTTTCTAGAAAATAGTTCACATATCCATTTATTAAAAACCGTCATTTTTTCAAAAAAATGGTCCATTAACCAATTAACATTGTAGGCGAGAATTGCAAGCGTGACTCTACCACCATCCCTATAGCTCCCACTGTAGGTAGGAATCACATGCGTGACTACCACCATCCCTACCGCATGCACAGTAAGCGGGAATCACAGGCGAGACTCTACCACCATCCCAACAATTCCATTTTCCTCTTTTTCAATCTATCAGAGCACTGTAGGCGGGAATCACAAGCGAGACTCTACCACCATCTCTACAGCATGTACCGTAGGTGGGAATCACAGGCAAAACTACCATCATCCCTACTGCGTGCACCGTAGGCGGGAATCACAAGCGGGACTCTACCACCATCCCTACAGTCTATTTTTCCTCTCTCACAATCCTTACCAATCATTAATCACAAATCAATCCAAATTCCTTTCTCACATGAAAACTTAATTTTTATGTACAACGCATAAATATGCATGCCATAATGCAATAAAAATCATGATGTCAAACACAATATAATACACACAAACACAATTCATTTCAGTAAACAAACCATCTCTTATACTCCTTGGACTCGAAGTCTGGCACAACCAACCAATTGCAGAAAAGTTGTTAGTGCAACAATATAATTAAATCTTAAGAAATTCTTTAGAAAATTACTTACAGTGATAAAATATAATTTTTGAAGGATTACGAAAATACTAGAGGTGGCGGCATAGCAACGTAACATTGCAAAATGGACAACAGCTGTGGGTCTCAAAAACCCAACTTTTGAATGGTGACAAACGAATACTTGGGATGGCTAGAGAATGTCTTAGAGGTGTTGAGAAAGCTATTGGTGGCAGCGTGGGCGGTGGCGGTGGTTGATTGGGGGTGGCGGCGTGGGTGGCGGTTGGAGGCCAAATGGAGTAAATCGGAGTGAGAGATAGAGAGACCACGAGAGGGGCAGATTGGGAAGAAGGGTGGCTGGGTTAGGTGGTTGGGGGGTCACTGGTGATGTGGTGAAGAGCTAGCGGCACGGGGTGGCACAACGGCAGCACTGGTGGAAGGGAAAGAGAGGTCGCAACTTGGAGAGGTGCGTGGGGGAGAATGTAGGCTTGGTTGGAGATGAAATTGGAGGGAAGTGGTTGTCGACGTAAGGGGATTCTGATGAGCCAGGCGGTACCGAAGGGTGGCGGAGCACGGCGGGGGTGGAAAAGTCTGAACTGAACAGAAGAGAGAAAGGGAAGGGAGTGCTCACGCATGGGAAGAGAAAGGCAGGGGAAGAAATAGAAAAATAAAGAAGAAAAAGAAAGAGGAAGGAGAAAAAGGAAAAAGAAAGGGAAAGAAATAACGTCTAGTCTTTTCAATCGGGGTCTCAAAACTAATCCAACGAAAATAATTTCAAAACTACGAGTTAAACAAATAATTTAAACACAGTGAATAAATAAAAATAAAATAAAAAAAATTCAATAATAAAACAATAAAATAATTTAGAATAAAGATCAACTAAAAAAATAATATTTAATAACAAGAAAACACTTTAAAATAAAATTTACAGTTAAAAGTCGTAAAATAATGCCATGTAAATCTTTAAAAAAATTTAAGACAAAAAAGCTCATAATCTTAATTAATTAAATAATTTACTTAATTAAAATAGATGTAAATATGAGATATCACAATTGTCTTTTTGAAGGTATTGTTGCCTTGCTCGTGCGTGCTCTAGGCCAAGTCTTATGATTTTGGAGGATGTGTTGATGGGCTTTGGTTTACAACATCCATGAATAGATTGGTTTCGGGTCATCCAAGTCATATCCAAGGTTAAGATGACAAATAAAGTGAATTTTGTAAGGTTGATTTGTGGTTTGGTAATGAGTCGGATCTAGTTTTGATGTTGAGATATGAGAATTTTTTGATGTCCGTCTAATGGCCATGGGCTTTCTCGACAAATGATTCTAGTAAAAGGGAAGTGTAGGAAGATATGTGTTGAGTACTGTGGAGTCTGGTCCACACCACTCGAGCTGAGGCATTGGCCACTCGAGAGAAGTCAGGCAGAGTTGAACGCTCGATGTCAGCTCGACAGTGAGCTCGAGTGGATGCGGGAAGGAAGTTTGCTTGACGCGTGCTCGACACGCCCCTCGAGCGAACATGCATTTTACACAGCTCTAGGGTTTTTTCTGCCGTTTGACTATATATATGATTATTATGTCATATGGCTGTATAGCAGATACACAGTGGACGTATAGTGAATGATCCAACATTGTAGTGTGATATTCCTCAATAATAAAATCCTCTGCAGCTCCCGTGGACGTAGGCAATTTGCCGAACCATGTAAATCTTGTGTCTTGTGTGATTGTTTTTTCTCGTTCCATATCTTTTTCAATTCATTGTCATCGTTTTTCACAACAATTGGTATCAGAGCCAATGTTCGTGTCTGAGAAGAAATGATAGCTGGAGATGAATTGAAAGCATCAGGGATCGAGAAGTTTGATGGCACGGATTTTGGATATTGGAGGATGCAAATAGAGGACTACCTTTATGGGAAGAAACTTCATCTTCCACTATTGGGAAAACAACTTGAAAAGATGGATAATGCTAATTGGAACCTGTTGGATCGACAAGTTCTGGGGGTTATTCAATTAACCCTGTCGAGATCCGTTGCACACAAAGTCATCAAGGAAAAGACGACTACGGATCTCATGGCGGCTTTGTCAGGTATGTATGAAAAGCCGTCAGCGAATAATAAGGTACATTTGATGAAAAAGTTATTCAATTTGAAGATGGTAGATGGTACGTCTATTGCACAACATCTGAATGATTTTAATACTATCACAAATCAATTGTCGTCTGTTGAAATTGAATTTGATGATGAGATACGTGTACTGATACTATTGGCTTCACTGCCAAATAGTTGGGAAGCCATGAGAATGGCTGTCAGTATTTCTGCTGGTAAATCTAAATTGAAATATGATGATATTCGTGATTTGATTTTGGATGAGGTGGTGCGCAAGAAAGATTCAGGCGAGACCTCGAGTTTGAGTTCAGCTCTAAATGTTGATTCTCGAGGGAGATCACAAAACAAGAACTCAAACAGAGAAAGATCAAAATCAAAGTACAGGGCCAAGAGCAAGTCGAGGCCTTGTCAGCAGGCAACTTGCTAGAATTATGGCAAAACTGGCCACATAAAGAAGAACTGCAAAAACCCTAAGAAGACCGATAATGATAGTGCTAATGTGGTAACTGAAGAAGTACATGATGCACTATTGCTTGCAGTTCATAATCCAGTTGATGACTGGATACTGGATTCAGGGGCTTCCTTCCATACATCCTCCCACCAGGAGCTAATGCGGAACTATGTTGCAGGTGATTTTGGGAAGATGTATCTGGCTGATGGAGAGGCTTTGAACGTAGTGGGGATGAGAGACATTGATATTGCACTCCCTGCTAAGAACAAATGGACCTTGCAAAAGGTTAGGCACATTCTTGAGTTGAAGAAGAACCTCATTTCTGTTGGGTAGTTCAATGAGTGTGGTCATTCAGTGATGTTCTCAGATAGCACCTGGAAGTCACAAAAAGGGCATTGGTACTGGCTCGGGGTAAGAAAACTGGTACACTATATATGACTACTGGTTTGATTGACACTATTGCTACTACCGTTGCAAAGAGCAGAACAGATTTGTGGCAGGCTTGGCCATATGAGTCAGAAGGGTATGAAAGAACTTCTGTCTAGAGGCAAGCTACCAGAACTGAAGTCAGTTGATCTCAGTATATGTGAGAGTTGTGTTATGGGGAATTAAACAAAAGAAGGTCAACTTCTTGAAAAGTGGCAGGACGCCTAAGACAAGAAGACTGGATCTTGTGCATACAGATGTGTGGGGTCCTTCCCCAGTGGCATCTCTTGGAGGTTCTCGCTACTATGTCACGTTCATTGATGACCATTGTAGGAAGGTATGAGTTTATTTTTTGAAGCATAAATCTGATATATTTAATGTGTTCAAAATTTTGAAAGTCATGGTTGAGACAGAGACAGGCTTGAAACTGAAATGTTTGAGGTCTGACAATGGTGGTGAGTATGTTGATGGTGGGTTCAAGGAGTATTGTGCAGCTCTGGGTATCAGAATGGAGAAGACCATTCCTGGGACACCACAGCAAAATGGAGTTGCTGAGCGTATGAACAGAACCATTAATGAGCGTGCTAGAAGCATGAGGTTGCATGCTGAACTACCACCCACTTTTTGGGCAGATGCAGTCAGCACTGCCGTTTAATTGATAAACAGAGGGCCATCAGTTCCACTGGATTGTGGATTGCTTGAGGAGGTTTGGAGCGAGAAAGAGGTCAAATTTTCTCACCTTAAAACTTTTGGTTGTCTTTCTTATGTGCTTATTGATTCTGATGCTCGTAGTAAACTTGAGGCTAAGTCAAAGAAATGCTATTTCATTGGCTATGGAGACGAGGCATTTGACTATCGTTTCTGGGATAATCAAGGTCGGAAAATCATAAGAAGCAGAAATGTGATTTTCAATGAGAAAATTATGTACAAAGATAAGTCTATTACAGCTCTTGTAGTAGCTCCTCAGGAGTCTGAGTTTGTAAGATTGGATGACCTACCAGATGTCACAGTGCAGTGTAGAGATGTGAGTGACGGGGAGAGTGGGTCCAGTGCACCCATTCCTATTATTCCGTAAGCAGTTTCAGAACCGTCCACTCCTACAGTTGCAGTTCGCAGGTCAGTTAGGACTATACGTACTTCACAGCGTTTCTCACCTACTTTGAATTACATTCTATTGACAGATGGTAGAGAACCGCAGAGTTACGAAGAAACCTTGTAAGATGAAAATTCTAGCAAGTGGAAGCTAACCATGAAAGATGAGATGGATTTCCTGTTAGAGAATCAGACATGGGAGTTGACAAAACTTCCATCAGGAAAGAAGGCATTACACAATAAGTGGGTGTACCAGTGAAAACTGAGCATGATGGCAGTAAGAGGTATAAGGCCAGACTTGTTGTAAAAGGCTTTTAGCAGAAGCAGGGTATTTATTACTCTGAGATCTTTTCTCCTGTGGTGAAGATCACAACCATCAGGATGGTACTGACTATGATTGCTATTGAAGATTTATTTCTTGAGTAGTTAGATGTGAAGACATCTACATGCACCAGCTTGAGGGGTTTGTGGTACAGGGAAAGTAAGGTTCAGTTTGCAGACTGAAGAAGAGCTTGTATGGCCTGAAACAAGCTCCTAGACATTGGTACAAGAAATTTGATAACTTCATGCATAGTGCAGGGTACATTAGATGTCAGGCATATCACTGTTGCTATGTCAGGCACTTTGACAATTCTTATATTATTCTGCTGTTGTATGTGGATGACATGCTTATTGTAAGGGCTAGTATTGTTGAGATTAATGATATGAAGAAGTAGATGTCGGAGCACTTTGCAATGAAGAATTTGGGAGCTGCAAAGCAAATCCTTGGCATAAGAATTGTCAGAGATAGAGTCAGAGGTACGTTGAGACTCTCACAGGCTGAGGATGTGAAAAAGGTAATCAACAGATTCAATATGGACAAGGCCAAACCAGTTAGCATACCCTTGGTCAGTCACTTCAGACTCAGCAAGAATCAATCACCTGAGCCAGAGGAGGAACAAGATTACATGAGTAAGGTTCCTTATGCCTCAGCTATTGGTTCACTTATGTATGCTATGGTTTGCACAAGACCGGATATTGCCCATGCAATGGGAGTTGTGAGTAGATACATGAGTAATCCAGGAAAATAACATTGGGAAGTAGTGAAATGGATTTTGAGATACCTAAAGGGCTCCTCAACCTGTTTGTGCTTCTCTGGAGAGAGCTCGGAGGTGCAGGGCTATGTAGTTGCTGATCTAGCTGGAGATATTGATAGCAGAAAGAGTACCAAGGGTTTTGTTTATACACTTGGTGGTACTGCAGTGTCATGGAGTTCTAATCTACATAAAATAGTTTCTTTGTCCACTACAGAAGCTGAGTATATTGCAGTGTCAGAGGCTGCAAAGGAGATGATATGGCTACAGGGCTTCTTGGAGGAATTGGGTAAAAAAAATCAGAAAGGCATTCTCTACAGTGATAGTCAGAGTGCCATATTCCTTGCCAAGAATCTAGCATTTCATTCCAGGACCAAGCACATTTAGATCAGGTATCACTTCATACGATCATTGTTAGATGACGAACAGTTGTTACTTGAGAAGATTTGTGGAAGCAAGAACCCTATTGATATGTTAACAAAGGGTGTTACACTTGAGAAACTGAAGTTGTGCGTAACTTCAGTTGGTCTTTTAGCATGAAGACAGGGGCAGTGAGTTGCAGAGGTGGAGGATATCATGTTTGAGGAAGACGACGATACAGCGAGTGTATCAGTCTCCAAGTGGGAGAATTGTTGAGTACTGTGGAGTCTGGTCCACATCGCTCGAGCGGAAGCATTGGCCGCTCGAGCGAAATCAGGCAAAGTTGAACGCTCGATGTCAGCTCGATAGTGAGCTCGAGCAGATGCGGGAAGGAAGTTCACTCGATGCGCGCTCGACACGCCGCTCGAGCAAACATGCATTTTACACAGCTCTAGGGTTTTTTTCCACCGTTTGACTATATATATGATTATTATGTCATATGGCCGTATAGCAGAAACACAGTGGACGTACAGTGAATGATCCATCATTATAGTGTGATATTCCTCAATAATAAAATCCTCTGCAGCTTCCGTGGACGTAGACAATTTGCTGAACTACGTAAATCTTGTGTCATGTGTGATTGTTTTTTCTCGTTCCATATCTTTTTCAATTCATTGTCATCGTTTTTCACAATAGATATGTTCGAAGGTTTTTTGTTCTGATTTACAAAGTGGGTATTCTAGGTGTTCTGAGTTGGTTGGGGAGGAGTATTTGAGTATGTGTTGGAAGAATATTTCATATTATTTTTCATAGAAAAATAGTCAAACCTACTTATAAAATTGAAACCCAACCTCACTAGAATCATTTGGCCAATTGATCTACCAACAAGTTTTGATGAGAATTCCAATTGATATGACTAATCATCTAGCAATTAGATCAATTCATGTAATTTGAAGATCAACTTGATTCAACCGTTTACTTATATATTATTAAGGCTCTATTTGGATATAAAAAGTGTTTCATTTCATTTCATTATTATAATTTTTTCAAATTCTCACATAAAATATAACAAACAATTCAATTTTTTCTAGTCTCAAAATAAGAATAATATTAAAAAATAATATTTTAATAATATTTTATTTAACTTTCAATTTTCATTTTAATTCAGTACTATTCAAACGACACTTATTTATGATCCATATTCAAAATATCGATAGCATGATATGCTAATTTAAGAAAGTCTTGATGATTAATGAATAATTTTTTTTATCTCAAATATTATTTAATGTGAGTTCCTAGAAATTTACAAATATTAAAAAGGGTCGCACTATTGTGCCGCTTCCCTGTTATTGTTGCAGATGACCGCCTGAGGTGGCATGCCATGTGGTGTATAATTAAAAAAAAAAAAAAGATGATCGAAATGGACTGAAAAGGGCTACTATGTTCAAAACACATTCAGAACAGAAAATTCCCTTTCACCCTCTCGTCGTCCTGTCCTCCCTTACCGTCGTCGTGGCCATCTCATCACAGAACTGGATCAGATGAGCATCTATCAACTCATGTTAAGTAATCCATCTATCAAATGATGGATTACAGTTGCAGATGAGCTTCTATCAACTCATGAGATTGGAGTGTTATCAGCAATCCAATAGAAATTGAACATATTAAGTATTTAAGGGCCCAAATCATACTTCCTTATGCCACACATTTTTGGCTAGTCAATATTATTTTTGGGGCCTTTCCATTCATAAAATCCATAAATGTTCGTCATGCACAAATAGACGGAAATGATAGTTCTTTAGTCATGTTAGGGATCTCATCATGATCCCTACAAATTTCAAAACTTGTGTAAGTAATAGGTAATTTTTACCTTCAGTCGGCATAGAGTGATTGAAATTATGGGGGTTGAATCAGAAACAGAGGGGGGCCAAATCTGTATAGGGGGCGTCGAGCTTGTGGAGTCGATTGGTGGTGGAGTTTTTGTGCGGACCCAGAAGTCACCGGGGATGAGGCTGAGTATAGTGGTGGTCGCCCCTTGATGGTGCGGGTAGGTGGACCAATGGGTTTCAACTTTCACAAGGTTGGATCCAAATCGCGTTTTTGTGTGGAGCCTTCTGTCGCCGGACATGGGGCCCAGTATGACGGTGTTTGGTGGGGCCCAGTACAGTGGTGGTTGGCGTCGTTATGTTAGGGGCAGGTTGGCCAGGTGGGGCAGGTGGGGTAGACGGATGGAGGGGTTTCATTTCAGTAGGTGGGGCAGATGGATGGAGGGGTTTCGTTTGAGTAGGTGGGGCACGATTTTTGTTTACATTGAGAAGCAGATGGTATGTATGTATATATATACTTCATAAAATGACAATATTATCCCATGCATGCTTTGTTTTGAATCGCTTGCTTCTGTACTTCTGTACAGAAGCAATGATAAAGGTACTAATTTAATTAGGGGTTAAAAGAAGAAGTTTGATTGCTTTTTCTTTTTCTTTTTGATCTTTTTCCATGCAGCTTTGTCGTTGTAAGTACTTGTAAACAACTAGCTAGCTGCTTTTGTTTTGATCTGTGATATAGGAAATTAAGAAAACTTCAATCCACAAGATGTACGTACGTATATGGGGTGGGAGAAAATTAATCAAAGCATGTACGTACATGAGGAGATTTCTGCAGATCTTGTAAGAAAAATGCTGCTCAAAGTCATCAAAAGTGTTTACTTTGATCCTAGCAAGATTATGTGAATTAGAAGCTACCATAGGTCATGAAGATGTACTTTATAATTAGAAAAAATTTAGTTGTAAACACAATTGTGTATTAATATGTACACCAATTTATTGTGATTGGTCAAAAAGTAGATTTTATTGAAAACAGTGCTAATTTAAATTTTAAGTATAAAAAAATCAGTATTGATACGCAGATTAGTACGCGACTTTGCTTATATGTAGCAAAAATCTTATAATTAACGAAAGAAATGGGTCAATAATTAATGGGTCTTCTTTATTTAGAAACATATCAAAAGGAAACGTGAAAATTATGTTTAAGAGAGATCAACATACTTTGTCCCCCCAAATATATAATACTTAAAAGGATAGGTTAATAAAAGAAGTCATGATGGACTTTGAGAGACATTCCCGATCGATGCACGTACGCATGGATTAATTAGATCAAAACATAATTATTTTATAGTGAGATCGGGAAACAAACAGAGACTAGAGGTGCTTGGATTTAATCGATACTATATATGCATTTTCTTTTATTTTCTTTTGTTTTGTAATTTGCAGAAGCACGTGAGTTTGCATGATTTCTCCTAAACGTGCATATCATGTGGATCAAACAGGATGATATGCAGCTTATAATGGAAGCTAGTCCAACAAAAGGGGTACTCTCTCTCTCTCTCTCTCTCTCTCTCTCTCTCTCTCTCTCATACTATGTGGTTGTTTCTACCAACTCTACTCATGGAAATCATTGTACAATCTTTTTGTCGAGCGAGGTCGAGTGCCTCAAATCAAAGTCTTTCCCACAAATTCGACCAAGTTGATCTAAATCAAAAGAAAAAAAAGGGGGGGAAGACATCAGAATTGTTGGGGGGTCCTGAATGCGTGTGAGGTAGAGGCTAAGAGGACTAAGACAAGCTGCGAGTATAAATAGATTCGTGGGGCAATGTTTTCTATAGAATTTATCTTATGAAGAAACCTTGAAAAGTTGAATACAACTTTATCAGTAGCAAGGGAACTAGGTATCAATGGCATGCACGCTTTAATTGAGGGTGACCATTCTTATCAGAGAGTGCAGCCTTTGTGATATCTATCTCTATATAATGGAAGAAGATAACCAAATTTTTTTCTTTTTTTTTTTTCTTGTTTGCAGAGTCGTCCAAGCAACCACTTCATTATGTTCTGGAGTGGTCCCAAACATGGATCAAGAGGCAGTGAAGCATGCGACATGAAATTTTGTAGTGAATAGTGAGGCCAAAAACATAAAGTGAAACAGCAGTACATGAGAAGATCGATACAAATCATGAAAAGGGCAAAAGCAAATGCACATGCAGAAAGTCTTCCCCGTTCCATCTCAGAAAAGGAGTCTTCCTCATCCCTTCTCCACTCACTTGTGAGATTTAATCTGTACTAAGAATATCTCTTCTGGGACTCATGGCCGTGAGGCTATATATCCGTAGAACAACCATCAGTATTGTGTACAAAGAAAATATAAGGCAGTTTTCACCACTTGCTAGTCCGACTCAAACAATTAGTAGGTGCTCAAATTATTGTAAAATCACCATAAATAGAAGGTCAAGTACTTCTGTTGCGACTCAAATTACAAAAACTTTGGGCCAATTGATTTGATTGAACCTTAAGCTATTTTACAAAAATTTTATTGGTTGTTTTTTTGCTCCCGACCTTCAATGGTAAGTCAAGAGAGTAAAGATATACCTGATTCTTGTACTTGTGTACACAAGTGAGGAAGCAGCCATCTCGATCTTTGGCACACATTATAACACCATGTCAGGACATTAAAAAGGTCCCCAAGATGGAAGACCCCACGCCAAGAGACCAGACCAGTCACGGTCATTTGCTGTAAAATGTGGTCCAAACCAGCACACAAGGAAATGGACCACCTGTAATGGTGTCCCAACTACTATCAGAACCAACTAAGAGACTGAAGGGAACTCGAACTTTATCCCATTCCTACAGAATTAGAGACTTTGATCACCTTGCTTAAAATGGTATAAACATAAAAATGAGACATTAACCAATGGAATGGAATGGAATGAAAGATTGGATTTTGTTGTTAGGTAGTCATTGTCATTGTCTTGTTGCATATACCATATGCCAGCTTCTTGTTGCAAAGAATGGTCCCGGAATTCTCTTTCTATGATCGCTGCTCTGCAATACTTCTACTTAATACCCTCCCTATTGTGTGCTCTTCCTGCACACGCCCACGGGCTTGCCACTCTCTTGTCTACATCAGCCTTCATGGAGTAAACAGTCTCACCTTCTCATTTGTTATAAGAGCAATTCTGCTATTCATGCTTGATCATCACAACGACTTTCGTGACAGTTTTAAGAATTCCATTGGTTAATCACTTAAAATATGACACATCAACTGATATAATTGAAGAAAAAATTCAAGATAACGAATAATATTTTTCTGGTTATAAGTCGAGATCCTAGGAATTGCCTTGTGGTGTTTGTCTGTCATCATAAAGCAAATGTACGTACTTACAGCCTTCTAACAATCAATTTGATGTGCACAGGCATACATGCAACAGTAACTGTATCATTTATTCTCAAAAAGAAAAAGAAAAAAGAAAAAAAGAAAAAAAGGGGGCAGTAGCTGTTCCTTTAAAAGGAAGCAAGGACTTCCTCAGACCATCGATGGGCAAGCCCATCATGGTGAATGAAATCTCGCCAGTCCATACCACATTGCTTATGGATCATTATTTTTCAGTCCTTCAAATGAAACAAGACGAATGTGTTTACCAATATCAGAAGCTTTGCCTCCAGGATTCATCCATGGATTAACTGGAGCATGGATTTCTGGTCCACACAATTCAGCAATGTTATCGTCTTGCTTGATTGAGCCTTGAGGTGCCCTGTAATATCACGTTAACAAAGGCAACGAGTGGCCACAGGAAATAACTAGACAGTTTTTTTTCTTGACAATGACAGATTTTAACCCTACATGTAACATCCCAAATAAATAATGCAAAGTGCATTTATCAGTTTGCGGTGGTGCAAAAAAATTGGTATAAACTGCAAACTCTTCTAATTAGGTATATTTGGGGCAGAAGGAAACTCAAGTTGCCCCCATCAGTTTCCCTCACATCATGCACATCTAGACTAAATCCAGGCAAGCTCGTATTGGTTAAAAGATGCAACCAGCTAAAGTTACAAATACACTATAGAAGCTTCTATCAGAAAGAAAAATACACTAAAGAAGCTACTAAGAGGATTATTACTTAGTTTAATCAAAGTAAAAGCCTGTATGATAACGTCACTTCCTGTAAAATAAGTAGCACATCCAATTATCTGCCTTATCCAAGAAAGTTTCGTAATTACCAATAAAGGAAATAATTTTTTCAATTTACACGTATATAAAATAGATGGAATGATCGATACAAAGTACAACACATATAAACACAGCTTAGGGCCCAAATGACACGTGGGCGTAAAGTCTTCAAAGCTATTTAACCTTATCAAGTGTTATCCATCCAAGGTGGCCTTTATTGTGGTGCCTTTACATGCATCCGAGAAGTGTCACTTCTTAAAAAGCAACCATTTATCCAGGATGGAGAAGCATCTGTCATGAATAAATTGCAATCTAGAGGCTTTTCAAAGGTCATCCAGATACAGGGTGGAAACCCATTAAATAATTTTTCAAAAGGGAGTATAAAGTCTAAGATGTTACATATTCGAGATAACTTCCAATGGGTGACATGTTCAAGCCACTAATGTAATACCTGACTTGCAACGTACAAGTAATGCACAACCAGCAGCGTGCATGAAACCTGCTCCAGCAACACAACCTGCAGCATGCACCATACAGCAGTTGGTGTGCAGACAGCACAAAATGACAACTATGTCCAGCATACTCTGTAGCAGCCAATAACCAAAGCATCCTCCAAAATATTCTCCAACCATCCCTTGTAAATGCAGCAGACCTTTGTCTTATTAGCTGCAGCTTTTCTGATGTAAAGATTTTCTTTTATCTCTTTCATTGATATAAATACAGAGGCACTGCCTCATTGTAAACAAGAGGGATTTTAATATACAAAGAACTTTCAGTTCTAGCATGGTATCAGAGCATATCAAAGACTAATCGTCTATCCTTTTTTTGTTTAAGTTCTATCCATTCTTTTATCATGTCTGAGTTCACAGGCACTCTTTCCTCTTCATCAACACATTCTTCTTCTCCCTCCCTCCCTCCATCAAATTTTTCTCACATACTTTCAGTAAAGCTAACACCCGAGAACTACCTTCTCTGGAAAGTGCAACTTGTCCCTTACTTAAGAGGCCAAGGTCTATATAAGTTTGTTGATGGCTCTTCTTTAGCTCCTCCTCCAGTACTTCCCATTGGTGAATCAAATCCCGAGTATGAAACCTGGGCTCAACAAGACCAATTTGTCATGTCTGCACTTATATCTTCATTATCTGAACCTATAATTGCACAAGTAATAGGCTGCTCATCCGCTCGAGAGGTATGGCTATCTTTAGCCTCTACATATGCATCTTCCTCTCAAGCACGTATTGTTCAAACACAATTCCAGCTGGCCTCACTTAAGAAAGGAACAGAATCTATCTCTGCTTATTTTCAACGTGCCAAACTGCTTGCTAATACAATGGCAGCAGCTGGACGTCCCTTACCCTCATCTGAAATTGTTCCATATCTTTTAGCTGGTCTTGGACTAGACTATGATGCTTTGGTTTCATCTGTCACTACACAACTTGATCCCATACCCACTGAATCATTACTAGCACATCTCCTTGCACATGAGGCTAGATTGCAACATCATTCAGCAAATGCAGCAGTCTTTTCTCCTGAAGCAAATTTCACTGCTCGTGGCACCTCACGAGGTCGAGGTTTTCGTGGTCGAAACATTAATAGAGGTCGTGGGGCTCGCAACAACTACAGGGGCCAAGGGTCCTCCTCTCCCAATGGCTTTACAGGTATACCTTCCTCTACTCCCTTTACCTCTCAAACTGACTCAAGACCAGTATGTCAAGTCTGCAATAGGGTGGGGCATATAGCCCTCACATGCATATACAGATTTAACCAAGCATACACCTTAGTAGCTCCTGCCTCAGCCCATTACACTGCCTCTACCCATCCCACCGATGCCACTTGGTATCCTGACACGGCAACAACAAACCACATCACAAGTGAGATTGCTAATCTCAATCTTCAATCTGCTGAATATGCTGGTGCAGAGCAACTTCAAGTTGGTGACGGGTCATCTGTCCCAATCTCCCATACTGGTTCAGCCCTTCTTCCACATTCTTCATCAAACTTTCTTTTAAATAAATTACTTTGTGTTCCATCATTCACTAAAAATCTCCTTTCAGTTAAACAGTTTTGTTCTGACAATAATGTCTTTTTCCAATTCTTTTCTGATCATTTTCATGTAAAGGACTGCAACACCGGGAACATATTGCTCCAAGGAACAACCCGTGATGGTCTCTACACTCTATCACCTCCATCTCCTCAGGCCAACACAAGCTCTCTCTCTTCCATCCCAATGTGGCATTCACGTCTTGGCCACCCGTCCTTTAAAGTTGTTCAAACTGTTTTACTTCAGCATGGTCTTCCTTTTGAGAAAATGTCTTCAATGTATTTCTGTAATGCTTGTGCCATGGCCAAGCACCATCGTGTACCCGCATATACTAGAAATACAAAGTCTCATTCTCCTTTTGATTTAGTTTTTAGTGATTTGTGGGGACCTGCACCTCATGTTTCTCCTGATGGTTTTAAATTTTATATTTCCTTTGTAGATTATCACTCTCGGTATACCTGGTTATTTCCTCTTCAAAACAAGTCCCAAGCTTTGTCAATTTTTCTGAAATTTAAGTCTCACGTTGAGTTACAATTCAGCACTAAAATTAAGCACCTTTAAACGGACTGGGGTGGGGAATTCAGATCATTCACTGACACTCTTTCCACTGCTGGAATTACTCATCGTGTAACATGTCCCCATGCTCATACTCAAAATGGCATTGTGGAAAGAAAGCATAGGCACATTGTCGACTCTGGCCTTGCGCTCCTTGCACATGCTTCAATTCCTTTGACATTTTGGCCCTATGCCTTTCAACACGCTGTGCAATTAATTAACATATTGCCATCCCCTTCTCTAAACCACACCTCCCCTTTCTTCATTCTTCATAAAAAGGAACCAGATTACACATCTATGCTAGTTTTTGGTTCGGCCTGTTGGCCTTTAACCAGGCCCTATAATAAACATAAGTTTGATTATAGGGCAGTGGAGTGCGTATACTTGGGTCTAAGCCCAGCTCACAAAGGATCAATATGTTACCACATTCCCTCCAAAAGAATCTACATTTCCAAAGACATAAAACACAATGAAACCCACTTCCCTTTCAAAGATACTCTCAACTTCACCACATTAAAAACATCCGAGCCTCCCAAAGCTGTCCTTCCCATTGTTGTTTTCCCCTCACAGCAACCACAACAGACCCAAAGCATTTTAGGTCCAATTCCAACCTCCTCTTCACAGCCTCCATCACAACCATTTGCACCAATCCCTACTTAACCAGCACATGCAATGGCAACTTGCTCAAGAATTGGTTCAATACGACCACGTCAATTTAATGATGGCACCATTCGGTGGCCACCTCCTCAATCTCATCTCTCAACCAACTCCCCTATCCCAGAAACACCCACATGTTTTTCTGTTGCACAGCAGTTTAAGGAATGGAGAGAAGCCATGTCAAGAGAGTTCAATGCTCTTCTAGCAAATGATACTTGGTCACTCGTACCAGCCTCTGAAGCTCAAAATGTAGTGTCATGCAAGTGGGTATTTCGCACCAAACAACTTGCCGATGGTAAAATAGAAAGGAGGAAGGCACGTTTAGTCGCAAAAGGATTTCTTCAACAATGTGGTTTGGATTATGATCAAACATTCAGCCCTGTGGTTAAAGCCACTACCATTAGACTTGTTCTAGCCTTTTCCGTGACAAATGGATGGCCTGTCCAACAATATGATGTTCAAAATGCTTTCCTCCATGGACCGTTATCTGAAACAGTTTACATGAACCAACCACCTGGCTTCTCACATCCGCAATTTCCTCATCATGTTTGCAAACTAAGGAAAGCCATCTATGGCCTGAAACAATCACCAAGAGCCTGGTATTCTCGGCTAAGTTAGAAACTCATTGATCTTGGGTTCAATATTTCATCTGCTGATAGCTCCTTATTTGTTCAAATTAATGGTTCTGCATGTCTCTATGTACTAGTTTACGTAGATGACCTTCTTGTTACGGGATCCAACATGCAGCTCATTAATGACCTCATTCATGCATTACGGTCAGATTTTCCAATTACAGACCTCGGCAGACTTCATTTCTTTTTAGGAATTGAAGTAACACATAACTCAGATGGTTCAATGTTACTAACTCAGAAGAAGTATATTGCTGACTTGTTGGACAGGACAAACATGACACTAGCAAAACCAGTCAAGACCCCAATGGCAACTTCGGAAAAACTCAGAATGCATTCAGGTAATCCATTTGAAGATGTTACTCTCTACAGAAGTACAGTAGGGTCCCTCCAATATTTGTCATTTACAAGGCCAGACTTAGCCTTTGCAGTAAGTAAAGTCTGCTAGTACATGCACACTCTAAGAGTCCCTCATTGGCAAGCAATAAAAAGGATACTTAGGTATCTTAAGAACACATCTCAGCTTGGATTAAGTTTTTCTCGTTCCCCCTCAATGAATCTCATTACATTTTCTGATTCGGATTGGGCTGGGTGCCCAGATGACAGAAGGTCAACAAGTGCTTATTGTGTTTACTCTGGATGCAATCTGATCTCATGGTCCTCAAAGAAGCAGCAAACCATAGCAAGGTCATCAACCGAGGCTAAGTTCAAATCAGTAGCTAATGCCACTGCAGAAATCATCTGGGTCCAACACCTATGTCGAGATCTCGGCATCAACCTACAAGCTGCTCCAGTATTGTATTGTGACAACTTGGGGGCCACGTATTTATCATCCAATCCTGTCTTCCATGCTTGAACAAAGCATGTTGAGATTGATTTTCATTTTGTGAGAAACAGAGTTCTCAACAAATCTTTGCAAGTTGCATTCATTTCTGGAAAAGACCAGGTAGCAGATCTCCTCACAAAACCCTTGTCTTCTTCACGGTTTCAACACTTGTGTTCAAGTCTACGCTTGTCTTCATTGCCGCTTGACTTGAGGGGGTCTGTTCAAGCCACTAATGCAATACCTGACTTGCAACGTACAAGTAATGCACAACCAGCAGCGTGCATGAAACCTGCTCCAGCAACACAACCTGCAGCATGCACCATACAGCAGTTGGTGTGCAGACAGCACAAAATGACAACTCTGTCCAGCATACTCTGCAGCAGCCAATAACCAAAGCATCCTCCAAAATATTCTCCAACCATCCCTTGTAAATGCAGCAGACCTTTGTCTTATTAGCTGCAGCTTTTCTGATGTAAAGATTTTCTTTTATCTCTTTCATTGATATAAATACAGAGGCACTGCCTCATTGTAAACAAGAGGGATTTTAATATACAAAGAACTTTCAGTTCTAGCAAGCTCGAATATGGAATCAAAGAATTTCAATCTCAGTTTCTAGAGATGGTTTTTAGAACAGGGTTCCTTAAATCACTAGAATTAACAAGCTTATTCAGAGTAGGATTACATTAAGAGTCAAGATAGGATAACAGCTTCAAAATAAAATAAGGTGGAAAACAGAGAAGCAGGTAATAAATTTAAAATCGATATAAATGAAGAAAATCTGAAATTTGACTAGATTACAGATCAAGAAACAAAAGTCACCAATGGTGAAATCCATGTCTTTAGGACACTTTGGTTTGAGTCATAAAAATACATGAAGCTTTATTTGGTCCCTGAAATTTAGATAATTACAACAAATCTAAAAAAAAAAATAGAAGGCTGCAATTAGGTCCCTTTGTTACCCTTGCTTAATAGTTGAGGATTGTCATGTTAATGTCTTATGTGATCACTGATGAGGCTAACAAATATTACACATAGCATCTACCTGCTTGAAGGCCAAAGAAAAAGATGTGTCATATTAATAAAGATTTGGAAAACAAAAGTCAAATCTTTAATTAAAGCAAAATGTTAAAATCTAATATTGAAATCGAGAGGCTTCACTCTCATATCATACGCGAATGAAAATGACCATAAATGTGCAAGCTAAAGAGAGATTTTCAGTTGCAAGGAAATTTAACAATTATTTAGTGATCTATCATTAACCTTCTTCTTCAAAACTTACAAATTTAGATGGATACTTTGTCATTAGGGTTTGTGCAGTGGCGGAGTCAGGAATTTATTTGAGGGGGGGCCAAATAAAACTAGAATAATATACATAAAATATTTTTTATTTTATTTTTATATAATTTTTTTACGATGTATAATAATCTGATAGGAAGATTATAATAAAAATAAAATACGTTTAATACAACTTATGTATTAAAAAAATATTTGATGTCAAGAATAATATATCATTGAAATAATAGAAAGACATTCATACAAATATCTTAAACAAAAAAATAGTGTCTAAAATTATAACTTATGTTCTTTTAAATAAACAAAATAATCAAGTATTGAATCTAAATCAAAATTCTTAACTATTTCTCTTTCAATATAGACAATGGAAATAGGTTAGAAATACTAATAGTTATAGTTAGATTTTTTATTTATTTATAATAAAAATGATGTATTTTATTTTATATGAGATGTATTTTATTTATTTTATTTTTATATCAGATTAAATTTTATGGATGGGCTAAAATAATTTTTAGAGAATGGGTCAATATATAATAAATTAATATTATTTTATTAAATTAAAAAAATTAACATATATATATATATATATATTTTTAAATTTGTAGGGGGGCCATGGCCCCTTCCTGCCCCAATGTGGCTCTGCCACTGGGTTTGTGGACCCCTTACAAAGAAGCTTTTAGAGTAATCACTTGTAGCAATGGAGACCAAGGAAGTGACATCCTTTGACACTAAATAAAGTCCAGAAAAATGGTCACCCCATATCATATGTATATTCATCCCTCAATCTAGCCTTTTCTTCAATTTTCAGGTTGAAAAGCTTGGACCTAGGAGCTCGAGCATGTGGAGCAACTGCAAAAGTTGAATCCAGAAAAGGGGAAGAGCATAACACATTAGGGGAATGCCCGTCAGGACAAGGGAAAGTAGCAGAAGGCAACAACATAGGATTAGTTGTTTTTCTTGATGTTGTAGGCTGCTCTAGAGTAGGAAAGAACAAGCAGCTACTGCAATGCATTTCAGAAACCTCCAATATGTTCATTTCTGTAGCCAATCCAAAAAGGTGATCCTTCTCATTGAGTCGATGTGCTTCTTGAGTAAATGGATACGTAGCCTTAAGATTTTGTTCCATATAAGTGTTACACCTCTGACCTGTCCAAAATCATACAAGACAATATTTAAGTGGTTTAGCAATTTGCCTACGTCCATTGGAGTCAAAATTCACTAAATTTGTATGAGATTACAAATACTCAGCAATTTCTCTCTCACGTCCTCTATCTCTCTGATTTTTGTCCACACAGTTTACACATATAGCTCTCCTTTTATAGGAAAAGCTCTACTGAATATTAGCCGTAATTAATGGCTAACCTCCAGCTGCAGCAGCTATGTGTTGAAATTTCAACACATAGGACGGTGGACGATGCTATAGGACGGTGGACAGTGCATGTGCATAGCAACCGTTTAATCTCTACATTCACACTTAAGTGGCTATTTTCAACAATCACCCCCCCACTCAAATGTGCCATACGAGATTGCTTACAAACTAATTCGTTCTTCAAATGAATGCACATCTTTCTTTGAAATGAGAGACTTTCGCTATCAAATGCGTTCTAAGACTCCAATGCACCCAAGGGTGCTTAGTAGTGTATAATATTGATCAAGTCCAACAGTATTGGAACTTGATCACTGTGACAACTTTTATTAACATATCTGCTGGATTATCTTCAGTGCTAATCTTGTGAAGTTTGATGTCCTATTCTTCTAATATTTCATGTACAAAGTAAAATCAGACATCTATATATTTTGTTTGATAGTGATATACTTGATTTTTGGCCAAATGAATTGCACTTTGACTATCACAGTAAGCGGTAACCTCTTTCTACTTAAAGCTCAAGTTTGTTACCAGTTCCTATAACCAAATGGCTTCTTTCATGGATTCTGTTACAGCTATGTATTCAGCCTCCATGAATGATAGTGCAATTGTAGACTGCAAGTTTGAGCGCCAACTAACTGGTCTTCCAGCCATAGTGAACACATATCTAGTTGTCGATTGACATTTGTCAAAATCACCTGCATAGTCTGAGTCAACATATCTAGTTACTAGACTATCTTCACTCTTCTCTAACTTCAAACCAAGATCTACGGTCCCTAAATTATTCCATAGAATCCATTTAGCTGCATATCAATGAGCTTTTCCAGAATTATGCATATAGCGACTAACTAAGCTAACGGTTTGGGAGATATCAGGTCGTGTACACACCATGACATACATTAAACTTCTAACAATACTTGCATATGGGACATTTCTTATGTAGTCCCGCTCTTCATCATCTTTAAGAGACTGCAATGTACTAAACTTGAAATATGGGGCTATTGGAATACTCATCGGCTTCGGTCTTGGAGTCCATGTTGAAGCGTTGCAGTATTCTCTTCAGATGCTGCTTTTGAGTAAGGTGAATTATACATTTTACCTTATCTCTGCTGATTTCCATCCCCAATATTCTTCGTGCTTCTCTCGGATCTTTCATTTATTTGCTTTTATATGTAGATGATATGTTAATTGGATATAAAAGCAAGGGGGAGATAAATCGTTTAAAAACTCAGTTGAGTCATGAGTTTGAAAATTGTTGCACCTCTGGCATGTCCAAAATCATACAAGACAATATTTAAGTGGTTCAGTAATTTGCCTACATCCACTGGAGCCAAAATTCACTAAGTTTGTATGAGATTACAAACACTCAGCAATTTCTCTCTCACGTCCTCTATCTCTCTGATTTTTGTCCACATAGTTTACACATATGAGCTCTCCTTTTATAGGAGAAGCTTTACTAAATATTAGCTGTAATTAATGGCTAACCTCCAGTTGCAGCTAGGCCTGTGCAAAATACCCGTTGGGCCGCTTAACCCGCACAACCCGGTTGGGTCGAACCTGCTAAAATCGAGTTAGGTACATGTCGAACCCCGTTGGGTCGAACCCGCACAACTCGGCCGTGTTGCTTGCTGTAACGTCTAGCCCCCTCCCCGCCCCCGATCCCTCTTCCCTTCAAAACCCACCATTCTTATAGTCTCCTTTTTTCTTATGCAAACTACCTAAATTCGTCAGATCCAGTAAGAGAAGCTCAAATTGAAGTGCAAGACATGGATTTGGGAACACACGGAGAAGGGTTTTCCTGTGACGAAGCTCATGAGCAAATGGTGAGAGGTAAGCTCCCTTTCTCTTATTACTCTTCCTCCTCCCCCTACGAAGCTGCTTCCGATGCCAATAAACTTCATGAGCTGGTGATAGACTCGTCCCCAAGAAACGAGGATGACGATGTCAGACGTGGGGACTCCCAGGACGATGGCGTTGGTGCTGGGAGCACTACTACTGGTCGAGGAATCAATATCATGGAGAGAGAGCATATGCTCGATAAGATTGTGACTCCAAGGCTCACACGATATCCATTTTCAGTCCAATTTCTTCTTCTGGTCGTTTCTCGAGAAAATTCTTCTTGCATCAAATTTTTTTGGGTCATGGAAATGGGGGGAAAGGTGAAGAGAGGTGCTGCAGGGAGGAAGGGAGGCGGTCCCAAGAAGAAACCGGTGTCCCGGTCCGTTAAAGCTGGTCTGCAGTTCCCCGTTGGACGAATCGGCCGGTACTTGAAGAAAGGCCGTTACTCTCAGCGTGTGGGCACCAGTGCTCCTGTTTACCTCGCCGCTGTACTCGAGTACCTAGCCGATGAACGTATGGAAAGCAAAGTAAAGAACGGGTTCGACCCGATCCTTATTTTTTTGGTCGGGTCGATCTGCATCCGTGAGGCTTTTCCTGCGGATCGGGTCGGGTCGGACCAAAATCTGGACGGGTCGGATTGTTGTGCAGGCCTAGTTGCAGCAGCTATGTGTTGAAACACATAGGACGGTGGATGGTGCTATAGGATGGTGGACAGTGCATGTGCATAACAGCCGTTTAACCTCTGCATTCACACTTAGGTGGCTATTTTCAACAATAAGAAGATAGTGGTCGTGTAGGTTTAGCTATTACAGATGTGAATGAGGACAAGAGAGATGAAGGTGTAGAATGTCCACTTTGACCAGTAGAAACTTCAAACAACCCTGTTAATTTGGAACCAGCACCCTTTCTCTGCCTTCTTCCCTTCTCTTTGCCAGTTTTGACTGTAAGGTTACTTTGTTGGGATGCTTCTATTGTATCAGTATTCTCAACTGCTTTAGATTTTGACAATAAAGAGGATGGAAATGCTCTTTCCTTTTGATTATTTTGTTTATGATTTTCAAGCATTGATTCCACATGTCGAGTGGACATTCCCAGTCTTGGGACCATACCCCGACCATCTGGGTATCTTCCAACAGAAGACTGCACTGATGTTTTGCCATCCCCATTAGACTTTAAGAGACTATTTACCTCACTAGAGATAGAGAAATTACCATTTCCCTGTTTATGATGCATAAGAACGGTTTTCCCAGCCTTCCTTACGGAAGCAGTAATGGAACTCCTCTCACTCTTGCACCAGTCATCCTGGGAACCCGAGGCTCTGGCTAGGGAAAACAGCAGAACACCAAAAACGTTAAGGAAACAACAAGGAGGGCTTCTACATAGGAATGAGAAATAAAATAAATAGTGAATTTATTGTGACCATCATATGATTCGTTTTTCGCATTGTGCCCAATTCTTAGGATCTCTGGTTCCAGGTTGGGTATCATCATATATGGCTCATGAATTTATGGGTTTTAATCACATTCCCTTCGATGTATTCCAGACCCTTTCTCTTATTAAGGCTTTGGTTAGTGGATCTGCAAGATTATCATAAGACTTAACATAATCCACGTTAATAACACCATCAATCAAATAAGATCTCACAATATTGTGTTTTCTTTTTATAGATCTTGATTTACCGTTATAAGAACGTTTTTATACTCTACCAATAGTAGCAGTACTATTGTAATGAATTAAAATTGGTGGAACGGGTTTTTCCTGTAAGGGAATCTCATATAATAAATCTCTCAACTAGTTTGTTTTCTCACTTACTAAAGCTAAAGCTATAAACTTAGCAGTCATGGTTGAGTTAGCAATAATCATTTATTTTTTAGACTTCTAACATACAGCACCACCACCCAATGTAAAAATATAACCAGTAGTTGAAAGAAAATCACCTGACAATGTATTCCAATTAACATCACTAAAACCTTCAAGTACAACATATATCTTTATAATTCGCATCTATACTATACTTGGAAAAATATGACTATTGAAAAAATATATCAGTTGAAAAAATATGATCATTATAAATTAAAAAAAAAAACCGTTAGAAAATTTTATTCTTTGAAATAATATATATGAACATTACAAAACTAATGTGTAACTTTTTAATAACAAATAAATATTTAAATTAGAATTAGAATTAAAATAAATGAATATTTTAAAATCAATATTTTAATAAAATAGTGATAGATTTGTTGAGTGATCTATTATTTGGTGTTATTGAAAAATGACTAATTAAATTTGTAAAAATAAATTTTCTAATTAAACTTTAGTTAAATTTTATTGAATCTATATCTAGTGCTTGTAACGAACAGGACCCTCACGCAACAACGAGAGTGTAATGGAATGCGACACATTTAAGAGATATGAGGCAAAAAAGAAATGCGGATGTAGTGTATATAATAGTAAAGAATAAGTTATATACCATTTTAAAGTATGTAAGTATAATAAATTTAATTTAAAAAAATAAAATTTATTATTAAAAAATAATTTATTATTTATATACTTCTTAAATTTATCTATTTTTTAAAAAATAAATATACGTGAAACTTACCTTTATAAAATTTCAAAGATCAACTTTCAATAGTAAAAACTGCCGATCCGAACCTTGCAGCCCAAGAGCTCATCTTGTACCTGTCGAGATGACATGAACTAAATCGTGGGACCGTCAGATGGGCCTGTAAATTTCATATTAAGAGTCCTAGGGTCCATGTGCTTGGGGATGCTGATAGGCCAGCTAGGTCATCATGAAAAATCTCAGGTGGGGTCCACCTTTTGTCCTCAAACAAGTGTCTCCCTAGCTTCGTTGCCCTCGGGCTAGATCATGTTGCTAGCTCGTCATGTTGTAAAAGGCGACAGAATTATGCCCGATTCAGTCAGGAATCAATAACGAACAGCCTCTTATATGTTGACACTACACGAGAAGGGGGGTAAGACTACCCTAGGCCCATATGACATTCCAGTCCAACTTTAGGATGAGAGGCATCACAAAAGAAGGGAGAGAAAAAGAAATGAGAAGATAAAAATTGAAGAAGGAAAAATTTATAAGACAAAAAAAGAGGAAGTACTGATGCAAAAACGAGGAAACAGAATCAGGCGTCACGCAAATGGGACAATGAAGTGATATAAAGTAATTATTGACACGAGCATTTTCCTACAGACTGTGAGGCGAAGAGAGAGAGAGATTCTTCAACCTTTAGGTAGGAAGCTTTAACTTTATTTATTTTATTTATGTTGGATAAATAAAATTTTAATTTTATCTCATCATTATAATTTTTTTAAATTTTTATATAAAATATAATAAATAATTTAATTTTTTTTAATTTTTTTAAATTTTAAAATAATAATAAAATATTAAAATATTTAATATTTTATCTTAAATTTAAAATTTTCATCTCACTTACCAAGCAGAACGGCAAGATTAAGATTGTAAAATATTTTTATTTATAATGAATTTGCACCCCAAACGTGAGCAATTGATTTTAGTGTCGAATTCGTAAATCTGTGTAACTTGTTTTCTATTTATATTTACTATATTTAACTTCTATTTAATATAATGGATATATGTACAGAGTCTACAGACATCATACTTCAATTTCGGACCACTATCATGAGCTCCAAATCACACTGATCAAGACTCAAACAGTTAGTTACTATAGGCTGGAGATAACTCATTGATCTTCATCTGCCGCCTATCCTTACAAAACAGGCTTCAACATCACATATTTAGTTCAATCATAATCTATAATCCCAGTTCATCCGATTACTATTGGGATGAACCCAATTTGGAATATAAACCAAAAAAATGAAAGACCTATGGAACTGCACACAATCACAGGAATACCAATTATAGCACCTATCAGCCGAAGAGGAATCCTTATCGGCGCCTGTTTTTGAAATGAAAAAGAATAAGGGGAGAGATGGATAGGCTAGAAATTTTAATAGGCCGGCCTAGGTCGATTTGATTTATATTTAGCAGGGACAACGCTATTCCAGTAGATTTGCAGGATTATAATTGGAAGATGCTAATTAAAAGTAATGTTCGCCACCTTTGTGGGTGGAGGGAGGCACTATACATGACCGAAAATTAAAACAGGAAAATGCACAGAATATAAAGATCTCAGAACATTATAATTATATATGCACTACCCATCATATATATACATAAATATATTGCTATATATGACTTTGCAGTGGTATTGGTGTTGTTTATAACTACGTACCAAAACTAGTTTCCACCACATACGGACTTTTTATTTTACTTTAAATGGTATTTGAAAGTCAGCATTAAAGATACAGTATTTTTTGTGTAAATATTACTGATTGTCACAACAACACTGATGACTCAAAGCCTCACTTCTTATAAACTAATTATACTATGCCTTTATTTTTACGAGAGGAGATCATACGTTAAGATGAGTTGATCAGATTAAAGTTAAAATTTAAATAAAATATTATTAAAATATATTTTTTAATATTATTTTTATTTTTAAATTTAAAAAAATTAAATTATTTATTTTATTTTATATAAAGATATAAAAAATTATAATAATAAGATAAGTTAAAATGAGATATAATTAAATAGTTAATAAAACAAATAAGGTCAGGTTTAAACAGAATCAGACACCGTACAAAGCAGATTCTTTCAACTTGCGTATATATTCACATAATTTGAACCATCCCGCGAGGCTTTGTCTGCGCGTCAGTACAAAAGAAAATAAGATAAAAAAAATATAAAAAATAAAAAGTATTTTAAGGCTCCGTTTATATTGTAGGCCGATGTTATGAGAATATTTTATTATTATTTATTATTATTTTTATTATTATTCATAAAATATTTAATATTACGTGATTACTACTTAAACGTAACTTAAAAATCCCATTGAATCAGAACTTTTGGGATGGCAGCTTGTCAGCCTTGATTAAAATGATGTTATGCCATCTAAATATGTTTTCTTATTTTGAATATCGTATATGTATTTTATTTTATTTTTTAAAATTTCTTTATTTAATGGTTAATTAAATAAATGACTATTAATGTATTTGTATTTTTTTATTTTTTAAAAAATGTTTAAATATGTTTAAAAAATATTTAAAAGAAAAAATTAAAAAAATAATGCAATCTACACTATGAAGATACCGAGTAGACAAACCTGAATGACATAGTAGCACTACCCAGCCTTAATTCAATAATAAATATTTAGGGAGTGTATGTGTATGTAATAATTGTCGTAAATTAATTTTGCCGGTTTCTTTTTTAACTCGAAGAATCTTTGTCGTTCGTTGAAAAGTACTATATATATATATAGGAATAAAAAAGAATCAAATTAAGTGGGGGGTTGAGTTAATGAGTAGGTATGTAGTACCGATCATATGTTCGCCTTCAGCTAGCTTAAACTAACTTAACGAGAACGTGGGACCGAACGAGTACTCGTGTCGACCACATTTCAGGTTCTGAATTCCTAGGCATGATTACAACATGCATGCAACTTGAATCAACATGCAAGCTAGCATATATGCATGTTCCTTCTCACGTAAATTAATATAGTTTTCAAGAAAGTTGGGTACGTATATATGTATATATGTTCCCTGCGTACGTACCATGATCACCGGCATATATGCATGCCGGTGATCATCATCGTAGTCGACTACGTACATGTGCTTTAATTATGAACACAAAAGCAATATATATACGTACGTAGTTGTAGGTTTCAATTAGATTGTTGGAATATAAGCGCAACTCATAATACCGATATTCTCCGTGAATACTCTAAAAGCAAGTTATTTCGTAATTAAACATCAAACTATATGCCAAATGACGATCGACCTTTATCATGATATATGGTAATAATCTTTGAGATGAAGGAAAAAGGCTCATATATGTATATATGTGTGCGCGCGCGCGTGTAGATGGCTTTAATTTATTAGAGAAAGCCAGATAATTATAAATTGAATATAGAGGCAAGCATGAATGGAAAATGCGAAAAATAATAGCAACTTAAGCCAAATACGTACACACGCGCGCGCACGACCTTTAATATTAATCACGAATCTGTTCGAATAATATCAGTAATAGTTTAGTTTTAAAATTTATAGTCCCATCGTTCAACATTCTTTTTTATCTTTTGATCTTTGGTCCGAATTCTCCGAACACTGAACATGGTAATGTTGGGTCGACGGTGTTTATATCTTCGCAAAAGGTGAGCTCGATCTATTTTTAAGCTTCTTTTCAATAGAATCTATACCAAAAGCATGGCCTTAAAAGAAAGAACGCATGCTGTTCTTTTGATTTTTTTCGCAGACTTTTGGGCTTCTAGTACTACTCATCATGTGTAACAACACACCATCAAATCACTTGTCGTCTATCAGCTCTTCGTCTCTCTCTTAAGCTAAGTACTGTCTCTGATTGTTGGTTAGTTTACACCATTTCCAATTGTAGCTGCTGATAATGAAATTAAAGAGAGAACAACCATGAATATATTACAGAACACGTACAGAATAAATTAGCACAGATTACAAATTAGCATGCATCATGCATGCAGGGTACAACAAACTCAAACTTGAACTCAGTTGTGGATGGAGTGACCGACTCCGGGACTGTGACCGGGTTCTGTTGGTCGAAAGTCATCAACATATTCAACCTTACTTGTCTGCTCTAATTGATCATCATGACGATCATCATTAATATCCTTTGCTGCAGTCGAAGTACTGTTCTCGTCGTGCATGGAGCACTTCTTGCAGTAGTACTCCTCAGACTTCGAATGCCTTCCCTCAACGCACAGAATTTCATGGCAAAGTATCAAAACAAGCAGGAAAGTAGCACAAGCACCATTGAACTTAGACAATGGCATGATGAAGAGAGATGTCGAACGAAGCGAACACAGAGACCAGAGGCTTCGAATTAGTACCAGTACTTCTGATATTGTTCATGTATATATATATTGCCTATTGGTATATATCATGTAGGGGGGGTTTAATTAAGAGCGGCCGGTTAAAATATCGATGGAGCATGTGTGAGATTCCCAACCAAGCATGTGGCTTGTGAGGCTTCAAAAGCAAAGCATGTGATCGGGGTCCTTACAAGTTGGACGATTCCATTAAAGCTGGGTGATGACAAAACAATAACAAAGGAAATATGACTTCTCTGATCTCTCTCTCGGATAAGTAATAAAATTTTTTAACCAAAAGCCCCAATATGGGAAGATTAAAACCAACATTACATAGATTTAATATTACATATCTATAACACATTTGTAACTATATGACAAGCAAGACAAAGTAGATCAGTTCGGTAAACGTAATTTTGTATTTGATCAGTAATTAAGATTGATCGATTAGATCATGGGCATAGAGAACACATTCAGCAGTAACAATATATAGCAGCATAATATCTACATCTACAGAAAAACCGAATTAATCAGTTGCCAACATTGAATATATAGACATTAATTACCATTAATACAAAAGCAGTAATATTGCAACTCTTAATTAGCAGCAACCAAAAATACTGCATGCAACCAAACTTGCTCCGACACCATTCATGAGGCAGCAAGGCGCGCAGTAACATGATGCATCATCATGAAGATCGGCAGCGTCGTATATATGTATCAACTGGGTTTCCTTTTCCAGTACTTCTCGTTTGCAGCATATTTTTTTTTTTTATATATACATGAATACATTAAGAATATTTTTCATAATTCATGTATTTTGTCTGTCCCATGCATGGCGATATGCATTAATTATGGCCTTAATTAATTTTTTTTAAGTCATGATTTCTTGTATCGTCGTTAAACTAAGCCCCAAATACCCCAAGTACTGTATAAAGACCATACCGGATCAAAGACTAATATTGGTTAAATTTTTAAACTACTCAAGAAATGCATTAGGGCTATTTTAATTAGTTTGAAACTGTATTGGAAACCATTCCACATGCACCCAATAGTGGGTGCTAGCTAGCTAGCTACATGCATTTTTATTGAAGCAGACACATGATCGTTGATATTGTACGTATCTCTCGCAGGCCACGGCCGGTCGTATATATTCCCTTCACCCAACTTATGTATGCAGAGATTTGCATTTATTTCTGACAGCACATAATTTTTCATGGGACTGGGAATATTATTACACACGTTCGTACGTGCATGTTTTTTAAGTTCTCTACAATATATATTAATTAAGGTTCTATTTCGTTATTGAGATTTTTAAAATAAGAATTTTGAATTTTAAAATTAAATATTAAAATATTATATTATATTATTATTATTATTTTAAAATTTAAAAAAAATTAAATTATTTATTATATTTTATATAAAAATTTAAAAAATTTATAATAATAAGATGAAAATTTTATATTTAAAATTAAAAATTTTTATGGTCAAAACAGTACCTAATTAACCCGATTGGGTACTAGCTATTTAAATTGAAAAATGCTGTGAGTAACCATCCCCGCGCAACCATCGCGCACCAATCTGACGTGGCAAGTCAAAAGTCAGTCTTGACTTTTTAAATAAGCGGTAAGCGAAAATTTTGAATTCATTAAATCAAAACTATGCGTTTAATAAAGAAGCAGATATGCGTTCCCCTTCTCTCCTCCCTTCCCCTTCCTCTCCCCCTCCCGAACCCTACCCTTTCTCTCCTCCCTTCCCCTTCCTCTCCCCCTCCCGAACCCTTCCCTTTCTCCTTCTCGTTCTCCTCCCTTCTCCTTCCCCTTCCCCTTCCCCTTCCCTTTCATATATTTTGTTTAGATTTTTCTTCTTCTTCATCCATTCCGCACCATTCTCCCAAATCCCTCCGTCTTCAACCTAGCCCCTCTCTCTCTCACTCTCTCGACCTCTCTCTCACCACCGTGGGTCTCTATTTCTCTCGCTCTCTCTCTCTCTCTCTCTCACAGACGGTGGCGTGGGTCTCTCTCTCTCTCACTCTCACTATCTCTCTTCGGCCACAGCTCCAAGATCAACTTCGGCGTGGGTCTCGACTCTCCAAGACGGAGGTATGTTCCTTTTCATAAAACCCTTCAGATCAACTCATAATTTATTCACAAGGCCATACCTGTGCATCATGATTCATAACCCCAATACAGACCTACACAGAAATTAATAATATCATTTGCTAGCAAATAACCTTCTGTTGTGTGTATTTTTATATTCGGATTTGTTGGGCTGTAATTGCGCTGGTGATAAGAAAATCTTAATCATTTTCTAGTTTTCTTTGATAATGTTTCCTAAAAATGGAAAATCTGTAACTGAGGAGCTCAAGTTTTATCGATTTTCCTCTTCAGCCTTTCTATTATGCCCTGAGATATTATTATTAGTATAAGAATTGGTTAAAAAGGATGTTGGGTTTTTTCTTTTTGGATGGTTGCTGAATTTTCGCCATTATTGGTTAAGATTAATGTGAAGTGTTTTTGGAAAGTATCGTCCTTTTTGGAGGGTTGCTGAATTTTTCCCCATTGCTTTGTTTTATACATTCTTTTGGTTAATGGCTGGAATATTCCTGGCAGAGGGAATAATTTAAGGCCAATTTGCAGTATTAAATTTAGAGACCTAAATGGATGTGGGGGGTTTTTTTTCTTATAGGATGTAATTGCACAAAGATTTGGGTGAATGATTTCTTGAATTGAAGGGTTCTTGCTGCTTACTTCATACTCTACAACTCATACTTCTTTTGGAGGACAGATGCATTGGATTGGGTTTAAGTAAATATCCTAGGGTACTTATTTCTGCCATGAACAGCGAGCTACCCACTTCTCCATTTTGTCTTTAAGAATGAAAATGATAGCATGATTCATTTCAGGAATGGTATAAGTTATATCTTTAGAATCTGAATGGTATAAGTTAGGATTAGAAAATAAATGCATTACAGGAATTCTTAATAATTAATTACTCCTATTAATTGCTTTACCTTAATGTTCTGTTCTGTACTTATTAATTAAATTGGTATCAAAACCAAATTAATAAGATACAATTAATGTAATCATCATTATGAGATTTGGGTTATCAATTTGAATTCATAGCATAACAAGATTTGATTTTGGTCAATCCACATCAAACATAACAGGTTTCTGTTGTGATAGAGGTTCGAGTATCATGACCCCATTTTTAGTTTTGTTGTTTTTGTCTTCCATTGTTATAAACAGTACAGCTTATATTTCATAATGTTTATTTTTATATAATTTAATAATCTTTTTTTCCTTTTTTTCCAGAATTTGATCCCCAATCAAGCTTTATTTATGTTGATGATGAGTGACTTAAGGCTTATGGTCTACACATTCTATATTGTTTATTGTTTATGTTATGGATGGCCTATGGGATGTAATGTAGTGGATAGATGAATGGATTTGTGAGAAAGGCTGGATGGTATATTCATGTTTATTTTTAGTTCATGAATTTGTTTAAAAGGGCTGTATTATTTTCTATGGATCATAATATATGTAGTCATTATATTCATGTTTATTTTTTATTGTTTATGTTATGGATGGCTATGGAATGTAAGATGGCCTGGGATGTAATGTTTACTGACAAAGGGGCTGGAAACGGGTTTCGAAAAAAAAAAAAAAAAACCGCAGATTTTACCCGACCTTAACAAGACCAGACCAGAGAAGTGTGATAATTTGTCACACTTCCTACATTGAGATTTTTTCAGTATGTTTTTTGCTCATATTTTTGCTGCCCATTAAGCTGCAACTTATAACTGTATATATACTCACTTACATGAACGTAGATAATTTTTGTTGATCTCTCATGAATGCTTTTCTCCATCAAATCAGCTCCCAGCTGCAGCTAGTTATAATGGTAAGAAAATAAACTGACCCAAGTAATCAAGTCAGCTCTTTTATTATTGCTCATTTTAGTTGATAGGATGTCAACAGCAAATTCTTCATCTTCTCTTGGTAACCGTACTTTGGTGAACAACCCAATATGCACTTGTGGCCAACCCGCTTCACTTAGAACTTCAACTACGATGACAAATCCGGGACGATCATTCTTTGGGTGTCCAAAGTATAATAAACAGGTGGAAAGTTAAATAAACTAAAGTTTGTATTTTTTTACAGAGCATGTGGTTTGATATCTTTGATTTACATACTTAATTTTTTGGTTTTATCAGGGATTACCACATTGCAACTACTTCAAATGGGCAGATATCAGTGAGGAAATTGAAATAGAACGTATGAAGATCGAAATTCTGAGGTTAAGAAATGAGCAAGAGCTTCGAAGAAGAGAGGAAGAGATTTTGAAGAGGGAGTTGGAAGTCCACAATGATCGACTGGATATTCAAAAGCAACGAGCAGACATCCGACATGAACGCACACTTCTTCGTAGCTATTGTGTGATTTTAATTTTAATTGTAATGTACTTCGTACGACCATAGTGAATACTGGTCTGATAATGGGTGATTGATATACATATTAATGTAGTTGGACAAAAGCTCATCACATGTATATATTAGATCCATGTGTATGTAGTCACCATAGTGACCTTAGTATGTTGTAACCTTCTGAATGTAGCTGGGAACTGGATTATCTACCTGGAGTTACAGATTAGCTGTCCAGATTTGTATGTATTGTGGATTATTTATATATAGCAGTGTTCGGGTGATTTGAATCGACTAATCTGGACAGTTCTTGCTGCATGTTTTTCAGACAGTGTCAAATTATCTTGTTGTATTGTTGTTTTAGGTGTTGAAACATCTATTAGGTGTTGAAAATGGTAGGTATGTTTCAGATTATGGTGTGGGTGATTGAGAACAAGGCAAGTACCCAAACCTCTATGTCGTTGAGAACTGAGGATGTAGAGAAGATAATTGGAAATCATTATTTGAGCTAATGTATAAAACTGGGGTCACTCGGCCCCATTTTCCAACTGAAGCAGGGCTCCTCCACGTATTCAATGATGTATATTTCATTGCAATGGGACCATTGACTTCCCTGAGTTACAGATTTAGTAACCAATCAATTTGTAACTAGTTTTCAGCATCTGCTTGTAATAAACTGCATATGCTAGAATTGTATCTCCCGTATGTATCAACCATTATATACATGTAAATTGTATACTCATGGCAGTCTCCAAACCTAACATCCAATCCTAGAAACCTTTACTACATACATTCATGTTGACCAAAAACTGCAACCAAGCTATGTACGTCTATACACAAAAACATCAACACGTCTATACACAAAAACAAGTAGACGTCTATACACAAAAACATCAACAGCAAGGCCCGATGCATCTTCATCAATTGGATTTTCAAAGCAATCTTCTTGGTTGACCAAATAAACATGGGGAAGTTGATACATGCAGAATATTTATGAGACCAACTCCTGCAAAGCACAAAACACCATGGTAAGCAAGAAAATAAATATCCACTGGAAGTAGGCAAGCAAAGCATAAAACACCAATAACCAATGCTATTCAATAACCAATTCCACACAAAATAGGCCAACCCACCCCTTCCACGCCATAGCCAAATACTGAAACAGACCCACAAAAAAAACCAACAGTTTTACAAAATATCTCCGCCCACTTTTCTCCAAATATAGTAGTCTTTATAACCATGTCTGTGTCCCAGACAACGGTTCCAATTGGTGAATATCTACTCCAATATGTACCTGTGAACCATTAAGGCTGAATGGTTAAAAAAATATCTGTTGAGTAGTAACTATATAAGCCAAATTAAAGAGAGTGACCAAGTTAAGAAAGTTACACTTTCTTGAGTATCACTCATTGCAAAACCAAACTGGGTTATCTCTTTTTGAACTTCTCTAAATTTAGCATTTGTGTATATGTTCTGAAATATCTTTTCAAGAGGAGAGATCGAGACGACGGGAATTGTGACGTGGAATGAATGGAAGTCCGCCCCATTTTCATTTTCAATCTTCTTTCTCAATGCATTATCAAATTGATCGACAAACTCTTTTAAGTTTGTCCTTGAGTGTACGTAGCCATCAAAGAAAGCATTCATGCTCTCGCTTCGTTGTGTTGTACTCATCCCAGCCCAAAAGATTTCTTTCAAGAATACTGGTACCCAGAACTCACGCTCATCATATAAACTATGCAACCAAGCATTTTCTTGCAAATTGTAAGTGGTAATTAACACATTCCAACTATTTTCAAATTCCACAATGGTTTGAGAGTCATACACACACTTCATCAAACTAGTTTTCAACCCAGTTTTGTATGCATGATGGGAACCAAGTTTCTCAGGTACTTTTTTAAGAATATGCCACAAACAATATCTGTGTCTTGTATTGGGGAAGACAAGAGCAATTGCATTCTTCATAGCTCTATCTTGATCTGTGATAATGGCCTTTGGCGCTTCCCCATCCATACAGTTTAGCCAAGTCTGAAACAGCCATGCAAATGTTTCCGTATCCTCGTTAGAAATCAATCCTGCCCCCAGAAGGATTGACTGACCATGGTGGTTTACACCAACAAACGGTGCAAACGGCATTCCATACCTATTTGTCAGGTATGTGGTGTCAAATGTCACAACATCACCCCAATATTTATAGGCTGCCCTGCTCCGTGCATCTGCCCAGAAGACATTCTTCAACCTTCCATCATCATCGTGGTCGATGTCTGAAAAGAATCCATCATTTTTGTACTGCATCCTAGCAAAATACTGACGAAGGGCTTCAGCGCCACCTTTCCCAAGTCGAAGGTGGCGTGCCTTATCAATATAATTTCTGCAATCTTTCTCACTGAAAGGCAAGTTCTCAAACCCACCCGCTTCTTGCACAAGTGCTGCAAAACTCTTGTTTAGTCTAATGCCAGCTTGATCATTTGTATCTAATACTCTCTTAACAGACTCGCTCACTTCTCTATTACAGCGAAAGAATCTGGACTTCTGTGGACTTACGCTGTGATTGTGGGAATTGTGAACACTCAACAACTTGAAAACTCCATCCATGAACGTAGCATTTATCTTTGCCTTACAGTCAGTCTTTGACGTCGGACGCGGCCTCGCAACATTTGTCGTACGGTTCCGTGCCTTCCCACCACGAGAACAACAAAGCGTGATATATCTGAGGCTCCCATCCTCAAACCTATGACTCCTTTGAGTCATTATCCCAAAACCGCATTGTTTCCCATAACCTTTATAATATGCCACTAACTCGTCTTGAGATTTGAAGACCATCCCCACTTTCGGCTCCTCAATGATATCGGCCCCCTCATTATGCACTGTATTTTCCCTCTCGGCCTCATTGTTATCTTCGGATTCAGAGGATGTAGAGAATATTTCAACCTCCCTCGAGTCAGGTGTGGGCTCTTGAATTTCTTCAACACGGCTGGAGCTTGCAGATGGAGTACCAATCAAAGAGGGGGGAGCTGATGACTGAAATTCTGGCATAAGGTTTTCCTACAGTTTATAACAATAAAAACCAATATTTAAATCAATATAAACATTTTTATAAATACACACCCTAGTTCGAAAAATATATTAATCACCTGACAAGTCCATGACGATGGGTTGGCATTAGGACAAGGTAAGAAAGGTGGTAACAGAGCATGTGGCATTGGTGCATGGCCCCCATGCATATAACTTGAGAAATCTGGATAAACTGATATTGGTATGACCTAACATATAGATCAATAATGAAAATTAAGTAAAGATGTAGTCATAAATATAGACATTAGTGTCAAATTAATATTTAAAGTACCTGGGTTGTTGGATTGATAGATGCATTTGTGGTAGGAGGTGTTGACAAATATGTAAAAAATGGTCTCGGTATCACCTAAGATGTCAACAACCATGTCATTATAATGAGTAAAAAAACTGAAAGAGGTGAGAAACTCCTCATACCTGAGTTGATGGATTAATTGATGGATTAGTGGCAAGAGGCGTTATAGGAGATGCATGCTCTTTCCCTTTCCCTTTCTCCATCTACATGATATTTACTTGTATTTTAGAACAAATCATAACTTTTAAGAATGACAAAAAATATGTCAAAAAAGCAACTCAATTAAATTAAATTACTCACATGATATATAACATCAAGAAAGAAAACGACTTTAATAAGTTAGAACCAATATTTCAGTTTTTTTTTTTCCAACTGATTATTACAACTCGATTTAGGCCAAAAGCATCTGAACTATGCTACATTTAGAAACCATGGGCATTGGTTTTATCTTATATGGAATACCTAAGTATATATAATCACCAGTCTAGTATCTAGTAAAACAATGCTCATCACAATCCAATTTAACAAAACCATAGTGGTTGGAATACAACATCTCTCTAACCAGTACATTTTTTTGGACATGGGAGTGATCATTTTTCTTCATACTTAGGAATAGTTGACAAAAATATTAAAACAACTATTTCTTCATACTTATATTGTACTGTAACGAATTATTGACCAATCAAATTCTGAACCAAAAAAAATTAAAAATAGTGGAAGAATCATCATTTGCCTAAAAATGATGATTACCCACAGAATTTTCCTTATTTAAATCACATTCAGAACATGTATTTTTGAGAATATTTCATGGACATTAAAACTTCACGAAATTTTACATATATTTATTTCGGGCTAAGACAACTTAATAGAGATATATTGTAGGAAACAAACACTACCTCAGAACCATTCGTTCATGAAGTCGGGTCCAACGTCCGGTTATATCTGTTAATGACTTTATCTAGTATAAACAAAAGCAAATGCATTCAATGGATTGCTGGATACAAAAAAAATATAAATCTAGATATCCTTAAATACTTGATACACAAATATCTACTCACTTAGAAATCAGCAAACACTACCTGAAACCGTATGAAGCAGAGGATAATGTCGTGTGCAGAGGACTTGGTCGGTGTAGAGCAAACCGGCCAACAGGTAGAGGAAGAGATTTGGGGGAGATGAAGGGAAAAAAAAAAAAAAAAAACACAGAAACAACCAGTTCTGCGTCAACGAGAATTCAAAACAACCTCCAAAATGCATTCGGCTTGCAGAAGAAGGAACCAGAAGTGAAAAGCAGAAAAGCAGTACGGTACGGGTATGTCTTTCTATTTCGATTTCCCTCAATTTTTTTTTTTTTTTTTTTTTTAATACAAACCGTCTGACAACGCCACCTCAGCGTTGGGTGCGCAATGGTTACGCACAATTGTTGTACGTAGCACTATTCATTTAAATTTGATTGTCTTTCTTTTTTAAACCTGACTTTTCTAACTTTTTTGCAGTTCCAACTTGGCTTCCAAGCTGGCCGGCCGTAAACATTATCACTGAGTACTGTAAGGCAAAATTATTCGCTTTCAGTTGTACCATTAATGCTGACAAGGTTGATGCCTCGTTAGTTTAGATGACGAGGTTATAGTTTTTTTTTATTATATTTATCAGATGAGATATTTTAAATAATAATAAATAAAATATTATTATAATATAATTTTTTTATATTAATTTTATATTAAAATTTAAAAAAATTAAATTATTATTATATTTTATATAGATATTTAAAAATGTTGTAATGATAAGTTGAAATGAAATGAAATAAAATTTTTAATTTTATGTAACTAATCTGGACCAGATGAGAAAGTTGTGAATAATAGTGAAGGAAAGATTTTAAACATAAACTCAAACATTACATACTACGTTTTTTTATTACATACTACATTTTTTTTTTTTTTACCAAGTGTTTGGTATATAGATAATTAGAAGAAAAATTTAATTAGTTTAAGAAGAATGAATCTAAAAAAAGAATTAATAAATAAATAAAAAATAAAAAAATTGGGTCTGTGGGCTTATGAGTAGCAAAACTAAAAAAAGTTGAATAAAAATATTATAAAATTTAAATATTATTAGAATATAATTTTTATTTTAGAATTTGAAAAAGTTGAATTATTTTTTATATTTTGTTTGAAAAATTTGTAATTATTAATTAGATAATAATTAAATGAAAGAATTAATAATTTGAAATTAAAAAACATTTCTATTTAAGTGCATGCATATTTTTTAATGTTAAGATGAGACTGTCTTCAACATCCAAATTACCAGCCTTGAAATAATTACAACATAACTTCTTGCAGGTGTCTTCTAAAATCCTTATATATTGGAGACCAATGGCAACTTGCCACATAAGGGATACATTGTGACGCCCTGACTCCCACGTACGGAAATGAGGGAATCGTGACTTCAGAATAATGACAATCTAAGTTACGCACCCCCAACGATAAGTGCTCCCAGTGTGTGTAACATGCAAAAATGTGTAAAATAAGATCGCAACGGGTGATTAATAGTAAGCCAACTAAGTACCATAAACTTAAATACACACAAACTAAAATAAAAGTATTTCAAAATATTATAGAGTTATCCAGTGAAAGTAAAGTAAAGATCAATATTTACATAACCCACGAGCCAAAGTGACCACATGTCACTCCCCTAGTGGAGCCGCATCCTCAGACTCTACATCATTATCTGCATCAAAATTTACGATACCATGAAACGATACCACAAGATATTGAATACTGTGAGATTATGAGTCTCAACAAGTCATCAACCAAACAATTCAAGAGATAAAATATATTAATGCATCTAACAAACATGTGTGCACATGACGAAACATACATGTGACCCAAAACCATTTCTAAAAAAAAAACGTTCTTCATTTTTCTAGAAAATGACTCAATCATAAAATCCATAATTTTTTCAGAAAATGGTCCATTAACCAATTAACATTGTAGGTGGGAATCATATGCGGGACTCTACCACCATCCTTACCGCATGCACCGTAGGCGGGAATCACAGGTGAGACTACCATCATCCCTACGGCATGCACCGTAGGCTATCCTTGCTTACCATCATCCATATAGTTCATTTTTTCTCTCTTTCAATCTATTAGAGCACTATAGGCTGAAATAACAGGCGGGATTCTACCATCATCTCTACTTGCCACCATCCTTTCCGCATGCACCGTATGCAAGAATCACAAGCAGGACTACCATCATCCCTATAGCTCCCACTATAGGCGAGACTACCACCATCCCTACCGCATGCACCGTAGGCGGGAATCACAGGCAGGACTCTACCACGTCCCTACTTACCACCATCCCTATAGTCTCTTTTTCCTCTCTCTCAATCCTATCACAAATCAACCCAAATTCATTTCTCACATGAAAACTCAATTTTTATGTACAACATATAAATATGCATGCCATAATGCAATAAAAATTATGATGCCAAACACGACATAATACACGCAAGCACAATTCATCTTAATAAACAAATCATTCTCAAATCTAACCAACCCCCATACTCCTCGGACTCCAAGTCTGGCACAACAAACAAACTGCAGAAAAGTTGTTAGTGCAACAATATAATTAAATTTCAAATTTCTTTTCAAAAAATTACTTACAGTACTAAAATATAATTTTTGAATGATCACGGAGGTGCTAGAGGTGGCGGCACAGCAATGTAATAGTGCAAATTCGGACAAGTCCGTGGGTCTCAAAATACCCAATTTTCAAGGGGACAAACGAAGACTTAGAATGGTTAAGGAATTGCTTAGAGGTATTGGTGAAACTACTGGTGGTGATGGTTGGCCGTGGGTGGTGACATGGGTGACGGCTGAAAACTAAAATACCCAAATCGAAAAATGAAATGGAGGGGCTTTAATGGTGGTGGATCGAGATTGAGGTTGGGTAGGTTAGGTAGCTGGAAGGTTGCCGGTAAGGTGGTGAGAAGATGGAGGCCCAAGATAGTGCCACGGCAACACTAGGACACTAAAACCACGTGGCTTGAAGCTGTGTGTGGAGGAGTTTGGCTGTGCAAGAGGGCCTAAAAATGAGAGGTTGAGATCGCTGGCTGGTGGGGAAGGAGATGAGAACTGTGGTGGCGGCAATGGGCAGCACAAAAACACCCAATCTGAATGAGTTTCGCACAGCCAGCCGAGAGAGAGAGAGAGAGAGAGAGAGAGAGAGAGAGAGAGAGAGAGAGTGTGTGTGTGTGTGTGTGTGTGTGTGTGTGTGTGTGTGTGTGTGTGTGTGTGTGTGTGTGTGTGTGTGTGTGTGTGTGTGTGTGGGGAAGGGTGGCTGGAGTGGGTGAGCTCGCTGGAGGGTGGGGGAGGTTGTGGGTTGGGTGGTGTTGCTAGACGGTAGCGCACGAGGGTGGCCTAGAAGTGCACGGAGAGAAAGGGAGAGGAAGTGCTCGCGTACGGGAAGAAAGAAACCAAGGGAGGAAAAAGAAATATAAATAAAGAAGAAAAAGAAAGATAAAAGAGAAAAAGCAAAAAAGAGGAAGAAAAATAAAAGAGAAAAAGAAAAAAAGAAAAAGAAAGGGAAAGAAATAACGTCCAGTCTTTTCAATCTAGGTCTAAAAATTGATCTAATGAAAATAAATTTCAAAACGGCTAGTTAAATAAAATTATTTTAACACTATGACTAAATAAATATAAAATAAAATAAATCCAACAATTAAACAATTTAAAATAAAGAACAATTTTAATAATGGACAATATTTAATAACAAGAAATCTCATTAAATTAAAATTCTCAATTAAAAGTCTTAAAATATGCCACTTAAATCATCTAAAATTTAATAAAACAAAGCCCATAATCTTAATCAATAAAATAATTTACTTAGTTAAAATAGTAAATATGGGGTATCATATACATTAAACAGAATTGTTTAATGAGAGGTGCGCAAGAAGGGATCAGAAGTTTTGAATATTGAGACCCCCTCCCCATCTCTCTTTCTCTCTGCTCTCTTTCAAACCAAAAGGCGAACTTATTTCTAAAACCAGAGAGTTGTGCGGCCACTTACCAAAACAGAGAAACCACCTTGCGGCTGAGCACTCATACCTAGCTAGTTGAAATGACGGTGGGTGTTGCGGCTCAAAGACTGAGAAACCTAGAGGGAGAGAGAGAGAGAGAGAGAGAGAGAGAGAGAGTGTGTAAGCCGACACAGTGAAAAATGAAAAGAGCTGGCAGAGTGTGAAGGAAAACGAGATAGACTTACACCATCGAGGGGAAAAGACATAGTGGCTAGATGGCATTGTTGAACCACAATACAGTTGCTGGTGGCGGCTACATGATATCTGAAACTAGGAGAACAAGCTGCTCTGTTTCTTATCATCAAAACAGAGGTGTAAAACCTCTTGCAAGTGGTGGCTGGGTGATGGTGATTTGCTAGCTATTTTGCAATGAACGGGAGGCTTGGTGATTTCCGTGTGAGGCAAGGCGGCTGCTGAGGGAGAGTTGATGTGAAGCTAAAAGACGAGGTGCAAGACTGGGCTATGGATAGAAAAACTTAGCAGCTGTCATTCGTTGTGGCTGTAACCAACGAGAGACGCTGTTTGATAATGGAGCGTCAAGCAACTTGAATGTGAAGGAGGTAGCAGAGAAAAATGCTACGCTATGATTTTTGTGGTTACGTCGCGTGGGGGTTGAGGGTTCGATGGGTGGTTGCCTTGCGTCTGAGATGGGTTGGGGAGGTAGGAGAGATCGGGTTTGGGAGGAAGGAGAGATTGAGTTCAGGAGAGGGTTGAGTTGATCCCCTGCTATGCATCGAATACGGTTTCTTGAAAGGCCCTTACGTGGTAGTTTCCTATTCCCTATTCGTCTTCGATAACAGCTCCTTATAGGAGACACTTGCCCGAAGCATTTCTAAATAATTAAAGGAACAAAAGAGCAAAAGGTCAGCGTACGTTTCCCCGACTTGAGGATGTCATTGGGGTTTGTACTAGCTACTCATGATATATACTTTAGTAAAAGTACTATGACCGACATGAAAATTGAAATAGTGGACTCGGTTGCCTTAAGCCCTCCACATGAGTGATGAGAAATGGTTTATTAACGTACATTCTTTTAAAGAAATATTACAAAGTATTAATGCGATTGATGTGTGATATTGCATATAATATAGTTTACTTCGTGTCGGGTCGATCTCTAAAGGAGCCGGGTTAATTGTGCATGATTGTTTTGCACTGAAAAAAGATTAATTAAAAAATATATATTTTTTAAATCTCTGTAAGATATTCTAATTATATAATTAAAGAGTTTATTCACCAAAGATCGAAGTAATTCGCTCTTTAGTTTGAGTGTCGCGCGTCAAGGCTGGCTTATTAGTTAAGGTTGTTGAGAAATAAATCCCACATTGCCTGTGGACAAGGTCTTGGGCATGTTTATAAGGTTGGGACAAACCTCTCTCTTTGAACTGGTTTTAAGAGATGAGTTAGGCCCATGAATTTCTTCATGGTATCAGAGCCTGCCACAGGACCAATGGGGCCTACACTACTTACCCCGTGACAAGGACCAGAAAAAATACTGGCCTGCACGTGAGGGAGGGTGTTGAGAAATAAATCCCACATTGCCTGTGGACAAGGTCTTGGGCATGTTTATAAGGTTGGGGCAAACCTCTCTCTTTGAACTGGTTTTAAGAGATGAGTTAGGCCCATGAATTTCTTCAAAGGTCATGTACGTATAAATTGTAGACATGCGTTTGCAAGATATATGCATGTTCAGCATATCTAGTACATGCGTTTGCAAGATCTATATCGAAGATGTATGCATGCAAGTTTCCTAAGAACTTGGGAAAAAACTTTTTTTGTGATGATTTCGGGGTACGTAACTCCAAAATACTTAGGCATGACAAGAACGTCCCACCGTAGGATCATACATGTGGACTGCATGAATTATGTTCTAACCCTTTCTTTTGGATTCTGATCGACCTGATGATGATCACATGTACGTAAACTATTTATTTTGTGAAGTCCTTAACTTGCATAGATCTTTAATTAGCCTTGTAATTTTTTTTATAAGATATATTGATTTTGAATTGGATTTTTCATTAACAAAATTATGTCTTGGATTTCCTAGCTAGAATTTACTTGTTAATTAGTATTACATGGAATTAAGTTCTAATGCAAAAAGTTGATCATGATATATCCTAACTGATTTTTTTTTTCTTTAAAGAGGACAGCACTTCAATTTTATTAAATGTCCTCACTTATTGTGGAGGAAAATCATGGTTACAGCTGAATACCTTAGGTTACAAATAATTCTAAAATCCAAAACTAGGTATCAAAATGAAATATAATAACACAATTAAAATTAGAAACCACTAACCATAATATACAGAACATGTGTCAAATAAAAAACATAAAAAAAAAAAAAAAACATGCAATCAAAGCAAGAAAAAGTAATAACAAAACATGCTGAAACTCGACATTGTGTTATCATGTCGTATAACTTGTAAACCTGCTTGATCCATTTGAATACCTCCCTAATGACTTTTGGAAGATTGTCTCTAGTATTGAATAACAACTCTATATCTCTAGTGTCCAATTTAGCTAATTTGTCTGCAACATGGTTCATTTTCCTAAAAGAATGATAAAGATGTATCACTTTTGAATGAGTAGTCTCTCTAGCCTATTTCTAGCATCTCTGACTATGCAAGAAACTTGCCCACTTGTCTCCCACCAATTAACCACTAGCTTAGAATCTGTTTCAACCTCTATGTGCTTAATATTCATTTTTGCACATAAACTAAGACTATCGACCAGGGCTCTTATATTTGCAAAATTATTAGAATTAATACCATAGAACCAGACAAAGGTGAACATCATATGACCATTCTCATCTTGAAGGATCCCTCCACCTCCACTTTAACTAGGATTGCCAAGGCTTCTGCCATCAACATTAAGTTTAGCAAATCCCTGAGCCGAGCGCATCCACTTCAATATCTACATAGACTTTGTTTGGATGAGCATATTCTTAAAATCAAGTTGTTGTAAAATCACCCCATCTGAGCGTTTGGTGAAGGGCTTATTCATTTTAGTGTTCATGAGTTGAGCTAAAAGATTCTTGATCTTGTAGCACACTTGCTCTCTAGTTTGACTAACCCCCTCCTTTCTAGCTTTACATCTATATAACCACATGAACCATCTTATTAATGAAGGGAGAATGCCAATCGCAACGTTGATTTGCAAAACTGCCTAAGTCTTGGATAACTATTGTTGAATTTTACCATGCTATCATGTATTAGTAGGTACAAGATTCAGACCCAATGCCGCCTCAAAATACTTCCAAACAAAGGTTGGAATCTCTCCTAAGAATAACGAATTATTTAAAGATTTGCAATCATCCTCTTGACAACATTCACATTTAGAGGCCATAAAAATATGGAACTTCATAATATTCTAGTCAAAAGTCAAACCGTTAAACATATCCTAATTGATTCCATTCTATTGATCAGCAATATATAGCACTATATATATATCTATATATGAAGATAATTATGATGACCTGTGTATAGGCCGGGGTTTAATTAGCCAATTTTTACATGATCAAGGCTCGTTTTGATCATCTGTGATTAATTAATAAGTTGTCGAGAATTGTAAATTTGTACGTCTCACTGAGAGCTTATGGTACTCATGCTTTCTGTGTTTTGGTTTGTACGAACTAGGTTATGGTTTTGTCAGCGTTATAGTGCATTAAGCATGAGTTGAGTAACGTCCTGGTGTTGTGAAAACGAAGACAATTTAGATACAAAACAGATACATGATTTACTTGTACAAGAAAGAAAAATAAACACACGTGCAGCTAGCCAGATTACATGAGAGAACGAGCTCCACAAAACACAGAAACAATAAGAATTAGTACATGACGGGAAATAAGAAGGCACAGTCTAATCAAACATCTAAGTAGGTACGTACGAGGAATATTCAAAATGGAGCAAATCAATGAGTGACATGCAATACTGCATGCAATTATTAGTAGGTACACACGCTCTCTAAATCATGCAAACCAATTAATATTATTTCTAGTTGTGAATGGAATGACCAACTCCGGGACTATGGCCTGGGCTCGTGGGTCGGAAAGCTTCAACGAATCCAATAATGGTAGTAGTTTCAGTACCGTCCAGGTGCAAATGGCTTGGGCTTGCAACAAATTTTCTAGGCTGTGTTGATGCTATGCCTTTTGTGTCTGGACGCGAGCACCCTGCGCACCTTAAGTACTTCTTCTTTGGTTCCACATTTCTAGCTTCAATGGACAGAAGCTCATGACAGAAAATTATCATTAGAAAAAATAAGCAAGTGCGAGTAGCAGTACTAGTCCTACTGGCATTGGCCATGATCGACAGCTAGCTATAATAATGGGCCGAAAGATCAAATATATTAGTACTAGTACGTAGTTATATTACCCTAAAAGATCAAATATATGCAGATGAACTCAAGCTTAAAGATGAATGTGTAAGAATATGTGTGAGTAGGAGGTGGCTGATAAAATGCTTAGAAGGAAGCAATGGATGATTAATGGTGAGAACCAGGCCATCTCTAGCATCGGTATTTAAGGAGGGAAAAAGCTGCATGCTAGCGCCGCATGTGAGCTGGGAGAACTCAAACTCTTTAAAATATATGTAAATCAAAATAAAGACTCAACAGAAAAAAAGTGAATCCGGGATCCCCAAGGCTGGGGAAGATTCCTGATCAACTGTGGACTTTAGTGCGAGAATATTTTGTTCTTTTGGTTTTTTTAGTTTACGTGTGTGGTGGTTTTTAATTTGGTCGGCCGGGGGGTGTGACATTAATTAATGTTAGATTAATTTAAAGGTGTATTTGTAAATTCTAACGTGCAGTAGTACTAGTACTACAACATAAAGTTTAGCTAGTGGTCTAATGCACAGTAGTTACTGTCGACATTAATGTTATATATATATATATATATGCATGCGTCGTTTAGAAGAGCTCAAAAGTCGTTTTAATTATTCAGGCCGGGCCCTAAATCCTGATCAGGTTTTGGATCTCCAGCCTATATATAATACAAAGAAGGCTGCGCGCGAAACTCAACCTCCAAAGAATTAGCCATCGCATGCACTTCATGACCCTCGTTTGAAATTAGAATAATTAGTTATTGAAATATTAATTTTCCTCACATTAGTTCAAACTTTAATACTAAATACATGATTGTGTCAATTCATCGGGAGTTTGAGTAATATATACTCTTAAATTTTTAGTAAAATCACCATAGGATTTCTATAATTTATTACAGTTATTATATGGGCTCAATCATGCATTTGCATATTTCACTCACACATATTTATATATACTATTTTCATGATCATTAGCGACTGGTTCCAACTTATAAGATGATCAGTTCGATTTGCATTTAAAAAGGTTATACCTCAGGATCGAGATTTAGTACACCATACAGGCTGGAGTCAGGCTGCATGCACATGGTTGGGATTGGATTTGGTCTCTGCAACTTTCTCATGTGCAGAGATTCCCTTTTGTCTTCTACCACTAGATCAGGTGATTACAGAGCATCGATTATATATATTCTCAGCTTATTAGCACGCATGCATGCAACTTCCCAGGAATATTGTAGCCAGATAGATATAATATGACTACAGAATAGATTCAAGGATCTGATCAAACCGACCGGCCCTTTTTCAATTTTTGCGGCTGGCAATAACATTTTATTTTAACTACTTTAGATGGTTATATAAAGATCATCACACTCGATTTGACCATAAAATTCTACCAGCTGGTAATTCCAGTACTACTTCAGGCTTCGCAACTAGCTAGCTAGCTAGGACGTACGTGCATTTTATAACAAAGTTTTTGTTACCGTATACAATTTTAGATGTTATATAGATTAATATTAGCTATTAGCTGTATAGATTATGTTACCATATATAGATGCTGATTTTTAGGAATAAGTTAGACTCCGTGCATAGCAAGTACCTTTGTGTATAGATGGAATGACGACAATGAAGGGATTATTCTCACATAATCATTTTTCAAAAAAGGGCTCTTGGTTTCTCTTGGTTTTCTGAGTATTTTGTCATGGTATCAAGAGCAAGGTTAATAGTTGACTGACTTTCACGAATTTTTTTTTCCTTTCTTGCATTATCGACGTTTTCTGAGTGGGGCTTGTTCTTCTTGGTGTTTTCGGCATTGTCTGAGTGCTTCTTAAGGTTATCAGCGCCGTTTCTTGCTGCATCAGTGGATTACTCCCAGTTCTGTTTCTTGAGGCTATCGACTATCGTTTATTACTCAGGTTCCATGTTTTATTGGTTCCCAGGAAGCTATCGGCTCCAAGTCCTTGTTTTTTGCATTTCGGCACTTTCTTATTTGTGGGCTTGGTGAATCGGCGTGGTCTGTCCATCATTTGGACTTTCGGCTTTGGTGTGCATGTGTAGGTGCTTCTGTCGGCAGTCAGTGGAAGAGTGGGCATGTATTATTTTTTGTTATACTTTATCATATTTACGGGCATAATGTCTTTTGAATCGTTTGCCGTGAAATTAACGAGTAAGAACTACTCTGCATGGAAATTTCAATTTCGTTTATTTGTTATGGGAAAAGAGTTGTGGGGTCATAGATGGGAGTACTCCTGCACCTCAAGATGTCGAGGCTTTGTCTAAGTGGAAAATTAAGGATGCTCGAGTTATGACTTGGATCCTTAGCTCGGTTGAGGCCTTATAAAACTGCTGCTGATATGTGTAATTATCTCAATACGGTTTATAATCAAGACAACTCTGCTAGGCGTTTTTAATTGGAGTATGAGATGGCTAATTTCACACAAGGAAGTCTCTCAATTGAGGAATATTTTTCTGGTTTTCAAACTCTTTGGGCTGACTATTCGGACATTGTTTATGCTAATGTTCCCGCTGCAGCTCTCTCTGCTGTCCAAGCAGTGCATGCAACCAGCAAACGAGATCAATTCTTGATGAAACTACGGCCCGATTTTGAAATTGCACGGTCTAATCTGATGAATCGTGCTCCTGTCCCATCTTTGGATGCTTGTTTGAGTGAACTTCTTAATGAGAAGCAGCGTTTACTCACTCAAGCTTCTATGGCACATCAGGCTCCTGCTAGTGTACCTATTTCTGTGGCTTATGCAGCACAGGGGAGGCATAAGGGGAGAGACATGCGTGCTCTCCAGTGTTTTAGTTGTAAAGCTTTTGGTCATATTGCTCGGGATTGTCCCAAGAAGTTTTGTAACTACTGCAAGAAACAAGGTCATATCATCTCTGCTTGTCCCATTCGACCTGAACGGAAGCAGGGTACTGCTTATCATGCCTCCACTGGTGCCTCTAGTTCTGCTACATTGCCTGCTGCCTCGCCGGTTGTTCCTATTCCTGTTCCTACAGCCTTAGCAAACCCGAACACACTCACTCCTGAAATGGTACAACAAATGATCATTTCTGCTTTTTCTGCTTTTGGGCTTTCAAGTAATCATCAAGTTTCTTCTACACCTTGGTATTTTGACTCCGGAGCTTCTAATCATATGACCAATACTATTGTTCTCCTTTCTAATGTCAGAAATTATGATGGAAATCTGAAAATTAACACCACTGATGGCAGCTCTTTGCCTATCAGTGCTGTTGGTGATCTTTCCTCTTCCTTCACTGATATTTTTGTGTCTCCTGCTCTCTCCACAAATATTCTTTCTGTTGGTCAATTAGTTGATAATAATTATAATGTCAATTTCTCTCGTTCTGGTTGTGTTGTGCAGGATCAAGTGTCCAGGAAGATGATCGCGAAGGGGCCTAAAGTGGGACGACTCTTTCCTCTCAATGTTTCGCCTTCCCCATTTATCCCTAATTTTTCTTTACTTTCCTTTGCATGTAATACTGTTAGTTTTGAAAATAAGATGTGGCATAGATGTCTAGGCCACCCAAACTCAGATGTTTTACGTACTTTATTTAATTCTGGTTTATTGGGCAATAAAGCATGTTCTCCTCTTGATCTTTCTTTTGATTGTACAACATGCAAACTTGGCAAAAGTAAAGTTCTACCTTTCCCTTCTCATGCATCTCGTGCCTTACAATGTTTCGATATTATTCATAGTGATGTTTGGGGGATTGCACCTGTTGTTTCTCATGCGCATTATAAGTATTTTGTTACTTTTATTGATGATTTTAGTCGTTTTACTTGGGTTTACTTCCTCCGAGCTAAGGAATACATGTCTAATGAGTTTCAAACCTTTCTCCAAAGCAAAGGTATCATCTCTCAAAGTTCTTGTCCTTCAACACCGCAACAAAACGGTGTTGCTGAGAGGAAAAATCGTCACCTCCTTGATGTGGTAAGAACTCTTTTACTTGAATCATCTATTCCTCCTCGATTTTGGTGTGAGGCGCTTTCTACTTCAGTTCATTTGATCAATCGCTTACCATCTCCTACGTTAAATCATGTTTCTCCTTTCTTTAAGTTGTTTGGTCATTCTCCTTTATATTCTGATCTTCGTACATTTGGCTGCGTGTGTTTTGTGCATCTCCCTGCTCATGAACGACATAAACTTACTGCTCAGTCTGTTAAGTGTGCTTTTCTTGGTTATGCTATCCCTTAAAAGGGTTATGTTTGTTATGATCCTCATGCTCGTCGTATAAGGGTTTCTAGGAATGTGGTTTTCTTTGAAAATCAATATTTCTTTCCATCTCATTTTGAGCCGCCATCTGCATCTTTATCTCTTTTGCCTAATTTTTCTGATTCCCCGACAATTGTGAAAAGGTTTAAACCTGATTTTGTGTATGGAAGACGTAGTTGACATGAGTCTAATTCCACTTCCTCAGCACCCCCTCCCGATCATGACCCGACGCCTGATCCCGCTTCTGCTCTTGCTTCTGCTCCTGCTTCCACCACTCTTCGTCGGTCTACTCGTACTTCTCGACCCCCTGATTGGTATGGTTTATATTCTCCTGTCTCTCTTGTCGCTACTTTATCCTCTATTTCCATTCCTTCTTGCTACAAACAGGCCATGGAACATGAGTGTTGGCAAAATGTAATGCGAATAGAACTTCAAGCACTTGGGATATTGTTCTCTGTCCTCCTACAATCAAACCTATTGGGAGTAAATGGGTTTATAAAACTTCGCTCTGATGGCTCTTTGGACCGGTACAAAGTTCGCCTTGTAGCTCTAGGTAACAAGCAAGAATATGGGGTTGATTATGAGGAAACATTTGCCCCTGTTGCCAAAATGACCACGGTTCGAACCATCTTAGCTATTGCCGATTCACAGTCGTGGCAACTGCATCAAATGGATGTGAAGAACGCCTTTCTTCATGGTGATCTCCAAGAGGAGATTTACATGAAGCTCCCTTCTGGTATGACTACTTCTTCTTCTCATGATGTTTGTAAGCTATGGCGTTCTCTGTATGGGCTCAAGCAGGCGCCCCGGGCTTGGTTTGAGAAGTTTCGCAGTACAATTCTTTCATTCAGTTTTACACAGAGTCAGTATGATTCTTCTCTCTTCTTCCACACGTCTGCGTCGGGTATAGTCATTTTGTTGGTTTATGTGGATGATATTATCATTACTGGCACTGACTGTGGTTTGATTACTAAGCTTCAGCAGCTGTTACATGCAACTTTCCATATGAAAGATCTTGGCCAGCTCACATACTTCTTAGGATTGGAAGTTCATCATCAGGCCAGTGGTATTTTCGTGAACCAGCATAAGTATATTCAAGATCTTATCACTTTGGCTGGTTTGGACGACACTTATTCTGTTGATACTCCTATGGAGGTCAATGTCAAATACAGGAAAGATGAAGGGGACCTTCTAAATGATCCTACTCTCTATCGGCGCCTGGTTGGGAGTCTTATCTACTTGACCACTACTCGACTTGATATCTCCTATGCTGTTCATCAGGTTAATCAGTTTATGTCTTCTTCTCGGCATCTCCATCTTGCTGCCATTCGACGCATCATCCGCTATCTTCGAGGTTCACCTACTCGTGGGTTATTCTTTCCTACCGGCTCCTCACTTCAACTTGTTGCCTATAGTGATGCTGATTGGGCTGGGTGTCCAGATACACGTCGATCTACTACGGGTTGCTGTATGTTTTTAGGTGATGCCTTAATTTCTTGGAGATGCAAGAAACAAGATCGTGCGTCTAAATCCTCTACTGAGGCAGAGTATCGTGCTATGTCTACTGCTTGTTCTGAAATTGTATGGCTACGCGGTCTTCTTGAGCAGCTTGGGTTTCCTCAGACTACTTCTACCCCTCTTCATGTTGATAACACTAGTGCTATTCAGATTGCCACCAATCCCGTTTTCCATGAACGCACCAAGCACATTGAGGTTGATTGTCATTCTATTCGAGACACCTTGGAAAGTCGGGTGATATCTCTTCCTCACATCTCTTCTGATTTCCAAGTGGCTGATGTCTTCACCAAAGCTATGACTCGACAACGGCATCAATTTCTTGTTGGCAAATTATTGCTAGTTGACTTACCAGCATCAATTTGAGGGGGGATGTTACCGTATACAATTTTAGATGTTGTATAGATTAATATTAGCTATTAGCTGTATAGATTATGTTACCATGTATAGATGCTAATTTTTAGGAATCAGTTAGACTCCGTGTATAGCACGTACCTTTGTGTATAGATGGAATGAACGACAATGAAGGGATTATTCTCACAGAATCATTTTTCAGAAAAGGGCTCTTGGTTTCTCTTGGTTTTCTGAGTATTTTGTCAGTTTTGAATATCATACCGGATGTCGGTCAAGGCACTGGAATGAAATATTTCAATACCAGTATCGTTTCGTGTACCGTTTTGGGATAGTCGATATATAAATAAATTATATATGTAAATATATATAAATTATATTTCAAAATAATAGTTTATATATAAATAAATTATACATGAATACATATGTATATATAAATTATAAATAGTCTGGTATGAATTAGGAGTAAAAAAATAATATTATAGCTTAAAAAAATGAAAAAAAAAAAGATAATGGCCGAAATACCGATTGGTACGCAGGCCGGTACGACCAGTATTTCAGCCAGTACAAAACAGGTACCATACCTATACCGGCCTAGTGACCGGTACGGAATGTACCGGCCGGTATGGTACGGTACCAAAAACTATGCTTTATAATATTATTTTGAGGAGGCTAGGTCACAGTGCTCCCAGCTAAAAGAATTGAGGTGGCTGGTTCAAGTGATCATCCCAGCTTGATATACTCTTGTATTTATAATGAGATTAGATATTTGAATACACAAATAAGATAATACATTTGAAATACAAAGTTAAAGATTACAACAATTTGATAAAATGCAAACTATATATATCATTCCTAGATTTACTGCATAACTTTCATAACTAATTGAGGTTTATCTCTAGTCTTCAGATTTTGTTGTGTGTTGTATATCTTGTCTAACATTCCCCCTCCAGTTGATGGGGACTTAGCAGACCATCAACTTGTCTCGACGTAATAAGAAACGAGAAGAAGAGAGGCCTAATTTAGTGAATATGTCCAAGGGTTGATCATAAGTGGAAATATAATGAGCTTGTAAATCTTTGTTTAGAATCTTTTCACAGATGAAGTAATAGTCACTATAACAGAAATGCATTTTAGTGACGGTTTGAAAATTATGACAGTGTCCAAAAGCCCCAAACCATTACCAAAAAGCATTTTCTGTATCGGTTTGTGGAAACCGTCACTAAAGACAAGTGGAATTTTTTTTTTTTTTTTTTTTTTTTACGTTCGGATGGAGCAAAATTTATCGTCGAACATCACATGAACGTTTGAACGTTTACTCTACTTACGTCCAAACGTAAAAAATTTTGGCGCCATCATTCGAATGTCAATTAATGGCGTTCGAACAATATTTGTAAATTTTAATTTTGTAAATGTTGCCCAGATGACTAACACAAGAGGGGGGGTGAATTGAGTTGTATTAAAAAAATAACAATTATAAATCAAATATATAATATAAAATATAAACAAAATATGAAATAGCAATAAATATAAATAGTAAGGGTAAGAGAGAAGCAAACTCAGTATGTTAACGAGGAATTCAGCCCCACTGCCTACGTCCTCTCCTCAAACTAGCCCTTGAGAATTCCCAAATTTACTATTTAAGCTCTTTCAGATGGAGATAGAAACTTATTACACCTTTGAACAACACCGCTACAAAGGATCTATGTAAAACACCCTCTATACTTGCAATCACCTTACACGTGGTGATTCAACTATTCCCCGTATAGAATACTTTCTACATGCACAAGGGTTATACACACCCTTTTTCTGATACAAGAGCTGATAGTGGGTAAGTTATCAGAAAACACTCCTCAATGAGTGAAATAAGAACAATACAGCGCAAATTATATCTCTCAAAATGAACAAGGATTAAGGCTCAATGCTTAGAGAAGAGAGAATGAATGTTGTATGTTCTGGATGTTATAAATGTGAAGCTCTCAAATGATCTATTTATAGGCATATGAGACTTCATATTCAAATTTAAAAAGATTTACATGTCAAAGACAACATCATTCACTTTTTCAAAAAAAATCAAACCTAATCTTTTACTTTTGGCATATGACAAAAGGAGCACACTTTCCTTTTCAAAAAAATCAAACCTAATATTTTACTTTTTGCATATGACAAAAGGAGCACACATTCCTTTTCAAAAAATTCAAACCTAATCTTTTACTTTTTGTATATGACAAAAGGAGCACACTTTACTTTTCAAATTTTTCAAACAAAATCATCTACCTTTTGTATAAGTCTAAAAAAGCATCAATCACTTTTGAAAATATTCAAATAAAACATGCATATGTGAAAGATGACAATCAATTATTTTTAATATTTTCAAAATTCAACCATTTAATCAAGGCATGCACATGTAAAAGATGACAATCAATCATCTTTCAAAATTTTTAAATTTAATTTTCAAAAATATTCATGCACATGTGGAAAATGTATTTTAATGCTTTATGATAAAATATTAATTTTGAGCATTAATCCTAATTTCAAATTTTGAAGAGATTTACAACATTACTCTATAACTTTAATGTGAACTTGTTCCCTTCTTGCTCATGCTTGTTTCCTTGATGTGCTTGACTCCATTGTGTAGACAATTTGAGCTTGAGATTTCTTTATTCTTTGAATTCATTTGTTATCATCAAAATTCATGTGTAGATATATAATTACACAAAACTTGAAACCTTGAGTTCAACAATCTCCCCCTTTTTGATGATGACAAATACTTGATAGAACCTGAAACCTGTATTGATACTTAAGCCCCCCCTGAAAATGTGCGTTAGTTTTTCAAGCAAAAATATAAATATAATTCCAAGCATATATAATAAGTTTAGCAATTCAAACAATATTAATGTTCTAATCTAACACTTCTTCCCCTTTTGGTATCATTAAAAGGATCAGTAACAAATAAACGGACCTGAAGAAAACGGTGCGTTAGTAGACACTGTAGATAGTTGAAAAAAAATAAATAAATAAATTTGATCAGTCCGTGACCCGACAAGTGTGGCTGGAGATTTGAAAAAATCGTCTGATGTTGTTGACAAACGAGATTAAAGGCTCCGAGTTTCTAAAAAATGTCATTTTCACTGATCAGGAAAAAAAAATCACATTGCTCTTTGACTTGGATGATAGCTTATCTGGTTCTTTATGCTATCTCTATAAAATCAGTCTTAAGGTTCATTCAATCCGCATCAAGGTTTCTTCTCATCTCTATAACTCATCTGCATTCTTTCAACATTCTCGTTTTAAGCCTTCTATTCTATTCTCAATGACTCATTCTTCTAACATTTCTCTAGATCAATCCATGAAGCATTCTGCACCTCAACCTCCTGTCCTTTCTGTAGCTGCCATTGGTGTCATGTTGCAGCAAGAAAATAATAATCTGACTAATAAGTCAAATTCTGATGCTATTTCTGACTTGGTGAGTCTTGGGACTCGCTACTCTTCCTCTATTGTTGCTTTTTTCCAGCGGCTACAAGCCAAAAATCATGAAGTTGAAAAACTCAAAGAACAAATTTTTGTACTTCAACGAATTGTTCAAGAGTCTCACACAAAGGAAGGAATCATTCAGCAGAATAATAAACAGTTGAAATCTTTATTAGATTCTTCATTCCACTTGCCGGTTCCCATGGATAAGAATGACATGATATTATTTGAAGAGAATGAGTGTCTCAAACATGAGGTTAAGAATCTCAAGTTTATGTAAAAGTATTTAAAAATTTATCTCTATTTTTATTGACTCTGGTATATCTTTTAAGAGATATTCATAACATGCATTATACCTATTTCTCTTCTGATCATACATAATCTATCTTCTGGTAAAGATTTTGTGAAAATATCTGCTAACTGATCATGTGTGTTTGTGAACTCTAGTACTATATCGCCTTTTTGCACATGATCTCGAAGAAAATGATATCTTATTTCAATATGCTTAATTCTAGAATATTGTATTGGTTTCTTTGAAAGATTTATAGCACTTGTATTATCACATTTGATTGGAATGTGATTATACATGAGTTTAAAATCTTCAAGTTGTTGCTTCATGTAGAGAACTTGAGCACAACAACTACCCGCAGCAACATATTCTGCCTCAGCAGTAGATAGTGCAACAGAATTTTGTTTTTTACTAAATCAGGAAACTAGTGCATGACCTAAGAAATGGCATGCTCCACTAGTGCTTTTTCGATCTATTTTACAGCCAGCATAATCTACATCTGTGTAGCTGATTAGATCGAAAGATGTGTGCTTAGGATACCATAACCCTAGGTTAATTGTACCACTAAGATATCTAAAAATGGGTTTAACTGCAATTAAATGTGATTTTTTTGGAAATGATTGAAATCGTGTACATAAGAACACACTAAATATAATATCTGGTCTACTGGCTATTAAATATAATAAGTTACCAATCATACCTCGATATATCTTCGAGTCAACTGGCTTACCGGATTCATCTTTATCACGTTTAGTTGATGGGCTCATTGGTGTTCCAATTTCCTTAGCATTTTCCATCCCAAACTTCTTCAGTAATTCCTTAATATATTTTGATTGATTGATGAATGTCCCACTTTTTACTTGCTTAATTTGCAATCCGAGAAAGTATGTAAGTTCTCCCATCATACTCATCTCAAATTCTTCCTGTATAGTCTTAGCAAAAACTTGACACATATTTTCATTAGTAGCACCGAATATTATATCATCAACATAAATCTGAATCAAAAGAATATTTTCATTTTCATATTTAATGAAAAGAGTTATATTGATTTTTTCTCTTGAAAAACCTTTTTTCAATTAAGAAACCACTGAGTCTCTCGTACCAAGCTCTAGGAGCTTGTTTAAATTCATATAGTGCTTTTGTGAGTTTGAAAACATGATTTGGAGAAATATGATTTTCAAAACCTGGAAGTTGCTCAACATATACCTCTTCATTTATAAAACCATTTAAGAAAGCACTTTTAACATCCATTTGAAAAAGTTTGAAATTTTTATAATAAGCATATGCAAGTAGCATTCGAATAGATTCTAATCTTGCGACTGGTGCATATGTCTCATCATAATCGATTCCTTCTTCTTGATTAAAACCTTGGGCTACAAGTCGAGTCTTATTTCTAATAATGACTCCGGACTCATCTTTCTTATTTCTAAAAACCCATTTTGTTCCAATAATAATATGATTTTTAGGTTTAGGAACAAGTGTCCAAACATCATTTTTTTCAAATTGATTCAACTCTTATTGCATAGATAGAATCCAAGATTCATCAAGAAGTGCGTCATCAATATTTTTGAATTCAATCTAAGATAGAAAAGTAGTATAATTACAAATATTTCTAAGAGATGATCAAGTACTTACACCTCGTGAAGGTTCTCCCAAAATTTGTTCCACTAGATGATCTTTCACAAATTTTCACTGTTTGATTACATCTTGTATTAAATTTTGATGATCATTCCTGATGGTTCCATGTTGAACTTCTTCTATTGTGTTTTCTTTGTTGAGATTGAGACTTTTCGTGTTATTTATACCTCCTGTTTCTTCATCAATAGACTTCTTGGAGAGTGGAGAATTAGATTCATCAAATACTACATGCATAGATTATTGTACAGTTAAAGTCTTTTTATTGAATACTCTATAAGTTTTACTATTAGTAGAATACCCGAGAAGAATACCTTCATCAGATTTTGCATCAAACTTGCCTAAATTATCTCTGTCATTCAAAATAAAACATTTGCATCCAAATATATGAAAGTAACCAATGTTGGGCTTTTTCTCATTCCAAAGCTCATAGGAGGTTTTATCTAATTTAGACCTTAGCATAACTCTATTTAAAACATAACATGCAGTACTTACCGCTTCGGCCCAAAAATAACTAGGCAAGTTGTTCTCATTGAGCATTGTTCTTGCCATCTCTTGAAGAGATCTATTTTTCCTCTCTACTACCCCATTTTGTTGAGGAGTTCGAAGAGCAGAAAAATTATGCACAAAACCATTTTCATCACAAAATGTTTCAATATTTTTATTAACAAACTCTTTTCTCCTATCACTTCGGATACTTGAAATAGTATAGCCCTTTTCATTTTGAATTCTCTTGCATAACTTGGTAAAGGCATTATGTGCCTCATCTTTATGAGTAAGAAAGATGACCCAAGTATATCTAGAGAAATCATCAACAATAACAAATGCATAATATTTTCCTCCTAGACTTGCAAGTTTATTTGGTCCAAAAAGATCCATGTGTATCAGTTGCAATGGTCTAGTAGTAGAAATATGTTTCTTGGTTTTAAAAGAAGTTTTTGTCTGTTTACCAAATTGGCATGCATCACAAATTTTGTCTTTAAGAAAATTTATTTTTGGTAAACCTCTCACAAGATCATTTTTTGAAAGTTTGGAAATCAGTTCCATGTTGGCATGACCTAATCTTCTATGCCATAACCAACTAGTTTCATTTTGAACTGAAAAGCAAATAGCATCTTGTGAGGTAATTTCTTCAAAATCGATTGTATAAACATTATTATTTCTAAAAGCAATAAAACAAATATTACAATCATGATCATTCAAAATAATGCACTTATCCATTTTGAAAGTAACTGTAAATCCTTTATCACATAATTGACTTATGCTCAAAAGATTATGTTTTAGACCTTCAACAAGTAGAACATCTTCAATTATGAGAGAAGATTCATTACCAATTTTACCTATTCCCACGATCTTCCCTTTCGAGTTATCTCCAAATATCACGTGTCCTTCTTCTTTAGATCTAAGATCCAAGAACTTAGTCTTGTCTCCCGTCATGTATCTTGAACATCCACTATCTAAAAGTCACTTGTTTTTGCTTGTGGATGACTTCATGTATACCTTAATGTCATCTTTAACCATAAGATAAAGATTTGCTGATTCTACATTGCTTGCTTCACTATCTGAGCTAATTGAATCATCATCCCATGTAGCTTTCATTGATTTCTTACCCTTGTTTCGATCTTTCTTTAGCAGAGGACAATCTAGCTTGATATGACCGGCTCATTGCATTTATAACAAATTAAAGTGTCATTTTTATCTGAATCTTTCTTGGAAAACTTTTTGAAAGATTTTCTCGGAGGAGTTTTATTTTTCTTTAAGAACTTCTGAATTCTTCTTGTTATCATCGTAACTTCTTCATTTTTGTCTTCATTTTCCTCATCTTCATCACTTCCACTTTCATGAGGAACAGCTTTAAGTGCCAAGCTCTTCTTTGGCTTTTCTTCTTCTTCTCCTCTTTTCAATGTGTACTCATGAGTGATAAGTGACCCGATGAGTTCATTCACTTCGAGCTTCTTGAGGTCTCTAGCTTCAAGAATAGCTGTCACTTTTGATTCCCAGGGTTTTGGTAGAGAGTTGAGAATTTTTCTTACTATCTCCACCTTGGAATAAACTTTGCCAAGAGCTGTCAAGCTGTTTATGATGTTAGTAAAACGAGTGTGCATACTAGAAATAGATTCATCATCATTCATCTTAAACATTTCATATTCATGAGTAAGAATATAAATTATTGATTAGGGCTGGGCAACCGGGTACCGGACCGGGTATCCGGGTATACCCGGCCCGGAACCCGGATTCCAAATCCGGGCTGGAGTCCGGCCCGGATATACCCGGGTTAAGACCCGGTCTGGAACCCGGATTGATCCTGGTTTTTATAACCCGGAAATTCGGGTTCCGGCCTCAACCCAGTTTTTTTTTTTTTTTTTTTTGAAGTCTATATTATTGAACTTTTTTCAGAAAAAATGTATTGCGGCACTCTCTTTATTTTTCAGATCTTTGCGCATAATGTTCGTTCAAAATTCACTTCAATGCTTCCCAAATTCAAAGTTGTCATGCAGAAAATTCATACACCAAAAAAGTAACGCCACTGCCTAGTTAGGAAGTAACGCCAGAAAATTCACTTCAATGCTTCCCAAATTCAAAATGCACTCACTGAACCAGCAAACAAGCACAAAATATGCAGAACCTATGTGATAAAACCAAATATTCAATCAAGAGAATCTGTGGGAATCGGAATCATCGGATCCCCATATTTGCATCTGCATGTGCAATATGATCTTCTAAAATTCCTATTAAAATTTTCAGACATTTCGGCTCCGAGTAATCAAAGCCCAAATGCGTACGATATGACGCAAACGACACCCACGATTCCACGTTTCTCTCAGATCCCAAAGAATAAATTATCTTACAGCTCAGATTCAGCTAGCTTCCGTCTTTTCTTAATTCTTTGTTTTCACCGGCTTCAGCCCAAGACTTCTGCAAGAGTTTTTGAGCCATGGCGTCCCTTAGTTTGACTCAGATCAGGAGCAAGAACTCGGTGGCTGATTTCGCTAGGCATCGTCAGAGGACCACCTGGGCTCGTCCGAGTAGAGTTGGTTTGAAGGTGTTTGCATCTTCAGAGGCTTGGGCAGAGGCCGATCTTAGTGTGACTGTCAATGGGTTGCGCATGCCCAACCCGTTCGTTATTGGGTTGGGTCCTCCGGGGACTAACTACACCATCATGAAGAGAGCCTTTGATGAGGGATGGGGTGCTGTGATTGCCAAAACTGTAAGTTCTTCTTTTTCTCCGTTTCGTATCAGCTGTGTTTTGTCTGGTTGCTGAGACGTTGCAAGAAAAGAAGAAAAAAAACAGAACAAAGAATTAGGGTTTCGAGAAAATTCGTTGAGAGAGAGAGAGAGAGAGTCAGATTGGGGGGGGGGAGGAATCGGGATGCTGGGTTTCGGTTTTAAAAAAACCCGGGTACCGAATTTAAAATCCGGGTACCGGGTTTTAAATCCGGTACCCGGCCCGGATGCACCCGGGTTTTAGAAACCGGGTACCGGCCCGGGTGTTTTCTGGGCCGGTGCCCGTAACCGGAACCCGGTTATCCGGGTTCCGGACCGGGCCGGAAAAAAATCCGGCCCGGTTGCCCAGCCCTATTATTGATTCTTTGAATTGCGAAGTTCCTTCATAAGTAACTTCCAAGTTATCCCAAATTTCTTTTGCCGTAGCACAAGTCATTATTCTATTAAACTTATTTCCATTGATAGCATTAAATAATAAATTCATAGCAGTTAAATTCAAAGTATAAAGTCTATCGTCTTCACGATCAAACTCTTCTTCTTCCTTTTTGACCTTTACTCCATCAACCACTTTTGTTGGAATATAAGGTCCATTTACAATGCATTTCCAGATTTCTCGACCTTGAGCTTGAAGGAATATTCTCATTCTAACTTTCCAGATTGAGTAATTATCTCCACAAAAGAGTGGAGGCCAACTGCTATATTGACCTTCACCAAATGAAGCCGAAATGTTAGCCATAAGATCTTAACTCAAAAGATAGTTAATCTTATAATAGAGCTCTTAGCTCTGATACCAATTGTTGCCCAGATGACTAACACAAGAGGGGGGTGAATTGAGTTGTATTAAAAAAATAATAATTATAAATCAAATATATAATATAAAATATAAACAAAATATGAAATAGCAATAAATATAAATAGTAAGGGTAAGAGAGAAACAAACTCAGTATGTTAACGAGGTTCAGCCCCACTGCCTACGTCCTCGCCTTAAGGTACCCCTTGAGGATTCCCAAATTCACTATTCAACCTCTTTCAGGTGGAGATAGAAACCTATTACACCTTTGAACAACACCGCTACAAAGGATCCATGTAAGACACCCTCTATACTTGCAATCACCTTACACGTGGTGATTCAACTATTCCCCGTATAGAACACTTTCTACACACGCAAGGGTTATACACACCCTTTTTCTGATGCAAGAGCTGCTAGTGGGTAGGTTATCAGAAAACACTCCTCAATGAGTGAAATAAGAACAATACAGCGCAAATTATATCTCTCAAAATGAATAAGGATTAAGGCTCAATGCTTAGAGAAGAGAGAATTAAAGTTTTGAATGAATGTTGTATGCTCTGGATGTTATAAATGTGAAGCTCTCAAATGATCTATTTATAGGCATACGAGACTTCATATTCAAATTTAAAAAGATTCACATGTCAAAGACAACATCATTCACTTTTTCAAAAAAAATCAAACCTAATCTTTTACTTTTGGCATATGACAAAAAGAGCATACTTTCATTTTCAAAAAAATCAAACCTAATCTTTTACTTTTTGCATATGACAAAAGGAGCATACTTTCCTTTTCAAAAAATTCAAACCTAATCTTTTACTTTTTGTATATGACAAAAGAAGCACACTTTACTTTTCAAATTTTTAAAAAAAAATCATCTATCTTTTGTATAAGTCTAAAAAAGGATCAATCACTTTTGAAAATATTCAAATAAAACATGCACATATGAAAGATGACAATCAATCATTTTTAATATTTTCAAAGTTCAACCCTTTAATCAAGGCATGCACATGTAAAAGATGACAATCAATCATCTTTCAAAATTTTTAAATTTAATTTTTAAAAATATTCATGCACATGTGGAAAATGTACTTTAATGCTTTATGATAAAATATTAATTTTGAGCATTAATCCTAATTTTGAATTTTGAAGAGATTTACAACATTACTCTATAACTTTAATGTGAACTTGTTCCCTTCTTCCTCATGCTTGTTTCCCTGATGTGCTTGACTCCATTGTGTAGACAACTTAAGTTTGAGACTTTTTTATTTTTTGAATTCATTTGTTATCATCAAAATTCATGTGTAGATATATAATTGCACAAAACTTGAAACCTTGGATTCAACAGTAAATATGACTATAATTTAAAAATTATGTAGTTTTTAACGTTCGAGAGTGCATATTTTGTGAACAAGTCTAACAAATTATAATATATATTTATATATACACACTTTGAAAAATATAAATATATTTTTAAATATATATTAATGTTTATATATATAAATATATATTTGTGTTTATATGTATATAAAAAAAGATTGAGATTTTAAGTGCTTGGACTTAATATTAAAGTTGGATGAGTTAACATTAAAGAAAATTGAGAAGATCAATTTAAAAATAATAGATATATTAAATAATATTGTTCATTACATATATCAAAAACAAAATACAAAATATAATAAAATTTTGAAAACAACACTCAGAATGTGTGGTTTGCAAATATATTAAACTCCTTAGTCAATGTCTCAACCTTCTGGTTTAGGATGTCTACATGATGGGCAATCTATGCTCGACAGCTGCTCTACATGTGCAATCTGTTTATCGATCTATCAGTCCATATGCACCTTAATATATGAGAAAATTGTATCAACCCAAGCAAACCTCACATCCACTGCAAATGCACCTATTGGCTACTGAATAGTACTTCCAATAGGAGGAGCAACACTGGGCCTAGACTGGGTTAGAAGAACAAGATCTGGTACAGAGCCAAGCTGACGCTGAGCATACCCCCTCCATTGTCCAATGCTATGATGGTGTGCTCATGTCGAGGGGCCTTATCTGGTCTATCACCCACTCCTCCACCCAGAGTGGCACTCTCTGGGCCTGTAATAGCCAGCTGAGAATGATTTCGTATAGGAGGTTGTCCATGGAGATGATGCTCATCTTGTAACGGATCATTTCAAAAATGTTGAGTGGCAAGTCGACAGGCTCTCCACATGCCAGGCATATGAGAAACTATGCACGAGCCTAATTGAATGTGGTCTTATGTGCCATAGGATCTACATTTGTTGCAACAATAAGTTGCAATATGCGGAAAAAAAATAGCAGCTGATTCCAGTTAAACGAGTTCTTCCTCTCCAGCATCATGCGGTCTCTGCTAATGAGGACGTAGAAATCCTCATCTCGATCATCATCATCAGCCTTATGAGCAGTATCCTCAGCCTTTGACCAGTCTACATCTTTGGCCATAGACTTAACTGGGCTAGTAGATGATGCATATATGCCTACATCTGTATCAGATGTGCTTGCAACTAATGTAGCTGCTATGTCCTCATGTTGAGCAGCTACTGTGTCTCCAAGTTGAGCAGTTGTTGTAGTTCCACACGTCTTAGCTACCCGACAAATCCCAAGTAGCTCGGCGATAATATCTATTGTGACCTTGAATTAAACACTGCGTACAATCACAATGTAGGAAGATGCATCTTGAGGCATGGAGCACATCCTAGTTTTAGTATTGGATCTAGCTACTACATGTTGTTTCTTAGCAGCCAATGAAATCAAGCATGGACTAAAATATATGGCATATCCTGTTATTGATCTAGGATTATCAGGGCTACCAATCCAATTGGAATCACAGAAGCCAAGTAGTTGAAGAGAGCCCTTTGTGAAATGAAGACCAAACTGAAGTGTTCCCTTAAGATACCTTAATACTCGTTTGACAACAGTGAGATGAATTGATATGGGACAATGCCAAAATTGGCAAAGTTGGTTGACGCTATAAGAGATATTTGGTCTAGTCAATGTAAGATATTGCAAAGCACCTACCACTATTCGATACTCTGAAGGATCAGGCAAAGGTTCACTAGAAAACTTGGAGAGTTTGTACCTGAATAGTAAGAAGTTGATACAGGTTTGACACTAACCATTTTAGTGCAATGAAGAAGATCTGTCACATATTTTCCCTAATGAAGATGAAGGCCGTTAGTGGTGTGTGTGACTTGAATGCCCAAGAAAAATGAGAGTGCACCAAGGTCTTTGGCTGCAAATTCATGGCTCAAGGTAGAAATAGGTTGAGAAATAGTAGTAGAAGAGTTACTGGTAATTATTATATCATCCACATAAATAAGAACATGAATGCATATATTATAATGATGGAAGGTGAATAAAGAAGTGTGAACATTGGAACCAACAAAACCAAGCTCCAATAAAGCTTGTGAGAGACGCATGAACCAAACTCTAGGTGCTTGTTTTAACTCATATAATGATTTTTGAAATTCATAGACATAATTTGTATGCTGAGAGTCCTCAAAGCCTTTAGGTTGTTCCATAAAATCCTCCTCTTCAAGAAACCCATGGAGGAAGGCATTAGAAATGTCCAGTTGTCTAATAGACTAGTTGTGGTATACAACAAGAGCTAAGACAAGTTGAATGGTTGCTGGTTTGATGACTAGGCTCAATTTCATTGAAGTCAATGCCGTTTACTTGATCTAAACCTTTCACCACAAGCCGTGCTTTGTACTTGTCAATGGAGCTATCAGATTTTTGTCTGAGTTTAAATACCCATTTGTTCCTCACTACTTTCTTAGATGCAGGATGTGGACATAAAGTCTAAGTTTTATTGGTCAAAATGGCATTGAATTTGGCCTACATAACATCACACCAATTATGATGCTTCATTGCTTGAGAGTAAGTTGTTGGTTCTAAAGGAAGAGTGATTGTTGACAAAACTTGAAGATGATGTTTAGTGGAATAAAGGACTTTGTAATCAGGAAACTGTTTTGGTTTTAAGGAGTTTGGTTGGGACTTTGTAACCATATGAGAAGGTAAGGAGGGAGTAGGTTCTAAAGTTGAAGGTAGAGAAAAAGGAGAAATGGTAGGAGAAGTTGATGGAGTCAAAGAGACAGGCGTGTGACTTAATGAAGACTCGAAAGAATGTTGACTAAAAGGTGCTTCAAATTTTGTTGTGGTCATTATAGGAGATTGATTGTAAGAAGCTAGTTGTTAAGCATGATTAAGAGAGTTTGAGGTAATAGAAAGATCAATAGAAGAACTAAAGGTTGGAAGAGACAAACTTGGGACAGTGGAAGGTGCAAAACAAGGAGTAACAACCTCTGCAGGCCAAGTAAGCATAGGTGAGTCTGGTATAACAAAATTTAGTTCATTAAACACCATAACTTGAGATACAGACACGACTAGTATAAGGGTCCAAGCAACGGTAGCCCTTTTGGATAGCACTGTATCCTAGGAAAATACACTTCTTACTACTATAGTGTAGTTTATGAGTGTTATATGGACGAAGAAGAGGATAACAAATGCAACCAAATGTTTTAAGAATAGAATAATATGGTTGTTTATTGAATAACTCGAAATATGGAGAAACATTGGCAACAGCAGGAATACAGAGTCAATTTATAAGATAAGTGGCAGTTAAGAAAGCATCAACCCAATACTTCAATGGAAGTTTGGATTGTGCCAGAAGAGATAAACTAGTCTCAATGATATGTTTGTGCTTTCTTTCAGAAATTCCATTTTGTTTAGATGTATATGGATAAGTTAGGCGATGGAGGATACCATGTGTTTCAAGGAATTCTTTGAATGTAGTTGAAGTATATTATCCTCCATTATTAGTTTATAACTATTTTATTTTACAAGGGAATAAGTTTTCAACTAAGCACTTGAATTTAATAAAACACATAGTGACATCGGATTTGTGATGTAAAGTAAAGAGTCATGCAAAGCGAGAGAAATCATCAATGAAAAGCACATAGAATTTGCAACCACTTACAAAAGATATTGGTGAGGTCCACAAATCCGAATGGATTAAGTCCAAAGGAAATGTAGACCTACTATTTGACTCACTAAATGGAAGTTTGTGACTCTTGGACACTTGACAAGATTCACAAAGTTTATTGAACCTAGAGGAACCTAAGATAGACAACACAAAACTATTAACTAATTAATTAAGAACAGACTCAGAGGGATGGCCCAATCTTGAGTGCCAGACTTGGATTGGTGCTTTAACTTCTAGCAATGTAGTGAAAGATGGAGGAAAGATAGTCTTTGGTGATGATTTATTAAATTGAATGTGCTGCAAATAAATGGGGTACAAGCCTACTTCACTCGGTCCTTGGATGAGTGTCTCCTAGGTCAGCAAGTCCTTGACTAGTAAAAGAATGCAATGAGAATAAAATAACATTTGTTATCTTCACAGAAATTTTGAATTGACAGTAAGTTAGAAGAAGCATTGGGATATCTTAAAATATTTTTGAGTAGAAATTTTGATTTGGGAGAGGAAAATAATGAAGAACAAGTATGGGTGATATGCAAACCTCCTCCATTACCAAATTTTACCTTGTCTACAACCTAATATGGCTGCTATTGTAGAGTTAAGTTATCAAAATCAACTGTGATGTGATTGGTTACACCACTATCCAAATACCATGGCTATTCAACCGCCTGAGAAACATGGGATTGTGCTGCCAATGCTACAAGCTGAGATGGAGGATGGCGGCCTTGGTAGGAAAAGTTCATGTGATGATAGCAATCGAGTGCTTTGTGATTTGATTTCCCACATATCTGACAAGGTTGTTAGCTTGTAGAAAAGAGTTTATGATTGGTAGGGGACTTGGAGCTTTGCTAATAAGATGGTATTGAAGAGCTGTTGGGAAGCTTGGCTTGCGGTTAAAAGTAGTTCTGTTGCTGGAGAAATTTCTTCTTATTGTATTGTTGCTGCTTTGGCTTCTCGATGAAGAAAGCAATGCTACTGTTTGTTGCAACATGCTCAGTTTGTGTTTCAATAAGTTGCTCATAATTAAGTAATTAAGTTTGGAAGTCATCATTGCTGATTGTAGTATCACGAATCGCAAAGTTCAACGAGGTGATGAATGGATGATAAGCAAGATTTAGACCTCCCACTATATAGGAGATCAGATCCTCCTCATCTGCAGGTTTACCAATCGCTGCAAGTTGGTCAAACCAGCGTTTAGCTGTTAATAAATAGTCAAAGCAACTTCGAAACCCTTGGTTCAAAGTCTGAAGATGCCTCTTGAGATGTGAGATTCAAGATCGAGTGTGTTGAGCAAATCAATTCGCCAAGGTATTCTAGACTTGGTGAGAGGTGGTTAATCCATAAACCGTAGAAAAAACCTTCCAAGATAATGTGTGATTCAACCATGCCAAAATAAATTGGTCATTTTCCTGCCATAATAGATAGGCATGATTGCGATTAGATGTGGTCTTCCCAGTATCATCAACAATAAACTGGGGAGGATAGGGGTCTGAGTCATCAACAACGCTCAAGAGGTCATGGCTATACAATATTAGAATAAACTGAGTAGTCCAGTTGAGGTAGTTGGTGCCATTGAGTTTGACAAAGACCAATGGGGTGATATTAAGGATAACAAATGTAGTGGAGGATGCAATTGAAGAGACCATATAGGATCGAATGGGGTGAGCCAGAGTAGATTTGATACGAAGCTAGAAAAATTGAGGTGCATGGTTGGTTTAAGTGATCCTAGCTTGACATATATTCTTGTATTCATAATGATATTTACATATTTGAATACACATATAAGATAAGGGATTCGAAATACAAAGTTAAAGATTACAACAATTGGATAAAATGCAAACTATTATTCCTAGATTTACTGCATAAATTTTTGAACTAATTGAGGTTTATCTCTAGAGTCTTCAGATTCTGTTGTGTGCAGTATGTCTTTTCTAACTCTTCCCAACCATTCAATCGTAGATCTTTTGATGTGCTAGAATATATATATATATATATATATATATATATATGACCATTTTTGTGGATAGAAATATTAGCCAAATAACTGAGCTTCTCAATGCTCACCAAGCGAGATAATTAATATATGAGAAATAATAGTTGCAATCGTGATTGTGTAAGCATCGTGCGATCTTTTTAAAAAAAATAAATAAATATAAAATCCACATAAAAAAAAATAATTTTTTAATAATTGTCTATTCTTTTTTTCAAAATAATTGCGTGATACTTACGTACTCTATAATTATATGTAGCATTACTCATTAATATATAGGGCTAGCTTAAACAAAGTTCCTAATTAACGAGACAACTTCCTCTTTAGTTTTTTGCAAAATTATTCATGCGTGCATGCATGAATCCTTGGGTAAATTAATCAGGGAATTTTATGTATAATAAGGGAAAATCTCCTCATGATTGGGATCGTTATTTTGCACAGGTCGGCCTTAATTAATATTGGACCACTTTTCATGTGCCTAACTAGCTAGAGCCCTATTTTATTTTATTTTTATTTCCTATTTGCATTTGAGTTGAAAAGATTTATCAATTGAATCAGCCAAGAGTACTTAAATTCTGCATGTGATTCCAAAATGATCCCCATGGTTTCATAAAAAGCCAGGGTGTGGGTTTTATGCACATCAATCGTCATTGTCTTTAAAAAGACGAGTTTATAAATAGAATAGTTTTACATATAATTATAAAGTGTGTAAGTACCACGTAATCGCTTTAAAAAAGAGTGGAGTCTATTATTAAAAAATTAATTTTTTATGTGAGTCCTATTTACTTTACCTTTTAAGAAAAAAAAAAGATTGTATAGCGCTTGTGTACTAATCTACAGCTACAAATATCATTTCTCTTATAAGTATCGTGCTTGTTATGATATAGAGAGAGAGAGAGAGAGAGAGAGAGATCATGACAATATCTAGATCAAATATTGGTTTCGATCACTTATATATATATATATATATATATCATATATTGTCTCTTTTTGGTAAAACTAAGTCAAGAAATTCTTCCTAATTTTAATCATCTAATTTATAATTAGAAAGGCATATAAAACAAAATTAGGTATTGTTAATATATATAATGTTATTTATTTAAATAATGATTTAATAACAGTTGGCTTATATATATATATATATATGATCCGTCCTGGCTGCCAGGTAGGTATATATGATCATGTAAGCTAGCTAGCTGTCCAATATTTTCATGTCCTCCTCTCAGTTATATTATCTTATTCCTGTGAAAAATGCTCGATTGGCTTTTCGGCCTCCTAGCTATTACTTTTCCCTACTCATGTATAAAGCGTCCGTGCAGGCTGGCTCTAATGAGGATTTTCCACTATGCTGGGAGCTTTAAAATATAGTAAATTAGGTCATAAGCAATTCGGGGAGGTCGGCCTTTTGTTATTTTAGATCTGGAAAGCTGCTTATAAATTTGCATGCTAGCTTTATTTTGGGTTCTAACTTTTGTCAGCTAGCTTTTTATTCCTCGCGCGTTTTATTTCAATCATGAATTATTATTATCATCTACATATGGTACTCATGTATATTATATAGTTATGAATTATATATTATAATAAGGGCCCTTCTTGCCCATTAAAGAAATACACGAATAAGGGTCATTCTGATCAAGTTGAGAGATCAGGACGTCACCTATATTTTTTAAAGTGTGGTGTGTAGAAATGATGAATATAATTTTTTCTTAAGATACTGTTCATGAGAAAATAACAATATTTAAAGCATGCATAAACTTGATGGATGGGTACCCAAAGACATCTTATATACATTACAAGAAAAATGATTTTTTGCGTCACTTAAATTAGATGCAAAAAATACAAAATAGTTATCAAAATTTTTTTCGCAACTATTTTATATTTTTTACATCCAATTTAGGTGACGCAAAAAATACTATTTTTCTTATAGTGATATTCTTTGTGTCGTCACTTTTAATGATTTCGTTTCAAGCTTGCATATTATATATATTTATTTTTGTAAGCTAATTTTTATTAGTTAATTGAATCAATAAGAAAGCCAAACAATTTTTTCTTTGCTATTTGTTTTTTCCCTAATTTCTAATGTCATTAAATTTCTTTCTCTTCGCTTTTATAGTGTATCCTGTTGTCTTCAACATTTTATCCTCATATTTTGAATATTAATGTGATTAATGACCGTCAAATTGTTTGCTTTATTGGCGGGGCCATGGAAGAGAGATTACAGCTTTCCAGCGATAGGATTGATATCAACCACGATCAACAACTTCATGAATATTAATGATTTGTACCAGTTTTAAAATATATGAAGTCTCGTACTTTTGTAAAATTACTTTTTTTAAAAATAAAAAAAATAAAAAAATTACTTTTTTAGCGTAGGATTTATTTTTTTTCAAAGGATTTACATAAAGAGTTTTGTTACGTACAAGCAAATTTATATACTAATTTGCATATCAATACTGTTATATTCATATTCAAAATTCAAATTAGTACTATTTTCATTAAATTCTGACTTTTTGACTAATCATATTGGATGAGTACTACGCGTATTGACATACAGAATTGCTTATAATTAGATTTTTCCTTATAACAAGACTTGTAAAACTTAAACTTATGAGTTTTGCTACATACAAGTAAATTTGCGTGTCAATCTGCATACTAATATTTTTGTCTTCATATTCAAAATTCAAACTGACATCATTTATATTAAAATCTGACTTTCTGACTAATCATTTTGGATGGATGTGCATATTGATGCGTAAAATTGTTTACAGTTTCAGATTTTTTCAAACTTATATAATAAGGTACATAGCGCTAGCATTACTCAATTAACAACAATATAGTAAATATTTACATAGTTACTCATGTTGATCTTTTTCCTTCAATTATTGTTTTATTGTCGGCCGGCTTGCATATGCACGCCTGCACGAGAGAGGGGGGGGGGGGGGGGGGGGGGGGGGGGGGGGAGAGAGAGAGAGAGAGAGAGAGAGAGAGAGAGATAGAGATGCATTATTAATGCTCTTAATTTATTGTGCATATTTTGCAGGAGAAACTTCGGACGACAGCTACATGACATGCATAGTTTAATGAACATATATTAAACTAATGCTCTCTACAATATGTGAAGGAATATATAATATGAGTGGCCAAATATTATTAAATATCCTACTTGTTATGTTTGTCCATGTCTATGCATTTGGTTCTCTCTTTTTATTTTTAAGAACATGGCCTGCACCAGGGCTGTGTCCGGGTGTTGTTGGCCGGTAATCATATTTGAATCCATTAAGAGAATGTCTAACACCTTGCTGGCTCTTACCTATTGCCTTTAGTGCAACATCTGCTTCATGGTCTGGAAAAGCATGGCCAATGCCAGGGCTGTTGCCTGGTGCTGTTGGTCTGAAATCGTCTTTACGAGCTGATTCTGAGCCCCGGAAACTAATGCTGTGATTTGGTATCATGGGCGGGACAATTTCGTTCTTACTACTTGCCATAGAGCGATCAACAGTATTACTAGGAATGTGACTTAGGCGTGTAGCTGGCCGTGGATCATCATCTTGGCGAGGTGTGGAGTAATTGTCAAACGAGCGATCATTTTCTTTAATGTTACCGTCCTGCTTTTTTTCTGTTGACTTCATTTTCCTTCCCTCGATTACCAGAACTTCGTGGCAAGCAACTAGTACAAGAAGAGCAACACAGATATATAATGTGGTTTGGAAGTTTTCCATTTTTGAAAAAACGTATATATATGTATATAAGTGAACGGTTTTATTGTTTGAGAGAGAGATCGATGACACTTGAGAAATTTCAGGCAGTAGGAGGAAATATTAATGAGGAGGTGAAGAACAGAGCTAGATCAGGAGGAATTGAAGGAAAAACCCCACGATGACACGAGTTCTTGTTTCGTTTGGTATTTATATTATCTTGGAGATAATTCCCGGTTAAGGTCATAACCGCTAATTATTCTATAACTAAATATATTTACACACACACACACATACATAAATATATATATATATATATATGTATGTATGCGGACTGCACGATTACAAATTTGGATGGTTTGCAAGTTTTGGACTTTTAAAATGTTCCCTAGAGCATTAAATTAATCATAGATCTATGTAAATGGCATGGGGTCCCACCGTCCAAGATCTTTATCCAGAATTATATAATTTCCTTCTGCGTTGACCGCCCATGAACTATGTTGTGATCGTTAGTTTCATCTTTATCGATCTGTCGGCCTGTTATATATTGTTTTTCTTTCTTTCTTTCTTCCTTTCTAATTCTAATGAAATATAAATAAAGTAATACTCTAATAGTAGTAGAGTGCACAAATTAATTTAAAAATATAAAAAAATAGAATCTATTATTAAAAAATTAATTTTTTCATATATATTTCATATTTATTTACTTTTTTTAAAATAATTATACAGTGTATGCAAACTCACGATTACAACTATTATTTCTAATATAAATAAATCAAACTAATGAAAAAGACCCTAGCTAACCACACATGATGACTCGCACAAGCACAAGCTAGCTAGCTAGCTACAAGATTAATAATGCACGTCCTTCACCAATATTAATTCATGAGGATCAGGCCGACCTTTCATCAAGCTTAATTAAGATCGATCTGATCATCAGTTGCCACGGCCATCATGTATTTAATCAATTATTCTTAATTTCAAAAGTATGGCTAAAGAACTTAATGATAAGATTGTTAAGTTAGAATGACAAGTAGTAAACTAATGACTTTATTCGATCGGCCTCAATCGATCACCCACCACCGAAAGGAAATAATGCCCCAAAAAGCTAGCTAGGGATTCTCTCTGCACGCTCCACTTACAGATGAATGGTACGTATTATATCATGGGCTGGGTGGTTGGTGTATAAGCTTAGAACTGATCTCTTGGCCCCCCCCCCCCCCCCCCCCCCCCCCCAAAAAAAAAAAAAAAGAAACCAACGAAAAACATCTCATGTCCATTAATTATTACCAAGAAGAAATGAAGGGTCTCTGCACTGATCTCTACTTAATTTGAACTTAAATTCTCTCTGTTTATAACTAGCATGTTATAAAATGTACTATAGTCATGAGTGGCCATTAAATAGCTAGCTAGTAATGATTCCTGGAAGTGGAAATTAATACACCATGCTTTAGGGACAATAACTCCAGCTTCTGAGATCAAATGTTTCGTGAGACCCTTGTATATAGAATCAGCAGTGGAATAATATATAACACTGATCAACCCTAAATTACGCTTAAAGTAATGTATTTTCGACCCAATTATAATATCATATCAACCTGCATTCACATGCATGGTCTATATTAATTAATATTATATCTCAAATGTAGAAAATAAATCGGCCGTTTTTTACTCGATCACGTATGAGTTCATCGCAGCCTCGACAATGCGCTCCAACTCAATATATGCTGCATGCATAATCTCTCTCTCTCTCTCTCTCTCTCTCTCTCTATATATATATATATATATATGCTTCTAATTTAACCCGAGTAATCCACAGATCAAAATCTCATGAGAATCCCAGCCAGCTAACAAATCGAGACATAATATAACAAAAATATGGTTCCAGTGGGACCAAAATATAACAAAGAGTAATGCTACATGACGCAATCAATGAGTACACAAACGTTGTGTAATTATTTTAAAAAAAGAGTCTAGTACTATTAAAAAACTAGTTTTTTTCAATGTCGGTTCCATCTTTACTCATTTTTTTAAAGGGTTTGTGCAATGTTTGTGCATTCTATAATTGTAAATATCATTTTTCTATAATAAAAATATTTAAAAGAATTAATTAAAATTAAGTTATAGTTGGAGCCTTTTGGGCTATTGATCTTATGAGGTTTACACGTCCAAAATGAAACAGTACTCAAAAGCACTACCAGCAGCTAGCTAGCTAGTGCAAACGTGAATTAATCATGATTATAATTTGAACACAAATGGAAATGCTCCATGATTACTGATGGATGGTTAATTGTCACGAGTAATTTTAGTAATTTTTCCTTTCGAGGTTTAGGTTTGACTCTTCAATATTTACGTTTGGCGGATATTTCACCAATATATAATAGGAATGCATGTGCCACTTATCATGAGTTTGATTCTTTCACTCCAAAGGCAAGATTTTCTCCATAATATAAGTTCACATGATACTTCTACTCGATCACCCAAAACAATACGGCGGGCCAATATCTGAGTAGTGGAGCCAATAAATCGGGTAAATCGAATTTTAAGAACAAGTAAAGTATCATGAGGCACACGTGCTATATGTTATTTACTTTTAATTATAACTTCTCATTCCAATATAAATTTTCCTTAATTTGTATTCTTGTAGAGGCTGATCTTGTGACAGTACTCAACAAATTAAGTTTGGACGTATATATATATATATAGAAACAGACACGTACATCCCAGCCCATGAGTACTTTCGATCGATGGGATGCAGTACTGATCACGATCAATCGATTCTTATTGCCCATGCGTGCTAGGGACGGGATGCACCAATCCTTTATGTCAATGGTTTGCGAGTGTGCTTCATACTGTTTAGTTTGCATGCTTTTTTATTAGAATAAGGAAAAACCATTGTCGAGGATAAAGAAATCAGTCAAAGTCAAACGCAGCAGTACAGCCACCCATGCAAGCCCATTGGAGGCCCCGACCACTTCCTTTTGTCACAAATGTATGTCGTTATTAGTATTAGTTTTTAGTCGAATAAGTCAAATCAAGCTGCTAGCAAATGATTATAGCTCCAAAGTGCTTTCCCTCAACCGCAGCCGGTCCCCTCCATTTACATTTAGATTAATGGTATTTGGAGTCCTATTCAAGAATCTTGGAAAAAAATTAAGGACTCTAAAGACTTCTGCGTGGTTGGCTCCTCCAACAGGGGAAGCCCCTCGATCGCACTGAACTAATTAATTAAATATATCTATGTAGATATATATTTAATATGCAGCAAAGAACAAAGAGAATAATTTGATTCTCGATCGGTTGTGCTAGGCTGTAGTGCACAAGCTAGCATTAACTTCGATGGGTGATTTTTAGTGGGTGGTCATGAGTTTAATAAAAAATGAAACAAGCCAGAAACGTACGTGCGACGGTCGCTCGATCGTTTGTGTGATATTGATTTTGGCCGAAAGGGAAGAGGATCTATATGGTATCTTTTCAAAGAATCCCAACGGTTAAAGTTCTTGATCTGCAATATGTAATATTTGATCAGCAGTACTATATAAGTCCAAGTTCGGGGGAGTACGCGCGTATAATTTTTTTCGTATTTAATTGACAATGCACAAGGAAGAAATTAAGCTGTAAGAAAGCTTGGAAGAGATCGCATAAAAGAGATGCATGCTATATATATATATATATATATATAGATCTCAGGGTTAAAAATGAGAAAGCTGGGAGATCAACGTAAGACATGCATGTTAAGTCTACCATGCAGCTAGCTGCACATTGGCACGGTGCATAAGATGCTTTGGTAATGATTTAACAGTGGAATTCCTAACGAATATGGGATGTTGATGCATGCATGCAGTAAGTATATAGCTAGCTATAGCTTATGATCATAATATATATATGTGTGTGTGTGTATGCATATATCATGTATGTATATCTGAGAGTGATATTATTATCATGAAAATTAACTAGTGTCGATAAATGTTCATTCGAGCGGTCAACTAGATACGCGGTATAGTACTTCAATTTTTTTTTATCAGTAGTCGACATTCAAATGCATCCCAGTACTTCATGTTCAACCCTCTTCCGATCGAAACTTGTTTCTCGATCTGCTTCTCAATATCGATCGTTGAATATACAAATAGTTAAAAATTCAAATGATCCATAATGTAGGATATTCGTTTGCGTGGGACACGGAACATTTCAGACTTTTAGTGTCGTAGGGATTTTTTACTTTTTAGCTGATCTTTAAGTTATGAATTCGTAGGCAATTAGTTTTGACGAATATTTATAACTTTTCGACGACTGATCACTTTTTCCTTCTAATTTATATAGCTTTGATATTCCCATATATAACTAAACAAACAGATCGAAAATGATGCCCTTATATATTCTTGGCTTTTTTTCGCCTTATCTATAGTTCTCTTAATTTATTATCAAGATCGATCATCACTGTAAATGTACTCACGAACACACGTGAGTACATTTCATTTTCATCGATCAAATTTTTCTGGCGGTGTTTTTGTGCGTACTTGCTCCTCGCGGCCATTATTAATATATATACATATACATATATATATATAAAATACTTGTTCTGTGCGCATACGTACGTACGTACGTACGTACATACATGCATGAGTTAATACACATTAATAATCCTCCGAGACGACTATATATATACGTCATTTTTATGTGGAAACCTTCACGTAAATAATGCATGCAAATATGCTAAATGATCTTACAGTAAATGATCATGACGGCTTATACTCACGATGATATTGTATGTATATTGTAGGAGAATGGATCTAAGTCATCCGATTACTCAAGTATTCCAAGAAATCAAAGAAAGCTCAAGAACGCGAATAGAAAGGAAAAAGTAATCTTCTGTTAAAGTAAGAATTCGTCACACTACTATATACAAAGTAGTTCAGCTATATATTTACAAGGGAAGAAATACATGTGCAGTACACGTGCATTAAAGTAAATTGACAATTAAGGGTATTGTAAAACTAACTATTTACAATAATTGTTTATACTTCAATAGTCCCCCTCAAGATGGAGTGTGAATATTGAGAACACCCATCTTGGAAAGAAGATATAGAAACTGATTAAGAGGCAAGGCTTTGGTGAATGCATCTGCTAGTTGATGTTGAGAGCTGACATGTAGAGTTCTAAGCACCCCAGATTGTATCTTCTCTCGAACCAAATGACAGTCAATTTCTATGTGCTTAGTTCTCTCGTGAAAAATAGGACTTGCTGCTATGTGAATTGCAGTTTTACTATCACAAAATAGCAAGGCTGGAAAATCATGAGTAATCCCAAAATCTTGAAGTAAAGCAATTAGCCAAGTTAGTTCACAAGCAGTGGAAGCCAAGACTCTATATTCAGCTTCAGCTGAAGATCTGGAAATAGTATTTTGCTTCTTGGATTTCCAAGAAATTAAAGAGTCACCCAAGAACACACAAAATCCAGTCACTGATTTTTTGGTGTCTGGACAAGTTGCCCAGTCAGAATCTGAAAAAGCTTTCAGTTGTAATGAAGAAGATGATGGCAGAAAAATTCCCTGACCAGGTGTAGCTTTGAGATACCGTAAAACATGATACTCTGCATCCAAGTGTGTTTGAGCAGGTTTATCCATGAATTGACTTAAAGTTTGAACAGAATAAGCCAAATCAGGTCTTGTTATTGTCAAGTAGAGCAACCTCCCCACCAATCTTCTATAAACTGTGGGATCTTCCAAGAATGATGAATCAGTTTTTGTCAAACGCAGGTTAGAACTCATTGGAACTTTGGCTGGTTTACAACCAAGAAAACCAGAATCAGCCAATATTTCTAAGGCATAATGCCTTTGACATAGTGAAATTCCTTTAGAAGTTCTGGCCACTTCTAAACCAAGGAAAAATTTAAGATCTCCAAGATCTTTAATCTGAAAAGCACTATGAAGAATGGATTTTATGTTTTGGACAGCTTGAAGATCATTGCTAGCCACAATCACATCATCAACATATACCAAAAGTGCAAGAAAAACTGAACCAGAAACTTTAGTGAATAATGAATAGTCACATTTGGACTGTTTAAATCCATGCTGTAAAAGGCAATTAGTGAGCTTGCAATACCATTGCCTTGATGCCTGTTTTAAGCCATATAATGACTTAGTTAACTTGCATACCCGAGTCTCCCCCTTATTTCCATACCCTTAAGGTAGGGTCATATACACCTCCTCATCCAAATCTCCATGCAAAAATGCATTATTTACATCCAACTGATGTAAATACCAATTCCGAGAAGAAGCAACAGCTAGTAAACAACGTACGCTTGTAAGCTTGGCCACAGGAGAAAAAGTGTCAATAAAATCCAACCCCTCTTGTTGAGTGTACCCCTTTGCTACAAGCCTAGCTTTATAATGTTCAATGGTCCCATATGATTTATATTTGATTTTGTACACCCATTTACAGCCAATGGGATGTTTATCAGGAGGCAAGTCAGTAAGTACCCATGTGTTATTTTTCTCAAGAGCAAATAATTCTGCTTTCATGGCCTCTTGCCAATGAGGAATTTTAATTGCTTGATGATAGAATTTAGGTTCAAACTGAGATGAGATATTAATGGTGAAAGCACCATGCGTAGAGGAAAGTTTGTTATAAGAAAGATAAGTAGACAAAGAATGAAGAGTACTTACCTTGAGAGAAGCTGCTACAATGGAAGAATCAAAGTTTGATGAAGAATAAGTGATTAAATCACAATGATATTGCTGCAAATATTGTGGTGGATGTTTAATTCTAGTAGATCTTCGAATAGATGGATTATTGGTAGAAGGATGAGAATCTGAAATTTGTTGAAACTGATCAATGGATACAGAATCTGAATTTTGATGTGAAACAGGAGGCATATTAATCACAGTAGGTGAGTCAGAAACAGTAGGAATGTCAGAATTTTCTGGATTATTAATGGGATAGCAAAAATCAGGTGTATTAGAAAGAGGAATGGGAATGACAAAAGAATCTAAAGAAACTGATTTAGGATCTAAAGAGAGAGTATTTCTGTTTTTATAAGGGAAGAGATGTTCATAGAAGATGACATCCCTGGATAGAAAAACAGATTTGGAGTGTAAATCATACAATTTGTAACCTTTGACACCAAAAGGATAGCCCAGAAAAATACATTTCCTAGCTCTAGAATCAAATGTTGATCTTTGAGAAGCAAGAGTGCTAGCATAGCATAAACAACCAAACACTTTTAAACTGGAATAATTGGGTTTTTGAGAAAAAATGAGCTCATAAGGAGATTTTTTAGACAAAATAGGAGTTGGTAACCTATTTATTATGAAAGCTGCTGTTAAAACACAATCACCCCAAGGGGTAAATAGGCTTGAAATCTCAAGGCACGTGCAACTTCTAGTAAATGCCTATGTTTTCTTTCTACTATCCCATTCTGTTGAGGAGTGGCTACACAACTCTTTTGATGAATGATGCCTTTAGCAGAAAAATATGAAGACATATCAAATTCTAAACCATTATCACTTCTAAGAATTTTAACCTTAGAACTAAATTGTATTTCTACAAGAGCAATGTAAGAAACAAGTTTGGTTCTAGTTTCAGATTTGGTTTTCATTAGATACACCCAAGTGGCTCTTGTAAAATCATCAACAATGGTAAGAAAATATTGAAAACCATCTAGAGTAGGAGTAGAGAATGGGTCCCATATATCACAATGGATTATTTCAAAGGAACAAGAAGTACGAGATTCACTATGTGGAAAAACCAATCTTGATTGTTTTGAATAATGACATACATCACAATTTGTATGTCTAGAAGGAGTTACATCAGAAAAGGATCTATGTATCAGACTTTGTTTCAGAAAAGCAGGATGACCTAGGCAATAATGCCATAGGTCCATACCAACAGAATTAGAATTACAACTTGATGTTGAAAAAGATTTACTAGAATCAAGTACATCAGATATAAATGCTTTATTGTGCAGCAAATAGTAAAGACCACTTCTTTCTTCACCCAAACCAATCGTCTTCCATGCATACAGGTCCTGAATGAAGCAAAATTTGTTTAAGAAGATTAGACAACAATTAGAAGAATGGGTAAGTTTACTAGCTGAGAGGAGATTAAAGGAAAATGAGGGAACACACAAGACATTGTTAAGAACCAAAGAATCTCAAATTTTAACAACTCCTGTGTGTGTAATTGGTGCTTTGTAACCATTTGGTAATGTAACAAAAGCTGATTGAACAATTGTGTAAGAGGAAAGAAGTGACACTGAGCTAACCATATGATCAGTAGCTCCAGTGTCAATAATCCATGGAATATCAAGATATGAATTATATTTCTTAGCAGAAAATAAGCAAGGATTGAAAGTCAGATTGGAAAGAGATTTACCTGACTGATTGAAAAAGGACTGGGGATTTTGCCGAGATGTGGTATCTACTAAATGAACTTAAGCAGATTTGTCAGTGGAGTTATGCATTTCAAGCAAAGAAAGTAACTGTTGACATTGTTCTTGAGTAAATGGTATCTCACTAACTTGTCTATCCTGTGAAATATTACCAGACAAATGACCATCGACAGAATTGAGTCTAGGTTTATTGTTCTTGTAGCCAAGAGGGTACCCATGCAGTTTGTAACACTTTTCTTTTGTGTGTCCTGTCAGTCCACAATGACTACAAATGGGCTTCGATTTTTGAAAAGTCTTGAATCTTGTACCAGATTTCTGAGAATCATGTGTTGTAGATGCCAAAACAGTGGAGTCCAGATTTGAAGATTTTGGAACATGAAGACTACGATGACGTTCCTCTTGTAAAACTAAAGAGAAAACTCTGTTTATGGGTGGCAAAGGGTCTAGCAATAGAATTTGGGCTCTAACATTAGAATATGTATCATTAAGCCCCATCAAAAACCGCATCACAGATTCTTGTTGTTGGTATTCTAATACTGCTTTCAATATACCACAATTGCAATTAGGACCACAACCACAATTCAACAATGGTCTAAAATTGGACAATTCATCCCATAAAGTTTTCAACTGAGTATAATAGTCACTTACAGACATGTCCTCTTGAAGCAAAGAGGAAATTTCTTTCTGAAGTTGAAAGATCCGTGGCCCATTCGACTGTGAGAACCGTTCTTTGAGATCAGCCCATAGTGCAGCAGCCGTATCAATGTAGATGCAACTTGCTGCAATATTCTTGGAAACAGAATTCAGAATCCAAGAAAACACCATATCATTGCAACGGAGCCAAGCATCATACGTAGGGTTAGACGAATTCGGAGCCAAATTCAAGCTACCTTCAATAAACCCTAAGAGCAATCCGCATGGATCTGCTCCAAGAATTGTAATTATCACCAGTGAGCAATTGAGAAACCAGAAGCAGACCTGGATTATCACCATGATGAAGAAAATACGGACTAGCAGAGTTGTCCATGAGATTTACACTAGGAGGAGAAACAGAGGACTCAACCATTGAGAGAAAAAAAATTAGAACTCAAGAGAGAAATTCTTCTGATACCATGTAGGAGAATGGATCTAAGTCGTCTGATTACTCAAGTATTCCAAGAAATCAGAGAAAGCTCAAGAACACGAATAGAAAGGAAAAAGTAATCTTCTGTTAAAGTAAGAATTCGTCACACTACTATATACAGAGTTGTTCAGCTATATATTTACAAGGGAAGAAATACATGTGCAGTACACGTGCATTAAAGTAAATTGACAATTAAGGGTATTGTAAAACTAACTATTTACAATAATTGTTTATACTTCAATATATATGCTCATGATATTGGGTCAAAAGTAAGTCATCAGCACGCGGCATGGTCTAATTGGTGAAACATTTGGTAAATTATATATGGACATCGTTTAATTTCAAGATATAAATGTGGGTACTGGGTGCATCAGTAAAAGATATTTGACATTAATCAATTGTTTCCTTCAATTGGCGGCTGAAAGACTAACCGGATTTGGACCAATTGAGCTAGCTAGCAGCTAGCTTGTCACTAATTATATATATTTATAAACGAATCTCTTCGATCGTAGTATCATCGATCGGGTAGTAGTGCAATAAAAATAAAATAAGAAATATTTGAAGAACCATGAGATCATTTCATTGAATACCATTTTCTTTTTTATTGAAACCAAAAAGTACAACGCCTTATTCATGTATGCACACACTATTTGTACTAAAGTTACAGACAAGTAGATCGTAGTTATGACATCGGTAAATTGGTCCAAGACGTACATCACCAGTATTATTTATGAACACAGAGAACGAAGCAATTTCCAGCAGCATGCATGCTACAATATCGATCTAGACGCATGGAAGACTATAGAAATAGCCTTAGTTTTGAATTGAATGTCCGACACCAGGGCTGTGGCCTGGAGTTGTGGGCCTGAAGTCAACGATCCCATGACCTGGAGGAGGAGGCGGCTGAGACGAAAATACACGTTCGGCGGGTGGTGGTGGTGGAGGATGAGACGCTTTAGCAATAATTGGTTCTTTTGACGTTGTTTCGTCACCATGCAACTTACCAGTACCATGATTGATAGTAGTTTCCATTTCATGGATTTTATTTTGCGGTTGGGAGTCGTTATTCTTCGACACAAGCAAACGCCTTCCCTGGATAAGCTGACTTCCTTGGAACAAAAACAAAGCAAGGAAAAGGAAAACAGAGATATTTAACTTGTTCTGGGCCATTTTATATAGAGGATATAACAGTGAATACTGAAAGACAAAAGTGATACGAGGTAGCTAGGGAGAGACAGGGAGTTCTAAATTAGCAAACAAGTGAATTGCCTAATGCCTAGTGTTCAAACTAAACAGGCAAGTCGCTTAATTTAGCTATAGCTAGCTAGAGTACTTTAAATCAGCTAATTAAGCAAGTTGACCAATACTTAAACCAACTAAGAATGTTCCTAAATCCTCGCCTCTGTGGGTTATTTATAGGGCTCCTAGAGGGCAAGTGGGTACACCAAACCAGTGGTCGACGTTTGAGTACTTACAATTAATGGCGATTTTTAAATCTCTCTCTCTCTCTCTCTCTCTCTCTCTCTCTCTCTCTCTCTCTCTCTCTCTCTCTCTCTCTCTCTCTCTCAACATAATAGCCTGTAAAGTGCATAGCTTGGTTCGTTGAATCGCCTGTGATCAACAGTTTGCATGTGCCCATGCAAACCGTTCATTTGCATATATGTGTTCGTATTATCATGTTATTTTAATCGAAACACTACCAGCTAGGAGAGCAATACATTCATGTAGAACATCCATGCATGGACTCATGTGGAGCTGGACGGCTCGATGCGAGTAGTGGCGTTAGGCGAAAACTCACAATTGATCATGTTAATATAATATATTAATATAATAGTAGTACTACTAGACTAAATCTCATATTAAGTTAATATAACATATCAGAAAATTATTTCTAATCATCATTCTACCCAACATTTGTTGATATATTATTTTCAATAGATGATATATTATTTTCTTGTGACGTAGCTAATTATCGAAATAAAAGAATTTTAGTTACATGATGATTAAGTACTATATTATAGCATATTTTCAATAATATAATCAAATTATTTTAGAGCTTCTTTTAACACTTTTGGTTCTAAAACCGAATATAATCCATATATAGTTTAGAAATTAATTTGAAGTCCTTTAAAATTATTCCATTCATCTTTTCTCATATAAACTGTCTCAAACAAGCTAGTATACTTAATTTCTATCATGCGCGAGGGTGGTTTTTCAACAATTAGTGTCAGTTTTTTTTTTTTAATAAAAAAAATAGAAGTACAAAATTATAAATCTAGGGGGCCGGACTCAGTTTTTTAGCCATTCATGCATGGTAGATGCGAATATTATTCGGGTTCAATACTGGCCTGTTCAAAGTAGTAATCATTATATATATATATATGGCGACAAGTACTAGAATATTGTAATGTTAGGGTTAGTACTCATACATATATAATTTTAATATAATTATTATTTTAAAAATATTTATTTCACTTTAATTCAATCACATCTACCGTTCAAAAATATTGGAAAGTTACTTTTATAATCATAATTATGTTAAAATTATTAAAAAGTTGCAACTCTATTATTTTTGTACAATATATATATATATACACAAACTAATTAGATGTATGTTGGACGACATGTTGGGTGCTCTTAGTCCCCGCCACCATCCTAGCTTTCTACCAAAAAAGGCATGGTTCTTTAACTTTAATTTTTTTTTTTTTTTCCCTATATTGTTCTCCACTTCCTAGCTTCACGCGAACTTTTATTAAGATTTGCAGTCATGAGCAATGCCAGATTTCCATCAACATATATATACCTGATCCTCTGCCGATCCCCATTACCTTCTGTACCTTGCAGCTAGCTTTTAGAATAATAGATGTTATTTCTTCAAGTGTCTAGCGGTTGGAAGTAGACGGGTAAAAAGCTTTCAACAGCTTAATTTTCTTACGTCTTTAGAGCCCGCACAAGGGTTAATTAATAAGATCAATAACGTCCTTACAAGAAGGGGCCGGAAGAGCTAGGCCACTCATGTCGACCGCTGCGTACGTATGATATTCTTGCAGCTGATCATATCACACTATTAGAGTCTTGTAGCTAGAACTCTAGGATTTGAAAGATAAAAATCACACAAGGCAAGGAAAATAACTTTGACATAAAAGTTCGTCGGACCCAGCTAGCTCTATGGAGCTGGGTCATCCTCCCTCAAACTAAGCACACGAGATCGATCGAGAGTGCGACATGATTGATGTATAATCGCATGTTCGATCCATTTTTAGCATTTTAGGGAGTTGTGTTGCTCGGTTTTTCTTCTCATTTGACAACGTTTGTATTTCAAATTAAACTCTGTTATTGCATGTTCATTTGACGCTAGCTAGTGAATTGATATGCAATCTCATAATCTTAGCAAAAGATAATATTGATATTACCCTTAAGATAGCCCGAACATAATTTTTAATATCATGTGTAGAAAGGTCGACCGTCCACGATTTGAGGAGACATCAATTAGAGCAAGTGGAAGCATGCATGCATGGCAGACACAAAAAGCTGAATATATGTATATATAGTAATAGGCCAATTGATAGATGACGGTGCAGATAAATTTCTTATGTACTTAAAGTATAAAAGCCTCTATATATTAGGGAATTAAAAAAGAATGTATAAAATTAAGCCGCACCCGAAGAAGCAGCTAGCTAGCTAAAACACTAAACCCGATCGATGATCGTGAGATCCTAGTAATTAATGAAATCCGAAAAAGGGTCGACCCTTATAGGATCTCGCTTTTGCTCAAAATTAGAATTTAGTTTGTATTAATTTATTATTAGAAATCAAAACTCCAAACAATAAAGAACAATTGGAAATTTGCGAGACCAGTTAGCTTTGTTAAAGAAGGTAGAAAAAGTTAAACTTGAACCATATATACCCAATAACGAAAGTTATAGTGGCTTGACCGCCTCTCAACTCCGGCCAACCTCTAAATATTAGAATTATAATCACACAACTAAGCCCTCGTGGCTAGAAAGGAAAGGAAAAGTTGGCAGCAGCTTACACCCAATTCTTTGGAGATTCTTTTATTCTCTCTCTCTCTCTGATCTCTCTCTCTCTATATGTGTGTGTGTATATATATATTGGCCATTAATGGTCAGCTTTGAAGATTCTTCACTCTCTCAAATTATGGCTAATAAACTGGTCGACTGCCGACATGTCCACATGCAGAAAAGTTGAGCATAATAGAGATAAAAAATTTCCAACAAGTCTTAAATTAAGTTAATGCTTTTTTATGTAATGTCTTAACATGTTATATCTAATAACATGGAATTCAGATATATTCTATCTACCTCTCTTTTCGTTAAGCTTAACCACGGTCATAAGACTTTGGCCTCGATCTTTAACACTGTGAAATTATCACTTATACATCTGAGAAGTTTAAATTAATAGGAATAGATAGTTTTAATTATTTGTATTATATTTTTAGCATTCTTCTTTTACATGTAAGTCAGTCTTCCTTAATTAGTACACCCAACATGTAGAATATTTAATTATATAAATAGAATAAAATATAGAATCATGACTCAAATTTAGGACTTTTACTCTAATAACATGAAATCATGTTTAAAAAAATTTAAATTGATAAAAAGATATATATATATATATATATATATATTATATTCTTAACTAACGCATATTGACGGTTTGCTGTCGAGCTCGTGGGTTCATATGCCCTAAAAATTTTTTAAAACAAAAACCTAATTAACAACCAAGCAAACTATCACACAAGGCTAAAGCCAAGCCCAAATTGTGCAGGCGAAGCTGCTTTATCTAGAGGCTGGCCCAATACTTGCTGCAGTGCCTAATAGAACGCATTAATTAATCTCCATAAACGAAATAATTTATTATATTTTATCAATAAATTTATCAATCATTTAATATCACATCAAAAAATAATAAAAAAATAAATAATGAATAGATTTTTTTTTAAAGTAGTGCAAAAAAGAAAGGTCCTTTATTTTATTTTAGTCTTATCTCTAATTAATTAGCAGTTAAAAAAAAAACAGGGTGATCCGAAGAACAGAGAGATACACCCCATCATAATGCACGATACTATTCCTACCTCTGAGTATTTATAGTCGTCATTTTATGAGGTGGAAGCTAATTGCACGTGAGTAATGCATGCAAATGTGCTAAGTACTATATCTTACGTACGTATGGAACTAGATCGATCATTGACGTACGTACCGGTACAGCTACCAAGATCGGCGGCATGGTCTTGTTGAAATTAGATCGATGCTGCATGTTCTCAATCAGTGCAAGTACTTATGGTTGTCTAATTCCGTACGTGCATGGTACTAGCTGAGCTTATAAGATTAACCCGATTTGGACGATTGCTAACTAGTCACTGATGTTAATTATAGAGCGCCTCAATTGTCTGCACAGTAGTACTTACTCAAAGTCGCAGACATTAATTACAAGCAACAGGAATAACTTTAACCCTACAGATCATACATATGCATTTAATTGGTAAATCGATCCAGTACCACACTAGTAATATTTATAAACACACAACATATTAAGCCATTTCCTTCAATATGCTTGCATGCATACTTACATCTAGACATGCATGCAGGAATGAGTGCTATATATAATATAGGAATAGCTCTAGTTTTGAATGGAATGCATGGCCGGCACCATGGCTGGGACCTGGACCTCTGGGCTTAAGTCAATGATTTCATGACCTGGGGTGCTGTACAATTCTATTTTTCTTTAGAATTCTTTGCCAAGATTGCTAAGAAACTTGTACGTAGGAAAATAGAAAAACAGTAATTAAACAATAAGAAAGAATACGGAGAATGTGGCTTACCTGCTAACCATGCTGACAGCAGAAGTCAAGTCTGGATTAGAGTATATCATAGCATATATGATACTTCCAACTATGCTTGCATATGGAATTTTATCCATAAATTCCCTCTCTTCATCAGTTTCTGGTGCTTGAGAAACTGATAATTTAGAATGTTGCCCTATAGGGGTACCAACAGTCTTTATTTGATTCATACCAAATCTATTTAAAATTTTGGAAATATATGCCTTTTGAGATAGGTAGAGAAGCCTTTTATTCCTTTTCTTACTATCTCCATTCCCAAAATTCTTTTAGCAGGGCCTAGTTGTTTCATTTCAAATTCTGATTTCAATATGCATTTAACTAGATCAATCTGAATTTTATCCTTACAAGCAATTAACATATCATCTACATAAAGCAGTAGATAAATTGGAGTTTCTTCAATTTTCTTGTAATATTATACATAGCTATCATAATTACTTCTATTGAAACCAATATTAATCATATGGGAGTCAAACCTTTTATACCACTGTCAAGGAGACTGTTTAAGTCCATTCAGTGATTTTTGTAGTAAACGCACTTGACTCTTAGTGGTTTCAATTGTGAATGCTTCCAGTGGTTGCATGTATACAACTTCTTCAAGTTCTCCATGCAAGAAAGTTGTCTTTACACCTAGTTGTTCCAAATGCATGTCTTGATGAGCAACAAATGAAAGTAACAGTCTTATTAAACTGTGTTTAACCACAAGAGAAAAGATCTGTTTATAATCCACCACCTCTCTCTGTATAAATCCCTTTGCTACCAACCTAGCCTTGTACCTAGGTAGCTCAATCCTTGGTATGCCTTCTTCTTCTTCTTTTTAAAGATCCACTTGGATCTAATAAGTTTCTATTTTTCTGGTTTTGGAACTATTTCCCATGTTTGGTTTTTATTTAAAGATTCCATTTCTTCTTGCATTGCATGCATCCATTTTTCAACCTCTTTACTAGCCATGGCCTTTTTAAAAGACCTTGGCTCTAACTCAATTATTTCATCAGCAACAATTAATGCAAAAGCTATTAGTTCAGCTTGCCCATACCTCTGAGGTGGTCCTATAACTCTTCTTTCTCTGTCTCTTGCCAGATTATAAGAGTTTTCTCCACCTTAAGTTTTATATTCTGTGCTTATACTCTCAATTTTTATTTCTTGATTATCCTGATGACATGGAGAATCTATTGATTTCTCCACCACAAGTTGCATATGAGTACTGGTAGGTCGCTGTCCTAAATTTTCTGGATTAGATTTTTGTCTTGCCCCTCATTGAAGGTCACATCTCTACTAATAATACATTTTTGTGTCCTAGGTTCATCGATCCATAGCTTATAACCTTCAACACCATCTAGGTAGCCCACAAAAATGCACTTAAGTGCTCTAGATTCTAACTTGTCAGTTTTAGTATGTGCATAAGCTACACATCCAAAAACTCTTAGATGGTCATACATAGATGGTTTTCCAGACCATATCTCTTGTGGTGTTTTAAAGTTTAAAGCTGATGAGGGACATTTATTTATCAAGTGAACTGTTGTGGTGGCAGCTTGAGCCCAAAATGATTTTGGTAATCCTAAGGTTGACAGCATACACCTCACTTTCTCCAAAATGGTTCGATTCATTCTTTTGGCCAAACCATTTTGCTGAGGGGTTTCCCTCACTGTTTTATGCCTAGCTATTCCCTCCCTTTTATAGAAAATATTTAAATCATTGGATAGATATTCTAGGCCATTATTTGTCCTTAACCTTTTAATTTTCCTGCCAACCTAATTTTTAACTAGAGTTTTCCATTCTTTGAACTTGGCAAAAGTATCACTTTTATTTTTCAAAACATATAACCATACATTCCTTGAGTAATCATCGATAAGGGATAAGAAATACCTTACCCCACCATGTGAGTTGACCTTTGTTGGCCCCCAGAGATCTGGGTGAATTTAATCCAAGGTTTGCTTGGTTTGGTTTATTGCTAGTTTGAAACTGACCCTTGTTACCTTTCCAAAAATACAATCCTCACAGAAAGGTAGTTCTCCCAACGTTTCTTCCTCGGGCAAACCTTGTTTTTGTAGTTCTTGAAGACCCTTTTGACTAATGTGTCCTAGTCTCAAGTGTCATAATCTAACATTGTCTTCTTTTTTATTTTGCACAGGTGATGCCTCACCAATGACAGTTTTGCCTACCAGCGTGTACAACCCATTTTTTATAAACCCCTTCATTACAATCAAAGAACCCTTGGCAACTCTCAGTGTTCCAGATTCTGACTTGAAAATATAGCTAAAATTTTCAAGCATTCCCAGTGAAATCAGATTTCTCTTTAATTCAGGTATGTATCTTACTTCTTGTAGTAACATTTTCATACCATCGAACATTTTTAGCCTAACAGACCCAATGCCCAAAATCTTACATGTTTTATTGTTAACAAGAATTACAGATCCTTCATCCAACTCTGTCAATGTTTCAAACAATGATCTAGAGGGGCACATATGGAATGAACATCCTAAGTCTAGGATCCATTCATTTCTTGAGTCAACTTCTGAAACATTCAAGACCTCAACACTATCATACCCATCAAGTACCACTGCTGCATTTCCATCTTTCTTAGACTTATTTTCCACATTCTGTTTTCTTTCAAGACAATTCCTCTTGAAGCGTCCTTCTTCATTGCATGTGAAGCATTTTAATTTCTTCCCTTTTGATTGTGATCTTTCCTTTGATCTTTTCTTTTTATTCTTCCATTTATGGTTCTATTTTTCTGGTTTGCCCCTAAATATCAAACCTTCTCCAATTTCAGTTTTGATCTCTACCCTATTGTGTAGTTCCCTCGAGTGCAGTACAGATTGTACCTCTTCTAATGACAAACCCTCTCTACCATACATCATGGTTTCTTTAAGGTTTGCATAAGAAGAATCTAAAGAACTAAAAAGCAGAATAGCTTGATCCTCATCATCCATTTTTATGTCTTTGTTTGCAAGGTCCAAGATGATCTGTTAAACTCATCAAGATGTTCTTCCATAGGCATACCTAGAGCCATTTTGAAACATAGAGCTTGGTCTTCTTGTGGAGTCAATTTGCCAAAGATTTAGTCATGTATAAGCTTTCTAATTTTAGCCAAATTCCTACTGCAGTGTCTTCTTTGGAAACTTCCCTCAAGACTTTGTCACCAAAGGACAAGATGATGATACTATGAGCCTTCTGCAAGACTTTTAATTTCTCTTTATTTGATAAAGAACTTAGGTTCTTTTCACCAAGAAGTGCATCTAGAAGGCCCTGTTGGACCAATAGTGCTTTCATCTTAATCCTCCACAAACCAAAGTCATTCTTTCTAGTGAATTTCTCAACATCAAACTTGGTTGTCCCCATTGAACCTGGCTCTGATACTACTTGTTGTACAATTCTATTTTTCTTTTAGTCAAAAACAGAATTATTTAACAAGATTGCTAAGAAACTTGTAGGAAAATAGAAAAACAGTAATTGAAAAATAAGAAAGAACACAAAGAGAATTACGTGGTTTGATCCTAATGATCTACATCCACAACAGGAACAGTCTAGAGTCTTTCTCATTCATGATCAGAAAAGTAGTGAGATTACAAGAACACTTCCACTCTCTTTCAGATTTTTGAAGAATCTTTTCTACAGAAAATATACTCTCTCTAATCTCTTCTATACTTGGTATCATGTATTACAAAAGAATAATCTCAAAGTTATAGAGCCTTATATTTATACAAATGTATAGTTACACAAAATGACCCTGCAACCTTCCACCTTAAAGTAATCTTGGTTACCCAAGTCTTGATTCTTAGCTACAAGATTTTAATCTATTCTGTCATATGCATGGATCTAATTGGTTGACATTGATTTAACATGGGGGCTGTAAGGGAGGCAGGTGAGACAATACATGACCTTCGGTCGCTGCTGGTGGAGGAGGATCAAAGACACTTCAGCAATTGCTTCTTTAGTTGTTTCATCATCAGTACCATACTTGGTAGTTTCCTTTTCATAGATTTTGTTTGGAGTTTAGAGATCAAGCGTTTGGGATTCCTTATTCTTCCTCAAGAACAAACACCTTCCCTGAATAAGCTTATGATCACTTTCTTGGAAACAAAACAAAACAAGCAAAAGAAAAACAAATATTGACTTGTTCTGGGCCATATGTAGAGGTTGAGATCAGAGATTAAAAGACAAGTGATATCAGCTAGCTAGGGAAAGGAAGTTCTAAATTAGCTAAGGGTGTGCCCAGACCCTTGCTTCTATGGGGTTATCTATAGAGCTCAAAGGGGCAAGATGATACGCCTAACCAATGGTAGTGGACTCTCTCTCTCTCTCTCTCTCTCTCTCTCTCTCTCTCTCTCTCTCTCTCTCTCTCTCTCTCTCCGCACAATAGCCTATCAAAAGGTTGCATGCATGGCTCCACGCAAACCGATCATTCACATATATACCATCTTAATTATTATGTTAAATAAATAATTTAAACACCAATTTGTCTCAAGGACTAATTTAAACACCTCTAGAAGACAATACAGAGCAAAACATCCACACATATATTTATATATGGACAGACCTAGATGCCTCGATAAGATCAGTACTTGTGGCATTAGGCAAAATTCACAACAAGTTCGGGTTAATTTTAATAAGATAATAGATCTATAACATATAAGAAATATACATAACACATAAAAGAAATTATTTAAAGTCAATATCATTTTAACCAACATTTGTGGATATATTATTTTCAACAGATAATATGATTAACTTTTTTTCTTTCTGTGTATTGACATAGTTATAGATGCAACATACATCTCTTGTTAGCCCTCGACCATTGCTTTCAAATATTGTTCGGGTTCATTACCCTATTCATGAAAGCAGTAATTTTATTGGGGATGGCATGCATGATCAATCTAGAATATTGTACCTCAAGCATTTTAACATTGTGGGTAGTACTATTGGTATGATTGCTAGCTAATTAACTCTTGAATTAAAACAAGTTGGAGGAAATATATATTATATTTATCATACAACTATATAATATATATAAATATATATATATATATATTATTTGAGTAATTCTATATTTACCTTTTGGCTTTTTCAACTTTTAACCCCGTTTGAATTCGGAAAGCATCTCATCTCATCTCATCATTACAACTTTCTTAAATTTCCACACAAAATATAATAAACAATTTAACTTTTTCGAATCTCAAAACAATAATAATATTAAAAAATAATATTCTAATAATATTTTATTTAACTTTCATATTTCATCTAAATCATCACATCTCATCTCATTTCTAAATCCAAACCAGCCTGATTACATACATCATATACCGATCTCAACTTCTCTCTTAAGGTGTAGTAGTTGGAAGTGCACTACAAAAAAGAGTCTCGATAGCTAGCTTTTCTATGTCTTTACGACCTGCACATGGGTTATAATAATTAGAATAACCTCACAAAGAGGGCGAAGATCACCCTGCATGCATGCATTAACTACCAACCCCTTAATATGATGCATGCAGCTAACATCGCACGATTAGAGGCTGAAAACTTAAGGCTTTGTGCAAATTCAGAAACGGGTTTTGGACCAAAACTATATCCGGAGAATGGGAATATATAGACTCGATATTTATATGCAACATTTTAAATTAAAGATCTAATCAATAAAACCATTGTCATGGGTTGAGAACTGGTGCAATGGGAAGATGCACTGATGGAAGGTGATAAGGGAAGAAGCCTGATTCTGTAAAGGATCGTGTGGTAGTTTTGTTAGTTAGAAATTTGTTGGTACGATGTCATTTTTAGTTAGTATGGTGTTGTGAGTCTTATGTCATTTTACTTCAAAATAATTGAGTATTGTAAATAGAACGGCAACATTAGAAGAGTTAGTAGAGTGATGTCGTTTGAAGACATAAGGAGGACTTTGATTGTAAATAAAACGTTGTTTTGATGAATATAAAAGCAACCACAAGTTGGGAAGGAGGCCAACTCTGAAATTCAGTGATCTCTCTCTCTCTCTCTCTCTCTCTCTCTCTCTCTCTCTCTCTCTCTCTCTCTCTCTCTACATTTTTTAAGGGTGACAACCTCGAACCAATCATCAGGATCATTGAAGAAGAAAAGAAGCCCATTACAATTGGTATTAGTAGTCAGAAGGATGGCAGAAGGCACACAATCATATGCATAGATTGTGGATTTCGTCAATCATTTGAGACAACAGCAAGAATGGTAGAAACAGATTGAAGACACCATTACAGTTCTAGTTCAGCAACAGGAAATTGCAAGATTGGAAAGGAAAAATCAAGATAAGAAGTTCACATAGTTGCTACAACATATTTCAAGAATTTCTTGCAATACGTATGAAGCTAATAGACAGACTATGAGAAATTTTCAAGAACCTCAACCAATTGTTAGAAATGGAGATATAAATGAAGGTGTTGTTGAAATGCACTATCGTAACATGAGTGAAAGAGCATTTACGAAGGGTATCAAGCTAAATTTTTTAGATTCGTGGGGAATGATCCATCAGCTTGGATTTACAGGACCAACAAATACTTATTGTATCATCAAGTACCTCCTGTCCTAAGTATATTCTTGACTTCTTTTCACATGGATGAAGAAACTTTTTTCGCAGATGAGATGAAATGAGATGAGATTAGTTGCGATAAAAGTTAAAAATTAAATAAAATATTGTTGGGACATATTTGTTTAATATTATTTTTTATTTTGATATGTGAAAAAGTTGAATTGTTTATATTATTTTGTATGAAAATTTGAAAAAGTTGTAATGATGATATGAGATGCGATGAAAAGTTTTCTGAAAGAAAATAAGGTTTTAATATGGTTCCAAGATGCCAGTAAAGCTGGAACTTTTGATTCATGGGAGGAGTTCACTCAGGTTGTACAAGTCAAGTTTGGATCATCTACTTATGATAATCCTATGGAGGCATTGACACCTTTGAAGCATGCTGGATCATCGCGATTGTAACGTACAGGACGTGATAATTGCATATTTGTAGATATGGCAATATGTTATACGACCCGTTAACCCAACATGAATACGAGACGATAATAAAGGGTTAGAGTTTAGTCTTAATAGGTTCGGGTCAAAACGGGTTGACCCGTTAAGAAACGATTGTTTAACGGGTTGATAACAGGTCAACTCGTTTTATCCTGTTATAACCCGTTATGACAAGTTAAGAAAGTTAAAATTACAATTATACACTTCTACCTACAAGTAAATTGTTAGAATTTTAATTTGTTAACGGGTCATATTAGGATTTGAGATTTTGACACGATAAGCTTAACGAGTTGGGTTAGGGTTGACCTATATAATATAATATACATGCTTTGATACGACACGAACATGACCCGTTAACACGATTTGACACCCCTACATATTTGTAGGGGTAGATAGTAGAATTAACCCTGCATCTAAGGCACAAAACCTAAAGGGTCAGATTTATGATCATGATTCAAACTCCAATTTCAACAACCCATATCATAATCATGCTCTGTTTCAAGAGTACCATGGTGGTGAGAAGCATCATGGAGACCTAGACTTCAAAGTTGATCTACTAGAGTTTCTGGTATTCTGAAGGTTGAGGTCTTCATCGATTAGTTGCACAAGGTGGAGCATATTTTTTTATTACAAGGTCGTCTTAAATAGTATGAAAGTGAAACTAGTTTCTATCAAGTTGAAGGGCAGAGAATTTTCCTGGTGGAAGTAGTTGAATCAGTATCAAGAGTGATAGCGCATGGCCAAGATTGGCGATTGAGAGAAGATGAAGAAGAAGGTAAATGGTCACTTTTTTCTCCTTAGATATACTCAAACCTTGTTTCAGAGACTATACATGTTGAGCAAGGAGAGATATCCATTGATGATTATAAAGAGGAATGGAATGATCTTTATGAGACTGACTGAAGAGCAGATGGTGGCATGGTATTTGGGTGGCTTGTGGCATCCTTTGCAAGATGTCCTTGGCCTCCACACTCAGTAGACTATTTTTTTGGCCAATTAGCATACTCTAGTTGTAGAGAAGTAGCAGACTAGGCGACGTGTGCCTAAGAGCGACCAGAACACACAAGGATCTATCCGCATGAGACTCTCTCTACTCCTCAATCATCTCAAGGTGCAACTTTGAACACCACTAATATTCAATATTTTCGATGTGAGGAGCCTTGTAATCAAGCAATTGATTATAGAAAGTTTGCCAATCATAATAGAAAAAGCCTTCTGTTTAAAGGGGATGACATGGAGGACGTTGAGGACATCGGAAAACCCATCTATGACAATGAAGATGATGATGGAAATATTTTGTATAGGGATTGTAACACAGAAAAAAATTATTAGCTCCCAAAGGTGATTCTGGAGAAGACTGGCTAAAGACTAATATTTTTAACACTACCTGTACTTTTTTTGAGAATGTGTGCAAACTTACCATCGATAATAGTAGTTGTGAGAACGTGGTCTCTGAGGAAGCAATTCAGAAGCTCCAACTCAAAATAGATCGTTACTTGAAGCCATAAAAGTTTTCATGGTTGAAGAAGGGTAGTGAGGTCAACTCGACTGACAATGTTTGGCCTATTTTTTGATTGGCTGGAAGTATTTTTATAACGCATGGTGCGACTTAATGTCTATGAATGGTTGCCACTTGCTGTTAGGCAAACCTTGTAAGTATGATCAAAGTGAGGCTAATCATGGGTGCAAAAACAACTCTTCTCTTGACATTAAAGGAAAAAAAAAAATGTCATTTTAGCACCTTATAGGGAATAAGTTGTTTATGCTCCAGAGGTTGAAAAGGGAACTAATCTTTTGTCAATGGCTAGATTATGGGAGGAGGCAGAAAAAGAGAGTGTGGTATATGCCTTGGTGCCAAGTGATGATAGTGGCAGAAATGATCATGATTTATGCTAAAGATGGAATAAATGCTGACTAAGTTTGTGGATTTAATGTAGGAAGACCTTCCCCCTGGCCTTCCACGCATGAGAGATATGCAGCATTAGATCGAAATGGTGCTAAATTTTAGCTTTCCCAATAGACCATATGATCGCCTCAACCCCAAGGAGTCTAAGGATTTGCAGCGCCAAGTATTAGAGTTGTTGGAAAAGGACTATATCTGTGAGAGCATGAGCTCGTATGTTGTTCCTACCCTCTTGTTGCCCAAGAAAGACGATTGATGGCATATGTATGTGGATAGCAGTGTCATTAATAGGATCACGATAAAGTACAAATTTTCACTTCCCTTCCTAGATGACATGTTGGATCAGCTATCATGCTCTATGGTCTTTTCCTAAATTGACCTTCAAAGCAACTATCAATAGATCAAAAAATCCACCCTGGAAACGAGTGTAAGATGGCATTCAAGATGCAACATAGTTTGTATGAGTGGATGGTCATGCCTTTTAGACTATTCAACCCAATATGTTCATGAGCTTTATGCATCATGTATGTATTGTGGTCATTTATGGGGAAGCTTGCCATTGTTTAATTTGATGACATCCTCATATATGGCCCACCAACGATGGCACATATGGAGCACCTTAGAGCTGTCTTTGAGATGTCACAAAAGGAATGTTTGTTTGTCAATCAAAAGAAGCTCGTTTTTTCACTACTTCTACCACATTCCTTGGATTTGTTGTTTCTACTAATTGTGTTTGTGCAAATTAGTTCAAAGTAGAAGCTATTTTGGAGTGGCCAACACCCAAGACCTTATACAATGTGTGAAGTTTCAATAGAATGGCATCCCTCTATCATCTATTCATTTGAAATTTCAGAACTTTGATTGCTCCCATCACAGGTTGCCTCAAGGGTCAAACATTCTAGTGGTCTAAAGAGGCAAAGATAAGTTTCTAGTTAGTCAAGCGGAAGATAACAGAAGCAACAGTTTTGGCACTCCCTGATTTTGGGAAAGTCTTTGAAGTGATGAACTGTGATGCTTCCGAGGATTGGTATTGGCAGTATTTTGAGCCAAGAAAGGCGACCCATTGCATCTTTTAGTGAGAAGTTGTCGGGTTTCAAGAAAAATTACTCCACATACAACTTGGACTTTTACGCTAATATGCAATCCCTAAAGCACTGGCTACACTATCTAGTGCAAAAAGAGTTTACTTTTATCATTGACTATGAGGCATTGAAATATATCAACACTTACCAAAAGTTAAGTATGTGACATGCCAAGTGGGTTGTCTATCTATAGGAGTTTACATTCACACTAAAGCACTAGCCAATGAGTTTAAACTGAGTTGCCAATGCTTTGAGCCGACAAATGTCACTCCTCACTACAATGAGCGCCAAAGTGGCACGTTTTGACACCTTTAAAGACTAGTATGTTGGAGATCCTTCCTTCAGGAAGATTCTAATGGAGATAACTAGAGGGAAACAGAGTGATTTACATAACAATTTTTATTTCATGGCCTACAGTTGTGTGTCCAAGATTATTTTTTGAGAAAGTATATCATATGGGAGTTACTTGGGGAGGGGCACTTTAGGCAAGACAAGATTTTGGATTTATTCTCAACAACTTACTATTGGCCCAAGTTGATAGGTGACATTGCACGATAAATAGGGAGGTGTTTTGTGTGCTTGCAAAAAGATCATGGACGCTATACGAATTGATTATCTGTATTTCAAAGAAATTATTCGCTTACGTGACATTCCTCAGTTCATTACCTTATATTTGGTTACGAAGTTTATGAGTAATTTCTCGAAGAGTTTGTAGGAGAAAATGAGAACAAAGCTAAATTTTAGTAGTGCTTTCCAGCCCCAAACAAACGGCTAGATCATGGTGGTGAATTGTAGTTTGGGTAACCTTTCGAGAAACTTGGTTGATACTAAGCCGAAATAGTGGGATCTCACCTTATCTCGGGCACAGCTGGCTTACAAACGATCAATGAACATGACTACATACTTTAGCCCATTCGAGATTATGTACAAGCGGAGTCTTTCAGGCATACTTGACTCAAAACCCATTTTATGTATGGTCACTTGAACATTAAAACAGAGGAGATGACAATGCACCTTCATGGAGTACACAACCAAGTCAAGCAAACAACCCAAGAGAGCAATACAAAGTACAAGACTTAAGCCAACATTTACCATCACTAGGTACTTTTTGATGTTGTGGATTTTGTTTGGGATGTGCTAACCCGTGATCGTTTTCATGTTGGTGAGTATAATAAGCTGAAGTACCAAAAGATTGAGCCTTGTGAAGTTCTCCAAAAAATTAACGATAATACATTTAGGTTGTTCCCTCACAGTCATTTGCAGACCTTTGACGTGTTCAACATCAAACACCTCAATCCATACTTTGTGGATGCTGAAGTGAACTCGAGGGTGAGCTCTTTCCAATTCAGGGACATTGGTGCAGGGGAATTCGAGTCTTATGATACTGAACTGACAAATTCCACGTTGATAACACTTAACTACTTGAAGAAGTCAAATCAACACATATATGGGAGGAAAATGTGAAAATATATCGAATTGTGGCGATTATGCACACGTATTAATATCTTGGTCATAATTTTGGCCATACATATAAGAATTGCTCATATGACCCCAACGTGTAAAGCTATTTTTGACACGCACGTCGTGATCATCAAACTACGGCTTGTAGACCCTATTTTGACCTTAAAATCAACCGTTTTTCTATCCAAATCGTCGATTTAAGTTACTTTTTTTTCCCTTCTATGCTAATATTTTGTTGTTATTTTTAGGGATGTTTCTTATTCCGATTTAGACTAGGGTTTTGCCAAGATACTTATTTTAATTCATATTTTATTTTTATGCAATATTTAGAATTTTTCCCTATTAGAATCTCAAGTTTCCTTAACTATTGAAGTCCGCTTGAAAATCAATTTTTGACTTTTATCTCAAAGTTTTCCCTTTGTGTTGCATCTTTTCTTAATCTCAATCTTTAGTTTATGTTGATTAACCAGATGTCAGAATAATTCTATTATGTTGGGCGTCATAAACATGTGAAACCAAAACACAAATTGTTTTGTTACTATTATGTAATGACACTAGATTACGCAACACAACCCCTAAGATTCATAGCTATTTGGCTTTAAAAGGTTACAGGATGCCTATCCGACTAATGTGAAAGTTAAAAAGAAAAACTAAAGGGTCCTCATTAGATTGTTGATTGAGGTTTTGGGATGAAATAATTAAGCATACAAAAGCCAAGGTGCTGTTGCAACCAAAACTCTTCAACCAGGGCCTGTATCCTCTCTTCAACCGGGGCCTGTATCCTGTCAGTTTCCTGTTCCTAGCTAGAATAAGTTAAATTGGTATATACGCCAGTCCAAGAGTTAGCAGTGGGCTTGGTTTAATATTCGGAACGTAGAAAACTCTCATAAGCTGTTCCAGTAAGCGTCTTGTTAATCTCCTCCCAGTTGTTGATGTGATCTGACAATGGCCCTTTGTGTATTTTAATTTGACGGCTTGTCAATTTCATGTGAGGAAGCTTTAGAAACTCTTGAACATCTTCTAGTTTCTGCAAGAAACATGGAGAATAAGAACCACCAAAAAGAGGCATATTGCAGATATATGTTCATGATTTTGTTGCTATTGAGCACTATAAGATGATTGGATTATCTGTAGATTCATACAGTGAAGGCTTCTCTAAGATGTCAGAAATAAGTCCTTACAATGCGGTTCATGATAAGATCCTCATAGTACAGAATGATGTGCCGAGTGTGATTGAAGGATTCTAGAACTTTGGCTCTCGTCACCTCCATATCCTTCAGCTCAGCAATCAACGAGGTGGAGTTTAAAAAGGGCTTGTACTTTGATAGTATATGGGCCTGCATCAAATAAAAAGCTGAGTCCACAATCACACGTGTGTGTGAGAGAGAGAGAGAGAGGGAGAGAGACCTCTTCATGTGTATGTACATGTGACTTGTGAGTTCCATTCAGTAGCTTAGCATATCTGTCATAGGAATTGGCAAGCATTGAAACCATCTGGCGCAGTAAATTTCTTCGGAGAAGAAATATTGCAGAAATGCCCTTATGATTGAAGTATTCTGCAATTTCTTTACGGTGTTCCATCAATCCCTGCATGAACCAGCAAAGAAATGTTGGCTCTTCCGCCAGAATCGCAATGAAACAAACACAAACCTAAAACCAAAGTATTCCACCCTGCAAAACCTAAAACCAAGCATTTAAATATATAGTACACTATTCCTAATATATTATGAACAGGTTTGCTCGTAAAACTGCAATATCCTCAAAGTATTACCCAAGTCAGTCTAGTAGCAATTCTGAAGGATAACATACAGAAAAAATTTACCTGTTCAAGGACTCCATCTATTTCAGGGTTCTTGATCGATACACACACACACACATGTATATTTCATTTATGAGGAAGTTGGCCTAGGGGTTGGCTCAAGTGGTAAAGGCCTTGGGCTTTTGGGGGTACGCTCCTCCCAGGTCTAAGGTTCAAATTCCCTTGGGTGCAAACAATCTCTAGGGGCCATCGGACTATGAGATTTTTTTCTTGAATTACCCAAGGTGCACTTGCAGAAACTCCTTGTCGAGGGCTTATGCACTCCCAAGATTATTGAGGTTGCTCCCAGACACCCGGTGCCAATAAAAGAAAAACAAACAAACAAACAAACAAATTGAGGAAGTTGGGCAGTAAAACATCCAAGAGGACTCTGCGAGGCATTCACAATATGAGTGAAAATTAACAATACTCAAAAGCTTCAAAGTATTCTGCATATCCCCTTCACTACTTTGATACAACCTTACATCTGTTGTCCATGCAAAATGAAGCTAAAAATGTATTGGGAGAAGTACTAAAATAAATTATCACACACCATATCAATAACTCAAGTGTAGAAATTACTTATTTTGGGACTATGCGATACATTCACGATACGGGTGAAAATTAACAATACTCAAAAGCTTCAAAGTATGCTGTGCATATCCCCTTCACTACTTTGATACAACCTTAAATCTGTTCTCCATGCAAAATGGAGCTAGAAATGTACTGGGAGAAGTGCTAAAATAAATTATCACACACCATATCAATAACTTCTGTTCAAGTGTAGAAACTAAAAAAAAATTAATACATCATTAAAATTGCAGGAACACATCAAATTCACAAATTAATCCAACATGAGAAATTCAGCAGCTGTTCTGATGTTTGGATTAATATGGTACATTCTTCCACTTACCTACAAGTGGTAACTATTTATGGCTGGAGTGATGGATTCTCATGGTGTCCCATACGACACAATAGTGAAGAGCCAGAAGGTTAGCAAATTTTACCGAGCAGAGAACTTATTGAAAGATATGCATTTGTAACACAGATCCAAACAACGTTATTACCTGATTAAGCATCCACTTGAAGCCCACTGCTGCAGAGCATTGATTTTTGGAAGCACTAGTGAACCAATCCAAATTGTAAACTTTATCTAGAGTCTGTACAATTGAAGAAATATTTTTCCTCCTATCCTTTACAGAGAATATCTCTCCATTGGAGCTTACATTAACATGACTATTTAATAGGGTCTCGAACCACCCACTTCCTGATCTCTGCATCGACAAGATGGCAAAGAATTGTACAGGATTACCTTCACACTCTGCCCTGGTTACAATGTACAAAAAATAGATATTAGCTCATCTGAAAGAAAACCCAGCATAACCTTTTGACGGAAGGTCTAAAATACCTGCTAAAAGTTTCAGGTTTTGGGTAATGCATGTAAGGAATTTCGGCTAGCTCAATGCCATTCTCACGGCAAGGCCTTTCAATGACTTGGATGTTCAGAAATTTAGTCTTGGTGTGGGTGCTTATCCGCTTTAGACAGATTGTGTAGATATAAACGCCAAAGACCACTGCAAAAACTAAGATTACCATCCTTGATAACAATGGAGATTTCTTTGGAGGCTTTAGCATGAGAGTATCCTGTGGCCCAAAGTTAAAAGAAAATAGAAAATTGAATTAAGAATTTTGTAATGTGGGGTTCTAAGAAACGGTGCAGTGCAAAATCAACAAAAACCAGTTTAGGTTACGAAGAACGGAAAAAAGAGGAAATAAAATGCCTGTATTAAACGTTATTTTTATCCTTACAAGATAAACAATTAAAAAAAAAAATCGAAAGAGCAGGTAATGTCTCTCAAATCGACAAGGCAAGTAAATCACAGAACAACTAGATTCCAGCTCACCCAACTTGAGAGAAAGAGCCACTTGGTGGACATATGAATACAATATGGGTTTTATGCAGCTAGAGCTAACCTATAACCCAAAAATCTATGATTTCAAGATTATTTTTTTATGCATCTTAAACCCAGAGTGGAAGGAGCATTCTTCTTCAAATGCATCTCCATTTTTTCTTCTATACCCATCTACCATTGAAGTGAACTATATCCACAATACCGACCATTCTTCTTCAAACGCATCTATATTATTATCCGAAAACAGTCGATCATCAAAGTGGACTCTATTCACTTTACGTTTGCCATAGTAAGATATGGAGTCTAAGAAGGAGGAGGATAAATAAAGAAAGAGGGAAAGAGAGCCATTAACCTTCGAACCATCTGGAAAAGTTCCAATTCCATAGATCAAAACCACAAAATTTAACAAAAAAATAAAGTCCATACCTTTGTTTCTAACAAAAACTCAAATTCAGAAAGTTATACAATAAACAGGTAATAAAGAATTAAGAAGAAAATTACAGAGCGTGAGTCAGCGTCACCTTGTTAAAGCAACAGATTTCTTCAGCCATTGCCCTCTCAGAGACGAAGAGAAGAGATAAAAAGGGTCTTGGAAGAAAAGGGCAGACTTCAGACAGTGCTGCTCATCCCGCACCCTTCTCTTCCACTTAGCTGCACAAGTACTTCGAACGGTGGGAGAGAGAGAGAGAGAGATGTGGGGACAGAAGGACAGAGAACCTGAGACTAGAGAGATAGAAGCCAAAGAGAAATGTACAACAATAACTAGCCTTGGAGCGATGCTAACTTTTGGCTCGTGGAAAACAATGCCATTAAAGGCTTTTCTCGAGGCCAGCCAGTGAGGCTCTGCATTTCTGATGCCAGTTGAGAGCTGTAACCCTTTAATGAAAATTCGAAACAGTGCAAATAATGTACATATACGGTCCAGTCCAAACATTGGAAACCATGTTAAAGGACAAGAAATGGGCAGTGTGAAAAGGAAAGATGGTAGGGTAGCAGGGTACTGCTTCTTCCTTGGTGACTTTGACTTTTATTTTGATTAAATAATAATGGAATATAAGAAATTTGTTAACTTAACTTCACTTTTTATTTTCAGTTTTGTTTTCTTATTTCTTAAAAATATATAAATTAAGATAAATACTCCTTTCAGAAAAAGCATATGTTTAATATAGAGTTATTTTATTTTTAAATCGATATATTAAACATACAATTCAAGTCATTTAAATAATAAGAATAAGATTTAATTTATAAAATTCATATTTTAAAATTTATCTTATAAAAATTAACTCACAAATTTATATAATTTAATACAATATATTATATTATAAAATTATTTTTATTATAAAATAAATTTAATATATCATATAAAATTATATCAATTTTTAAATTTTTCTTTTACGAGATTTTTCTACTGGTATAGCACTTTCTTTTCTTTTAGATGATGACCACGACCAAAAAGTTCAAGTTTAACGTAAATATGACTCTTCATCCTTTCCATGCTTCGTTCAATATAAGATTTCGGGGTTTAGCTTTTTTCCTTTCATCCTTTCATGTTTGGTTTTTTTTTAAATACTTTAATTATAAAGATATTATACAAAAATAAATCTACAAATTGATATGGTTTGATGCAGTATATTAAATTATAAAATTATTTTTAATATAAAGTAGATTTATTACATCATATTAAATCATGTCAATTTATAAATTTAATTTCATATAATCTTTTTGTATTTATTGTATTTTTATTTTTTTTTAACAAAATTTGCATTTGTTACTTTATCACATTTGTATTTTTTTTTTTTTTTTTTTTTTTTGTTCAACATTATCGGTACTTGTGAGGATAGATTATTCATACACCATAAATTATAAATAAAAGCCCTAAGCATAAAATCAAAATTCAAAATTATTGCTCAATATAAGTAGGTAGTAATTAATACTACAAAATTATTAATTTTTTTTGCTCCATTATTTGGTCAAATATAATCTACTTTGAAATGCAGACCTGCCGGCGCTAAAATAATTTAAAAGGAACTCCAATGATTCCCATTTATGAAAAAATATAGTTGTAAATATAGTTGTGCATTAATTTATGCATCAATATGATGTGATTGATCAAAAAGTAGATTTTATTGAAAACAGTGTTAATTTAAATTTTAAGTATGAATAAATCAGTATTGGTACACAGATTAGTACGCAACTGTGCTTGTATGTAGCAAAACTCCCCATTTATTCCATTAAGGACGGCAATTCCTTTGACAAGGAAAAAAGGAAAACGACAATGTAGTTTGAATAGTGAATTACTATGAAATAAAATATTATTAGTATATTATATTTATTTTAAGATTTAAAAAAATAAATTATTTATTATATTTTATTTAAAAATTTAAAAAAATTATAATAATTAAATAAAATAAATTCTGATAACTTCAATATCTAAACCAGACATTAATTTAAGTCCGCCATACATATATGACAAATGGTAGCGTAGATCATCGAGTAGAGCATGAATGATTTGAAGTTTGAATAATTAAGCCTTCACACGACCAATAAAAATAGGTCAAAGACATGAAACATGAATAGCCCCATATATTGTAAAGGAAAGATATTAATTTCTCGTGACTATGCAGGCGATCGAATTAAATAGGGAGAAGAAATGACCAAAACAATAGGGACTGATCAACTGCTCAAAATTCACTTCACATATATACATTACATGTTAATAATTTAGAGTAGTACTAGATCTTATAGCTAGGGTCATTATATAATTTAAATCACAGATCAATTATTTAATTATGTCTCCTCCCAACTATATATATATATATATATAAATATATAAATGAGAGTAAATAAAATTTCTCTATTTTTTGTGCATGTATTAATTAATGAGTTCTTCTCCTCAGCATTAACCCTACACCATATATATACCGACATGTGTGATGTAGGGTTGTTGAATAGATTAAATCTATCTATAGTAGTATTGTTTGTAAATGTACCAATTAGGGTAAAGTAATACTATATATAATCTTAGTATATGCAAATTTTGTGTATTTTTTTTCAAAAAATATAAGGTCTAATATTAAAAAAATAATTTTTTCATGTAAGTTTTATATATATATATTTTTTTTATAAAGAATAAGTTTCATATTTATCTTTATAAAATGTAAATATTATTTTTCATTAGGATATATAAGTTATTATTGAGTCACGATCTGTGTTCATTATTAAGAAAGACAAATGGTTTCTAAAACATTTAAGGCAAAGGGATGTGTCCATCATTGACAACTTAATCTTTAAGTTACAATAATGAAACGAAAATGAAATCATTTCGGGTAATAAAATATTGTGCCCATCAATCATCATTGACTATAAGTAGAGCACATGTGGCTTTTCTAGGAAAGAATTCTGTTGAGTGGTAGAGACATTGAGTAGGTTCACAACATTTTCTTTTATTCTCTGTTTCCTTTTTCCCATTAATTTATTATAGACAGTGCTTTTAATTTATGGGTATGTTAATTTATTATTTACTGGAGAATTTTAATATGATGATCATATAATAATGAATCTTGAAAAAGACTTATTCATAAATATTAGATTCATAAAAAATTATATAAAAAGTAAAAGCTCAATTATTGATCATCATGGGGTTAAACGTGTGCTCACATATTGTGAATATGTTGTATTCAAGTTTTTAAAAAGAGAAATGATATTTACCACTGTAGAATATGTAAACGTCACGCAATTTATTTAAAAAGAAATTAGTAAATACTATATCTACATAGAAAAATTAATTTTTTAATAATAGATCTCAATGTTTTTTAAAATGATTGCGAGACGTTTAAACACTTTACAGCTGAAAGTAACATTATATTTTTAAAAATGAATAGATAGATTTGATAAACTTTTTTTGTATAAAATTCTCATGAAAATTGAAAGGTGATTGGTTTTAGATTTTCATAAAAGATTTTTGGTTCTGTTTTTTTTTTTTTTTTTTTTTTTTTTTGTTAAAGAAGTTTAGATAAATTATTAGATGAAAAATTATTTCTTAAATTAATTTTTTTCCTATTTAAAAGATATATGTATTGAGTTATAAAACAGGTATGCCATTTTAAAAAGCTAGGCCTAAAATGAATTGTAAACAGTTAATAAATAGTATGGAGTTTATAATTGTATTTTCATTGAGAGTGACTTTTTAATCGCTGAAGAGTAGAGACAATATGAATATATGATACATCTAATAATTGAGATGACATGTAACCAAACGTTGGCCTCTCTGTTGGCTTCCTTTGGTTATATGTAACCAAATGTGATCTCTAGATGAGATGAGATGAACTTATATAAATTAAAAATTAAAAATTAAATAAAATATTATTATAATATAATTTATTATATAATTTTTTTTTAAATTTAAATATTTTGAATTATTTATTATATTTTATGTGAGAGTTTGATAAAATTTTAATGATTGGATGAAATGATGGTTTGTATAACCAGACAAGACCAAATTCACAACTATTTCACAATTTCATGATAAAATAGTTTTTTTTAATCACGATCTAATCATTACACAAAAAACAATTTAAATGTTTTAAATATCGAAACAAAAATAATATTAAAATTATATTACAACAATAATTTTAACTTTATAATATTTTTATTTAATTTTTTTATCTAATTTCTCAAAGAGAATCGATATTTGCAATTATGAAATGTGCAAGTGATGCGCACACATTTTGAAAAAATTAGTAAATATGAGACCTACATGAGAAAATTAATTCTTTAATAGTAGACTCCACTCTTTTTTAAAAAAGAATGTGCATCGCTTTTACAATATTTCATCTATTTACAAAACTCTAGCAATGCACATTCTTTTTAAAAAAGAGTTTTGTTTAAAAAAGAATCAATATTTCACCTTTTTTCCAAAACATCGCTTGTTTCTAGCATTACTTTTTCTCAAAACTCTATAAAACATCTTAATTCAAATTATTTTACTATTATTTATAAACTATCTTACTATTACTTACAAATTTATCATCTTATCTTATCTGTATAACTAAATAAGACCTTAATTAAGCAAGCCATACATGCCCTTTTTAGGCCATTGGCAATAATTAGATCGCATGTAGATTATTGGGTTCGAAAATTTACAGCTATTTTTTTCAAATTAGATACAGTATTACTCATAATATAATATTAAGACCAATTTAAAACAAGTTGGAAATGCTTTATAATAAGAGATGATTGAATCCTTAAACAGAGACGATGATTGATTGGATATTGATTACTATGTACTATGTACAGGAAGTTGGGCTTTTTCTTCCCCCCCAGGAGATGCTAATTATCATATCGTAGGATGAGCATTTTTGCTACCATTTCCCATCAGAAGTGGCTGGGAAGTAGCTTCCTTTGCAAATAGCACCAGTATGTACAGGAAGTTGAAACATACATGGCCTTTCATTTGGTTGCGTTGTGGTTGGTTGCGCCTTTTGACAATGATTGACTGCCTATATTCTATAACAGAAGTTGGACATTTATAGTAGAATAATTCTATTTAAAGGCATTTACATCGCACACCATCCATAATATATAATAATGATACACGAGCAATTCTAATGTATCTATTTTGCAACTCGTTCTACAACCCAAACAATGTAATTGTGACACTTAATTAACAATTCTATAACCATCTCCGATCTGTTGTCAAGGTCCGAACTTCAACTTCAAGGTCAGTATGTACATGATTTATGCACACCAAATAGCAAAGCAAGCCTGTAAATAAATACCATGGAGTCCGATCGCACTGTTCTTGCAGGTAGCTTCCCCAAAAGAAAAGAACCATTACCACTATCAACCACACTAATTCCATATATTGGTTTCATTAATCGCAAGCTTTTCTGGCCAATATCAACAACTAATTCTAGTAGTGTACAAGAAACAATAAGAAGAAGATGGATTTAAAGGGCATAAATTGCGAGGCTTCCCCCATTGCAACTACATCTAAAAATGCGAACGTATGATACAAATTGAATCAAATAATATCCACAAATCAATAAACAAATACATTCAACTATATACAGTTTTACACTCATAACTATGCAAATAGTTGCTGAATGACCATCTCTGCATTTCCATTGTACAGTGCAAGAAGATGAATAGCGTCTGCCCTTGGCAAAGCAAGAAACTCCTGCACCCAAACCAAATATTAGTATTTCTTGTATGGGGAAGATACTCATATTATTGTAATCTTTAATTTCTACAGGACGAAAAGGGTGAAAACACTTTACAAAGGGGGAAAAACACAAGGGTGTTAAGAGACCTCAAAGATTCTATCGTTTAGAACTTGCAACCCTAGAAAGAGTGGAAAGAGCCAGATAAAACATATGCCCCGATGCTAGAATGCATGAGCATGCTTTTTGGTGACTGCCCGTAACCGAGTGATTCTTCAATAGATACAGTCCAAAGCTTTCTTGAAAATAGATGGTACTTTTTGAATAAAAAAAAAGATTCATGCCTGAGGACCTTACACTGTAAGTTCTAGGATGGAAAAGGACAACTACATGAAACTTACTACAGAAATTGAAGACAACAATCTTTGAGAAAAGACAAATGAACGAAATATCAAAATTTTTTTAAAAAAATTCCATTTAATATCACATGTTGCACAGAGGCATTTAATAATAACAAGAAACACACAGGTCAAACTCATAATATGAGATTGGGAAGAAAAGATTATGAAACTTAAACAGAGTGGTGGCCATTACAATATATCCACAACGCACCATAACTTTAAGAATGGCATTTTCATCACAGACAACATCTCTAGGTGATACTTGATTAGGACTGCTGCCATCTTCTGAAATCTTAGTGCCTGAGGATATTGTAACTTGAGATGATCCAAGAGTGGAAGTAGCGCCATTCAAATTTGACATACCAACAGAAGTGAGCAACGGTGTGTTAACTTCTTTCAGGGAGTCAATCCTCAAGTGACTTTCAAACCGATCTTTACACATTTGAAGTTTAAACCACTCGTCATGAGAGTAAAGGGACACCTTCATTACTTTCATAAGCCGGGGTTCTTCTATATCAAACCTTCTACCAATTGCAACCTATCCAATAAAAATAAAAAAAAATAAAAAATAAGTCTTAAAGATTCATTCACATCATCACTTACAACAATGATGGACAGATAAAAATTCAATTGAAACCAATAATGAATAAAACCAAAAGCAATAAAAGTTTAAGGCAAAAGTTTTTAATTTTGCACAGAAAAAGTCATTTGTGGCTGCAGATAGAAGCTTCCACCATACATTTAAAACTAGTCATCAAACCACACAATGCGTGGGAATAATAAAAATAGAACTAGTCGCACACCCACGCAATGCGCGAGACATTGATAAATTTTTTATTCTATTCTATTTTTAATTTTGTTTATAGCTTGATTTTGTGACGTTATTTATTGTGAAGTTATTTAAAAATGATCTTATTCAATTACTAATTTTAATAAAATACATATAAATGAAAGAAGAAAAAATGTTTTTCTTTTTTGATAGGTAGGAAGAAGACATAATGATGATAATAAACATGGACTTATAGTAACTGACGGGAACTGCAAGAGATGAGTAATGAAGTGCTAATAAAGGTTGGCGGTTTGAAAGTGGTTTGTGGCAACAGATTTGCAAAATGGTAGTAGTTCCCTCAGTACCCTCAAAGGTTGGCGAAAACAGGGGAAATGTAAGCCTCAGAAGCATAAGATTAAAATAGAATATGTATCAATTATATGAGTTAGCTCTACGGCAAACCTGGAGTGAAGTTGAAAGGGCATGAAGAGGCAAGCCTTTCCCGAGTACATCTTCATTTGGTTGGAGCAATGCCAACAAAGTCTCCTTTAGGGGCTTCAGTAAGGCAGGGTCACTAGCAGCTAAAGGACCTAAATGGGAGCATGCAACCCTCAGAGCACTCGAATGGTCACCAGAGCTGACCAGCTTAAGGAATTCAACCTAACCAGCAAACAGATCAGACGGTTGCATTCAGTGGCGGACCTAGGTATACATTGGGAGGCGCCATGGCCCCCCCAAAGTTTTTTCAAAATTTAAAATATCCCTTAGTTTTTATTTATACTCTTATAAATATAAAAAATACCCTCCAAAAAAAATTTATAATCCTCATAATTTCAATATATTTAGAAATGCCTCTCTCTAATTTTTTTCATATAGTCTCAAAATTTTGTATAATTTCTATATACTCTCTATTTATAGGGATGTGTCCTCACCAAAATTAAATTAAAACTAAATTTAGGAGAAATAATAAACTTATTAATATGGATCCCAAAATTTTTTGTTAAACAATATTAGACTTCTTAATATGAAAATACAAGAAAAATCATTTAAAATTAATGATCTATATGAAAAATAGTTGAGAAGTTTTATCCTCTAGACTTCATTAAATAAGAAGTAATTTATTTAAGGTCTCAATTATAACATTATAAACTTAATGTGACATGAAAATATCTAAATTTTATACGACACTTGATAAACTAGCTTATCTACTAGAATAAAAGATATCATTCTAAAAGATCACTTGATAATTTTTACAAAAATAAATTCTAAATATTTCATTATAAAAATAATAATGGATGAATATTATTCCATACAACATTATCGTCAAAAATCTAAAATATATATTAAGTTGTGTTTTTCTTATTTGATTTTTATGTATATGTAGCAAATACTGAGATAATTTTATATATAGTTATGTTTTAATGATTTTTAATCTCTTTTTATTTTACATAAATGTGTCATATGAAAGTCGGCCCCTCCTAAAGAAAATTACTGGTTCCACCACTGGTTGCATTTTATACTAACATTATATGAATAGCAAATCTTTCCTGCAAATGAAGCCATTGGGGGGTAGAGAATCCACCGACCTGCATAATTTTGAACAGCAATATAGGATTTTGCACAAAAAAGCTTGGATCCATAGCAGTAACTTCTTCAACAACCTCTGCAGCCATTCCCTTGCTAGCTAGATCCTTCATCCCCAGCATAATCTCGTATTTATCCACCCTACTACTAACATCTATAAGGGAGTGTTTCCCTGAGCCCTACAGAACAGTACTCTGTCAATATCCACTTGTTTTGATATGTCATAGAGCTACATTAAAGCACACGAAAGGCACATCCAAGTACACAAAGTCAATATCCACTTGTCATAAGGAAAAACAATAATTACCAAACAAGCACCTGTTGTTCCTTTGAGATAGAATTGCTAGAAACCAGGGTAGTTGTGCTAAGCTCTTGCCTACTGCAATCATCAAAAGGAACACCATATTGATCATCATATCTTCCCCTCCATCTCTTGCGTTTACCCCTCTCTCCAGATCCATGGGTTCTATATCTCGGCAGAACTCTTGGGTTTTCAGACACATTCAATCCACTAGTGCTACAGTAATCATGGTTGCTTGACAGCTCACAAGCATATCGCAACTCAACATCCGTTCCTTGCATGCGAGACACATCAGCATTATTCTCAGGAGAACCACCCATGTTAATGGAGGTCTCACCATCAGAATGTTTGTTAACACTAGAATCCACTTCAAGAGAGAAATTTCTTGATGAACTCCACCCAGGCTCAGGTTGATTAACTTTAGGTTGCAAAACTGAAGGAATCATGAAAGGTTGGTGAGATATAATTGGATTTTCTATAAAAGTGGAAATGAACTAGAATAGAAAGGGCAGGAAAGTTACCTAAAGTGGATGCAACACCATAATCCATGATTCCCCTATAAACACAGTACTCACAAACAAGCTCATCAAGCATGGAAACATCCAATCTCGTCCTACACAATTCATTCTGCAATAAATAAAGACTTGCAGGCTCATATACCAGCTACCCAATGACTAAAAAAAAAGGACTAGAATAGCACTACCCCAAAAGAACACTGTCTACTAATTGGATACATGAGCATGGAGAAAGCTATTGTTTAAAATGTGCAAGTGGATGCAAACGTACAACTTAAGGTCTAAACTCATAGGAACTGCAAACATACAACTTAAAACAGATATTGGTTAATGAATAAATAATTCCAGCCTGCAGTTTTGTCCTTTTTTAAGCTCCGTTCCTTTTCCGGTATTAAACAAGTATCCAAAATGTTGGCATTAAAAAGTTTCCATGTTATTTATACTTCTCAAATAAAATTTCCTTGTTACTTATTATTATTATTATTATTATTATCATCATCATCATCATCATCATTATTTTGAAGTCCAGAACTCTTAAGGATTCTCATGTTACCTATATGGGAAAACTCCCAAACTCTATGCTTCACTACTAGGTTTCTACTAAGGAACACTTAATGAATCGATATATAATTTACCAAAAACAAAGGAAATAAACTGGTGAAAACTCATGATGGAATTTGGCGCAGTCCTATCTTACAAAAATGTTCAATAGTCTAAATTACCAACATCCATCCCCTCCTTGGCCTCCTCATAGGGTGCTTCCAAAGAGAATCATAACCACAAACGCGGGGGTCAATAACCTCTCAATGAGATCGGTTTACTGTTCTCTACAGTAGATAATAGAGATAAGGTCAAAACTCTTCCCACTGACTCTCTACCCCAGAGTGTGTGTATATGCTATAATGTCAGTTTTTTGGACATTTCAAATGACATGTTACTTATACTATCCTTTTCTTTTCTTTCCTCGATCCAAATATAGGAAAATAAAATTCACATGGGTGTTAATCAGAGCCTTTACAGATGTTGTAATTTGAAGACAGAAAAAATTGCAGAAGTTTGATTGGGGAGTGGTTAAATGTTAGAACTTAAATTTGATATCAGTTTGCATATTTCAAAAGAAAAGAAAAGACAAAACACACACATATAGCATACAGATATAAAACTTATCCAACTACCCAAGTAGAGCTAAGTTTCCAGTCTCTAAAATATTGCAAGGACCTGCCCACCTAAACGCCATTGTTAAACCCCCATATTAGCAAATGATCAGGAAAGATATGATGAAAGTATGAAACCTAGATATCGTTACAAAGTTTACATTGGGAAAAAACTACTAACCTGAAATGCCACAAATAGATCACCCTTAGAAAACCTCAAGCTATCAACTGCTGCTTGTCTTGTGAGCTCTACAGCCTGTGCAAGAGCTTGTACATCCACCTGGTTTTTGAAACCGAACATGCAAATGATCATATATAAAGGCATGCCAAGTACTCTGGAAATGATATTTTAGATGGCTGATGGCAAAACCCATAACAAGAAATACAGCTTCACTCAACATTTGTTTTGATGGAAAATATTTCTACTTACACATCAAAAAAAAAAAAAATTCTATTCATTCTGAGGTAAAGTGATTGGTTTTTTGCGTTCTAGTGATATCTATGTTAAACCTATAGTTGGAAGAAAATGATGGCTGCCATGATGGTGGCGAGTTGCTTCTATCTTTCTTTCTTTTTCGTGAACAGGGAGAGAGAGGGTGAGAGTAGGTAGAGAAGGGAGGAAAGAGAGAGGGATGCGGTTATGATGGCAGAACGAAGAAGTATAAAAATGATTTACATTAAGATAAATACACTTATATCTCCATTTAACATCTTAAGACAATCGAATATAATCTAGAAATCTCACCTCATCAAATGGAGGTACTTCATAGAGACTCTCCTGTGCTGTTGCAGGAGGGTCACGCTCATCAAGAAGCAATCTCTGAGTAAGATCTGAAATGGGTGACACAATTCCTTGCTGAAAGCAGTATCCCTTGTGTATGCTGCATGGCATAGGGATAAAATTGAAAGATAAACAGTCAGTCAACCACATGCATTAAAAGAACGCAAGCATCAGAGTGAAAATATCAAGTGAAAACAAAATAACCAAAGCTCAATGATACCTTATCAAATATCTCAATGTCATCGAAAAGACTGGATCATATGCGTGTAAATGAGCTCTTAAGACAGAGGACATCAATCCAGCAATGTCAAACCTCCTTCTTTCAGACCACTGAAAAGAAAAACGACATAATAATTTTTTTTTATAATTAATAAGAATTTTATTAACACAAATAGGCATAGCCCAAGTACACAGGAAGTATACAAAGAAAATACCTACCGTATACAAAGGAAATACCTACTACACTCTAGAAAACAGGAAAACTAAAACAGAAACAGATACAGTACATTCTCAACATTCCTTACAAAGATCTTAGCCCACAAACTCAAAGTAGAAAAGAAAAAGTTTCAAAGATCTTCAAAAGTGCGCTCCTTGTCTTCAAAGCATCTCCAATTTCTTTCCAGCCATAAAGACCACATTAAACACAAAGGAATCATTCTCCACCTGGCAGCAACATCTTTTCTCACCTCACAACCACGCCAACATGCAAGAAGCTCTACAACTTCCTTAGGCATCACCAAAAATAAACCTGTCCGACCAATAACCTCAGACCACAAAGAGTTTGCCACCTCACAATGTAAAAACATATGATTTACAGATTCTCCATCCTTCTTGCACATGACACACCAATCAGCTATACACAAACCACATTTTTCTAAGATTATCTGTAGTCAATACTTTCCTTAGAGCAATCACCCAACTGAAGATCGCCACCTTAGTAGGTACCTTCACCCTCCAAATGCTTTTCCATGGAAATACACAGCCAGAATGACAATTAAGCACCTTATAATGAGAACTGACTGAAAACTTGAAATTTCCAGCATAGTCCCACAGTAGCATATCCTCTCTTCCGTGCATCACTTTTGAATTATAAATCCTTCACAAAAAATCTGAAACAACATTAAGTCATATGGATTTCTAATAAAGTCAACATTCCATAAAATATTATTATCCAAACATTGAAGATAATCTGCCACAGCAACATTTTGATCCCTTGCCAGCCTGTAGAGAGATGAAAAATCTGATTTAAGAGCTGATTCCCCATACCAAATGTCATGCCAAAAGAAAATCCTCCTCCCTTCCCCCACCTTAAATTTAATATGTTTAAAAAACTCCCCCCAACCTTTCCTAATAAACTTCCATAAACTCACCCCGTACGCTCCTCTAATTTCTTTAGAACACCAATCCCCCCACCCACTCCCATATTTAACAGCAACAACATTCTTCCATAAAGCATCTCTCTCTTCATGATATCTCCAAAGCCATTTCCCAAAAAGTGCTTTATTAAAAAACCCCAAATTTCTAACCCCCAATCCTCCACAAAATACTGGTTGACAAACCTTGTTCCAATTAACCAAATGAAACTCCTTTTCCTCTCCTTTTCCCCCCCATAAGAAATTACGATAAATATTCTCAATTCTCCTAGCAACCCCAGCCGGCAAAGGGAAAAGTGAAAGAAAATATGTGGAAAGATTAGAAGATGTACTCTTTATCAAAGTAATTCTTCCCACTTTAGACAAATATATCTTTTTCCATCCAGCCAACCTATTCTTGATCTTCTCAATCACCCCATCCCATATCAAAACAGATTTGTGAGAACCGCCCAATGGAAGACCAAGATACTTCAGTGGCAGTGAAGCAATCTTACACTCCAAAATATTAGCCAAATCTGAAATATTGCCCACAGCACCCACAGGAGCGATTTCAGACTTATTTAAGTTAATCCTTAGGCCCAAGACAGCTTCAAAACATAACAACAAGGCTCTCAAAGATAGAATGTTCTTGGTTGGGCTCGCTGAAAATCAATGTGTCATCGGCAAAAAGAAGATGAGATAATTTAATGCTATTCCTTTCCTCATTTCCCACCTCAAAATTACTAGTGACAAACACCTAACTTCTCCTTAATAAGCTAGAACTTTTCCTTTTTGATAAGTAAAAATTTTATTAATAAAAGAGTAGGCATAGCACAAGTACAAAGGACGGTATACAAGAGGAAACACCTAATTAGAAAGAAGAAATAGATACAAAAAAAAATCATGAAAATTAAGCCCATTACAGTCAATAGCTAATGCCAATAAGAAAGCTAGAAATGAAGATGAAAAATCAACCATTTACAAATGTTAATTTGTTTAACTAAACTCAAGGATCCAGTGAATTGTTAATATAGACCAACCTTAATCATTTCTATGAGGTCCCTATCAATATGGTGGAAGAGAAAAGACTGGAGGGCACACATTTTTTAGGGGTAAACAAAATTTATTGATAATAATAATAGATGGCCCAAGCACATGGGATGTGTACAAGAGAAAAAACCTAATTAACAGCTGGACAGGGATGGCAGGAAGTCATGGAAACTTAGCCTATTAAAGCTATAATAACTACCCATGGGAACTACTAAGTAAAGCTATGCTCCAAAGGAAACAAAAATCAAGTACCATCTTCTTTTAATAGGGTTCAGTTTATTGTAAAACCTATATCTAGATTAGTAGTGTTATTGTAAAGCCTTCAATATTATTGAAAAACCACAAGCCACCCTCCATCACATATCAAGAAAATATTTATAGTTAGAAAAAAAAAAAAAAGAACCGACATGAACTATCATATCATATAATTAATAGTTGAAGCAACATTTGATCTTTGATAAATAATAGCTAACACATATGTGATACAGAAAACATAGAATACATCACTGAGTTGCTGCTGTCTACAAAAAAACAACATAAAGTCAAATTAGTGCAAAAGAACACCAAATATTTCCCACCTCGTTTGCCACTGGTGAAGCTTGATCATCTTTGCCATATATAAAGGCAAGAAGAACATGCTTGAATTCCTCATATGCTTCCTTGGAGATAGGTACAGAATTTTCAGAATTCACAGCTAAACAAGAGAATGGAAACCCTAACAGGTTCAAAAATTTAGCAGTAAAAAAATAATATTTTTATAAAAACAATAAAATGAGTGCTGAACAATTTATTAACCCCAAGAAAACTTCAAACTGCAGCGGTGGCTGAAGAAGCGTGCCAGGAAATCAAGGTGCTAAAATAATAATAAAAAAAGGCACTACCCATGGACAGGTAACAGTTTTAAGGGTAGCAGAGCAGATAGTATCCATTTGCTCCATCCATAATAATATTAGATATGATTTATATTATATAATTGAACTTTTACCTATAAAAAATATATGATTTATATTAAAAATAATTGATAAGATAAATAATTTAAGGGCCAAAAATTTCTCCCATCCAAAAAATCCAAGTTCCCATTTGCCAAGCTCTCATTCATCACCTTCTCGGAGATGCATAGATGCAGTAAACAATGAAAGAGAAACATCTCAACCAAAACACGGAACCACCATAATGAATTATCACTCCGTTATGAATATTAAAATCCACTGAAGGACTTTGGGGGAGGTTTGGATACAAAAAGCCTTTTAATTCATCCCATCTCATCTAATCATTACAACTTTCGTAAATTCCTACACAAAATCAATAAACAATTCAACTTTTTTAAATTCCAAAACAATAATAATATTAAAAAAAATTATTCTAGCAATATTTTATTCAACTTTCATCTCAACTCACTATTCAAACCTCCCTTAAAATTGCAAATATCTCTTCCACATTCTTAACAAATTCTCTATTTTACAGTCTCTCAACTGAAAAAACCAAAAATATAAAACAGTCTAGATGATATCAAGTTCAACTTTATACTTTAAAAAATTATGAATATTTATCAGCAAGATTGCCAGAAAGGTTTCAGAACAATTGTCATTTATCTGCCACTAGTACGTAGGATGTATACAGGACATAACCTCTTTTAAGTGATTAAAAGAAGAACAAAAATCCAAAAAAGAAAAAAAAAAAAAAAAAAAACAACAACAGAAACATAGGAAAATAAGAGAGATTATATGCCTCTATCCCTGTGTAGAGCAATTTGACTAATTTTATTTCATAGTAATAAATCCCACCAGCACCACTTGGAACACTTTTCCAAAATGCCTTTTAAGCAGTGCAATTTTTATGCTACGGGGGGTTCATTAGAAATGCAGAGGCACAACGCCACTTAGCAGGTTGTATTCAAAGGATAAACCTTTAAGCAATTAAACAAAGAATAAAGTACAAAGAAAAAAACAAAAGACCTATTAGAAAAAGAGAGATATTTTACACCCCTATCCATGTAGAAAGCAATTTGACGGACAACTTTTTTTTTTCATAAGAAATCCCACTACCACAGCTTCAAAAATTTTATCTTTTTCTAATTTGCCTTTTAAAAAGTGCAAATATTTATGTGTTTCGCTGTTTCATATGACACTCGTCCATTAATCAAGGACCCATAAGTTGGCAATTTGGTAGGATTGAAATATCTATGAGCCTATTAGTGGCAAATGTGGTGAAGAGACTATAAGTGGGAACAGTCAACTCTATCTCAAAGAATTAAGGGAAAGAGGGTACACAATTGCAATATATATATATATATTGAATTTACTGGGTAGGCGTCAAGAGCACAAGGAGCGAGAGCTGTCCTCAGGCAAGCAATTGCAGCGTCACGACCTTCGGCAGTCCCTTTTCTCAACAGCTCAATAAATTTCTTCACCAAAATTGAACCAAAAAAATTCCAATTCAGAAATCTAAATAAAAATTAAAAAAACAGAGCGTTTAGTTTCCCGGGAAACCCAAGAAACGGTAAGATATCTAACTCTCTGAAATGAAACGCAGTAGTATTATTTCCCGCATTTTCTTAGAAAAAATTATCCTCCCGCATTATGTCAACAACGAAACAGAGCATTAAGACACACTCACCTGCTTCTGTAACTGGAAGAGAAGACGACGATCGTCCAGAATGGAAGGCGCGTGGGCGCGGAGGAAATCCATGGCGGTGTCAATGTCACCGGCCTCTAACGAGCGTCTGATCTTCCAGATGATCAACCTCGAATGGTAGGACGAAGTGGACAGCGAGGAAGAAGAAGAAGAAGACGACGAGGAAGCAGGAGAAGAGGGTGGAGACGAAGAACATAGAAGCCCCTCGATCAGGTTCTCCGATTGGGCGAAATCAATGATCAGAGCGTCAAGTGCTTCCCAATTCACTGGCGTAGAATCCATGTCGTTCAGTCTTTTTTTTCTCGGGCAAAAATGGAGTGCGAGAAAAATCCTACTGTTTGGTTGTTTGAAGAGAAAATAATAATTTCTTGGAAAGCAAGAAAAGAGGCGACGTGATGACACTACAAAAATAAAAATAATTTCTTGTGTAGCAGGTGCCAGGTGTCGTTTACGAATGTTTGTGAGCCACGGTTTTCGATTCTTCACTGCTATTAAGGGAACAAGGCTCGAATCAACGGATGGATGACTCCAATCGTCCTTCCAAGTTAGGAAAATGTTAAATGTCACGTGCACGTTGATACACATCCCCGGCTAAACTTGCTGTTCACTGTACCATTTGAATTTGGGCCAAAATAATTAGAGAGCCCAGTGGAATTACAATAGAAATGAACCACGAGCTTGAGCCCAAATATATATACACATTATACATAAATATACACAAAAATGCTGAATGCAGTCAGTATATATAAGAGGGGTGTAGTCATGTCTTGCGTGGATTAATTAAACTGTGAGCATCAAATGGTGCGTTTCATTCCCTCAACCTTTCATTTCCCCTTCTCCCTTACTCCTTCACCTTCTCCACTTCGGCTCCATTTTCCTCTTCCCCTACTCTTCAGACGCCATCGACCGAGCTAGTTACAAGAAGGCAAAGAAGCGTCTAGTCTTCTTCCCCGAGAACAACCATTTCATTAATGGAAAAAACAAGTTTTTCTCCTTTACATCTTCTTCATCTTCGTCTTCATCTTCTTTTTCGTCAAAATTCGAAATTAGAACAAGTAGCAGCTCCAACTTCATCACCCTCCTCCTCTTCACTCTCTCCACCTTCGAATCCACCACCATTTCTAGAAGCCATTCAACCTCCCTGCAACGATTCCTATCAACCGACTGCTACATCACTAAAATAAAAACGCTTTCTTTTTCCTTCTACCTCATTTTACCTTCATGACAAAACTCTTATTCCCATTCGTTGTTGCATCCCTTCTCATTTCCTAAGCTCAGCAACCTCTCTCTCTCTCTCTCTCTCTCTCTCTCTCTCTCTCTCTCTCTCTCTCTCTCTCTCTCTCTCTCTCTCTCTCTCTCTCTCTCTCTCTCCAATATCACATCAAAATGGTCTTACTTGTAAGTATTTTTCCCTTTGGTTGTTAGGTAGCAAGATTGCAGTGATAGAAAACCTGGGGGCTATCGAGGTGATTAATTTTTTCTCCTCTGAATTTCTACTTCCTCATAGAGTAGCGAGCAATTATAGATTTTGATTATAATGGGTATTTTTTGCAAATTTTTTGTTTGCATTATATGGTTGACTGAAGTGGGTTTTTCTAAAAATACATGATTTGTTTTAACAACCATTTTGGGTTTGGGAGCACTCACAACTGGCTATCATCAATGAACAATGGTTTATCTGGAAAGATCAACAAGAAATAATAAATATACTTTGAAAATGAGTTTAGGAAAAATTTAGCAAATGGGTTTGGCAAATATCTGGACATGGGTTTAGAAAAAATTTAGAAAATGGGTTTGGAAAAAATATGTTAATGATGAAATCTAAGAGATGGAGTTTTTTTTTTCTTGGTGGAGAAATGCTTCAACGTACCAAGTTCATTTGTTTTGATAGGCAGCCCCTCAACCATTCTCTTGTTCTATCTTGAGCCAAATCTGCCTAAAGGCCTCGTTTTATGTTGTTGTTAAGAGATGAAGGTAATAGGAGGAATCGCCCAATGGTCTAGCGATCAAAGAAGAAAAGAAAGGCCATTTTCGATCCACTCTCAAGTAGGCCTTCAGTGTATGATTTTCCTTTCTAAGGAAGAAGGGGAAGATCAAGAAAAAGCTGCTTGAAAATTAGCTGTGAGGGATTGCTCTGGTTTGCTAGCTACTGACATGAAGAAGAAGAAAAACTCGGCTTTTTTCCTTCCCACTTTTTTTTTTTCTTGTTGCCTTTTAAGTTCAGTTTTGTTTTTTTACTTTTTTTATATTTCTTCACTTCCACGTAGGCTAGCCGACTATACCTAGCAGCTCTGATATATATATATACTAGGTCAGGAGTACATGCAAAACATATTTGTCTAGTTGGGTTAAACAAATTTTTTACAAAAGTAATATAGAAAACTTGATTAATAAATAATTTAATGCGTAGAGACAAAAAAGTAAACTTTAGCAAATATTTTTAGATAATGATAGGTCAGTAAGTATAATAATTACATATTTAGATACATTAAAAAACAAAAAGATTAGTTCAAAATTAAAATCAATATACATTAAAATAATATACATAAATAAAAATAGCATCATTGCCACTACAATAAATACTACCACCATACTCAAAGAACGCATAATATTTGAGATTTTTTTGGAAATATGAACTATAAATCCAAATCATGTGTTTTGATATAATTTTTTTTAATATCGACATATTTGAATAGATCTTGTTCTAATCTGAGTGTTTTTCTTTGTGGGGATTTTTTTTTGTTTTGTACTTGTTATTCTTTATTGCCTTTTTTTCTACATATCTGAATAGTTATACTCAGATTAAGATCTGAGTGTTTTAGGAAAACGTGTGAGAGTGTGGGTTTGAAGGGATAGGTAGAGAGACAAATATTGGAGAGTGGGAGAGAGGTTCGAGATGATAGGAGAGAGAGAATTGGAAATGATAGAGGAAGAGAGGTAAAAAAAGATAATTGTATCCCTAAAACAAAAAAGTAACAGACTTAACAAGCCTAATGAAAAAATAAGAAAAGTTAATGGAAAAAAAAAAAAGGTTATAATAGCCTCTAGATAGTTACTTATTATAATAAAATGATATATATATATAGCAATGGTTGCTCAAGGGGCATAATTAATTCTAATTATTATTAAAATATTTATTTATTATTAAAAAATACACATTAAATTTTTAACGTTCATATCATTCCAACTGCATGCGTTAGAATTCTATTTTGTGTATTATATGCAGATGCATCAACTTTTGAAAGAGTTGGATGGCGAATTCATGCAGGTAATATCTATTATGTATTATTGTAATTATTTTCCTTTCAAGTGCTAGGGAAAGAGACTGATGAAGGATTTGACATTTGGTCTTCAATTAAAATTATATTGGAAATTTCACTGTATACAACCGTGAATTGTTATATTTATTAAAAATTATATTGGAAATTTTACTAAATATTTTATGGCCAAAAATTATTTAGCCATCAGTTTGGACTAGCCAGATTTGGCCAGTGAAAAAGAGGATGACTAAAATTAAAGTAGAAGTATAGTTTGATGTTGACCAAAATTTGATTATACCTCACTCACTACTAATGCCCTAGCTAAGGCCCCGTTTGGATACAAGAAATATTTATCTGATTTCATCTTATCTTATTATTATAAATTTTTTAAATTTTTATACAAAATATAATAAAAAATTCAACTTTTTCAAATCTTAAAATAATAATAATATTAAAAAATAATATTCTTACAATATTTTATTCAACTTTCAACTTTTATTTCAACTCATCTTATCTCAACTCACTATTTAAACAGTATCTAACTCTGTACACCTAAATATAATTCTAATACACAATATTGATCTACACAATTTACCAAAAATCGCATGCACATGATCATCTTCCAATATCATATCTGTTGAACATGTCTGAATCGAGATAGATACACTCTTCAAAGAAACCACCATAGCAGCCAAGAGGTGATCGAGGGGTAGGCCCCCATTATCAATTCTTGTCTATTTTATCAGTTAATCGTTATTCGAAAAGACAAGGAATTCAAGAATGGTGATGGAGGAGCAAGTTTTCTTAAATGGGTTTCTTCTTTTTTTTTTTTTTTTGGAGTCAAAGTGCTCATGGGATGCACAAAATTGGTGGGTCAAGGAAATATGAGAATGTTCAGTTTGAGCCAACCCATATGATGGGCAATTATTGTCGTTGTTGTTCAAATCTTGGCATCTCTCGGCCAATCTTTCGGTAGCATGTTTTAGTTGATCTTTTTCTTGGTATTAGAGGGAAGGGGGGTCTTTGAAATTGCAAGCTTTCGCGTGCTCTGATTTGTGTTTGGAATAGTAAGAGTCATAACTCATAAGAAAGAAGTGTTGAGTTTTACACTTTTTAGTCCCACATCGGTGGGTAAGTAAGTGAGGGGCAAAATCTTTAGGTTATAAATAAGAGGTTTAGTCTCTTAGTTTAAGTGCACCAGTTGAAAGCTTATCTAGTAACTTTTAACTTTAGTTAAATTCCTCTATTAACCTTTTGTAAAATGGGAAGAGGTGTAAAGTTAAAATTTTACTAGTGGGGTAGCTTTGTGGGTGTGGTGAGGAGAAAAATTGTGTGATTGTAACAACTTTTCACATAGTGAATTTTCTTCTCTGGGTCTGGTGGTTTTTCTCCTGTTTTGGAGTTTCCACGTAAATTTCTTGTATTGTTATTATTTCTCTATTTTTTTGTTATTCCTGCAAAGGGTAGATCCTAGGGGGGTGAATTTGGGAGGTCCAAATTTCCAATAATTGGTATCAGAGCCACTAGATTCTTTTTGTGGGGTGAAACTTTGGTGTGGTAGTGTGAATATGTACAGTCTAAGGAGGTTCTGTCTAGGAGATTGGAAATTTTAAGTGTCCATTATGACCCTCCAATCTTTCCTGGGAACTGAATTAGTGAGGTACTATTTATTTCTACAGTAAAATTCATCAAAACAATGTTAGGAAGTAGGCCTTCAAATTTTGTCAAATTTGAGGTGGAGAAATTTGATGGAAAAATCAATTTTAGCTTGTGGCAATTACAAGTCAAGGATGTCTTGATTCAATCAGGATTACACAAGGCATTGAAGGCAGACCAATACCTGAAGTCAGCACTGGTCCTAGTGTGACTGGTGAAATGAGCAGATCTAAAATGAGCGATGAATATTGGGAGGATCTGGATTTGAGAACAGTAAGTGCAATACGTTTGTGCTTGGCTAAAAATGTTCTTGCAAATATGCATGGAATATCTATGACAAAAGAACTCTAAGAAAAACTTGAAGAGTTGAATCAGACGAAGGACGTCTCAAATCGTGTGTACCTAAAGGAGCAGTTTCATACACTGCGGATGAGTGAAGGTACAACTATTTCGAATCATTTAAGTATTCTCAATGACATTATCACTAAGCTATAAGCTATTGGAATTAAAATTGATGATGAGGATCAAGCCTTGAGACTCATCTGGTCTCTTACATCTTCTTATGAGCACATGAAACCTATCTTGATACATGAAAATGAGAAAATAATTTTTTCAGAGGTTACTAGTAAAATCTTTTCTGCAGAGAGAAGACTAAATAGTAGAAGTAATGTTCCACTTGAGAATTTAGTAATGGTAGCAGCTGGAAATAGGAAGATGAATAACTCCTTGAAGAAGAAAGTAGTCTGTTGGGAGTGTGGACAATCTGGGCACATCAAGAAAAATTGTCCAAGAACTGGAGCAAGTTTGGCAAATGGCTCCAAGTTAGTAAATGGAGATACTGGAAATGATGCTAATGTTGTCATGTCTCTCTCCATGGAAGATTTTGATCTTTAAAAAGAGACATGTACATCCTCATGGCATGTCGCTAATTTCCAAAGTTGCTATGATAGAGAATGTGTTAATATTAGCGGGTTCACAGGTTTGCACACAGACATTGGTTTGGCATTGATGCAGGATGTGTGGTGGAAATTCATGTCGATGGCTGATAAACTTTCAGGAAAGCTAAACGTGAAAGTTACACCATAATTTTTCAGCAAGGTTGTTTTTCGATATAGCCGAAGTGAAATGCTTGGAATTGGTTTATTCTTAGTGGGTATGCTTTTATGGTGAAACATGATAGCGGAAGTTATGAAGATCTTCATTGAGGTGGAGCTTGGCTGTGGAATCAGTCAAAGTCGCGAGGTGGAGATTGTTGATTTTTGTACTTTTTAGTCCCACATCGGTGGGTAAGTAAGTGAGGGGCAGAACCTTTAGGTTATAAATAAGAGGCTTAGCCTCTTAGTTTAAGTGCACCAGTTGAAAGCTTATTTAGTAATTTTTAACTTTAGTTAAATTCCTCTATTAACCTTTTGTAAAAGGGGAAGAGGTGTAAAGTTAAAATTTTATTAGTGGGGTAGGTTTGTGGGTGTTGTAAGGAGAGAAATTGTGTGATTGTAACAATTTTTCACATAGTGAATTTTCTTCTCTGGGTTTGGTGGTTTTTCTCTTGTTTTAGAGTTTCCACGTAAATTTCTTGTATTGTTATTATTTCTCTATTTTTCTTGTTATTCTTGCAAATGGTAGATCCTAGAGGGGTGAATTTGGGAGGTCCAAATTTCCAACAAGAAAATCAGTTGCTTGGCTTAATTTGTGAGTGCTGCGACCATGACTCAATTTGTTGAAATATTACGGTTGAATGGAGAAGAAAAGAAGTCAAGGTGTAAGTTATTGGAAGAATGCTAGTTTTTTTATTGAGCAATGTTACATACAGTCGTGGAATTACAAACGTCGCGCAATCGCTTTGAAAAAGAGTGGGGTCCACGATTAAAAAGCTAGTTTTTTTTCATGTGGGTCCCATATTAATTTATTTTTTTCAAAGTGACTGCATGCCGCTTGCACAATCACGACTGCAAATATCATTTCTATTTTTTATTAGCCTTCAAACCACATGCATATGGTGGGAAGGTTTTTATATCGTGAAATAATATTTACAGTTATGGAGTAAGTAACTAAGGGATCTTAAAAAATTAATTTTTTAATAATAGATCTCACTTTTTTTCAAAACGATTGTACGATACTTTTACATTTTACAACTGTATGTAATATTACTCATTCTCATAAATCCAACTCTTTACTTGTTTTATAGCTCGCGTCATTTTGTTATAATTTTACATCTACATCATTTGTGAGACTACTGAAATCTCCTAAATAATTTTACATCAAGATCAAGAGCTGGTCAAGATGGTTGGTCTAAGAAATTGTAGAGAGACAAGAGCTAGCCTTTTTATATGTTCATTTTTTCACTCTTATTATTTTAACGTGTCTAGACACAACATAGATCAAGGAATACCAACTACTAACATATAATAATTCCATTTTCCATTTCGCATAGTCAAATTTTTATTTTTATTTTTTTTTATTTTTAGTGATCTAATCAACTATGTGGGCTTTGGGGATAAAAAGTACTGTTACCTTCAGTTTAACGTAATGAACTAAAATTTATCACCCACAATTAATTACTAAAATCGTAAAAGCTAATTAATTAAGAATTCTATGTTGCATATACACAAATTAACAATCATGCACAACTGCTGCAAATCCATGTAGATCGAAGTACTGTTTGGATGAATGGGTAGAGCACAAACCAGGTTTGCAGTTTGCAGGCTACAACGTAAAACGCACCAGAAAACGAAAGTGGGCTGCGAGCATATATAATCCCGAGCATCAAATACGTTCAACCAAAAGGCAATTGCTGCATGGGATAATCGATCGAGATGACATTGTTTTTGGCAAATTAAGTGACAAATAATAAAAAATAAAATAAACACCGGCCTTTTTTTCTTCTCTCCCCCAGCCAGCCCGCAAGAAAATAAATATGCATGCAGCGCAGCCCAAGAGCTTTAAAAATAATAATAATAATTAAATAAATAAAGATCACCAGTCGTTATCCATGCCCTTATCATCCCGACGACCAAGTTTGGAATCCAATGCTAGCTAGCCAGGTATCGGAGGCAGGAGATAGCTAGTTTTGGGGCATACATGTATGTATGTAGTGCCCACGGGGAACCCCACCGAGATGAATTTCTGTATTGCGTGCAAGAGTCGAACCCCCACTAGGCCCCCCACACTGCTGCTTCTTCATGCTTCTGCTTAATTGACAGCGATCGGCCATGAGGCGCACGTTATCTTGTCTATCATGTCAACATTGCCAGTTAATTGTTACCCTATCCATCTATATGAAAAATTTTATTCATAATCTCGTATATACCGCACATCAACATCTGATTTTTTATTTTTAACTTTTTATTTAAACACATATTGATATATAAATATGTGTACGTATTTATACATCAAAAATAAAAATGATAAATCACATATTAATATATGTTGTGAAGATGATAAATAATATTTCTCGATCAAATATATATATATATTATACTATTATAAAATGAAATGATAGAAGGAAAATTATATAGTACTTAGGAAAACGAACTTTGCATTTGGTTTCAGATCATCATTAGCTAGCGTACGTACGTACTTACTTTCATTCATAAATTATGTAGTGACATTGTTGGTGATCAAGTAATCTATATCATGTTCACAACGAAAATCAAATGTACTAGACAGCTTATTAATTGGAGATGATTTATTGGAGATTCATACATCAATTAATTTGAAATGTAGGTACATTAAACCATGCCACGATTTCTTCACTTTTTTACATGTAGCGCTCTGTCTTTTTATGTAGATACCTAATTATTTTGTTTTTATAAAATTATCATTTGTTTCAAAAGGTTAAGTTAATGGGAAGATTAATTGGAATTAATATTTAATTAAATTTGATGAAGTGTAGAGTCAAAATTCGAACTCAAGACCTTTATTATGATACCATGTGAAATCACTAATAAATTATCTCAAAAGTTTAAGCTAATAGAAATATATAGATTTTATTATTTATGTCATATTCTTAACAATGTTTTACTATTTTTCTTCGGATATTAAAAAAATTTTCATGTGAGTGAGGATTCAACGTCATATAAAAGCTGAATTCTTAACCTAGAGAGAAGTTGTAGTAATTTGAATGAGTCGTGCTACATCCACCAAAGGATGTAGTTTGAAAACCCACCGAATAAGCTAAAAACTTTTTATTTGTTATTTGTTTATATTCTTAAATATTTTTTAATAAAAAAATTCACAACATTACTAAAAAACACTTCCCTAATCACTAAGTTAAAAAAAAAAAAAACAAAACAACAACAACAACCTCATTTGAGACACTATTTCAAGACCCAAATTTTAGGTCTCAAAGTATTTCTAATTCAAATTACTGGAACTTTTCCCACTGTACTCTAGGGCTGTGCATTCGGATCCGGATCCGGATCCGGCTTTTTTAAAACCGAGCGGATATCCACCCGGATAAATCCGGTAAAAACACGGGCGGGTATCTGATTTGATGCCGGATTTTAACCGAATCCAGATTTTTTTTAATTATTTTTTTACATTTTTTAAACTGTTTTTTTTTATATATAAAAAAAACCTTTTTATCACTTTCTAAAAATATTCTTTTAGCACTTTTCTAAATGATTTTTTTTTTAAAAGATATCTTTCATACACTTTTAAAAGCATTTTAAAAATATCTTCTGAACACTTTTTAAAAGGGCTTTTTTAATAGGCCATTATGTTGATTTTTTTTTTTATAGGCATTTTTTATATAATGAATATCTTCATAGGCATTTGAAACTTTTTATTGCCCATTCAAATTTTTATAAAAAAATAAAAATAAAAATAACAAATATCAACACACACAATACACATTACATTGTAGTTTACATCATAATGCAAATTAAAAATCCACTTAACGAAAAACAAATAAGAAATGCCCCCCATAATTTAGAGCCATCATCCTGCAGATTTGGAGGTAGCTCCATTGTTTGAAGGACTTAGTGCCAAATTTCCTTGAAAAACAAAAAGAAAACAAATCTGGATTATTTTTATCTTATAGCGTGATATTGAATATAAGTAAGTGAAGAATGAACTGCTAATTACATACCAAGATTCATTAGATAAAAGACACGAGTTACATGCATAATGAAAAACAAGAGACATGTTCCTTATCCAGTAAATCCAACTCCTAGTAGAACTAAACTCAAACTAATTGCATCCAATTGTATGGGAAAAAAGAAAAGAAAAAGTAACATTTTAGTAATGAATCAAACACCTACCACGCATGCTTGCATGATCTTCTCAAAACTTGACTTGGAGATGAAGTAGATTCAAGTTTGGTTGATCTAGTTAAGCTCATGTCATATAGAAGAGATTGAGTTGTATGAGAACTCAATGGAACCAAAAATCAAACATACAATTAGGATGAAGACAAGAAGATAAGATCATGATAAGAGTTGTGACTTGTGATGAGTACAGAGTTAGACAATTACAATAGATACTGATTATATGCAATTGTAATAGAATACTGATGCTATGTAAAAACAGGTCTACCCCCAATATCTTTGCATCTCTTAGAATTGATAAGACAAAAAATAAAGGCCAAGAAAATTGAAAAATGGTCAGAGGGGGTTTGAGCATGAATGTGGTAGTTGAGTGGAGCCAAAGAAATTAAGGTGGTTTGGATCAAGGAGTGGATATATAGGACCATTAGGAAGCTGGTTCACTAATTCATAATTTACAATGACTGATGGATCAACCTAATTATGCAATATTTTAAAACCAAATTATTTTGGACAATCGATAATATTCCAAAATATCAACAATTGTTTATAGATAGTAACAAAATTATAATCGTTACCATGAAGGTCATGATCAATCACATCCCAACTTCCAAGCAGTTACCTGGCCACCCATTACAACGATGATGTTGGCAAGGAATATGAGGAAAGGAGAACAATCAAACCTTAATGCAAGAAATTTATAGAAAAAAGATAGACATACCTGCAATGAAAAAATATATTTTTCAAACCTCCAAGTACAATCAAACTCACAATATCCAGATTTGGGCAAACTACATCTAGATTTAAACTCAAACACAAGAACCCATATTCACATTTAGAACTCAAAAAGATTATTGAAAAATTGAAAGGACATAACAAAAAACCAAAACAAAAATGTAAAAAGTGAGAGATGCTTACATGGATATGGACTCTAACCAAAAATGTAAACCCAGATCTGGGAGAAGCTGCACTGTGATATTGTAAGTTCTTTTTCTTATATTGGTGGATTATCTAGAACCCAAAAGATTATCGAGAATCGATTTGGGCACACAAAACCTATATCTGGGCAAACTACATCTAGGACTCAAAAATATTATCGAGAACCCAAATCTCCAATTTTTTTCTTGTTTTTTAGAAAGCATATTGGGCGGTTCATCACATGGGTGTATGGAAAACAAAACTAAAATATGGGAAACAGAGGAAGTACCCACTAAATCTGACGGCACAAACAAAACCTAGACAAGAAATTAGAGACCCAAGATAAAGAAATCAAATAAAATGGGGAACAGAAAGGGGAGAAGATAGACCTCTTTCTTGTTGTGCTCTAGGATGGTGAAGCGTGCGAGGCTGTCGATCTCGGCGTTGTTCTGAGAACCCTTGCAGTCGTGAACCCCTCCAAGCTTCATCTTTATGAGTTGGTCGTTGTGAACCCGTGCCATGATGGGTCTGTGCTGATGACTCTACAAGAGGGAGAGACAATCAAGACTGAAGAGAGGAAGAAAATGGCTTAGGGTGGGAGCATACAAAATAGAAGATGGCTTAGCTTTTGCTTAGGGTTTTGGCCAGAGAGAGCAAGGAAGAGAGTGAGGAAATGGTCTTTGACTCTTTGTTGGTTTGTAATTGTTGCACGACTGCCTGGATCTACCGGATATCTGGTTTTCAAACCGAACCGAATAAAAATCTGGTCTGGATGCACAGTCTTAGAGTATACTCTGGTCTATTTTATTCATATCCAATACCTTGTGACCTTGTCCCACTTTTTTCCTTTTTTTATACTTTTATGATACAAAAGCTTAACTCTTAACCTAGAGAGAAGCTGTAGTAATTTGAATGAGTGGTGCTACATCCATAGAATGATATAGTCTGAAAATTCACTGAATAAGTTAAAAAAAATAATTTATTTATTCAGTTTTTTTAAGTATTTCTGAAGTCGAATTACTGGAACTTTTCCCACTGTACTCTGGTCTATTTTATTCGTATTCAATACCTTGTCCCACGTTTTTCTTTTTTTCATACTTCTATCATTCAAGAGGAGTTATCTGTCAGCAAAGATCTTTTGGCAGCTTCCGCCGTCCTCCGTTCTCGACACACCCGTCCGATTCCTCCCTCCCGACTTCGTACAGTACTCTGGCCATCTAATCCTGATCAAGACATGAACGTCCACAGATAAACGTCATCTTGGGTACTGCAGGTGAACCTCACATTGAACCGTCATGTGTTATACGTCTTTTCTCTCCCAATATCATTTTCTCTGATCTTTTGTTTGGGATCACTATTAATTAATACTTAATTTGACAATTCACTTTTTATATTTGCCATTTATTTGACAATATGTGTTAGTTTTTTTTTTTTAGAATTTTACTGCTTACAAGCCGGGTGCCATGTTACACGTACACTACTACTTGTTATGAGATTTATTATGGTTATAAAAGGTTACAATTCCAATATATACTTTTATGATTGCTTGATCCACGTCAGAGATATATTGGGGTCCATCAATAATAAGAGTAAGTTTTTGGGTTAATTATAAAATGAAAATTTAATGTATAGTTACTTTTATATATTCTCTTATGCATTTCATTAATATGATTAATTATATTATTTTTTTAAAATTTAAAACCTCAATTTCTAACTTCTGCAAAATTAATACATTAAATTTCAAGAAACGCACTTCATTGAAATGGATATTAATGCCACATGTTAATTAATTAACGAATGATGTGGGACCTCTCATTAATTTTCTTTTTTTTTTTATCAAAATATTGATAGAAATACATTATTAGAGTTTTTTTTTTTTTTTAAACTAAGAGGTTGGTAGAAAATAATTTTTATCAAAATTTTGTTACGTATAAGCGTACTTGCGTATCAACCTGTATATCAATATTGATGATCTCATATTCAAAATTTAAATAGACATTATTTCAATAAAATTTACTTTCTAATCAATCACATTGAATGGATGAACGTATTAGTATACCGAATTATTTACAACTAAATTTTTCTTTTTTTATTACATTTCGTGTCATTTTTTTAAAAATATCATCATTTAAATAGAAATACTTTTAAATATATTTTTATTTATAAAAATATCTCATTTCTCTAAAATCTCCTAAATGTTTAATTCTGTTGACCGGAACTTAAAATTTGATATTAATACTGTAATATATTAACCCAAAATTTTTTTATATTGATGTATTTGATTATATTGGAATCCTCTACCTTTTGTACCTAAGATCAATAAAATATAATATCTTGCAGGGAAAAAAAAAATATTTTTTGTAGTCGGCAGATGCAGTCGGCGTGCAGTCGGCTGTAAAAAAAAATTAATACGGGACCTACATGAAAAAAAATATTATTTTGATAATTTTTTATAATTCATGTAGGTTCTTTTGAATATATAAATTTTTTTTTATTCATTCCGTACAATTGACTGCACATCGACTACCACTGTATGTAACAAAAGCTTAAAAAAAAAATGATAACAGGACAAATCAACCGGGTTCGTACGTACCAAGAGAGTTGACACTAGTACGGACGCAGACTCGCAGTGCCCAAGAAGTGACGAGTTGATCCAGTGTATGCGAATGAGTGGATGCCCCTTCTGCTCTGCGGCGCCACCGTATTGCGACAAATAGATGGTCTTGAGGTAGCAGCACTTGGGACTTGGGAGGGTCTGCAGTCACGCGGTGCCAGGCCAGGTATTGAATATCAATGACGGCGTTATGATTGGGCATTCATTGTAATTCATATCTTGAAAAACATGATATTGATTGATTTTGTGTCTACATGCAGTGTGGACCGTCTTAATTGGCTGGTCTGGGTGCATGCATGGCTCTGTTGCGTGTTAGGTTCGGTTGGTCAATAAGAATTTTTAAATTAAATTTAAAATTATCCTCTCATTATTATAATTTTTTTAAATTTTTATATAAAATATAATAAATAATTTAAATTTTTAAAAATTTTTTCAAATCTTAAAATAATAATAATATTAAAATATAATATTTTAATATTTCATCTTAAAATTCAAAATTCTTATCTTAAAATTCTCAATTATCAAACCAAATCTTAGAGCATTCTCATTTCTAAGACTATTAGGTAGCATTATTTTAGTTTATTTCAATTCATCTCATTTTATTATTATAATTTTTCTAAACTTTAACACAAAATATAATAAATAATTCAATTTTTTTCAAATTTTAAAATAATAATAATATTAAAAAATAATATTCTAATAATATTTTATTCAACTTACTATCCAAACCGGATTGGTTAGAAGGAACTTTAAATTTTAATTAATATTACATAAATTTACATTTATTTACACTTTATATAATAATAAAAATATTATTAATTTAATAATTTTTTTATTTAATTTATTTTTATCACATTTTGTAGATCTACCAATTAAATATTAATAATAATTATATTTGTTGAAGTGAGAAATCATTATTTTAATATTTGTTGAAGTATTATTTTTATCATATTTTGGAATGAAAAAATATTATTTTAATATTTGTTGAAGTTACTGTAGTCTTCCATATTTGGTGAATAACTATAGCTAAATCCAAATTCTTTTAATAAGGCCAATCCAATGTGAGGTTTTTTGTCACATATTAATCAAAATTTAGCCATCCTTAAACTTTGGCCAAGCCAACGAGAATGCTCTTATATGAGCTTTGGTTAGGTTGCAAAAAAATGTTTAAGAATTAATCTACTACTGGTCAATGTTGTTGGGTAGATAATAGGGAAATATTCTAGTCACAATAGATTATATAAAAGTAATTTGATCTATAACCTGGCGTGATTTGATGTGATTTTTCAAATTATAAAATTATTTTTATTGTAAATTAGATCTAACGAATCAGATGTATAATTAATTTTATGTAATTTTTTTATCGATATAGCAGTACTCATAAAAGAATTACGCTATAAATATGGAGAAGAGTGCAGACTAAAAACTTGATTACTCCCATGATCTTTATTAATTATGGTTCGTCGTGCTCCTTATGTGCCTGTAATTAGTCCGATAAACATGAATACAATGTTGAGTAATGAATAATTATATTCCCTAGAAATTATTTAATGAAGTATTTATATGGTATAATTTAATTTAAAAATAAATCTTAAAATTTAAATTTAACCAATTAAAATTTATTATTTAAGTGATATGCAGATTGATGTATTCTAGCTACACACCCACTACAAAAATAGAATAAGTCATTGAAAGATGCGAGTGATACATTTTTCAGCCTGTATTCTTTTGTAATTTTCTGTAATTTTTTTTTAAAAAAATAAATAAATACACACAACTGACCAAACATGAATAAGGTGCCGGACATGACACGATCCTTCAATCTAGATTAGAGAAAGCCTGCATTTGGATGACTTCGGTGCAGCCTAGCTAAAAAAGCTGCATGCTAGGTACTTTAAAAAAGGTAGATCTGGTGGGTGTTGGGGTTAATATATATGTACTTTGATGCAATCTCTTCCACATTTATGAGCTGAGCTGCATGGGTTTTTCTTTTACCTTTCTATATGTTTGGATATGCACCACTCTAGCTAGCTAGTAATGTAATCCTTGATCTGGCTCTCATGTATGTCATGATCCCATTATCAACCTCTTATATGTATGTGCTACTACTCGAGGTTTTATATATGGATCTCTTCTCTACATGAGAAAGACGTATGGTATATAAATAATTAAAAGTTTTCCATATATAAAGGCTGTGTTTGAATAGCACTTATGATTATCTTTTGGCACAGCTTTCCCGATACTGCAGGTTTGGATAAGATTTTAAATTTAGAAAACTGTGAAGTGTTCTTTCCAAGCTCCCATTTTCTTATTCATTTACTAATTGTCTCTTCTGGGTAAACATCTTGGTATCGTTTTCTCAACTTCTTAATTCTATCCTGAAATGTTAGCTGGGTATCGACCTTAATTTCTCTTAAATGTTACGTGCATGATGAAATGAAACATCATTGATTAGCATCACATAGCTAGAATACACCATAATATATATATATATATATATATATATGGAAGACTGATCTCATGATCATCTACTATATATATATATATATATATATGGAAGACTGATCTCATGATCATCTACTATATGATGGGATCAAGATGCTCATGAGGATCAGTTATCTCGAGTTAACAACATATTTCCTTTTTGTTTAATCCTTCTTTATCTACGGATCGATATTCATCCCCTTTTTGAGACTCGATGATTTGATGTGAAGTTTGAATAATCTAAAACTATTCACCAATTGAAAGGCCTCCGGCCAAAGGTCCCATGCACTTCATCATGTGTAAAACGTGGCAAACTCTTATGGGGGCAAAAGATCACTAGGTTTGATGAAGTTGAGATTGTGTTGATCATTCGGAAAGTAAAACCACATGTGAATCCAATTCCAAGCCTAATATTGTTTGTATGGCTTTGAAAAGAACTAGCTAAACGACGTAATTCACAAAGTGTCTCACTTTCAAAAGCCAGGAGGGGTCCACAAGTTGTGTCCGAGGCCTGATTTTGGAAAGAAAAAGGAGTGCTTTTTGAAAATGAAAGGAAACCATGTGAGCACTAGGAGAACATGTATTGGACATGAAAGACATCCCCTCATGCACGAAATCTCTCTTGAATGGTCTGATCAGATCTCTCATTTCTGATCAAATAATAATGAACTTCCACCTAATAAGTCCTATACGGCCTTGAGATTCCTCATTATGCTTTTTCACTTTCCTTTTGAACTTTAAATTATCATCTCTCTCTTTTCCATCAATTTGAATTTTCTTTCCTGCTCTTGTAATTATGTCCTCATGATCTCTGTTCATGATGAACTCATGTTGTGCCTTAAAAGATATAGCAAAACCTAATTAAAGTTCTTGGGTTCTTTTGGTTTAAGTGAACATGATGTTGATTATATTACACTTTTTACGACTTTTATTATAATCATGTTTTAAATAAGAGATGTTTTATAAAAATAACACCACTTTATATAAATATTATTTTAAAATATAATTATATAAAAAATTATACATTTATCATTACTCTCAATTAATACATATTTTACATACTAATCGAACAAGCAAACGGCTCAAACCAATTAATATATCAGTGAGTATTTGGCCGCCGGCCAGGTTTTAGCTTTGCATGTGCATGCAGTAGTACGTTCTCGTGCAATCAATTGATTGAACTCCACGTACCACCGCCTCGGGGCATGAAGCTAGCTAGCTAGGACCATTGCAGCCAACTCATTACAACGACTAATGAATTTGCTTAAAAAAGATTTAACACTCGTGAATTTTCTGGAGATTTGTAAATTTGGTGTTCATTATTTTATTTTTTTTTGTAATTTCTTGTGAGATATTAAACCTGGTTTAGCTCCATTGAGATTTTAGTGAAATTGAAAAAAGAAAAATTATATTTTTAAGCTGATGTACTGTAAAATATATGTAGCTAATTTTAAGAATAAAACAACTTTGCTTGACTTCATTAATTATGAGTAATGAGAAAAAACATATACATTACAAGAAGATTGTTCAGTTATTGTCAATTGCTTTCCTAGAAAATAACTATTTCTTGCTAAAACATATTCATTTTAACAAAAAATAACTGACAATATATAATTAACCGGTTTTCTTATAGTGATAACATTTAAAACACAGTCAAAATTTATAATTCAAGAAGAAACGAATTAACAAGCAGTATATATGCATATCAGAGCATTAATTGCAGATCATATATATCTTCAAATAATGATAAGGGTTTCTTGTAACTTCATTACTAAGAAATACCATTTTGCACGTAGCTATGTATAAGTGCTAGCTGGTTCAGCTAAAGCAAACCAAAAGCAGTGCTTTTAGACTTTTCTTTTTATTATTTTTTTTCCTCGAAAGCACTTTTAGTGCTAGCTGGTTGAAATTATGATCTTTCGGTCTTTAATTAGCCCCAGCTAGGCTGGGGGCTGAGGTCCTTTCTACGTGAATGACGGTCTGCCACCTTAATTTCCATGCAAGGCAAAGTTCTCGATCTACTGGTTTCTGTGCCCCATCCTCACCTAAAATCCATGTGCCTATGTCCATTACCTTTTTATTATTTTACCTCAAGGAATCTTGCTTTTATATGTCTGCCATCTTAACTTTGATCGTCCATCTGATCAGGGTCATGATAATGTTCGCAGCTACTTTCATTTTCCTGGAATAAATTAATTAACTTATATATATATATAGCAAATTAGTTTATTAAAATTCAAAAAAATAAAATTAATTAAATTAATCAGCCGATAATTACTTGATCTTCAACACCTTTAATTTGAATCAGGATCACTAATAATGTATATATAAATCACTACAAGAAAAATGACAATTTGTGACAAATTATATGAGATGAGAATAACTATTTGAGACCAAACGAACTCATTTCAATAAAAAATAATCATTTTTACATGAAATAATTTGCAATTTCTTATAATGTATATGCTTTAGTACTAAATAATTCATGATCGGAATCACTTGAGAACTACTTAAAAGCGTTCAAGATTATAGTTGGAAAGTCTCACTCACTCTGCGTGTGTATGCTTTCTTTTAGCATATATATAATTCTGAAAGTGCTTTCTTTCCATAATTGTACTGTAGGCTCTTTACTTCTTCCTTTCCATGATGGTGCTTTGAATTATTGGATCTTCATCAGATTACATGAAAGGGCAATTTTGTCGTGAATGTACCCCCCCAAAAAAAAAAAAAAAGAGACAATATTGGGTCCTACCATCAACGTAGATAAGAGATTGGATTGGAATTGGGTTTCTTAGAGTTTCAGTTTGAAATTTAGGAATAAAGTGGTTGAGAGATAGACAGATACAGTGATGAGTTTCATAACATCTATTAGGCATAATTTAATACTCAATGGGAAATTTACTAGTTAGAAATATTGTCGGTCTACTTTATGTGTCTATCTCTTATTCTAAATTCTAATATTAATCAAACAAAAATTCTAGAAGGGCTGTGCTAGGGGGCCGCTCAACATGTAATACCGTTGGGCATGCCCTCTAGTGCATTTATTTATTTATTTATTTATTTTCTTTTAAACAATTTTTTTAATATCCTTAAGCATTAAGGAAGAAAAATGCATAAGTACTATTTTATTAATAGTCATTTTCTTAACCATTAAGAAAAAAAATTAAATTAAGACCCTAACGGTAATTTTGAACAATAAATTTAAAGGGGCCAAGTATTATTTTCTATTCTAAAATGTCTAAATTTGTACCTTATATTCATCGATCTAACCATTGAAATCCCCACTGGAAAATACTTCGAACATGCAATTAAGATCAGGTACTTCTACTTTCTGCAGCTGTGAATATTACGTACTGCTATTTTATGTTATATATATATGCACTTTGTAATTGCTGGGCAAGTACTACTTCACCTATCAGTGGATATATTTATATATATCAAGCATCATTTATGTACATGATGATATTCAGGGACCGACATGGACTATATATTCTTGAGTATAAATCAAGAAGATCGAGCTGGCCCCGCGCAAGGCATCTGATTTCTCTAGAATGGGATGAAATGCAGGTCATGTAATAATTATATTGTTGGGGAAAGTGATCAAATTTGAAGAATCAGTACTTCATTTCACCAAGTATGTATATATATATATATATATCAGTTTAGTTAATTAAAGAACATGATCAATCCCTTCATTTTGGCGCTCCTCGCGCGGATCAGCAAGAAATTAATAGAACAGATCGAAGGGATAGCTAGCTTTGTTTTTGAGTGTCATGTGATATATATCATAACTAGATCTTTAGATCACGATCTAATTAAGAGCGGGCATGATTGTGGTGTAAAATGTGTATTAATTTACAAAGTCATGATTTAAATGCCTTTGTATATCCTACTATATATATATATACTGGCAAGTACATATACTATATATGATATCTTTATATATATATATATATAAAGTGACTATCTAACAGTTTTTGTTGGTTTAAAATTAACGCTGTTAGTTACATGAATAAATTATAGTGGCCTTCTCTCTTTCTTCTTAAAAGTTCTTATTATTTTAATTTCTCTTCCCAATCACTTATGAATAAATTCATAATTATCAAAATTCATGCAGCATGTATCGATCCTGGAACCCATACATTAATGATTATTTATTTATAAGGTATATGTATTAGATATATATATTCTATTATATATATACATATATCTATATAAATTATATAAATATATATTCTATGTTCTATTGTATGTGTATATATATATATGATATTTTATATAAACGAAATTTTGTTGGTTTAACGGTTTTTGTTGTTTTACCGTTAAAATTAACGATATTAGTTGCATGAATAAATTAAAGTGGCTCTCTCTTTATTCTTAAAAGTTCTTATTATTTTAATCTCTCCCATAATCACTTATGAATAAATTCATAATTATCAAAATTCATGCAGCACGCATCAATCCTGAAACCCATGCATTGATAATCATTTATTTATGAGGTATATTAGATATATATATATGTTCTATTATATATATTTATATAAATTATATAGATATATATTCTATATTCTATTCTATATATATATATATATGATATTTTATATAAATTATAATTTATATATATAAATTTATAAATGTGGTTTAAAATTTCTATTCATTTCTTATATAAACAAAGAGAAATGTAAAATAATTAAGTTTAAATCTATTTACCAACTACATTTATGAATACAATTATTTCAATAAAGTATTATTTATTTATCAATTTAAATTCATTATGAAACATTAAAATCAAATAATAATATCTTATAAAAAAAACCTTAGTATTTTCTTTCTTTATAAAAATTATATCACTTTTTCACTTTGCTTTACTGTTAACGGTTTGTCTCCTGCGCTGCACAATTTTGGTTTAAGGTTCTTTTTTTTTTTTTTCAAGTATTTGTTATTTCTAGCCATACCCAAGAGCACATGCAGTAGTAAATAATAAGATTGTAATTATAAATACTTTAAAATCGATTTAAGTCTATCTAGCTTACTATTTGATGTTAGAAATTATATATTTTTTTTAAAAGCATTACATTATTAATCCAAAAAATTTTCTTAATAAAAATAATATTAATTCTTAAAAATAATATTTCTATACACGCAAACGTCCGTTGGACTTTGCCCAACTACTAGTATATATATAGCAAATAATGTTACTTCATATTACATTACTTAATTTGTTATCTCTAATCACTTTACTGATGTGGCATATTTTAAATGACTTCATAAATTAACCACTTAATGAAAAATCATTTAAATTACAAAACAGCAATAGGAATAACTAATTAAGACTAAAGATGATATTCCAAGAGAACTTTATTTCTCTATCGTCTATGATAATAAAGGTGTATATCGAGGCTGATTTTTTTTTTCCAATCCAATTTGGAATCTAGAGAACTGGGTTCAATATCCAGGCATGTATCCAAACATAGGTACCAAGTACCCAGAATTAGATTTTACATTTAAAAAACTTGTCTTATAGATGAAATGATGTAGTTTGGTATTTGTAAACCTCTTCTCTAAAATAATTTTTAAAAAAAATCGAGAATTTAGTTACATTCACAATAACTGATTACCAAAATTTTTATAACATGGTACCTGCTAGGGTTATAATCGAGTTAACCTAGACAAGTACTCGAACTGTATTATAAAGCCAGATGCGGATTCGGATATAGCTTAATTAATACTCGGATCCGCATCCAGATTTACCCCAATGATATTATAATTGATGGATGAAAATCAGAGAGACGTATAGGTAACAGGAGTTTTGATATGTATAAGTAAAGTCACGTACTAATCTATGTATAAATATTGATTCATTCATTTTCAAAATTTAAATTAACATTATTTTTAATAAAATCTACTTTTTAACCGATCATACTTGATTTGTACATATATTCGCTAGAGTTTTTCAAGTAACAATTAGCTAGCCAGCATGTGACCTACCATGCAACCTATGGTTGTGTCATATATATATATATATAAAGGCTATATATATAGGTAGGCATGATAGATATCAAAAATCTAATCCACAATCCTATGGGAAATTTGGACTTATCTAACTATCTAGCTACCAATTAATGTCGTCTATCTTTGTAATGTAGAATTTGGATGGTAACTTTTTTGGACGGTATTGAGCACTTTGACAAGACGTACGGTAAGTGAAAATTTTTATGCATGGCTGTGGACAAAACTTGTCCATGCATGCATCCATTTGGACCGTCCAAATAAAACTGCGCCCCATGTGCGATGTCGCCCAAGATCATCATCAAACGTATGCCATGCATATATATATATGCATTAAATATATATATATATACACACACATGTAAATACGTGCTTGCATACATATTTTCTGCATTAATTTCTATGGTACTTACCTAACGATTATGCCTTTATGGCCCTAAATTAAATGACCATGTGTGGCATGTCTCCCCTATCCATAAGTGCCTCATGCATGCATTATTAATGCATATATGCATATTTTGATTTTGGTGCTGGATATTGTTTTGCACGGAGGCCGGCATAGTACCACTAACTGAAATGCATGGAATCAAAGTTCAAACCTTTACCAATTAACTTCACAATTAAGTTAATATACATAGTAGTTCCAGTAGTAGTACTCATGCTGCAGGCGCGTAGCTGACCGATCGTGCTGATGATCATGATCTGTACGTTAGAATTTTACATTTCGATGGAATCCCATGCATGCACGCACTTCCACCAAATTAAAAGGATATAGGCCTATACTTTTTAAATTAATTTATTTTCCCAACACTCAGTTCTACATTCCCTAAAGTACATTATATATATATACCCTCCTTAATTCATTACATGACTACATCCACGCACTTAGTTATATTGAAGTTGCAATTATTTTGAAAACTAAACAACAATTTTAGGCTCCTATATAGAGAAAAATGAGAGTCCTTCTACAATTATTTCACCAAAATGAATGGCTTACCTTGATGGAGAAAAACTAGTTCAGTACTGCTTGCTCAAATTTAGGCCCGTTTAGATAGTGAAAAGTGTTTCATCTCATCTTATTTTATCATTATAAATTTTTCAAATTCACACACAAAATATAATAAAAAATTCAATTTTTTAAATCTCAAAACAATAATAATAATAATAAATAATATTTTTTTCACTTTCATTTAAAATCATCTAATCGTATTTTATTACTCAAACTGTACCTTAATAAAGGATGAAATGATTTATCTTTTCAATAAGAGTAGTATTATATGTACTTACACTTTTACTTACAAGACTTATTTTGTTAGTTTTCCTTTAAAATTCAATTTTTAAATTTTAAATTTTAAATTTTATGATTTTTAATATATCAATAACTAACATGTGAAAAAGTAAATTTTTTATAAATTTTTCTTAAATACATTTAACATTTTCCTTTTAAGTAATCATTATAATTGGAAAAAAATGCTTATAAAACTAAAGACCAATCTACAAGTACGTTTCAAACCGCACCTGATTCCTTCCCTTCAGTAGGGGCGGCAATTTAAATTCTTTCAACGACATGTATCCACGTGGCACCATACGAATGGCGTATCGTTCGGCCCAAACATCCACGCACCCCGATCCGCATAACGGCGCCGTCACGTTTCCCGTTTGAGATTCCCCGTCGTTGTTAACGGAGACTGGACCACCAACGGCACCTCATCACTACCGTCACCATCAAACACAAATACTCTCTCTCTCTCTCTGACAAACAAGCGAGCAGCGAAGAGAAACACAGTAAATTAGAGGAATTCCACACACAGACGGATATGAGGAAGTCTAGGTCTGGAATAGCAGATATTGCGGTAATGGAGGTCGCTCAGGTGGGCGTGAGGGCCAGAGCTCGAGTAGGTCCGGCCATGGTGGCTGCCGCCAGCTCAGCCACCACCACCGCGAAGAGGAGGAAGCTCGACACCCAGGAATTGAAGTTTTCCCAGTCGTCATCTTCGTCGTTTGTGCAGCTAAGGAACCGGAGACGCCTCGTGATATCCCCTGAGTCGACGGAGGAAGGCCGGTGCTCCAGCCCTAGCTCGGATCACGTCGCGACATCATGTTGCTCCAGTAACGGTTCGAGTTCGCTGCTACCGGAGGAAGAGAGAATCGAATTCGTAGATCTGCAGGTCGCCAATTAAATTCTGTGATAAATTCGGCTCCCTGAAGAATCTTTTGTTTCGCGCTTTAGTTGCCGGTCTTTAATTTCAATTTCGTATTTTGTGTCTTAATTCTCGAATTTAATGTTTGCAGGATGGGAGTTCTGAAGTTGAAACATCCACGTATAGTTTCTGCCGAGAAAGGTTTTGATCAAATAGAGACTTCTAAATGTTAAAAATTCTGAAATCATTTAGCTCACGAATTCGAAATTCAAAACAAGTGTTATCCCTGAAATGATCTTCTTCGATCTAATTTTTGTCCGTTTCAAATTGTATATCTCCCACGTGCTTCCACTATAAATACAATCATATATGTGTATTTATGTATATTATGTGCGTCATTTCAAATTTGCAATGCAATCCTCTGGCAGGAGAGAGACGACGCCATCGAGCGAGCCTCGAGCAGAGTCGGCCAACCTGGAATCAACGGCGAGGCCAACCGAGGCGAACTCTCGCCCCAGATCAACGGTGGAGAAGAGGAAGATGCCAACGGAGTCCGAGATCGAAGAATTCTTTGCGGACGCCGAGAAAGACCTGCAAAAACGTTTCGTGGAAAAGTAAGTTCACAGAGAAGTGCTTCTAGTCTTGTCTTTCGTCCCTTCTTTTCCCAATCCTTTCTTTCAACGAGCAATTGTCGTAATAGAGAAAAGAACTAAGGGCCTCGAAAGTTATCTTTCCTTTTATTCTTTTTTCTTCTGTTGCGGCAGTTTCTCAGTAACCAAACACTACTACTACTAGTAGCTAGTACTGGTACTACTTGTGGATATTGAATTGAGAGGTGGATGGAAAATTTGTTGCAGGTACAATTACGACATCTTCAATGATGTGCCCTTGGAAGGACGTTACGAGTGGGTTCGATTAAAGCCGTGAAGAACTTTTTCTTGGGGCGCTGCTTGCCAATTATTATTATTTTTCATTTAGCTCTACTCGATCGCTAGCTAGCTAGCTAAGATTAAATTTTCTTTGGGCCTCGATCAGTGTTTCTAAAATTTAGGCTTCGATCTCATTAATTTGATGACGATCTTGGATGTTTTCTTCTTTAATTGTACGGTTCTCTGCTAGAAAATTACGAAAAATCTTCATGGGAGAAAGAACAAACTGTTCAATAACAAAGTTTCATTTCTCATTCTGTTGAGCTCCCTCATCGCTTCACTTCTACGACTGCCTCCCCAGCCGTCGCAAACACCGAGCGAGAACGGTAAGGAGCGCACAAACAATGTCGTTGAGTGGGGATGCGATCCCCTCAAGTTTAATTAGTGTCCGTTTTTGGCTAGCCCCTTTCCTTTTTTGGATATTTCGGAAAGATCCAGGGAATTACATATATATAAATATATGGATTTATATTTTTTTTTATGTTTAATTAAAAAAAATTACAAATCAGCATATCTTAATATCTATCATATCTATATAAAATGAATTTTACAATTTATAAACTGCTATATAAATTACAATTAAACTGCTATATATATAATATTATATTTTTTATATATAAGAAAAATGATATATTTAAGTCGTGGAGTACACACAAATTAGGTACACGTACGTGTTGATCAGGATTGATTGGGAAGCTCAAGGCTATATATTCTCTTTTCTTTTCCCTTTTAAAAAAAAAAAAAATTAAAGACTGAATAAATTTTTTTTTTTGTAATAATGAATACACACATATATTGTTCAGAGGGATAGAGGGCCGATCGAAAACGGCTGGTCGACAAAGTGTGGAGTGGTGGTCCTGTACGTGTGTGTGCATTTATACACACATATATATATATATATAGTAGGGGGAGGGCACACCTAGAGATAAAGTGTGTAGGTAATTGATAAGATTGTTGGGGAAACGTGCGTTTCGTTCATCAGGTACCTGCTGCCATGATTGTTCTCTCTGTTTCAAAAGCAGATGCATGCTAGACCGAACAAGGACTCACTGTGAATGGTGGAGGCCAGAGGAAGCCAGAGGAAATTAATGAAGGAGCTGGGTACTTCCTTCGCCTGAGAGATTTACTTACTGTTCAAGTTGCAGAATATAAAATAGTAATATAAATGAGTAGTACTCTGGCTAGGTGGTGCCATGTATCATGTCTATCTGCAACGTTTATATATCTGCATCGGAGATCGGAGAAAAGAGATCAGGTCGGAGGCCACCCAAGCCAGAAAAATCAGCAAATTGTTGAGCCACTCAAAGTTAATGAGAAAAGACAACTTGAAATCTCATAGAAATGAGGCTTAATTTTCTACATATATGCATATATATATATATATAGGGATATTGGAATATCGTGACAACTAATATATATATATATATATTTCTGTTTCTGTCAGTAATTGTTTCTCAATCGGGGTGAATATTCATGCATAAATTGGCAAAAGCTCATGATCTCATAAGCTGCCAGTAATGATCTGCCGCCTAGCTATATATATGTATATATAACATGGAGATAGATAGTACGTACCCTAAAAATATTTAACAATTTTGTATTAATTATAAATCCAATTGAAACGGGAAAAGATCAACTGGGCTTAAATTGGAAACCCTGCAGATACGTGCAGATGCTGCCATGCCAATATTCCGGCCAATACTTTCACCAAAACTGCTGTACATAGCTTTATGTAATAATTAAACGGACTACTCTTGGCTCTCTGATCCACCAAAACTAGGAAAGATGCTTTCGCATGGAACACTGCACAAAACAACAGAAGTTGCCGTACGTACGTACGTAATGATCAGTGGGTAGCCATTCTGGCCCCTTACTTGTTTAGCTGTACGTGCATGCCTTGTCTTCTGGGGCATGTATGCAGGAATTAACCACCCATTAATTAGTATAATTATATAGTCATCGTATTGATCTGTTTCTGTTAACTCATCCCTACTCGATCATGATCTGATCAGGCTGTAATCCCCGGCCCCTCAAAAAGTGCAATTTCGATCAATATCATATAGTTATATATCGTGGTTTATTTAAATAGCAAAGCTGCCACGTACAGTCGTCTTATAGAGTCGCCGCAGAGTCAACGATTGACGTGGCAAGAAAAAAAAATGGAGGTAGAAATAAATTCCCGCTTTTTGTAAGTACTCTAGTCTGCAACATCGTCTTCGTGCTCACAGAAGCTTCGTGATGATCTGGTCTGCAAGTGGATTTCGATCTCCCAGAAACTTTGTGGCGTCGTGAATGCTTTGATCTGAAGCAAAACTTCCAAATTCCCCCCGTCAAGTTCAGATTACTTATCTACCCAAAATTCAAAGTCCAAGTTTGCTGAGAAGAAAATAAAAGAAAGTCCAAGTTGCTCAAAGAAAAACAAACCAAAACCTCCCATGATTCGCACCCATTTCCTCTAATCAATCTTTAGGCTCTCTCTCTCTCTCTCTCTCTCTCTCTCTCTCTCTCTCTCATATTTTTATTTTTTATTTTTGAAGGGAAGAAGCAAGATCAATTACCAAATTGAGGTCGACATAAATTATAATCATGTCATGAAAATTCATGAATTCAATAGACCATACAAAATTTAGAATAAAAGGTTCTAATCGAGTTCAGATAAATGTATAAAACTTAAAATGCATAAAACCTCTCAACAATAGTAGTTCCAAAGGCTGCTTGATGGTATCAAACCAACTATTTCTTCTCTCTTCTTTTCAGCCTCTGCAGCTCTCTTTATTCTTGCACCGACATGTCGCGTGTTTGTCCTCTCAATGCGGAGTTTGTCATATGCCCTGAATGATTTCATCTCTTCAGTAATCTTCACTAGTTCAACAGATGGCTTCTCGCGTACTATGGGCATGTATGAGCCTTGGACTTCGGTTGCAGTTGCAAGTTCCTCGGGAGCAGAATCACCAATCTTAAATTTGCGAGCACAACAACCAACCTCGCCTTGTATGCTTCAGCCTTTGCACGTTCGCCTAAAGATTCTATGCGGTCTCTCTATTGCCTTTAAACTTTCTAATTCTTAAAGTGAATGTTTTGAGAAACAAATGCAAGGTTAAACCCAACTCTGCAGCTCTCCCTCCTATCTCACACTCACCTCGTCCAAAACCCATCTTCTCTCACTCCCTCACCATCTACGTCACGGACTATTTCTCCATCACTATCTCTCTCTCCCCTTCAACCTTCTCTTTCTTCAGAACTCGATCTAGCTCCAAATCTATATACTTGACCCGAAGTCGTTGCCAGAGGATCAAGCTCTACTGGGACTTCACTCGGGCTGAGTTCGCGTGGAACTCTGCCGAGCCCGAGTCCTGCTTCTTGAAGACGAAGGTCGTAGAGTCATTTCTCACTTTCTGGTTTTTGAAGGGAGCTAGCCGGGGAGAGAACGATTCGAAGGGAGGAAAAAGGGGGGGCAACCTTGAGGGAGGGAGCTGATCTTCAAGGGATGGAGGTGGGGGAGAATGGGGAGGGAAATGGAGGAAATCGATTTTGAGGAGGGAGGGTGAAATCGAAACAAATGGAGGTGGGGGAGAATGGGCAGTTTTCGAGAAAGGAGCAGAGAGGAACGAAACAAGGGAGAAATGGAAATGGATTTTATGAAGATGAAAACGAAACGGTGCGTATAATATTTTTGCCACGTCAGTGCGCCGTTTACAGTAGGCGATTGTAAGTAGAGTTTTTTTTTAAATAATTAATGAGAACTACAATCATTTTTATAACGTTATTTTAACTGAAAAATCGATATTATTGTTATAAAATAGTTATAGGATTATTATTTCTTTTTAAAATGTCATACATTTAAAGCAGAGTTGTAAAAAAATTAATATATTTCATTTTCCAAAATTTACTTAAGTGTCTTCGAAATAAATAATAATATTCATACAACTATTTAACCTATTTTAGTTACAATCAATCAATATGATAGTAATGCTACTTCATTAAAAAAAAAGAAAAAAAGTTTTTTAATTAAGGTAAGATAAAGTTTGAACATTACTCATATAATTTGAACCATATATATATATATAAGTAATTCTACATGCAATAGTGAAGTATACAAGCGCTGTGTAGTTGTTTTGAAAAAGAGTATGGTCTACTGTTAAAAAAATAATTTTTTTTATAAATATATAGGTCCCATATTTATTCATTTTTTTAAATAATTATGTAGTACTTACATACTCATGACTACAAATATCATTTATATATATATATACTAGGTCGGAATAATGTGCAAAACATATTTGCCTAGTTGAGTGAGACAATATTTTTAATAAAAAAAATATATGATTTTTTATAAAAAAAATTTTAATTAATGCATAATTTAATGCATAAAAAAGTAAATTTTAGAAAATATTTTTAGATAATGATAAGTTAGTGAAATATAATATCTTTCAATTGGTATATTCTGACCGGATATCACAATGGTTAACATATGCCTGTAGTTAAATTATATTTTAGTTTAAAATCAAATATACAATATTATATATATACTTGTAAGTACTACGTATACTCAGATTATTTTTTTTTTACTCGTCTTCTTTTTTTGGGCCGTTTGTTTGTTTTTTTGTTTTACTTTTTACAAATATAAATGAATACTATATAGAGATGAAATGTTACAAATCAAGAAAATTGTTTACATACTAATCTGTAAGTGTTTTTTTTTCTTTTTTCTTTTTTTTTTTAATTTTCTTTTGAGATATGGAAACTATTTTAATAATATCATTAGCTAGGAAAGTTTTTTCTTGAGTTTAAAAGTTGTTGTACTCTCGCATAGCACAAGTTTTTTACCAACTCTATAAGAAGGTCATGCAACCCGATAGCCCAAAAGAAATAGAGAGAAGGTTGCTAGCTAATGGGGGAGAGAGAGAGAGAGAGAGAGAGAGAGAGAGAGAGAGAGAGAGAGAGAGAGAGAGAGAGAGAGAGAGAGAGTTTTATTGGTTTAACAGCAAAACAACTCAGGGGCAAAAATGTAAATACACAACAAAAAAAGAAAATTACTATATTTATGTGGGATAGACAATATTATAATAGATAGATATATATTGAACTTGTAGATCTTATACGTATACCACTAAGAGCTGAACATCTAATGAAAACAAGTTGTCAAACTTCTTTTCAAGATCAGTTTACGGCGGGGAAGGGCCGGGGGCTGCATGCATCGGTAAAGTTAAGACCCGTGAACACTTGGAAGAGATCTTGTTATTTCCAACGGGCCGGTACTTTATAAGTTTCGGCCACTTTCTGAAACATCCCATGCATTAGCCAACAAAGAATAATACAAGCAGAAATTACTTCAAGATGAGTCCCCGATCGAAGTCTTTTACTGTCTGCACTTATGACGTAAATGGTAATGAAGTCCAGACTTTTAATATAATGAAATTTCCACGAATCTGGCCATTAATTTTCACTCTTAATTATCTTATCACAGTACGTAGTCAAATTGCATCCTGACATCTATCATTGATGTTCTTGGTACAATGCGGCAGAAGGAGCAATGTGACTAGATTCTATACGGATGATCAGCTTGCATAAATCCAACAGCTATACTTGATGAGGGTTATATGTACATATCCATGCAAGTAGTACTGAAACATACATATTTTCACAAGAATAGCAATTATATACGTAGCAGCGATGAGGAAAATTGCATGAATGGATGCATGCACGCATATTTTACAAATTAAAAATTTTATATATAATTGCTTGTGTGTATTTTTTTACACATTTTATTGATATGATTGGTTGAGTATTAAAAAAAATTAATACAACTAATTTATTAATAAAATACGTAAAAAGTACGTAAAAGTGATTGTATATAAAATTACTATTTACAAATTAACTTACCCGACCTGTCGCAAAATTGATAATAAGAGCAATTAATTTTTTGTTTCTTATTTGCTTTGAAAATGAGAAATTAAGTGAATAGATCGATGAAACTTCAAAAAAGACGTGAGAGAGGTGAAACAGTGGGAGAGTACATGATGAGGGGGAGTTAAGCCTGCATTGGGCTGGTTGACTGAGCTTTGACCCATAAGTAAATTGGCAGTGAATGAGCTGGCCGCGACGCAGACGGATCGAAGGGACCACGTACGCGGTGATAAGAAGAATTTGTAAATATAAATATTCGATAAATAATTTTGAGATTTATTTTTTTATTCATAATCAAATATCTAGAATTACTGGTGCGTGTATCTTACAACACTTCCTCCTTATCTAAAGCTATAAAAGAATACGTTTTTCTTTAAATGTTACGACTCGTTTAGAACTAATACGACAACTATATCTTTAGTCGCCGTTACTGATGATGATAGTAGATGCATGCCCCGGACACTTACTTTACTCTATATTACCAACTCAAACCATTCGAAGATTGCCTCTTACTTGACCCATATAGCAATTTATTTCCTAATATAACATGAGACCCGGACCGGCCATTCGGTTGATTACGAATTTTCCTCTCGAATTGCTTTTTTTTTTGTTTTTTTTTTGTTTTTTTTATATATATATCTTTCAGGTTGTGTCTGGTAAATGAAGTAGTTTCAGATTACCTCATTATTATTTATTATCAGCCCATGTAGAACGCTTCAAACCTAAAATCATAAATCGACAAAGTCCCGCCTATATTTTTAAAACTTTTTTCCTATTCATAAATATATATCAAATATACAACCTCCAAACTATTCACAACACATAATACAATGATTCTAAAAAATTCACTCACAAATTCGGCTACAACCATTATATTCTAAATAATTACAATATAGATAATCTAACAAAAATTGTAAAAATAACTAAGATATGACTATAAAGAAAGCTCTAGCCTCTCTGTACAACCAAATTAATTATCTTCAAGTAACAAAACCATCAAACTCCAAAACTTCCAACCTCAAGTTAATAACCCAAGTCTACTATAGAATTTTGGCTCCGAAGCTATCACCTCCAAAGAAGAGACTTTCTACATTAACTCTAAAAAAGATGTGACAAGAATTAGTAATTTAATGGAGGTGTGGGAATTGGCAATTTTCTTTACCATATCTATAGTTAAGAGAGTGAATATAATTCTAATAAAATAAAATGAGTAATACAATTTTATCTCAACTAATATGTTCGGTCAAATATCATTTTTAATGCTACATGATAATAAGAAAATTATCAATATACCACGAAGACATCATGTCGTGAGAGGCAACAATATACCATAAAGATATCATGCCACAAAGATATTACACCATGAGGGACAACAAATATGTCACAAAGACATTCATATCATGGGCTCAAGGATAAATAACATGCTCACATTTAACTTTCAAATTTAATAAGTCACATAGCATTTCTCAACATTCCAACCATTACAAAATTTGCACAAATCCTACAAGTAGAGCCAAAATAGCATAAGAATGTGCATGAATCTAAAGTTTTTGAAATATAATACCCAAGTGCACCATTTCAAACAAAACCAACAATTATTTTATTAAAAACCCACTAAAGAGTCACTTACTTTGATTTCTAGTAAGAAATAATCACACAATATTCGTTCGCCTATAGTCATTCAGAATCTATTTCTAGACCATTACAAACCCTTAACTTCTACACAAAAATGATCTCATTTAACTCTAAAATTTCACCAAATTCTTAATAACATGAATTTAAACTTGTGCTACAAGATTATCCTCCAAAATTGATAAATTCCAAATTTCTAGATTGCAGACATGTTGCTGGACAACACCCATACCAACCTCTATTCCTTTATTATTTCAATGTAAATAAAGTCTATACTCAACCATATAACTGACATCAACATGGATTAATTTTAACTAATATTCACTACTAACACTTGAATATTAACTTCATCTTCAACACACCCTAATAGCATATAACCAAGTACATTCTCAACAATTCACAACATGAAATCTTAACAAATTTTACATTCAAAATTTATTAAATATACTACTTATGAGGGAGAATAATTTACTTAATATTGTAATAAAATAAAATAAAAAGCAAGGAGAAGTAGTTGTGGGTGCAGGTTATTATGTTAAAAGGATAGGAATTGAGAGGGAAACAGAGAAAAAACATGGAAATAAATTACTAGAGAGAGAGTAAAGATATATATATATATATATATATATATATATGAGGGTTAAAGAGAGAGATGAGATGATGGGGTTGAGAGAGAGAATCGGAGAAAAAACGAGAGAGCCAGGGTGTTAGAGAGTGAGTCTAAGGGGGTAGAGAGAGAGAAAAGGTGTGTGTGAGAGAGAGAGAATCTGATTATGAGAGGGACTTTTCGTATGAGAGAGAAAAGAGTTTTACTACATACAAGTACAGTTGCGCACTAATCTGTGTATTAATACTGATTTATTCATACTTAAAATTTAAATCAACACTGTTTTCAATAAAATCTACTTTTTGACTAATCACATCATATTGGTACACAGATTAGTATATAATTGTACTTGTAACTATATTTTTCAAGAGAAAATTAGGTTCTGGGAGAACTTAAAGAACGAAAGGGAAGAGTGAGGGGAAAGAAAAAAGGGAAATGGGTTAAACTGAGCTTTTTGAGTGGGCTGGGCCATTTTTTTAGGGGTCATTACAATTATATACAAATGACTCACTATTTATTATTTTTTTATTACTATTCATATGTCGTGATATCATGTAAGACTACATAAACATCTAAACGTAGCCTTAATTGTTTAAGGTCTAAATATTATGAGAAGACTACGGAGTCAATATTTCAACTCTTGCCTTTTCTATCTTAACAATAAAATTACATGTCCCTAAAAACTAAAGCAAAAAATCATTTCTTTTAAGAGAATGTTGGTAATATATATATATATATATATATATATATATATAACCCCACTAACTCCAAAAGTAATAAATAATTGTTAGTTAACTAATCCCCTGATCAAGCAAGTTAGGATAGGATGCATGGTAGATTCCTGTTGTGCGCACCAACACTCACAACTCCAGTAAATGGTGAATAATGATTTTAATGTAGTTACGAGTATCCATGTGTATGGATGTCCATAATTCAATATGTAACAAAGAAGAATGATTAACGCACAACACTTTTCACAACACTTACACAACAATGTTTTAAAATGAGGAGTATTTTTGTAAATTACCTTATAAATATAACATCATTTTAAAAAAAATACCTTTATTTTAAACATCAGTAGTTCTAAGGACAACCATCCCTACGGCCCCGCGGCTGCCTCTGCTGACGTGGCCAATATTATTTATTTTTGAAAAATTTGGAACTTTGTAACTGGAAAATGGGCTTTTTCTAGGTTTTCTCGTTTCAGTTTCTTTGTTCCAGGCAAGTTAAGTTTTTTCATTTTGTTCATGCTCTGTTCTTCATATTCGAACTTTTTGTTCGTTTTTCCCTTTTTCGTTTCCTTCCTCCTTTTGTTCGAACTTTTTTTTTTATAATTTTTCTCTAATCTCTTTTTATTTTCACCTCTTTCTTCCTTTAATTGGTCTCCAACTAAATGAATGAGAATACATTTACTTTTATGAAAAATCTTGTTTCTCATTGTCGAAGTATTTTTACGAAGGAAACGGAAATAATGAAGAAATGAAAAATCTTATTTGTCATCTTCGATTTTTTCTTGATCTTCTCTTAATTTACATATATCTTGGTTTTCCCTTTCTATGGAAACAATAGGCATCCAGGATAGATAGGGAGCACAAGTTTTGGGCTAAAGAGCGGGCTTGGATTGAAGCTAGGGATGCCGCTTTAATGGAGACCTTGCAGAAACTAACAAGAAGCGAAGTAAAGGCTTCATCTTTTGATGGTCTAATGGCCCCTGAAATTCAAAACCACGGTGAAAACCAGAATGAGGATGGAAGTGAGATACTAAATGATGGTGGGAAAGGTGAAAATTGGCCTGAGTATGAGATTACGAGGTCAATACAACTGAGAAATGCCACTGAGTTAAGAATTCGCCCAAGTGGGTGTTCAGAAGAGGTTTTGTGGGAGGAAATAGTTGGGAAATATGGCTTGCTTGGGATATGAAAGAAATGCTTTAATGTACAAAGATAAATGGGAGAGTATCAATAAGTATCCTAGAAAAACCAAGGAAGGAAACAAGAAGCACAAGGAGAATTCAAGAGCGTTTGTTTCGTGGCTTGGAGACTAGTGTTTTTGTGGCTCTGTGAAGAAGATAAAGAGTGCGTTTCAGGCTTGGAGAAGTTGAAAGGAAATCGTGGGATGGAGAAAATAGAAAGAGAAGATAGAACGTGCGAAATGGGATGGAGACCAGAGCCCCTTGTCTTACAAAACAACGTCATTCGATTTTTTTTGCCACATAGGATGCGAGGCCGCCGCAGGGTTACGCGTCGGTTGTCTATATCATTTTTCTTTAAACATATATTGTAAAATGTGTTGTGAAATTATTATGAAATGTGTTATGTACTTATGTGTGTATCATTACTCATGTATAGATGGTGAGCAGTAAAACCTAATGAACGAGCAAACCATAGGGCAAGCAAGGCCTTTGAGTTGTAAGGGTGGGTAGCGGGGCCCCGCACCCCGCTACCCCGCCCCCGTTCGCCCCGCCCCCGCCATGGCGGGGCGGGTAACACCGCCCCGCTGTCCCCCGCCCTGCATCTAGTCCCCCTAGCGGGGGCGGGGGGCGGGGAGGGCCCAACCCCGCTCCGCATTTCCCCCGCCCCGCCCCCTACATATATAAATATTATATATAAAAATATAAATATTTATATATATATATATATAAAAGCATAAATATTTTTATATATTCAAAAGCATAAATATATGTTTATATATAAATATATTTTTATATTTTACAAATTGTGTATATATAAATATATATATATTACAATTTTTTAGAGTTGTTTACAAAGTATGCATTAACAAATTTAAAAACTATATAGTTTAAAACTACTACACTACAACTTATATAAAATATGCACTAGCAAATTTAAAAACTACATAATTTTTAAATTATAGTCATATTTACAAAATTTAAATTTACAATTTGGATCTAAAAATATATTTTTAATCACTTTTAGATTTAGAAATAATTTTTAAATATAAAAAAAAAGTAGTAATTTTTTAAAGGGAAAATGAGGCGGGGCGGGGCGGGTATTCGCTCCGCACCCCGCCTAGCGGGGCGGGGTACCCCGCCCCGGGGATGCGGGGGCGGGGGACGGATGGAAAAACCCCACCCCCGCACCATGCGGAGCGGGGTGCGGGGAGGGGGCTACCCCTCACCGTATGGTGCGGGTAGCACCCCTATTGAGTTGTACCTTTATTTGGTCTCCCATGGCGCTGTGAATTGCTAGGAGGTGTTTCCAAGCAGCTTTGTAGTAATGCTTAAACTAGAACTTGTTTCTATCTTTCTGTTGTATAATAATTTATGTGCTTTATAAGCTCATGATTTTCCGTATCAGTTTCATTGGAGGTTTGAGTTAATTTTCTGCCAATTTATGGGACATTTCAATCTACTAGAATGGTGAATGAATTTTTAAGCTTGGTTTCAAGAATTTATTTATTTATTTTTAACCTTCATGATTTCTAATTCTATTATGGTCGGTCTTCCAGTATTCTTCTGCTACAAGTAAAAACTATTAACAAAATTGAGGTCTTATACTCTCCCAAATAAAAAAAAAAAATGAAATAGTAGGTATGTGTCTTTTTGTAAACAGTATTGTAACAGGAAGGACAATATCGTAATTAATAAAACTAGGCCAAAATATATAAGGACAATTTCCTCCTATTACTATCTTCACCAACTTAGCTAAAGAAATAAATTGCCACCTTTTCAAACTCTACCCATAATGACGCTTTTGATATTCACTGCCATGCAGGTCTCTCTTTCCCTTTCATGTTCTGGCCAAACAGAGAGATCATTTAACTTACCCTTAGACAAGTTATAAGGTGCGTAAGAGATAATTTTGTAGCCATTTGTTAATAAGCTGAGCAATTTTGAAAAAAAAAAAAATCAATATTATTGCAGTTACTCATTGAAAATATTAGAAAGAGAGTATAAGGAATCCTCGGACTTGTTATTGCAAAAGATCAAGCATAACCGCAAGATCTCATAGATTTGTAGCATACTACATTTGAAAACCATCTCATACCTAAAAACATATAGAATATCAATTACAAAAGGATTTGTCCAAACACGGGAGATAAATATGATCCAATCAAACAAGTGTTATTTAAATTTACTGTTAATTTTTAATTAAAAAAAAAAAAAAAAGCTAAGGGTCAGTCACTCCTCATAACATATGAATTATAGATTAAAAGTAATTGAGTAACTTACATGAATGGGCATTTCAACCATGACAAGACTGCTGCTTTCTTCCATATATATTGTTCTTGAAAGTGACAACTTCACTCCGAACATCTAGAGTAGAATACACGACTGATAAAAGGAGGTAAGCGAGTAATCTAGTGTAGAATGCAACACAAATACATGTCGCCTTTTTTCTAGCATTTGTCATTCTCATGTGTGTTCAGAAAACAAGTTCACTTGTTTGACCATGAACAAACAAGTTCAAAACACAAATGCGCGAGCATATAATTCATAGAAAGAGATATGGATCGAGGCAAGCAAATAATCTAAAGTAGAATACACTATTGACAAAAGAAGGCATAAATTGTGCTAGATATCAACTTATGTTGATAACTTCATAGAAAGGATGGACTACACTTTCTTTGTTAATAACTCAGAATTTATTAGAACAGGAGCAAAAGTGGATGACTCGCTCCCCATAAGCAAGTAGTGGAAAGCAAAGATCGATCACAGCTATCATATGAGACTTTTGTTCATCTATTTCAATTTCACTATAATCTCTTGATTGGACAATGACATTTTGGTTAGTTTGCATGCATTTCCTCTATTGTGAGGATTTTTAGGGTTTTAATTTGTTGTCATTGAAGATCTGTGTAATACACGAGTCGACTTAGAAAGATTTTTTTCATTTCTTATGTTTTTATTTGGGTTTACTTTTTCTTAGTTCATTTTCTGTTGGAATTTGGAAAGTGTTTATTATTTTAGTATTTAAATATTAAAATAAGATAGAATGTGATAAGATGAAATAAGAGGATCTTGCCATCCAAACCATACCTTAGTCCATAGATTGATTAATCATGAATGGTCGAAAAAAAAATACATAAGGATTTGTGTGATTCGGCCTATATAATAGCATCCACATTGGCCTCCGTATATTATTTGCCAAATTTTAGTTAAAAATACCTATTTTCTATTTTACCTACTCAATTTTTTAAAACTTTCTACGTCTCACTCTCTATTCTTTTTATATTATATTAAAATAATATTTATTTATTATTATTTTAACTCATTTCTTTTCAATTTTTTTTTCTCTAAATTAACAAGAGTTATATATTTGTTTTCTTCATGTTTTTAATTATTTATCTCTAACGATTATTTTTTAAAAATTTCAAATTATTTATTTCTCACAAAAGATAACTTTTTGACATCTATAATTTTCTATTAATGATAAACTCGTTTTTAAATGATGATAAAAATGTAATAAAATTGATAAAAACAGAAATAACAGTAAAAAAAAAAAAGTTATAAAATAGTTTAACAAAAGACAATTAATAAACTATTATCACATATCTAGGAAAAAAACAATTAAAAGAAGCAAAGAAGAAAATAAATGATAAAAATAATAATGTAAGTTTATGAAAAGCTACAGTAGCTCCCCAAATTTGAGGAGCTATCATGGGGAAGGTAAATCTATCACTCAAAATGCATAGCCGGATGGAAGAAGATTTTGACACTTTTCTCCAAATTTTGGTTAAAAAGCCTTCATAGGGGTGGATGGAAATGCTCTAATGAATTTTAAGCATAAAACTTATTATAAATATAATTTAATATAAGTTTTCACCTTTGCTAAACTCTCTATAATCACTTTCATTCAATTTTCTAGAAAATGATCAAGAAGTCCTATTAGAATTTGATATAGAATTACCACATCGAAACAATGTTACCAATCAAATTTTTATGCTATCAAAGTAGGAAGTAGAAAAGTGCTCAGTTGTTTATTAATAACCTTTCCAATGCGAGGGTAGTGTTAATTATGGTCAATGAAAGCTTAGCAGATGCCCCAAAGCCTCCTAGTTCATGGGCTTTCTAACTTATACCTTAACTTTGGAATTTGAAAGCTCAAAATCCCTCACATTCACACATTTTTATTTTGAAGAAGGCAATTGCTTTTGTGCTTAAAGCTTCATGGAAGCTAGTTTTTAGGTCTGGGAATATGCATGATCGGTCATTTAATCTTGGATAGTTTGTCGATCCCTTGCAAAACTCTATTTCGAAACTTCTTATTATGCTCCCCTCTTTATACTTATATAGACATTCATTTCCATGCTTATAAAGTTATATAGATCTTCTTATTGTGTTGCACTCTTGACCCCCGGTATAAGTTGGAAATTGTAAAGTTTTGGATTAAGGACATCCTCAGTGATGATAATGCTGGACAATTCATTAGGATATTGAAACATGATATTGATGCCTTGTATAACAGTTACAACAATAGTGGTGGTCAATATTCAAGTGCATGTGTGAGCTCTTCAAGATTGACTTACTTGACATCTTTTATAGATGACCCACATTCAAGGAGTTCAACAATTTTGATGTGAATGTATCATTAGATTTGAGCATTAAGGAATATTATGCAGTGTAAATTTAAGGTTGAACAATGTTTTCTAGAGGATGTTGAGGCACCTAATGATATACTTCATATCTTAATTTGATAGAACGTTAATTCTACCAAGTTTACAGTCCTTTCATGAGTAGCTCGGGATGTGTCGATCGTTCATATCACTACGGTTGCTTCAGAGTCGGTGTTTAGCACCTCTGGTCTTGTATTGGATGCCTATTGGAGTTTATTGTCTCTAAGAACTATGGAAACCCTCATATACACACAACATTGGCTAAGGTTAAAGCCTATTGGACTATATAGTATTAATGATGTCGAGAGTTATAGGATTGAGTTGGGTAATTTTAGGCTTTTAACCTTCCTTTTTAATTGACTAATTAGATATTTTTATTGTTTAAATTCATTAACTTATAGTCTTTATGTTTTTGTAGATCTATTTATGAACCTTGAAATAATTGAAGAAGATTGAGATAGATACATTATGGGAGGGACTCCGGTAAATGAATCATAAATTTAATTGTTTAAATTTTATGTTAACTATACTGTTAGTATTATCCTTTACTTAACTAGTGTATGTCTAAAATTTTTTAATTTTCCAAACAATACAGGAAACTTGAAGTGGGGGTTGTTACTTTGTGCCTGGTAGTGGATCGTGTTGGTGGTAGAGACTATGGATTTGGATTTGTTGGAGTTGTTATTTTTTTTTTGAATTTGGAGGAGTTGGATTAGGGATTAGTTGTGATATTTATTGTTTGTGCTTAGCAGGGGTTTGCATTTTAGATCTTTTGTTGTTGCATTCGTGATTGTATTTTAATGTTTATGATTCTATGAAATTAGGTGTTTTGTTTGCATGATGAAGTCTTTTAATTTACATTATAGCTTTATATTGTTTTTGGGTTCTATTAATAATCTCAAATAATCATCCAATTATTTTTTTCCTTTTTTTTTTTGAGTTTAAATGTATAAATTTTTTAGTATGTCTTTAAATTGATTTATTTAAATTGTATAAGTTGTATTTAGTTATTTTTTTAAAAATTTTTTTACCCAACCCAAAATAGCAACCCATTGGACAGACCCAATTCCGTTTAAAGTTCTAATTTCTGATTCTAACTTCGATCGAAGCTTCAAAATTGGATTACGTTTTTGATTTCGGAGTTAGAGCTCAACTTTAACTCCAATAGGCAGAGTTGGAGTTAGGGCTGTAAAACGGTCGGTCCAAACTGGAAAAACTGATCGGACCGGACCGAAAAATATAGGATTAGGGTTCGGTCCATGATTCCTTGGACCGAACTAGTTCGGTCCGGTCCACGGTCCATAATTCCATGGACCGAAGTGGACCGGACTAACCGAATTAAAAATATATATTTTTATTTTATATATATTATTTTATATAATTAATTATGTAATTTTTATCTAACCTATTCCCATTTATAATATAAAATTTTAAATATATAATTACAAAATAATATTCTATTAATTAAGTAGTGTATATTATCAATTAATTATAACTAATTCACCATTAACTAATTACTAACATTTACATCTATATCTAATTAAAATTATTAGATAAATGTTTTGTAAAATACCTAAATTGTAAGTAAATATAAAACAATTGGTAAATTATAAATTAACTAACCTAATACCAATTTCCCGTTATGTATATATGTATATAGTATATAGATTATAATTTATATATAAATATAATTTATAATTTAGAATATGTATTATGTATGTATATATAATTTATAATATGTATCATTGACAATATAAAATTTCTTTTTAATGAGTTGGTTACATAATCTACATTAATAATTTACTTAATTTTAATTTAGTAATTTAAATAAAAATTTTAATTGATTTATTTAAAAAAAAGAATAAAAAAGAATAATTAGATCGGACCGAATGGACCGACCGAATGAGTCCGGACCAAATGCGGACCGGACCGAATGGACCGACTAGATGTTTGGTCCCGTTCAGTCTAAAAAAAATGATAGACCGAAAAAATGATGAATCGAATTGGACCGGACCGTTTTCACCCCTAATTGGAGTCCAAAGTTGGGCTTTCCAACTTCGTTTGAGTTAGAGCTCAACCTTGGCTAAGCTTCGTTATTTTTCAAATGTAAGGCAAATAGGCCAATTATACTAGACATAAAATCACATCTAAAATAGGTGAAAAAACTTATAAATTATTCATACAAAATATTCACTTGTTTTATTTTCTCAGTTGTAAAACATGTGGTTTCATATATTTTATATCCTCTTATAGCGTGAGTTCAGCTAAAATAATACATCTATTTCTTTATTTTGGAATTAGTTAATTTAACCTTTTTTATGAGAGCTAATGATAAATGGTTTATTGGAATTTTGTTGCCACCCTGAAAGACATGGTTTTTTTTAATGTTAATGACAAATTCGTCTTTTGCATGTATAAATTTAGGGGTGTTTTTTGAAATCTCAAAATAGGATTTGGATCAATTTAGAATTTGATGATAGTTCGTGGAGGAAATGGAATTACTTGAATGTTATACTTAGGGGTTTTTTTGAAATATCATAAAAAGTTTTTTATTTTTTAATTTCAGAAATTAATATTTTGAAATCACACATACGATCTACTTAGACAGAAATATTTGACTGTTTTCATTCCCTTATTTTTAGATTGTTTTTTAAAGTTATTTTTAGATTTAATAGAAGGAAATGTTGGATGTAATTGAAATGTTCGGTAACCGGAGTGGAAACAAACATAAATATAAAAAAGTAAAGGGGTAACAAACACGAAAACAAGAAAACACAGTTCCTTCATAATTTGCTCTCATCTCGTGCGCCTTTTTAGCTCTCTCGCTTTGTATTGCTCTCTCTATTCTGGTTAACAGAACTCTCTATCTGACGCTCTCTCCTCTTGGATTCTCCGCGGCGCACGTTAACTCCGGCCGTTCTCTAACCTACGCCCCCCCTCCCCGGAGGTGAGCTCCTCTTCCACGCCCCCTTTTCCATATCCTTTTAATATCCACCTCCTCTTTCTGTCGGAAAGTAAATCACCGCACACTGGAACCCTAATTTTCGAACCAAGACACGCATACATACACTTTAAATCATACTTTTTTTTAATTACTGTTCTATTTATTTTCAATCAATCGAAGTTTGCAATCGATCATAGCTTTTAATTTTGTTTTTGTTTTTTGGCTTTGATCAGGATCAGAGAAAGATCCTAGGGTTTGGTTGTATTGGATCGTCGATTTTTACTTAAGATCTGTAATAGGAGAACAGTAATCTGTGAGGCAATTCTTTTGTGGTGGAGGGGAAATCTAGGGCTAGGGTTTTGATGCGCTGGCGGAAATCCAAATCCGCCAAACGGGTTGCGTTTCGGGTCGGACCCCTGCCATGGCCAATCCCGGAGCCGGGACTAAGTTTGTGTCGGTGAATCTGAACAAATCGTATGGGCAACCTCATCACCATCAACATTCATCTAATCAAAGCGCTTATGGATCTAATCGAACCCGACCCAGTAGTCATGGTGGCGGCGCAGGAGGAGGAATGGTGGTCCTCTCGAGGCCTCGAAGCTCACAGAAGGCTGGGCCGAAGCTTTCTGTTCCACCCCCCTTGAACTTGCCATCCTTGCGAAAGGAGCATGAGAGGTTCGATTTGTTGGGAACAGGCGTTGGGCCCGCCGGTGGGGTTTCGGGAAGTGGGCCAAGGCCAACTTCGTCCGGTATGGGGTGGACTAAGCCGGGTACAATTGCATTGCAAGAGAAAGAGAATGAAGGGTTTAGTGATCATGGAGCTGATGGAGTTGACCCAAGTTTGAGTAGTGTCGATGGGGTGAGCAGGGGGAGCAGCGTGTATTTGCCGCCCTCGGCTCGGTCAGGCATGGCTGGACCCCCGGCTTCTGCTTCGATTGGACCTCTACCACCACCAGCAGAGAAAGCGACCGTTTTGAGGGGAGAGGATTTTCCATCTCTGAAGGCTGCTCTGCCTTCCACATCAGGTCCTACACAGAAACAAAAGGATGGTTTGAGTCAGAAACAGAAGCAAGCAGTTGGTAATGAGTCAACCAATGAGCAGAAGGTTGGTTCCCGTTTGAGTTCTCATGGTGGTATGCGCCCTCAAATGCAACCATCCCATCATGGTGTTGTTAATGGTTTGATTGAGAAGGGTGGTGAAAGTCACGGTTTTGGTGGTTCATGGACATCGGAGCGAGCTCGGAAGCAGGAAGAGTATTTTCCAGGTCCACTGCCGCTTGTTCGTGTGAATCTGAGATCAGATTGGGCTGATGATGAGCGTGACACGAGTTTTGGTTTGACAGACCGGGTAAGAGATCAGGGGTTTCCCAAGGGCGAAGCTCACTGGGAAAGAGATTTTGATATGCCCAGGGTTAGCGTTTTACCACAGAAGCCAGTTCATAACCAATTTAACAGGTGGGGTCAGCGTGACAATGAAGCTGGAAAGGTTTTTTCCAGTGAAGTCCCCCAAATGGACCCTTTCAGCAGAGATGTAAGAATGCCTAGTAAAGAAGGGCGGGAAGGAAACTCGTGGAGAACTGTCTCTCTTTCTAAAGATGGATTTGGTGTTCCAGGAGTTGAAAATGATCGAAGTAGTACCAGTGTGAGGCCGGCTACACTTAATAGAGAGACAATTAAAGAGAACAAATACACAGCATCACCATTCCGTGAAAATGGTAATAATGATATTGGAAGGACAAATATCGGGTATGGACAGGGAGGGAGACACCAAAGGAACAATGCTACAGATCTATACAGCAGCCGAGGGGCTGAAGGGAATACACGGGACCGGTACAGCCATGATCAGCACACCAAATATAGGGGCGATGGTTTCCAGAATAACTCGGTATCTAAATCCTCATATTCCTTGGGTGGTAAAGGGCTTCCTGTTAATGATCCTCTACTCAATTTTGGTAGGGAGAAACGTCCATTCTCAAAGAGTCAAAAACCCTATATGGAGGACCCTTTCATCAAAGACTTTGAAGCTATAGGTTTTGATGGACGGGATCCCTTTTCTGGGAGTCTCGTTGGGGTGGTTAAGAGGAAGAAAGATGTGCCCAAACAGACTGATTTCCATGATCCTGTAAGGGAATCGTTTGAGGCCGAACTTTTGAGAGTCCAAAAGTTGCAAGAAGAGGAGAGGCAGCGGATCATTGAAGAGCAAGAAAGAGCCTTGGAGCTAGCTCGAAGAGAAGAAGAGGAGAGAGATAGGTTGGCTAGGGAACACGAAGAAAGGCAGAGAAGGTTGGAAGAGGAAGCCAGGGAAGCAGCATGGAGAGCAGAGCAAGAACGACTGGAAGCCATGCAAAGAGCTGAAGAACAGAGGATAGCTAGAGAAGAGGAGAAACAAAGGATTATTATGGAGGAAGAGAGGAGGAAACAGGCTGCTAAGCAAAAGCTTTTAGAATTGGAGCAAAGGATTGCCAAGAGGCAGGCTGAAGCAGTGAAGACTGGTGGTAATTATCCCACTGCTTCAGATGAGAAGATGTCCGATATAGTAAATGAAAAAGATAGCTCTAGGATGGCAGACATTGGTGATTGGGAAGATGGTGAAAGAATGGTGGAGAGGATTACAACATCAGCATCTTCTGATTCCTCCAGTCATAATAGGCCATTTGAGATGGGTTCTAGGCCTCACTTTTCGATAGATGGCTCTTCCACCCTGATGGACAGGGGAAAACCTGTTAATTCGTGGAGAAGAGATGCGTATGAGAGTGGAAGCAGCACAAGCTTCCTCATCCAAGACCAAGAGAATGGTCACCATGGTCCCAGGAGAGATGCATCTGCTGGTCGGAGATCATTTTCTAGAAAAGAGTTCTATGGAGGAGCTGGATATATGTCTTCTAGGACTCATCATCGAGGTGGGATTCCAGAGCCTCACATGAATGATTTCACTCATCTTAGAGGGCAGAGGTGGAATCTTTCCGGGGACGGTGATCATTATGGCAAAAATATGGAGATGGACTCAGAATATCATGAGAGTCTTGTTGAAAAGTTTGGTGATGCTGGATGGGGTCAAGGTCATTCCCACGGTAATCTTTATCCTCAATATTCTGACCGTTCATATCCAAATACTGAGGCAGATGGGCCTTATTCATTTGGGAGGTCACGGTATTCCATGAGGCAGCCTCGTGTTCTTCCCCCTCCATCACTAGCTTCTATGAACAAGACGTCCTACAGGGTTGAGAATGAACATCCTGGTCCTTTTTTGGAAAATGAGGTACGGTACAATCGTCCAGCTCGAAGTGAAACTAACATGCAGACTGGGTATGATGATAGTCATCAAGAGAATCTTGACCAACGTGAACTTAGTAATGTCCAACAACAGAATCCTGAGAATCGGGAGCAAAAATTAGATAATAACAACACACCAAGGTGTGACTCGCAGTCTTCACTCTCTGTTTCAAGTCCTCCTAGTTCTCCAACTCCTCTATCTCATGATGATCCGGATGAATCTGGAGATTCTGATGTGGCATCAGCTGCAGGAGAAGAAAAAGATGCTCCCCTGTCAGAACAGGAGAATGAACCTGTTGTCTTATCAAGCAAAGCCGAGGAAGAAAATATGGTGACCACCTCAAGTGCTGGTGATGATGAAGAATGGGCTGTAGAGAATGATGAGCGGTTGCAAGAGCAGGAAGAATATGATGAGGATGAGGATGGATACCAGGAAGAAGATGAAGTGCATGAAGGAGATGATGAAAATGTTGACCTAAACCAGGAGTTTGAGGATATGCATCTAAAGGAGAAAGGGTCACCCGACATGATGGAAAATTTCGTTTTAGGCTTTAATGAGGGTGTTCCAGTTGGCCTGCCAAATGATGATTTTGAAAGGAGTTCAAGGAATGGAGAAAGTAGTTTTGTGATACAACAGGGATCAACAGATGCTTTTGAAGAACGTGGATGTTGTGATGGACAAGCCCTTAAACCTGTGGATGTTGCTCCTCAAGTGAGCAGTGATGGTTCTTCCAGAGTGTTCCAGGAAACTGAGAAGGCCATGCAGGATTTTGTCATTCAACCCAGTTATGCTCATGCATCATTAGCACGTGAGATTTTAGATCATGCGGAGGCTTCTAGTAGCTCTGGTATGTCAGTTCAGCATCCTGTCCCATCTGTAATCAATCTGGCCTCACATCCTTCATCTAGTCAGACTGTGATGTCTACTGTACCTGCTGTACCGATTCAAACTGAGGTGCCTGTTAAGTTTGGGTTGTTTTCTGGTCCTTCTCTAATACCACCTCCAGTTACGGCCATACAGATTGGCTCTATTCAGATGCCTCTTCACCTGCATCCTCAGGTTGGCCCATCCCTCACCCACATGCACCCATCACAGCCTCCTCTCTTCCAGTTTGGTCAGTTAAGGTACACATCTCCCATATCTCAGGGAGTATTGCCATTGGCTCCTCAATCCATGTCATTTGCTCAACCCAATGTTCCAGCCAGTTTTTCTATAAATCAGAACCCAGGAGGTCCTCTGCCAATTCAACCGGGTCAAGAATCTTCTGCTCATAATCCAATGAAGAACAATGCTGTGTCACTTTCAATGGATAATCAACCAGGCCTTGTTTCAAGTCATCTGGAGCATTCCCAAGGAATTGTGTCAAAAGAGGTAAATTCATTTGCTGCTAGAGATAATGCTGGAAAAACTGTTAAAAAGCAGCAGCTTCAAACAGAGATTTCCAATTGTAGTGATGACAGTGGGCGGTATGAATCATATCAGCAGGTAGAAGATCAGGGGCAGAATAATTCAGTTGTGAAGAACTACAATTCCTTGTCCAATACGAGAGAAAGGCAGCCTCAATATGAAGCAGCATCATCTCAGTTGGTTTCAAAAGAAAAGGATTTAAGTGGAACAAAGACTCAAGGGCCAATATCCAGTGGCAGAGGGAAAAGATATGTCTTCACGGTTAAGAATTCTAGCTCAAAATTATCATATCCAGCTGCTGACACTTCTCACACAGACTTGAATGGATTGCAGAGGAGGCCCCGACGTAATGTTCAGCGCACTGAGTTTCGAGTTCGGGAAAGTGCAGAAAAGAGACAATCTACTGGTTTGGTTTCATCTCATCACATTGGGGTGGATGATAAGTCAAATACCAATGGAAGGGGTACAGAAATATCCATGAGAAGTGTGCCTCGGAAGGTGGCTGTATCAAGTAAGCAATTGAAACCGACAGTAGACTCAGCATACTTGACTTCAGGTCCATCTAGATCACAGGAGATGGATTCCGGAAGCAGAAATGAAAAGGGATATGTAAAGGAGGCCTTGCTGAGGAGTCAGAGCATCCTACAGTCCAGAGAGGGAAACCTTAAGAGGAATATTGGTTCTGAAGAGCTTGTTGATGCTTCTTTGCAAAGTGGCATTGTGCGCGTCTTCGAGCAACCCGGCATTGAAGCTCCTAGTGATGAAGATGACTTCATCAAGGTGCGGTCGAAGAGGCAAATGCTGAATGATCGGCGGGAACAAAGAGAGAAAGAAATCAAGGCAAAGTCTCGGGTCTCAAAGGTTTGAATTCATTTGAATTTCGGTTCCATTTCTCTTTTGGGTGTCCATTGCAGGAGTATTTTATTAGCTCTAATTGAAATGGTTTACGACAGATGCAGCGTAAACCTCGTTCTACTTCACAGAACACTATCATCCCAGCCAAGTTAACTAAAATTTCTGCATCAACAAGTAGAGAAGCATCAAAGAGCCTTCGGCCTGACCTCATTTCATCTGAGGGACGTGGCTTGGCAAACATTGAAGTATCCTCTGGATTTAACACTGCCATAGTCTCACAACCATTGGCTCCAATTGGTACTCCTGCTGTGAAAACTGATTCCCAAACTGACTTGCGATCCCAAGCAATCAGGTATGTACTCACGTGAAGACTATTTATATTTTATAAATGATGTTAAATCTCATATTTTCTTCTACAGATCCCTCCAGACGGGCTCCGTTCCTACAGTAAATGGTGGTGGAAAGAGCATTGGACCAGGAGAGATTTTTGACAGCAAAAATAAGGTCTTCCTAGGACCACAAGTGGTGATTGACGTGGTCCTCGATAATGCCCGGACATCATCGTTAGGGCCTTGGAATAATTCAAGGATTAATCAGCAGGTATGCAAAGTTTTGCTGCTAACAGTTGGGACTGTTCTCACATTCAAGTGCTTCCACGTGTAATGTTCGCAGTCAGCGCTACTTTTTGCTAGATGTCTTACTCTCTTTTTGTATGAATTGAATCAACTATGATTAGAAAATGAGTCAAGTATATGTTTGGCCCAACCCCCTGGGGAATATTGCTACTCTGAAACTAATCTGATTACAAGCTCATTGGCTCATTATTTTGTTGGTCTGTTGTAATAATTTGCTTATTATTTCTGCCAAGAATCTGAATCTGACTTCTCTGGCAGGTTATGGCCCTAACACAAACACAACTTGATGAGGCTATGAAGCCTGAACAATTCGATTCTAATGCTTCTGTTGTAGATCATAATAGCTCTGTTAGTGAGCCCATCATGCCAACATCATCCATCTTGACAAAGGACATGTCATACTCTTCTGCCACGAGGCCAATCAACTCCCTGCTTACTGGGGAGAAAATCCAATTTGGTGAGCATCTGCTCTCTTGTGAACTTAAGAATATATGGGGATTGTAATTGTCTCACTTAAATAAAGAGTTTTGTCTCCTGCGCAGGTGCAGTTACATCTCCAACAGTTCTCCCTCCTAGTAGCTGTGCGGTTTCTCTTGGTATTGGCCCTCCAGGTCCATGTCGGTCAAATATCCAAATATCTCACAATCTTCCTGGAGCTGAGGATGATCGCAATCTTTACTTTGGAAAGGAGAAAAATGTCCCCAAATCTTGTGTTCACTTGGAGGATTGTGAAGCTGAAGCTGAAGCAGCTGCTTCAGCGGTTGCCGTTGCAGCCATCAGCAATGATGAGATTGTTGGAAATGGGCTGGGTGTTTCCCCTGTCTCTGTGTCAGATACGAAAAGCTTTGGAGCAGATATTGATGGAATAACAGCAGGTTGTATTTTCTTTCTTGTCCCATCCGAATATTAACATGGTTTATTGGTATACATTATGTTGAAGTGTGTTCTTGATCTTTGGCAGGTGTAGATGGTGATCTGCAATTAGAAAGTCAATCAAGGGCAGAAGAATCTATTAGTGTTGCTCTTCCTGCTGATCTGTCTGTTGAGACATTGCCAATTTCCTTATGGCCACCATTGGCAAGTCCACAAAACTCCTCAAGCCAGATGCTTTCTCATTTTCCTGGAGGACCGCCTTCTCATTTTCCCTTTTACGAGATGAACCACATGTTGGGGGGGCCTATCTTTGCTTTCGGACAACATGATGAATCTTCATCCACCACTCAATCACAGCCCCAGAAGAGTAGTGCATCAGCTTCAGGGCCACTTGGGACCTGGCCACAATGCCATTCTGGTGTAGATTCATTCTATGGCCCTCCTACTGGATTTACTGGGCCCTTCATCAGTCCTCCAGCAGGCATCCCAGGGGTTCAAGGCCCTCCACACATGGTTGTTTATAGCCATTTTGCACCAGTTGGACAATTTGGACAAGCTGGCTTGAGTTTCATGGGTGCCACTTATATCCCGTCTGGCAAGCAACCTGATTGGAAGCACAATCCCGTATCAACTGCTTCGAGTGTGGGTGAGGGGGATATAAACAATTTGAATATGGTTTCTGCACAGCGCACTCCTTCAAACATGCCCTCTCCTATCCAGCATCTTTCCCCTGGGTCGCCTCTCCTGCCAATGCCTTCTCCTTTGGCCATGTTCGATGTATCTCCTTTCCAGGTAAAGATTGTGGGCAGGGGAAAGCCTCCCTTAAAATGCTTTACACACACGCACGACTGTCTGTATGTATATGCTGGGCCGAGGTGATTTTAAGCAGCATAATTCTTGTAGAGGTAGAAGGCATACAAGCCATCTAAGTTTAATTAGTCGATATTACTTTTCTTCCTCCTTTATGGTATAACTAACCGGGTGGTGAACATTTTTGTCCCAGTCTTCTCCTGACTTGTCAGTCCAAGCTCGTTGGCAGCACGTTCCTGCATCACCTCTTCAATCTGTTCCCCAGTCAATGCCAATGCAAAAACTGGCAGAAGGTGCTCTTACATCTCAATTCAGCCATGGGCCTGCTGTTAACCAGTCATTAACTGCCAACAGATTCCCTGATTCTCGAAGTTCAATGCCATCTGACAGCAGCCGGAATTTTCCTGTGCCAACTGATGCAACTGTCACCCAGTTCCCCGATGAATTAGGGTTAGTAGATCCTGGAAGCTCCTCTGGCACCGGGGCTCAGCCACAGGCTGTGGTCACTAGCAGCTCATCTGTAAGCACCGTTGCTGATGTTGGCAAGACTGATCTTCAGGCACGCAGTAGCAAAATCAGCAGTGGCCACGGCACAAATTCCGTTTTTAAGACTCAGTCATCTCAGCACAAGCAGTATGGTCATTCCTCGGGGTATAGTTATCAAAGAGGAGGTGGGGTTTCCCAAAAGAATAGTTCGGGGGCCGAATGGACCCATCGCAGAATGGGGCTCCAGGGAAGGAATCAGTCTTTGGGTGCAGAAAAAAGCTTTCCCCCTGCAAAGATAAAGCAAGTTTACGTGGCCAAACAGACTACGAGTGGGACATCAACAGTGTCGTGAGGAACATAAAACGGAACTACTTGGAATCGAGGAGAAAAGCATCAGATTGAAGCATTTCTCGAAATGACAATTTTGGTTACTTTTTACAGCATTTATGTTACTGCTAGGATCCAACTAATGTTCAGGTGTGGTTTTTGTTGATCTATAGATCTTTATGATCGTTTTCCCAATTAAAGTTTGTAGAACTGAACTGGGTGGTAAATGCCAAATTTTTAATCTTCTAGGTGTTTTCGACGAGGAAGGGATGGGTTTATTGTGCTGTTTGCTGGTGGGCACTTTTAATTGTTGTCAATCGGTGCCTCACAGTTGGTCGTGGTCCATCATGTATGTTGGCTGCAAACCACATTATTAATTTCTTGGAATTGATGTATTAATTTTTTTTTTTTTTAATGATCCAGGTAATATTTTTGCTTGTGATGAATGTATGCTGAGGTTGCTTGTTTTCCCTCCCATCATTTTGAGCTTATTCCTCTTGTTGTGTTTACAAATTATATGTCCGGCAGAGGTTGATTCTGAATTTGTGCCAAACTCCCAATATTTCCGGAATGTTGATGAAGACATACAAAACTACATTTTGTTGGCTTTTATGCTCCAGAGACAATTGCACAAGATGGAAAGGATGAGTCAGGCCTCGTTACATCAATCAAATTATCTCATTTATTTCATTTCAATAATCATTATAAATGTTTTAAACTCTCACATAAACTATAATAAATAATTTAATTTTTTTAAATTTTATTTTAACAATATCTTAATTTTCAATTTTTTTCTTCTTATCAACCGACCAAATGTATAACCAAACGCGGCAAATCTTTTTGGTTTCGAAAATGAGAAATAATCTCATGAGCTCGTCAGACTCTAGAGATTAGTGACAGTTAGCACGCGTTTAAAAGAAATATAAGGAAATTTGACAAAAATATCTATAAATATTTTTAAAATTTTTTTAAAAATACATCAATACACAGTCTTCTTTTTTTTTAAAAAAAAAAAAATTATGAAGTATGAAAAAATTAAATATATAAAGGATCAATATGAGAGAACAAACTCATGGGGCATACTGGCCACTGGCATTTTCCTATATAATAAGTCAAAAGCAACAATATAATATACACGCACAGTACTTACTAATTACCATACCCTATCTTGGATCCAATCGTTCATTCATAAGGCAGAACACTCTAAAAATAAAAAGTCTTGAACTACTTCCACGTTGTCCAATATATATGCTCCGTAGTGTGTGGCTGTAAAAATAATAGTAGAGTACAGACAGCATAATCCAGAAATATCCTTCTCTGCAAAGGATCAAACTCTCAACAAGCTTTGATACTCCGAGTATGCCTAATACCCATATGTTCTCTTCATCATCCTGAGAAACTCGTCAGCACTAACTTCTCCATCACCTATATGTTTCAAAAGCAAAACAAGTCCAAAATCCTCATTTACTACAACTCATAAAGAGTAAATAATTTAATATACTTTCCAAAGAGAGAGAGAATAGAATTTGACGAAATGCATGAACAAAATAAAATTATAAACAGTGACACTAACGATTCCATCCCCCCCCCCCCCCAAAAGAGTTTTGCTACATATAAGCACAATCACGTACTAATTTGTGTACCAATATTGATTTATTCATACTTAAAATTTAAATTAACACTGTTTTCAATAAAATCTACTTTTTAACCAATCACATCATATTGGTGCACAGATTAGTACACAATTATGCTTGCAACTATATTTTTCCCCCCCAAAATGCTGAAAAAGAAATGCAAGTCCAGTGTTCTGCATGTAATCAAAATCGAAGGGGTAAAATTGTAATAAAAAACCCTCAAAGTAGCACCCCATTCCCACTATAACCCATAACAACTCCCCCTCAAAACCAACCCTCTGTTACAGTCATGGCGTTGCCATCCAATTCGACCCAATCTGACCAGGAAGCAACCCAGTACAAATTTGAGAATTGAGTTTGGAGGGTGAGGTATCATGTCATAGTTTGGAAGTGTATTTGAGAATCGAATAATAGTTTGAAATAATTATTTTGAAATTCAACCAGATAAGTTTCAGACAATAAATAATAGATTAAAAAAAGAAGCTGGCAAAATGTAAAAGCTACATCCAATGTGTAGAATGCAAACTCACGATCGCGGTCAGCTTCCTCAATCATGTCTTGAATGTCCTTGTCAGTGAAGTTCTCACCCAGCTCCTTCGCTATACGCTTAATATCTGACACAGATATCTTTCCCTACATGCAATGAAAAGAGAATACAGTTATTAACAAGAAGAAACATAGAAGACGCCTGACAGAACCAATCCTTACATTTTTATCTTGATCAATAATGCGGAAAGCTTTCATGAGCTCCTCCTTAGTGTCCCTTTCTCCAATTTTGGCTGTCATCATGTGCACAAATTCATCAAAATCAATTGCACCACTGCCATCCTTGTCCACATCTGCAATCATTTGATTGATTTGCTGGAATGACACAATTGAGAAATATGTTAGCCATGTTGTCATGTTGTCAAAAAGTCTAAAATCAAATTCCGGGATAAAGAGAAAAACTACATGACTCAACATAAGTCAAGAACATTCTCCTAGGACTACTGAAGAGAGAGAGAGAGAGAGAGAGCTACCCTGTATGCCCACAAAGATCGCCTCCCCCCCCCCCCCCCCCCCCCCCCCCCCCCCTCTTTTCTCTCTTATTTTTTCTCTTTAAAAGCAGCCCCACAGAAATAATCCAGATTCATCAAAAACCCAACCAAACACACTCATGTGCAGCACAAACACGTTTATCTAAGGAGCATACTGTAGAAGGGTAATTAGTAATTACCTCTTCTGTCATCTCGAAACCAAGGGCCCTGTTAAGAGAAGATCCAAGTTATGATGATTTCATGACTAATCAAGTACATACATCAGGCATGAATTTCATACCTCATGGCGACATTAAGCTCCTTGGCATCAATAGTGCCTAAAGAACAAGGTCAAACAAAAAATTTATCGCAAAAAATAAAAAATAAATATTGCGAAGACAAATATGATAACAAACCATTTTAATACCTGAGCCATCAGTGTCAAATAGCTCAAATGCTTCCTTAATCTCTTGCCTCTTCTGCTGAGTTAAACCATGATGACGTCCTCTGGGTTTATCTTTCCTGGATGTCCCTCTATAAAGAGTCGCCTGATGGGATGATTACATATTTAAAAAACTGATATCATTTACCAACTATGGCTCTCTAAAAAGCGTCAAGAAAAATCAAAACAACACGATTAACATTTTTACTTGGTGCTCTATACATTCAAACAGGGTGATCTACTACGGCAGTAAACTACGTAGAATATGGTCAGGAACCGTTAGAGAAAGACTTGTCGATCCTCTTATATTATCAAATAAGATGAAAGTGAGAGTATACTAGTCCTAAATGAAGTCGCTGCCTTCAGGTGTCCCAAACTAATTTTTACCATAACAAAAGTCAGCCGTATTCAAGATGCCAAATGGCTAAAAACTGCCTAAACATATGGAAAACACTCAGATTTTATTACATATATCGTGTTAGGAGTAGACTGAAGTGTATGTGGAAGGAACTGAGGACAGCAAAAGGTCTGAGCTTGTGATCGAGGAAGGAAGAATTAGTCATTTGGGGAAGTTAATAAAACGGGGAGTTTTTGTATCATAGTCATACGGTGCTTTTGATCTTTGCCATTGTATAGGAAGGATTTCCCTCGAAGTAAATCCATTATAATGTTCTTAATTCAGTTCTTGTTATCTGTAACCCAGTTGCTATTTGTAACCCAGAAAATCCATAACATATCGTGACCAAAAGCATAATTCGAAAGTAAGTTCGTACGAAAATTAACCATATGAAAATAAGAACTCAAATGATACTTATATCATAATCAAATTACTTTTAACCACATCACCCTAACCCTTCACATTTTTCTGATTGAAGTAAATTCACAACCGGAAGCATCGGTCTGCCATATAATTTCGCGTTAATGCAATGATCATACCTAAAACCTAGATCATGATATTAGAATTGTCAAAATGCAGAATAAAAAAGGCATTCGAATCAAGTTTTCCCGAGATTAAAAAACAAAAAAGTCCCGGAGATTCAAATATAAAATTAAAAAAAAAAAAAAAAAAACTAATGATCAATTGAGGAATCAAGCTAGGGTTTCGTAAGAAAACGTACCATTGACTTCGGTCTGGGGGAGTGAGTTCGCAAACGCTTCAAGATTGTTAATGCAAATTCTCGAACAAGCACCTAGGGGCTGGGATCCACAAGTTTTCAATACGATCTTTTAAGACGCTTTGACGCTGTCGATTTGAGGAAAAATGTCGGGAAGAAGGCACGAAAGACGAACGGATGCGGGTGGTGTTTGTAAACATGGGCTGGAAGAGTGTCGACTCGGCCCATTAAATTAGCCATGTTTAGATTTCAAGATTATTTCAATCCATTTTTAATCTAATTATTGATGAGAAATATTATTTTTTTTTAATTTTTTATAAAAATTTAAACTCATTTCATACATTTAAATATATATCACAATTTATTTATATTTAAACACATCTTAATAAAATCTACAAATACTACTATTTACATATCAACTCAAATTATTTGATATCACATTAGCATCCAATCTCAACTAGAATAATATATGTCTTTCATAGTGATTTTAGGATGCATTTACACCATACATCGTCCTTATGGTATGATTTAAGTTTTAATACTTAAATTTTAAAATTTATCTAAATTATGTCATGTGTATGGTATGTACTGTAAAAGTTGTCAAATAGAATTATTTATTTTAAAATATTGACTATATTTATAAGAAAAATTATAAATTTAAATTTATAAATTACTATGAATTAATATAATACATTCGTTTGTCTTAAAATAAATTTAATATAAAGTTTCGTCAGTTTATAAATATAATTTATAAAAAATCTTTGTGAACCAAACATTTTTCTATTTTTTTGAAGACTTATTATTTGTTGGGTTATGTAAGAGTAGATGAGGAAATCCGAATATTTTCTTTAAATGTATTTTGTATTGGAGTCGGGTTTGCGAAAGTGTTAAAAAACTTGCATATAATTTTTTTTAGAATAATATTTGTATATAATTTTTTTAGAATAATTTTGGTATATTTTTTTTTTTTTGAAAGGAAAAGTGGAACTTCATTAACTTGCCAAACCAGCAAACATATTACAATCTGGATGAAAAAACACCCTAGTATCACCAGGTTCCAAAACAAGAGAACCCTTAGCAAGATTGTGAGCAAACTCATTACCACATCTTTTAACAAAAACAACTCTCCAATTACTAAGATTTGAAAGCAGAGCCTTAGCATCTATAAGAATCATACCAACCCGATCATATCTGGTCATCTGCTGTTGAAGACCAAGAACCACTTGTCTTGAATCACCTTCCAGAGTAACTGAATGCACTCCCAACTCTATTGCCAATTCTGCAGCAAATAGAGCTCCCTGAGATTCAGCTAGCAAGGGATCAAACAAACTCGGCCTTGAGAACTGTTTTGTAGCTAGCACCCGACCCTCATGATCTCTAGCAACAATACCATAACCTGCTCTACCCTTAGCTTCAGATAATGCAGCATCCCAATTTATTTTAACTTGACCAATAGGAGGAGGAACCCAGGACACATCAGCTGTTACTGTTGCATTAGCAGAGACTTTTGAGGCAAAGAAGGCAGCTTGAAACTGAGTAACCAGGTCCCGAGCCTTTCTTGCTAATACAGAAGGGTGATCAAAAACTCCTTTAAAGATAAACTGGTTTCTCCTGTACCAAATGCTCCTAGCTATAACTGCAAACAGTTCCATGGTAACCTGGTCACAAGCTGAAAACACCCACTGAACCAAGTCTCTGAAGCTTTCTGGCCTAACCGAGCTTTTATTGAGCACATTGGGTCCTTGACTCCAAACATCCCTTGCAGAAGTACAATCCCACAGGGCATGAGAAACTGTTTCTTCCTCTCTTAAACAAATAGGACATAGTGGAGATGTAGTAACCTTTTTCTTGAATAGGTTGAGATTAGTTGGCAAAGCTTCAAGGCATGCTCTCCAAAAAAAGACTTTATTAGCATTTGGAATGCAGAGTTTCCAGCATGAGGTCCATTCCAGTGTCATAGGTGCCCCTGAAGAAGTCTGTCCTTTAGGCCTGTTATCAAGCTCCATTTGTAAATGATAAGCACTCTTTACAGAAAAAGAGCCATCTTTAGTACCTAGCCACATCAACCTATCACTTGAGCCAATTAAGCTAATGGGGAGTTTAAGTACAACAGAAGCTTCATCTTCATTGAAAACCTCCTCTACCAGTTCCTTCTTCCATTTCTTAGAATCAGCATCTATGAGGTCAGCCACCTTAGCAGTTTCAGATAAACACTTGATAGGTGACTGAACTCTGTGACTTGTAGGAGTAGGTAGCCACCTATGTTTCCAAATCAAAGTATCTACACCATCACCAATCCTCCTAATGGACCCTTTTTCCACTAAACTCCTTGCTGCATATATACTCCTCCACATGAAAGAAGGCCTCGATCCCACCTTGGCATCAAGAAAACCAGAAGATGGAAAATATTTCCTCTTCAAAACCTGTGATGCCAAAGAATCAGGGTATTGTAGGATCCTCCAACCTTGTTTGGCCAATAAAGCCAAATTAAACCTTTCCAAGTCTCTGAATCCTAATCCCCCAACACCCTTAGCTTTCCCCATTTGTTGCCATGACACCCAATGTACTTTGTGCTCCTGTTGTTGCTGACCCCACCAGAACCTATGCATAACCCTGTTGATTTCTTTAAGAAGAACTTTAGGCAATTTAAAGACCCCCATGCAGTAAGTGGGGAGGGCTTGAATAACAGCTTTCAGGAGTATTTCCTTCCCTGCCATAGACAGCAATTTAGTTTTCCAATTACTAACTCGAGACCTAACCCTGTCCAATAGACCTTCAAAGGCTTTAAACCTTGATTTGCCTACAAGGGTAGGCAATCCCAGATATCTTTCATAACAAGAGGTAGATCTAAGTCCAGCCAACCTTAGAATGTATTCCTTAGTCAACTTCTTAGTGTTTTTGCTAAAGAAAATAGAGGTTTTATCTGAATTAAGCTTCTGACCTGAGGCCCTTTCATAAAGCCTAAGCAAATCAAGAATTTTAGCCCACTCCATGGCATTAGCTCGACAAAACAGCAAACTATCATCAGCAAAAAAGAGATGATTAATGCTGAAAGTACCTCTGCCTATAGGAAAGCCATGGATCTGTTTGACTGACTCAGCATGGTTCAATAGGGAGCTAAGGACCTCAGCTACAATAATGAAAAGATAAGGGGATAAAGGGTCCCCTTGTCTTATGCCCCTAGAAGGTTTGAACCAACCTTGAGAAGATCCATTGATAATGATTGAGTAGGAAACAGATTCCACACACTGCATCACCAACCTTATCCATCTGGAATTAAATCCCAACTTGCTCATAGTCTCAGCCAAGAACCTCCACTCCACTCTATCATATGCCTTACTCATATCCAACTTCAAAGCCATATAGCCCTGGTTACCTTTCCCCTTCAAATTCATCGAATGTAAGGTCTCAAAGGCCACAATCACATTGTCCATAATCAATCTCCCAGGCACAAAGGCACTTTGTGTAGGGGAGATGATTCGAGGCAAGATGAGTTTGAGCCTATTAGCAAGTACTTTTGAGATCACTTTGTAAAGAACATTACACAGGGAGATGGGTCGAAAATCAGAAACATTTTGTGGTTTTTTAATCTTAGGAATCAGTACAATAAACGTCTCATTAATGCTCCCCACCTCTCCTGAAAAATTAAGGACCTCAAGCACAGCTTTAGTAAGATCATCTCCCACTGTTTCCCAGTGTTTTTGGTAGAAAACAGCTGAGAAACCATCTGGACCAGGAGAGCCCAGAGGGTTCATATGGAACAAAGCAGCATGGACTTCCTCCTTGGTAAACTCTTTTGATAGAAGACAGTTCATTTCCTCATCTACCTTGGTCTCCACCTTATTCAAGCAATCTGCAATATTAACAGGATTAGAAGAGGAAAAAAGATTTTGATAGTGCAGGCAAAAAGTTTCAGTAATCTCTTCATCCCTGCACACCACACTGCCATCATCTTTATGTATTTGCCTTATCTCATTAACTTTTCTTCTCTGGTTTGCACTGTGATGGAAAAACTTGGTATTTCTATCCCCATCTTTGAGCCATAGTTGTTTAGCCCTTTGCTTCCACTTTATATTGTCCTCCTCTAGAAGCTTGTCAACCTCTTTCTGAATTTGCTTCACTGCCACTGTGTGATCTCCTACATTAAGATTTTGAAGCCTTGAGAGTTGCTTTAGCTTATAATTGACTTCTTTTCTATGCTTGCAGACTGTATTCCTGTTCCATGACAGCAAAGATTCCCTGCAGCTCTTTAAGTTTTGTTGGATCTTGTGCAAGTAGGAACCATGTCCAGTTTGCTGTTGATGCCAACTGTTTTGAATGATACCTCTACAATCTTCCCTCTGATCCCAGCTAGCTTCATACCTGAACGGCTTCCTTCTCCCTCCCCCTTCAAACACTCTCTTCTCTGCCTTAGTACTCATGGAAAACAGAAGAGGGCAATGGTCAGAAGTCTGTGCTGCCAAAACAGTGATCTTAGAGTCACTGAATTTTCTGGTCCAAGCCATGTTACCAAATGCACGGTCCAGCCTCTCCTTAGTAAATTGGGGCCCCTCTCTGTTATTACACCAAGTGAATTTAGCCCCTTCAAAGCCTAAATCACTTAAACCACAATCTTCCACGGCTGCTCTAAAACTTTCCATCTGTTGGTAAGGCCTGCTATTAAACCCTTGTTTCTCATGTTGAAACAGCAGCTCGTTAAAGTCACCAACACACAACCATGCTTTAGACTCTACAGGTTTTAACATTCTCAACAATTGCCAGCTCCCTTCTCTTTGAGCAGTTAATGGGTGCCCATAGAAACCTGTAAACAACAACTCCTCATTATCCTCAGCCCTCTGCATGGTAACTGAGATGTGATGCTGGGAAAAAGATTCCAATTGAAATGCATCTGTACTATGCCATAGGAGAGCAATTCCCCCACTAAGACCTCTGCTGCCCACTACAAAGCTGGCATCAAAACCTAGAGAATTCCTGACAGCCTCCACTCTCTCCCTTCCACACTTAGTTTCCATTAAGAAAACTAGCCTGGGCCACTTTGACTTCACCCACATGTGAAGTTCCCTAACTGTACGAGGGTTCCCAAGCCCTCTACAGTTCCAGCTAAGGCCTATCATTGCTGTTGGTGGAGCTGCATTGCAGCCTCCACCAACTTAGCCTCATAGCTAGTAAGATCCACTCCCTCTTCGCACTTGTTTTTCTTTAAGGCACTGCCAGACTCAGCAGGTGAGTCAACCTTATTTCTTTTAATTCCTATCTTATGCTCCACCTCAGTACTTTCTTGGTCATGTCTAGCACCTCTAGCCCTTCTCTTCCACGTGGCTCCTTTTAACTTGCCCCTGGAAGATGAACCACGTGGCAACAGAGTGTTTGTAGTAGTAGGATTCCTAAGACCTTCATTTTCAGTGGAAGGGTCTTCAGATATTGAGATACTTACCATATCAGGTGCAGCTTTTCCAACATCCATATGGCAATCATGATCCCCCTTAACTGCAGAAATGGATTCAGAAAAGGAAATAATCCCCTCCTTCTGAACTGTCATCATAGCTCCCTCAACTAAAATACTTTCCATATCCTTCTTCTTTAAATCATTAGAAAGGCAATTATTCTGTACAGCTGTATGTGAACTGCAAAGATGTGCTTCCTGAATATTTACCCCCTCCCTTTGATCACTTTCCAAAACAATCTCAATTGCCTTATACGCCTGTGGTTCAGAAGGCACTTCCTGTTTTTCAGCCTTAATGTTCTCCTTAATATCCTCCTTACCAAATTTGACTTCACCATCACCTCTTCCCTAAGCACCACCCTGTTGCCACCTTGAATGGTGGTTTTGGCTATGGCTCCCTCCATACTTTCGACCATCATTGTTGATCATAGGTTGGGCACGGAGCCAGGGGCCATATTGCTGAGCAGTCACTCTTTCTCCTTGCTGTTCCAGCCTCTGCCTTGAGCATCCCCTCCCCTTATGACATAGCACCCCACAATTGAAACAAAAACTCTGGAGCCTTTCATATTTGAAAGAAATCCAGTATTGATTATCCCCATATTGCAACCATCGACCCCTTAGTGAAGGCTTATGCAGGTCAACAGCAACTCTAACTCTAAGGCATCTCCCCCATGCCAGGCCATCAGACTCAGCCTCCACACGAATGACATGACCTATTGAAGACCCAAACTCCTCTCCCACTGCTTCTGTCATAGCTGCCAGGGGCAAATTATGAAGCTGAACCCAAAAAGGTTCATAATTAAACTGTACGCCAACTATGGAGACAGCTTCATCAACTTCTACCAAAGCCAAAAGATGTCTATCAAAAAACCACGGACGGCCACTTAAAACTTTTTCCTTATCAGATAACCATTGGAACTCTATTAAGAAACTCAGATCACCCAGGTCCTTAAACCTCACCCAGCCCTCCAACCTCCATACTTGAGACATAGTAGTCCTAAAAGCTTCATTATTCACTCCTTTTTCAGACAAAACTTTTCCAATAATACAGTGCTTCCCACGAATACTTCCATCCTTAGCAGCCTCATTTTGGACATGGAACACCTTACTCTCTTCCTTAGACAAATTCAACTTTTCCCAACGCTTAGCCAACTCATCCACCTTCATTATCAACCGCGTCACTCCTCTCAAAACTCTCAGATAATGAGAGACGTACACTCTTGCATGAGCAAGAGGACTCAACCTTACTTTTTCTCTAGAGAGAAAAGAAGGACTCCTCGAATAATTTTGGTATATTTAACTTTTCAAGAAATTACTAAATTTTGCAAATGATTAGATGAGAAGTTTGAATAAAATCATTTTATATATAGATCAAAGGATGTTCAAATTGAAACTAAGATTTTTTTTTTTCTTTCGAAAAATTATAAGTTAGCCAAACATGGGCTAAGATACTACTAGAATTTGGACAAGTAAGACTTTTGCCTTATTACAAGATCTCATATCATTAGAAATTAATGATATAAAAGTAAATTTGATGATATTAAATGGAAAAATGTGATGGAATGATAATAGTTTAATTTATTTTCCTATCAAGTTTATGTAAAAAGAAACAAACTCCTAATTGTTATAGAAAGTGAACTCCAAAATCCTAATAATTAAACGGAAGCCTTCATTTTGTAGCAAACTAATATTCATGCAAAGACAGCACTCGTATATATTAATTTCTTTCAGGAAATCAATAGGTAATAATGTACAAATGTATTTTGACCCACCCTAATATTAAACAAATACTATTCAAGTTATATATATATATATTTATTTATGAAGACTATGTGACATGCGTCCTAGTGGATGGATATCTATAGGGGTGAAAACGGTCCGGTCCGGTCGAGTTTGGTCCGGTTCAATTCGGTCCATCATTTTTTCGGTCTATCATTTTTTCCGGACCGGACCGTACCAAATATCTAGTCGGTCCGGTCCTATTCGGTCGGTCCATTTGGTTTGATCCAATTATTCTTTTTTATTCTTTTTTTCTAAATAAATCAATTAAACATTTTATTTAAATTACTAAATTAAAATTAAATAAATTATTAATGTAGATTATGTAACTAACTCATTAAAAAGAAATTTTATATGGTCAATGATACATATTATAAATTATATATACATACATAATACATATTCTAAATTATAAATTATATTTATATATAAATTATAATATATATATACTATATACATAATACATAACGAGGAATTGGTATTAGGTTAGTTAATTTATAATTTACTAATTGTTTTATAGTTACTTACAATTTAGGTATTTTACAAAATATTTATCTAATAACTTTAATTAGATATAGATGTAAATGTTAGTAATTAGTTAATGGTGAATTGGTTATAATTAATTGATAATATACACTACTTAATTAATCGAATATTATTTTGTAATTACATATTTAAAATTTTATATTATAAATGGGAATAGGTTAGATGAAAATTACATAATTAATTATATAAAATAATATATATATAAAATAAAAATATATATTTTTAATTCAGTCGGTTCGGTCCACTTCGGTCTGTGGAATCATGGACCGTGGACCGGACCGAACTAGTTCGATCCAAGGAATCATGAACCGAATCCTAACCATATATTTTTCGGTCCAATCCGGACCGGACCAAATCAATCGGTCCGGTCGATTTTTCCGGTCCGGTCCACTTCGGTCTGTGGAATCATAGACCGTGAACCGGACCGAACTAGTTTGGTCCAAAGAATCATGAACCGAATCCTAACCCTATATTTTTCGGTCCAATCCGGACTGGACCAAATCGATCGGTCCGATCGATTTTTCCGGTCCGGACCGACTGTTTTACAGCTCTAAATATCTACCATGATACTTATTACATATGGAAAATTATTCTACAAACTACCCGACTCTTCCGATTTCATTTAAGAGTTAATCTTCTGGTAGGTCCATCTGTTATTTCCCAAATAGCAACCTTCCAATAGGTGAGTGCTAAGTAAGCTTCCCAACTTAACTCCCACGTGATTGCACATAAGGAGATCACGCACATCCTCTCCAGCCCTTCATCCCCTCTCCCCCCTCTCGCCCGAAAATAACACAGACCAAAGGTTGAACGAGTAACTAACTAGTTGTACAGCACCATTTTTATTAGGATCTTCACCATCAGATTACATCAACAATGGCCACCTTTGAGATCATATATATATATCGAATACTAATTTATAATATTTAATGTGTCTCAGAGAGAGAGAGAGAGAGATCTTACATGGTTTGTTAGTTTCATGTAAGTTTTTTTTTTTTTTTTTCGTATAACTTCTTACCACATCTGTGAAACATTGAAGAAGTCGTGGGAGATCCACAAAAACAACTACAGTCACTGTCAAGGCTTCCATGAGCAAACAACATAATGATGGAGAAGGTGGGCAACAAAAATGGTGTTCGACGGTGAAATTATTGGTGGACGTTGACGGAGTTGGTGATGTGCGGCAGTGGGCAATGGTGACAAGATTTGATTTCTGTGATGACCGAAGTTGAGTTTTGCATAAATTTCTATAGGTTAGTGCTACAACAACGTGGTTCGACTATGGCTTAATGTGAGTTGAGTTTTACAGAATGAGTTTCTATTCTATCTAATGTGATGCGCCTCTTATATTTTGTACGAAATTGCTAACATGACAAAATTGTATTGATGGCTGTTAAAGCCTCAACATCAGCCGGATCGGTGCAAAGGAGTTTCATTAATTTAATTATATCATTTACAAACTCCATTCATCATAAAATTTATGACAACCATAAAAAATAGTTAAATTACAAATATTTTTCAATGCTAGTTAAGGTGAATATCTTCATTTTCATAATTTTCAACAATCTATATATAAAAATATATAAAACATGTCCAGCCACCAACCTAAAGTAACTTCATTCTCAAACACAAATTATTAAAATATGTACAAAATCGATTTCAAGCTTATATACAACAACTTATAAATCAAAATATATAAAAACCTAAAAATTGTGAGAAGATGTATAGTGAAGATCATGTTACCATTTGGTTAGAGGGAGAGAAAATGATACAAAAAATCTACATGGCTAAGTTATTGAGAGTACTGGCATTGGATTGGCTAAATGCTTGTGAAGTCTCCAATACTCACTGACATTGGGTTAGCTAAATGCCAGTAAAGTTCCCGATATTCCTAATATCCCTTTCGCTTGAATGGATTGAGCATCATTGAGTTAGATGACTTTGATTTTTGAGTGAATAAAAAAGGAATTTCGATCCCAAGTTATTTCAATTCACTTGTATGTTGAGTTTTGAGTGAATATTTTTAAAAATACAATTTTTTTTAAAGGCTATAAACTCTTGAAATGTGCCTATGCATTGACAATAGGTTCTCTGGGATGAAGAGAGCGTATTGAGAATGAGAGAAAACCATCTCTAAATTAACTTTGCATTATTTTGATCTCTTGATTGTTGGACATGACCATGAAGTTGAATTTGTATATATATTAATAAATATTTTGTCTTTGAAAATGAAGTTAATTTAGATTGATAGACTGTTTTTATGTATTTTGATGTATATAGTTAGAGATTATGAAAATAAAAATAAAATAAGTAATTAAAAAATGAATTAATTAAGTATATAAAAATTAAAAAACTAATAATCATTTATTATTATTATTATTATAGAGAATAAAATGGTTAATCTAACGTGGAATTTAATTTTGAATAATTAGCCAATACCAATGCCAGTACTTTGATTGCTTACGTATATGGGCAACTATTAGACCTCATATCTTTTAGTTATGATTACTTGATTACTTATAATTTAACGTATGACATCAAAACATATTAATTTGTGTGTTTATTTTTATATAATGATATCAATTTGTAGGTTTATTTTTATATAATTTACGTGGCTAAAGTATTATTCCAAATTATTATTCCAATTGTCTTTTTACATCTTAGACCGGAGTTGAATACGCCGACCAAATCAATTGGCTCCTTATGCAGTGAAAAACTCCTGCAAGGATTCCAGTATTCGGTCTGTTACTTCCTGCCCAAACAACCTCGGCAGGCTCATGCCCAGATCAATTTCAATGGTCTTTTTCTTGACCAACCCGTCTCTTTTCTCCAAATAAGCTCTCTCGACCTCTGCTACCTCTCTCTCCTCACAAGCACAGCGATCCAACCAGATTTCCAGCAACTCCTTCGCAATGGGATTTATACTACTCTTTACGACCTCCTCCATGCGTCCTGGTCCACTTGCCCCGGTGTCGATGCGGGCCATTATAGCAGTGGGAGAGACTAGAGAACGGATGTAGAGGGAGGAAGAGACATAGGGTACAACCTCGGGGATTTTCTCGAGCACCTGTCTTCGTGTCTCTAGTTGGGTGTCTTCGTAGAATGTCTGAATGTAGTCCGGGTAGAGAACGAGTTCTTTCCGAGGAGGCAAATCGAGGATGAGAACTAGTGACGTCGGGCTGCCCTGGATGAGCTCGATTAGAAAATTTGGTGCATCGGTGGAAGAGTTCAGGTAGGCTGAGAGGCTTGTTATGTTCAATGCTCCTCCCGTTGGTAGCTCAGAGTGTATCCAGCTACCCAATATAAAATCAATCTGATACATAATCTCAATGTTTGATATTCAGAAATCAACGAAAACCAAACGTCAGTTACTAAGACACATTCAAGATGCAACGAAGATAAATCCGAGGCTTCCTGAAGTGAAAACTGCCCAAACAAAGACAACCCACCAAGCCCAAAAGAAAGTTACTTCCTTAATTCCTTAACACATAAAGGAATTAACATCAATCAGAGTTAAGCCAACAAAGAGAAGTCCAAGAATCGGTGGTGCAAGAAAACTGCAAAACTACAAGACATTATTGGTGGTTGTGCAGAAAGATCGATCTTTTCCCCACTGCTAAAATAAAAATCCAAAGCCGGAACCAAACTGGGGTGCCAACAGAACAATGCCTCATTCAAATACGTTGCAAGTTTGATCTTAAAAGCCACACTGAAATTATAAGCACCAATGCCTGTGCTTATTAAAATCGGAAGTTCGAAACGGGACATGCCCACTCATTGCCAATTTCACAGTTTTCACTGACGAAGGGCTCTCCTTCAGCATCAATATCAATGTTGTTATTAATAAGTTCATGGAAATAGAGCTGGGATTGAATTTTGTAAATTGAAGGATTAAAGGTTAAGCTTTTAGGAAAACTGGTCATCATTTAACGATTATGTCTGGCGTACAGCTTTATCCCGAAGATTTGGGAATTGTTCACATCGATTCGAAGTAAGACTTGTTCTTGGACTTTTTCCTCTTCGAGATTGGGGCTTGGTTGGAGCGCTCGGGTCCTCTAATGGCGGCTCGGGCGGTGTCTTGGTTGAGGTTTTCAAGTTTGATGTGGGAGTGGAGGCCATGGAGGAAAGACGGGATCGACTTCGAATAATGGAAGGATGAATGCGAGGGAGAGCTAAAGTATAAACTGAATCATCACTTCCTCGGGAATCTGGGTTCGAATACAGACCCCAGATTATAACTTCCTTTCCCATTTAATTTAGAAATTCCATTAAAGTACCTCTCTCGGTACTCATAATTTCATAAAGATCAAAAGGAGAGGGGCGAAAAATACCTGGGAGGGCTTGTGGCCCGATCTGACATGAAGCGTAGCACTGGCTGTCCCTGTCTGGTTCTGATAGTACTGTACATCCGGTGGCAGAGTGCAAGGAAGCAGCTGCGAGCCAAGGCGGTTCTCCAATGTGGACACGAGATCAAGCATCAGGTCTCTGTGTGGGGCTGAAACGTATGGGAAATCCATGAATTTAGTTCGCCCTTGGTTGTGCGCCTCCATGCAAGCAGACGCAGCGGACGCAGAGAAGGAGACTTGGGGCCTCAGTGGGTTTGAAGAGGATGAAAAGATGGGGAGAGGAAGAGGAGTAGAGAGTGGTGCACGGCGGAAGATGACAGCCATTCGTTCCAAGTTTCCAACTCCACAGTTCATAAGTACTCGCTGATATCTTTATCTTGAATCCATGGTCACTTTATCCATTCGTGTCAACAATAAAATTACTGGTCATATAAACAGTAATTGCGTCCGAGGGATGCCAATAAGCCAAAGAGTAATTATATTCTATAGAGCAGCCACTGTAGTGCTGCATACATTATACACCCTTACGTGGTTGCTTTTTTTTTTTTATTTTTTAGAAATGCCAGTGCATTTGAAAATTTAGGTTGATCCCGCTTCTTCAGCACCCGCGTTGCCCACCCAGTGCACCCCGCGATGGCCATCCCTCGGTCCAACACCACCCCGCGCCACCTATCCCTCGCTTTGACTACATAATTTATATGATATCTGGCCAGCCATTTTCATTTGTCACCTTCATCGCTGTAAGAACTTCTCGACTTATAGCGTACAAGCTTGTTGCGAAGTAGAATTTGGAGAAGGAAAAGCGAAGAGAAAATGCCTAGGTTCGATCCATAGCCAATGTTCTTCAAGCGAGAGTGGAATCGGAACCAGCCTTTTCTGGTGGGGTTTGCAATCACCGGAACCATCATCACTAAGTTCTCTCTTGGTCTCTCAGGTAATCCACTTGCAGTCTCTCGTTTCATATTCTAAATCCCTAATAATCCCTAATTTTATTTTTATTATCTAACCAAAGCTTTCCGTCCGTCCATTAATAATGCGCGGAGGAAGACGCGAAGAACTCGACCTTCGTTCAGAGGTTCATTCAGAAGAACAAGAGGTAGCCTTTCCAATCCCCAAACCCTGGTTTTCATCTTCAATCCCTGTGTTTATTTTGTTCCTGTTTGGTCCAACAATCTAAAAACCCTAATCTCAATGACCCACGCATGGACAAAGAAACTTAGATTATCATATTGGAAATGAAAGATCTTCGTAAACATAGACTGAACTAGCTCAATATAGAATGCTTAATAGGGAGTGTTAGGCTTATGAAAATATGTATCTTAAGAATCTGCTTACGAAAAGATGTAGGCTTTAGGCTCCTACCAATTGCTCTGGGAACTTGGGCAATTGACCAGAGTTAATGATCTTGTACCGTTACTATGGTCTTGATTTACTGAGATGATTGGAGGATATTTTTGCTACATACAAATTGCTAGAACCTGTGTTTGTTTTTTTATGATTTTGACCCTCTGTTTTTCGTGCCATTGGCGTGTATTTAGTTCTTTTGTCAAACACGAGTACCTTCAAGTGGTTGTTGACGTGTTCCATTACAATTTTTGGGTTTCTTAGGAGCCAACAACATATTTAACTGAATCCTGGAGCCATGTGCACAGGGACTTCTTGGGTTTTATTATTGCTATTGAGTAGTCTCAACTCTCTTATTTCCTTTAACAAGAGAGGTGCAATGGCAGCTAAGAGTACATCCTTTAGGTATTTATACTTGTATATTTGTATGGTTGTAATACTTAAGTTAGCTTAGGTGGTCTTTTAGCAGCTGTTATATGAAGCTTGGTGGGAGGTTCTTACCCCATGAGTGATTATCTCAGTAGGAGGTTTCCAACCTTCAACTATGACACAATCCATGATGAAGGTGGATGTGTCTGCCATGAAAAGTAACTCGTAGATATGGACCTCACCTCGAGCAATTTTGCATTAACTCTCAAGGATCTGTTTGCTTCTTTTTCTCCTTTTTTCCCCCACCTATTCTCATCAAATTCATAAGTGTTTGGTGTTATCCCTTAAGTTCCCAGCTTTAATTATTAACTTTCCATTCTTTTTTCTTTGTTACTTGTTAACTTCCCAGTAGGAGGGCGTGAAGCTATCCAGTAGAGACCCTCAGTTAAGATTTAACTTTTAAGATGAACAAAAAATTGGCCATACATTGCAGTCTTAGCAGTTTGATCTAAACTGATAGTGTAAATTAGAAAATTGGCCATGTGCTGCAGTCTCACAATGCTTTGTTGAGAAATATCAAGCCCTCCTCTCTCTTTGAGAAAAACGTTATTTTTATGCTACTAATAAAAAATATATCATTTGAAGTTCTCTATTTTCATCCTTTACTAGTGAGTTCCTCTTTTCTTTTTTTTTTTCTCCCAATCTGTAGAGTTTAGACGCTTCCTTAGCCATTTTGGGCTTGAGTTTTATAATTTTTCTTTGACTTGATTTCATAACAAGCGTGTAATTCTTTCACTACTTTGTAGATCAGAATATTTTGAATTGGTGCTATTTGAGACTCTTTCTTTTGCTTGTTTCAAGTGCTAACTCCCAAATCTCTCAGAACCATCTATCCGTTGATGCTTGTTTTTTACAGCAAGATTGTTGGCTATACGCTGCAACAGGAATGAAAATCTAAGATCTTAAATATGTTGCTACAGAAAAAATAAATAAGTAAATCTTGAAGTATGGTGCCATTAGAGTTATTTGCTTCAGATTTAATGTCTCATTGGCTGCAGTGATGGATTTATGCATTTGGTACTAAAAGATTTCAAAGGGATCCAATTCCTTGGGATGAAATGCAGAGATTTGATTTTTGATAGAGCTACTTCAACCATAGACTTTTTTTATTTTTTATTTATCTCTTCTTTACTTCAACCATAGACTTAAAGTAGAAAATATATGATGTTTAAGGTATACTAATAGCACCAATTAATTGGTTATTTACATACTTTCCTGCGTTTGTTGGGGTTGAAAGTTCTCAAAATATGGCATGTTATTTATTGGTACTCTTGTTTGCTAAGAAGTGATTGGTAATCTTGTTTTGCTAATACGCGTTGGTCAATTTTGCAGGCTGTTCTTGCACCTTTTTTTGTTGGTATGACTTGAAAATACTACCATATGGTGAAAAGAGATTCAACTGATTAAAAACCGAACTTCGAAAGATACAACTAGCAATGGATATCCAAACAACTCGACATCGACTAGAAACAGAGGCTGAGAGGCGCAAGAGAAAACTTGAGTGTCAATTTATTTATTGTAATTTCAATTACATATGTACTTTGTTTAGGATTTTATTTTGGGAAATTATGAGAAAACAATGTGAACAAGATTGCAATTTTCATGTCGTGGGCACTTTGTTTAGGATTTTATTTTGGAAAATTATGAGAAAACAATGTGAATAAGATTGTAATTTTCATGTCGTGGGTACTTTGTTTAGGATTTTAAAAGAAGTTGTTTTCATTTTAGATTAATTTTCAGCTTTTTAATTTTACTTATTGAGCATGGCATTCTTTGTTGATCCATATATGTTAATTATCCATTTTGCAATGAAGAGGGGAGGGCACCCATGTGTGCATACTGCCTGCCCCTTGTCATCTGTGAGCATGCATGATTTTGAACTCATTGTTCTGATGCTATTTTAGAGGTCGATGTAAAATATTGTATGGTGAAAAGCCACATGTTGATCTTCTGAAAGTATAATAAATAACAAAAGAACTTACATGGATCAAACTTGAAAATTGAAATCTGAAAAGTAATTGTCATTGATCTTTAAATGATAGTGTAGTTTCATTACAAAAAAATTTGGATCAAACTTGCTCAATAAAGCATTGAAATACTCAAGAACAACAATGTCTAGAATTTACAATAGTTACATGTTTATGGAGACAATATGCACTAAAAATGGTCATCTCCACAAAAAAAAATATGACATCTCCACCAATGATGCTTCACCGAAAAGAGAGGAGTAGTCTATCACCAAAATAATCCATGTCGGAATCCATCACCACCAATGTACTTAGAATTGAGGAGCCTCATGCTGTGTACCTTGTACCATGTCGGAATCCATTGTCCGTCCAGCGTTCGAATTATCTATGAAGATCTAGCACGTTTCAAATAAAGATAATACCTTCTATATGAAAGAAATCATATACAAGGGAAAAACTTTTTAAGCAGAAGTGTATAAATGTTTGTGGTTATTAAGAAAAGTGTGTATAAATTTATTAACCAAAACGACAACCGGAATAACCTCTAAAGTGACCACATAACATTATTAACAAATGATCAAACAAATTCAAATTAACATTAACTTCTAGTAATTCAATTCATCAAGTATTATTTAAAAAATGGACCCAAAAAATGGAACTGTGCTAAACCTTGATGGCTTGGCTTCTCATGTTGAATTTCACTTGGACCCAAAAAATGGAACTGTTGAAGATTATTGTGATTTATTTGAGCTTTTGGGTGTGATAATAAATAATTTATATACTTCCATTTTTGGGGGAGTGGGTTGTTGGTTAGTAATAAAAAATTTCAAAAATCTCCAAGCAAACACATCTACATGATAATAAAACATTTTAGAAGTAATACACATTACACACGTTGACCTCCAAAATCAAGTGCTATGATAATTAAATGAGAAGCATTCTCATGCCCACGAGGCAAAGCTACAAGGAGTGGTTTCACAGAAAGGCCAATCGCAATTTTTTTTTGTTTATGCAGCTTGGTAGTTGATCTTTAAATTCCGAATTCATAAATTTTCTTGACAATCTAAATGGATAAACTAATTAACATCCCTCAATAACCACGATTTCCCCACTGCAAAGAATACTCCATAGGGCAAAATTAAAAAGTACTGATCGCCTACAAACCTAGATTCTGAGATCGGCTTTCAGTAATTTGGGGTAAAATTTTAAATTTAAAATCGACTACAAACCCTAAAAATTTCAGATATATTTCATATCTATTTGTATATGAACGAAATTGAAGTGTGTGTGCGTGAGTGATGAGAATCTGAGCATGAGTGAGTAATACAGAAAGTATATGAGCAGTTTGGAAAAAAAAAAGCTTACCGGCTTCAAAATCGCAGAGAAGAAGACGATGGCAACGATGGGTCCGAGAGGATGGTGATGCGGGTTGCAGGTGGGGGAGAGGATGGAGACACTGGGTGGGGGTGGGGAAGAGGATGCCGACGCTGGGTGGTGGAGACGATGCCGACGAGGGGTGGGGGTGGGGGGCAGGGGGTGTGCAGACAGAACTCGGGGGGTGGGAGCTCTCCTTCCACATTTCCAAATGAGTGAAATTTGAGAGAAGAACGGAGATTTTGTTGTAGGGATAAATTCGTCATTTTACTAATGTGTGCACCGAATGCTACGGAATAGTGGCTACTCTTAAGATTTATTCTAAGCCAAATGCTTCCATCTTTCTTTTTTTTACATTCATTTTTTTATATATTTTTAAATATTTTAAAAAGAATTCACAATATCATTAAAAACTATTTTCTTAATCACTAAATAAAAACAAAAAAAAAAATATCGAAAGAATTTATTGAAACCCAACTCTCGGTGGCTTTAGCTTTTTTCAACAATAATTATATCAATAGTAATCTCATTAGTGAGTTTATTAGTGGCAATATCTTTATTTTTTATTGTTTAAAAACAATAAAGATGTAGATTAGTTTAGAAAATATATAAAAACGACATTCATGATATTTTCAAACAAAAATAAAAAATATAAGGCATAAGGCATAAAGCATAAAAAACTTTAAAAGATCGAAAAACATTAAAAAAAATATTTTTCTTTTTTAAAAGCTCGAATTTTAAAGAATATTTTCTTTCTTTTTAATCTAAGAAAGTATTTTTTTTTTTTTCATGAGAATTTTGTGGGCAATTTTATCTTTTTAAGTGAAAGTGGGGTATTACAATTCATTGATAATTTGAGGGCAATAGACCAAATTAATTAGTGATTGCAGATTGAGAGATAATTAAAGAGGGGTTTGTTTATTTTTCCTTAATTTTTTTATTTACACACATTTTATCAATATGTAAACTTGGATTTTATCTTCTATCGTGATTTGCTTAAAAGACTCGATTTAAGAAAATATATAGTCTGACCTTTAAGCATTGAAGTTGAGAAGATAATTAATTTGGTGTTTATTTAGGTTTATATTTAGAAAAGTACTTGGGACACAATGAGATCCCACCCATCTTGGTCCAAGTTTCTAATGGATTTTTGTTCTCATTTTACTTCTACCCCCACTAGAAACTTGCCATCATAGAAATATCTCTTTACATAATATTTTTGGTAGCTTGAAAATACTCATGCAGTAAGTTGGAATAGCTTAGATGACGGTTTTCAGTAAGATTTTCTTTCTAGTTTTAAATAGAAACAAATTCTTCCAGTTGTTCAATCTTTGTCACATTCTATCTTTAATGTTTCTGAAGTTATTATATTTAGATCTATCTACCATTCTGGGCAAACCTAAATATTTCTCCATATTTCAACTAGCTTTGAGACCCACTGCCTCTAATATTGTCTTTTGCTCAGTATCACTAGCATTAGGATTGAAGAATATTGATGTTTTCTGTTTGTTAAGGCATTATCCAAAAAATCTTTCATAATGATCAAGAACATTGTTAATCCTTGTCCATTCTAGAAAAGTAGCCCTACAAAAGCAATGCAATCATCTGCAAACATAGGGTGATTGATCTGAATCCCCCCTTGTAACAAAAACCTCTCTTATCTCCCCCATTTGATTCAACCACATTGATAACAATACTCAACCCTTTAACGCACAACAAAAATAGGTATGGAGACAAAGGGTTACCTTGTCTAAACCCTCTAGAGGGAAATTTTTTCACTAGGTACTCCATTCACTAAAATAGAATAAGTGACAGTGGTAACACATTCCATTGTTAAAGTTGTGATCTTTTCACCAAAACCTAATTTTCTTCATAAAAATCTCTAGATAATACCATTTCATTTATTCATATGCTTTTGACATATCTAGTTTTAGAACTATTATGCCAGTTCTACTTTTTGTCTAGCCTTCATAGATTGGAGAACCTCATAAACCACCATAACATTGTCAGTAACAAGCCTTTTTGGAATAAATGCACTATGATGGTATGAGATAATACTTGGAAGGACTTTTTTGAGCCTATTTGGTATAGTCTTTACAATAATCTTATAAATAACATTACAAAGGCTAATTAGCCTATACTCACTAACTAATACATGGGAATTTACTTTAGGAATTAAAAGAACATAAATATAATGTAAAGCCTTATCTATATCCTTCCCCCTAAAAACATTTGAACAATAGTACAAACCTCATCTACTACAATACTCTAATAGTTTAAAAGAAGTATGCCCTGAAGCCATCTGTTCTTGGAGATGTTAATAGACCCATCTATTGTACTGCTGCTTCAATTTCCTCTCTTGATATCTCCTATTGTAAAGCTTCACTCTTCTCTTCTCTCGAGATGATAAGGACTGGAGACATGATTCAATCACTTGTTTGGATGGCTTTGTAGTTTTGAAAACATTTTCATAATGCATCTTGAAAGCATTCTCAATATCCTTTTGGTCTTCCACTACTCTGTTGTGCAAATTGTCATGATCACCATGTTAATGCCAAGTCCTTTTTGCCCTTTATTTTCATCTTAGATCTTCCTACTCTAGTAGAGTTCCTCCTTCTTTCTATAACTGTTTTATTTTCTCTACATTATGGGGACCTTCCATATCTTGCAACCTCTTAATTGCTTTGTCGTATTAATAATATCTTCCTCAAGGGTTCTTCTTTTTGTCTCACTCCAACTAGTTAGAGCCTCCTTGCAGACATTCATAGATTTTTGGATCTTTTGCATAGAGTTTGAAATAGAAGCCCCTACTGGCCAATTCTACTCGATAACCTTATCACAATCTTCCTCCTTAATCCAATTGGCTTCAAACCTAAACAACTCGTCTCTTTTATTGATGTTTGACTATTCATTCTTCATTGACAGCAATAATGGCCTATAATAAGAACTTCTCATTGTTAGAGTATCTACCCATACTGACTTAAAGCAAGCCCTCTATGGAGAGTTAGCTACTTCTCTATCCAATCTTTTTTCAGTGAAAGTCTCATATGTGTGTTTATTGCTCCAAGTAAATATGGTCCCTCTAAACCCCAGGTCAGATAAGAAGTTATCTTCTTGAGCCTCTTTAAATTCTACCTCTCAGTTTGCCTCTAACTTTCTTTGATCGCAAAAGAATTTCATTGAAATATCCCAATACACACTAGGCAATGTTTTGAGATCGATTCAATCCTACTAATAAATCCCAAGATAAATGCCCTAAACCTGTCTTAGGGTGTCCATAAAAGCCAAATAGAAGCCGTTTTACTCTAGAATTCCCATCTTTGATCCAAGCATTTATATGCAATTGTGAAAAATGTTGGACCTCCAATTCCACTTCACATTTCCAAAATAGTGCTAACCCTCCTCTTCTCCCCATTGGATCAACCATTAAACAAGTATCAAAACCCTAACCTTTTCTTGAGAGCTTCATCCTTCTTGAAGAAAAGTAGTGTTTCAATCAGCAAACTACTTCAAGCTGCTTGTCACTTACCATATACTATATAGTAAAGGTCTCGAACTATCATGAGGTTTTCTAGCCCTTGGTAGTTCTAACTAAGGATTTTTATTTTGACAAACGGGGCTATCTAGCAGCCTTTACCTCTGATTCTTCAAACACACAAACATCTCATCCCTATTCCTTTCTTCTTTTTGCTCTAATTTGCACAACATTGTCATCTCCAACGAAAATTAGAGTTTGCTTATAAGAGCTTAGGTTGAACTGACTTACCTCTGTAGTCTTCTTTATTCGAGCTTTCTTCTGTTCCACCTATCGATTGGTGATGGCTTGGTGCTAGTTTGTTAAATTACTCGTGTTTTTCCTTACTGTTTAGTTTGAACCTATAGTGTCTTGTTTAGAGGGGTTGAAAGTCCCTGGCCCAAGCCCAACAACATCTCCATCAGGCCTAATACTTTTTGACTTATTTTTTCTATTTTTGACTTAATCATTGTGTTTGATATCCTCTAGTCTATAACAATATTTTCTTTGATATTCTCTCATTTCTACTAATTTCCTTTAATTATCGATGTTTGATGCTCCGCCTCCCTCCACAGTCACACTTGGAGAAGATACCCAACTATCTTCACCGTGAGAATCCTTTAGAAGGGCTCTATCTCTTTTGTTGTAAGAATTGTTGGCATTGGATTGAGCTCCACCTACTAATTTCTTTCAAAAATTAGGCACAGCCCTTAACAGGAACCTAATTGGTTCCTTACCATTGTGATTTGCATCTATCCTGAACCAGACTTTGGGCACAACGAAAGCAAATTCGATGCAATCTTTCTAGGTGAAAGGCACCCACATTTTCCTCCCTTGCTAGGTGATTGTTCTACCTCTTACAATGACCTTCTTTAGATTGAGTTTAATTTTCACACGTAAACAATTTCTCTAGCCTACCCCGTCTTCTTGTATGTCCACCTCTATGACTCTTCCAAAGGACCTTGCAATCTAACTCTCAATTTGGCGGTTCCTGCAAGCCAAAGGCAGGTTAAGCATCTGAACATAAAAAATTTCGTGATCTAAATTTAACATATTTGGCTAAATCATTCCATCAAAAAGCTTCAGGATAAATAAAAAATTGTCAAATAGTCGTGGATGGTGTATGATGTGTGAGATGATGAGTAACAAATCTCTAGAAATATTAATAGACTTGTTTTCATCATCAATCAACTTTAGTCGATCCCAAATCTTTTTTAGTTCCTCCATGACCCCCTTTACAATCACCAGTGCAACCTAAGACTAATCCCTCTTCTCCACTGGAAAAAAAAAGGATTGAAACAACTTCACCTCCTACTCCTCACTAAGAGCAATAGAGAGAAGACTAGAATCCCTCCTCCTCACTAAGAGCAATATTTGAAATGAAGTTGAGACAAAAAGAAAGATTAGTTGCTTTTTGGTTTGAACTTTTTCAATAATGATCAGTATGGTTTGGAAAAAACTTGGTTGGTGCTCACGTTGGATTTGAGAAATATAATTTTATCCGCTAGATTCAACTTCTTTGTACCAAGTATTATTTTAAGCGGGACCAGAAAATGATAGTTGGAAATGAAAACTTTTAATAAAAATTCATTTTATATAATCTTCTTAACATCTTATGATGTGACATTAAATGAGTAGCTCATAATTTGAACATAATAAATAGTCTCTAATTATTTAAAAAATGATATTTACACTTTACAGTCATAGAATCTGCAAACTCATCACATTCTTTAGAAAAAAGAGATAAATCTAAGGTCTACATAAAAAATATATATATATTTTTAATTACAAATCCTGCTTTTTTAAAGGAAGTATGTACCATTTGCAAACTTTAGAATTTTATCTAATATTACTCATTATTTAATAAACATTTCTATTTAAAAGTTTTTACACCAAATACAATTCACATGATATAATTTAGTTTAAAAGATAAAATTTTAAATTTTAAATCTAACAAATCAAATTATATATACGTGAATATTGTATAGTATGAAGATTTTTTCTAGTTATAAACCGGTGTGCTTAGCAAATACTTCGTATTATCGAATAAAGATTCTATTTGACTACTGAGAATTTTTAGATAAGAATTTTGAGTTTTAAGATTAAATATTAAAATATTATATTTTAATATTATTATTATTTTGAGATTTAAAAAAATTAAAAAAAATTAAATTAATTATTATATTTTGTATGAAAATTTGAAAAAATTATAATAATGAGATGAGAATTTTATATTTGAGATGAAAATTTTCAATGACCAAACAGTATATTAAATTTTAGATTTGAAAAGTCTGAGTAGTATTGCTCGTTAAAAAAAGCGTGCATAATCCGGAATGATATATATTAGAATCACGTGCTTAGAAAAAGAGAAAAGGAAAAAAAAAAAAAAATCATGCAATAAGATTATAATCACATATAACTGAGAAGAAAAGTACATGACTTAATGATGGTACAGATCTAGAAATGTTCCAATGTGCAAACCTTACGATTACAATGTCAACTTCCTAGTGATTAAGCTGCAAATTTCACGCAAAGTGTGCGTGGGTATATAAACTATAACAGTAAAGGAAGGTGGAAATCTATTATTTTAATTTGATCTCTACAGTATAAAAAAAAGTTTTTTACGTCATTTAAATTAGATGAAAAAAATATAAAATAATTATCAAAATTATTTTTATAACTATTTTATATTTTTTATATCTAATTTAAATAACGTAAAAAATCATTTTTATTGTATTTCCACTTTCCGGGACAGCTACTTAACCATCATACATTATCACTTCAATAAAACCTAATTGATTAGAAATTAAACCCTGGGATAGTCCTTTTAACTTTTTAAAATAAACGAGGTGCACCAGACCTTATCCAACGCACCCTCCCACGTGGTCTTTTCTGCTAACGTGTCACACTATGGTTTGTCAATTACAAACCTTCATTTCCTTTGGTTGGGGCGCACTAAATCCCATTTTCTCATCGCGCTCCCTTTTCTTCCCATCTCCATTCAACCAAACACCAAATAGTTTCAGACTGTCCCCTGTTTCTTCAGTCCCGTTGTTTTTTTCGTCATCATCTTTGTCGGAATCAACCCCGTTGGCCTCACCGAACAATCCATTGCGGCCGAAACCACAGCTTCCTTGCCGCATTATGCGATTGACCTGATCGGTCCCCACCTTTAGATACCCAGTCAGAAACGCCACCAATTCGTCGCATTGCTGCTTCATTTGTGCCAGCTCCGAGCTTAGTATCTCGTTGTCCTTCTTCAATTTCTCGTTTTCACCTGATAAATCAGTCACCTGAATCGTCTCCACCGACTCCGGATCCTTTGAATCCGGAGAATAGGTAGAAGTTGACCCCAGGTCCTCGCCAGAGTTGGAGGTCGAAGAGGGACCGCCACCAGTAGATTTGCCTACGACTGGAACCTGTGCTGGTGCTGAATTCACCGTTTTACGACGCCGAATATGCGAGAGTAGATCTTTTTGCCCTCGCTTGAAGTTCTCGTTCGAAAACTCCCATTTGTCCGGCACGATCTTTCGAAAGCCCTACAAAAACATTAAACAAATCAAACTTTAGGCAATTTGCATTTAAATTTTCCAAGCCGACAGATTGGAAAAACCAACCTGACTTAAAAAAGTTAATTCACGTGTCAGATGAAAGAGATTAAGATATAAAAGAAATCCGGACGTTGGACTATCTGAAGAATTCTAGAAAATTCTCCATGAATCAGGAGGGTGGGGTCCTGCAAAGTAGCTGTACCTTAAATCGTACAGTAGGCTAGACAGAAAGAGCCCTCAACTATCTCCCCATCTATGTTACAATTTGCTGTCACAATAAGGACAAAATCGCAAAGGTCGTGAATTTTCTTACAGAACCACCAAAACGAAGTTTACTAAAAAAATTAAGTATTTTATGATATTATTAAGAGTGATATTATCTATATCTTTTTTACCATTATCTGTTTATCATCTTATGATGTATTATTTAACAAGTAAAATTATTTATTATATTTTATTTATATATAATCTATTTAATATGACGTCAATAAATATGAAAAGACGATGAAATTAAGAATATAATAACTAAGAGATTTGTCAATCTTAATTCTTGATGAACAACTCAAAACATTCGTTTAAAGGACAGACAGATCACACGTCTTTGTATATTCTTGTCCGTAGATACCTACACAAACTTTATGTCTTTATTAACAAAAATTAAAAAATAAAAATCAAACAATCTCTTCTTATTTAATTATTATAATTTTTTTAAAAATTTTATATAAAATATAATAAATAATTTAATTTTTTTAAATTTTAATATAAAATTAAAAAATTATATTATAATAATATTTTATTTATTATTATTTAAAACATTTCTTCTTATTTAAACTACGTAACCTAACGAACTTAAAATTCCATACACCATATAAATATCTAAGTATAAGAGCATTCCCATCCGGTTCTTCAAAGCATTAAAATCTCCATAATTTGAGATTTATTTTGAGGTTTTGATCAAAATACCCCCCACATCCGGATTCCTATTTTAGGAAAAAGGTTTAGGGAATAAACAGTAAGTCCCCATATTTGGGGACTCACTATTCAGTCCCTAAATCTTTTTTATCAATATTTTATTCTAATATATAAAATAAATAATTTTTTAATCATCTACATTTCCTCTCATACTCATATTTATTATAGTTTTAAATAATAATTTTAAAAATAATTTAATTAATTAAGAAAATATAAAAAAATTAATTTTAAAAATGTTATCATATTCACAAAAAAATAATTTAAATTTTTATTTAAAATATTCACTAGAGTAATAGTTCAAAAAATAAAAAAAAATATTGAGTAGTTAAATTTGTAAATAGAAGTGAAAGAAAAAAGTAATAAAAAAGAATAGAAAAATATTATTTAATAGAATAGAGATAGGGATGGGGAATGAGATGTAAGAGGTTTTTGAAAGATGAATAAAATTTAGAGAAAATTTTGAGGAAAGGTGATTTTAAGTTAAATTTTAGGGATGGGAATGAGGATGCTCTAAGAGGGTGATAAATGAGGATAGTCTATTACAATTATGCCAGCTTTCAATTATAATATCGAGTAATACTTTTAAAGCATATATTTGGATATTTTATCTCATGATATAAACTAATTTTAGTTTCAAATCTTTAATTTTTTTATTTAATTATTATAATTTTTTTAAATTTTAAAATAAAAATAACATTAAAAAATTATATTTTAATAATATTTTTATTTAATTTTTTCTCTCTATTTTTTAAAACTCTAAAATATATTTTAATCCAAACCATTTAATTATAACAAATAATTTCATTACTATTTATAAACCATAAAATTTCTTTAACACAAAGTCGTGAGTATTTTTGGATTGAATAGATAGATCGGGAAACTTGAATCAATCTATCCAGAAGATGGATAAGATTTTTCATGTAAAATAATTAAGGTATTCTATTGAATGGATTTTCTTAAATCATCAGTATTGTTTCTGTTTAAAAGGAGGGACATGATCAGGTTCAGGACTGTTATTATTATAGTGATGAAAAGAAAAGATCAGAAGATCGAGGAGATCATGAACTTACATATGTGTTAAGCTGGCGGACGAAGCTGGAGAAATTGTTGTGTTTGAAATAGTTAGGCAGCAAATCCCTGGCGAAATCTGCAGTCTTCCACACCACAAAAGTGGTGCCGCTTTCACCCCACGATATCACATCGTCCGTGCCTGGATCATCCACCAATTGATACGTCTTCGTCAGGAACGGCGCCGGAACTGACCTCTGAGCCATTTTGTCCTCCGGATTTTTCCCCTTACCGACCTACTTTTGAAATGACCTCCCTTAAACCCGAGACAAAAAGAAAACAGAAAAAAAAAAGAAGAGACGGAAATCTGGAAAGGATGAATAAAATGAAAACGAGAACGATCCGATCGGTTTCCTACTACAGGGATTAATTGTGAATTTTTCAGCAACTGAAAAGCAGGATAGCGGTCAAGAACTCCCAGCCCCAGCAGTAGAAACCTGAGAGAAATAACCGAGAGTGAACCGGATTGTTGCTCCGATCAGATTCCATTGGTCAGCAACGAATCCGGTTTTTGGGGTTGATGATCCTGAGTTGAGAAAAATACCATGACTTCCTGAAAAAGCCCGGGGTATTATTCTTCTTCAAAGTTCCGAGGGAGCTACACATTTATAATAGGAGAGAGAAGGCGAAAACGAAGACGTGGGGTTCTAGTCTTCTAGAGTCCTAGACATCAAACGGCATTAGAAGAAAGACAAAAGCCACAAAGCAAACTGTTGTTCCGTCGGTTTTTCAAAGGTAAGTTGGAAGAGAGAGAGAGAGAGAAGGAAGAGAAATCTGAAATGGGAATTTGTTGAATTCTAGACTTTCTGTCGGAAGGGAAGCTTCCAATGCATTTCAAAGGGGATTTGGGGGACGAGTGTTATTTGAACGCGTGGATTGCACCGTTTTTACTTTTTCCGAGAAGAAGAAGAAGAAGAAGAAAGAGAAGAAACCGGCTGTGCGGAACGGGTGAGCAGGCCTTTTCTCTTCCCACCAACTATCTTCCAAATTTTCAATTGCTTCTTTTCATCGTCACTTGCATTGCATTTTCATGTCGAGTGACATGCGTGTATAAGTCAAACCGATTTTCCTAAAGTAGGTCCCACTTATTTTCTTATTATTAATTTTAATCACATTTATTAAATAATACTATTTTTTTTATTAGAAAAAGACAAAAAAAAAAAAAAAATGGTCCCAACTCTCATTCATTTATCATTCCTAAGTGTTAATAAAAATTATTAAGAATGTGGTGTAAAGTGTTTCAAATAACACCATTCAGTTTATAATGACCTAATTATTTCATATTGAGTTGTTCGATTATTACTATATACGTAGAGATATATGTAGTGTAATAATTTTTTTTCCTTTGTTTTTTTTTTTTTTAAATATCCATCCAGGTTTAAAAAATTTAAAGAAATTCTCCTTACTCGGTTTGTAACTTAGCAATTAAATTTAAAATAAAAAGAGAGTGAGATCTTGTGAGATATTATATCTTGTTTGTTTATACAGATAAAATGAGATGAAAATTAAAAATTAAATTAAATATTATTAAAATATAATATAATTGCCACGTAGATAACGCATATATATATATGGGCTTTGCTACATACAGTCGGCAAATGCAGTCGGCGTGCAGTCGGCTGTACGGAATGAATAAAAAAAAATTATAAAATTTTTTTTATATTCAGGAGGACCTACATGAATAAAAAAAGTTATAAAAATAATCTTTTTTTTTTTCATGTAGGTATCGTATTAATTTACTTTTTTATAGCCGACTGCATCTGCCGACTGCAAAAAATATTTCTCAATTTAAAAAGAGTCATGCTTGATTGGATGTTTCCGCTCTTAACTTAACAAATAGAGGGATATGATACAATATAGGTTAATTTGAATGTGATTGCCCACTTGGTGTTAGGCAAATGTTTCCATCAATACAATCAACTCAGTTTCCAAATATTTCTTGTTTTGAACGATATTCGTTCTTGGACAATTTTCCAAAATCAATAATAAAAGAAATAATTTGGAATTTTGGGAAAAAATGATTATGGACATATTTAACATTTTAATTAATGACTCCCTCTAACATCCAATATATATTAAAATGGGAACTATGGAGTATTGTTGTATAAAAATATATATAAAAAAATGGAATTAGTTCTTTTTTTTTTTTTAATTTATTCTTATTTAACAAAATAAAAACTTGGTAATTATCTAATAATTGGTAGACGAGTTGTGTTGTTTGAAAGTTTTTACATTACGTACATACACCATCTTAAAATTTATCTTATAAATTAAATTATTTCACGTAGATAATGTATGTTAGCTGTAAAGATTTTCAAATATAATTATTCTTGATATGTATACACAGTACATGATGATCAGCATCAACATAGTGAGAAAAAATAGAGACAGATATCATGTAGCATTTCTCCTAGTATGGGGGAGAAACAAAAGGTAACAACAAAGATCAATTTAGAAAGGAATGATAATATATAAGGATGATCAAATGCATGATCTTATGCATGCACTGTTTGTTTCGTAGCCACATGATTATTTCGCCTACATATATAGTCTGAATACGAATCGGATACTAGCAACATATCACAATCGACATACCGCTGCTTTCGTTTTCTTGGACCAGAAGACATTATATATATATATATATATATATATCTAGCTATAGGTGGCGGCGTGAAAGGAAGGAAACGTCCCTGCATGCATTTTATATCGGGCCATCACAAACGTTGGAATTCATTATTCTTCCTTTCTTTGTCATCCATATATATCATATTGACTTTTGCATATCCATGCATCATCGTCTCTATCTACCTAAATTCGTTATCCTAATTTTCAAACTCTGGCTAGCTGCGACCTCAAGCCATCGCCCCTAGCTTCTGGTCTACATTGGAATATATGGGGCCAGGGAAATGAGCGACCCTATTTAGCTAATTTAGCTAGAAACATTTAATGTCAATATAGTTTTGTTACGTACAAGTAAAGTTATATACTAATCTATATATTAATATTAATTCTTTCATATTTAAAATTTAAATTAATACTATTTTTAATAAAATTTATTTTTTGACCAATCACATTATATTGATGCATATATATATTAATATGTAGTTGTACTTGCAACTAGATTTTTCTATGTCAATATAGAAAAAACTGTATTTATAATGAATTCTTTACTATAAAAATAATTATTTATGATAAGAATATACTCATTTTAACAAAAATAATCATTTTTATAAAAAATAACTTGCCAGAAATAATTAACAGTAGATTTCTTGTGATGTATGGATCAACATATATCCATTATCCCTTTTGTACTTGAGACCGGATCAAGACGTTTAATATCAATATCTAAATCCAAATTCGCAAATTTAAGGTTGCTATCTTAAATTTAAGAGCCTTATAAATAGAAATAAAATTAGTTCTACAACAAATTAAGTATTTAAGAAATATTTAATGCTATTTAAAAAAATTACATAAACGTACAATATTGACTCATCTGATCCATCAGCCTTAGGTGTCTTTAATTTCCTCTCACTTAAATCCAAAATTGTAAGCAAAAACGTAAAAGATCTTTTCTTCGTTGCTAATTACCTAGTAAATGGTCGCATTTAGAACCTTCCAAAGGCTAAAGGCATGATTTTTAATGACGCCGGCCGAAGCCGCATGGCTACATTGGCTAAGCACGCAGCTAGTACCATAATATTACGTAATTACGTTGTTGTTCTTATTTGACCATATATATGTTCCAATAAGTTGAAAATTCAATTACTGTGTGCATGCATGCTGCATATAATATAATATGTTAAGGTAAAATATTTAAGACGGAACAAAAACTAGTGCGAATTGTGGTTGATTTTACGTATAGCAATTAAGGACCTGATCTGTATGTATAGTTTAATATTTATAAGACAGAATGTGCAAGTACTCATGTGCGAATATAATACAATAATATTACCACATATCGACAGATTTAGTGAAATATCTTCTAATTAGAACGGTTTTGTATTAATTCTTTAATTGTGAATGCGGTACAAGCTGCAGTGTATATAATATTATATATAGCTATAGCCCATTTTTTTTGGATGCATATCTGTGTGGGGGGGGGGGGGGGGGGTGTTTAATGCTAACAAGCTTTAACGTGTTAATGAGGATAATTGGGCGCTAAGACCTTTCGATATATATCTTCAAAAGATTAAAATTAAAATGGTTATTGCATGGAGAGGGCACGATATCCTTTTGAAGCCTATTGCGCTGACTAATAGACCTGGGTCAGTAATCGAGCCGCTAGCCAAGGTCCCCTAAAAGTTCAGACCACTTCTACGGGAGGGTAATTCTCTGAGAGTCCATTGGGAGATGGAATTTGTCGTTTGAGTCTAGATAAATCTTTCATTCCATAACTTGAATTTCAAACGGCAGATAGGTTTCCTATCATATAATATAACAGAAGTCTCCCAAACTCTATATATACAAAGAAGTATGTGTAAATTATTTGATTCATTAGTATTGAAAAGAGAGTTCTTCATTGTGATTATTGATTTAGGTATCGAAGTGTTTCTATGAATCCCCAAGGTACCATACTTTTTTATTGTAAGTGATTGTAAATGAGCGGCGGTGAATCACGTGCATAACAATTATTTCCAACATAATCTAGCTAGATAAATATTGCTGATGTTCATTGCCTGAGAAATTTTGCAAGAGATCATATGTATAATATAATTTTGTAAAATGACGAGTATCGATCCCTCGAAGTGCTCAAACACACATGGTTACGTTTGACAAATACGATCGAATTCAAAGTTAAGACTACAAAATTACAATTTTCAACGATATGGTCATTGAAAGTGCATGATAGGGTTATCGGTGGTGTGCCGTAAAACACATGGGACATGCACGCGAAACACAGCCCATGATCCCATGACATCAGTCTCTTCATTTTTTTATTTTTTATTTTCTCTCAAAGCACGGCAGATAATATTCAAGTAGCTAGTGGATCCATGCCAAAAAGTTAAAGTTAGATATAGATGTAGCACTTTTCTTTTAAAAAAGTGGAATGGATTATAAAAATATATATTTTTTATATGACTTATATATATATATATATATATGTATGTATTTTTTAAGACAATTTGTAAAATTTATGTATTTTAAAACTGTATAAATTATTTTTGTTTGCCAATTATTGAAAAGAAAAGGCGTGAGCAACAAGGGGGTATGTTATTAGCTATAGAGAATTAATTAAAACAAATATATATATACACACACATACATATCCTGGAATATTTTGATTTTACTAAAAAGTTTTAACACAATCCAAGCCTGTGGTAAGATTAAAAAAAAAAAAAAACTCTAGTTATAATATATATTGATGAATTTTTATGAAAAAATATATAAAAATAAGAAATTTTCTCTATTGGATAATATCAGAATATTCAAATATTCACCATTTTATTATATATATATATATATATATATATATATATATAAAGTATTGTCAATGAATTTTATTACTTGTTCAGTGGCATTACTAACACGGTTAGGTCCTCCTCCACATTGATCATGTAAGAATCTGATCAAGAAAAAAAATGTAGTCAAAGGCCAAGAAGAAAAATAAAAAATAATGGCCGAAGTCATGTAATTAGTCTTATTTAATGCAGAAAATAAAGAATTATAAGAGAGACCAAGTCTTCCACATTGATTATGATGTGCATATACTTGACGTTTCTTAAACCCCAAATACTTTTCCTTTTAGTTGAATAATCGTCGACGTTGAAAATTAATTAAAAAGCAATATATTATAAGGCTGAGGAGGGTCAATTTGGTAAGTCTGTTTACATCATATGAAATCTCTATAATGGAGTATCTCACGTCAATCTAATAATATTGAGTAATGTTATAACAAAAATTTTATGTGCAAGTCACTTTTACATACTCCTCCAATTATTATAGAGTTTCTTTAGTGCCACTATATTACAAATTTCTCTTAGTCTTGGATAGCCAATCTTCCATCCATGCATGTTCCTCATTGTAATCAATAGCTAATTTTGGTAATTGATGTGCTGCACCATTTTCTTCTCTATATATGTGTGGAATGGAATCTCCCATGCAGGTTTTTCTTTAAAAATAGTCTTGGCATCTTTATCTGCTAGCTGTACTCCAAAACAAGGCCAACTTTCTTCTTCACTTCTATGGCTTGTATAACATTCTTTGCATCTCCTTCTAAAACCACCTTAGAAAAGTTCAACTCTAAACCTAACTCAGTGGCCCTCCACAAAGCATAAAATTATGCTATAACAAAGGGTATGTTCTTCCAAAACCAGAACCTCCTATTCCCGCTCTCGAATGATTATACATGCCCCATCCTTTTGTTCTTAGAGTCAAAGCTAGCATCCCAATTTAACTTCACCACACTCCATTATGGAGTTATCCATCGAATTCTAGATTATTCACTGCTTGTTGCATAACTATATAACTATTTGTAAATTTTTATTCTAAAAATGTAATTGTTTCTTCTAAACCATATTTTTCTCATAGTCAATGCCACCAATTCTAAATCACTCTGTTGTAGCTTTGTAACCATACTTCCCCAAATATGATGAAAGATATGTTCATGACTTGACCAATTTTTTACTAGATTTAGACTTTTTGCGCAAACATCTGATGCAGCTCCACAAAACATTACATGTTGATTCTTCACTTCTTTGACAAATGGGACACAATGAATTATCTGTGATTTTCTTCTTGTATAGGTTGGACTTAGTAGGTAAAATATCATTTATTGCTTTCCATATAAATGTTTTCACCACCCTCGGGATCTGCATCTTTCATATCTTTGTCCGTATCTCACTTGTAGCCTGAGATGATTGACCACTCAAATTCTTCTTAACACTCATGTCTTGATGATAATAAGCACTTCTAATAGTAAATGTACATGTTTTTGTGTAACCTCATATTCTTTTATCTTGCAAACCAACTCTACTAATGAGAATATTACAAATTACCTCAACTTCAACTTCTTAAAACTCATTTTTTATAAGATCAATCTTCCAAGAACTATTTTCTAGATCAATTAAATCACTAACTAGAGAAGTATTTTGAAGAGATTTAACTAGACATTGGATACAAATTGAAGAAGGTGTAGGTAACCATTTGTCCCGCCAACCTATCTTTAAGTAGAGACAGAGCCTCCCACAAACTCTTCCAAATGAAAGAAGGACACCAACCACTTTTGCTTCTAACAGATTATCCATTCTGATATATTTTTCTTTAAAAATCTTTGTAGCCAAGGAGTATGGATTAATTAGAAATCTCCAGTGTTGTTTGGCCAACATGGCTTAGTTAAAGCTCTCCAAGTCTCTAAAACCCAAGCCTCTCATAGATTATGTTGCCCCCAGTTTATCCCAACTCTTCTAGTGAACTTTTTTGTCATTGTTCTTATGTCCTCACCAAAAGCTTGCCATGATGAAAGATATCTCTTTACATAGTCTTCTTGGTATCTAGCTAAAGACACTCATATGATAAGTTGGTATAGTTTGGATAACTACTTTCAACAGTATTTCCTTCACATACTGTGACAAAAATATTTTCTTCCAATTGCTCACTCTTTGTCATCATCTATCTTTAATGCAACTGAAAGATACATATGTTGAAACCAAAGTTTCAAGTTTTGTGTAATTATATATCTACACATGGATTTTGATGATAACAACTGAATTCAAAGAATAAAGAAGTCTCAAGCTCAAGTTGTCTACACAATGGAGTCAAACACATCAAGGAAATAAACATGAGCAAGAAGGGAACAAGTTCACATTAAAGTTATAGAGTAATGTAGTAAATCTCTTAAAAATTTGAAATTAGGATTAACGTTCAAAATTAATATTTTATCATAAAGCATTAAAATACATTTTCCACATGTGCATGAATATTTTAAAAATTAAATTTGAAAATTTTGAAAGATGATTGATTGTCATCTTTCACATGTGCATGTTTTATTTGAATATTTTCAAAAGTGATTGATGCTTTTTTAGACTTATACAAAAGGTAGATGATTTTGTTTGAAAATTTTGAAAAGTAAAGTGTGCTCCTTTTATCATATGCAAAAAATAAAAGATTAGATTTGAATTTTTTGAAAAGTAAAGTGTGCTCCTTTTGTCAAATGACAAAAGTAAAAAATTAGGTTTGAAGTTTTTGAAAAATTAATGATGTTGTCTTTGACAATTGAAAAAGAAGAACCTTTTATTTGAATTTTTTGAAAAAGTGAATTATGTTGTCTTTGACATGTAAATCTTTTTAAATTTGAATATGAGGTCTCATATGCCTATAAATAGATCATTTGAGAGTTTCACATTTACAACATCCAGAATATATAACATTCATTCAAAGTTTTCATTCTCTCTTCTCTAAGTATTGAGCCTTAATTCTTGTTCATTTTGAGAGATATAGTTTGTGCTGTATTGTTCTTATTCCACTCATTGAGGAGTGTTTTCTGATAACCTACCCACTATCAGCTCTTATATCAGTAATTGGGTATGTATAACCCTTATGCGTGTAGAAAGTGTTCTACATAGGAAATAGTTGAATCACCACGTGTAAGGTGATTGTAAGTGTAGAGGGTGTTCTACACGAATCCTTTGTAGCGGTGTTGTTCAAAGGTGTAATAGGTTTCTATCTCCACCTGAAAGAGGTTGAATAGTAAATTTGGGAATCCTCAAGAGGCAGCTTGAGGCGAGGACGTAGGCAGTGGGGACGAACCTCGTTAATATACTGAGTTTGATTTTCTCTTACTTTTACTCTTTATATTTATTGCTATTTCGTATTTTGTTTTTATTTTATATTGTATATTTGATTTATAATTGTTATTTTTTTTAATACAACTCAATTCACCCCCCTCTTATGTTAGTCATCTGGGCAACAACATACTTAGCTATCCCTACCATTGAAGGCAACGCTAAGAATTTCTCACAATTTCCACTTATTCTAACAGTTGCTACCTCTAGAATTTTGTACTGCTCAAAATTACTAGAGTTTGTACTAAAGAATATTGATGTCTTTTGTTTATTAAGATACTGTCCAAATGCTCTCTTATATAAACCCATAACTTCTTCAATCTTATTCCACTCTTACAAAAAAGCTCTATAAAAAATAATGCAATCATCTGCAAACATTAGATAATTTATTCTTATCCCCCCATATCATAGAAATTCCTCTAATATATCCTTTATATTCTGCATTATCAATCAAAGTGCTCAAACCTTCATCACATAACAAAAATAAATATGGAGACAAAGGGTCACTTGGTCTTAACCTTCTCTTTGGAAAAACCTTCTCACTAGGTACAACTAGGATTGAGTAATTGGGGACTCTAATGATTATAGTGAAATAAGAGTAGTATGGATTATGGGGGTGTAATTTGTAGAATTTTTCAACAGTATATTAAGTTTTTATAATAATAGTGAATTAAAATCGAATCTTTTATTACTCTCCCGATAAACCCTATAACTAGAATGAATATATGCACCGAAGACTTAAACATACACATGTTTAGGTGTTTTATGTGAAGAGTAATGTTAGATATAGTCATAATGTATACAAGTGCCGCACACTCCATTTGAAAAAGAGTGGAGTCTATTGAAAAAATAATATTTTTTTATGTGGATCCTATATTTATTCTTTTTTTTTTTTTTAAGTGAAAGTGCTCAATAGTTGCACACTTTATGACTATATTTAGCATTTTTCTTTCAACCTATATACTCTATAGTTATTGGATATATTATATACATATAGAAAAATTTTATTTTCAAGTCGGTGTATAGAGCATATCTAATAAAATACTTACATGGCATAATTTAATTTAGAAGATAAATGTTAAAATTTGAATATTACAAATCAAAATTTATCATTTAGGTAACATGGATGATGTGTTCTACACACCGATTTGATAATATAATAACCCATATTACTATGGTGATTAACATTGAACAAATAAGCCGTGTACCTAACCCTCCCGACAGTTTTGACCCGACCCGACCCATTTGCAAATGGATTCGAAAATGGGTTATTCCACACCCGTTCTCATTCTTATTGGGTAATACCCAATACCCCATTTTAATTTGCAGAAAAGTGCAGTCTGTTGCCAATAACCCATTTGGGCCATCTCCCTCATCATTCTCAAGTCTCCTCCAGTTTCAACAATACCCAATAATTTCTAGGTATTACTCTCTCTAATGGGATTTTCTTGAGCTTGATTTGTATTTGGGCTTTGGTTTGATTCTCTTTCGTACGCATATTTGGCCCTGTGGGTATGCTTTCTTTGCCTCTCCTCACACCTCACTTACCCTCCACATCTTTCCATGCTTTTGCTAAGCACTTTTCAAGTATTTCTTTGATGTTGAAATTAAAGGTGGGCATTGAACTATAATGCAATATGTGCACATACAAACAATGCTAATGGATTTTGGTTGCCCCAATTACTGGATATTGGTGGTGTTGCCTTTGCCCTTTCTGTTTCTAGCTTTTAAGAGTAAACAAAAAATGCAATGGTTCAAAATGGTTCCCTTCTTTTGCAATAATCAGTGGGATGCATTTGAAAATAAAGTCAACAGTACTTCTCTATGGAGGTGGGGGCTGTGGGGCAATAGTTTCTGTTTGTGCTTTCTTCACCAAGTATTTTATTGAAATTTTTATCCATAAAGTAGTTAGAAGACCCCACTAATCCACCATGTTAATAATGACATTAGTATGCTCAATTTTTTTACGCTTATTGTGGAAAAGACACCATTTTAGGAGAAGTTTTCTTTAGGCTTTACTTATCAAAAAAAAGTTTTCTTCATGCTCTTAACTAGATTGCCCATTTTTTATTTCACCATGTGCTCATTGAAAACTATAGAGAACGTGTTTCTTTTTATCAGGTTTAGTAGCTTATGGGCATCTTAATCCTTTTCACAATTGCATTTGTATTAATGACAGTACTATACCTGAATTGAATATCAAGTTTGGCAGTCACAACCTTGATTTTTTGTTTGGCTGGCTTGTAATTTTGAGTTCATTAGTTTTTATGGCATGGGGGTTTGGTTCACCTTGTCCCTTCACTATTTTTGGGTGATTTAGAAGTCTTTCGCTGCAACTATGTACAATAATATTTTGTCCTTATTCAGATCTCATATATATATATATATGAAACATTACCGATTGATCATTAACGTACCTATGACATTTGCTTAGGATGTGAAGTAGTTGTCTGTGTATTAAAAACCATTATTGCTTTCCAAAGAATTTTGATAATTGTGGGGAATGCCTTAATTCGATCAATTGGTTCATTTTGATGTCTAGTATGCGCATGCACGGTTACTTGTCCCTAGACTGCAGCTTGGTTGAAACTTATAGCTCATCGATCATTTTCTTGAAAAAAAAAATGCCTATGTTTCTCCTATATGCCTTAAATTTAAGTGACATTGCCCTATTAAACATAAACAAGTTGTTTGAAACATCGTGAGTAGATATAGAATTTAAAAAAAGATGATTTTATTAGTGCCCTTGTGATAATAGTCAACTCAACTTGATAAAGACATACATCTGACTAATAGTGTTGCTAATTTCCGTGTTCATTTGCCGCAACCCTTGTCCCTTATCTATGCTTTGGGTTTGCTATTTAAGGTAGAAAACTAATGGAAGCTAGCTACTACTACTTTGGCTATGTAATACAGTACGTCAAATGCATTCAGTATACATGTAAATTTATACTTGTAATGTGAGCTTAAAGTTCTAGTTTAAATTGATTGCAGTGTTCCCTACTAAACATCCTTTCCAAGTATAATAGCCAAAGCAGTAGTAGATTTCTACTAAACATCCTTTAACTGACACTTGCAACAGCTATATCATCCCCTTCTGCATGATAATGATCTATGTCTATTTAAGAAAGAGCTTTCGATTATTTTATATATCGATGAATTGATGATTATTGTAACAGCCCGTTAGAAATTCAATTATGAAATTTCTATTAACTTTAGGAATCTCGTGAAAACCCTATAAGTTTTCACGAATCCATTAATCGTATAGGTTTTTGTCTAACTAAATAGTTAGTATTATTATTTACTATGGTATCAGAAGTGTGTTTTTTTATTATTGGAGATAGTTAGAAGTGTCAAAATGTATTATGGTTTGTGCCATTAGACTCGGAGGGTTATTTAAAGTCTTATGGCGCAATAACATTTTTTTCATATTTTCGGACAAAACGTCTGTTCAAAACTGTAGATATTATTGGATAAAAATAAATATCTTGAGGTAATTTTCATGAATATTATTGGCTAAAAATATTTTGAGTTGATTTTTATAGATATTATTAGATAAAAATATCTTAAGTTGATTTTTTGTAGATACTATTGGATAGAATATTATGAGATAATCTTTTATAGATATTTTGGGTAGGAGAAAACTACACTCAACTCTCAACTCCAGCCTCATCTCTTCCATATCTCATCCATAAGTATCTCCAGCCACCTCTCCCCACAAAATTATCTTTATTTATACTTTTCATTGAAAAATTATCAAACACTCTCTCTCGGACAGCTTTTAGGAGGTCTTTTGCACACCCATTTCGAAGTTTTTGTAAGTGTTTTATCATAAACTCTCCTTCATATAAGTTGTTCCTTTTTTAGTCTAGTTTACATGAATATATTATTTGCCCCATTTGAAAATTATTTGGTCAGTCAAATATTGTGTAAACTATAGAAAGGTCATTCTGGGAGATAAATTGGAGAATATGTTATAGTTTGGAGTTTTTGACCAAGCTAATGGATAGATATTGGTTCGAAATTTTTATGGAGTATTGTTAACATGTATATGTGACTATTGGTTGAGGAATTTTGCATGATTAAAGGTTTTGATGAAAGATTTTCTTAAATTTAGAAACTTAGAAACTGGAAGAAGAAAAACAGTTTCTGTTTTGAGAAAGTTTAACTCTTTGGTGGTCTAAACCTATTCTAATGACTTTAATAATTTTATTGGAGGATCCTAAGTATCTTATATACATGTTATATTATTATTTTGAAGATATTTGATGTTAGTTTCAAAGATATGAAATTTTATGCAAAGAGATATTCAAATGAGCCAAAGTGTGGATATTCTTGGCTAAATTTATGTTTTGGTTAATTTTTAACCATGTGATCTTGAATTAGAAGCCTATATATGTTTTAGGATATCTTTTTAAACCATGTGATGGTTTGTTTTGAAGATCATATATTTATAAGTCATAGATCAAGAGATTTATCAAAACTAGTTGAGGAAAAAGTTTCTGTTTTTGGACTAGGTGTAAAACCAAAAACTTCAAATGTTATTTTGTGATTTTGGTGACTTTAGTCTGATGATTTAAAGCATGGTTGATGTTAGGATGATATTATGAATATGTTAGAAGTAAGATTTGATTTTTGAAATTCTTGGAGATATTTTGATTTAAGGTCAAAACTTGTGATTCAAGTACTTGGATCTTTTTACAAAAAAAGTTTGGTGTTAATTATTAGCTTTTTCTAAATGGATGTTTTAAGTATGGTTTTGAATTTAGGATTGGAAAATGTTTGTTGCAAAATTTTGGTTTAAGCATGAGTTTTGAAGTTGGAATGAATTGCAACAAAAATCAAGGGAAATGACCTATGGATGTTTCGGCCATAGTGTGTTCTTCATAGTTGTGTTTTGTTTTAAATTTTTCTGAGTTGATATTTAAGTTTAGGACAAAATTTACATGAGGAATGTAAATTTTGGAAACTTTTGAAGTTAGTATGCAAAATCCTTAAGTTATGGGTAAAACGGTCATTTTCCCACATGTAGAGAGTAAAATAAAAATTTTACTCTTTAAGTTAGTATTTTCCATATTTCAAATTATTAGTGATTTAGTTCTAACTTTTAGAATCACTAATTATAGTTCCTCGTGGTCGCATTTGAAGTTTTATAAGAAACGCGGAAATCGAGGTAAGTTAGTTTTTAACTTACTAGCAGTCTACTGTGTATGTGTGCTAAGTGAAGGAACTACAGTGTATGTATGTGTGTTATCATATCTGTCATGTCATGCCAAGTTATCACGTAATTGTCTATTATACAGAATTTATTCTGTCGTCAATTTTTATCTGTTACATAATATATTCTGTCATGTATTACTGTACCTTACAAGTACGTCATGCTAAGTATGCCATCTATTACATGTATGTCAAGTCATGTAATATTCACTGTTGCAAGTATGTCATGTTAAATATGTTGTCTATTATATGTTATGCAATGTTACGAAATATTTCTATCTCAAGTTGGTCATGTATTTCAAGTTATATTCAAGTCACGTTATGTTATATCAGGGTTTCAGTCATTTTGTATTCCAGTCACGTTTCATTTTGATTACTTATGTATGGGGTCACAGCAATTGTGACGCATACACTACGTGAGACACAGCAATTGTGACACGTAGAATACATGGGGCTACAACAATTGTGGAGTATGTATTTAAGCAGTTAAAGAATAAGTTTCCGTAGAATACATGAGGCCACAACAACTGTGGAGTATGTATTTTTCATGTTAAGTCAAGTGTGTGTAGAATACATGGGGCCACAACAACTGTGGAGTATGTATTTACACGTAGAATACATGGGGCCACAACAACTGTGGAGTATGTATTTTTCATGTTAAGTCAAGTTTCAGATCAAGTTCATGTCAAGTCAAGCTCAGTTCATGTTTCAATTTAAGTTATGTCAATTATGCTATGTTGTACGTAAATTTATGCTTTAATTACTTATGAATTTGATTATGCATTTATGCTTTTACTGTCATCCATGCATCATTAGCTTGTGTGGAAGTTTTTTGTTAACTTACTGAGATTTGATTTGACTTTGGTAGTCCCAACTACCATTCCCCCCGAATGGTAGATCTTGTTACAGGACTTGAAGGAGAATCAGGAGCTGATCAACTAGACACAGTTGACTAAGCGACGGTACGACGTCAATGTTAATATAGTAGTTAACGTAAATTACTACTTGTACAATAGAGTTGCATCTTTAGTACTTTTTGGATCATAACCATTTTGGACTAGTGTTGTGATCTATTCAATGGGTCTTTATGTATGAAGTATGTTTTAAGCATTTGGGATATTTTCAATTTGGTGCATAGTATTGATAAAGAAAAAAATTATCTGTTGCGAATATTGCATAATATTAAATACATGTTAGGAACATTGCATCTTATATGTCATGAACGGGGGCAGGTAACCTTGTGTTGCATGTCTCGACGCTTCAAATGTCCGTCCGATCCCAAATGGAATTTGGGGGCGTCACAATTATAAACCATATCAATCACCATTGCAAGTGGGGTTGCATAGTGGCCCAATTAAAAAAAAAAAAAATCTTTGGTTATTTAATGATTCCAACCAATCTTGAGCTGCATGATAATGATATATATCTACTTGAGAAAGATTGTTTGATTGTTTGATTATTTTGTGTATTGATTGTTTGAACACTAAGATTGTAATCGGGCTTCCATTTATTTCATAGATTGAATCCTTGTTAGGAACTGCGAATGGGAGCATGTTTCGTAGATTTTGTTTCGTAGATTTTCTAACATCAGTTTTTCATTAAACTTGTTTTGATTAGTGAGAAGAAAGTGACTATACCGATGGGTTATGTTTATTGCTTTGGTTTTTTTTTATTGTAATACTTATAAGATTGCTTGTAATTGCTTCCACCTACCGACTAGTGTTGTCATTTAGTTCTTTTGGTTGTATTCCTGTTTTGTTAAGAAATTTGTGTTATTATCTCAAATTGTAGTTGAACTCTATTGAACCTAGTGCTGTTATGCCTTTATCTGGGTCTGAATCAATGTCCAATGTGATTCATTTGAATAGCACTCTACCTCCAACTTTGGATAGCTCTCTCCATACAACTAGTTCTCAAGTTCGCCCTCCTATCTCAAGAAGACGGGGAAGATTTGAAGTATGACAATACTTTACGAGGGTTGAGGATGTTGAGGATCCCGATGAGCCCAAAGTTAGATGCAATTATTGCGGTAAGGTTTTGTTATGTCATCCTAAAAGACAAGGTATTTTATTCTTGAAGTACCATAATGAGAGATGTAAAGCCTTTAATACTAGTAGTATTGGAAGGGACAACCCCCAATAAAAAATGATCGGGACTAGGAAGATGGAGGTGGATGGTACAACTAGCAGTCCTAGTGTTGGACTTGCTAAGTACAACGAATAAAAAATACAGTCAGCGGTAGTTAAAATGATAATTGTGGACGAACTATCGTTTAGATTTGTAGAAAAATAAGGTTTTAAAGTCTTTATGGCTGTAGTTGTGCCTATATTTCCAATCCCCTCTCGCATTACTGTTATGCTAGATTGTATAAAGATGTACATTTTAGGAGAAAAAAAAATTAAAGAACATGTTTATGGCATCCGATTATAAAATTTGCATCACTACTGACATGTAGACATCAATTCAAAATCTGAATTAGATGTGCATAACAACCCATTTTATTAATGATGATTGGATCTTGCATAGGAGAATTATAGATTTTAATAAAGTTCTTGATCACAAAGGGATAACAATAGGAAAAGAAATTGAATCATCTGTACTTGGATGAGGCATAAAGAAGATATTTACAATCACAGTCGATAATGCATCTTCTAATACCATGACTATCGATTATTTGAGAAAAATTGTCAAAATTAGGGACTGTATGGTATTAGACAATGACCTTATGTATATAAGATGTTGTGCACATATTTTGAATCTCATTGTCTAGGATGGATTAAAAGAAATTGATAAATCAATTGTGAAAATTTGAAATGCAGTTAAATATGTGAAGTCTTCTCCTACAAGACTTAATAAGTTCAAGTCATGCACAAAGAAACAAAATATTTTGGGTGGTAGGCTTCTTTGTCTTGATGTTCCAACTAGGTAAAACTCAATATATTTAATGTTGAGTGCGACTCTCAAATATTATACGGCGTTTGAGGTGCTGCAAGATGAAGACAATGAGTTTGGCCCATATTTATATGAGATTGGACAAGGAATGCCAACTTTACATGATTGGAAAACCATCAAGATTTTTGTACAATTTTTGAAACTTTTTTATGATATGACTTTGTGGGTTCAAACTCAGTTTATGCAACTTCAAATTTGTTCATTGTACAATGTATAAACATTTGAACAAATTTTTTATAAGGGAGAGTAATATATTGAAAACTATGTTAGTGAGGATGTTGTTGAAATATGACAAGTATTGGGGATATTTTGAGAAACTAAACAAAATATTGTTTATTGTATCTATACTCGATTCGCGCTTCAAATTGGAAGTTTTGGAGTTTTGTTTTACAAATATTCTTGGTCATGAGTGAGCGTTTGAACTTGTTGATTGGTTAAAGAGGATGATTGAGCGGATATATAAGCAATATTTAAAATCTAATGTAAGTTTAAGTAGGGGCCAATCAAGTGTTGGTGAGACCCAAAGCAGCACTTCTTATAATGATAAGGATGATATATTCAATATGTATCAGTAATATTAAGTATCAAAAGATGTGGTTGAGTCTAAATCAGAATTGGATAAGTATTTCATGGAAAGCGTTGAAGGATCGACATCCGATTTTGATATTCTAATATGGTGGAAGATGAACTCAATCAGATATCCGATGCTTGCCAATATAGCTCGAGACGTGTTAGCTATTCCGATATCTACTGTTGCTTCTGAGTCAGCATTTAGCGTTAGAGGTTGGATCTTAGATTCATTTTGTAGCTCATTGGTCCTAACACTGTTGAATCTCTTATCTGCACACAAAACTAGTTGATGGTTCCCTCCATTAAATATGATTCCCAAGATGTAATGGAAGATGATAAAAGCTACAAATTAGAAATTGGTAAGATTCATATTTGAAGAATATTTTCTTATAGTCATTTCAATTAATTATATGTTTAACATAATTTTTTTTTTCATGTAGAGATAACTTTGAAGAATATTTTGAATGAGATATGATTGAAGATTCTTTGAAGAATACACAAATATTTGAGAGTAGGCTTGTGTATTTTAAAAATTAAACAGGACCTATGGATTTTTGGTTTAGTGTGATTACCAAAAGTACATTTATACAACATTATTGGTTTATTAAATGAACAATATACATGAACATTATTGATTTTTGTTTTTTTTTTAAATGTTGGTTTAGAAAGCATCGGTAAGGAAATTGGTTGTAGGAATGATTGGAAAAAGTCAAGTTGCTACTAATTTGCAATCATAATATCCAATGGATTTCTTATTCTTCTAGAAAATGTAGCCAAAGTTATTAAAGTCAATCAACAGCTTTATTAAATTAATTTGTATTTTTGGTATCATCTTATTAAGTATAAGACGAGAAATTGCGCAAAACCTTCGTATCTATTTAGTATAAAGAAATGAGAAATTTCTTGAATGAGTCTTGATTGGTGGGAATACTTTATAATTTGTATTGGTTATCTTATTTCATGAGAGATGAATTCTACTAATATAGAAATAATCTACCTTTAAAACAAGTATACATGTGACATATTTTGAGAAAGTTTTCTATTTAATTTTCTTCCTAACACATTTGCAAGTATAATATATATATTCTCTTTCACGTACATGCACAGAACAAAAAGGTGGGGGGTGGGGTGTCAGGACTCTGTTCCGAAATTAGTGTTGGGTCGGGTAACGGGTAAGCGGCATGCATGCAGTTCGGGTCGGATTGGTGAACAGCCCAGCTAAGGCCATGCAAAAGAGAAAAAAAGGGAGTAAAATACCGTTTGCCTAATCTTTGAACCACGGTTCGTTTATTTATCGGGCTATATGACTACGGGCTGTGGCTTTTAATGGACCAAGACCTGATGCAAATCTTTGTTTTATAGCCCATTTATACTCGGCATTATGCTTAATTGGATTTGAATTTATTAGACTTTTTGATCGAATTTTAAGATTTATGGTATAAACAAAAATAAAATAGGTTCTATATGGATATTTAATACTGTCTTAAAAATGTTTAAAAACCAATTTTATGTGTATATTCTTTCTCACTCTTAATTTTAAAATTTTAATAGAAACAAAATCTGCTTCATAGAAAACAAAAAGAAATGTTATATTTTTATAGATTTTATAAAAGCAAACTTACGTAATAATGTGACGTTAAAATTCTTTTAAAATAAAAAATTTTATTTTAAAAGTTTATTTTTTTTTAAAATTGAAATAAATAGTAAATAATAATAATAATAATATCCTGTCACCGACCCAACGTATTAGGCAGACACTTGGCAGCAACTCTTTCGCGTTGGGCTATCATGATAACACTTTATATTATGAACGGCAAGTGATATATTTAATGAGTGGGTTTATCTTTCCGACACCATTAAAAGAAAAGTAGGAGGTCTTGTCATGACTCATGAGTAAGCTCCTGTGCAGTAACAGTAGCATCTGTCCCTTAATTACTCATCATAAAAGTTGGGTTTCATGGCACCAGTTTGTAGTGCTCAGTGCAATCATCATAAAAGACCCAACTTTTATGGTCCATACAGGTATAATTAAAACTTGTGCAACACATTAGGCACCAATGGTAATATCAAAGACCATTTGGTTTAAAACTCAATCCCGCATTAATCGAGAACTCGATCAATGTGATTTACTCTCCCTAAAAAGTTCTCATTTTTCTTTATATTTGTAAAGAAAAGTATAATTACAAATATAATTAATATAATTATTTATTAATCTATACATTAATTTGATATAATTAATCAAAAAATAAATTTTATTAAAAATAATGTTAATTTAAATTTTAAGTATGAATAAATCATTATTAGTATACAGATTAGTGCACTACTGTACTTGTATGTAGCAAAACTTTATTTTTAAACTCTAGATCCAGTTGAAGAGGGTGAGAGCTTTGGCATTTTTTTTCCTCCCTCCCTTCTCTTTTGTCCATTTTCTTTTCTTGTGTAGTGTTTTGGTTTTTATTTTTATATTTTTTCAAATCAAATAAAGGAAGATAGCCATTTGGGACTTTTTGATAGTCTTTAACTACCACGCGCCCACCTGGAAGCTACCCAGCCGTTAATCTTCACGTCCACCAAAAGCAACACCGACTGAAGTAGAGCATAGCCCACACGTGCGGGGGGAAGTTCTGGAGCTCATCGGCGCATGGCCATCACTCGCCATTGAGGCACATTTTCTGCAATACAATGCTCAACATTTCTAAGACCTTTGACTCTGGGATTTTAAAGATCGACTGTCAACATTTCTAAGAACTCTGATGTCATTATTGTGTTTTGTCTCCTGTTTTCTTCATATTTTTGTTCATTTTCTTCTTTTTTGAACCCAAGTGAGGTGTTGAGTTGCTAAATCGGACACGCAATCTAGGACAAGAGTTAATTGAGAGTAGTGAGCGATGCTACAGTAGATGGTCGTATGATCGACTTGCCCAATGGAGGTTACTGTCTATGCAAGAGTTAGATGCTCGTGCCATCTGGACTCGTGAAGCCGATGCTTGCAGTGGACATGCCTTCTGGGCTCATGCCGATACTTACGGTTATGCGATTCTATTGTTTTGTTGTATTTGGTATTGTTGCTTTTAATAAGTTCAAGTTGTAACTTTGGTTCATTAAACTAAATAAAGTCTATTTCCATTAAATAAAAATAAAATAAAATAAAAAATCCCGCATTAACCAAATCATTTCTATTTTATATATGACCTAACCCAAGTGAGAAGACAGGCCAGGCCGCTAACAACACCACCAAATACAACCAAATCAAAGTACGTAACATATTAAAAAAGGAAAAAGAAATAGTCAATCCCAGACTCAGTACAAGTTGGTTTCCATTTGTTTAATTAATGGGCTTTGTTTTTACTTAATTTCATTTCACCAAATTAATAAATAACCAAAGCCAATCAAGAGCAGGTGGGGGGAAATAATATCAAGCAAGCTGACGTCGATGCTTGGTTACTTTGGCAACTCTGGTTTGGTTCCTCTTAACCCTGATAACAAAACAAAATCATATCTGAATTAGCTTGAACTTTGCCGCACCGAACAACCAACCACCTGAGCCCACTGCTTCAACCTCGTCTTCACATCCTGCGGATTATCACCTTCACGGCCAGTTTCCGATCGATTTACCCAAGGAAACGAAAAAAGAAAAAATTAGACAGAAGCTTCATCAGCTTCGTAAAAATATATGTTTCTGAGGATATCCAATATCTACAGCTCTATATATATATATATGCAAGCAAATATAGCTAAATGTCTGAGCGCTCATGCACACGGGTCAGACCCAGAATGATGTTGGACTTTCATGTACTTGTAATAACTAATAAACAACGTTGATGACAAGATACACAATAAGAAAAACCTAACTTTCAGGTTTGTTTAAAATGATATGCTGATAGGAATTTAGTGCCAGAAATAGAAGCTAGGAAGCTGAAAATATGGAGAAAACTATATATATATATATATATATATTTACCAGCGGTGCCAAAGAGGTTGTGGGGACTAGTGCTACCAAGGGGAGACGGATCAGTAGATTCGCGCTCGGACACCGTGGAAGAAGACGGCACTGTCGTGGTTGACTTAGAGACGGTGTCGTTGTAGTGCTTGTTGACGGCGTGGTAAAGGCCAAGAGCAGGCAAAGTGTCGGATAAGCGTTGATCCATCTCGGGCGAAGACGAGTCGTCGAAGCCGAAACCCAACTCGATGCAGGCCTTGAGTTCGTCGAGATCCTCATCGGTCACGCTCTTGCTCCGGCGATTCTTGCTGCTTCCTTTGCGCCGAAGCCACGCCTGCTCGCGGAAGGCGTCCGGGGACCACGAGTGCTGCTTGTACAGCCGAGATATCATCGTCTTAGCCTGCGGTGGTTGCGATTGTTCAAGTGGTGGAGGTTGCGCGGGAGGTAGCGACATGGGGGTGGAGACCTCGAGCACAGCCCCTGGGGTGGGCATGCGCGGAGGTCGAAGGACCACAAGAGAGCTCTAAGGCTATTCCCTTATTCTAAGGTGAAATTGAGCATTGGGGATATTTATCATTTATGGACCTATGGTGGAGTGGGAGTGGGGGGAATGACTTGCTGTGGTTGGTCCCTGTCGACACGACTTTTTCTTTAGCCTTTTTTTTTTTTTTTTTTCCAAGTTTTCTTGTCTTACCTTCTTTTTTCTTTCATGTCTTTAACTTGTGTTTGGCAAGAAAATTTGGGAGTCTTCTGCTAAGTTAAGGCAATAACATGGCTTAAACTCGAGTTGCAACATTTAAATTCATTTATCTGTCGGAAAAATTGGTTGTACATATATCTACAATGAGTAGCTAAAATTCAGAAAATGATAAACACCAAGAAAAAGAAGAAGAGTGACTTGAATATTAATTTAATATTTCTAGAAGGTTTCAAGTTGTGGGTTTCTCAAGGTTGATTTAGATTAAAAAAATGATTTACTTTAGAATTATGGCGTGCAAATTTTCTCTTAAATAGAAATCTAACAGAAAAAACTAACAAATTCAAAGGCCCAAACCAGTTCAGAGTATGGGCCATGAAATTAAGTCCATCATATTCAGGCTGCCAACCAAAATTTAAATATGGATGATCCATATATCCCAAAGTAGACCCACCCACCCAAGAATGGGGCGAGGGCTTTATTCTCTGAGCAAGCAAACGCAATGGTGTCCGTCTATATCCAAACCCAATGAGCATTTAAATTGGTGGACGCTTTATGTCAGTATTGGAGAGCAGAAAAGCGCAAGGAATTAAATGTTATAGTAATCATGATCATGCATCCATATTCTATTGGGATGAGATGAGCTTTTGTCCCTTCAAAACAGAAAGGCATGCGATTTGCTAAGATTAGATGCTGTGTCTATAGTTGATAATGACTCACCTATTTATCAAAGAAATATAGCATCCATTGCAAGGGATCTTTCCGCAGAAAAAGAATGATAAGCGAAAAATACAAGGAAACGTACAAGCAAAACAAACAAAGAAGGTAGAAAGTGATGTTGCAAACCACCTGAACAGTGCTTGATTATGTAGGTGATGCACTTTGAGAGGAGTGAACCTTAGAGCCAACTGTTTCATGATGTGATCCATATCAACCCACGTAATCTCAAAGAACTCATGATATATAAGAAGAAAGAGAATGATATTTGTGGTAATAGACTGAACAAGCATTATTGTTTTAATAATGAAATTTCCTTCTTTTCAAAAAAATGTATAATAATTACACAATTTATAACTGTATCTAATATTTCTTAGAATAAAATCTCCGAGTTACAATTTACAATATATACGATCTTTGATAGCCACTTTCAAATTACTTTACTGACCATGGAGGGCAGGGGGCCTCTGAAGCAGAGCACCATAAATAGTGACTGGAGGAGATGGAAATCCTAACCAAATCCTAATCTTTTGCCGCTCTTTGGCATTGCTTGAAGCGCAAGGGATCGGATCTATGTAGGCTTCAAGGTTGTTTTAAAGCCTAAGTGCAAAACCCATCATCAAACTCAGCATCTAAAACCTCATCATCACTTTATTCCCATCCTTATTGCACGCACGCAATACCTCATGTCTCCATGAAAAGCGATGCGATAGTGATATTCCCCACTCAAACCTTCAGGCTTACTTATACCTGCGGCCTACCTATTTCATATAGCTAGGGAGATGAAGTATCTTGCACCACACGAGGGGCCGCTCATCGACTTTATAGCTCACTTTAAGTGCTCTACAAGTGGCACGTTAAAATTTGAAATGGAATCCATTTTTAACTAGGAAAATGTTGTGGGAGATCGATGAAGTGCACCGATAACACCACCTTTTTAATTGTCTCACTGAATTGAATCGACTAGATTAAAACAAATGACATGTTATGTAAACCTTATAGTATTTAATGTAAACCAAATCTAAGTGTACTTGTGCGTGATTGAATTTGAAACTCAGCCAAAGACAGCTAGAAATTAAGTTGGATTCGAAGTACCAAGTCTGGTATTTACGTGGGTCAGTAGCTAGGCATATATATAATGCAATCATGTACCTTCTCTCTAATTTAAATCACTTAGCCGAGAGATTCCATCATCTTTTGCTCTATTAATTTGATTATTAGTCTAAATCACATTTTTATATATAGTACTACAAGTCTTTTAGCAAAAGAACCCGCAACGATTGCTTAGCACTTCTAGCCCCGGCCCTTTGATTTTTCAAGGAGTAAATGATGAGGCCTCTCTAATTTGAGAATATACAATGACTCTATCAATATATATGTTGTTTACAACTATGCAGATGTTGAGCTTTACCAACCCAATATTCCTAGAAACCTAGCTAGCCTGCATATATATATATTTTTAAGAAAGCATTAAATATGATAGAAGGTAAGTGATCTATCACAATATGGGTGGTCATGTATCCTTCATGAATATTAATATTCAATCCATGTTATAAAAGATTATAAGTAGGTTAGATCCTTACCCTACAAAATGATTTTATTCTTCTAAGCATGCATATATGCGTTTTATCTTTATAATCGCTAGCTTCTATACCCCGGCCAATCAATACAAAATTCCCTTCACTTCTTTCTTTGTTTTTGATCATCTTTTGAGTTTCCTATATGGGACCAAATCATCAGTTCTACGTGTACAAAGAACTTCTAGGATGAACTTTTTAGCCCAGTACAACATGATCAATTAATCCCTTTTTCATCAAAATAAGATCATATGATATCGGCATGATCTATATATAAGGGAATACTGCCCGCATGGTAAAGTTGTTTCTCTGGACAGGTCATATTCATTCATTTCATTTGAAGCAATATTTCAGAATTCCCTCCTCCCATTATTCATAAAGCTGCTTGGGTAGGTATGTAGTCGTATGTGTGTGTGTGTTTGCGTGCTTCTTTTAATTAATATGGCACCTAACCCAATTTATGATGAAAGCATACATATCATACCCTGCCATTTTCCTAGCTAGATGACCCTAGTCTGCCAAGGGAAAGAGGAGTACCGAAAGTTGGACTAATCAGAGTTTAGGGGAACATAATTGTTGGATCGGGGAAGACAAGATCGAAAGCAATGTTGCCCACTACGTACGTACGTCCACTGAGAGATTAATACATTCAATTCATGATCTGGCAATTTTTGATATTATAAAATATTGGACCCCAACTTTGCCTACCAATTCCAAACACAAGACAACGGCATGACATATCTACGAATAGGTATATCATGGAGTCATGTGCGGCCAACTGGTTCCTCGTTGACACAACCGTTTGTGACTTTTCCTAGAATTTTGTTGCTTCTGATTTGGTTTCGTGAGACCATGCTCTTTCGTTCATGCATTCACCCAACCAAATCCCAATCCCATTTTCTTTCCTCGTGTTTTGAGTTAATGCATCATGCTACTTGTTCCATCCAAAGTCCCATGAATCTAAGCCAACCCCACACACACACATCACATGTAGATCATGGGCAGAGGCATACTTGAGACTTAGATATATAGAAGTTATTAAAACTGGGTAATGCTACTTTTCATTCTAAATCTTATTATCGCCAAACATATCAATTGATATGATATTTTAAATTGATTCATAATTTAAAACGAATATAATTCAAAATTTTGGTTTGTATGTCATGTGGGCATGCGTAAGCCTCAGAAGTTCTAACAAGTCATTCGTTCAGCAATGATTGGTATCCAAGTTACTTCCAAACTAATCAGACATTGCAAGTAGACAATTTGTCTAATGAGAAAAATTGCATCACTCAACCTTTTACTAATTCCCTATTAAAGAGTTCCATTGTCATTACGATTGAATATTAGCTTATAAGAACATGCAAGAAAACCAAATCGTTGACGAGATGTATTTTAACGTAATCAAATGAAATCACATTAATTTATAAACTTATTTTTATTAAACATTTATATCGATATAACGTACACTTTCTTACCCAAAACTCACACTTTCTCTAACCAAAGATATATCTAGATATATTCAAGGCGACTGATTTCACATGCATGTTACCTTCTTTTGATAGTACTTTCTAAATCAATAACTCAAAAGGAAGGGGGAAAAAAAAAAAACCAGGTCAACCCGACATCTGAAAGCATTAAAAATTGTAAACTTTTTTTAATAAACTTTGGTGAATATCAATTTCAAAATCACGTGGCCCTTAACTTTCGATTGATGTTTGATTACAATTATTAATCAGTGTACGAAACTAACAACTTCGATCTTTTTTCCAGTTGATTATCATCGGTAAATTCACAACGGGGTTAAGCTCTCTATAAGAAGTTCTAATCTCTCATATATATTAAGATGCTCCATGTTATATATCTTTTTAATTCAAAATTATTGATCCATCTATTCTTATAATCTTTTTTAAGTAGATCTATTTAGGTGATGATCATAATACAACTATTGTGATATGTGATTGATGTGACATGTGTCAATATCATGTCCACCATATGTTTTTTTTTTGAAAGATATATGTCTACCATATTAACAATGTTACGCAAATCTTAAATTCGAAATGATATTGAATACGACAACCTTGATGGTTAAACTTGAAGAGAAATCACATTGATGTGTGATCTTAAAATTGTCTAACTTATTCGATAGATGTTGGAAGCCAAAACAAAATAAATTCCAACAAGTAGGGTGTCAAGTTGTCAACATGCATATACAAGTCTTAACCTCTTAGATTTTTAAATCTTTTTGCTATATTGTTAATTAAAATTACAAGTGTGATATCTCATTTTGATAAGTGATAATAATAACTGGTATATGAAATCTTACGTTGTAGAAAAATAAAAAGTTCTTACCATCCAAATAAGACTTCAATTATATCATTAATTAATAATTTTATAATATAGACTTTTAACGGCACACAACAGATTTTGATCATTGATCACTCAAATAATTTTTATTGAATTTTATTAAATCAAGACTAAAACATGGATAAAACCCGTATTGGGAACAAGGGGGGACAAAGAGTAGATTGATTTCCCATGGGCTCCTCTATGCACGTGAGTACACCCACCAACTATATATGTATATATTACCTAAAAGTATGTGAAGGTTACTACCTCGAAAAACATTAATTAGAAGGTGTATATGTATGTAGTTACAACCTCTCAACCATCAAATTTGAGAGCAAGCATAGCATGAAAGCTCGGGCAGCCCGTGAGTGTCATTTTATTTAATTATCAATTTACATCACAAAGTAGAAAATTGGTAGAAGTAGAAGTAGAAGAAAAGTAGTAATTAATTAACGTTAAGAGTACAACAATGGGGCAGGATGATTGTTGGCCCTTTGCTTTTATCTCCGCTGTCTACCAAATGCATAATAATTACTCATGGGGCCATAGATTTACCCCCATACCAGACACTCCTAAACCTCGTTAAGTTCCATTGATTGATTGCATTAAGGAGCTCAAGACAAAAATGTTTGTCAGGCTACCTTTTTTTTCGCAACACATTTTTCTAACATGTTTTTTTTTTTTAAAAAAACATACTCCATTCATTCATTCGTATAAAGAGACAATACAACTTTAACTTGAAATATACATAATACAAATCAATTAATGTTTTTAAAACTCTTCAATACATAAATTTTTTTGTAAATGACATGATCCAACACTCTATTCTAAGACAGGTTTCATAAACATTACGTCTTAAGACAGAATGTTTAAAAAGTAAAGACTAAGTTTAAGATTATGATCTGATTCTATAAATAAAAAAATTTAGATTCCAAGCTTTTCAATTTTTTTTTAATAAAATAAAATAAAGAATAATCATTAATTAATCTTTATTTTTTAAATTATATGATTTATAAATAAATTAAACAATAAAGTATAATGTATATAGGAGGCTGACATACGGACAATAAAATCAGATCTCAATCACAAAGAGCTTTATTTCACCGTAAAAGAGCCGTTGTTCAACGACTGAAATTGTGACCATACTTTACTAGTACTTTACTTCAGGGTTCTATTAGTCATTATGTGAAAAATCCAAGGGTAATTTAGAGAGTCCACTTGAACGTTTCTTTACGAAGCTCAAAATAATTCTTGAAGTGTGTACGTGGGCTCCACTCTTACCACCAGAGCTATAAATATCTCAAAGCCTCCTTTCCTCATTCACGCAGAATTTTCTCAGAAAAGCAGTCCTCAGCTCCCACACTCTTTCCTCGTTTCAACTGCACCCCTCACCACACGTTACCCCATTCATTCACAGACAGTTTCTTCCTTTCAAGAAGACTGACCCCCTTCCTCATTAAGCTCTGAGTTTCCCGCACCGAATCTTTGGGCATTAACGGAAGCTGATACGGGAGAAGGGCAAAGTCTTTATATTCTCTCTTCTAAACCACAATGGTCGACGTTGACCGGAGAATGACCGGTCTGAACCCGGCCCATTTAGCCGGTCTCCGCCGTCTCTCTGCTCGAGCCGCTGCACCTTCTCCAGCCTCGTCCCTTCCTGTTCGCAACGGTCTCATTTCGTTCTCTTCTCTAGCCGACAAAGTCATAACCCATCTTCAGAATTCGGGGACCCAGGTACAGCACGGGCTCTCCGACGCCGAGTTTGCCCTTGCAGAAGCAGAGTTCGGTTTCGCATTCCCCCCTGACCTCCGCGCCGTACTCTCTGCCGGTTTACCCGTAGGCCCTGGATTTCCTGACTGGCGCGCCGCGGGAGCTCGGCTCCATCTTCGCTCTTCGCTCGACCTTCCCATCGCCGCTATTTCCTTACAGATTGCTAGGAACACTCTTTGGTCCAAGTCCTGGGGCCTCAGACCGTCCGACCCGGAAAAGGCTTTACGGGTTGCCCGGAATGCCCTCAAGAGAGCTCCCCTCTTGATTCCCATCTTCAACCATTGCTACATTCCTTGCAACCCGTGTTTAGCCGGAAACCCGATCTTCTTCGTGGACGAGAACCGTATCTTCTGTTGCGGTTTGGATCTTTCGGATTTCTTCGAGCGTGAATCTCTCTTCCGCAGCTCCCAGTCCGATCCTCAGGTTCTCAAAAGGCAAAGATCCGTGAGCGAGAAATCGGCCGGGTCGTCCTCATATTTCCCACGCAGAAGCCTGGACACGGGTCTGGGGTCGACAGGAGCGAGGACGCCAAGATGGGTAGAATTCTGGAGCGACGCCGCGGTCGATCGTCGCAGGAGAAACTCATCTTCGTCGTCGAGCTCATCCCCGGAGCGGTTCTTCGACATGCCCAGGTCCGAAATACCGGAATGGGTGGATGGGTATATGGAACAAATAGGATCCGTTTTGAGAGGCGGGGGATGGAGCGAGTCGGACATATCGGAAATCGTCCAAGTCTCGTCTTCCGGATTCTTCGAGGGAGGAGAAATGGTTTTACTAGATAACCAAGCGGTTCTCGACGCCCTGCTTTTGAAAGCGGATCGGTTCTCCGATTCCCTCCGAAAAGCCGGATGGAGCGCAGAAGAGGTCTCGGATGCGTTGGGTTTCGATTTTCGACGGGAGAAGGAGAGGAAACCGGTAAAGAAGCTGTCGCCGGAGCTCGCGGAAAGAATAGGGAAACTGGCTGAATCGGTTTACCGGTCATGAGGCATCGAGAATCGAGATTTTTATATTTTTGAGAGTAAAAAAACAAAAAATATCAAAACCTCGGGGAAGGCAATGTTGTACTATGAAACATAGCGTCTAAAACTATCAAACTGTTCAAATTGCATCGTTAGACTTATTTTTATATATATAAATAAAATAAAATAATAAATAAAAATATTTTTAAATTTTATATTCCTTTGGAGTTGGTGTCTACAGCTCATTCTTTAAAAATAATTTTAAAGTTAATTTGTTGTATGGAATGGAATATTGTGGAGCTGAATTGGGTGGGGGGCTCTAGTTTCTATAATTGCACGTGTGTCTTTGTAGAAATGCTGCTTGGGGATGGTGGTGCTTCCTTCTCGGCTATGGTGGTGAGTTTGTGTTGTAGATAGACAAGGGCTAGGGGGGTTGGATTCTCGGGATGGCAATGGCAAATTAAAAGGAAATAATAATAATATTGTCTGCGGAAAGTCTCTTCTTTTTAGAAAGTAATTTAAGGGACGGACGGATATATAATAATTAGTCTTAATTAATACTTCGTTTATTCATTGGAATTGGAGAAAAGATATGGGAAGGCTACGCAGGAGAGGAGATATATGACACAGAAACCTTTTCCCCCGGTTTAGCTTTAGAGAGACAGAACAACGAGGTGGTGTGTGCTTTATTTTAGGTTGTTTGGGGGGTGAGAAAGTGGATTTGGATGTCTGGGTGTAGTTAAGGGGGATGGTGGTGGATTATTGGAATCATGATAGGTGGGGTCTAAAGAGGATATATCCGTACCTGAGTGAGTTTGGGAGAGGATGCAAAAGTGTGGAGCCTTTCACGGCTTTTGGAACACTTGATTTTTAAGGGTGTTTTGCCTAACATGATTCGTTGTTTGGGATTGGATTTGAGTTTGGAGTGGTACTTTGGTCTCTTTCTAGTTGTTTTTTGATCTGGTTTTGATTTTTGAACACGTTTGGGGAGACATCTTGTGCAGGTCCACATGTGATCGAGCGTGGGGTACCTGTACGCACATAGATTTGTTATTAATATAAACTTTAATTACAAATATGGTAACGTATAATAATAATAATGTTACGGGCAATCATCGCGGACTTCTCTTCTTTCTTTAAAAAAAAAAATTATTAAAAAAAAAATTATTTTATAAAAATTCTAGATTTATACGCTACTTTAAAAAAAAAAAAAAAATTGTAGTATACAGCTTTATCATTGTTCTTGCATAGCATCATTTATAATAACTAATAAGAAATCCTGATGCAAAATAATTAAACCTGACAAAACGCACTTACAAGAGCAGCCCGAAAATTACAAACAAAAATAAATAAACGAATAAAAGCTATACTATCAATAGATGAGTAATAATACATATAATCATAAAGTGTCCGACGTCGCACAACCGTTTTAAAAAAAATTAGAATTTATTATTTAAAAATTAATTTTTTAAGTGTATATCTTCTATACTTATTTTTTTTTTTTAAATTATGCGATGTTTGAGTACTTTACAATTATAAATATCATTTCTTATCAATAAATATACCTCAACAGTCAAGAGTCGCCGTCGCCACCACCTGAACTCAACGTTGATCTTGTCACGTGCGTATCCACCGCCTGCATTCATGTCCTCTCCTTCAAGTGTATACAGTATACACCGTCACCTCTGGCACATGCAAGGCCCCATATCTAGTCTTTGAGCTATACAGAAAAATAAGATATAAGAATTAAATATGAGCATAGGCTTAGCTCTTAAATAGCTGGTGTGTGTGTGTGCAGGTCTTGAGGACTTATAAAGCCTGTAAACAGTTTTAGTAGTAATGCTACTTAAATTGCGCATGTACGGCGCCTTTTTTTTTAATAAAATATGTATTATTTTTTATTTTTATAATATATATAAAGTATTTTTTTAATAATTTTTTATATTATATATATTATATACTAAATTGCTAATTAATATAACATGAAATTTTAAAATCTTATAAAATTAATATAACATTTGATATAACATAAAATTAAACTTATAATTTTAATATAATATTTGAATTTTGATATAACATATAAATTTTAATTTTATAACATAACATTAATATAATATAAAATTAGGGATATGGTCAATCATTTACTAAAATTTTGTTGAATATTGGTTTTTTTTTATTTGTAAAATCGGAAAAATCAAACCACATTGGACCGAAACTGAAAAATTCGGAAGTCCCGATTTCAGTAATGAATCGGTCTAGTATCGGTTCTTAAATTTTTAAAATCAGTATATACTTGTTCAGTTATCAGAAAATATTTAAAACTGGACTAAACAGGGTCCGTTATGCCGCTACTTGAAAATAGTACTTTTCTATTTCTATTCCCATGATTGTTTGTAAAGGCTTTTTACAACATCAACCTCTGCGGTCTCTCAAATCGACCATGGAAAGGAACAAATGCATAAATATACAACTTCAGAAGCTTAAACATCTGAGTCACATGGCTGAGACTGAGCAAAGATGTACGCAGAACAACTGCAGAGCACCGAAACACATGGTGAAGCACCGGATAAGATGCCCCGCGGTGGGGGCTGGTGAGGATTAATCAAGGGTTTGTCTTTTGTGTGGGGAGGTTGCCAATTAGGAGCTAGGGTGGTGGTGGGGAAGTTTGTCTGAGAAAGAGTCAGCGTTCTGATATCACCCCCCCCATGCATGCATGAAATCTAATCGGCAAGAGGGGCCGGGTGTCTAGCGGGGGGGATTCTACTTTTGTCATGAAAAGGAAGACAGCAGCAGCTCGTTTGGAAGTTAATGTGAATATGTGATAGATACGGGTGGAAATTCAAAGTTTTAAAGACATTTTAAGATCAGGACTTGGGAATCTGGGATCGATGGAGACCATTCACGTCACGTACGTTGATATTAGGGGGGAGGCGTACTCATGTCTTGGACTCTTGTGCCATTGCTGCTGCAATCTCTGCTTTGTTTTTTACATTCTAATTGGGCTAAGTGCTACATTGTCAATGGAGCTATATGGTTTGGTATTAAGTCTTTATCACTTGATGATAATCCAAAACAATCATGCATGTTGAAAGAAAGAAAGAGAAACAATAAACCAAATATTCGTACCACAACTGGGGCTGCCCTGATCTCCATACAGCCTTATGAGATACACAACCGGGGCTGCCCTGATCTCCATTTCCTTAAAGTTCTCGTCTCAATAACTTTAGCTGTCCACATCTGCTCCACTCCTAGATATCTAATGGCACTGAGCCGGATTTCAATGTCACAGAGGTTGAGATAAATCTTTTTAAGACAAAAAACATTAATAAAGTATGTAGTGAACTGTGAGACCAGTGAACCTTTTTTCGCTATGTCATGTAACTGATCCTTTTGCACTTTAAGGAAAATGAAGTTGATTGACATAACATGTCTTTATCATAAGAAAAAAAGGGGATGTATATATATTTCATGTGCAATTCTCCAAAATGCAGCAGATCATTAAAATTCCAGTTCCACTCTGATTAAATGCTGCACAATTTCCTGTGCGAACTAAAGAACGAACTACATTTTTCTTACCGTCTGGAGTATTACACTCTCCTCCGCAATCTTTGGAGAAGATCTCATCACCTTAACTCGAAATGTTGCCTGCATATTTTAGACAATGCCTAGAACCGGAGCATATCATTCCAATAAAAAGAAAAAACATGGGCACATTGGTGGGAATCCAGACATCAGAATCATGTAATCAAAATATGAAAAAGCACCTTATACTAACTATTTTCAACAACAAATTTTCTCGAGAAAATCCTGAGGGCCCGTTAGAAACCAGATATTTTGCAAGGTGGAAACCCAAGTTTCCGAAATTAATTTGCAATAAAAAGAAGAAAAAGGGAAAACAGGCACAAAAGTCATCACAAGCAAACTTAACATTTCATTTTGCAAGACCTATCTGTTATATGTGCAGTACTGAAGCTCATATAAGATGGCACAAGAGATGAAACGTATAGAAAATAAAATCTTCAAATTTCCTAAGAAAGAGATAAGACCAAGAACATTATGAATATCATGTGGAACTTCCTTGGTTAGGCAACGGCTATGTCAAACATGCACTGAATCCAGACTCAACAGACATCATATTATATATATTCATATAAGATTCATGATATCGAGATTATCTACCACCTTCTTATCAGAACCGAACTCAATGGTATCTGATGGATGGAAACGGGAAGAAAAATTTGTAGTGGCCCGATACCGTCTCCCCTCAATACTGCACATATATACAGAGAATAAAATTAAGAAAATGGTAGTATATATTATTAACATAGCTGAAAACATAATGCAGAGAAAAACTTCCTTACATTCTCATTGAAGGTGTTGGTATGAGAGTAGCAGTAAATCAAAGGGCTGTACGAGAAGTAGAAAAGAAATATTATTTGTACAACTTGAGAGAATTGCTAACTGATTTATCTACAATTCTAATCTGGACAGAATAAGAAGGAATATTGGTCTGCTGTTGTTTGTGGCGTGGTTCATGACTTTGCCATTCTGTTATTGCTGAGCTGCCCTGTATGCATTCTATCTGTTTGTCAAAATGTGCTGTAGATGAGTCACTAAGTCTAATACGCACAGTCGAGTCCAATGGGGTGTCAACTTGTAATGTCTTGGCAGCCACCCTATCTCGAACGAAGTGGATATCAATATCCATATGCTTGGTCTTGGCATGATATACTGGGTTCACTGAGAGGTAAGTAGCTCCTATGTTGTCACACCACAAGGTAGGAGCTTTAGGCAGAAAAATTCCTAGATCACGAAGGATGGTTTGTAACCAAATGGTTTCAGCTGCAGAAGATGCAAGAGATTTATACTCTGCCTCAGTTGATGAGCGAGCCACAGTGCTTTGCTTTTTGGAGCTCCAAAAAATAAGGTGATGACCCAAATAAATGCAATACCCTCAAGTTGATCGACGATCATCGGGGCAACCCCCCAATCAGCATTAGAGTATGCATGAAGCTGAAAACTGGACTGAGTCTTGAAAAACAGCCCAAAATTAATTGTGGATTTTAGATACCTTAGGATATGCTTGACTGCACTCCAGTGAGAGGCTTTGGGAGTATGCATAAATTGGCATACTTTGTTTACTGCAAAAGATATGTCAGGCCGAGTTAAAGACAAGTATTGAAGTCCTCCAACAATGCTACGGTTAGAGGGTAGCATCTTCAAAATCAGATGGATCAAATTTTGAAAACTTGAGAGAGGCTGCCATTGGTGATGAAATGGGTTTGGCAAGGAGCATTTTGCTTCGAATGAGCAGGTTCTTAATGTATTTTCTCTGTGACAACAGCAAACCAGTAGTCATATGATCAACCTCAAGTCCAAGAAAATAAGAGAGGATGTCGAGGTCTTTAATTGGGAAGCACGACTCAAATCATGAATAAGCTTGTCAATGGCAGATTGATGTGAAGAGGTAAGCACTATATCATCGACATAGACCAGAAAATAAACTTGAATACCATTGTAATTGAGAACAAAAACAGAGGGATTTGCCTTGGAGGAGTTGAATCCATAGTCAAGTAACCAAGTGCTAAGTTGAGCAAACCAAGCTCTTGGGGCTTGCTTGAGGCTGTATATAGCTTTATGTAATTTGCAGATGAAAGTTGGGTGTGCTGAATCCACAAATCCCTGAGGTTGTTGCATATAGACTTCATCAGTTAGAGACCCATGCAGAAATGCATTTTGAATGTCAAGTTGTCTCAAAGGCCATTGTCTTGTAACTGCTATAGAGAGAATCAATCGGATTGTGGAAGGCTTGACCACAGGACTAAAGGTCTCGTTGTCTCAAAGGCCATTGTCTTGTAACTGCTATAGAGAGAATCAATCGGATTGTGGAAGGCTTGACCACAGGACTAAAGGTCTCGTGGTAGTCCAAACCATGCTGTTGATGAAATCCCTTTGCAACTAAGCAGGCTTTCCTCCTGTCAAAAGAGCCATAAGCTTTAGTTTGAAGACCCATCTACAACCAAGCACATTAGCAGTGGGAAAATGTGGTACTAAAGACCATGTTTGATTTTCCTGGAGAGCTGTAAATTCTTGTTGCATAGCTGCACACCATTCAGCAAACTCAGAAGTAGTTGAATAACTTGATGGTTCATCAGGAACCGAAACATGGGTAGTGAAACAATAAGGTATGGTACCATCTGTGAAGTTGCGGGGTCTAGAGGAGTTTGTTTGGGCACGTGTGATGATGGGAGAACGGGGTGGTATGAGATTTGAAGAAGATGGATTTTGAGAAGAAGAGATTGAATTAGTATTTTGAGGAGGGGGGGTTGAAGTTGTTTCAGATGCAGGGGATGAGTGAGGCGATGAAGAGGAAGGTAAGTGTGGTGATTCTGGAAGATGAGAATTTTCTGGACTTGGGCCAGGTCCAAGGATGGAAGGAAGAGAAAGTGGTAGTGAGGCCTTTTTAGAAATAGGGGGAGAATTGATTAGAGCGGGCCGTGTAGTAGAAAAGGGAAATGAGACCTCATTAAAAACCACATCTCTAGATATGTACATTCTGTTTTTACTTACATCTAGACACTTATAGCCCTTATGTGAATGGCTGTAACCCAAGAAAAGACACGAAGTGGATTTAAAACTGAGTTTATGTGAGAGATAAGGTCTGAGATTGGGCCAACATTCACATCCAAAAACTTTTAAAAATTTGTAATCAGGCTCACAATTGTACACAAGGAAATGAGGGGATTTATTTTTAAGAATTTGTGAAGGAAGAAGGTTTATTAAATAGACAGCAGTTTCAAAAGCATCAGCCCTATAGGTAAAGGGTAAAGAAGAATGAGCCAAAAGTGCTAATCCAGTTTCAACAATGTGTCGATGTTTCCTTTCAACGAGTCCATTTTGTTGATGCGTGTGAGGGCATGAGAGTTGATGTGTAATACCAAATCTTTGACAAATGGTAGTAAGAGGTTTAAATTCCCCTCCACCATCTGTTTGAAGAGTTATGAGTTTGGTATTAAATAATCTTTCAATATAAGGTAGGAATGTAACAAATATGTTTGCAACATCCGACTTTAGTTTGAGAGGAAAGAACCAAGTGTAACGTGTGAATTGATCAACAAAAGAAAGATAGTATTTATAACCAAGTCTAGAAACATAAGGTGATGGACCCCAAACATCAGCACAAACTAACTGTAAAGGTCTAGTAGAAACAGACCGACTATTATAAAAAGGCAGTTGATGACTATTGTGGACATTCTGAATAATAAAAGGAAGAAGTAGTTGACATGAGTGGTAGACATTTTGAGTGAAGAACGCGTGAGACGAGAGCGAGAGAAGGGTGGCCTAGCCTTCGGTGCCACTGAGCTAGACTTATCCGTTCACCAAGGTCAGCAGATGGACTGGAAGAGGATGACAGCTTAGAAGGAAAAACATAGAGCCCATTATGAGTGGGCCCTGTGAAGAGCACTTTCTTGGTCTTTTTGTTCTTCACAGAGAAATGAGACGAGTGAAACTCAAAATAGCATGAATTATCAATACAAAAATGTAGAAATGAAACTAGATTTTTTGTAATGTTGGGAACATGTAGTAAGTTGTGAAGAGAAAAACTGGAAGAGTTAACAGAGAAATGAGAATCACTAATATTATGGATGGGTATACCAAAGCCATTGCCAACCCTTATTGAGTCAATACCAATGTATTGTTCAGAAGAAATATTCAAGTTAGACAAGTCATTAGTAATATGATGTGTGGCAGCCGAGTCGAGATACCATGCAGAATCAGTCAAGGAGTCAGGAGCAGTGTAATGAGCTGAAAATGACTTTGGAGTTTCAAATTGATAAGAGTGATCAAATCGGTAATGACACTGTAATGCATCATGTCCAAACTTGTTGCAAACCTGACATGTAGGTCGATCTTTGTTGAATGGTTGCTAAGAAAATGTGTCAGGGGAGAAACTGAGCCATCAACGAAGGAATAGAGATCTTGTCCCCATAGATAAGCTAAAATCTATACCTTCCATAGAAGGTAGTTATCATTTGATAACTTTGTGGTGACTATATGGGAGAAAGAAGAAAGCGTGGGGGAGGAAGAGGAAGCAGCCATGATAGCAGAGTACTGACGATTAGTCTCGACAGCTCTGATACCATATTAACATAGCTGAAAACATAATGCAGAGAAAAACCTCCTTACATTCTCATTGAAGGTGTTGGTATTTATACAGAGAGTAGCAGTAAATCAAAGGGCTGTACGAGAAATAGAAAAGAAATATTATTTGTACAACTTGAGAGAATTGCTAACTGATTTATCTACAGTTCTAATCTGGACAGAATAAGAAGGAATATTGGTCTGCTGTTGTTTGTGGCGTGGTTCATGACTCTGCCATTCTGTTATTGTCGAGCTGCCCTGTATGCATTCCATCTGTTTGTCAAAATGTGCTGTAGATGAGTCACTAAGTCTAATATATATAATCTAAATAAAAAATATAAACACATCAATTGTATGCTGATTTCCATTACTTACTCAGAGATCCAGATACCATGTTCACTTCGCAAGTCAGTCAAGAAGAAGGCACCATCCTTGTAGCTAACACGAGCATGCATTTCAGAACCTGATCCATATAGTTGCAAGGGAAAAAACTAGTCATAACCGAACCTTGAACACCAAAAAGAGGAGGAAACTGAGAACGTCACCTGTGCCAAAGGTATTGCTATTGATGTTCCTGGAAAGTCCTCATGTGCTCTTCTCCTGCAACCAAAATAATACATAAAACAATTGCTGAATTTTCATTTGGTGAAAAGATTGGTAAATCATGGATTCATGGGGAATAGAAGATAGAAGAGAATAAGAACAATTCCAAACTGGAGCTAGCACTGGGTAGGATTCTATATATATGTGTTTAATGCATCTAAAAACCAGGCTTTATACGAAACAAAAAGAAAGGGTTCATCAAAATTGCCATACCCAATAATGCAGGGCCTGCTCTCATCTCTGCTCAAACAAATAGGTTGTGAATGGCCAGTTTCATTTCCACATGGTAACAAAAACCATCTATAGCAAACAGACAAGATAAATATATATCAAGGAATGACATTCACAAATCATTTTCCTTCACAAATATTGGACTTATGTGGATGTAGTCTCCGTTAATAGCCCGCTCCAATGCATCATCATCTTCAAACCATCTGCGTAACTGATCATTTGCCTTCACAAAAGATTGACGAAATATTAGCATCCAGATCATACATTAATTTAGATCACATAATGGGATGGGCTATACTTTGTTTCCAAAATCGCAAAAGTAAGCAATTTTATTACTTGAGCAACATATTTTGTCTGAGAGTCTTCAACATGGTGAACTCCCTTCAAGTCTTGAGCTGCAAATGAAAAAACCAGTTGAAAAAAACAAACTGATGCAAAAAAGTGGTCCATTACCACAGCTGAAAGGTCATTTTTTATTCATCTTTCTATTCTTTCAGGTTAATTTGAAAAGTGAACTAAGAAAATTTTTAAAAGCATATTTTTTCAGTGCTTAACTATGGTTACTACTTAGTAGCTCCTTGTGCTTACCATTGGCTTTGATTTCCAACATGAATGTTGTATAGATGAATTGAAGTATGGAAATTTGAAAGCGGAACAATTGTGTTCATAATCAATTCCCCACATAATTTCCAAAAATAAAAAAAGTAAAATAATGAAAAATCCTGAAAAAATTATTTTGCGAGACATTTAAAAATTGAGAAGCATCCGCATGAAAATAACTTACATGGAATTTATGATCTTCCAGAAGTTAAAAGTAAAACAAGAGAACAACTTGAGCATGATAAAAAAACATTGATTCTTAAGATCTTATCCGTTACCCCCTAAGACCCAACTTAAAAACAGGGGCATCACCAAGTCAATGGAAAACCTCCCACCAACTATCCTGGGATATCATATCCTAAACTTCGTCAAAAACTGCAATTAGGTATGTAGGCACCATGAATATCCATACAGAATACCAACTGCAACATCAATCTCCTTTTATTTTTCGTTATTATTTTGTGCAATTGAATTCCTACCGATAATGGACCACATCCCATTCCAGATAACTCCTTGTAAATTGAAGACATCAATGCAGCTTTCTATGAATAACAACAACACATATTCTTCTAAATTCCTCATATCTGGGGGGACCCAAAAAAGATTGAGTGACATTGAACTATTGAAGAGACCATAAATCATTTAGTTTTAATGTTGTCTGAGAAACTGTATGGCAGCCAAAACTTAAACGACATTAATGTAAGACCAATAAAGCTTATTCTTGGGAATAATCTGATGTGAAGAGTGATTTATTAAGTCAACTCAACTAAACACAACTGTGTTATTTCCAAATTTTTGTGATTTATCCTAATAAATGGGGTAGCACGGTATCAATGACAACATATCATGAAGGAAAGATCACCAGGTCAACTCCCCTCCTCTCCCTATAACCTTGTGGTCATGATGTATTCACTTGAAAAGAAAAAAGGGTTCCAGCTATACCCTTGTTGTTTCTTATTATACAGAGTTTTACAATCATACAGTTATCAGGTAAAACAATCGATTTTAGTATTGAAATTGAATACACTTCTGAAATCTTACTAGAAAAATGACATATTACCTCTTTACAGAAGAAACAATATCAATAGGATTTCCTAGTTCAATGCTTTGTCTCCATGCTTTATCAAGTTCCAATGCCAGTTGATAACTATCCTGTCGGGATGAGATAAATGGTGCAAACATATCTTAGCTCACTCAACTATCCAGTCAGGATGAAATAAATGGTGCAAACAAATCTTAGCTCACTCAACTATCCCACCAGGATGAGATTGTCAACGAGGAAGAATATTAGGCACCGTATTAAGAGAATTATGGAGGAATGTTAAGCACCGTTTGTTGTATATAATTGACTTTCCATGTATAGTATTCGGTGGCATAGTTTATATAATAAAGAGAAATCTCAAGGCTAGAGTATTCGGACCAAGAAATTGTCATGGTATCAGAGCTTTTTTTAAATTTTCTTGTGTTTCGGTCTATCTTAGTAGTGTGATCTTACAGAAATTTTTTCTTACAGAAATTTTCGACCAAGCTGTTCTGTTCTGTATCTTTCGGCACTCTGTGAGTTGTCTTTCGGCAGGTTCTTGGCACCATCATCTCGTGTTCTGCAGTTTCTTGGCACTCTGTTCTTGGCTTCGTGTTCTGCAGGTCCCTCTCCTCTCGGTTTCTCTCTTCTCTCCTCTTTGCGTTGGATCCACTCGGTTCTGCAGAATCATCATCCACTCGGTCTCTCTTCTCTCCTCTCGGTCTCATTTCCCCTCCTCTCGGCAGGTTCTCGGCAAATCATCATCCACTCGGTCTGTCTTCTCTCCTCTCGGTTTCTCTCGGTCTCATTTCCCCTCCGCTCGGCAGGTTCTCGGCAAACCACACGAGAACAGCTTCTGCTGGTTCTTCTCTCGGCAGGTTCTGTAGCTTCTCTCTTCCCGTGTATTTTTTTCTTTCTTTTCCCAACCTCGGTCAATTATTCCTCTTTTCCCAGCCTCGGTCAATTATTCCCAGCCTCGGTCAATCATTCCAACACAGCATCTGTTATTTTCAAACCCCATATATATGGGTTCAGGTCCTTTTTTGTTCTTCTTGAGGCTGATGACAATCCACTGAACAAATTCTTCTTGAGATTTTGTGTGGTATTTCGAGCACACAGTCCGTGGGTCATTTATCTTTTGACAGTTTCGGTATCCTCTCGGCAGTTTTATTAGCTTCCTAATTTTTTTGTGATTTTGCTTCCTGGCATCTTTAGTGCTATTTTTTTATCTCGGCAATTTGTTTTCCAATGGATTCTGCCCTTGTGTGTGTTAAATTTATGGGCACGTCACTCTTCTCGAGTGTCAGTACCTCCGGATAGGTATGGATGGTTTGCTTCTGCTCTTACTGCTACATTATCCAATTTTGATATTCCCACATGCTACTCACATGCTGTCAAGCGAGATTGTTGGCGACAAGCTATGCAAGAAGAAATTGCTGCTTTAGAGGCCAATTACACCTGGGACATTGAGCCATGTCCTCCTACCATTGTTCCTCTAGGTTGCAAATGAGTTTATTCAGTCAAAGTCCAATCTGATGGACGTTTGGAACGTTACAAAGCTCGACTTGTTGCACTTGGGAATAATCAAGAATATGGTGTCAATTATGAAGAGACCTTTGCTCCTGTGGCTAAGATGACTACTGTTCGTACGATTTTAGCTCTTGCTGCTTCTAGTGATTGGCCATTACATCAGATGGATGTTAAGAATGCTTTCCTTCACGGGGATCTTAAAGAGTGTATTTATATGAAACCACCCCCGGGATTGTTCACTTCTCCAACTTCACATGTGTGTAAGCTTCGTCGCTCTCTTTATGGTCTCAAACAAGCTCCGAGGGCCTGGTTTGATAAATTCCGCACAACTTTATTACAATTTTCATTCAAGCAAAGCAAGTATGATACTTCATTGTTTCTTTGAAAATTAGATAAGGGTATTGTTGTTCTTTTAGTTTATGTTGATGATATTGTGATCACTGGTTCCGATTCTGTTTTACTTGACCAGCTCAAGACCCATCTCTTAGAGTCCTTTCATATGAAAGATCTTGGATCTCTCACATATTTTCTTGGTCTTGAGGTGCATCGTAGTCCCTCTGGTATTTCCCTCAATCAACATAAGTATGCTAGTGACTTGGTGGCTACAGCTGGCCTACAGGAGGCTACTTCTGTTGATACACCTATGGAATTAAATGTCAAGCTTCGCAAAGAGGAGGGTGACTTACTTGTTAATCCTAGTTTATATCGAAAGTTGGTGGGTAGTCTTGTTTATCTCACCATTACTAGACCAGACATTTCTTTTGCTGTACAGCAAGTCAGTCAATTTCTTCAGACTTCTCGTCATCTTCATTTGGCTGCTGTTCGTAGGATCATACGCTATGTTCAGGGCACTTCTGCCCGTGGTTTATTCTTCTCGGCTAGCAACTCTACTCATCTTGCTGCTTATAGCGATGCTGATTGGGCTGGTTGTGCGGATACACGTCTCTCCATCACTGGTTGGTGTGTGTTCTTAGGTAATGCATTGATCTCTTGGAAGAGTAAGAAGCAAGACAGAGTTTCTAAGTCATCTACAGAATTTGAATACCGGGCGATGTCTTTAGTTTGTTCTGAAATTATTTGGCTTTGAGGTATGCTTGCTGAACTAGATTTTTTAGAAACTGATCCCACACCTCTACATGCCGATAATACGAGTGCTATTCGGATAACAGCCAATCCTGTCTATCATGAGCGCACGAAGCATATTGAAGTCGATTGTCACTCTATCCGTGAAGCATTTGACGCTCGTGTTATCACTCTTCCACATATTTCTACTAAACTTCAAATCGCTGATATCTTCACCAAGGCTCTCACTCGTCATCGACATTGTTTCTTAAGTAACAAATTGATGCTTGTTGATTTACGGGCATCAATTTGAGGGGGGCTGTCAACGAGGAAGAATATTAGGCACCGTATTAAGAGAATTATGGAGGAATGTTAGGCACCGTTTGTTGTATATAATTGACTTTCCATGTATAGTATTCGGTGACATAGTTTATATAATAAAGAGAAATCTCAAGGCCAGAGTATTCGGACCAAGAAATTGTCAGAGATAAATGGTGCAAACATATTATACAAAATAAAAACAAGAGAAGAAGAAATTGCTTATGACCTCACATGCTATGGGCGATGCTTAGCTCCAATTGAATTAATTGTGACATCAATATAATCATGATGATAACACTTAAAAATGGGATCAAGATGTACCAAATCAAAAATAGAAAGGCATGCCTCAATGGCCATGCATCCCCCTTGACCTAAATTTGGTTGCATAGCATGGACAGAATCCCCAAGCAAGGTCACACAACCCTTCCCCAATTTAAAATTGATGAGCGATCGTATATGTCACGTTGAAGAATTGCCTCTTCATCTGTGGCAAGTATCAGATCTATCACATTATCACACCAGCCCCCAAATATTTTAAGCAGCATTTCTTTTTTCCCTGCAAAGTTGTAAAACATTGACAATTAGTACGTAAAGCAAAGTTTTCTATTTTCCTTTTCTTTGTTTCTGTTTCTCCAGTAAACAATAATTAAGTAACTTTCCCTCCATCACATTATATATGAGAGTTTATAAAACGACTCACATTTTAATGAAATAAAACTCTTCCTGAAACATCCTTAGTGGGTAAAGAAAAGTACGTTCAAATTTTTAAAAAAATGTGGGATCAAATCTATATTTTCAGAGTTCTTATGCTGTCTTCCTTGAGAGAAAACCTTAGAGATTACACATTGAGCATTCAAGATAATTTCTCTCATTGATTATTTTCCTCATACAAAACCAAAAAAAGCCTACAGCTATTGGAGTTCAAGTTAGAGAGGGAAGAGGTCTTTCGTAAAGGTGATCCATATAGAAAAAGGCGAGAGGTTTTGAAACTATTGTTGTGGGGAAAGAATTGGTCGTTTACTGGGGTTGTAAGTTGGGGCTTCTGGAGATATTAAGGTTTTGTATGTCAGAACAATTTGTAACAAAGTTTTCTACAGTGTATGCCTTTTGATTGGATCCATAGTGGTTTTAGATTTGGGAACTGATATGTCTACATAAGTTTTTGTAGAAGGTAAGTTACAACCTGACTTGGCAATTATAATGTCAGTTTTGGCTAAAAAAAAGTTAAATCAAAAGTTTAATTCAGAAGAAAACTGACTGACATATCAGCAAGTGCAATCACTTTTATAAGATTCCAGTAAAGACGATATAATTCTCTTTAGATTTTGAAGAGATTCTTCACATGACTTTCTACTTCATTACTAAAATCTATAAGTTGATTATTTAACTGCTTTCTTAGATTTTGGTTTTGATATATGTGGTAACTAGATTGATAATTAAACTAAATAACTGAAATTGGTAATATCTATAGTTGCCTAGATGTTTAGACCTATTGAATATTGGTATGTTGATTTATTAATTTCAGTTGTGTTGATTAAAAAACATCTAGTTAGAATTCAAATTGGTCATATTTGTTAGTTTGTATCAATTTTAACTTTCATGAAGCCACATCATCAATTATCCCAAATTATTAAATAATAATTAAGGCTATAAATTACATTTGTGTTATAATATAACATATATCCTTAAACTTATAAAAAATCATTCAAGCAAATAACCAATTTACTTAAAGTTACAAGTGTATATTACATAATTTTCAAATCAGGGAAGTTTTTTCTTATAAAGCCACATCGTCCACTCTCCAATTGTATTATCATTAAATTAATGATTAATTGCAAAATCAAAACTTGGACTGTTCAACTTTCATAACAATACAAATAATGTAAAAAATTTTAAAGTAAAAAATATTTGAAAAAAATCTAAATAAATTCATAAAATTATATGTTAAAATCTAATAATTATAAAATGAATTCTAAAAAAATCTAAACTTTAATATAAACACACGCACACACATATCTAAAAGGCTAAGCATATCGGAAGAATATATACCGCGAGGACTATCAACACCACCAGGTGGCTCTTTGCGAAACCCATACCACTGCATCTTTCCTGCACCAACATCCGTGGAAACGAAGTATTGTTTGTGTCCCAGAAAAACTCTGTACCTGCAGCAAGAAAATGAAGAGCAAACATGTGACTCAAATAAAAGAAACATACCCTACAGATTCAATGTCAGTGGGCACAAAATCTGCAATACCAGTATAGCAAGTATAGCCTGAGTAAATAGCTTCATCTGGTCCAAATAAGTTTTTTCTCACCTATTACAAAGTAAAAAGCCTTCTACAATTTTAGTATCAATTTGATGAGATTTACGTTCTACATCTGTTTACCATCAGACAGCTTCCTGTCGGTGACAGAACACATCATGTGTCCCAATGTTTTGAGTTTGAAATATTCTTTATTGATCCGTGGGTAATGATGTTTTTCAGCACTTCAGAAATGGCAGCGTTTAGAAGACAACATATTACCATACACATCTTTGACAGAAAACATGATCCCTCCATCCACATCGTGGACAGTCATTTTGCTACACACACACACACACAAACATATAGCTAAATGACTATATTTAAAGGAAGAGAAAGTGCATCATAAATAAACATGTTCTAAATAATTAAGGGTGTAAAAAAAAAAAAGGTTGTAAATAAAGGGTATAGAATGCTACCTTCGACCATATACCATCAGCTCCAACCAGAAGATCACCTTCATGACACTGCCCATTCTCGAGCATCACAGTGACCTAAAATTGCAATTCACAAGGACAAAACAAAAATGTCGACATCTAAGACATGGCACATCAATTCACCATAAGCATATTCCAGAAAGAAAAATTAAGAAATAAAGTAGAAAAGAATCACCTTGTCTCCATTATCCTCAAATTTGATAACATTGCTGTCATTCATAACGACATCTTCCCTGACTGCACAAGCAAGAATTTGTTGCAAGGCCATTCGGCTTATAATTCTCGTGATAGGAAGCCCACGTTCCCCTGCAGGAGTGAATTTGTCAAACTTGATGTACCTGATACCCAACTACAGATCAATTTATGCGACTATATGCTGACAATTAGAAGTTTCTCGCAGTAGGAATCTTGAAAACTACAATTAGCGTAAATAAACAACAAATTTAGTTAAAAATGAAAATTAACACTTCTGAATTATGTCTCTATGCTTTGGCATGGGATATACTAATCTACAATCTACATCTTGTGCAAAGTCCCATCATTAGCCCCCTGTTTTATAAGTTTCTGAAACCAAACCAGTGAACGAAAATAGTAAGGACTTAAAAGTAACAAATTCGTTATTAGCTTCCGGTCCTTTATGAATTGGCAATAACTCCTCCAAATACTTGTGACGGAGATAAAAAAAAACAGCCACTAATACGTACATACCGTGTAATATGCATATCACAAACTTGAAGAATCAAACATATAACATGCAAGAGAAAGTAAAAATTGCATTTAAAAAGTCATACCAAGTACCAGAAATCCCATCAACTAGCCCATTAATCCTATTCCCAGTAATGCATCCAGCCTTCAAGACCTTCTCAGCAACCTCCAAATCAAGAGCTTCCAAAGCAGCCAATGCATTACTCTGTATCTGAATTGGACCTCTATACTGTCCTTTCCCTCTAATAGCACTCACATCCTTCTCAAACACTACCACCTCAAACCCCTTCCTCTTCGCCGCCAACGCAAAAACCAGCCCTCCAATCCCACCTCCTACAACAAGTATTCAAATCTTCTTTTGTGGCTCGCCGCCGCTTTGCTTTGGCGGTGGCGTAGTAGGGGTGTCTACCATTTTGGCCTTCACCCACGCCAGCTTCTTCTTCGTCTGCTTTCTGGCTTTGAAGTAATAGTTACAGTGTATATAAGGTGGAAAGTCTACTGGGAAGTGGGTTCTTGAGTCAACTGTTGGAAGCCGAGTTGCACAGCAAAGTGGGAGCCATTTTGTTTCTTGTGAGAGGAAGACTTCGGTCTGATTATTGGATTTTGTGTTTGGGAACAGAGAAAAGGTAATCTCCTACTTTTGGAAGGAAGAAACCGAGCGAGGGAGAGGGAGTGCGTGTGCGCGGGGCAGCGAAGGTTAGCAGCCAATCCACGAATTTAAAGCAAAAGCAGTATCGATCCCAAAGCCATGTGGCAGTCAAGAAGTGCCTTGGTTCTTTTGCCCTGCAGCCTGCAAGAAATCACTGCCATATGTCTTTGATGGAGGGGTGCTCTATTTTCTATCAACTTTCAATATCCTACGGCAATGGACCTCTCATAAAAAACACCCGTTCGATTATTCCTTGGTGTACGAGGAATATAAGGTACAGTCCTTTTCTTTAGAAAGTTAAGGAAAAGAAGAGAGAAATGAAGATGACTAACGAGTATAGTGTATAAATATTTTATAATTATTTAAAAAATAAATAAAATTTATGATTAAAAAATTAATTTTTTTATGTGAATTTTGTATTAATTTATTTTAAAAAAAAAATTATATAGTATTTATAAAATACCATTTTTAAATGAAGATACGATTCTTGGGTCACTCGCAGGGTACCGATGGTGGTGTTAAGCTGTGGAGCTTAAAAAATCAGTAAAGTGACCAAAAGTTTTGATTGATATTGATGGGACATATAAGATAAGTTCAAATTAAATTCTCTTATAAGTTAAATCTTTTTGTATCAGAAGTTACCGATTTGTAAATATAATTATTATAAAAGAAAATACATAATGGATTCAATATCTTGAAAAATAAGTTAATTGAATAAATTAACTCTTGTCCGGCCTTTGACCCAAAAATGCTAAAAGGTTAACAAATGGTTATGGCAACACCTCAGAACCTCATGATAAAAGAGCTAAACATTGAGAACATCAACCTTGATATTGGTATTAATGTAGTGGCAGTAGTAGGCAAGGGATTGTGGAGGTCATACAATTGACAATATTGGTTCCACCATTAATATTATTTTACATTCTAGATTTTATCTAAACATGATGAGTGTGTACTGCTACATTGCCCAAGAGCTAGCCACTAGTACGTCATTCTAATTAATTATATATATTTTATCAATTCAAGATTATTCCATGACAATTGATGTTCTATACAAACATATCCTCTCCTTTTCTTGTGAGGGCCGACAATCTTTTGCCAACAACAATCTAAAAGCTGGCAAGAGCGAAAAAATATAGCATGTATTAATGTTGGGTTGGCACTTTATATATTCTTCCAATATCGTAGTATTCCAGTACTGTAACTAAAAAAACAACAGTTTCTATGTTTCCAGTGAGGATTTCTATGATAAATTGTCCTTACTAATTGGTTCATAAAAAGTCCACTAATTAATCGCATTTCAAACCAATTATTACAATTGTTAACGTCGTGTTTTGTATGCTCTTGGACCAAGTTCTAGCGACTTGGATCTTCAGTATTGGGTCTGTAAAATTTAGAGAAGATGAAGCTAGAGGGGAGCGGCCTGGGAATCTCCGATGTCAAAGTTAGTAAGGATTTTGGGATGATGGCAAATAAACGTTGAAGTAAATAAAATTTAGAGAGAGCCAGAGAGCCCTTTCTCATACCTAGGGATGGGTATTTATATTGGCATCTGGGGAGGGGGGTAGATCCTCTCCATCTGCATGGGTCTCTTGTCCACATCATGACTCTTGATTCAGTTTCATTAATTAATGCAGCATGTCTCAACGGCAGCACCATTAATGCAGCACTTGGTTCGGACTGGGTTGCCATAAATGTAGCGTGCTTCAGCATAGGCGCCATAAAATGTAGCGCTTTGCCCATCTCACCTTATCTTGCACTGCATTCTTCTTGTCTGCCTGTTTTGTAGGGTTTGGGGATCAATAGCTTCCCTTTCCTTGGTCTTCTCTCGTGGTTTCAATTTCCAATGGGTGAGATGGTTGTGCATTACTTAGGCGGCTGGTTACATTTGTTTCCTGGTCGCTCCATATATTCTCACATGGATACCCTTCAGTTTTCCTAGGCTATCGTGGGCTATTGTTGAGGTTCTTGTGCTTGGGCGAGTAAGCGATGGGCCTTAGTGCTGAGAAGAAAGAAAAAAGGGGAGGGGGGAGGGAGGGGACCCCTCACAACAATCCCTAGACATCTTTTCATTTTCCATTCATCCTTTGATCATAACAGTGATCGATTACATCAAATCAATCGATACTTCTCCAAGCTGCTTCCTGGTAATACTAGTACACGATTTTCTTTTCAAACATTGAGGACCTCACCTCCTTACAATATTGTTCGTACAAACAGATAAAAGCTCGTGGAGGTTGTACCCGGTTTTTTTTTTTTATTTTTTTATTTTTTTTAACAAAGATTATTATTAAATTGTTTTTAAGAAAAAGATAACCCTAAAAATCTTTTTTTTTTCTTTTTTTCTTTTTTTTTTTTAATCTGGAAGCCTATATTCTATTACAAATTTTTCCTCAACAAAGTTTGAAAAATATATTTTTTATATATAAAACAACTAACCATTTTTTTTTTTAAATAAATGCATCTAAAAAAATATATTCAATATTTATCATATAAAATTCATGCAACACATAATGCAACTCACTACTACATATTACATTATTTGATATTTTATACATTACATTACAAAATTACAAGCCATTGTCATGATTGATCATGAGTTTAATTAGGAAGAGCTTCTGGAATAGTTGGTGCCAAATCTCCTTCATTGCTCCCCTTGCACATCAAGCTTCTATTACAATTCCAAAACACATCGAGCTTCTAGAAACTAGAGGCATGCCACAGCATCCACTTGCACATTAATATATATAAAGCAAAAGACATGGAAATCAGTTAAATAAATACTGATTGTAACTCCACAACATCCTAAAAACTCCCATAAACTCCATCTCAATCTACTCTGAAAATACTCCCAGAAAGAAAAACAGGCAAAAAGCATAAGGATATGAAATCTTAATATAGAGTCCAAAATTAGTCATAATATTCCACAATATTACTAAATAATGCAATGAAACACTTTATGCTTCCTACTTATATTAACATTTTACAATGGCTTATGATCAATATAGAGTCCAAAATTGATTCTAGGCATGTTACCAGTTATTTTTAAATTAGCAACAGCACCAAAGTTGTCCTAGATAAAAAATAACCCCCTTCAATAATTAATTCTCTCAATGACAGCTTAGGAAAAAAAAATTATTCCCTTAAATGGATGTCCCCATTTTCAAAATGTCTCTTGTGGTCAATTCTATATAGTTGTATTAATGCAAAACAAGTAATAAAAAAAATACACATTGTATCAACTCTTATGACAGAATAAGAATAGTATTAATCTTATCATTATTAAGCGCACACAGAAGCAATTCTGAAAAAGTTTTGAGAAAGGAAACCAAAGTAATGTAATTAAACAACTGCATGTTCAAGGCATTAAAGAGAGACATGTGAAACCTAGCTTTTCAACAACAAAAGAATTCTTAAATATCACACTTTATATAATTAATCAGTGATATAGATATTTGTTCAAATGGTACCTAACATTTGGATGGATGGATGGATGATAAAATGCTCAGTACCAAAAGGCGCTGCAATTATAAAAAAAAAGTTATACTTAATTCTGTGAAAGCAATCAAAATAAATCAAAGGTTGACTGCCAAAGAAACATAATAAATCTAACATACTTCTATGAGGATACACATTAAATCCTATTATTTCATATAAGCTTGTTTGGGTCAAGCAAAATTAAAATGCATTTTGCTCTCGCAAATTACAATATCATCATAGATATATTTATGAGCCAAGCCAAATCTATTACAAAATCATCACAGATCTCTAAAGATGATATACTTTATACCCATGTTTATCATAATAACAAAATAAATCCAGATATATCCAAATAGCAGCATATACATTATACCCATGTTTAACAAAGTAACAAAAAATATCCAGATCTATCAAAGTAACAGAAAATACCCAGTTCTATCAAAATAACATAATATACATACCCACATAAGATTTTTTCAAAGGCATTGCTAACAGATCAAGATTGCGAGAGAGAGTTATCTAAGTGAGAGAGTTACCATTTTGGGCCAAACAAAGAGCAAGTCTCTGACCATTCATTTATATGGCTATTAACAACCAATCATGAGAAACAGAAGAAACAAAATGTAAACTCTCAAAAACATTAAAAAAAAAAAAACCCCATGCTTACCAAAATAACAAAAAATACCTAGATCTAACAAAATAATAGTATATACTTCATACCCACATAAGATTTGTTCAAATGCATTACTCATAGATCGAGAGAGAGAGAGAGAGAGAGAGAGAGAGAGAGAGAGAGAGAGAGAGAGAGAGAGAGAGAGAAAGAGAGAGTTTCGAAGTGTGAGAGAGAGTTATGAGAGAGAAGGGAACGGCAAAACAAATGAGAGAAAGTGAATCGGGGGGGAGGGAGACATAAGGCATCGTGGGTGAGATACGGCGTACTCGTTTTCACTTGTGAGGAGTGAAGAACGATGGAGAGATATGGCGGCTAAGGTTTTCGTTTGAGAGAGAGAGAGAGAGAGAGAGAGAGAGAGAGAGAGACGAGAGAGACAGACGGCTAGGGTTCTTTTTTAGTCCGTTATATACAATCCGGTTAACCGGGTTATGAATATGGAACCCGGGTTTCATACTCGAGTCCGGACCAGTTAAATCCGGTTTTAACGATGCGGGTTCAGGCTCAGATTTAATCCGGTTTTAATGATGTGGGTTCCGGCCCTGATTTAATCCGCCGGAACTGGAATCTGGGCATTTGGGTTCTGGGCCAGACAAAAATTCGACTCGGATGAGCAGTCCTAATTAATAGTATGGTCATGAGATGACTCCCTCGATCTAATTTTATCACTTGTTGTTTAAACTCCTTCCGTTAAACAAGAAAATCGTCACTTCACCAGATTCCAAAGGATAGGGACACTCAATGATTAAGTTAGCTAGTGATCACTTTTTTCTAATTTCTAGTAATGAAATCCAAAAGAGATACTGAGAATATTTTTTTTTCTATTTTTACCATCTTATGGAGTGGCGGGCGCCCGTTTTATAAGATTTTTAAATCTCAACCTGTTTGTCATATATCAACTTTGAATCGATTAGATAGAAATTGAGAGTTGATGGTTATTTTTTGAAAATGGGATTTAGTAGTCATTATCTAAGAATTGTAGTTGATACGTACGTACGATAATATTTGCAGCATGCATGCATGCAGTGGAGCTTTTTGAGTGAGGACCACTGATTATTCTTATTAGCTTAATTTCCCATATATGCAGTAGCTAGCACCAATTATATATTTCTCGATCGGATTTTAAAAACAAGTCCTAAATGATTATTAATATGAATGATGGTGTTCGATCTATCTCTCTGAGGGAGTTTCTCTATCCCTTTCCATCTCCAATAGTCGGGCATGTTGATCACGTTAGTAACTACGTAGGGACCAGGGTGTTCCTTATGAGTCGCTCGATCTGCATGTTAAATCCCACGTGGTTTTTTCTTTTTGTTTTTCCTCCTAGCACCAGAAACATTGCATGTTGTTGTTCAGACGAGCTGGTACTTATATGAGCAGTACTGAACTTGTCTGGATTACAGTTTTATGATGGACAAAAATGTAAAGGGGTAATGATATTTTATTATTATTTTACTATTTATTCTTAAAAAAAATCAACGAGATCGCATACCTTTATTAAAAATATTAGTTTTCATTTAAAATTCAAATTTTATATATGTAATTATCCAATTCATTTAAATTAGAAATATAAAAAGAATTAAAAGTGAACGGTTAGAACAATCATATTAGAGAAAAACGTGATCAACTCGCGGGAGTGAATGAGAATTCCATTTCTAAATGAATGGTTATTATGTACAATAAAGGACCTATTTATAAGGAAAAATTAGGCCAAGTAGTATACAACATTTCCTGATCAAATAAGTATTCTAATAAAATATACATCAATATTCCCCACAAACTCTAGATGGTGGAGCAAACTTGAGTTTGAAAACAAGATTAAGAAGGCGATCGAGTGCATGAGATTTTGTGAAAATGCCAACAAGATGGTCTTCAGAGGAGATGGAGCAAAGAAGCAAGGTGACTCGCTGAAAAGGATATCTAATGAAGTGACAAGAAATCTCAATATTTTTGGTAAACTTATAGAAATCATTATTATGAGCAATCTGTATGGCATTTTGATTATCACAATAAATGAAAGAATAAGTCATTTGAGGGGCACCCATATCCGCCAAAAGCCAACGTAACCATAAAATTAGCTAAGATGTAGTGTCAGCAAAATGATACTCAGGTTTTGTAATAGAGTGAGCAATAATAGACTGCTTCTCACTATGCCAAGGAATCAAAGAAGTCTCTAGTAAGAAGCTATAGCCGATGGTAGGTCAATGATAAATAGGATTTCCAGCCCAGTTAGCATTAGAATAAGCCAAAACTCAAGGGATGAGTGTGAGGAAAATTGAAGTCTATGAAATAAAGCTCCATTGATATAATGTAAGATACGAAGAACAACAGCATAATGGGTAGATTGAGGGACAATCATATAACCAAATGTATTGTATAGGAAATATCTAGTTGTGTAATAGTAAGATAAATAAAAGTATCGACTAGCTGCCTATAGAGAGTAGCATCAGAAATAGACTCACCATCTCTAGCAAAAATTTTGACATTTGTTTCAAGAGGATTGTGGACAATCTTGCTATCATTCAAACCAGTCCAAGAAAGCAAATCAGAAGAATATTTAGATTGAAAAAGGTAATAATTATCTTTATCAGAAGTAACCTCAAGTCCAAGAAAGTAGTTGAGTTTGCCCAAATCTTTCATCTCAAACTTTTGACTTAAAAAGGTTTGAAAACTTTGTATCCTAAAAATATCATTCCCTGTTATAGTCATGTCATCAACACATAGAAGGATGATGATAATACCTACATAAGTGCCCTGGAAACAATGTAGTCATAGAAGCTAGGTACAAATCCTTTTCGAGCGATGACATAACTAAATTTGGCAAACCACACACAAGGTGCTTGGTTGAGATCATAAAGAGCACGATGAAGGCGGTAGACTTTGCAAGGAGGATGCTCAAAGCTAGGTGGAGGTTGCATATATACTTCTTTAACAAAATCACCATTCAAAAAGACATTCTTGACATCCATCTAAAATAATTATCATTTACAAATTGCAGTAACTGCAAGCAAAGATCCAACAAGTAGTGTAACAGGTGCAAAACCCTTGGCAATAAGGTGAGGCTTGTATTGCTCCACTGATCCATTTGCACGAGTCTTAATTTTGTATACCCAATTGCATCCAATTGTAAATTTTTCAGGATGCAAATCCCTTAGGTCCCAAGTATGAATTCTAATGAATACATCTAATTCATCAAACGTAATTTTTTTTTCAAAGAATGTCAGAACTAGCTTCATGATAAGTACAAGGTTCGTGGAAAGCAACAAGAGTATAAAAATGATGATAATCTTGGAGGTGTATTGGAGGTGCTCTTACCCGACTAAAGTGATGAGGTTCAAATACCTAGAGGACTATGGGACATGTGATGCAATTGGAGGATCAACAGACTCATTAGGCATATCAACATGTTGATGCGAGGAGATGGGTGGCTCTGCAATGAAGTTAGGAACTAAATCAATGGAGATATTAGTGAAAATAGGGGAATATAGTACTATGAATGTGAAGAAGAGAAATGGGAAAGACTAGTAAACACTCTTTGTTCCAAGAATGTCACATGGAACAAAGAATGTCACTTGAAGAAAAACACAAAGGCATATAGTGATGGAATCATAACAACGATAGCCTTTTTCTAAAATACCATAATCAAGAAAATAGCATAACTGAGAACGTGGTTCAAGTTTGGTGCATTCATGTGGAGGTAAAGTGACAAAACAAATGCACCCAAGAATATGAAGTAAGGAGTAATCAGGGATTTTACTACAGAGAAGCTCAAAAGGAGTTTTGTTGTGAATCATTTGTAAGGGAATCCGATTGGTAGTGTATACAGAAGTGAGAACAACTTCACCCAAAAATCATTTAGGAATAGAGGCAGAGACAAGAAATGTCTTTTCTCTTGGCGCGTCCATTTTCCTGGGAATGGAAGGAACAAGAGTGTTGAAAACTTATCCCATGTTGGGATAAATGGTCAAGAATAGATTTTTCATTATACTTCATGGCATTATCTAAACAAAATATTTTGATGGAAGACTAAAATTCAATTTGGATCATTTTGTGATAGTTTTTTCTTTTATAAATATTTAAAAGTTCAGATCGATATTGCAAAAAATATATCGAAGTATAACTAGAAGAATCATTTATAAAAACTAATTTGGTGAGGGTTGGATCTTGTGGTGGGTCATGGTGGCGATTGTGAAGGTGGATTTCTTGATAATCTGTAACCCTTACATATCTGGTTAGAACCACAATTTTCCTCCACCTATGGTAAAGATAATTAATAAAGTTGAGATACTGTCATTTTTCTTTAAAATAAAAAAAAAGTGTGAAGGTAGATGGATTGAGTCTTTCATATATCTAACTATATGTACCTTGCGAATTTGATTATGAAATTTGATTTCAAAACAAGCAACAATGAAGGTTGGAAAGCACCAAGCAGAGAGAGGCTCAAAAAATAAAAATGCTAAAAGAATTGTGCAAATAAAAATTTCTACTTATTATTTCTACATCACACGTGATTTTTTTTCTTTATTTATTCTCTTACCAAATAGTCCATGAAGAACTTATGACTCTCATACTATATAGAAAATAAGTAAAATAGAATTTGAATGAGACTTCTATTTATTTATGAATAAATGATTATTATGTATAATAAAAAGCATAGTTATAAGAAAAACTTAGGTCAAGTATATAATATCTCCTAATCAAAATAGTATTCTACTCAAATACTGATCAACAAGTAGTATTAATTGAATGGACTAGAATTCTTACGTCGTCCAACTGTTTGGGAGTTTCCTCGATCAACCTCATCAGCACTACATCAACGCCCCATGTCGTCACTACAACGCTTCCAGCCTTCCATGATGCCAAAAGAACTTCAAGGAGGACCGTACTACATCGGTGTGGGTCGGGTTGCATATTCACTCCATATTAATCTCTCAACTGCTACCACATCTACCATGAGTCAGAGTCTGCTATGTCAATTATTATTGCCTTGTCATTCCTTGAAAAGTATGAATTATTACCTTCACACGTTATGATAACCAAAGCAATATTCAGTCTCAAATTATCGATTGATTTAAAAATTTAAATTTATAAAAATAGATAAATTTTATTATATATTTTATATCTCAATATTCTCTTTTACCTATGACAAATGCAATGCGTTCCACTCTCAGCTCCTGCTGATAGTCACCGCTGTAAAAAAAAATTTATATTTTTTTATTTAATGATTAAGAAAATATTTTTAAATAATATTTTATTTTTTTTAAATATTTAATAGTGTTAAAAAAATATATCTAAAAAAATGTAAAAAAAAATTTACACAAACGAAACTAAGAGCGGTAGCGTAGCATCATCCTTTACCTATAGTTGAATTCTTTCTCAATAAATAGTTTAATACGTAAAATATTTAATTAAAATAAAATAAGATGTAAAATAAAGATTCTAACTCAAGACTTTTGTTTAATATCACATAAAATTACTATTTATTTTAAAATTTTAAACTTATAAAAAAATATAAATTTTATTAAATATTTTATATTTTAACATTTTCCAAGTTGAAAATTTATTTGTGCAAGGATTTACAAACATATAATCAATTATATATGGGTTAATTGTAAAATCAAAACTAAATTATGTTTTTATTATTATTATTATGGATAAGTCTTTTACAAACGTATAAAAAAATAAAATTTATTATGAAAAATTAATTTTTTTATACAAATTATATGTTTTTTTTAACTTTTTTAATAAAATTAGGCGAAATTGTGCCTAACCCATGTGTCTTTAATCATTATCCGTCTGACCTCGCAGTGAAGTACGTACACGCGCTTTTCCAAACAAAACAAGCGGTTCGTTAATGAATAGTTATGGAGTTTTAGAGCGACAAGAGAGTCACCACAAATATTTTATAAATTTAAGTAATTTTAAATAATTTATTATATTTATTTTATAATTAGATAAATTATATTAAAATATATTAGTTTGTGAAATTATTTTTATATATTTTTGTATAAAATATTTCTATTAACGAATGATTATGAGCCAATGCATTGTAAATTTGTAATCCTCGAAAATATGTATAACTTGGTATTGGCGGTTTTTTTGGTGTACAAATAATACAAACAACATAGTACAACAAAACGCCAACATTGTCCACCTGTTGGAAAATGATTGAAAACATAATTAGCACCAGATTAGGTATCAAGTTTATGAGTTTGCTGTACAAACCCGTTCTTTTTTTTTTTTAATTTTATATTTAAATGAACTTAGTCGACTTCGGTTTCTGAGATGATTCTTTGGTTTGATCCAACATCTGGCGTTATACGGCCAAGGGAAGTTCAAACTGATTGGAGTGGTCCAAATTCAGAACAGTACTAGGATTGCCACCCCAACACAACTATGAGAAAAAACTAAATTTGTTGTCTTTTCAGTATCTTTTTTCTTTTTTGCAGTGAGCTGCGCTTACAGGACGGGACCTGCTTCACTGTTAAGCCTAGAAACAAGAGCTCTGAAATCAGAAAACCATGAAGAAAGCCTCTGTTTCTTCCCAAAATTTAGGTGTATTCCAAAGCCTGGGAGCTACTAGTAACCGTGATGAAAATGCTGGGGGCCAAAAGAGTTGGAGCTCTGAACGACTATTATTGCCAGGTAAAAGCAGCCAGAGGCACCTAAGTGCTGCATCTCTGATGCCACTCAATAACCGAAGGGCATTGCCTTCAAAGTGGGAGGATGCCGAGAGGTGGATTTGTAGCCCAGTTTCAGGACAGAGGATCGGTCAAATTTCACATTCCCAGCCTCAAAAGCGGCCTAAATCCAAGAGTGGTCCAATAATGCCTGCAGGGGTTGTGTGCTATGCAAATTATTCGCCTGCAATGGAGGGGCTTGAAGATGGCAGTACTGTGAGGAGTTTCCTGGTGGGCCCTCCTTTTTCAGCTGGAGTACTGGTTGCAGATGATGGCCTCTTTGCTCGATATGGCAAAGGTGAGGTAGGACAGTCTCATCTTGCGGATGCTAAGAACAGTGGGGTACAAATACAATCAGCTTCTTTGCCCGGGTGGTCGGAGTTGTTGTTGAGTGAACCATCCTTGTCTGGCTCTCAAGGTATGTTCTTCCTTGTTGTTTTCTGTTTTTGTAGGGAAATTATAGAGAATGAATCCAGCCTGATTATGGTATTAGGCTGTGGAGAAAACCTTTGTGAATGCATAACCTGAAAGAAATCAAATTGGAGGAGAAATGTTCCACACCTTTTCCATTGATTAGTACACCTGTACATCAGCTCTGTATGATATACGAGGAAATAAATTAAAGACAAATAGCTGTTACAAGCAATAGAGCCTAAGATCTTGGATTGAGTGATTGATATTAGCCATGACCAGATTCTTCTAAATTCTTTGAGCTGGCAGCACTCTTGGCTTGAATCACAGATGATGCGACAGTTGATGTAGGGTCAATATAGGTGATCTAGTGCATTGGTGTTTCATGGACGTTCAACATCTAGTCTACAATCAACTTTCTAAAATCACCTCGATCTAGCACAAGTTCATAAATTCAGGGCTATAATAAAATTAAAGGGGATAAAATTGAAGGGCGTCGCCTACTACAGGTTTGGGATAAAATTTATCTCTGCTTCTGTATATTCTTCTTGAAGGAGATCATCAGGGAAGAATATTGGACATAATATTGGAACCTGCCTAGAAGAAACAATAGAACTCACTCGAAAGGCTGTAACAGAGTTGCAAACTACTCCAATATTTTTGACCATTTGAAGTTGAGATAATGACATCCTACAATGCTTGAACATAAAATAAATGAACTCATCGAAATACTGTCTCAAACAAATTTGAGTAATTTTGTTGCCACAATAAATGTAACTCCTTATAACTGATATAATTTGATGAATGATTAACCTACTTAGAAGCATTCATTTACATGTAACTATGTAAGCTTGTCTCTGTTATATACAGATGAGAAACTGGATGGAGCTAAGCAGACCATGGATTCTTGTGCGGTTTTGCGACAAGATATGGCTACCCGAGTGAGCCATAAGGGTGGCATCAACTCATCTCCAAGGGGTGTTTCTTCAACTCCATCGTTTCCATCTATATTGGAAACACATGGCGACAGTTCCGCAAAAGTTGAAGTCAGGAATATGCAGGTTGACAAACCTGCCAAATTTATTAGTTGGTCTAAAGGACAAATACCCAATACAACTCAGAAAAGGTCTCCACGTTTTAAAGACTTCAATAATTCTATGGAAGCTCAAGCTTCATCTTGGAATATCTCAGAGGAAGAAATTATGAGCACTTCAAAGTACTTTTCCTATACATTATCTCTTGCAACTCTTCTATAATCATCCTTAAGAAGTAATATTTCGTGGAACCCAGCAACTTGAACGTTATCCTTCTGTTTCTTGGTTATTTATTGAGAAACATGCTCCCTTCATCGTAATGTTTGAAACTTATAACTAGTCAAATTGAATTCTTCCTTTTCTGTTTGGTAACAAACGGCAAAAAGTCTTCTTACCGAGAAATTTCCAATGGAGTGACTGGACTTGTCCAAGAATTCCTCTGTATAATTGAAAGATTCAGTTGATAACAATATGTTCCTATGCAAGACTTTCCCATTTCATTCTATTATCATGTGCAGGTTGCTAAGAGAGGAAGCCAAGATCACTGCATGGGAAAAATTGCAGAAAGAAAAAGCTGAAGCAGCAATACGAAAACTTGAGGTGAGTTCATTTACAGCATTTTAATTCTTATACTAGCTGAGCTACAGGATTTTGCTCTTTCAACAGCGCCAAAAATGATGAGACGCTTTGGAGAAGCCATTTCTAAGCATTATCTCTTCCTGTACCAAAATTCTTTTCCAGAATTGTTTAAAAACTCTAGTTCTTATTTGAAAATTTTCTGATTCTTTTAGTCTTGTTTCTACTGACTACAAAGCCTGGTTTAGGTGAAATTAGAGAAGAAGAGATCATCATCAATGGATAATATCTTAAACAAGCTGAGCATGGCAGAGATGAAGGCCCAGAAGATGAGAAGCGCATTGTCAAACCACGAAGGATATCAGATTCCCAAGACTTCCCGCAAGGGTGTTTCCTTGAGAAAGCTGGTGCGAATGGGTTCCTTCAAGCGCTGCTTTACCTCCGGCCATGCGTTCTAAATCCTCATGATTCAGTGTTGGTCTAATTTAGCCTTCTACCAGGTAATGCATGGAAATTTAGAGTTTCAGTCCTTAATCAATTCAAAGAACTTTCTGGTATTGGTTTACTCGTGTAAACCGTCCATAAATTCAGAAAAGAAGGGTTGGAAACATAAACATGAAAATTTGGACTTCTTTGATGTGTACCTTGTTGTTTATAGAACCCACAAAATAAGATATAAAGAACACTATCTTGGGATGCCTCTCACATCCAGAATTTTGACAGAACTCAAATGGTGGTGTTTTGCTGCAAGATCAACAATACAGTAGACGACCACAAATGATACAGATCATCTGAGAAAACGATAGAAGATGGAGATTTTGGTGATTCTAAATAACTATTTCTCACTCATTTTAGTTCTTTATATTATATAGATAAACCAAGAGAGAGAACAGTTGTAATGGAAGTATTACTCCAATAAGCTGTTATGTTGCTTGCTTGCTAGACCAGAGGATGTAATGACTGGACCAGCAGTCCAGCACAATTATGTGGATATACATATGGTCAAATTTCCAGCTCATTCACTTGATGAGTTAATCATTTGATCATGCCACGTCAGGGCCAGGTTGCGCGCATGCTAGCTATGCCCTCGCTGCTGCATGCAGTAGTAATACGATGAGAAGAGATCAGTTTTACTGTGTTGGCATGGAAACTACAATTCGTTGCAGCATTTTATGTGTCGTTCGTGTCATGTGGTGTTTGTGTGTGTGTATATATATATTATATAAAAGCTGATCTTGATCATATCATTGTCCCTTTCAATATTTTTTATTTAATTTGTGAAGTGCGATCCATTTTAATTTGCTAGTCCTTATCAAGAGGTAAGTAGTGTGAGTCTCTATTCGTCTTGTGGCAGGATTTGATATCATGAAGAAATTCATGGCTTAACTCATCTCATAAAATCAGTTGAATAAGAAATGGTTGCTCATTTCATATAAACATGCCAAAAATAATCTACGGATAATGTGAAATTATTCCTCAACATCAGTGGTGGAGCAACGTTGGGGCAGGAGGGGCCATGGCTCTCCCAAAATTTGAAAAATATATATATATATGTTAATTTTTTTGATTTAATAAAATAATATTAATTTATCATGTATTGGCCTCTCTTCTAAAAATTATTTTGGCCACTCCATAAAATTTAATATGATATAAAAATAAAATAATTAAAACACATCTCATATAAAATAAAATATATATTTTTATTATAAATAAATTTTTTTTAAAAATATATAACTATAACCAGTAGCCTTTTTCACCTCTTTCCATTGTCTATATTGAAAGAGAAATAGTTAAGAATTTTAATTTAGATTCAATACTTGATAATTTAGTTTGTTAAAAAGAATGCAAATTACAATTTTAGATACTCTATATTTCTTTTGTTTAATATATTTATATGAATGTCTTTATATTATTTCAATGATGTATTGTTCTTGACATTGAAAGCACACGTCTCCTTGTAGGAGACTTGAAGGTGGCTTACGTGCCACACCCTTTCAAATATATTATATATATTTATTTAATAGTTTTATATATATATTAAAACTCTGAGTAATTAAAATAAAGATACTACTCATTTAAAACCCAATAGTTACATTCTTTGATAGAAGGAAGCAACACTTAGAAAACAGTGGATAAGGGTCTTGGCCTATCTATATATAAATGCCTGTGATTTTCCATCAGTCACAATTTTCATACTCTAAAAAAAGGATAGGCTGAAAACCCCTACCCAATACTCTCCATATAGAAATCTGTGAGGGTTCACAATCCAGAAACAATTGGTTCCTGCAAATACTTGATCAACGATGGCCAGAGGTTAGTGTTCTAATGATTCTTTTTATTATTAGATATTCTCCAAAATCTTACAATAGTGGTATCAGAGCAAACTCTTGTGCCACGTTGTTTGGTATGGATTTCGATTGTTACACGGATTGTTAATTGGTAGAATACATGTTTGGATATTTGGATTATTCTGATCTGTGTGTTATGGTTAGAGTTCATTTCTGTGAATTAAAAAATGTATGTTGGGGCATATACGGAAGAACACAGATCGAAATACATATTAGAGTTCATCTTCGTTTTTTTTTAGTCTTTGACCCAAAGATTTTTTTTTATTTATCAAGGTTTATTTTGATACGTGTTTTTACTCCTTTCCTTTTGATCTGAAGTGTTTCGACTTTGTAAATCAAAAACTTTGTGAATTTTTGATACTTAAGAGTGGATTTATGTTTAAGTCTTACGTTCAAACTTTATAAACTGGTTTAGGTTCAAAATTTGATCTGTTATTTTTTGTATCCATATATTTTTTTAAACTCATCATTAGTGGTGATTTGAGATTTTTTCGAAGAAAAAGAAAATCTTTCGATTTTTTGACCAAGAGATTAGAATAGAAACTGAAATTGAATTCCAGAGCGGTCTGAAGGTTAGGGATGAAGGTTAGGGATGAGTACGAAATGGTACCTTTTGGTGATAAGACGTTTGGATTTAAAAAAAAAAAAAAAAGGTTCGAGTGAAGTGGTACTGACTTTTGGTGAAATTAGCAATTGTTAATTCATTTCCGATGGGCAAGGCTTTGCACTTTCATTTCATAAATGTGATATGAAATTAAATCGCTTTGACCCATGTGATAAATAAACACGTATTTGACTGACTCTTGGGCAACAGATTTTGATTTATCATGAATAATTTATTCGGTTAAGGTTTAAAAACTCACATGTAGTTTCGTGCAATGATACTAGTCAATGTGTATATATATTTTGAATCATCTTGATGTTTGATTATTAGTCGATGTGATAGCATCATGATTAAGTACGTTATAGTGAATAATGCCATATTAGAGTATAAATATTATTGTGTATTGAGAATAGCCACAGCATCTTAACACATAATAATATTTTAATATATTTATCTGTATGATTTTACAATGGCATTTTATATTGCAATTAAATCATTATAATAATTACTTAGCCCTACAGGGAGGTAATTATTATAAAATATATATATTGTTATAAACTATCTTGAATTGTATGACCACATTTATCTAGTCGTCAAATGCATAGTGTATAGTGCTAGCATAGTGAGCTAGCATAGTCCCCTTTGTACGCCTATATATATCGTTGAATTCTTTAAGAAATTGATAAGATTGATATAAAAATCAATTACAAAACCTCTCTGAGTTCTCTCTTATTCTTTCTCTATGTTTTGAAACTCTCTCTTTATTTTGATTGATTTACAACACGTTATCAGCACGATTTTCGTTGCAATCCATGAGTATCGATCTGACAATAAATCTCGCATCTCCGTGCTCTACCGTTGTGTGCTCGGTTTCACACGGCAAGAGAATACAAAACAAGCTCAAGGTTTTCCAGCAACCCAACAATCAACACCAATATCCGAAAAGTACCATGTCTCCAAGCACAATTTAGCAGGGAAAAAGAAGAAGACAGAAGACAAAAGTTTGTGGAGGAGCTCAGGCTCAGACAGCTTTAAAAGCGAGACTCTTGGATATGTGGAGGCCACTCCTTCCTTGGGACGCACCTCGTCTTCTGTTCTGTGGAAGATAGAAAAAGGGTCACTGAAGAAAAGAAGAGAATATCTTGGAAATTCAATCACAGAAAGAATAAATAAAAAGTTGAGCAACGCATCGGACTTGCCACTGTAACGTTCGTTGGAGCAGCGGCACAAGCGAATTCCAATCGTTTGGTATTATTCTCGCAGAGTTCCCCAATCAAATTCTTTCACAATACGCAGTCTGACAGAAGTACAGGAGACCCATAGCAAATGGCTGCTTGTAGACGATTTCTCACTGTTCTTGTTCTGATGAACATCTTGGTTTCGTTCACGACCCCAACCTATTCTCTTTTGTCCGACAAAGTCACCGATCTCTCCCTGTTCGTTGTTGTCCGAGACTCTGATCGATGGCTTCGTCCTTTCTCTCTTCAGAGCCATTTCTCGGCTCCTCCAGAACCGACGACGCCTTCTCTGGAATTCGTTACCTGCCCTCACACCTTCTTCATTCCCCCGTACACATTTCCATCCAGATTCAGGCAGCTGGGAGTACGGGCGGGAATTATTTTCGCATAACAAATTTTGGAGAATCGCATGGAGAAGGAGGCCAAGTCAGAGTCGGATTACTACACCGAGGAACGAGACTGATACCTGTCGAATACTTTCAGGCGTTTATGAAGGAGTGACTACTGGAACTCCAATCACCGTACTCGTACCCAGTACTGATCAGAGAGGACATGGAGGATAAAACTGGGTTCACAGGATCTATGGGTGTTGGCGTCAGAGAGAGGAAATTTCAGATATTGTCGACGCGTGTGCTATTGTCGCACGTAAATCCAGCAAGATCCCATCTCTAGATCTCAAGTGAAGGTGGCCTGATCTTTCTTTCCCGTTTCATTGACTACGATAATGGTTTTGTCGGTCATCAAAAACGGTTTTTCAAAAGCAAATACTAGGTATTGTTTATTCAACTATTATCGTCATATATTATTCTCTTTATTGTTATTAAAGTGGTTGGTAAGGTCAAATATGGCATGCCGTGGGCCCTCAATATGTGTGTCGGCCCGTCGGGTGAAATCACAAGCATGGTAAGGTCTTGGTTCAATGATTCTCTAAAAATGCTGGAAGTCAATTTTAAACACATTATCATTAGTCAAATATGCCAACTATAAAAAGTTTCAAATATGGCATGCTAGCTGTAAAATTTTTTTATATAGTCGCTCTTGTCAAAATAAATAAATAAATAAATAATAATAATAGAAATCATTAGTTAAAAATGGCTTGAGGTACGTACGCTTTTAACATATGTGGGGGCATAAATTTGTTAGGCATCAATATTAAAATCAAGATGAGGACAACATAAATATTAAAGAAAGATAAAAGTATAGACAAAACTAAAGACTTTTGAAGGGATGATGTCATCTTTTCCCATTTGTCAGCCTAGGTGTCAGATTTCTTCACAATTTATCATATGGTGGTACTATCAATTATGTTAGCCTCTGAATATGCTTGTCCATATAGGAATGATACACCTTAGTGGCAAAACACGAGCTTCAAAGCTGTGATCAGATTCATTAGTCAAATATAGTATGATAAAATTTTATATTTATTAACATAGTTTACATATTAATTATATTTGATGAATTAAAATTTTTATAATTCACATTTTAATGTGATTAATTTTATTCATATTGTTTAGATACAAGTTTTATTTATTGATGATATGATTTATCTGAGAATGGAAATGGAGCATCCCTGAAGGATCGCCCTAAATCAATAACAGCTTTTGAGTATCTCATAATTTAAATGATTGATACTTGTACTAAAAGCTTATTATGATTTATGTACTTGAAATTGCATAATTGGAATGGTGGAAAGAATATATATTTGAATGAACATTTCGAATGTGCTCCTGAAGTAGCAATATCAAGTATGCTCCTGAAGTAGTAATATAAAATCCAAACGTTCACAATATATTCTAAATTTATATCTAGTCTTTCAGTGACTGAGTAAAATAATGAGCTTTTGATAAGAATCATTAGTCACGTCTTACTAGATCTATATCATTCCCTGAAGTGAATGATAATGAATTTATATCATTCTATTCCCTGAAGTGAAAATAATGATGCGTTTCATTCAAAGAAACTAAGAGATTGAACGTGATAATTAATATCTTTTCGAGCCAGAAGCTCGTATTGGAAAAGTTATAAACTTTCTCTTTGAGATGATATTATACAATTATTGAATCAAATATTATGATGCATCAAAAAGTGATATGATTCAAAATATTTGTATCTTTTCATGATCATCTTGATAATCTAAAATGAATTACGATAAGTCGAATGATTTTCATATGGACGTCCATAAAAGAATCAGAATATTCTTTTACTATAAAGTCTTACCACCAGAAGTGGAAAGAAAAATTTGTCAGAAGCAAATAAGATGAAATAATTCGACGTTATTTTGATTATCATATGTGAACCAGAAGTTCATATGATAATTAAATTATGGATGCAATAAGATAAAAATGTCTCATATTCGAACTGCTAAAATCCCAGCGAGGATTGAAGTCCCTGAAGGACAATTAAGAAATTCAGCAGTCTAATGAACATAAGACATGTCTAAAGGCATGTGAGACTTATTGATACAAAAGATAGAGCATCTCAAAAAGAGAAAGACACAAATAATTGGTGCTCCTGAAGAGGCCATACCCACGAAACAAGCAATAAAGTCCATCCAGATTTTCTGTATAAAATTCTCTTATATAAACTCTTGAAGAGTACAAATCTCCTGAAGAGTGCCTCCTGAAGAGGTTTATCATGAAAATGTCTTCCCTTGAAGAGGGACAGGTACCTGAAAATAACGAGATCTCGTTACATTTCATGAATAATGGAGAAATTATGAATAGAAATAAAATCGTTGTCAACAACGTATTTCCATATGAGATGGCAATTGACATTACCAGAAGTAATGATGAAAGTGAATCAAGAATCGTCGAAAAATACGACGTAAAATATTGGCCAAATTTGAAAGAAACAATTCCTGCAGAATTGATTCACTAGTAAAATATGATGCATCGGGACTTATAGTCCAAACACCTAAAGAGGTGATGCTTGTTAAATTTCAGTGGGTATTTATAGAAAGGAAATAAAAATGTGATATATAAATCACGAGTCAGTTTCTCAATTCCTGCAGAATTGATATGCAGAATTGATATCACTAAGTAAAATGTGATAAATATTGACTTGAAGTCTAAATACCTAAAGAGGTGATTTTTGTTAAATATCAGTGGATATTTATATACATGATATAAAAAGCCTGAAGTTTTTAATATGAAAATGTGATATAGAGATCACAAGTTAGTTTCTCGAAGAAACAATATTGATATGTTTTTAAAGTGATTGAAATCATATTGAGATTTTTATTAGTTTGAAAGTTACCGAGAGTTTGGATATGCATGATTAACTGCATATTTATATGGATCATTGGATCATGATATATATATATATGAAAATCCCTGAAGGATAGAAAATGTCTGAAACTTCTAATATGAATACATCTGGAAATATGTATTCTATCAAGTTTCAAAGATCCTTATATGATCTAAAGCAATCCAAACGCAAATGAAAACAAGCTATTATTGCAGTTTATATATATGATTTAAATGTCATTGAAACTCCAGAAGAGCTCATAAAAACTGCACATATTTGAAATATAAATCTGAAACCCTTGCGGCTTCAAGGGGAAGATGGGTGATGTTATTAGTCATGAAATGCCATCTTTTAATACAATTAGTATTTCAGATTCATATTATGGGTTTGATATGAAATGTGCATTATTAAAGAAGAAATAAAGCACACAGAACATTTACTAAAAGATAGAAACACAAATATGAATATTTGTGAAATATTATTTTATTATCTTGAAACAAGAATTACAGAAATTTAAGGCACTTTGCCTCATTCTTCAAATGCTCTTGTTCTTCAAGAATCTGCATGGCATCCCTATCTAAAGCGGTGGGCAATCGAAAAGAAGACTTAAGCAAGGATTTTAAATTCCTATTCTCTTGCTTTATTGATTCTATCTTCATGTTGGACTCCAGAAGAAGTCGTTGAAGTATAGCAATATTCTCGTGGAGATCGTCAACTCCACAAGTTCTGGATTGCAGTCGCTGAGAAAATGCGATAATGGATGATGAGTATCGGGTACCGAGACTCACAAGCTCATAGATAGCTTCATTATCTGCCCTACGAGTCAGATCATTATATTGCATGATAGCACCTGTGGTAGAAGCAGGAACAGCTGATGAACGAGGTGCAGAGTACCTCATATATTGGCCATGAGAAGATCGCTGAGCCATTGCAAAGTAAAAATGCAGAAAGAGATTGCAGAGTAAAAATGCAGTATGATTACAGAAAAGTGAAGAAGATGAGATGTGAATGAAGATGAGCTGAATATCTCTTTTATAGAGAAAATTATGATACAACATCTCTCGTGAAGCAAGAGAAAAGAGACGAAATATAGCTTCATAGCTCTGCGGCGCCCAACAGCACGCCTGACAGCTAAGGCGCCTGACAGCACGCCTGACAGCTGCAGCACCTAACAGCACGCCTGACACCTACAGAGGAGTTGAAAATCTGTGGTGCTTGTCTGATCTCAAAAGGCTGGCCACCGTTTTTATTAAAAATGAGGTTAGCGGTTTAATGTTGATGAATTCTCCACTAACTGTGTTATTTACAGGAACTCCAGAAGAGTACAACTCCAGAAGAGTAGTGATCAGCAGAAAGATCCAGTTGTGATTATTTTATCAACATGGATCAAGTCCACAGTTAGTTGGATGTACAAATGCGAATTATCTTTCAGATACACACAAGAAGATCATTGCAATTCATGAGAAGAAAGTTGAAATTGATATCAAGAAGGTACGGTCAAGTAAAAAATCTGGCAGATTTATTCACTAAAGCATTACCAACTGCAACATTTAAGAAGATTATGCAGAACATTGGAATGTGGAGGTTTGAAGACCTGTTATCATGCACTTTTCAAGGGAAGTAATGTCTTGAAGACTTGTGCTGATTGTACTCATTTTCCTTCGCTAAGGTTTTATCCCACTGGGTTTTCCTTTGCAAGGTTTTAATGAGGCAATCCTAAAGCACTCGGCGATACATATAAATATTGTACTCTTTTTCCTTCGCCATTGGTTTTTTCCCACAGGGTTTTTCCTTGGCAAGGTTTTAACGAGGCATATTCTTTAAATATGGTCATCCAAAGGGGAAGTGTTATAAACTATCTTGAATTGTATGACCACATTTATCTAGTCGTCAAATGCATAGTGCATAGTGCTAGCATAGTGAGCTAGCATAGTCCCCTTTGTACGCCTATATATATCGTTGAATTCTTTAAGAAATTGATAAGATTGATATAAAAATCAATTACAGAACCTCTCTGAGTTCTCTCTCATTCTTTCTCTATGTTTTGAAACTCTCTCTTTATTTTGATTGATTTACAACATATATATATATATATATATATATATATGATTTAATTAGAATAAGATAGTGAAAAACAATATTAGGGAAATGAGATTTCCTATACCCATAGGTGCGGGATCTCGTTTCCTAAGTATTTGTAAAACACTAGTCTTATTATAAAGAAAATATAAGCAAATCTTATGCATATTGTAATCTTTACACACAGGGAGATTTAGATTTGTTTTTTGAATTAGACATTGGTCAATTCAAACTATAGTTATTGTTTGATTCAAAGCATTGATATATGTTATTGGTTATGTTATTGCAGCTACTATGTCTTCCTTTTTAAATAGTGAATCTTCTAATATTCCAATTCTGAATGGGGAAAATTTTTCGGACTGGAAAGAAAAGGTTCTTTTAACATTAGGGTGCATGGATTTGGACTTGGCACTCCGTGTGGATGAACCACCTATACCCACTGAATCAAGTTCATTGATAGATAAAAATACCTATGAAAGGTGGGAGCGGTCTAACCGATTAAGTCTAATGCTCATCAAGTCACATGTGAGTAAGAGCATTAGAGGTTCAATCCCAGAGTGTGATAAAGTCAAAGACTACATAAAGGCTATTGAAGAGCAATTTGTTAGTTCTGATAAGGCATTGGCTAGCACCCTAATGAATAAATTAGTTATGAAGCATGGCAAATCCAAAAGTGTGCGTGAGCACATAATGGAAATGAGGGATATTGCAGCCCAACTAAAGTCTTTAGAGATTGAGATTTCAGAGTCATTCCTTGTCCATTTCATACTCAACTCTCTTCCTACAGAATATGGACCATTTAAGATTTCGTATAACACACATAAGGAAAAATGGTCCATCAATGAACTTTTAACCATGTGTGTACAAGAAGAAGAGAGATTGAAACATGAAAATATTGAGAGTGCTCATTTTGTTACTCAAAGGAAGGGACAATGGAAGAAAGGCAAAAGTGTCGGTATTAATAAGTGGAAGAAGGACGGGAAAGCGACATTCAAACGCTATAAAGACAATGATGCATGCTTCTTCTGCAAGAAAAAAGGACACAAAAAGAAAGATTGCATAAAGTATAAATCATGGCTTGAGAAGAAAGGTAATCTCAATTCTCTTGTGTGCTATGAGTCCAATTTTGTAGACTCTCATCATAATACATGGTGGATTGATTCGGGTACCTCAATTCATGTTGTCAATATCATGCAGGGTTTTCTCAGCCTAAGGAAACCGATGGGAAGTGAACAAGGCATCTACTCAGGAAATGGGATGCGTTCGCACGTCGAGGCTTTAGGAACTTTTAGACTTATTTTAAATAATGGTTATATTTTGGATCTTGAAAACACATTTTATGTACCTTCATTTTCTAGAAACTTGGTCTCTATATCTAGATTAGTACCTTTGGGATTTAAATTTAATTTTGTGAATTCAAATGTTTATGTATTTAAAAACTCCACATTTGTAGGATCTGGGACCTTGTTAAATGGTTTGTATAAATTAAATTTAGATTCTATTTTTGAAAAAAGTCTATTAACTCTGTATGATGATATTGGCACTAAACGTAATATTGTTGATGAGTCCTCCTCTATATTATGGCATAGGAGATTGGGACATATCTCCATAGAGAGAATTAAAAGATTAGTAAATGATGAAGTCCTAAAGATTTTAGACTTCTCAGATTTTGGTACATGTGTGGATTGCATAAAGGGTAAGCAAACCAACAAAACAAGTAAAGGTGCCAAGAGGAGTGAGGAAATTCTTGGGATCATACACACTGACATCTGTGGACCGTTTAGTACCCCTTGCATGAATGGTCAGAGATATTTTATCTCATTTATTGATGACTATTCACGGTTTATGTATCTTTACCTCCTTTTTGATAAATCTGAAGCACTAGATGCTTTTAGAATATATAAAAAGGAAGTAGAAAAACAATTAAATAAGAAAATAAAGATCGTAAGATCTGACAGGGGTGGAGAATATTATGGTAGATATACAGAGTCAGGGCAACGACCGGGTCCATTTGCAAATTTTCTTAAAGAAGAAGGTATTATTGCTCAGTATACAATGCCAGGTTCACCTCACCAAAACGGTGTTGCTGAAAGGCGAAACCGTACCCTTATGGATATGGTAAGAAGTATGCTCAGTAATTGTAATCTTTCTCTATATTTGTGGAGTGAGGCCTTAAAAATTGCAGTGTATATCTTAAATAGGGTTCCATCTAAGGCTGTTCCCAAAACACCATTTGAATTATGGAAAGGATGGAAACCTAGTTTAAGGCATATGTGCATATGGGGTTGTCAAGTTGAAGTTAGGGTCTATAATCCACAACTAAAGAAATTGGATCCAAGGACAGTCAGTGGTTATTTCATTGGCTATGCAGAAAATTCTAAGGGCTACAGATTTTATTGTCCCTCACATACACCTAGAATTGTGGAAGCCAGAAATGCAAAATTTATTGAGGATTTTGGAATAAGTTGGAATAATGTTTCTCGAAAGATAGAGTGGGAGGAAACACGGAATTCAGATACTACATCCGTGAATGGAAATGAAATGACTGTCATTCAAGGAAATCAATATGATATTCTTGAAGATCAATCAATTCAAGAACCAACACCATCTCATGAGGAACATACCAACTTTGACTCTACATTGCAACATCCACATAATATAGATGAAAATGTAGAATTAAGAAGATCCTCTAGAACAAGGAAGCCTGCTATTTCTGATGATTATTATGTGTACCTACTAGAGTCCGACTTTGATGTGGGACCTAAAGATGATCCCATCTCATTTTCACATGCCATGAGTGGAGAAAATTCAAAATTTTGGCATGATGCTATGATAGAAGAAATGGAATCCATGGCTAAAAATTAAGTTTGGGAAATTGTCGATTTACCTAAAGGAGTTAAAGTCATTGGTTGTAAATGGGTTTATAAAACCAAGAAAGACTCAAATGGTAATATCGATAGATATAAAGCCAGACTTGTAGCTAAAGGATTTACACAAAGAGAAGGTATTGACTACCATGATACTTTCTCTCCAGTTTCTAAAAAGGATTCATTTAGAGTGATCATGGCATTAGTAGCTCACTTTGATTTAGAGCTACATCAAATGGATGTGAAAACAACCTTTTTAAATGGGATTCTTGAAGAAGAGGTATACATGAAGCAACCTGAAGGGTTTCATTCTGATAAAGGTGGTCATTTAGTTTGCAAGTTAAAGAAATCAATTTATGGACTAAAACAAGCATCCCGTCAATGGTATTTGAAGTTTCATGATGTTATTACTTCATTTGGTTTTACAGAGAACATCGTGGATAACTGCATATACCATAAATTTAGTGGGAGTAAGTTTATTTTCTTAGTCCTATATGTTGATGATATTTTGCTTGCAACTAATGATTTGGGTCTACTACATGACACCAAAAAATTTCTATTCCAAAGCTTTGAAACGAAGGATTTAGGTGAATCTTCTTATGTTTTAGACATAGAGATTCACCGAGATAGGTCTAAAAGAATTTTAGGACTTTCTCATAAAGCCTACATTGAAAAGCTGTTGAAAAAATTCAGAATGAATGAATGTACACCCAACGCAGCACCCATATTAAAGGGTGATAAATTCAGTTTAAGTCAATGTCCGAAAAATGCTTTGGAAAAGAAAGAAGTAGAAAACATTCCATATTCATCTGCTGTTGGTAGTTTAATGCATGCACAGGTTTGTATAAGACCTGATATTGCATATGCTGTGGGAATGTTGGGAAGATACCAAAGCAATCCTGGAATAGAACATTGGAAGGCTGCTAAAAAGGTTATGAGATATTTACAAGGAACCAAGAATCATATGCTTACTTATAAGCATGTTGATTGTCTAAAAGTGGTTGGATATTCAGACTCAGATTTTGCGGGTTGTCATGACTCCAGAAGTCCACTTCAGGGTATGTCTTCATATTAGCAGGAGGTGCCATATCATGGAAAAGTACCAAACAGACAATCATTGCATCATCTACCATGGAGGCAGAGTTTATAGCATGCTTTGAAGCAACTTCACAGGCAAAATGGTTGAGGAGTTTCATCACAGGGCTTCAAGTTGTGGATTCAATATCTAAGCCATTAAGAATTTACTGTGATAATTTGGCAGCAGTTTTCTTTTCTAAGAATAACAAGAGTGGGAGCAAAAGCAAACATATTGACATAAAGTATCTTGCTGTCAGAGAGAGAGTTAAGGAACAAGAAGTCACTATAGAACATATAAGTACATCCTTTATGATTGCAGATCCCATGACAAAAGGGCTCTCAATAAAAATGTTTTTGAAACATGTAGAGAGCATGGGATTAATGAGCTCATTTTATGTTTGATTTAAGTATTGTATACAGTACTTGTTGTTGTCAAGAATAATATTTTTTTATTTGTGCACATAAAGTATTTGCTCCTAATCTATGATGTATAGACCCATAATGACTTATAGGAAGTCATTCATAAAGAGATATTTCACATATGAAAATTAATTTAGAGAGGTTAATACAATGTAATACATGGAAGGAAATGTTAATATAATAACATAACCGCCATGATTCATGTATTATATCTTTCTACTACAGTTTATGGTTTGAGTAGTTTTATTTGTGGCCATATTCGGTTTTGGTTACCCAGATAATTTTAAATGACTGTCACGTAAGCCAAGTGGGAGAATGAAAGCACACGTCTCCTTGTAGGAGACTTGAAGGTGGCTTACGTGCCACACCCTTTCAAATATATTATATATATTTATTTAATAGTTTTATATATATATATATATATATTAAAACTCTGGGTAATTAAAATAAAGATACTACTCATTTAAAACCCAATAGTTACATTCTTTGATGGAAGGAAGCAACACTTAGAAAACAGTGGATAAGGGTCTTGGCCTATCTATATATAAATGCCTGTGATTTTCCATCAGTCACAATTTTCATGCTCTAAAAAAAGGATAGGTTGAAAACCCCTACCCAATACTCTCCATATAGAAATCTGTGAGGGTTCACAATCCAGAAACAATTGGTTCCTACAAATACTTGATCAACGATGGCCAGAGGTTAGTGTTCTAACGATTCTTTTTATTATTAGATATTCTCCAAAATCTTACAGACATATCAAATACTTTTTTAATACATAAGTTGTATTAAATGTATTTTATTTTTATTGTAAATCTTCTTATCAGATTATTATATATCGTAAAAAAAATGTATAAAAGTATAACAAAAAATATTTTATGCATATTGTTATAGTTTTGTTTGGCCCCCAAAATAAATTCATGGCTCCGCCACTGCTCAACATGTTCGATATTTAGCAACTAGCTAGTCATGCATACTAATTGCGTACAAATATATATTATATGTATGTATATGTATACTTCTACATGCATTGCTCGATCGACATGATCCTTGGTGTGGTAAATATTTGGCGTTATACATTTAATGGTAACAGGAAATTAATCTCCTTGTTTTGCAGCACCAATCGATGTACAAAATGATCAAAATTACTAACAACCCGCAGTATCATGAGATTTACCACCAATGCAGGCTGCCATACGAAGAAGAACATGAAAAGCTTAATTCTAAAGAAGTGGTCGAGTCCAATATTCAATGGATCGGAGATTCTTCAATCTGTATTGACATTTCATGCACAACAAGGATTAATTAAGGGATTACACAAGATGCATGCATGCATGCAAGCAACCCAACATATATTTGTCGGATCGAAGTTTCTTCTGGTTGATTGATATTCCACCAGTTCTTGTGTTAAATTACATGCATGGATATTCATGAAAACTCTTGATATTTATGGAAATCAAGAAATATTTTAGCTAGCTTTCCTGCACTATTGAATGCTTAAATATATGTGTGATTAAATAGAAATGAAAAAAATAATAAATCATATATTGATTAGATTAATGTGTCATATAAAACTTTCACGTAGTATTTCTCATTTTCGTATTTACGTTTCAAAGACTTATTTTTATACATTTTTATGGGCCAATTATTATTGATCTAATGGGCCATTCTTGGCCCATCGGGCCGATGAGTCCACTGGAGCATGAGTACTTTGGACCCAAAACTCTTCTCTTTATTTTGCATATACAATACCTTTCCGATTATTGGCATTAGGACCCATTGAGCTATAATCAAGGATTCAAGATACAATCGTACGTTAACGTTGTGCCATATATGTCTTGTTTTTCATGAATCATAACGATTATATCTCAACCTGCATGTGCAGATTGTCGAGATCTGATGGTTTATGATGCTAATTATTGTCAATTTGGATAATTTAGCTTGCAAATTAAAAACATATATTATAACAGGTTTAATGCCAACACTTGGACGTGTGGCTATTGGCTCACCTCTCGGGAGGGTTCAAGAACTTTTTCTATATTTTGTAAATATGAGTAATACTATATACAGTCATTTTTATATATTATTTGTGTATTTTGTTGATGTGATTGATTGACTGTATTAATTTTTTTAATATATAATTAATTACATTAATAAAATATATAAAAAAATAAGTAAATTTGACTGGACGTAAAAAATTTTAAATTTTTCTTCGGACAGGCTGGTATTGTCGGACGTGGTCTAACATTCTAATACGTCTCACTTAGCATAAGGGACGAGGTGAAGAATTTTGTTCCAAGATCTGGGTAGTCTACCTGCCCCCTTAAATTGGGCACTTCTGCCAAAACCCAATCCAACCAACCATTTCACTACTGTCTGTATTCATACGTATTATTTCTACAAATGAATCTGATAAAAAATAAATTAATAAACAAATAAATTAATAATTAATAAACTTCCTGCGCGCAGTAGTACTACTGTATCTCCTGTGACCTTATCTTCATTTATTGTTCTTTATAGTCACGTCTTCCACCAACAGCCAACGGCTATCATGCATCTCCACTACGTTCCAATAAGTCTAATGCATGTATACCGTTGTAATTTTGTTTCTCTAGCTCTTGTGAATCTTCTTGAACACGGACATGGGACATGTTGTATATAATGCATGCCTTCAAATGCCGACATCAAGACCCAGCTTCCCTCTCTCTGGTATTAGTTTATCTGATTAATATGGAATATTAAAGCTGGTTTAAATGCAATACTACGAGTACTTTTGATTCTCTAATAATTTAAATTTTTGAGATAAATGATGTACTATAATTATGTTTGCCCGTCATTTTGGTTTCGAAGATCAGTTCATGATGAAACGTTATAAGAAAAATAGATTTTTGTGATTAATTTATTGCAACGAAAAAATTATTGATCATAAAAATCCATTATTCTTATAGTAAAATTTGTACGACAATTAATTAAATTAATTATTTCTAGAATATGGATCGATAAGATCATTAAGTCAATAATAACATCATGAATTCCTTAATTTTATGATTCAGTACAATGAGCTAGGATTAAATGATCCAATGATGAAAGAAGATCAGAGGTAGATCGATCATGCATGCATGCGGATAGGAAATGATAGAAGGAATGTGTCAGAGAAGAAATATACAATGAACTTGGAGCTTATAATTGGGAGAGCCAAATAGGCAAATGCACGTTTTAAAATTAGGAAAAGGGTGTCTGTCTCCACCCTCTTATAATATTAATCATGGCTAGCTAGCCTGTTTGGGTATGTTGGGACCTTGGTGGGGATATCCCACATGGTCCTTTTGCTAGCTAGATGCAGTTTGACCAAGTACATATATATATATTTTATTCTTCTTTTATTATGATATGCTTGGGAAAAATGGCTGTGTTGATCAGAGGCATGACCCTTGAGACACGAACACTTCTGTTAGCCGATCCTGCCTTGGGAGGCAACCTACCTCACCCACCTAATTAATTCTCATTTCTGCAACGAAAAAAAAAATATCAATGACGTTATTAATATTCACCTTAAATTTTGTTAGTTTCTATCATATATATTTAAATCGCTTTATATGTCAAGTACTACTCAGAGGCCAGGGATATATTGACTAATTTCGAAGTCTCAGTATCGATCTGGCTAATTAGTTTGAAGCTGCTAGACCCCGCGCGTCTATTGTCTTCTTTAATTTTCAGCAAGTGTGTGTGTATATATTGTGAGTGGATTTCAGCAAGCAGTATATGTGCGGGTGTGTGTGTGTATGTATGTCTTCAATTCAAAAATTGTAAAACTGGCCTGTAGATCAAACATGCATAGTAATGGACAGGAATCATCATCAGCTAGCTAGCTATTTGCCGCCCATGCAGAGCTAATTGATAACATATCTATATGCATATATGGTGGGTCGATTACTAATACTACATAATTTTTATTCACATGTTTGGATCATGATCAGCTTTATATAAGCTAAGGAGCTAAATCTGAACACCCAAAATGAAAGCTGAGGGTATCTGCCTATATATACTTGTTCGACGTTACATATATAGAAAAACAGATGATCAGAGAGCGAGAGTATATAAATTAATATAAAGATGTTTGTTTCCCTTTATTAGAAAAGAAGCTGTTACCATATCATTATAAAGTTAACGCAATAACAAGATAATGATGGGGGTAATTCACTGCAGGCACTGAGTGATTGTGCAGACCAGGTTGTCATTATACAGAGAAGCATGCATCAGATCATAAAGTCATAGAGTTTACATGCAATTTATATCAAACACTCTAGCTGTGTTGTAGATAACTAGATAAATAAGTTATGAGAAAAGATATTTAATTGCAATCGTGAATTGTCTTATAGTGGTTGAGTTATTGATCACAAACTATATATATATAGGTGTGATCTTATGGTCATGATCTTCAATCTTGTTTTTAGCATGATCAGAATTACCCTTAATTTACACCATATGAAAAGCAAATCTTTGGAGGTTTTTAGGGTATTAATTACTAAGTTGCATTGAAAGGTGATCTATCTTTCTTTTTCCTATTCTCCCACCCGGCCTCCCCTTCACCGGCCCAGTATTGCAAGAAAAGTTCCCTATATATATATACACAAGCACACTTTCATGAAGGAAAAAAAAAAACACATTTACCATATCATGGGAAAAAGAGTCTCTCATTGAAATAGGTTATACACTACAAGAAAAATGAATTTTTGTAATCAATATTTTGCAACTAAAAAGACTATTTTAGGCAAAAATGTACTGATCCGGCAAAAAAGTACTCACAAATAATCACTTTGGTTGCAAAATATTGATCATAAATACCTATTTTTCTTGTAGTGCTAGGAGGTCAATTAATCCTCATGGCCGATGACTAAATTGTTGAATTGTCGAAATCTATAAACCCATGATCTTATGTTTTCTTAGGCATATCATATACTGATCTAAGATCGATATATACTACTCTTTAAGATCTTAAATGTTGTCATTCCTATTCATACAGCATGTTGCATGATGTGGAATAATATGTATAGTATGCAGGTTCATGATGTGTCAATCACCCACTTAAATGGTAATCACTTGGATATGTCACATAACAGATATGACATAGGAAACTGATCATAAAATATAGAATAAAGAACATGAACAAGCTGCTACGGATTATAATATTTTGTTAATCCTTGTCATTAATTTGGCCACGTATGATCCATGCGTGAAGTACTTATAACTGTCCTCAAGAAATTGCCTAGGAAACAAAAGTGTCCTCAAGAAATTAAAGCCCGGGAGATTGATTGATCAACATTAACGTACCATACATTAATTAAAAGAGAACTCTTGGATACACTAATACTAATAATATTAGCTAGGAAGAACTGAACAGTATATCCTTTACAAGCCCATGGGACCCAGCACCATTTGAGCAGGCTGGCAACCTTTCACCAAACTAGAGTAATTCACATTGTTCACATTACTCGTGATCATTCCTGGGAAACCACCAACCTGCAGTGTCCTGTTCGCCCCGGCTTGTTCCAAAGTTTGCACTTGTTTCTTCAAGAACTTCACGTAATGTATAGCTTCATCTAACATGGAAGCCGTATCCATTTTCGTCCCTCCTGGAACTAGTCTCTGTAGAATCCTTATCCTCTCGCTTATCCGTTCCCTCCTGTGCCTGGCCGCCACGCTCTGTGGATCTTTAGAGATCTTCACGTTCCTGCGCTTAGGCGGCTTCACCGATTCTGGGTCTATGTGAATCGGTTGCATCGCTGCTATCCGAAAAATCATCTCTCTCATTGCTGCCATGGACGAGTTCTTCTTCTCACAAGAATTCCTGAGCGATGATGCATCAACGGAAGCATTCCTGAATCTCTCTGACACAACATGGGCTTGAAGAGGTGGTGTATTCAAGGGCTCTTGATCGATATTGGGATTCCCAATGAATGGTAGGGAGGAAGGTTGAATATTTATCAGCGTGGGTGGAGATAAATTATTAATTGGGGCGCTGTGGAATATGGGTGGTATGGTAGCAATGCTGCAGCTGGTGCTTCCACTGGAGAATTCGATTCCAGATGGGTACGTGGAAGCGTTATGGAAAGAGTCACAGAATTCAGGAAGCCTTTCTTCCATTTGCATCATCATTGTCATTACCTCCATGTGATCCCCTGTTGATGATTTTAGCATGTCAACATCCATTTTTTCTCGCACTCCCTTTTGTGCACCCCAAGAGAAGAGAGAGATGAAATAGAGGTATGGGGGAAGAGAGAGAGAGAGAGAGAGAGAGGAAGTACAGGAGTTTTAGGGTTTTATCAGTTATATACAGAGATGAGGAGCTGCAGGGTGGAAAGAATAAAATAGTGATAGAAAGTAGTGTAAGATTATCTCTGGAGCCGACCACCAATCTAGCAGGCTCCCCTGTAAGTGGAAGGGCTTTATATAGCAAGTTGCGATCAATATTATATATATCTTTGGAAACATTGGGAAAAATCTAAAACTTGTTGATGAGTGAATTTATGATCTCTGATAAGGACCGCCCATCATTGTGGGGCTACCTCTAAGTGTTGTCTCAACCATCTAATCTAAAGGTCAAAGCTGCATGCATGGGATAGGATATCAACGGCCGATTTTGAATTGGGCCCACAAATATATATTTATATATATTGGAGTTTCAGATCGAAGGATTGATTGAATGAAGATGCATGAACCACTTCCCTTCAAAGTGATGATATCTTTTGACTGAAAGTTAATTCATATTCGTTAGCTTTTGCTTTAAAAATTTTACTTTCTGATAAACAAATCGACCCTGCAACCCCACAGTCACATGACATTTGTCAGACCCACCGCCGACGCTAGCTACTTGTGCAAATGTGAGGAAACCGGTGCTCCTGCCGACCGGTGAGATATTCCGGTGTGTCAGTGTATGGCAATATGTATATATGTGTGTGTGTGTGAATAATGAAATGGGTTGTTAATAATCTCAAGAGATGAATAATTACGGTCTTAAAGCGAGTAATATAAACAAGACGTTCTGATTCAAGACTATGCTTTCATTTCTTGAGATCATAGTCTCATACTGATCTCGAAATTAGAAGGAATTTTATTTTTAGAACCTGTGCCAAAAATAAAAAGAAGTGGGTTGTCCGGGGACGTACGTACTACACAGCAAATATTATTCAAGCATTGGACCTACGTACCGACGATGATGATGCACGACTGTTTGATCACACTGCTCCATTGGCACGGTTCTCGAGGTGGATCACGAGGAGCTGGCGGTGATGCCGATTGCCGACCCCTCTCCAAGTATCAAAGTACTGTTGACTTCAGCCTTATATTCATGATTTTGCACTGCAAAGATTTCTTGCATACTTAAGGGTAAACAAAGTTTGCAAGATTCGTGAACCAGCTTTTGAGTCTTCGTGAAAGCGTATCAGTACTATCACTTTGAAGTAATTACGCTAATCAATGTGAGGCAAATAGAACAGTAGTCACGTGAACGGATGTGTACTCCATTTAGCTAGAGTACTGCTTTGTCCATTTTCAAGTCAAACGTAGAGAGAATTGAATTCATAGGGGTTAGCTCTAATTTAAAAAAAAAAAAAAAAGCATAAGACAATATTTAAGTACTCAAGGTATTTACTATTCTTCCAATTTCAGTACTTCAATCCTTTACTCTTCACAGAAATATCAGTTTTCCCTGAACTTAAGCTTGCTGCAACTGCACTGGCGCTATAACTGCAGGTAGCTGCTAAGTTGTTGTTATTATTATTATTATTTTAAAAAATAAATACTATGCTAGGTATTGTATCACAGCCAATTGCGACAAATACATTTTGAAGTGCACATGTAGGTTCTGAACATATAAGTTTCAAAAACTTGCCAGTATTTTAGTAAAATAATATATATCTTCTGAACATGAACATAATTAATGTTACCCTCTATCTGCTCAGGTATCCCTATGCAAAATGGAAACAAAACTAATATTATTTCATTTATAGAATCATATGTATAATAAACCAGGAAGCACAGGTAAGAGCTAGCTAGCTAGGTTTTCGATAATTGCAAAGCTGATCAGAGAGTGGTCCCACGATCATGACCAGTTCTTATATATATATATATATATATATATGTATGACTCTCTTATTCTTTGCATACATCATGACATTCATCAAAAGATCATCTTCACTCCAATGGTGAGTTTTTCTAATTTTTAGCTAAATTGCAGAAACAAACAGCGACACCAGAAATGGCCAACCTTTTCGGATTGTCTGGCTTTTGGTTTTCAATTTGCCATTAATTCCCTATCGATATCGACAAACTCGCTTTGGTTTGCATGATGCATGTATCATCAGATTAGCCAAAGGACCCTTACGCAACAGCTCGCAATGCACGCAAAAAAGAGGTAAGATTGATGGTACTGCGGAGTCTAAAAATTTTAACTCTAGGCCGGCCGGAACACTAACGTAGCAGCTGGTGCTCATTAAATTTAACTCTGCAAATTGTTAGGGTTGGACGTGGGCGGGCTTTCATCAAAACCAAAGCTCTAGAAATTAATTCTGGCAGCAACACGGGATGGATATTTAAAGTTTTACACGTCCATGCACACTGCATCTTCTTCTTTTTTATCGTCAGGAGAAGAGAAAGCAAGCATTTATACAGAAACGCGCGTTGTTCTTGTCTAGGTTCATATTAGTCACAATGTAGTGACTACATGTCGAGGTATAATTATTGTTATCCATATTCGCAATTTCTCGATGCATCTAATTGTCATGTCTAAGGGATTGGACAAAGTTAATTGAGATAAGGTCAGTTGGCGTTTTGTTTTTGAGATTTGCAATAATGATAAAGGCAGAGCTAAAACTTTGATGTTGTGGCCAGTCGGCCAAGTGGCCAACTAAGGGGAGGAATCTATGACAATTAAGAACAACCAAATTAAAGACTGGACCACAACAGTATGAAGTTTCGCCAATCGATCTGGAGCCATGATTGAGTCGTCTATCGCGGCCTCTGTGAGACTAGTTGTCGTCATCCATCTTGAATAAAAGTCGTGGCCGGCGATGATAAGCATGAAACGCATCCAATACCACACTCATGCATATATAAATATATATGACACTGACCTTGTCCCATGCAGTTTCGATTCGACGTTAGAGAATCTGAGCGCTGCACGGGCAAATCAATTACTCCAGCTCTCTAAAAATAAAGTTAAGATTACTACGATGCATGTCACCGCCCTCCCCACCCCCTAAAAAGAGGCTTCTAAAGCCCATTTTAATTATTCGGAGGCCAGGCTCTAGCTACTAGCTAGGGCCTTGAATGCCTCAGGTAGCCTTTATGATCATCAATATTCCAAGATTTCCAAAACCTTCTTCTGACTCAAATTAGTATCTGTCTATTTTTATCACTTTCTAAAGTCTTAAAGCTTCCGTTCAAATCCGACCAAAACACTTTCAACATATTTCCTTTGAATATATTGACATGGCCATACAAGAAGGAAACGACAAAGAGATCAGGGAAAGCTGGGAGTTGTTCTCACTGCAATGTTAAACCATGCAAGAATCTTTAAACAAGTGTGTACTGCCTTTGTGTCTCTTTCCTTTAACTCTTGTTGCAGTTTATTTCTTCATTTTTCTTTACCCTTTTACTCACAAATTAGCATAGAGAACGCACTTTCTACGTACCTCGTTAACGTAATTCATCTGTCAGATAATATATGGCTTGCAATGAAGTAACGGAAAATGTTAAACTTTCTAGAAAAATCTTAGAAATTAATTACGTGATTGGTGACACATTAGCAATTTAATATATTGGTTTGAATTTTTTCTTTAAATTTTAAACTCTTGATACATAAATTTGTAAAACTCTTATGCGCGTTCCTTCTTCGAACCTTTGTTTGCTTTTTGGCCTTATCTCATACGGCTCTCTACTCATTCAGATAGAGATGCTGCTCATTGACCAGCCTTTGATCCTAGAAAGCTCGAGCAGGAGGTGTTTGCGTGAGTAGGGAGATAGGTCGAAACTAGAGGCCGATTACCATATCCTCTTCCTCGATTTGCCTCTCGACTTTCTGGCGAGAATAGAGTTGAGTTTGGAAGAAAAGTAACTTGTGCGGCAATCTCATATACGGCTGAGGAAAATACTGGTCCAGCCATGCATAGAAGTAGTGGACCGGGAATTCAGCATAGCACTGACCTGGGCCCATTCTCACAGCTTGCTCATAATGCAAGTCCCACTTGTATATCGTATTTGGCCGAAGAAGAGATTTGTAAAATCTATACAATAGAAGTTATAATGCCTCTAGTATTACTCATATGTAGGACGTGCATGAAATAATTTTGATTACAATTAGGTTGTATCTGGACGTTAAACTAAGCTTTTTATAAATAGTACTGAGTTAAAATGATGAAGTAAATTTTGTAGGGTTTATGTAATATAAATTTAAATGTGTTTGGATGTTAAGGTTAATTTAATATTTTTTATAAAAAGTTAAAAGAAATTATAAATCTCACGTTTAAAAAAGTGTTGAATTGAAAAAATTTATAGAATTTTAAATTGAGATAAATTTAATGATATAAAAATTATTTATTTAAATATTAAATTTATTTTAAAATTAAACTGAATTGAATTTGTTTCAGTAGTATAAACTAACTATTCAACTTAGAAGTGGTATAAACTGAGAGAGTCAAGCTGACGTCGGCCCAATTTCATTTTCATTTGGGCTCAGACCCTTTACCCAAGCATTGAAAATGCTTTTTCAAAGCTGCAAAAATAGAATCGGCTAAAAATGTTTCCAGCCAAGTGTGGGCCCTCTGGGAACTCTATACATAATAATCAATAAGGTCTCAAAGAGGAAGTAGCGGCTCATAACTCTTTTGGGCTGTCAAACACCTACTTATTTAAACAGTCTGGGCCCATTTCGCATTGGAGGTTTCTTCACGTGAGGAAACGAAAGGATACACGAAGAACGAGGAAAGGTCGACTACGCGGTAACCTAATCAGTTTCCTCTTTATTTCTCTCTCTCTCTCTCTCTCTTGCTCGCACTGCTGCATGTGACATTGCGACTGACCGCTTTGTCTCCTCTCCTCCACACAGAGCTCACTGCCTCTTAAACCCCCGGTACTTCTCTCTTTTATCTCTCCCCATCTCTCTGGCTATCCATGGCGTACCCGGCTCTTCCCAAGCTTCTCCTCCTTTGCCTGCTCTTTTCTATAGTCATAAGTGTGGGTCCGTGTGCTCGGGCTCAGCTCGAGGGGACGAGCTTGAAGCTGATGACGGAGGCGATTGAATGGCCGACAACAATGTCATCACCGTACGACGAGTTTGACAACTTGGGCGAGGAGGGGGGAGAGGTGGATATAGAAGGTGGGTCGCTCGGGAGGCGTAGGTCTCTGTTGTGGCGGAGAGTAATGAGGTACTACATCTCGTACGGTGCGCTCACTGCCGACAGAATCCCGTGCCCACCTCGCTCAGGACGGTCCTACTACACCCACAACTGCTTCAAGGCAAGTGGCCCGGTCCACCCTTATACCAGAGGCTGCTCGAGTATCACTCGCTGTAGGAGATGAGAAAGCAAGAATATTTGTCTTTAAGTGTTTATTTGTTTGAGTTGTGTTAATGGGTAATGTGTGAGAACCGCTAGGGTGATGACGTGTTGTAACCCATATTGGCAGCGTTATTTTTGGGGTATTTAATTAGGCGAGAAATTTGTTGATGGGCATTGGTTTGATGCTGCATGAATGTATTGGTATTTTTCTCAGCGTGTAGAGAATTGCTTTGCTCATGAATGAATATTGTTAAGAAATAACCGCATTTTGTTGCTCTAATCACCATTTTTATAAAGGTTGAAGCGTTGAGTACAGGATCTGTACAGAGGCTTGAAAAATACGAGTGCTATGACGGGCTTTTATATAGGTTGATTTGATGGAAACTGAAAGTGTTGTTCATGAACTTTAGAAAAAGAAGATTACATGGGAATTCCGCAGTTTTTGTTTTGGATTGTGTTTGAATTTTCTCTGTTCTTGTTCTATAGTTGATAACTTGATGGTGGCCATTATCAGGTATCTCAATCCTTGATAAATCCACGTACAAGCCAAGCAGGAGGCCTTGATGAGGCTTTCCCAGTCCATGTTTTCTACTTGGATTCCTGCCTTTAGGATTACATGTTCTGTGCTCTTTAGTTTTTTATCCCGCAACTGTTCTATACCAATCTTGTAAGTTGTAAGCATCAGATCTCTGTAACAGGAGAGACCCAATTTGATAATTGACAATAAAAAAACAAGAAAAAAAAGTAGAGGCTTTTGATCATTGATGTTTATGAGATGGTTCAAAGATCTACGTCTTGCTGGAGTGGAATTTTGGAACTGTGAACTATTTGTTATTATGGTTGGTTCGGATGGATAGATTTGAGAATAGGATTTGGATTTTGAACTTCAAAATTCAAATTCAAAGTTCTTGTTTGGATCGTTTATCAAAATTTGGATTTGGATTCGCACTAAAACCAGACGAACTTTTTAAGTTTTTCAAAATCTTGGATTGAAATCATGGTTGATTCGAATTTCAAATCCAAATTAAATGGACCCGCACATGAACAGTAGAACACCTTTCATGTCTTGAGCACTTTTGATGAAGAATTATCCAAAGAAGTTCAGATTATCCTGATTCATTGTGTCTGTGTGAATGTTTAGTTAGGTATAAATGGTAGTGCTCTTAGTAATAGTCGTATTTTCAAAGTCATGACTACGGTCTTCATTTGGTTGCCATTTGGATAAGATAAATGGTAATGCATGCCTACGAAAATGCCGGAGAATGGAGTACTGGGTCTCAAGTCAGATCTCACCCCTAGGTTTTTTTAGCTTCTTACGTAATTGGGCTGGGCTTGGCTTTTAGCATTTTTGTGTGAATGAATCGGGTCTTATTACAAGAAAGTAACACCTTTTCCTTTTAATCCCAAATGGGTGGCAATTTGACGTCCTGCAAATTATTTTGCGAAAATTTTTTTTGTACGCTTGAATTTAGTCGAGATTTTGTTCTCTAATACTCGGTGCCAAAATATACTAATTTTATATTATTAAGACCTCGTTTGGATTCAGAGTGTTTCATCTCATCTCATCTCATCATTATAGCTTTATCAAATTATTCACATAAAATATAATAAACAATTCAATTTTTTCAAATCTCAAAATAATAATAATATTAAAAAGTAATATTTTATTCAACTTTCAACTTTTATCAAAAACTATCTCATCTCATCTATGAATCGAAAATATAAAATTCTATGATGAGACTGTTGCTACAAAAGGAATATACAAATTATTTGATCGTAGGAGGACATGACCTCCAAGATTTACATGATCTCTATTATTTTGCAAGATACGCTCCACCAACAATATCCCCCAAAAGTTCGTGGGCCTGGTTCTTAGATTAGAAAACCAACTGTCTTCATGAATTATCTTATAAAAAGCGGCTGTTTTTTATTTTTAGGGTATTTTTTGTTCATGGTGAGGGCGAAAAAGAAAAAAGAAAAAAAAAGAAAGAAGAAGAATGAATAGCAAGTTGAGCTTTGTGAAATGAATCGGGACAGAAAACTTGGTATAAGACTTCACGTACGTACTGGCCTAGCATTCCAAACTCCAAATTGGAAGTGATTAATTAATGGGATCATTACAATATTGGCGGCTCTAACTATAATTTCCTAATGGTCTTTGACTAACTTTCTACGACCTAAATATTCATCAAATATTAGGCACCAGCTTGAGAGCTTCCCGGAAACTACGTACGTATGTACATGCATGCTTAATTTGAACAATGAACTCGGACTAGTTTGAATTCTCTCTGATCTCTCTCCACCAGATATGGCTGCTGTGAATTTGGACCCGTGCCTAAAAATCCAACATGCGGCTGCATGCGCGCAACAATTTGATGATCACATCATTACGTACCGGTACGTTTTTCAGCTTCTATATTGAACACACATCCATCAAGCATAAAAAGATTCGAAAGGAAAGGAACCCAGCTGCATCAACGATCGACGGAGGAAATCTACTTTTAAGTGTGGGGTCCAGGTCATGAAATATTAAATCATTAAATTGGTGGGCCACGACGTCGACCCAAGCAAAACATCAGTAGAAATTAGAATAGAGCTGCCGAGCAATTTGAATGGGACCCGCGCACGCAAAGTTACAGAGGAGATGGACCCTGAAACGAGCGGTGACCAACTCTTGTTGCACCCACCACCAGTAAGAACAACATGCAGTTTGCTGTGGGGGTCTTCTTCTTTATTTGTAAACCGTAGGTTCATGCATTCGTTTTGGTGGCACGCATCATCTGTCGCTCGCTCACGTCCGCTTCGACGTGAACCGACAAATCCCATGACTATTTCGTCTCGTGTATGGGCATTAACCTGACGGCGATTGAGCCTGATTTTTTGGGTTTCAAGTAGTTCCAACTTGTATAAATATCATCTTATGGACGCTAATAATTTATACTTTATAGCATTATATATCTCAATACATATATAAATGAGCAATATTATTCATAATCTTAATTATCATCGTCATCCTATCATCATTTTATAATATTTTATTAAATAATTAAAAATTATTTATTATATTTTATTTATGAACTAATTATCTAATATTATATTATAAAATAATAAAGGATGAAAAAAATAAAATAATAAATAAATTTTTTCTATATACGTTATATATGGTACCGAGGCGTGATGACGTTGTTGCAGACATCATTTGTGAAAAAAGGTCGACAAGGATGGATGTATGCATTTATTTATATATATATTATATATTTATATGGTGCAAATCTACTTTTCTTGACGTTGAAATATAGGGTGATTTTTTCCTGTGGACAATTTTTTTTTGCATGTCTACATTAGTTATTACAGTTTCTATTATAAAAAGTTTATTTCTTCTCGATGTGTTGATGGGCTACTATTACTCATTATTAATAATTAAATAATTTCATCTTTCTTTTAATAATAAATTTAAAAATAGATCATGGATAATGACGATGTTATACATATATATATATAGCATTTTCCTAAAAGATATGCACTGTGAAGACGACATGACCATGTGATGCTATCTTGCTTTTATGTCTAAGCACACGATTACCGCCATTAAAATGAAAGAAAAATGTGATTAAAAACTAACGAATTAGGTTAAAAAAATGCCTTGTGAGATCTTATAAAAATAAATTAATCATAAACTGACGTAATTTAATGTAGTACATTGAAATAACGTAAAGTTATTTTTCTTATAAAGTATATCTAATATATCATATATAAGTTATGTCGGGCTTATATGAGTTTATTTTTATGAAATCTTTTTATTATTGTAACAATTCTTATCATTAATTAAAGTCCTAAACAATGAAAAACATATATATGAGTTAGGATTTCAAGAAAGCTGTAGCATTACTCTACACGATCTTTAATTAGTCATATCTAATTACAAATAAATTCTGAATCAATTTAATAAAACTACAATGAACACATGATAAATAACGAGGCAGGGCATTGCTAATATTATAATTAAATATTTCGACGGAGGCGTAAAATAACCTATGCAAAGCATTATATATATCCTTTTTCTTCTGATGAATCATGAGCAAATCACCTTTTTTCCAATTACTTTGTCTTTATTTGGATGGAGGCAAAGGGAGCTGTATGTATCGAACTGTAAATGTCATAAAGTGAACTTTCACGTGCAGTGGATAGTTAAAGCATGCACCGCATGAGGGCGCCGGCATAGCTTAAACATAAATTAGATCTTTTATTTACAACTTGATGGCCATTGCCAAAGCATTCTAGTGGTACTACTTGATTGTCAAGAGAAGATTGATATAAATCAATGCAGCCGTAACCACAAAGACCCAGAAAATTATTTGAAGCGGCAAATTCGAGACACATTCAGAGTACGTACCGATCAATGGGATATGCCTTAGATCCAGTGACTTGCAGCCAATAATATTGACTTTTCCCCAAAACTTTCATGCAAAGAAATGCTTGAGAAATGCTGAGCAAAAATAAGATATCCCATCACATGATTTTACGTAAGCTTTGTCCCGTATTTTAATGTTTAACGTAGCTTGAAAATAACCCACTGGTAAAGGTTGGCCCTTGTCTCCATCTTAAGTGATGCTAAATTGCAGACTGGCAGGTACAAGTGGGCTGCCTTTCAGCTAAAAATAAGGAGCAAGATATATAGTTGAGCACGTGAGGCGGGCTTTGGTGCTCGAACCTTTTAACTAAAAACGGCTGCGCGCTATAGATATGCATATTAATTCTGATTTTATGAACTCTGTGACTTAATGTAGGAAGCAAACACATGAGAGAAGTTGCATGCATGTGTCCCGAGGCCGAAAATAAGGCGCATGCAAACAGACATGATATTCATGATTATCAATGAAGAACGTAGTCACCACGTGGTTAGCTAGTGTTTGCAGACCAATAACGTGAACTCGATGCGCAGTCCCCTACTTTACTCATCTAATTAATCGTGTATAGAGTACTGCTGCATTGACATATGCTTCTTCACACTGGCAGCTAGCTTGCTGATGATATGTGTGACCAGCTAGCTAGCTAGCAGCAGCTCACAGATTGGGAAATCCGGGGTACTGCATGGGTTTTCATTTTCCTGTGTGCGTACGCATATATATGATGTAACTGTTTAAATTAAAATTAGATATAGCTCTTGATCTTCTTTTCCCAAAACAATAAATATATATATTTCTTTCGTGTAGATTAAAATATATCTTATTTAAAGGCTGAACATGATGACCTAGTTACTCACAATTCACATGACTAAGAGGGGCGTGATGGTATGAACATTCTGATATGTATAAATTGCAACCAAAATATTTCGTGATGAGTACTAATTCCTTATAAAATATGGATTTGGATGTGGTTTCCAACACATCCATTTTGTTGAGAATAAATGATAAACATTAATTTAGGTTGAAAGCGAGTATTGGGTCCAAAGTTTCTGGTGATCTGATCTATCAGCTTGTAGATCGAGAACAGTGATCGCCACCGGCCATGCCAACCGCAACAATTTTAGCCAGGCTTGTGTGGGTGTACGTACACTGTTTTATTTTCATTTATTTATATATACACATAAATAATGATCTACGCGTGCGCGCACAATATTAATCATAATATATATAAATAAACCCCATAAGCTGGGAATTCTTTTTTGAAATCAAAATCGTGAGTCAATGCCAATATTCTACACATGATACACGTATATATATATATATATATAAATATATATATATATATGTACGCCTTCGAAGGTCAACTTTGACCCACACAGAAAGCAAAGTTATGTATACGTACTACTACTGATCCTAGTCGTATTCATTAATATTTAATTAGCAGGTCCCCTATAAATATAAATATATATCTTCTGGTCACAATTAATATTAACATTCAGATCATCAAAATCAATATTAATATCGCTAGCTAGCTAGCTTCCTTTGGATCCATTTAATTAGAATATACAGAGGAATTAATAACAATATCGTTTCTATTTCTTGAAGCAACAAACAAGCTGACTAGGCCAGGCCCCCTTACACGTACCTTCTTTTGACAAAGAGTGTGAAAGATCAGTGGAGGAGTGGGGGGACAATTTAATTAATTGTTTGTGTATGTACCTATATATATATATTGACACGTTTTGCATGAAGGCCCCTAGCAGCTACCTTCTTTTTGTCATATATATACCAATTAACCTTGTGGCTCGTTTGACCTTTCTTATTATAATTTAATTATGACCACCCTGCATTAATCTCCTTATTTGATTAAATTCATCATGGTAATTACTTGCTTCATAATTGGAGCGAGCATTAATGTTATATAATAAGAGTTTTGCTACCCAATTGTCTACACCGCACGTCATCTCTATTTTAATTTTTTTATTCATGTTAAACTAATTAGATTAATTCTTCTATTCATCATCTCTACATACACTACATATTTATTAAAAGAAAAAAATAAAAATAAAATAAAAATATGTATTTAGTGTAGGAATGACGAGTATAATTTTTCGTTACATAAAAATCATATTGGTGCTTGGTGCAATTTTTATATATAAAATCTACATTAATATTTAGTATTTATTTTTTCAAATTATAAAAAATATTTTAGATATGAAATTGTAAGAAATTAATTCTCGTACTGTGTTGCCACTTAATTAAATGAGCAGGCAGGCACTTGCAATCAGCTGAACCGTCAATATTAGTAATCACTATTAATTACTTTATATATCTTTCTTCTGATTTCTCAAGCTATTAGTTATTACATGATGCTAACGAGTTTCACGTGGTTAATTAAGACTATATATTAGTTGTTTTTTGTTCCACTTTAATTCAAACGATGGATCTTCTGATCACCATCACGGCTATTAAAATTTAGAAGGGCCAATGTGTATGGTACTTATATTCATTAATATTAATACATTTGATAATTTGATAACATTAGTGGAGGTAAAAAGTTTTTTTGTCATTAATAGATTGTGACCAAAATTTCTCGAGTCTTGTTCATACTCGTGACAATTTAGTTAGATCCACTCATGGAGTAAAAGAAAACATAATCGACCCCATGATTCATATCACTAACTGATTGAGTCGGGTGTTGAAAAAAACAAACTAGATTAACTTTAAGAGAAATGATATTTACATTTTTAAGATATGCAGATCCAGCACAACTCCTTTGAAAAATATGGGTAAATTTATGATTCACATAAAAAATAAAAATAAAAATAAAAATTTTAAATGTTGTACCTCACTTTTTTTTTTTTAAATGTGTAGTACACACCCTAAAATTAGGGGTGGAAAATTGTATTTTTGGGTCGTATTCGTGTCGTGTCGTGCCAAGTCATGAACATTCGATTATAATAATAACAAATAACAAAAAACAAATAATAAATAAATACAAGCATAGGTTTAAAATTATAATCTCAACAATAAAAACTGTAGATGGCGTATTTCGTACGCTTTTGGGCCAAGCCCTCAACAACTCGGATCTTCAACCTATTCTTACGAATACAAGATAACTCATGCATCTAGCGACCGGGGTGGTAGCCGGGTGGGGCTTCTGATGCCTAAGTCAGTGAGAGCGTAAGAGAAAAAGCCATGGACTCCTGTTAATAGAGTTGTGAGAGAAAGAAGGGCCAACCCTCATTTTCAATAACTGTAGGCTGCTTTTATAACTACATCCAGGATCAAAGATCCATGACCTGGGATCGAGGGGAGGAGCGTCTCCTAGCAGACCTCATTTAATGTAACATGATTATCTGGTGAAACAATTAATACGGCATTATCTCCTAGTACTACTTTGGAGTCTCGTCCATTCCCTTTGGTGTGTTTCTCTTCCTTTCCACTAGTTTGGCTTCCAGCACTCCTTTTGTAACGTCCCATCCTAACCCGGCTAGGTTTCTTGGGTCTTCTAGGGTGGGGGGACCCTCCTGATACCTGGTCTGGACCCTTTTGGGCCTAATGCTTTGGGAAAAATCTCCCAAATAAAAATAATAAAAACATTAACATATTAAGAAATATCAATATTACAATTTAACAATAATAAAATTTTAATATTAAAATAAATTTTAAACTAATTAAAATAAATTAATTCCATGTTAAATAGGTTGAGGTGATTATAAATAGTGAGATATGCATCAGTTAAGGCAATTTTAATTCCGTTTGTGATACAACTCATGCATGACCGCATACCATAAAAGACCGCGTAAGTTTGAGTAAAGAAAAGATATCTCAAAAGGATCTTTCCCTTCCATAATTATCAAACACGTTTTGAAAGGAGTCGGTCTGCGTGGAGCTAAGAATATCTTGCTCGTCTACCACGTGCTTCTATTATGTCTATGTGTTTTAATATTAATATTATATTTTTGTAACCCTTGATTTTATTTATTTTTTAAAATAAAATTCTTATTCCTATGTATATATATACAAGAAACTTGCTTGCTTGTAGTCCAAGTTGGAGCAGAGTTCTTTTGGTGACTTAATACTGCATGTTCATGTTTCTTCCTTTCTCACAAAGAAAACCACACCAAGAAATCGCTTTGAGATCGCCGTCCATGGAGTGGGTTCGGGGTGAACCAGTGGGTCATGGAAGCTTTGCAACCGTGAATTTAGCCATACCCAGAAACGGTTCCACTCATGCTTCTCCGTTAATGGTCGTGAAATCTTCCGAATCTTCCTGCTCTGTGTCGCTAAAGAACGAGAAACAAGTGCTCGATCAGCTATCCACTTGCCCCCATGTAATTCGGTGTCTTGGAGAGGATCGCAGTGTCGAGAACGGCGAGGAGTTGTACAACCTGTTCTTGGAGTACGCATCTCATGGTAGTTTGGCCGACCAGCTCAAGAACCGCGGCGGCTCGTTACCCGAGTCCGATGTTAGGCGATACGTGAAGTCGGTACTCAAAGGGCTTCGTGATGTTCACGCGAGAGGATTCGTTCACTGCGACATAAAGCTTCAGAATATCCTAGTGTTCGGCAATGGAGCCATCAAAATCGCGGATTTTGGACTGGCAAGAAAAGCAGAGCAAGAACAGAGTGGTGAAGGAAACAGAACCGAGTTCAGAGGAACTCCCCTTTACATGTCGCCGGAATCAGTTAACGACAGCGAGTACGAATCGCCTGCGGATATTTGGGCTCTTGGGTGCGCGGTGGTGGAGATGCTCACTGGGAAGCCGGCGTGGAATTGTGGGCCCGAGTACAATATCTGCAAGCTTCTGATTCGAATTGGGGTTGGTGACGAAGTACCGCAAGTCCCAAAGGAATTGTCTTTCGAGGGGAAAGATTTTCTCGGGAAGTGTTTCGTTAAAGATCCGAGAAAGCGATGGACGGCTGAGATGCTCCTGGACCATCCCTTCGTTGCTGCTGATGATAATAACGATCATGACGCTATTCCATTGGAGGACAGAGATGAATCGAAGACGTCTTCGTCACCCAGAAGTCCTTTCGATTTTCCAGAATGGGTGTCGGTGCAGTCTTCGGTTGTGGTTTCGCCGGAGTCGTCACCGAATTCTGGTAAAGTGGTTGAGTGGGAGGTGATGAATTCAGGGGTCGGTTCGTCGACTTTGTCAGGTTTTTGTTCTCCGATGGATCGGCTCCGGCAGCTAGTGGCTGATGAGTCACCCAATTGGAATTTCTCGGAGACTTGGTTGACGGTGAGGTGACCGGAATTGGATAATTTTGAGCAGAGTAGAGGGATGGAGGTGTGGGAAGTCAATTTTGGGCAAGATTTTCATCACATCTGACGGTTATGATTAGATGCTGTTCTTTTTTATTGTAAATACTTTGAACAAAAAGAGAATCCATTTGAACAGTGACTTGACTTGATTGAATGATTCTGATTGGTTACTCCGATTACGGAGTGTAAATAGCAAACAAATTATTCATCAGGCTCAAATTTTGGAAAAAAATTGTGATATTTTTTATTTGTTGGTCATAAAGAGAATTATATTGGGATTAGTAAAGATGGGCAAGTGGTGGCTCAAGTGGTTCTTTGAATGTTTGGCAAAAGACATTAGGCTTCCTAATAGGAGGGAGGTGGCCAACAACCCCAAGCAATTTGTGGGTGCAATTGGCAGATGAAATTGATGTTATTTTGAAAATATTTTTCTTTTAAAAGAATACTTTTTGATATATAGATATATGTATGTATATGCAATTTGGGTTGAGGTTTCTGGTTGTTTTTGGTAGATTATCCTCCACCCACCATTTATTCTTTGAGAGATGTCTTGTGCTTCAGTACCGGCTTCGTTTAATTTATGCGGTTTGGAGTGGAAGACGGACTAACACATAAGCGAATAAAGCAATTTTGCAGTCTTAACAAGTTGTTTTGGATCCTTCTAAGTTTTCTGACTTTGGCATACCTCTACATTTATTTCCAAGCAAATAATAGTCTTATTAAATCGGTTTAATATTCTTCCTTTTTATAATATATATATATATATATATATATATAAATCGAACCTCCTAAAACCCCCCATGTCCCTGTCCTCAATCCCTTCCTTCTTCTCCAAGCAGTGTGTAGCAGGGGGGGGTGGTTGTTTTATTCTAAGGGGAGTAGAGCAGAGCAGACCGTAGCTTTTGACTTGTGTTATTCTTGTATAAAGTGTAAACACAGGTGAATTAAATTATCCCCAGAATATTTTACTTGGATTCTGACAACGCAAATGAGTTCATATGCGCATATGAACAAATACCTGAGGATTATATACTTTATTATGGTGATTAGATTACCATTGAGGCATTGAGTTGACGCTTCCATTTGGTATTTTGTTGGGTAGGATCAAGTTTGTCTTACAAGTTATACCAAATCATTGGAGTAGAGTTTCGGTAAGTAGAAACAAGACACAATTCGGTGAACCGAAACATCTAAAGCAGATCAGAAAACAAAAACGACTCTTTAGACCCATGTGAGAAATAGCTGCTAGAAGGATTAAACGGAAAAATCTGGTTACATGTATGGTTACATGTATAATTACGCATTAATATGTATACCAAACTAATATAATTAATCAAAAAGTAAATTTTATTAAAAACAATACTAATTTAAATTTTGAATATAAAAAAATTAATATTATTATATAAATTAATACGTAACTTTACTTACACATAGTAAAATTTTTAAAATATTATTTTTTTTAATATTATTATCATTTTTAAATTTGAAAAAATTAAATTATAATTTGAAAAAATTTAATTATTTATTATATTTTATGTAAAATTTTAAAAAAATTATAATGATAAAATAAGATAAAACTCTTTTAAAATTCAAACGGATGCATAATGCCACTCCGTAAAATGGTGCTCTTGCATTTTAGATGTCATGGTTTTTTTTAATCAATTTGCCTCTTTTACGTCCTTTTTCCACTTTTATGGACAGGAAACTAGTTCAGATACTTCAACAGAGATTGCTCAGCGTTCTAGACATCCTGCTGAACCGAAAAGAAAAGATGGGTTGGAAATGTAAATGATTGACATTGATTAGTACTTTTGTCACATCAGGTTTACATGTTCCTAATCATATTGTTAAACAATTACGGTCATGAGAGTAGTGATAGGGTAACAACCCGTTCACAACTGCAGGTTTGGTCACTTGCATCCAGTGGCGTGATCGAAGGTTTGGTTCCCCAGGTACTCTCGTTAACTGCAGAATCTTGTTACTGTATCAGTGCTGTGTCTGAATATATTCTTGCCTAACTTTACACAGCATGGGAATCCATGTTTTGGGCTGAAATACAAAGTTGTCATGGAATATTTGCTGAAAATGTGTGCTTGTTTCAAGCTTCTGTCGCTCCTGGCGTTGCGGATGGAGGCCAGCAATAGATTAAAGCTTGAAAAAGAGTTGGCCAAGATTCAGCCAATGCTAGATTTGGCCGCATCTTGGAAGAGGCAGGTATGAACAAGCAAGCAAAGTTTATATTAACAAAAGAACAGATCATTGTTCCTCAATCCAATGAACATATGTGATTTAAACATGAATACGTGCTGTCTATTTGAAGCTTCTGCCACTTAATTGGATTATTATTTTTTTATTATTATTATTTTTTTTTATGGCAAACGTTATTGGAATAATTAATCCATCTTACCTTCCTTAACTGCAATTCTAACCTGCTTCATGCAATCCATCGTATCATCTTTACTGCAACTCCCCAACAGGTGCCCCGTTGAGCCATAGAAAATTAATAAGTCATACAATTTTGCACTTACACTCACCTGCTTACCATTTATTTTTGATAACCAAATTGTTAAAGATTTAACCATTGATCCGAAAATCTTTGAATTACCTGCTTACCATTTATAATGTTAAAGTTGCAGTCATTTCTCAAGGAAGCAATTATAATTTCAATAGTTGAATATAACTTATCAAAAAAAATATTTCAATAGTTGAATATATATATACGCACATACACACACACACATATATATATGTAATACCTTGTATGGGTCGGGTTCAATCTCCTCGTGTGGTCAGGAAGCATTTGCTTAAGTTGTTTGATGCATTTTTCCCTGATTTTCTTCAGTGGCGGTAAATCTTCTCTTGGTTTATCTGCAAGAAATAAAACTTGAGGTTAGACATTGTTCACACACTAAGCAAACTGAATAATCAGTCACAAGCTGCATCTAAGGTTGACGTAGCTGGTAGCTGATAATGCTGACCACCCAGTCCTCGTCCTCCAGAAACAATGCTGTGACCACAAACTTTACTCTCAGTAAGGTTTCAGAGATTTCAAAAATAAAGTGACAAACATAGTTTTTAGCCGGATAGAAAGTGCGATAACAGCATCCCCAATAAGTCTAGAAAATTGTACCAATAGGCGCACACACAGAAGAGATTATGGGTAAAAACAAATTGAGAAAAGGATAAGTGCTCAAAAACTATTCCGAAGCATCCACCTGAGCTTCCAGGCCAGTAACATTTTAGAAGCACATCAACAGGCTGTGGCACCACATATGCTCTCTTAGATTCATTGAAAGGGTGACATCATATGATTCTTTCTCCTACCTGCATATTAAAAGTAGACAAAACAAAGAAACCTGTCTGCTTACACAATTCCACGTAGTGAGTGAACTGTAAAATCAAAAGGGAAAGCAATTAATGGATACATTTGTGGAAAAAAAAGTTACAAATAATAGTATGTAGAATAATCAATGGCTTGGAGACTCTGACCATCTTACTGGACACTTAAATAAGCCTCTTTTTTTTTTTTTGATAAGTAAACGGTAGTATTAATGATAAAAGACAGGGTCCAAGTACACAAGAAGGTATACAGGTGGAGCACCTATCTAGTTTGAATTATTAGAAACAAGAAAATCATGAAAACTTAGGCCATTAAAGTCTACTGCTATGGCCCAAAGGCAAAAAGTACGGAAAATTAAAGACCGAAGCTCCTCTAAAGACCGCTCCTTATCTTCAAACGTCCGCTCATTACGTTCACGCCATAAGCACCACTTAAATAAGCCTTAATCCATATTACATGGAAATGGCTAGATGTAGCTTCTATATAAGGTCAACTGAAATGATTCACCATCTAATATGACTTTACAGTGGGATTAAATCCTACCGCAATCCTCTTCCATCCAAGATTGGACTGGCTGTCTAAAACTAAAGGTGTTAATCATGACACCAGAGTCCTCGGGATTAAATTTTGCTTTGACTGGCCAATTCCAAAAGGGAAAAATCAGAGGAACTCTATGACCTTCAATCCCAGTTTGAAGATAGCGCAGCCACAGAACATGGTCATTACCTGTCCCCAGATATACCAGATCCTTCATTTGGCAGCCCATTTGTTTTGGTTATCCAGGATACATGTAGATCTCCTGAACCACTTCCCGTGCAGTTCTATCATGATTTTCCCTCACCCAAGTACTTAGGAGACACTACCAGTCATGTTATTGAGGGAAAAAGGAACTCACAATCTACTACATACATCTGAAGAAGAGCTTGCTGGTTGAGACTTTTCTTGTCTTTGGTTCCTCTATATGTTTTCTAACTTGTATGGAATTAGAGAATATTGTAGAAAACTAGAAATTCTAATTAGAACTAAAAAATAAATTTTTTTTAAAAAAAAAAAAGAGAGACAAAAATAAGTAAAGAATGATGCATCTATATGTAAAGGCTTCATAAAGGAAAATGCAGCCTGACACGGTAAAAAGATAAAATATAGAATCAGGTGCCTTCAGAACAACTAAGCTAGATGTGGTTATTTTTCACACCATATAAAAGAATCATATTGAAAAGGAAGATGAAAAAGATGCCCTCTTCTTCTTGTACTCCATTCTCCTACTCCTATGCATTATGCGCAAGCCAAAATCCACAAGTTGACAAGGTGATAAGAAAATATTGTCCGCTTGTGTAATCCTAATTTTAGATCATATGAATCTTGATAGGACATACATACAAACATACATAAATATACATATGCTGATGAGAAAGAAAACTTCTATTTACCAAATTGACAAGATACCTTTGGCGGCAGTTCATTTTCCTGTCATTATGTCTACTAGGGGATAACCTTCTTTCCAATACAACCTGTAGAACTGCTTTTTACATGGAATAGAGACCTAAAAATAAATGAAGAACGTCAGCTGAAGAAAATAAAATGAAATCTTGAGATTTGTTGACAGCATGAGCAAACCTTTGAAACATCTTCAGAAAGTTTGATGCGTGGCTGATTATGTATCTCAACGAGCTTGAAAACACAACCTAAAGCAGCTTGAGCATAGCTCGTAACCAGATTGGTTCCAATTCCAAATGCATCAACCTCATGACCCTGCATGGGACAAGCAAATTTAATTAGAAATTTGATCAAACTTAAAACTCGGTATCATATCACAATTTATTTTTTTGGTAAGTGTCATGAAATTTCTTTGTCATATTACCTTTATGAGAAAGAAAACGTAAATCAGATGTAGACAGATGAAACATTAGGGGGAGAAACTATCCCAAGAGAGAAAGATATGAGAAAAAAATGTTACAAGGTACTATTTTCAGTATGTGACATTAACTTGAGCAAGTTACGGCTAGTCAAGAATGTATGTGTCGTATGTAGGATTACTGTTGTGTTATGGAGCTTGATTGGTTTTGTGCACTGGAAAAGGTGTAGATGGATTGTTCGCTCGACTGTCGCTTGAGCGAAGCTCAGGCAATGAGTTCGCTCAAGGCGCGCTCGATAGTTGGCTCGAGCAAAACTTGGACAGAAAGTTCGCTTGAGGCTTGCTTGACAGTCCGCTCGAGCCAATGTTGGATTGGATGTTCGCTCGCGGCATGCTCAACACCTACTCAAGTGAAGAACCCTGTTTTGCCATATTAGGGTTTCCGGTGCCATTTTCCATATATATGTAATGTTTTGTTCAGAAAGGTATAATATTGAGAGAACTGTGAGAGGCAAAAGGTGTAGAGCACTCTTGAGAGAAAGAGAGAGTTAAGATTGTGTGAGTAGAGGAAAGCTCTTGTAACTCACTGAATCTTGCAATCTCCTCTAGAATAAAATCCTTTGCATCTCAGTAGACGTAGTCATGTTGCCGAACCACGTTAATTATGTGTTGTGTGTGTGCGCGCACTTAATTCCCGTGTTTTCGCATTTATTTCACTATCTGCCTTGTTATCGTTGTGTGTGGGTGTGGTGTTTTTCACAACAACTACCAGGTCACTAACTGCTCAAACGAAGTCATGGAGACGTTTTGAAATGTCTAGAAAAGACAAATTTGTTGGGTAACTAGAGTCTTGGTTTTATAGGAGATTGAAACCATAATAGTTCACTAAAACGAGATAATGGGAAAATGAGAGCATCCCAGAAAACCACGGCCATGTACAACTATATTAAAATGAGATCACCACAGGAAGCCTGCCAGCTGAATGAAATAACTGCAATGCAACTATCCGTCAAAAGAGGTTTCTGTTGCATAGTACCATTAATATTTTCATACGGTCATCCTACTTGAAGCAAATACTTGTTGAATACTTAGCTTAGACAAACTATCTTAAGGTTTTAATTGCATCTACATAGAATTGAGGCAACTACCAATATAATTTACAGTAAATTTGGTTTGAAATCATTATCTGCTTGTTTAAAGCATCTAAAGTTTCCTCATTGAGGTCATTGCTAGCTGTGATACTCATCTTTCCAAAACTTGGCACTTCAAATTCCTTCTTGATAGCCAAAAAAAAAAAAAACTTCTGGGCCCCACAAGACAAATATGCTAGGTCACCAGAGTCCAACCTAATCCCTACTGCTTTGTGCCTGTGCATCACATCTTCTAAATTCAGCACTTGAGATATAAATATTGTCCTATATGCACGGATCAAATGATGGAAGAACATGTCTTGTAGATTTTGCGCACATAAGTAAATCAAAAACCTTTCAGACGTACTCCAAATCAAAAGGTGATAAAGCAACTGCACAAAAGTTTGGGATGCCACTCCTGATGACCTGTACAATGAATGTCAATGACATGCCATCAAACAATTATGTATATATTCCAAAATTAAGTATGACTATAAAAGAGTGAGAATTGTAATATGGTTACAGTCTCAACATAGGAAAAAGATAAAGAAGAGAAAGAAAATATAGGATAAACCGATATAAAATATAGGACACATCAATATTCATCCAGAAGGAAAGGTACAAACATGAACTTCATGAACATGGCACTTGCGTCGACACAATTGTGACATTCAGAAGTTCAATGCTAGGATTTATTAAGTTTTTAGCAAAACCAGAAAGAAACCTAACTATAAATGATAAAATGGTCGTGGATGCATGACTTGGTCAAGCATTAAGCTTTCACACATCACAGTCATCAGACTCTGTGTAGGACACAATCATTTCAAGATCACCTTAAAAAGCCAACTAGCTAGATACGAAACACAAACACGTTAATTAATTACCAAGTTTTAAGCTGGCTTTTTCTTCTCTCTTAAAACCAAATGCATGGTCCAAATCTTGGAACAGAAACTGACCAGCTTGAGGACCCAAATTCAATCCAGCCAAAGTATAATGTGTGTGTGTGTGTGTGTGTGTGTGTGTGTGTGTGTGTGTGTGTGTGTGTGTGAGAGAGAGAGAGAGAGAGAGAGAGAGAGAGAGGTTATAGTTTGTATATTGAGTATCATCTACAGCACACAAACTTTTAAAAGCAAATGCTAAAACATGATAAGGAAACAAACTAGTTCTTGATATAGAAACCAACACTGGTTAATAAACAAAGAAAGATAAGTAGGTCTCATTATTTAAACATTCTCAGGTAATTTGCAAAATTTTCACTTACATCATATGTGTCAACAAGAGCTAAAAAGTTATTAGGGAATGCCAAGGCATATGACGTGAATGCAGTTAGCTCACTTTGATTGATTTCACTAAAAACACCACATAATGAATTTGACCACGGCAAAGAATGCATGGATGTTAGTATCATCATGATTTTTATGAATTCCAAGGCAAAAAACCCAAATATATCCATTCAAACCTATTCATCTCAAGAAACATATATTTTACTGACGAGAAAAAGAATTTTTTAGAAAAAAATTATAATCCAAAACAAAACGTTACGTTACAACTCATTGTTGGGTTTGGTTTCATATATCCAATTTTTGCCACACAACTCTATCAAGGGTCACATGCACACTATTCAATCATATCTCACCGGTGTTTTCTCACCACCTCGTGTTAAAAACAAGAAAAATTCTACTCATCATCCCCGCACACCACACACCACACATAATTTTTTATTTTTTATTTTTTTCTCTTACTAAATGTGTGGTGTCTAGATAATGAGTAGAAGAATTTAACTTAGTTCTCTTGTAAAATACATGAAGAACACATGAACACATATTCCAAAACCCCATAATAAACCTGAAAACAATACCTGAATTTTTCTGAACCATGTCTGAACTAGACTAACAAAATCCTAACAGACACTAGAGCCAGCACTGCTTTGAGTGATTTATCTATGATTTCATCAGGGCTCTGCAAATCATTGAATAAATAAGATAAAGAATCGCTTTGTGCACAAAGTAAGAGATAGTCAAGAGCAAAGCAGACGTAATTCACAGAGCATAAACATTTTATAATCGACTTCATGTGCAGTAAATTTGCTCTTTGCAAATGCCATACAAAGATGAAATGAAATCCCCTACAAGAAACACAAACCATAAATGAGCTAATGAAGGACTGGGAACGCATTCCATAAAGCGGTATTCCAAATAACCTCCCAGCTGCAATATTGCTGTCAACACAACATGGTAACATAGAGAAGCCATGTCCAGTGGCAGATCTACATATGCACAAACCCCCCCCCCCCCCCCCCCCCCCCCGAAAAATTTTTCAAAATTCAAAATACAATTAACATCACAACCTGACCTAGAAACTTTTAGAATTACGAGCACAATGTTCTTCTTTCTCCTTCGATTTTTGAATGATGTAGAACCTTATCAAAACAAGGCCCTCCAAACCCACCACCCCTGGGGAGCAGACCCTGGATACACGGCCCCACTCAACAGAACTGTGTATCAGGTAACCCAAGGGAACTAATAGAGTTGAATCAAAACCATGATATCCGAGTTACAGCTCATCTCCACCCGCCTTTTGTATTTTTCTTTATTTTCTTTTCTGATTAATAAAAAAAGGCAAAACAACTTTCAGCACACTGCTCATTACATATTAATAAAATTTACAAGATATAAGATTGGAAAAGCTGACTTATATGTATTATGACCGTTAATACGTGTCAATAATAACAGTTGTTCTGATTTTTGAGATAGCCATATGGGGAACCTCTCTTGAACTAGACTAAGAATTCATTACAAACAGTAAACTCAACATTCTTCTAAACCAGCAAAGATTGTATATTCACCACCAAACGAGTTCTTTCGAAAATATAAATCAAACCTAAAAAAATATATGGGAATTAGACAAACGGAAACTTCTTAAACAAATAGACAGCATGTTTAACCTCTTAAAATATAGCTACACCAGAAGGAAGCAACAGAGTTTGTGGCTTAGCGACGAAGTATATGAGATGCTATTAGGAATGTAACCGCCTTTGACACTGACAGTTACCGATCAAACACCATGGTTCGCTTTTGATATTAGACTAAGACACGTCACATTATTAGTAGGAAACGCGAAATTCTTTATTGCATGGTTCATAATGATCAAATCCCCACTCATTAATGCGAAATAAACTTGGATTATGCGCATATCAGCCAATCAATACAAGCTTCATTAACGCGTAATTGAAAAATAATGGGTTTGGTATTAATGGAACATAGTTTAAGAAATTGTTCATCATTGTCTGCAATTAGCATAGCTCAAATAAACAAACTAACGACGTTCTGAGAACCAACGAATTTCACTTCAAGATAATGAAATATGTTACTTTCCAATTTTCATGGGAACCAAACAGAGAAAAGTTTGGGAAAAAAAAGGACGAAGAGAAATAAACTAACGAAGATAAGGAAGAACGTGAAACTCACACTGCTCGTTCGTTGTGTTTGCCAGCTTTCCACTAAGAGTAAGCCATGTGAACTGGTAGAGGTCCCTGCGGAGAGGCGCAACCATGGGGTTGGCGGGCCCATCCAGTAGCGGGACCCGACCCGAGTGTTCCACATTCGAACCGTATTCCGCCTCCATGCTTTGTGAATGCGAAAGTAAGCGACGCAAAGAGAAGAGCGACAGGGTAGAGAGAGAGAGGGAGGGAAGGCGGGCGGGAGGGAGGGGGAGGGTATCGTAGACGAAGAGAGGCAAAAAAAAGTTTCACAACCTACACACATTACACTTTATTTAATTTTTACCATTTTTTTTTTCTCTAATATTTAATACATGGATAATGGATAAAAAATTCAATTAATTTAAAAAAATAAACTCAAAAGAAAGATTTAAAAAAATTTTAGGTATTGTAGACGAAGAGAGAGACAAAAAAAGTTACACAACTTCTTATTATTCCCCCAATCTCCACACGTTACACTTTATTTAATTTTTACCATTTTTTTATCAAATATTTAATATATGAATAATGAATAAAAAATTTAAGAATAAACTCAAAAAAAAAATTAAATTTAAAAAAATTAAATTTTTAAAAAAATATATAGTATGTGAAAATTGGGGAGGTTGAGTACCATTTCTCAAGAGACAAACAAGGAGAGGCAACAAAAAGACTAGAGAGGGTTGAGATCGTTCAACAATAACTCTTTATTTTTAATCTTTTTATTTTTAAACAGAGGAGGTGGGTTATCCATTTTATGATAAGAGTAATACTACATATAGTCGTAGAATGTATAAACGTCTCGTAATTCTATATTTTCAGTTGTGATTGTGTAAACGTCATGTAATCTCTTTAAAAAAATTTAATTATTACAAGACCCACATGAAAAAAACTAACTTTTTTAATCGTAGACTCCTCTTTTTTAAAAGGATTGCACGACATTTATCCACTTCAAAACTATACGTAACATTACTATCCCAAACACCCACCAGACTGGAAAGCTTTTATAAGGATTACAAACAAATAATTTAATACAGAAATATTTCTTTTTCTTCATTAACCATGTGACAGAGAGATTCAATAAGAGTTACAAAAGTAATTTAATGCAGTAATTAACCTTATGATAATCGTTTATATGACATGATCCTGTAAAAAATTATAAAAAGTTAAAAAATAGATATTTAATTTCAAACGTCTCTCATGACAGAGAATCACAAATGTCATCGCATTGCTCTCAGTTAGAAAGAGTTTCAATGGTAATAAGAATTACAGAAGTATTTTAACGTCCTTATTAAATTCATTTTTCTTTATTTGTCATGTTGTGTTGTTTCGCATTCTAGGTTTGTTTTTTGAATTTCTGGTAAGTAATTCTGGCCTTATATTATTGTCATTAGTGTTCTTCGTGTCCGAATACTATTTCTGCTCAAGGACAATCATACATCACTAATCATATTACAACTCAATTGCTACTACATATTAATATATTAATAATTTTCATTTTAATTCAAAATTTCTGTACTTATAACAGTAAAAAATAAATAAAATAATAATTTTTTTTTTTATATTTAGTTATAAACAAATTATTGTATTTCCATTGCTAAAGTCGAAAGCATTTTGAGTTGAGTCGAAAGAATTTTGGTCCATTAAGTCTCTCAACATCTAACTCATTGATCCGATCCAAACGTCGGCTTGATCCGACAACAAGTATAATATTTTCCGGTCTGCCTTTTCTCCCCACAGTTTGAGTACGTATCCCTAACAGGCTAACTCAATGGTCTAACCTTTGGAAGGGACCACCGTAGGATCCATGTCAACATCATCATACGTCATATACTCATCATGTATCAATATCTTTGTAACTATTTATCAAACCAAATAGCTAAGGACCCATGAAGAATCATTAGAGGTTTTAAAGAATTGAGTGTTTCAACGATACTAAAGAGTGACAATATTTTGACAATCCTATGATTCTATGAAGCTCGACAATTAAAATGTTTAATTATTGATCATGACTATTTTTAGGTACTAGACTTGGTTTTCAAAACGGGCAAACTTAATGCTCGACAATTAGAGGTTTTGTGCAGGGTGGGATTCGAGAAAGGAAGTAAGGTAGGTACTAGTAGGGAGACGAGTAAACGTGGCAATGAAGTAAAGGTGCACGAGAGTAGAATGTGTTCCTACACTTAAAACCCCAAATATTGTGTCACGTCACCCAAAGAGTGAAGGACGAGGTTGTGAGTTCTAATCTCACTTAGATGATGTTCTTTCTCCCATGGGATTCTGTCAAGGCTATGAAACATAGAACTGAACGAGGAAGTCCAGTTCTGGTCTGGTTCGGTTTCGAATACAGGAGAGCATTGTTATTAATGTGTAAGGAGAATGCCAGAAACAGTAATCAACCAAGGCAAATGATCAATTCTGTCAATAGTGACACCAACATTAATAACATTCATTATACCAACTCACAATACTAATTAACCTCATCACAACATTAAAACAGCGAAAGTAAATAATTTTGCCAAAAAGCAACCATAGGAAGATCAAAAATTTAGTTTCATTCCAGCAGAGATAACATAATAACCAACAAAGCATCCTTAACATTAAACGTTTCCATTTTTTAGAGTCAAAATTTCCCAACTTTCCATGGCTGAGGTTCATCCATGAAGCTGCTTATTGAGAAAACTGCTGCTCACTATGCCCATGCATGTAAGCCAGATTGTGAAAGTACATAAACAGAAGCACAGGACATTGGGTTCCAAACCTCATCCCCTATGGTAGAAGGATTCCCTGGCATGTCACCCGTCCACAGAACAATTGAAGTTTTTGAGGAAAAGCTACTACAAAAAACTGTCGAGTAAAACGACAGAAAGGGATAATTTCTATGGAGATACTCAAAAATGTGATCCTAAGGGCAGGAAAGCACTTTTATGGTTTCATCGAAAGTCTGGAAAAGGAGCCCGGAAACTAATTACCTCCGTCCCTAACAGCCAGGGCCCTCAGCTTGCAAATAGGACAGGAGTTCTTCTGCACTAGCCACTGTTTTATACAGTCCAAGTGAAAGGCATGCCCACAGTCCAGCTTCCCGAGATCATCTCCATTAACATATTCCTCCTGCACAATGTTTTCAAAAGTGGATGGATGAAAATAACAGCTAAAAGCCTAAAACAAAGAAACTATAACTAAGGTAGAGTGAACAGCTGCCTAATAACAGAAAAGGAAAGGAAAACTCTGATATGTAAATTTACAAATCAAGTTTTGATATCTACTTCATGGACAGCACTGTCTAATGGTTTTCTACATTGCAGCAGACTTTGGAAGGAAGAGAAATAGGAAGGCTTTTACCTGACAAATGCAGCATGATTCATTCTCTGCTGGAGATCCTAACGTGAGTGAGTTATATGTCTGCTGCCTCAAATTTGCCTCAATAGCTTCTTCACTCAGTCCAGTGGACACACTCCCAATGTGCTCTTCCAGATCAAGTAATTCCTAGAGCACAATATTGTAATTCTCAAACAGTTTTTTCAAAACGAATGACCAGAATTAAATGGTGGGCAAAATACTTTACATTAACATACATCTAGGCTAGTAAGTACTAAGTAGGAAGTACTATTCTTGTAAAGAACGTGAAAGAAAGCACTTAAAAATGTTAAGCATGCAACATCCTGATATGTTTTTTGTAGTGTTACCTCATAAGACATGTTATCAACATCAAGGCGCATGTCTTCATTCATGTCATCCTCCTCCTCCTCAGGTACACCATATAAAATTGACTGATCAATAACCATAACATCCTGGAACACCAAATCAGTGCAAATCATCTATAGGATTTTGATGGGATTTGAAGCAAAATGGGGATCGTTTTGTACAGTTGAACCCCTTCTCGACATACCTTAAGCTAATAATTATTAAAGGACATGTACAGGTATGATAACTTTCCCATCAAGTTCTGCTATATTTTACAACTGCTAACCATTTCAGGATTACTATAATGAAATATACAAAGATATTTATCCTATAACAGCAAAGATGGAATTCCATAACAATATGCAAAGACCAAGCTTAAACGTACCTCAAACCATAAGCTACCACCCATGTGGAAAAGTGCCATGGCATTTCGGACCTATTATGTAAAAGATAAGGAGCTTAAAACATCTGATTAAGTAATAGTAGACAGAGAGGGACAGACAGACTAAAATGTGATTGCACGGTACATGATCTATTCACAAGCATATATGTTATCTTATTACTGACCAGATACTTAAAAATATTTCCATAGTCACGTGTAAGTAAGCACAAATTAGGTTATCAAAACAGCGAGAAATATGCTGAAGGAAAGTATGGTATTTATCAGATGAAATTTCTTTAAAGATCGAAAAGAAGATAAAACCAGCTACCCAATCCTGTATTAAAATATCAATTTGCTATGAAAATAAACTGCAAAGACAGTCTTCCCTGCACAAAATTCTGCAGAGTTGGTAACTTTTTTTAATTAGTAGAGTTTAAAAAGAGGAAATGGTAAGGTATTTGGCCAATTAAATCAATTTATTAGAGTACTATGTAATATAAAAATAAAGCAATAAACTAATTACATAAAACATAAACGTAATGTTTCATATAATTATCTTGTGCATTACTAAATATACACATCTATTTTGATAGCCATAATCAAAATTTAAGCAGACGACTCAATCAATTATGCCAAAAATGTTCGAGAGTTGTAGCTATTGACTTCTATGCTAATATAAGCAATCAAATATCAATTCATCTGGGGGCCAACTTGGACAATTAAATCAGGTTCAAAGCATATACATCACTTATGAGAATATTTGATTACATCAATTTCCAGGTCTTGAGTTGATTTTAATAATTTCTTCTTTAGAAAGTACAAAAGTATGCTTTTCTGCGCTTTAAGTGAGCACATAAACACAAAAAAGTGCAGTTTTGTAAATGCGCTTTACATTTGGTGTGTGAAATGCTTCAGCCTTGGCACTTTGTGCTTAAGCACGCTTTTACCAACACTGTAGCAAGTACCCTATTTCTTAGCTATGTCAGAGACAAGAAAGCTCCCACCTATAACCATACTGAAAACAGAAGCAAATATGTCTATAGACAGCCATTAAAGGCTGAAAATTCTTGATAGAGTCACTATGAAGTAGAATGTAACACAAGCTATCCCATTGCTAGGACAATGGCTTTACCTTCTGTGTAAGATTTATAATTATGCCATATAAGGCCTTTTTTCAAAAAGAAAATTCATTTAAAGCTTTCCCCCTAAAAGGATGCCCCAACAAAGAAAATCTTCTCCATAGATGCTCAGAATATGCCCTAGCTATGTAAGGAATGTTGGCTGGCAAGTTTTCCTGCCTCCTATAAAAGGCCACTCTCCCTATTGCCTTGAAGTTGTGGTGGAATGTGAAGTTTTCGTTAAAGTTCTTTCTGTAGACTCTTACAGAAGTGAGCCTCTTCTCCTTTGGCTTCAGAATCAGATGGAGTGACTCTTTTCAAAAGTTGAGATGATCGTCGTAGGACTCCACCCTTGTTATGATCAGTTTTCCATTTTTTCTTTCCCTTGATTCGACTTCCTAGTACTTTATAATTTCTCACTTTTGGATCCTCCAATAAACCATATTGGAGATCCTTCTCAATGGCCTATAAGTTTATCACTTTGGGATCCTCCAATAAACTATATAGGAGATCCTTCTCAAGGGCCTATAAAGCAAAATAGTATTTGTCCCCCCTTTTAAGATTTAGATGCAGTGGGTTCAACAATGGTCGTGGCTGGTGAAATTAGTGGGTTTCTTTATCCTATAGGGGTGCAAAAGCTTCTTCTTCCTTTTCCCATTTGCATTATATTTTCAGTTCCTTAAAATTTTTTAAAAATTTACTAATTGTGGCAAAGTTTGTGCTTCCCAAACAATCAAGCACGAGAAAGAAATTATGATTGGGTTGTGCTCACCGAATCATAATTTGAACACATTGCCTAAACTGATAAATTCATGCACACAAGTGGGCAGAAAGTGTTGAAAAAAATGTGGGCAAAAGATAAAATCTTTTGGGCATACCTCAGATACCAATCTGCTTGTCCTTTGAGCAGCACCAACAAACTCTAATGCAAAAGTTTCAGGATAACCACCAGCTTGTCTCTCAGGTCCTGTTGTCCATCCGTATGCATGATGGATCTGAACAGGGCTTACATCACTTCTAACTGAAAGATCCATTTCTTGAGCTGCTGCAGAAGTCCTTGAATGTAGTGGGCAGTAAATACCCAGCTCTCTACACTCAAAACCAGTAGATTCAGCCATAAAACGGTTGACACTATCTGAAAACCTCCGCCCTTCGGTCATGTTGTGTTCAGGAACTCGAGTAGGATCGTATGGAAAATGAACACCTGAAACAGTGCCATTTTGTGAGCTAGAAGCAACGTTCCCTGGAGAGTTAGAATGCCCATTGAATAAGTGATAGGCTGTTGGATACCCTGCCACATAGCCCCCTTCAATTTCAGGAGCAAGCAGGGTGTTCCTTGGCATGCTCCTTGAATTATCTTCTTGCTGGAAAGTACTTCCACCATTGACAGCATACACAGGCGGAGTAGTCAAATCATACCAGGGTGAAGACTGAAGATTTTGCAAAGAGTTGGGAGCATGTGCAAAAGAATGCACCGGATAAGTTCCATCAATTGGTAATGGTGCTGCTGAGCTTGAGTTTGGAAACATGGCTGGTAGACTTTGTGGCTGTGAGTAAGAATTTCTGCTGGTCCCACTAGACCATATACTGGGAGGTACAAAATCTTGTAGATCTGCAGATCTCCTTACCCGAATATTCCTCTGGGATCCTTCTTCTTGTCCTGCCCCACTTGAAGTTTGGAGCATGCCAGAAAGTGCTCCGGTCATAGAAAGGCCAATTCCATCCTCCAACCGTTCAGGATGACCAGCATTTGGAGGAATACTTGATAGGTTCAAGCTGGCATTGGCATTGTCCTGAGAAGAAAGAGCATGCCATTCAAGATTTCCAGATTCCTGAGCAGGTCTTGAGCTTTCACCCAAATACAGTAGCCCAGGAGCATCTTCAGGTTCCCTTCTTTTGCAGGATACCCGCCTACCATCCGATGAAAGATCCTCCCTGCTGTTGTTTTCCTCCAGCACATATCCTGCAACTCTAGAAGATATCACGACTGGTACAGAAGAAGTGCTGGACTGTTGGTTTTGATGAGCTTCTAGTCCATCAGGATTATATAGAGACAAGCTTAAACCTGCCCCCATATCCTGATTGGCTTCACCCTCACTGTTCTCAAGCAATGAATTTAGGTCTATGTTCTGATGGTGAGCACGAGAACTGGTCCCTTGCAAGAAGGATGTGCTACCCTCTTCATAAGTAGCAACACTTGTCCCAGTACGGCTCACTTGAAATCCTTGACCACTTCCATCAGGAGCACCAATGGAAGAAAGCCATCCATGCCCACCAAATAACTCCTGAGGATTAACTTGGTTATGGTTAATCATGCTGGAACTATATTGGCCCATCCAGTTTATAACTGTAGGGTGATCACAAACAGCAGACTCCATTGGTTTAGCATTCCTCACAACAAACCCAAGATTGTTGACATCATTCCCATGGTTCCCATGGTCAGCCATAAAGGTCTCAGGAAATGAGTTGGAGGAGCTGCCTTGACTGTTCATTTTGGCCAAGAAGGTTGTTGTCACAGACCTGAAATCACATCGCTTGTTATAAAATAAGATCTGGAACAATTTGACTCAACAATTTCATATCTGCCAAGCTTTCTACAAATGAAAAGATTATAATGTAAAATGTGAGCAGCAGAATTTTTTGCATTGGACTTGGTATGGAAAAAAAAAAAAAAAAAAAAGTCGATGAGAAACACTCAGAAAGTAACATCTATCCAGTTTAATTGAATTTCTACTGCTTACCACAACACTTTTGAATATTTCCATAATCATTAATTTAAATGATATCTTATTTCATCTTTTGTCATTTGACAAAATGTTCTGTAATCCATATCCGAACTAATTTTAGATGCACATCATTTCTCAATTTCAACCATTTCCTACAATTTACTCTCGAATCATAGCTGGAGTTGCTGACAATAATACACAACCTTCCTCTTAAGAAATATGCAACAGTTAAGGAAACCTTCAAACTGCATCTCTGCTTGCCCTACCCTTCCCCTCATTCTTTATCTGTACCCAACAGTGATCTGACAAACATTTTTTTAAATAATCGATTTACAACTAAATCTTTAAGTTCTCGTGCAAAGACATATTTTGTGTGCTACCATGCATGTCCACCAGTGATTTTATAGCTCAAAGGACATATAAAAATATCTTGTTAATGTTGAGTTCAGGTATACAAGAAGGAAAGACAAGGAACAATCAAACAAATTTAGCTAAATGTACTCACAAAAAAAAAAATGCTAAATGTACTCAATGCTCCTTCAGTGCATAAAAGTCATAGTTACCAATAAAGAAAAGATAATAAAAACCATCAGCTACTAGTAAAAAAGAAGATATATCAAAGAGTCAAATTGAATTAACAAGGTAAATATAGAATAGCAAAACTCATGTGGCATACATCTATAACATTAAAGGATAGTTTTGGGAATGGAAAGTACAGCACGAATATGAGATTTTACAGAAATAATAAGAATATCACAAGTTTGAAACAAGAAAATGATGGTTCAGAAAAAGAAAGGAAATATTAAGAATATCCTAAGCATGTGGGTCTAACACACCATTTGTTACCCTTATAAGCATGTAGCTCTGTTTTTATTTTAAAATGAAATAATTTTGTTGAAATCTTATTTTAAAAAAATAACAAAATTTCAAATAATTTTCTCAATCAACCAAAAAACAAAGTTTCTTGCAGATATTCACCCTATAAAATTGGAACTATTAATAGTCACTGACTTCAGAGCTCTTTTCGTGACTTAAATTTTACCAAAATGTGTTGAATGTTGGGTGCCCCCACAGGCTATACTCCCGCTACAATTTCACCAAAATTGGAAACAAGGGGAAAAAATTAAGTACCCTCCGTCCAGTGCTAAAGACTAGATTACCTAAATGTGCCAATTAAAGTCTAGGACCTTAGACTTCAAGTAAAAGTATAATATAAAATGAAAGGAACGATGAGTTGAAGAAAGGTGGCATGCTATTCAGTGACCAAAGTACTTTGAATTGGTTTTATTCAGTTCCATCAATAACAACCATAATTTGCCATTAAATCTCCTAGACCAACAGTGAAAGTGCTTTCAACTTGCAGAAATGATGTCCAAAGGATTTACAAAGAAAAATCTTGAAAGAGGTTGTATAAATCCAAGGCAAACACAAGGGTAATTGATAACAGTAAAACTTGGCACAGCAGCTGCTACAATTGTAACTCAAGTGTAATAATTCTTTTCATTCAATATGCCATGTCACTACAAAAAACTGCTAACCCCAAAACTGCAGTGGCTGTAGTCAGGCCAACTTGTTTGATTAGTTATTGTTTGACCAGAAGTGAATGTATAACAAATATATAATCAGGTGCAAATGGATGAAGAGGGCAGAAGAGACTAAGAATTCTAGAAGCAGAAAGTAGAAGGATCTCAAATAAAATGCATAAATAACATCAGGTAAAAATCTTAAAAGCTAAACTAGTTTTTCTTGATTATAATCTTTTCTTCAAAAGATTATGACAACTTGGGCATCAATTTGAAGTCCAAACATGATCACTGATTGAAAAAGATAGAAAAAATAACAAAAACAGAGACGATCAAGAACATAAAGGAATTTTGTTAAAACAATCCACCCCAATCAGTGTCAGTAATCTTCTTTCCGTAAGGAAAATTAACTGTTGCCAAATGAGATCAGATAAAAAGTTCAAAATGATCATACAATGGCAGTCAACAAAACATTAAGCATTCTAAATAATTCATGTAGGCACAAAAGTGCAGTGACTGGCATCCATGGAACCAAATATTCATAGAGTCAGTTTAGATGAAACAAGTAAAGGTCATATATATCAAAAGAATCACAAACAAGGCTTTCTTCCAATCATTTAAACATGTTGGACATGGATAGATGAGACAATAAATAGGAAATTTCACAATAAAAGATCAGGTATGAAGGTCAACACGAAAATTTCAAGCATGCAACCCTAAATGGTGGATAGGATGAAAAAAAATGCTAGATCAAAGATATAGAGCACTGATGCATGCATAAGCAAACATAAATACAAAACTTAAGGAAACTCGTGAAATTAGTTAATAGCAGATAAAACATCCTCAAAGAAAGTTCTTCAAATCAAATGAAAGGAGCAACATCCCAGGTATTGGTTTCAATCCTAACCCAAAACAATAAAAAAAGATGAAAATATGGACCGTGGGATCTTGTTCATGAAGGCGATATAAATCATGTAGAATACAAATGGATACACAGATCTAGTTGTAAACCACTAACTTATGCAGGGCAGATATCAACAAGACACATGCTTGATAGTTGATATGATATGAGACTGTTTTAAGATGAAACAAAAAATGCTAGAAGAAAGAAACATGCAAACAACACACACACACACACACACAGCAAGAGAAGATTGAAGAAGGGAACCCCTCTATCAATGTTTTCAACAATAAACCCTAAATTCCAAAAAAAGAATAATTGATATTGTGAATAGGCCACACAAGATAAAATCACAAACTCGAGGCCACATTGAAATGAAAAAAAAAAAAAAAAAAATCATTTAGTTTTAGCTCAAAAATATTGATGATTGCTTGCCAAGAAAGTTATCCAAATGCATGGACCAAGATCTCTTGATGCGTGTATGAAGAAAGTTTTACAATAATTTTTTCAAAACCTTCCAGCTTCTATAATGATCAAAAGAAGCATGAAAAAGTATCTTTTTGCATTAGAAGAATCGGCAAAGAACCATGCTGCATCAAAAATCAACATACATAAATAAAAATCCTCAGTACATATACTCATCCCCATATATATACATATATATATATGCACATAAGTATAGACATATTATAGGTTTGCGTGTCAATAGACTTTAAACAGACCATAAGAAATAGTTAGAATAGATTGACTGAACATAATAAACAGTTCCAAGTCATGAAATCAAAACCTCTTAATCAAAACACATATAGTGATCAAAATGAGAAAAAGAAATGAGATAGACATGGGCACCGAAATATCCTTTACCCATGAAACAATATATAGGAAAGGCTTATACCCAAATGAGAATTGCGGACACAAGAATTGTAGCTGAAGCTGCAACAAGAACACTATCTTGCTCTCTTCTCTCTGCTCTGTAAGAACACACTGAGATCAAAGAAAGCAAATTGCTGAGTAAAAGGTGAGGGGGCAGTGTGCCAGGAGTTGGAAATTTATTGGGGATGATGAGTGGAGAAATGCTGAAACTGCAAGGAGAGACTGGAATCATAATTTCACTCAGGGGCAGACAAATTTGGTAGTAAGGTGCCAAGGGTGGCTGCAAACCAATTGGTAATAGATTCAATTCCAGACCCTCATTCAGGGAGCCTCGTGTCACTTCAACTTGCATGACTCTCTCTCTCTCTCTCTCTCTCTCTCTCTCTCTCTCTCTCTCTCTCTCTCACCATATCATATATGGAAAGAACTTGACCGCCAGCGCCGTTGTTTGTTCTAGAACGTGTGTTGGCTCGCCTGACAGATATCTTTCCCTCCCACCTCATGCCTATCTGAGTGTGGTTCAAACTTCAAACTCTATTTGCCGGAAAACCCTCCCGCACGCTGTACACGCTTATGCGATTATTATTTAGCTTAATTAATCTTATTTTATTTTATTTTTTTAGTCCCTTTAGAAAAAAAGAATAAAAATGTATACCCTTTAGCTTTGCCTCGTGGGTTGATGAATATACCTCGAAATTGTGAATTTTTTTTTTTTTTTTTTTTTTTTTTTTTTTTTATAGGGAAATTGGGATGTTTTTAGTCAACAAAACATGAGATTTTATTTGGATTGACAATAGTGGAAAATAACATTACTTTTAATACTCAATTAGAATATAACTTTGTATATAATGATGTAATGTAACGAAAACTGTTTGAATTATTATAAACTAAGCATTCCAATAATTAACCAGCCGTTATAGATATTTTAATTGACAGTTATTTGGTTATTATGATACGCTGTTGTTCAGTTCATTATAACAATATTTTAAATTAGTAATTACATGAACGTTAATTCTGTTAATATCATTGATTTTTGTATTAGTTTAAGGATAACGTGATCACTATCCGATTGAGTTGAATTTAAATAACTTCATGCATGCATATATCATCAAATCGTCACTCGTTAACACAATACGAACAATATTTAATTTTATAATTCTTTTAGTAAACCAAATATTTCTTCTAGTAAGACATTGTTCATTTGTTTAATTCTTGTATGTATAGTCTTACTACATACTCAAATATATAAAAACAATGCTGCACAAAATCAATCACATGATTAATTTCACATTATTCCCATTAGTGCCAATTTTTTAAACATTTTTCAGTCGACTAATTGGTAAACATATATATTTCCAATAGTAGCACCACACGAGCCCAAAAGCACAAGTGAAAGATGTTAAAAGACATTACAACCCTCATACGAGAAAAAATAAAATAAAATCTTAGGTAAACCCATAATTAATTAGTTTGACAAAAATTTAGTAACACATGCATCTTGAAATCTATGGTTCTGAGGCAGATTTCTCCATTAAGTAACTAAAATCTGTCAATATTTACGTTTAATGAGCTTTAAAAAAGCCAGATTAACATGAATTAACAGACAGCATTAGAATAAAAAGACATACCATATAAAAGAGACGCCTGAATTTAGAGTAGACACAGTTTCTAGGGATTAATGTTAAGTAAGAAAGTGCAGCTCATAATGATTGGTATGGTATCCAATTTTAAAAATTTCGCATTATGCTGTTGCGCTAATAAAATCAATCCTTAAATATTTTTATTATTCATTTTGGCAATAATTTAAGTGTCCATTAATTTTAATACTCCATTCTAACCTGAATTATCCCGACTAGTCTCTCGCCTAATGTGACATGCCCACGTGGCGGCAACTTCAGACAAGAAAGTAAAAAAAAAAAAAAAAAACCGATCTTCCTCAGTCTCTTCCAAAGTCGCCACCTCCGCATCGTCGCCTGTGTTCGCCTAAAAGCGTCGTTCGTCTCCTCACCTGTGTTCGACTAAGCAAGGTAGGGTCCCTCTCTGAGTCTCTACCCGGCTCCGATTCAGTTGACACATCCAAAGTCCCGACCAGACCGCAGTCCTAGATTGCAGTCATGTCGTCTAAGCAAGGTAGGGTCCCTCTCTTTGAAACCCTAGATTCGTTAGATTTGGTTCTCAAATTACCTAAGGTCTCCGTGTTTTTTCTGTTAGTTAGGAGGGAAAAGTCCTAGATTTTGTTAGGTATTTGAACTGTTTTGTGTGAAAAAGGAATCAGTGCTTTTTTGGGTTTTGGGGCTGAGTTTTGTTACTTATAAGCCTTACGCACCACACACTTCACTTTTTTTATTTTTTAAAATTTTTTAAAATTTTTTTTAAATTTTTTTTTTTTAACTAATTCAAATTTGTTATTTATTATTTATATACTAAATATTTAGTAAAAGAAAAAAATTAAAAAAATTGAAAAAATAATTGATGTGTGGTATATGGATTTATGAATAGAATTTTTCTTTGGGGTTTTGTTGGTGGAAAGGCAAAGCCTTTGAAGCAACCCAAGTCCGACAAGAAAGATGCAATGAGGTATTATTTTCAATTTATTGAAATTTCACAGAATTATTTGTCAAATCTGGTAGCTTTTTAGAGATTAGCTATCTATCTAATATCGCAATAGTTCAACTTCGTTGAGATAGAGGGGTTGTTTGGCTTGGGCCGAGGCTGATATTTCGTTGTTTTGGAGATTTTCTTCTGAAACCCCGGCTGTCTGTTTGGTTACTTAGGAACATATAGAAGATACAAAATGTGATTTTTCTTAAAAAATTTAAGTGGCGGCAACGAATTTATAATTCTTGAAGTATATAAATGTCGTATATATTTATGCACACAAAAAATTATGAATTTACAACTAAGAAAAAGGTTAGGCAGAAAAAGAACCGTAAACTTTCTGATTTTTTGTACCTAATCAAAGGAAAGGGAAGTTTTGAGTTTTGCGAACTTTTTAAATTGTAAGGGCTTCTAATTTAGAGCTAGAAACTTCACTTTTGCATGAAATAGTATGTATCTTTCCACTCCTCTGTTATGACAAACCTGTGCTTATCAAGTGCTTGATTATTTGATTTCTTTTCATAATTTGTGCATGTTCGGTGTTTAGCTCATATATTGCAAGCCAATAATAGTGTCGCCTGTCTATAATTTAAAACACTGGAAAACAGACCCTTTTTTGGATCTTCTGAATTCCTGACCTTGATTTGTGCTGTTTCTTCATTTGTGTGGTTTATTCGTAGTTTGGATTGCTTGTGTCTGTTGGAGTCGGATATGTTTGTATCAAATTACCATGAGTTAGCTTAGTGACTTGGTGAAGTTCGATTTTCTCCTACTTTATTACTTATAAAAAACAAAATCTCCTACTTTATATTTAACTTAGTTATATGTTTCTTTGGAACTTTTATGGTAATGCCTTGTACCTTCATAATACCGTGTTTCCGTTTACTATTTTTTTGTGTGCTCATTATGTTCTAAGTGTAACCTCGCCTAACTTTGGTTTACTGTTGTTGCTGAATATTTTGAGAATGAGTACATATTGTTCCATTTGAAAATTTCTTAATTTGATTTAACTTGTAAACCTGTAAAGAAAAAATTTGATTCAACTTGTATGATGAGTAGGCACTCAAGGAGCTTAGAGCCAAGGCACAGAAGAGACCTGTTGGAGGTGGTGGACTCAGAAAAGCGGGAAGAAGTAAGGGTTTTAAGACCCAAATTGTGTATTGTATCAATGCTTCTGCTTGTTACAAACATTATTATGATGATATCTATGATGCGATGATCTTGCTTCTTTCCAAGTGTGTTGCTAAGCTTATGGAGTTTATGTAAGATTATATATTTCCAGACTGCATGTTTGTGCTATTTGCATGTTTCCAAAATGTCAGTCTGTAATCGAAATGGTAAAACAAATTTCATGAGTTTGCATGTTTATACATTTCTTTTGTACAATGTAGTTCTGTAGAGCTGCCGCCACATAACCGAAAGCGGGCTTCTTCTTCTTGTAAGTAAATGTCGAAAACTTGAATGTATCAATGTTTGGGGAACAGGGGTTCCAGTAGGCTGCTTCATTGGTTTGCTAACCATTAGTCCGATCCCTCCCTTGGTATAAAAATGTGGAGGACTGAATTAAAGGCATTATTATATAAGTAATATTATATACAGTCGTAGAATGTGTAAGTAAGTGCAATGTAATCACTTTAAAAAAAATTGAATTTATTATTAAAAAATTAATTTTTTTCACATATTATTTATTTATTTATTTATTTTAAAATGGTTGTGTAATATTTACGCATTCACAACTGTAAGTATAATTTATCTTATTCTATATATTATTATTCAACTAAGACAATCTCCTATATTTTACCCTTTTTGTGATAGGTCCTTCTAGAGCCACCAATGGGGCTCCCGCCAAGCTTAAATTTTTTTTTTTTTTTTTTTTTTCACATCATTTTTAATATTTTTAAATATTTAAAAAAATAAAAATTTATAATAATATTAAACAAAATTTTCTTAATAACTAAGAAAAAGAAAAAAAAAAAAATTAGGAGCGATAGCTCCTAGCTAGATTCCTAGCTTTATTCTTTTATGATTGATACGTACTCTAAATATTCATGGTAAAATGATTAAAAAAGGAACTGAACGTGTTGGTTTTAAATTTAGAATGATTAATATATTTATTGTTAAGTAAAAAAATAACAGAAATGATTTGTACAGTCGGGAAATGCAGTCGGCGTGCAGTCGTGAAAAAAAAAATGAATTAATATGAAACCTACATGAAAAAAAAAATTTATAACTTTTTTTTATTCATGTAGGTCTCCTATGAAAAAAAAAAAAATTTATAATTTTTTTTTATTTATTCCGTACAGCCGTTTGCATCCCGACTGCGTTTCACGACTGCATCTAGCAAAGCCCAAAAAATAATTGTGATGACCCGCTTTTAAGTGTATTTTCGCTGAAATAAGTGTTTTTATTTTATTTAATATATCATTTATTTTATTTTGATTTTATTTGCGTTTTAAAAATTGGGTTTTAATTTAATTTAATTTATTTGAGGTTGTGTTTTATTTCTTTTAGTTGTTTTGTGGTTTTAATCTTTTTGGCGGTTTGTTTCGTTTTCCTGGAGTGAGGATTGGACCTCATCTCTTTTCACATCTTTTTCCTTTTTCTCTTTTTCCTTTTTCTTTTTCCCTTCTTTTCCTTTTTTCCTTCTTTTTCTTTTTTTCTTTTTTTTCTTTCTTTTCCTCTCCCGCTCGACCGAACCCCCCCGTGCTCTCTCTCTCTCTCCCCTCCCTCTCCCTCGCGCCGGCTCTCTCTCTCTTCCAGCCCATCGCCGTCCGGCCACCAACCGGACCCCCACCGGTCCCAAAAGTTCCCCCTCCCTCCGGCGCACCACCCCTCCGAAAGCCACCCCCAACCGGCCGGCCATTTGGCCGGAAAAAGCCCAACAAGGCCGCACGGATTTCACTCCGATCCGCCGCCGTCGCTCCACCTCCGGCCACCATTTCTTCACCACTTCATCACCGGTCCCTTGCCGTCCTAACCCACCCATTTCCGGCCTCCAACGACCACCGGAACAGCTCCTACGAGCTTAGTTTCCGTTTTGGGTAATCCGGCCATTTCCGGCCATTCCGCCGCCACCCACGGCCGTTCGTCACTTCCAATAGCTTCACAACCATCCCTAGATCATTCCCTATCAATCTCGTGTCCTAGTTTGTCCCCGTTCAAAAGTGGGTTTTTCAAACCCACGGCCACAGTGAATTTTCACTGTGACGTTGCTGTTTTTCCGCCGTTTGCAACGCCGCTTGTTTTCTAAAATTGCCGTATAGCGCTGTAAGTATTTTCCAAACCCTATTTTCAGATTTTAATACATATTGCTCATTCAATTATTTACTGTTGTTGGTTGTTGATTCCGGACTGAGTCCGAGGAGTTTCGGGGGTCGGATGGATGGAGGACGGAGTTGTCTGTTTAATTGATTTATGTTGGTTGGTTATTTTATTATGCATTGATATGGCATTTCATGGTGCATGCACGTGTGTTTTTGTTCATGTGTGAAAGGCCTGTGTATGGGCGTGAGTGGTTTTACGGGTGCGTGTGTATCACGAGCCCAAGCCGGGATGGGTTATTATCTCGGTGGAGCTCCTCTGGTCACTCGGGAGCGGAATAAACTGAGTGATGTCCCCTGAGTTGTCGAGAGAGATGACGGGAGCGGGGCTAGGGGGTGCTTGGCTACGAACGCGCCGGGCGCGGAACCGGGCACCGCCCTATTCACCGACTCCGTGGCCCTTCGCTGGCGAGGGCTAGAGGATGCTTGGCTACGCACGCGCGGGAGGCGCGGAACTGGGCATCGCTCGTTAGGTGTCACATGCGCGGTGGTACTCTACGGTGTGACACTGGAGCCAGGGTGTGCGGGTGACCCCTAGGGGAGGTCATGGTGCATACGGTTAAAAATTGGATAATGGTTTATGAGGCCAAATGGGACTTTTGGCGTGGGCCGGATGGACTTCTGGCGAGATATTGGGCCAGATGGACTTCTGGCGAGATATTGGGCCAAATGGACTTTTGGCGGCCAAATGTGACTTTTGGCGTGTTTTTTAGAAAGGATATGCTTTTGGGCCAAACGGGTTTTTGGCGTGTGTGGAAAACTTGGGTTTTATGGGCTTTGTGCATTGGGCATGTTTCATGCATCTTGTTTGAGTTTTATGTGTTTTTATCTGGTAGTGTTTGGGTTTTACTTACCTGCGGTACCATTCGTGGTTCCGTAGCTTTTGGTGCAGAGTTAGAGGACGAAGAGGAGGAGGCTGAGCCCGAGGATGCGGCTCCGCCGGGTTGCTGATGCTATCTTTTATATTTGTTTAAAACTGTATTTGTGTTTTGTAATATTTATCTATATACGTTTTAAACAGCTTGTATTACGTTAAGAAAAATTCTGGTACTTAGTTATGACTTTCTTTATCCGCTGCGTGTTTCTCTGTACACATCTGTTGCCTTGCACACACTCGGCACCCGTCGATGGGATGGTGACCCGGGTTGTCACCATCCGGACGTCTCAATTTCCCCGTGTTCGGGCGTGGGGATTTGGGGGCGTCACAATAATGCCAACAATTGTTATTGTTTAATGCATCCATTGGGTTGTCAAGATTTAAATAAGAATGTGCTATAGTGATTTGAATCAATGCATGCCTTTTGAGAATATGAGTTTTAACTACTTGGCTACTAAACGAGAGGTTGTGCACTTTGTGAGTTCGAGACATTTTCAATATATTCTCCACAATTTGAAAAATTGTAACTTCTCATAAGTGTTATTTTATTTTAATTGTGATTTTTCATAAGCATCATTTTATTTTAATATTAATTGTAACTTTTTACTTTTTACAAGTGACATTTCATTTTAGTTATGACATTTCTCAATTGCTATTTCATTCTCTATAAATAAATAATTTCATCTACAAATTTACTCACTTCAAATTCTCTAAAAAATTAGACAAACACTTTTGCTTTTATTTTGTCTTTCTTTTTTTGAGTTTTGACTATTTTATATTGGATTTGAGTATCTTCTATTGTGTATACTGAATACGAGATTAACGGGAATCGATATTGTTATATCTTGATAGTAGACTGTCAAGAAGTTTAATGCATGTGAAGAGTTCAAGGCAATAGAATCTATTCTAAAGAAAGCATCCATCACAACGTATCTTAATATTTGATTCTCTATTTCTAATTTATTCTTGTTATTTTACTTATTTTTTAGTTTACAAAGCATTTGCATATATATATATATATATATATATATATATATATATTTTATTATCCATATTTTCCCACCAGAATATAAGTTAAGTTGGACAAGCAAAAGAGAATATGTAGAATATTAGAAAGATGTCGGGTAACATAATGGAATTATTTCTCCACAAGCGATAGCATACATTACCCTATTTCAAATATGTGCCGACCTAAGACCTGGTAAGGATTAAAAAAAGAAAAAAAAAAAAAAAAAGAAACAGAGAAAGAAATCGTTATAAATATTAAAATAGCGTACAAGGAAACATGAAAAGAGTATTAACGTATGAAAATAAACTTTGACCCCGAAATGTTAATCTATTTGCAAACTAGCACTTTTAAAACATGATTGCAATCTCAAACTATCAAAAAGTTTTCATGTACACCCTCCTTCATGATTTATCAAAGATTGCGCCATGTCAAAGACTTTAGATTCTGCTTGGTCACTGAAATTTTTCAGATGAGAATTTTGAATTTTAAGATTAAATATTAAAATATTATATTTTAATATTATTATTATTTTAAGATTTAAAAAAATTAAGAAAAAGTTGAATTATTTATTATATTTTGTATGAGAATCTGAAAAAGTTATAATGATGATATGAGAATTTTATATTTAAGATGAAAAATCTTGATGGCCAAACAGTACCTTAAGAAATTATAGTTTGAAGATACAATGTGCCAAAAGTGTTAGTTTGAGTACATATTACAAAAAGGCTAAGATAGTTTGAAGATGCAAAATGTAATTTCCACTAAATAAAATAAGCAAAGAAGATATTGCAGATATCCCTTTTCAGGTATATATATTGCTTGCAAATTCAGCAATAGCAATTAGATAATTGCCATGGCCTAATCCCTTCTCAGTTTTATCATCATCACAAGTGTCATTCCCTCAATAACAACACCTTATTCCATTCATATTTTAATTAAATTATTATTTAAATAATTATTTTTTAAATGGTTATTTAATGTTAATAACTAATTTTTTTTATTAAACACATCTAAAATTCTATATAAATGTCTTAATAACCAATCAAATATTATGGAAACTTTTCAAATGGCTTTTCAAATGGAAACTTGATTTGTTTTAGAATGATCAATATCAACAAGGCTCAACTTAAAAATAAAAATAAAAATATCCAGGGCCTTTCCTTCACATAAACAGGAGAGTAATGCTATACGCAGTTTTGTAACGTGTAAGTATCATGCAGTTATTTTAAAAAAGAGTTGAGTCTATTATTAGAACTTAGTTTTTTTTTCATGTAAATTTCATATTTATTTAATTTTTTTTAGAATAATAACATGACGTTTATGTACTTAAGACTGTAAATATCATTTCTCTAAAGAAAAGCATGCCCTTACTATCGTCAAGCTACATGCCTATCTACAGTGCAAGGACAGATGACTTACGGGTAGTTGGACTAGATTTTTTTGAATAAAATATTCATTTGATCTATCTACCATGGAAGGCGAAATATGAGCGTGGGAGGAGATTACCATAACTCAAAGTCATAAAACTATTCATTTAGCTAATTCAAATGAGGCAAATATTTGCAAATACTGGCAATTGGCATATCGCCAGTGCTCGTACAAGGAAACAACCAGCTATCCAGGGTAATGATCCATATATTTGAAAACAATTGTGGGGCAGAATCCGACGATTAACCTGTAATTCTCTCTTTTAGGAGTAAGTGATCCTCCCCGCCTTGACATCACATCCCAGTTAACAACACCCAGAAATTGAGCGGTTTCAATGTCAAAATAAAGGTTGCCTTGGATTTTGAGCGAGACATGTCACCTGACATAAGAAGCCCCATAAGGAAAGGCCTTCGTCTCATGAACTAATAATAATCCAAGAGTGACTTTTGTCACTAAAGTATTTCCATATATAGTCAACCAACACCCTTTCTTCTAAACCCAAATATGTAGCTTCCCTTTGTCTTAGAGTTCCCCCTAAAAAGACCACCATCCAGGGCAAACCTTAGCCATCTTCTTCTAATATTAGGAATCTAAAATTCTTTCCTTGAAGTCCTTTTTGGTCCATTATGTGCAGCACCAAAAATGTTAGAATTCTTATGGCACATGATTCAAGCATTCTACAACAGCCTGAATTCAGGATTCGACTGAGACCTGACTCAGACCTCTATATATGAAGAACCTTTTGCAAACTAACTCGGAAGTGCAGCGGATGTGCACTTCTGCATTAAACATAGAAATTTCACATGACAGCAACGAGAAAAGACAGTAATGAAATGCTAGAATCACCAAACTGGTGTAGTTGGAGATAAACTGCGTCCCTGATCGAACCACTTCTCGGTGCACCTTTTCAGCTTTCTGTCCTACCCGGCCTTACGTTTTCTCCCGAATACTAGAATCTGAAAACAAGCTAAGAATCCAGCAATGTGGAGAATGGACGGTTGAAGCAGATCTTGAAAACTGAACAGATCCAGTAAAGTTTCCTGCAGTGTTGGATGCTGGGCTTGGATTAGGCACAGTAACATTCTTGCATGATCCAAAAGGTGCTCCAGCCTGCAGAATCCCATCAATAAGAGTGTGTTTTACAGACAGCTCCATATATACAATAATATAACAAAACAAGCGCATGGATAAAATTTCCCCGAAAATTAGTCATAAGATTTCAACTAGACAGTCCAAACTATGGCATAAAACATAACATCCAGAAATGTTGCAGACAATTAGATGTCGACCATACAATGTCACATCAAAGTCTTTGGAGTTGACACAAGAATTTTGTCGCATTTTTCTTGCATGCAAATGAAGGAGGAATAGATGGAGCAAGGTTTTATGATTTCGTGACTAGTTACACTCCAGAATAAGTAACTGTGAGTTGGAATAAAATCAAAGAGGAGACGGCCATCTGCTAAGAAATCAGAAAGCTCTGATACTTTGATATGAACTCTGCTCCAAAACTGGAAAATAATTAGACACATTGTGTTTGCAGAGTCTCTAGAATACCTCGTCATAAAAAAAATTGACAGATAATTTAGAAATGACAGATACTTGGTGATGTGTGAACAAATATCACTTTATTTTTTATTTTTTCTCTACATGATCATAATTAATACATATTCTTAGAATCACGATTTAAACACTACTAATTAACTTCTTATTAAATACTTTAGTCTAACATTTATCTCATACAAGCGTTTTGTCTTCAAGGTTAATTTCTGTCTAAAAATTGCATGTGCTAGCTAGTCACAACCTTCCAATGGACGCTCTAGGTTATGTAGCAATTCATTTTAAGATTGAAAAAATCTAGTTGTAAGCACAATTGCGCACTAATATGTGTACCAATCTAATGTGATTGTTCAAAAAATAGATTTTAACAAAAACAGTACAAATTTAAATTTTTAATATGAATGAATCAGTATTAGTACGCAGATTAGTACGCAATTTTACTTGGATGTAGCAAAACTCTTTTATATTATCTTCAAAAGTGATTTGATTTTCATAATCATCAAATAAAGTAATTTTTTTTAGAATTATGAAATTAAAATATTTAATTTTTTTAATGATCTTTAAGTAATTTTTTTTATTAATAAAAACTCGCTATTTCTATTCAAATATACCTAAAAAAGATTTAACTCTTAAAATCTAGCTCTCTTCTTCTCTATTTTCATCTTAATTGAAGACAAAATAAATGGACTGTACTGTACTACTTGATCTTAGGCCTCGTTTGGTTACACAATAAAAACTAGTTATCTCATATCATCTAATTATTATTATTTTTTAAACTCCCACACAAAATACAATAAATCATTCAACTTTTTTCAAATCTCATAACAAAATTAATATTAAAAAATTATATTTTATAATATTTTATTCAATTTTCATTTAATTTATGTAACTAAACGAAACCTTAATGTTTTCAAGGAGCATGGGTAAATAATAGATTATATTAGCTATAATAATTATACACGAACTATCCTTTTTACAACTCTTTATACAGTCATATTTTAAATTGAGAATATTTCTATAAAATGATATTATTTTTATAATTTATTTTATAAAAATGTCTCTTATTTAAAATAGAATTTTGTAGATGATTATAAAAAAGATTGTATATATATCATTTTCTATTATATATATATATGCTCAATTTGTGTATCTATGTCTAAAGCATCTTTTCTCGACCGTTGAATTAATAATTTACCCTTTAAGGTTGAAAAATTCTTAAAGCATAAAGGCCAATTCGTGCCCCTCGACGTGACTGTAGTTGGTAACGTCGAGGGTTCATATATTGGCCTTAAGCTTTAAAAATATAAAATTTTGACCTCATATAGTAAATTATTAATTCGTCGGCAAAAAAAAGATGTTTTAGCCATAGACACAAATCAAGCATATATATATAAATATATATATATATATATATATATATATATATATATGTATAAATTGACCTTAAGCTTTAAGAATATAAAAATTCAACTTTAGAGAGTAAGGTTTGTACGGGAAGTAAGATGATCTTATCTCATTTTATTCAAAACTTTACATAATCTTCTTTTAAAACATCACTAAACGCAAATGCTCACTACAAAAAATTCAGCCTTTTGTAGTGTTCAAACTCGTTGCAAATACTAGTGTAAAATGCTGCAATAAATTAATTACATCGTTTTTTAGTTCCTTGCACGTTCGACACTACAATCTTTTCTTTTTTGATCAATTGCAGTGATATAAAAAATGTTGCAAATAGAGTCAATTGCAGCGATATATTTTCGTTGAAAATTATAAAATAGCATGCTGGAAATGGGTTATTAAATTTCCATTAGGATCGCTGCTTTTGAGCAATTCCAACGATTTTAATCCTTGCAAAAGCTCTCTATAGCGCTGCAAATACCCTATATCAGAAGCAGCGCTTACTTCATTTGTTGCATTTAACATTTTTTTCAAGGACTAAAATATCTGCAAAAAGTCTAAAAGCACTGCAAATACCTATATTAGAAGCAACGCTTGCTTCCTTTGTTGCATTTAAAATTTTTTTCAATGACTAAAATCGCTGCAAAAAATCAAAAAACGTTGCCAATATGCCATATCAGAAGCAGCGCTTGCTTCCTTTGTTGCATTTAAAATTTTTTATAAGGACTAAAATTGCGGCAAAAAATAAAAAAGCGCTACAAATACCTCATATCAAAAGCAGTGATTTCTTCATTTGTTGCATTTAACATTTTTTTTAAGAACTAAAATCGCTGAAACAGATGAATTGAGACGAGTTTTGATCTATTTGCAACGATTTCTAGTTGCTAGAAATACTCATTTACAAAATTTTAAAAAAAAAAAATTACTACTGAAAAATACAATTTCAGTAATTTTTTTTCACTTGTATTAGAAGCAGAATTAGTAGATCAATTAGGATTTAATTTCATTTACTTAATAATACAAAGGGTACATAGAAAATAATAACGAAGTACTCAAGGATACTTACCCAAGTCAAATTATAAATTCATTTACATTATAATTTATATAGATAGAGGGGTAGTTTGATACATTTCAAAGTACTGCTAAAATTTCTTTAATCATGCAACATATACCATTATTGCACCTATTCTTTGAAAAAATGAATAAGATGTTCCGGCCAAAGCCACCTCCAACTATAGCACGCTTGCTGTCCAATAAAGGCCATTGAGTTTTCTACATGAAAGATACATGAAAATCATGGGTTAAGAATGTACAAATTATAGGAATTTACTTAGAAATGGAAGAGAACAAGGAAGTATAAAAAATCTGAAATTTTCACCAAAAATGACATTTGACAGCTTTTTAGTAATTTGTTGGAATCAAATTAAATAAAGAGCTAAAGCTCACAAGATGGCTGGTTTTTGTCCCTTGTTTTCAATAGTTTTTCATACGAACAAATAACTTTGGTTGAGCAAAAGATGCAAATGAAAAATGGGGATGAAATGGACTGGTTGAATCAGGAATATCGAGTGCATAGCAGAATTTTCTGCACTACCATGGACAGCTAGCAGCTTTAGTACACTCATGCTCTTAAACATCTCTCATTTATCCACAATCTCAACTAAATAAACTAAGCATACTAGAGTTGAAAGTTTCTGAAATCGAAGGGAAGAAAAAAGTTATACATAAGACTTAGTGGAAGGATAATCTAGAAAGTTCAAAGTTCATATGGTCTATGATATTACAAAAGTAATAAGGAATTGATACCATAAATTTGTTTATTCATAGGACTGAAACATTCAGCTATTCCCTTGAGATCAAACACCCACAAGAAAGTTCATGACAATGGACCGAGAGAGTTTGTTGGTCTAATGTTAGTTACCACCCACTGCATATGTAAAAAAAAAAGGCAACATATTCTTTAGTCAAGCATTACAAGTGAACACACATCATGAACTAAATAAGTGCATGAACATATTTGATCAAATATGTTATAGAAGTTGGTTTAGTCTTATTTATAGTCCCTTGTCAACACAATGACCCCACTTAAACTAAACATGCTAACCCAACACAAGCATCTCAAAGATATCTTGCTCTCCATCTCAAACTTTTGAAATTCATTCACATTTTACCTCAAGTCAGAAAATAAAGTCACTCACTATTACTTACACCCACCATCACTTACACGCACAAAAATATAGCATTTTTGGTTTTCCATATTCGATAGATTCATTCACCCTAGTTTTAGCATTACAGAAAACCCATGTCGTATACATAGAGCGATAATCTTTAATTTTGCTTCACCATGATATATCCAGTTCCTTCCTTGCTTCAAAATATAGCATTTAATTATATAACTCATTGTAAACTCAAAAAAGTCCTCCCAGATTAATTGGTTAGATGATGAATATTTCTTTCCAATTTTCTCAAGACATTCAGTCATTTCAAATAGAACAAGCAGTTTTTCTTGTTTGCCGCACTCCAGATTTGAAGCAAGTTTCTCAAGTTGGAAGTTATGACTCTGTTGGGCTATTGCCAGGAAAACAATCAGCAGTTTCTCATTTATGAATACATACCAAATGGAAGCATTTCCAGTCACTTGTATGGTAACTCCCTGTCTAGTCTACATATTATTGAACACCACAAAATCAATGAAAAAGTTGAAGAAGAATCTAGATCTTTTATTAGTCAATCTAATATAATTATTGTGATTTTTTTAATTTACATTATATGGTTACAGTTACACGATACATACACAAACACATAGGCAACTTATGGGGAAATTGAAAGAGAAAACCACCCATGTTTCAACAACAATATTGGTTAACTACTTTAGCCAAACAACTTGAGTAAAATGTTAAAAATAAATACTAATTTCTACTTGACCTAAATGATTTCATTAAGAAGAAAAAAAAAAAAAAAACAGAGTATCTTACCAATGTTAATCGACTACAATTGAGTGGAGGAGAGGACAGCAAGGAGGCTAGTTGGAAAACTGTTTGCAATAAAAAAAGAAAAGGGTCTTACTTGATGTCGACTAGCGGCTTAGGAAATGTCTTCAAGCTTGATTTTGAACTGAAAAAGATTGCTACCGTCTACTTCTCACAGGAAATTGGTATTTATCGCGCTAAGAGGAAATGTAGCACAATACCTTCTGCGGGCGCCAAATCAATGGGGGCATTGCTATTAGTGGTGGTTTTCGGTGGAAGAGGACAATCGTGTAGCAACATTTTTTAGTGAGTTTTGCTTAATGTGCGAGTACATGGAGAGAAAATGGGGAAGAAGAAGTTGGGGAAGAAGTCTGCATTTGGAAGTGTACGGGGTAAAATCGAAGGGGGAATTCTTATTTTCGGGCGTTTTGACGCGCCATCATCTATCATTTAAACGCAATTACAGCGATAGTAAACGTTGCAACAAGTTTTTCACTTTTTGCAGTGCATTTTTCTGTCACATTAGGAGTTACAATTGCTGCAAAAGAATTTTCAAAAAAGTTGATGTTAGAAGCTGCAGCGAATTAGAAGCTTGTTGTACTTAATCTCCTTTGGTAGCGAATTTATTTGCAACACCATAAAAATTGCAACAAAAGGCCGAATTCCTTGCAATGACTTTTCAATTTCAAATTTTTAATTTTTTAATCTAATTATTACAATTTTTCACAACTTCTAAATAAAATACAAAAAATAATATAACTTCTTCAAATTTTAAAATAAAATAATATTCAAATAATATATTAATTTTATAATTTTTTATTTAGCTTTTTTCTTTCATCTGTCAATATTTACGCTTAGTTTTCATTGCATATCATTCATGTCCATACCTACCCAGGCGTCCCTAAATTATTAATTTGCCAGCCGATAAAAGATGCTTTATTTGTTTGGTTATACAGATGAGATGAGGTGTTTTGAATAGTAATAAATAAAATATTATTATAATATAATTTTTTAATATTAATTTTATATTAAGATTTAAAAAAATTAAATTATTTATTATTTTTATATAAAAATTTAAAAAAATTATAATGATAAATTAAAATGAAGTTAGATTTTTTATTTTGATTAACCAAAGCGGTGACAATGGAGATAAACATAGTGACACAGATCGAAAAGGTGTGCATAAATGCACGAAGGATGAAGAACCTTTCTTCCTGAATAGCATTTTCGTTTTTCCTTTGTTTTATATAGGCAATAATTAACTCCAACCATTGAAGTTCGGCAAAACACGCAGGCACACGGAGAATAGCGAGCAGTTGTGGCGAAACTGACATGGCGGACATTCAACTCATCTCAACGAGCTCAGTCAAAGCGGCGAGTCACAAGGAGTGCTCAACTCATGATCAGCGAATTGAGTTGACTCCGTGGGATCTCCCACTTCTTCTACTAGGACCCATCCAGAAGGGTCTCCTTTTTCCCAAACCCAAAACCACACAAGAGATCAGAGAGTACTCATCAGAAAGCTCAATAATCCAACACCTCAGAACCTCCCTTTCCCGCACGCTGGACTTCTTCAATCCCCTCGCCGGCCGCCTTGTCTCCATCCAAAACGAGGACAACACCACCTCCTATTTTATCGATTGCGACAACGCTGGAGCACAGTTTGTACAAGCCATAGCCAATGGTGTTGTTACAATTGCCGACATCCTAGAGCCTATCTACGTTCCCGATCGACTTGTCCACTCCTTTTTCCCACTCAACGGAGTGCTAAACTGTGAGGGCACTTCTAAGCCCTTACTCGGAGTGCAAGTCACTGAGCTTGTTGATGGCATCTTCATCGTTTGCACCCTTAACCATGCAGTTGCTGACGGCACGTCCTTTTGGCATTTCTTCAATTCTTGGTCCGAAATCTCCAGGGGTAAATGAAATATCCAAACCTCCAGCTCTCAAACGTTGGTTCCTTGATGGTACCGACTGTCCAATCCGGATTCCACCCCAAAAGCTCTCTGATAGTTTCACTCCGTTATCGCTGAAAGAAAGAATTTTTCATTTCACAAAAGAAAAGAGTGCAGAACTGAAAACAAAGGCCAATGCTGAGATTGGCATGACCAATCGGGTATCCTCTCTACAAGCAATCTTAACTCATTGTTGGCGGTCTGTAATTCGTACCCAAAACCTCGACCCAAATCAAAAAGTCTATTTCAACTTGCTAATAGGAGCTAGAACAAGATTGCATCCACCATTGCCTGAAAATTATTTCGGAAATGCAGTGTATGGAGGGACCGTGACCGTCAAAGCAGGTGATCTACTTGAAGGTGGACTTGGTCATGCAGCTTGGGAAATGAACAAGATGGTTGCTTTGCACACAAATGAAAAAGCTAGGAGCTTTTTGGAGTCATGGGTGGAAAGCCCTAGGTTATTTACAGCGGGTAGCGTGGTCCGTAATGCATCGTCGACGAGCAGCTCGCCGCGGTTCAATGTGTATGGTAATGACTTCGGATGGGGAAGACCGGTGGCAGTGCGAAACGGTGCTGCGAACAGAACTCATAGAAAGATTACAGTTTTTCCTATGGCAGAAGGAGGCATTGACATCGAAGCTTGCCTCTCGCTGGAGACGTTGGAGGCTATGGGAAATGATTCAGAATTCATGGATGTTGTCACATCTAATTAACTTCAGCTAGAAATTACAACCATCGATTAATATGGGTTTTTATTGTGAATTTTTTATCAATCGTAAAATTATTTTACCACGTTGGTGTTTCTTTTCCGACCCTTCCTTTCCCGTTATAAATCCGATGTGTACAAATCCGGCAACCGGTCCATCTTGGTGTCCGGAAAGCTTCGGGCCCTCCCTCTACTATGATACATTATAATACTAGGAATTAAAAACGGAAACGTATTTGCGGGTAACTACTAACTAAGCCTGGTAGAGTAGTAAGTGTGGATGGGCCTTGACTTGGGACCATGAGAATTTTCTATAATCCGTATATAAATTCTATTTAAAATAATATAGGCAAAAGTTTAATTATGAAGGATATATACAAAGAAAATGATAATTCATGCCATTAAAATAAAAAATACTAATATTCTAAGACTTCTCTACTCCACATTGCTTACGTATAACTATAAAAAAATATAGATTTTTGTGATCAATTTATTGTAATAAAAATATTTTAATTGTTAATAATCTTTTCGTTGTAATAAATTAGTCGCAAAAATTCAATTTTCTTACCATTCGATTTAAAAGATAAAATCAAAACAAAACAAAAGAAGGTTGTTTATGAAAGATTTTTGCATTTAGAAATTATATCGTGGAAATGTATTTTGTTTTGATTGTTTTAAGAATTGGATTTAGCTATAGTTGCATTTCACGTGATGAGGTATATATACTGTTTCTAAGCCTCACCCTGATCTGCGACTTGCGTTGGTTGGTAATAATTGTGTTCCATCATTAATAAAGAGTGGTTTGGACATTCGATTCATTTCCAAGTGGTTGGTCGATCCCTCGATTATAGGACCCTTTAGGCTAGGATTAGGGGTGGGCAGCGGGCCCCGCATCCCGCTACCCCGCCCCACCCCCGCGCAACGGGACGGGATATACTGCCCCGCATCTAGTCCCCCTAGCGGGGGCAAGGGGCGGGGAGGGCCCAATCCCACCCCGCATTTCCCTCGCCTCGCCCTCACCTATATATATATTATATATATATATAAACATAAATATTTATATATACAAAAACATAAATATATGTTTATATATATAAATATATATTTATATTTTACAAATTGTGTATATATAAATATATATATTATAATTTGTTAGACTTGTTCACAAATTATGCATTAGTAAATTTAAAAATTATATGGTTTAAAAACTACTACACTACAACTTACTCAAGATATGCATTAGCAAATTTAAAAATTACATAATTTTTAAATTATAGTCATATTTACAAAATTTAAATTTACAATTTAGATATAAAAATATATTTTTTTATCACTTTTAGATCTAGAAATAATTTTTTAAAATAATAAAATATAATTAATATTTGAAGTGAAAATAAGGCAGAGCGGATTAGGTATCTGCCCCGCACCCCGCCCTGGGGATGCAGGGGCGGGTGGCGGGGAGGAAAACCCCACCCCCGCACCATGCGGGGCGGGGTGCGGGGAGGGGGCTACCCCGTACCGTATGGTGCGGGTAGCACTCCTAGGATAGCCACCGTAGACATAAAGGAATGGAAAATGCTACTTTGGTTTGCTCCCTTGGATTTGACTATGCTACTTTGCGACTTAAGTTTGCTCCCTTGGATTTGGCTGCAAGTGTATTTTATTTTATTTTTAAAATATTTAAAAAAGTTATTATTATGAATTTGTGTAATTTTTTTAAATGTTTAAAAATTATTAAAAAATAATAATGCCCAATGGTCACATGCAAAGTATCATGATCCTAAACGAATATAGATGACATTTTGGACTCTTTAACATACATATATACATATATACATGTATATATGTTGGGTTTTCTACTTTTTTTTTATTAGTCCCATATGGGTTGGAATGAAGGAGGAGCAAAAGTTCAACGCCTATAAAAAGGGGTTTAGCCTCCTCAATAAAGTGCATCAGTCAAAAATCTTATTCAGTAACGTTTGACTTTAATTAAAATTTTCTATTGGCCTTTTTTATAAAATGAGAAGAGGTTTGAATTAAAATTTTGCAATGGGGAAGTTTTGTAGGTGTTTTTGAGGTGAGGAAAAAAATTATGATTGTAATAATTTTTTACATAGTAAATTTTCTTATCTAGGTCTGATGGTTTTTCTCCTATTTTGAGAGTTTTCCATATAAAATCTATTTTTCTATTTTTTTTTATATTCCTGCAAGGGGCAGATCTTAGGGGGTGAATTTGGAAAATCTAAATTCTCAAAAAGTGGTATCAGAGCTAGGTTCTTTTGGTAGAAGTAGAGCTTTGGTATGGTAGTATGGATATGTATTGTCTAAGGAGGTTCTGTCTAAGAGATTGAATTTAAGCGAGACTATTGTGACCCTCCAATCTTTCCTGAGAACTTATTTAGTGAGGTACTATTCATTTTTACGGTAAAAATTCATCAAGGTGATATCAGGAATAAGGTTGAGAAATTGGATTACACGAGATTTTGAAAGGCAGACCAACCTATGAAGTCAGCAATGATACTAGCGACTGGTGAAACGATTAATACAAAGAGCAAGTTTGGAAAGTGACTCTAAGTCAGTAAATGGATATACTGGTATTGATGTTAATGTTGTGTCTCTTTTTATAGAAAAATGGACATGTATATCTTTATAGTATACTGTTAATTCCTAAAGTTACCATGATAGATGATGTGTTAATATTAGTGAGTGCACAAATTTGCACACATGCATTGGTTTGGCAATGATGTAGGATGTGTGGTAAAAATTTATGTTGATGGCTAATGAACTTCCAGAAAAATCAAATGTGGAAGTTATAAAATAAAATAAATCGCACATGACATGAAATTTATATGATTCGAGACGTAGCATTTTATTTATATGAAAATTAAGAATATAATGCAACGGTAGTGTACAAATTTTTAATACAATATATAATAAATCTTAATTAACAAGTCAGGTGAGATTAAAAAAACACATCACAAATTTTTAGATCCAAACCTTATTAAAAATCCACTAAAAAGTTGTAGCAAATTTTCATCGATCCTACGCAAAAGAATTAGGATAATAATACATTTACAATTTTTTATAATTTATTTTTAAATAATCAATGCAACCATGTCACTAACGATTAAAGATAAATTTTAATATCATAAATGAGAAATGCTATGTAGCATCTCCACACCACACATCAACATATGATTTGTCATTTTTATTATTTTATTTAAATACATATATTTATACATCAATATATGTATGTTTAAATAAAAAGACGAAAATGACAAATCACATATTGGTGTATAGTGTATGTGATCGTAAATATAATTTTTCTTATAAAATTGGCCCCCACCTTTAGGTAAGTGGATCATTTTCCAAGTTTGGTTTGGTGGATGAGATATCTCATCTCATATAAATATTGTAACTTTTCTAAATTTTCAAATAAAATATAATAAATAATTCAACTTTTTTAATTTTTAAAATAAGATATGATGATTGATGATTTATATTGACAGGTTGTAGAGTTAACACGATGTCTAACAGCGTAGGATATTGGTGATCGTGAGATGAAAGATCAAGATTCTGATTTCAGTTTTGAGAATTCGTATGACAATCATGCTCTATTATGGACGCACCATGGTCGAGAGGAGCATCATGACGACCTCAATTTTAGAGTTGATATACTAGAATTTCTTGGTACTCTTCTAGTTGAAGGTTTCGTTAATTTATTGTATGAGATTAAGTGAATTTACTACTTTGAAAAAAAAAAAAAAGTTTTAAGATTGACAATTTTACATAGTGTGGAACTTTATACCAATTTCTGAATACCTATCATGATGATGAAAATCTAGTGGATTAGATAACTAATTTGTGTTGACTGGATCTAAGATTTTATGTTTATTTGATCTGTGTTTTGTGAGATTTTTGGTTTATTGATGTTGTATACTTAAATAATAACTGGGATTTTTTTTTTCCTATTTTATCAAGTGGGTGTTAGGTGGTGTGGTTACTTAAATTTGTTAGCGACATCGTATATTTCCTCCACATTCTTATTCATTGTTCCAAGCCAAATCTGTGGTTTCTTGTGAGACAAATTAGGCCGGTCAGTACTGCATTTAAAATGTGGGAGATGTTTTCGAGAAAGACACTGGTGTCAGGAAATATGCTTTAGGTGTTGTAAATAGTTAGAAATAGAGAGAGCTTTCAGGAGAAAGAAAGAGAGAATTCTTCTTATTGATCTGTATATCATATAACATCAATATACCCATATATATAGGGTTACAAAAGAGACTATGCTAGCACTATGCACTATGCATTTGACGGCTAGCTAAATGTGGTCATACAATTCAAGATAGTTTATAACACTTCCCCTTTGGATGACCATATTTAAAGAACATGCCTCGTTAAAACCTTGCCAAGGAAAAACCCTGTGGGAAAAAACCAATGGCGAAGGAAAAAGAGTACAGTATTCATGTGTATCGCCGAGTGATTTAGGATTGCCTCATTAAAACTTTGCAAAGGAAAACCCAGTGGGATAAAACCTTAGCGAAGGAAAAAGAGTACAATCAGCACAAGTCTTCAAGACATTACTTCTCCTGAAAAGTGCATGATAACAGGTCTTCAAACCTCCGCATTCCAATGTTCTGCATAATCTTCTTAAATGTTGCAGTTGGTAGTGCATAATAACAGGTCTTCTTGTGTGTATCTGAAAGATAACTCGCATCTGTACATCCAACTAACTGTGGACTTGATCCATGTTGATAAAATAATCACAACTGCATCTTTCTGCTCATAACTACTCTTCTGGAGTTCTTGTAAATAACATAGTTAGTGGAGAATTCATCAACATTAAACCGCTAACCTCATTTTTAAAAAAAAAAAAAAAAAACGGTGGCTAGCCTTTTAAGATCAGACAAGCACTGCGGATTTTCAAATCTTCTGTAGGTGTCAGGCGTGCTGTCAGGCACCGCAGCTGTCAGGCGTGCTGTCAAGCGCCGCAGAGCTATGAAGCTATATTTCGTTTTTTTTCTCTTGCTTCACGAGAGATGCTGTATCATAATTTTCTCTATAAAAGAGATATTCAGCTCATCTTCATTCGCATCTCATCTTCTTCAATTTTCTGTAATCATACTGCATTTTTACTCTGCAATATCTTTTTGCATTCTTATCCTGCAATGGCTCAACGATCTTCTCGTGGCCAATATATGAGGTACTCTGCACCTAGTTCATCAGATGTACCTGCTACTACCACAGGTGCTATCATGCAATATAATGATCTGACTCATAGGTCAGATAATGAAGCTATCTATGAGCTTGTGAGTCTCGGTACCCGATACTCATCATCCATTGTCGCATTTTCTCAGCGACTGCAATCCAGAACTTGTGGAGTTGACAATCTCCACGAGAATATTGCTATACTTTAGCGACTTCTTCTGGAGTCCAACATGAAGATAGAATCAATAAAGCAAGAGAATAGGAATTTAAAATCCTTGCTTAAATCTTCTTTTCGATTGCCCACCCCTTTAGATAGGGATGCCATGCAGATTCTTGAAGAACAAGAGCGTTTGAAGAATGAGGCAAAGTGCCTCAAATTTCTATAATTCTTGCTTCAAGATAATAAAATAATATTTCAAATATGTGCAGTTTCCATGAGCTCTTCTGGAGCCTCAATGACATTTAAATCATATATATAAACTGCAATAATAGCTTGTTTCCATTTGCGTTTGGATTGCTTTAGATCATATAAGGATCTTTGAAACTTGACAGAATACATATTTCTTGATGCATTCAGATTAGAGGTTTCAGGCATTTTCTATCCTTCAGGGATTTTCATATATATATCATAATCCAATGATCCATATAAATATGCAGTTAATCATGCAATCCAAACTCTCGGTAACTTTCAAGCTAATAAAAATCTCAATATGATTTCAACCACTTTAAAAACATATAAATATTGTTTCTTCAAGAAACTAACTTGTGATTTCTATATCACCTTTTCATTTAAAAGCTTCGGGCTTTTTATATCATGTATATAAATATCCACTGATATTTAACAAAAATCATCTCTTTAGGTATTTGGACTTCAAGTCCATATTTATCACATTTTACTTAGTGATATCAATTTTGCAGGAATTGAGAAACTGACTCGTGATTTATATATCACATTTTTATTTCCTTTCTATAAATACCCACTGACATTCAACAAGCATCACCTCTTTTAGGTGTTTGGACTATAAGTCCCGATGCATCATATTTTACTAGTGAATCAATTCTGCAGGAATTGTTTCTTTCAAATTTGGCCAATATTTTACGTCGTATTCTTCGACGATTCTTGATTCACTTTCATCATTACTTCTGGTAATGTCAATTGCCATCTCATATGGAAATACGTTGTCGACAACGATTTTATTTCTATCCATAATTTCTCCATTATTCATGAAATGTAACGAGATCTCGTTATTTTCAGGTACCTGTCCCTCTTCAAGGGAAGACATTTTCATGAAAAATCTCTTCAGGAGGCACTCTTCAGGAGATTTATACTCTTCAAGAGTTTATATAGGAGAATTTTATACAGAAAATCAAGATGGACTTTATTGCTTGTTTTGTGGGTATGGCCTCTTCAGGAGCACCAATTATTTATGCCTTTCTTTTTTTGAGATGCTCTATCTTTTGTATCAATAAGTCTCACATGCCTTTAGACATGTCTTATGTTCATTAGACTGCTGAATTTCTTAATTGTCCTTCAGGGACTTCAATCCTCGCTGGGATTTTAGCAGCTAGAATATGAGACATTTTTATCTTATTGCATCCAAAATTTAATTATTATCTGAACTTCTGGTTCACATATGATAATCAAGATAACATCGAATAATTTCATCTTATTTGCTTCTGGCAAATCTTTTCTTTCCACTTCTGGTGGTAAGACTTTATAGTAAAAGAATCTTCTGGTTCTTTTATGGATGTCCATATGAAAATCATTCGACTTATCATAATTGATTTTGGATGATCAAGATAACCATGAAAAGATACAAATATTTTGAATCATATCACCTTTTGATGCATCATAATATTTGATTCAATAATTTGTATAATATCATCTCAAAGAGAAAGCTTACAGCTTTTCCAATACGAGCTTCTGGCCCGAAAAGATATTCATTATCACGTCCAATCTCTTAGTTTCTTTGAATGAAACGCATTCTTTTCAATTCATGGAATAGAATGATATAAATTCATTATTATTCACTTCAGGGAATGATGTAGATCTAGTAAGACGTGAATAATGATTCTTATTAAAAGCTCATTATTTTGTTCAGTCACTGAAAGATTTGATACAAATTTATAATATATTGTGAACATTTACATTTTATATTACTACTTCAGGAGCATACTCGATATTGCTACTTTAGGAGCACATTCGAGACGTTCATTCAAATATATATTCTTTCCACAATTTCAATTATGCAACTTCAGGTGCATAAATCATAATGAGTTTTTAGTACAATTATCAATCATTTAAATTATGAGATACTCAAAAGCTGTTATTGATTTAGGGCGATCCTTCAGAGATGCTCCATTTCTATTCTCAGATAAATCATATCATCAATAAATAAAACTTGTATCTAAACTATGTAAATAAACATAGAGTTTATCAAGTAATAATAATGAATATAATCATAAATATTCATCTCAACAATAATATATTAAAAACTTACTTAAGTTCAGAATTATCAAAACCATACACACGCAGCGTACTGAATGATTCCTCACAGCCCCTTTTCCTTGTTAATCAGTAGTAGCAGGCTGCAGGAGTGTAGGCGGGCAGCAACCATCATAAGGCCAAAAAGTCCACCCACCAACCTATTATATTTATTTTATTTTATTATAAAGATAGTTGGTCAGTTGCATGCTTTGAATCTGATCACAGTTCTATTTTTGTCATGTGCTCGGCAACCAAAAAAAAATGAGAGAGATGTTGGTTCACATGCTCAACTTGCATGCATGGACCTACAAAATAAAATATAAAATGTGATAGTAAGGTAATTGAAATAAAGTCTGATCATAAAATGTAGACTTATCTCGTCGGGTAGGATGTGCTATAGCACCAAGCACCAGCACCAAAGCCACTTCCCTGGACAAGGACAAAATGGTTGGTGAAGTGGGGTCATCTCCAGCAACCAGTACACGGAAATGAAATCATCTGGCGCACTTTTCTGAATTGTTCTTTCTTTGGTACCAAGACTGAAATCATTCACCGATGGCTACTTCTGTGCCGATCAGCCAGCTGTTGGTCTTTTTCCCTCTTTTTTTTTCGGCGACATCGAGTGGGTGATCGGAGCCGATGGAGCAATCTTCTGGTGCTTGAGAGCAGGTGGTGGTACTGCCAGAGCTGCTTATCTTCTCCTATATCTTCTCCGATATCTTCTCAATCAAAGACTCCTGCTTAAGCTCCTCATGGTGATGCTCATCAGCCATGATTGTGGGTTGGTCAACAGAGTTGCAGACCGAGATTGAGAAATGGAAATAGACCATTTCAAACGTAGCCCAGAAATTGAAGCCAATCTCTTCAAATCAAGATGATCGCAAGCTCAAGGCCGGACAGCCATGGGCAGAGAGGATCTCAGTGAACAAATCGGGATCATCGAATGAAAATATCTCCGGTGAAGCAGATGCGTGGCCGACGGCAACATCACCTTCTACAGGAAATTCTCTGGAAAAGTCACTTGCGGCGGCTGGGAAGCTGGAGTAGGCTCCGGATCCGAAGCTACAGCTGTGAAGTTATCGTCGTCGTAGTGCTGTGTATCAAGAGAGGACGAGCTTCTATGCCCAGATCTGAAGTGAATATATTATAGCTTTACAGATCATGTGATAATAAGCAAAAATTGAAAACATAAGGGTATAAAATCTCAGCGATTCTCTCCCTTCGTAGTCGTTAGGCGATGCTGTTCTAGAGCTCCTGGTAGCAAACCAGAAGAACCGAAAACTTTGGCAGTGTGGATACGGTCAAGCATGGCCAACACCTCAAGCCTAAGCTCGTCGTCTCTCAGATTGATAACGCCTGGGACGGAGTGCTCTTTAGAGGAGTATCCGAATTCAGATCTAAAAAGGAGATGACGCCGCAGCCTTCGGATTTGGGGGTTTCAGCAAAATCTTGATCGACTTCGTGCCGACCATCTCCTGGGTTTTCTTGGCCGTCGGACTCAAGAGGTTGCAGGAGTGGAGGATTCTAGAGAAGAAACTCCCAGAGTCGATCTTCATGGTTTCAACCGGAACAAGATCAGACCGTGAATGATCTTTTTCGTCGTCGACGGTGGGTATCTGATTTCTGAAGAACACAGAATGGCAGGCGGCATGCTAGTTGGCTCAAGCTCGTGCTGATAACGTGTTGTAAATAGTTAGAAATAGAGAGAGCTTTCAGGAGAAAGAAAGAGAGAATTCTTCTTATTGATCTGTATATCATATAACATCAATATACCCATATATATAGGGTTACAAAAGAGACTATGCTAGCACTATGCATTGTCGGCCAACTCACTATGCTAGTACTATGCTAGCACTATACACTATGCATTTGACGGCTAGCTAAATGTGGTCATACAATTCAAGATAGTTTATAACATTAGGAATTTTTTTCATTTCTTTTTCTTATAAGATATATGCTTTACAGGCGGGCACGCACAGATATGGATGCACGATTTTGAACCTTTTTCCTTTGTTTTATACGGTCAATAATTAAATCCAGAAAATAAATAGAATTTTACTATATATAAATACAATCGTGTACTAATCTATTTATTAATATTAATTTATTTATATTTAAAATTTAAATTAATATTATTTTTAATAAAATTTATTTTTAGACCAATCACATCACATTAGTGCATAAATTAGTACACAATTATACTTACAATTATATTTTTTCAATAAATAGCTATCCATTTACAATTTACTACAACTTAAAAAAAAGAAAAATATTAAATTTAATTTTAATTTAATGTATTTGAAATTTTAAAAGAGAAAAATTATTTGTATAAGCCACTATTTAAGTGAAGCCATGGTACACATTATATGTAGACCAGGTTCATTAAAGTTTACTTGAACCGGTTCAGATCAGTCTCTTGTATTTCAATGCCAAAAAAACCCTCAGTCATTTTTCTACAATGGCGGAAGCCCTCAGCCATTTTTTTTATCTACCGAAGTTTAGACAACCATTTTTAAAAAACTCACACTTATATGAATGATATGTAACATCTTCGTCTCCAGCTATATTTAGAGGCTTTCGCCAAGTTTCTTGTCCATTCGACGTTCCTATCCTTTCTTCTTTACAAGGCTCGATTTAGGTGCCACAATAAGTCTTTATTTGTTAGTTCAATCCCATAAATTTGAAATTGGGTTTTCCTTTTCTTGAGCTTCATCTTTTTTTTTTCCTCGCGACCATGAATTTTGAAATTGGGTTTCAGTCGCTTGTGTTATTGTTTTCAATTTTTTCCATGTTGATCTAGACATTAGAGTGCCAGTTTAATTTATTTAGTTATTTTGGGTTTCTGGGTCATTGAACGATTGAAATTTGGTTTAACTTTTGGGTTTTTGATCTGGGTTTTGACTCTTTGAGTGTGAGTCAAGGCCTTAGCTGCGCCTATTGGTTTATTGCTTCGAAGAACTCTAATGCTCTGTTGCTAAGATGCAGCCTGATCAGAGGAAAAATGTAAATTTACTCATTTTGTGGTGTATACAGTTATATATGTGCTCATGTTATTGGTTTGAGAATATGCGAGTATTGAAGTCTCGAGAATTGCTTCTGTATTACTTTTATCTAATTTTAAAGGGAATCAAATTAATTGCAACCAAATCGCTGTTGTTCAAATATAAATTATTTTCTTTTTTATACATCATTATTCGCCTCTAATTTGTTGTGGTCCATTTGTACTGGGCTGCTTGTTTTTTTGTGGTTATGATTCCTGTGTCTGGATTGGAACAGCCTGTCATTCATTTTGTCAGCTTTTGTGCCAGCTGCCATGTCCCCATTGCAGTTTTGTGGGAGTTCCCACTAGAATATTCGTCATATGTGCACTGCTATATTCTTTAAAAAATTATTATTTTATTGATAAGTTCTAAATAAATTGTTAGTTGGATTGTAGCTATCATCTCCTCCAACCTTTAGCAAAATATGCAGGAACAAGGACAAAAGCAAGCAGTCGCAGAAGAAACTGACATGGCGGACATTCAACTCATCTCAACAAGTTCAGTCAAAGCGGCGAGTCACAAGGAGTGCCCAACTCATGAGAGAATTCACTTGACTCCATGGGATCTCCAGCTCCTTCTACTAGGCCCCATCCAGAAGGGACTCCTTTTCCACAAACCCAAAGCCGCACAAGAGATCAGAGAGTACTCATCAGAAAGCTCAATAATCCAACACCTCAGAACCTCCCTTTCCCGCACGCTGGACTTCTTCAATCCCCTCGCCGGCCGCCTTGTCTCCATCCAAAATGACGACAACTCCACCTCCTATTTTATCGATTGCAACAACGCTGGAGCACAGTTTGTACACGCCACAGCCAATGGTGTTGTTACGATTGCCGATATTCTCGAGCCTGTCTACGTTCCCGATCGACTTGTCCACTCCTTTTTCCCACTCAACGGAGTGCAAAACTGTGAGGGCACTTCTAAGCCCTTGCTCGGAGTGCAAGTCACTGAGCTTGTCGATGGCATCTTCATCGGTTGCACCCTTAACCATGCAGTTGCAGACGGCACGTCCTTTTGGCATTTCTTCAATTCTTGGTCCGAAATCTCCAGGGGTTTCAATCAAATATCCAAACATCCAGCTCTCAGACGTTGGTTCCTTGATGGTACTGATTGTCCTATCCGGATTCCTCCCCAAAAGCTCTCTGATAGCCTCATTCCGCTGTCGATGAAAGAAAGAATTTTTCATTTCACAAAAGAAAAGATTGCAGAACTGAAAGCAAAGGCCAATGCTGAGATTGGCATGACCAACCGGGTATCCTCTCTACAGGCAGTCTTAACTCATTTTTGGCGGTCTGTAATTCGTAGCCAAAACCTAGACCCAAATCAAAAAGTCTCTTTCAACTTGCTAATAGGAGCTAGAACAAGATTGCAGCCACCATTGCCTGAGAATTATTTTGGAAATGCAGTGCTTGCAGGGACCGTGACCGTTAAAGCAGGTGATCTACTTGAAGGTGGACTTGGTCATGCAGCCTGGGAAATGAACAAGATGGTTGCTTTGCACACAGGAGAAAAAGTTAGGAGCCTTTTGGAGTCATGGGTGGAAAGCCCTAGGATACTTACATTTGGTAGCTTGACTAGTAATGCTTTGGGCACGAGCAGCTCGCCGCGGTTCAACGTGTATGGTAATGACTTCGGATGGGGAAGACCGGTGGCTGTGCGAAGCGGTTCTGCGAACAAAACTAATGGGAAGGTTACAGTTTTTCCTGCGGCAGAGGAAGGAGGCATTGACATCGAAGCTTGCCTTCCGCCGGAGACGTTGAAGGCTATGGGAAATGAGTCAGAATTCATGGATGCTGTTACATCTAATTAACTTCAGCCAGAAACATTTAATCATCAATGTGTAGCTATTTTTGGATCGTAAAATTGATTTATCACGTTGGTGTTTCTTTTCGCCCCCTTCTTTCCCATTAGAAATCCGATCTGTGAGAATCCGGCAAAAGTCTCAGGCATAAACTTTATGTACAAAAATATCGCCTACCATTAAAATCAATTAAAATTAGTGCTAATAATACTTATCTATTGACCATTCACAATCTTCAAAAGCGTTTCTTTCCCTTGCGGCATCGCAGTCATAACGAAACTACCTTCTTTCCCATTAGAAATCCGATCTGTGAGAATCTGGCAAAAGTCTCAGGCATAAACTATATGTACAAAAACATCGCCTACCATTAAAATCAATTAAAATTAGTGCTAATAATACTTATCTATTGACCATTCACAATCTTCAAAAGCGTTTCTTTCCCTTGCGGCATCGCAGTCATAACGAAACTATCTTTCAAAACCATGTTTTTCGGTTGATGCCCCTCGACGGATGTGTGTGGGCTGGTGCCCGGGACTCACACTCTGCCATGGCCAGTTGCATTTTTCTGGCTTTGTGCGCCCTCACAAGTCACAATTCAATCTTTCGTGGAAAAGTCAAATTCGATATATTTTACATGTAAAACACTAATCCCACAGAAAGGTATTACCGAAATTTTTTACCGAAAACTGTTTTGAATTTTTTTTTTGAATTTTTTTTTTTTTAGTGATTAAGTAAGTGTTTTTAAATGAATATGTGATTTTTTTTTTATTTTTAAAAAATATTTAAATAGTTTTAAAAAATGTTAACATAGCAATACCTGCCAAAACTTTTAAGAATCAAACAAGCCACCCTCCCCGGTAGCTGTCAAGTCTCTTGACAAAAAAAATGGCTTTGCTAGATACAGTCGATAAATACAGTCGGCGTGCAGTTGGCTGTACGGAATGAATAAAAAAAATTATAAAAAAATTATTTTATATTCAGGGGGACCTACATGAATAAAAAAAAGTTATAAAAATATTTTTTTTTCATGTAGGTCTCGTATTAATTCACTTTTTTCTCCACGACTGCACGCTGACTGCATTTCCCGACTGCAAAAAATATTTCTCCAAAAAACATTATCGAGTCAAGGGATCAGCATTATGAATTTAAAAATAAAAAATAAAAAAGTGTGGCGTTTAGTGTAGGAGTTTATAAATAGCAAAGCTCTTATCATTATCATTATCATTATCCTTATCCTTATCCTTATCCTTATCCTAAAAGCTTTCATGAACGTTCATCAGAGCAGTCTTTCTGAAAGGTATACTTGGCCAACCCTGGTTTTATTTCCCACTTGTTTTTTTATACTTCTTATGAGATTATGTTTATTTTCTATTTGGAAATCTTGCACTGTTATAAACCATTTTGAATTGTATGATCATATTTAACTAGCCGTCAAATGCATAGTGCTAGTCATCAAAAGCATAGTTAGCTAGCCATCAAACGCATAGTACTAGTCGTCAAAAGCATAGTCTATTTTGTAACCCTATATATATGGGTATATTGATATTATATGATATACAGATCAATAAGAGAATCTCCTCTCTCGCTTTCTCTCAATCTCTTGAAATTCTCTTCTTTTCATTAAGTTTCATAACACGTTCTCTTATTTTCATTAAGTTTCATAACACGTTATCAGCACGATTACTCTCCGTCTCTATCTTGCTCCCTCTTCTCTTTCCTCTCACTCTCTTTGCAAAAGCCATCTCTGATTTTGGCGAACTCTTTGTGGGGATCGACGATTGAATTTTTCTCTCTATGGTTTCTAATGAGAGAATTGAGAAGCAGCTCCACCAAAATCGATTCCTCCACTCTCTGTGATTTTAATTTCTTTATTTTCCCCTGAATTTCCTGCATAATCTTTTCTGATGCTTGGCAGGGACTTGACGAACTGGAGGAAACCGATTTCAGTAATCAAAGGGTGGTTCTCGCCCTCTATGAGGCCATGTACTCGCACGACGTAACCACGATACACCAGATCGTCGCCGACTGGAAGGGAATCTCCGTTTCTATTTTCTGAGCCCAGGCAAAGCATCCCCTCTCTACGTATCGTACGAGTGGGTCACGACGGCTTGCTGATACCCTCCATCTCATCCATGCTGTTTCCAGCATGAAAGACCAGCAAATCCAGCGGATTCATGAAGACGACTGGGAACTAAAGAAAGAATGAAAAAAAAAAAAAAAGGAAACCATACGATCCGTCAATAGCGACGGCTTTGACTTGTGGTTGCTGGCTTCGTTTTGTTTTTCCCCAACTACTCTAAATTCCTCCGCAATCGGATTCTACCATAACCCAGAAAAATTAAAAAAAATAAAAAATAAAAAGTGAGAGGAAAGTCATGGAGATGACCCCACTCTTCACTAACCATTTTGTCTTGTCAATGGAGGTGGCTTTGGTGCTTGGTGCTATAGCACATCCTGCCCGATGAGATAAGCACACGTTTTGTGATAAGAATTTATTTCAATTACGTCACTATCATATTTTTTTATTTTATTTTGTAGGCCCACGCATGCAAGTTGACATTGTGGTTGAGAGAGTGGATGGGTGTTGCTGTAAATGTATTTTGGAGGAGAATTTCCAGTGAATTGGTAGTTGAGCATGTGAACCAGCATCTCTGTCCTTTTTGGTTGTTGAGCACATGACAGAAGTAGAGCTGTGATCAGAATGAAAGCATGCAGCTGACCAACTATCTTTATAATAAAAAATAGGTTGGTAGGTGCTTATGGAAGATGAATCTGATTCACAAGATTTTGGGTTTGTGCACGAAAGTTCAGATGATACTGAAGATAATAGTCTTTTATTTCAAGTAAGTTTTTCAATATATTATTTGAAATCTCTAAGATAAAAGTTTTATTTGTTCTTTTATACTTGTTATAAATTATTGATATGATTTATCTGAGAATGGAAATGGAGTATCCCTGAAGGATCGCCCTAAATCAATAATTTTATTGAGTACCTCATAATTTAAATGAGTGATACGTGTACCAAAAGCTCATTATGATTTATGCACCTAAAGTTGCATAATTGAAATTGTGGAAAGAATATATATTTGAATGAACGTCTCAAATGTGCTCCTGAAATAGCAATATCGAGTATGTTCCTGAAGTAGCAATATGAAATGCAAACCTTCACAATATATTCTAAATTTGTATCAGGTCTTTCAGTGACTGAGTAAAATAATGAGCTTTTGATAAGAATCATTAGTCACGTCTTACTAGATCTATATCATTCCCTGAAGTGAATGATAATGAATTTATATCATTCTATTCCCTGAAATGAAAAGAATGATGCGTTTCATTCAAAGAAACTAAGAGATTGGACGTGATAATGAATATCTTTTCGGGCTAGAAGCTCGTATTGGAAAAGCTGTAAGCTTTCTCTTTGAGATGATATTATACAAATTATTGAATCAAATATTATGATGCATCAAAAGGTGATATGATTCAAAATATTTGTATCTTTTTATGGTTATCTTGATCATCCAAAATCCATTACGATAAGTCGAATGATTTTCATATGGACGTCCATAAAAAAATCAGAAGATTCTTTTACTATAAAGTCTTACCACCAGAAGTGGAAAGAAAAATTTGCTTGAAGCAAATAAGATGAAATTATTCGACGTTATCTTAATTATCATATGTGAACCAGAAGTTCAGATGATAATTAAATTTTGGATGCAATAAGATAAAAATGTCTCATATTCTAACTGCTAAAATTCCAGCGAGGATTGAAATCCCTGTAGGATAATTAAGAAATTCAGCAGTCTGAAAGTATGTGAGACCTATTGATACAAAAGGTACTGCATTTCAAAAGAGAAATGTACAAATAATTTGGTACTCCTGAAGAGGCCATACCCACAAAACAAGTAATAAAGTCCATCCAAATTCTCTATATAAAATTCTCCTATATAAACTCTTGAAGAGTGCTTCCTGAAGAGGTTTTTCATGAAAATGTCTTACCTTGAAGAGGGACAGGTACCTGAAAATAACGAGATCTCGTTACATTTCATGAATAATGGAGAAATTATGGATAGAAATAAAATCGTTGTCGACAACGTATTTCCATATGAGATGGCAATTGACATTACCAGAAGTAATGATGAAAGTGAATCAAGAATCGTCGAAGAATACGACGTAAAATATTGGCCAAATTTGAAAGAAACAATTTCTGCAGAATTGATTCACTAGTAAAATATAATGCATCGGGACTTATAGTCCAAACACCTAAAGAAGTGATGCTTGTTGAATGTCAGTGGGTATTTATGGAAAGGAAATAAAAATGTGATATATAAATCACGAGTCAGTTTCTCAATTCTTGCAGAATTAATATCACTAAGTAAAATGTGATAAATATGGACTTAAAGTCCAAATACCTAAAGAGATGATTTTTGTTAAATATCAGTGGATATTTATATACATGATATAAAAAACCTGAAACTTTTAATATGAAAATGTGATATAAAAATTACAAGTTAATTTCTCGAAGAAACAATATTGATATGATTTTAAAGTGGTTGAAATCATATTGAGATTTTTATTAGCTTGAAAGTTACCGAGAGTTTGGATATTCATGATTAACTGCATATTTATATGGATCATTGGATCATGATATATATATATATTTATATATATGAAAATTCCTGAAGGATAGAAAATGTCTGAAGCTTCTGATATGAATACATCTGAAAATATGTATTCTATCAAGTTTCAAAGATCCTTATATGATCTAAATCAATCCAAACGCAAATGGAAACAAGCTATTATTGCAGTTTATATATATGATTTAAATGTCATTGAGGCTCCAGAAGAGCTCATGATAACTGCACATATTTGAAATATAAATCTGAAACCTTTGTGGCTTCAAGGGAAAGATGGATGATGTTATTAGTCATAAAATACCATCTTTTAATACAATTAGTATTTCAGATTCATATTATGGGTTTGATAAGAAGTGTGCATTATTAAAGAAGAAATAAAAGGGAGCACACAGAATATCTACCAGATGATAGATACACAAATATGAATATTTGTGAAATATTATTTTATTATCTTGAAAAAAAATTACAGAAATTTGAGGCACTTTGCTTCATTCTTCAAACGCTCTTGTTCTTCAAAAATCTGCATGGCATCCCTATCTAAAGGGTTGGGCAATCGAAAAGAAGATTTAAGTAAAGATTTTAAATTCCTATTCTCTTATTTTATTGATTCTATCTTCATGTTGGACTCCAGAAGAAGTCGCTAAAGTATAGCAATATTCTCGTGGAAATTGTCAACTCCACAAGTTCTGGATTGCAGTCGCTGAGAAAATGCGACAATGGATAATGAGTATCGGGTACCGAGACTCACAAGCTCATAGATAGCTTCATTATCTGACCTATGAGTCAGATCATTATATTGCATGATAGCACCTGTGGCAGAACAGGAATAGCTGATGAACGAGGTGCAGAGTACCTCATATATTGGCCATGAGAAGATCGCTAAGCCATTGTAGGATAAAAATGTAGAAAGAGATTGCAGAGTAAAAATGCAGTATGATTACAAAAAAATGAAGAAGATGAGATGCGAATGAAGATGAGCTGAATATCTCTTTTATAGAGAAAATTATGATACAACATCTCTCGTGAAGCAAGAGAAAAGAGACGAAATATAGCTTCATAGCTCTGCGGCGCCTGACAGCATGCCTGACAGCTGCGGCGTCTGACAGCACGCCTGACACCTACAGAGGAGTTGAAAATCAGCGGTGCTTGTCTGATCTTAAAAGGCTGGCCACCGTTTTTATTAAAAAATGAGGTTAGCGGTTTAATGTTGATAAATTCTCCACTAACTGTATTATTTACAAGAACTCCAGAAGAGTACAACTCCAGAAGAGTAGTGATGAGCAGAAAGATTTAGTTGTGATTATTTTATCAACATGGATCAAGTCCACAGTTAGTTGGATGTACAGATGCGAGTTATCTTTCAGATCCAAACAAAGAGATCATTGCAATTCATAAGGCAAGTCGAGAATGCATTTGGCTAAGATCAATGATCCAACATATTCAAAAAAAGTGTGGTCTTCTAGTGATTAATGATAGTCCAACAACTTTATACGAAGATAATGCTGCTTGTATTACTCAAATTAGAGGAGGATATATCAAAGGTGATAGAACCAAACATATTTCACCTAAATTCTTTTATACTCATGAACTTTAGGAGAAAGATGAAATTAACGTCAAGCAGATACGATCAAGTGATAATCTGCCAGATTTATTCACAAAAGCATTACCAACTGCAACATTTAAGAAAATTGTGTAGAACATTGGAATGCGGAGATTTGAAGACCTGTTATCATACATTTTTCAGGGAAAGTAATGTTTTGAAGACTTGTGCTGATTGTACTCTTTTTCCTTCGTTAAGGTTTTATCCCACTGGGTTTTCCTTTGCAAGGTTTTAATGATGCAATCCTAAAGTACTCGACGGTACACATGAATACTGTACTCTTTTTCCTTCGCCATTGATTTTTTCCCACAGGGGTTTTCCTTGGCAAGGTTTTAACGAGGCATATTCTTTAAATATGGTCATCCAAAGGGGAAGAAGTGTTATAAACCATCTTGAATTGTATGACCACATTTAACTAGCCGTCAAACGCATAGTGCTAGTCATCAAAAGCATAATTAGCTAGCCGTCAAACGCATAGTGCTAGTTGTCAAAAGTATAGTCTTTTTTGTAACCCTATATATATGGATATATTGATGTTATATGATATACAGATCAATAAGAGAATCTCATCTCTCGCTTTCTCTCAATCTCTTGAAACTCTCTTCTTTTCATTAAGTTTCATAACACGTTCTCTTCTTTTCATTAAGTTTCATAACATGCACTTTCTTTTATTTTGATTGTTATTTTATCACTATTACATTCTTTTCATTAAAACAGGCCAGGGAATCCAAGTTGCAGAGAGATAATATTAAAATAATATAAAAGATTTTTTTTATTTAAAATAAAAATTATATTAAAAAATTATTTTTAAATAACTTTTAACTTTATCTATCACGTTAATAAACTCCATGACAATACTTATTTTAGCCTAAAATAATCTCTATATTCTAGACGGTAGGAAGACATTATTTAAATTTTGAAAGAGGTCTGCGCGATAATTTTTACATACCATCTTTATAAAATATTAATATCTTACTAAATTATCATGTTATTATTATTTAATAGGTTATGCGTTTTCCTGCATCGAGAGATTTATACTGGCGTATCAAAGGGTGATGTACCACATATTTGAACGTTATAACAATCTTATATTCCAAGACTATAAAGATCTATTCAATTATTGGTACTGATCTCTTCGAAATATCATTGAACAAACTTTTGATATGTTGAAGAGGCGTTTTCAAATTTTGAAAGCAACACTTACATACCTTCCAACATGGCAACGATATTTTGTTGTTGCAGGTTATACGATACATAATTTTATCTTGACAGTTACACCTCATGAAGAGCTCTTTATATCGTATAGCATCCCGATGATTATCCAAATATAAATGCCGATTGTAAAGTTGGTGAGATTGTTCCTGACATGTCAACTGCATCGCAATGGTCGTAACCAGTGATGCTCTACGTACCTACGTGGATGCATAATATTGGGCAATAAGGAAATATATACCTAATTTTCACCATGCTGTAGCATTATTTTTGTGAATGTCAGCATTGATAAATAGATTGTAAATTGTGGACACTTTACTTACATATATTGATATTTAATATAGAAATGTTTTTTTTTATTATTGGAAATTGAAATACAACATTGAATATTCGCTTTTATGAATTTACTCGTACAAGTCCTCTTTTTATTTATTAGAAATTCACTTTAAAAACAATTTGACCACTAAAAATGTAGGAATGTAATAGTAATTTATTTTTCATAGGAGGATTTTGCGTCATGATAGTTTTTATTTATTACTAAAAGCGATGAGTTAAATAACTATACCGTGCAAGAGGGTGAATTTTTTTTTTTTTTAATCTCCCGAAATATATATTTTTTACTACTTATTAAATAATATGTGCACAAATAATGGAATTAAATGTGGGCATGATACTGTTGTCTTTTTATTGATAATTATTTTATTTTAATTTTTATAAATTTCGAGGAAGAAAAAATTTACATTAAAAAAGTAGTGAAAAATTATTTTTTAAGTGAGTTGAGGAAATTTATGCTTGATTTATATTATTTATTAGTAAAAGATTTGATTAAATAATTATTCAATTATCACAACAATTTCCTAATCATTAATGGAATCCATACCTTTTTCAAATTTTTATAAATAAATATAAACTCATCTTAACATCTAAATACATCTAAACTCATCTTATGAGGGTCTCACAAAACTCACTCTACTATTTCAACAGACTCGATTTGGTTAGTCAATATAGATGAAAATATCTCATCTAGAGTTGTACCATACAATAATTTTGGCTATCCAAATACAATATTTAATTTTTTTAAATTTTAAAAACATCAACTTAAATGAACAATAAATAAACAGTGAAAATTGACATGAACAGTGTCAACGTGACTTGAACAGTACATAAACAGTGCATAGTTCGGATACTCTATAAAATAATGGGACCCACACATTTTTCAAAATACAAAAATTAAGAATTATCCCATTTTATCTCATCTCGCTATCTAAATACATATTTTTTTTACAAACTATTTCATATTTTATTAATTTAAAAATTTTATTATTATTCAAAATATCTCATCTGAACTGCGTATCTAAAAAAGGTATAAAGAACTCAAATCAGCTCAGTCAACATTCAAATGCAGTCTAAACCAAGGAATCCAAATTGTGAGAGAGAATATTAAAATAATACAAACTTTTTGAGATTATCCGAATATCCAAACATGCCTTCCAATTGCTTCTATTTATTGTCCATAAACCGAAAGGCAATCTCTACATACTTTCCTCACATTCACTTGCAAAACACACACTCTCTCTCTCTGTGACACGACTAATAAAGCAAGACTTATTATCTCCCACTTTCACCCCAACAAACCAAACAACTTCTAAAAGAAAACAAAAAGGACCCCTGAGCAATAAGCTTGCCATCACTGCATGATTACCATATGATGTTTGTCATGGGGCACGGAGGAGAGGTGGTTTCTTGCTATTAGCCATCTTCTTTCTCCATAACCGCTTTTTGTAAGTACTTGCTATTAGCCTATTATCCTCGTTTCTTTCGAGGCACAATGGCCAGAGAACTAGCTGCGGCATTCTCATTCTTGTGTTTAATCCCATTTAAAACAATAATCTCGTTAACTTTCCCAGTGCAATTGCCATTTATTTGTTGAGTTTTGCTATACAAGTATAGTTACACACTATTCTGTATATTAATATTAATTTATTTATATTTAAAATTTAAATTAATATTATTTTTAATTAAATCTATTTTTTAATCAATCACATTATATTAATATACAATTTTACTTATAATTATATTTTTCTTTATTTGTCAGGTCTTCGGAGCTTTGGGGATGTATGCAGTAACGTGAATAACGCCACCGACAAAATGTGCTCTAGGGATTTTTTTTTTTTTAATAAGATATATGGTTTACAGACAGGCACGCGCAGATATCGATGCACGAGTATGAACTTTTTTCCTTCGTTTTAGACGGGCAATAATTAACTCCGGAAAATGATAAAAGATTATTTTTTTGATAAGTTGGGGATAAATTGCAAGTTGCATTATAATTTAAACAAAAAAAAATGTTATCCATCATTCTACATTACATATTTTATATATTAAAATATTATTTTTTATTTTTTTTATTTTATTTTATTTTATTTTTATTAAAATAATTAAATTATTTTATTTATCATCCACACATTACATATTTATTATAGAAAAAATAAAAAAAAATTAAAATAAATATAATATGTGAAGTGTGAGGATGACAAGAAGAGTTTTCTTAAGCAAAATACACAGGCGGAAGGAGAAAAGCGAGCAGTCGCAGAGTAAGCAGACATGGCGGACATTCAACTCATCTCAACGAGTTCAGTGAAAGCGGCGAGTCACAAGGAGTGCTCAACTCATGAGAGAATTGACTTGACTCCTTGGGATCTCCAGCTCCTTCTACTAGGCCCCATCCAGAAGGGACTCCTTTTCCACAAACCCAAAACCACACAAGATCAGATCAGAGAGTACTCATCAGAAAGCTCAATAATCCAACACCTCAGAACCTCCCTTTCCCGCACGCTGGACTTCTTCAATCCCCTCGCCGGCCGCCTTGTCTCCATCCAAAACGACGACAACTCCACCTCCTATTTTATCGATTGCAACAACGCAGGAGCACAGTTTGTACACGCCACAACCAATGATGTTGTTACGATTGCCGATATTCTCGAGCCTGTCTACGTTCCCGATCGACTTGTCCACTCCTTTTTCCCACTCAACGGAGTGCAAAACTGTGAGGGCACTTCTAAGCCCTTGCTCGGAGTGCAAGTCACTGAGCTTGTCGATGGCATCTTCATCGGTTGCACCCTTAACCATGCAGTTGCCGACGGCACGTCCTTTTGGCATTTCTTCAATTCTTGGTCCGAAATCTCCAGGGTTTTCAATCAAATATCCAAACTTCCAGCTCTCAGACGTTGGTTCCTTGATGGTACTGATTGTCCTATCCGGATTCCTCCCCAAAAGCTCTCTGATAGCCTCACTCTGCTGTCGATGAAAGAAAGAATTTTTCATTTCACAAAAGAAAAGATTACAGAACTGAAAGCAAAGGCCAATGCTGAGATTGGCATGACCAACCGGGTATCCTCTCTACAAGCAGTCTTAACTCATTTTTGGCGGTCTGTAATTCGTAGCCAAAACCTAGACCCAAATCAAAAAGTCTCTTTCAACTTGCTAATAGGAGCTAGAACAAGATTGCAGCCACCATTGCCTGAGAATTATTTTGGAAATGCAGTGCTTGCAGGGACCGTGACCGTTAAAGCAGGTGATCTACTTGAAGGTGGACTTGGTCATGCAGCTTGGGAAATGAACAAGATGGTTGCTTTGCACACAGGAGAAAAAGTTAGGAGCTTTTTGGAGTCATGGGTGGAAAGCCCTAGGATACTTACATTTGGTAGCTTGACTAGTCATGCTTTGGGCACGAGCAGCTCGCCGCGGTTCAACGTGTATGGTAATGACTTCGGATGGGGAAGACCGGTGGCTGTGCGAAGCGGTTCTGCGAACAAAACTAATGGGAAGGTTACAGTTTTTCCTGCGGTAGAAGAAGGAGGCATTGACATCGAAGCTTGCCTTCCGCCGGAGACGTTGAAGGCTATGGGAAATGATTCAGAATTCATGGATGCTGTTACATCTAATTAACTTCAGCCAGAAACATTTAATCATCAATCATCAATGTGTAGCTATTTTTGGATCGTAAAATTGATTTATCACGTTGGTGTTTCTTTTCGCCCCCTTTTTTCCCATTAGAAATCCGATCTGTGCGAATTCGGCAAAAGTCTCAAGCATAAACGATATGTACAAAAACATCGCCTACCATTAAAATCAATTAAAATTAGTGCTAATAGTACTTATCTATTGACCATTCACAATCTTCAAAAGCGTTTCTTTCCCTTGCGGCATCGTAGTCATAACGAAACTATCTTTCAAAACCATGATTTTCGGTTCATGCCCCTCGACGGATGTGTGTGGGCTGGGGCCCGGGACTCACATTCTGCCATGGCCAGTTGCATTTTTCTGGCTTTGTGCGCCCTCACAAGTCACAATTCAATCTTTCGTGGAAAAGTCGAATTCGATATATTTTACATTCCGATACCTGCCAAAACTTCTAAGAATCAAACAAGCCACCCTCCCCGGCAGTTCTCAAGCCTCTTGACAGAAAAAATTATCGAGTCAAGGGATCAGCATTATCATTAGAAAAAATCTACACAACTTTTTAACATTCCATATTTTTTTAATTTTTTAATATTTTTTTTTAAAATTTATTCTTTTTTAATTAATTTAATTATTTTATTCATTATTTATATATTAAATATTTGATAAAAAATAAAATAATAAAAATTAAAAAAAAAATAAAATATTAGAATATTAGAAGGTTAGGTAACAAAACCCTTATCCTTATCCTTATCCTAAAAGCTTTCATGTCAGAGCAGTCTTTTTGAAAGGTATACTCGGGCAACCCTGGACTATTTCCCACTTGTTTTTTTGTGCTTCTTTTGAGATTATGTTTATTTTCTGTTTGGTTTCTTTTATTTTGATTGTTATTATATCACTATTACATTATTTTCATTAAAACAGGAAATCCAAATTGCGAGAGAGATAATATTAAAATAATATAAAAGATATATATTTTTTATTTAAAATAAAAATTATATTAAAAAATCATTTTCAACTTTATCTAATCACATTCACAAACTCCAACACAATACTTATTTTAAAAAATATTTTTATTCAAATTTGTTTCTCATATCTACTAAAACGTAATAAAATATCTTCACTCAAACCATTTTATTACTATTTAAAAAATTTTGAAATTATCCCAACATCCAAACATGCCTTCCAATATCTTCTATGTATTGTCTTTAGGCATAAACGGAAAGACAATCTGTTCATACATTCCTCATATTTACTTGTGTGTGTGTGACACAACTAATAAAACCAGGACTCATTATCTCCCACTTTCACCCCCAACAAACCAAACAACTTTAAAAAGAAAACAAAAAAGGACCCCTAAGCAATAAGCTTGCCATCACTGCATGATCACTATATGATGTTTGTCATGGGGCAAGGAGGAGAGGTGGTTTCTTGCTATTAGCCATCTTCTTTCTCCACAACAGCTTTTTCCACAAACTGCCACCTCCTCGTTTCTTTCTAGGCACAATAGCCAGAGAACTAGCTGAAGCATTCTCATTCTTGTTTTTAATCCCATTTAAAACAATAATCTCGTTGACTTTCCCAGTGCAATTGCCATTTATTTGTTTGGTCTTCGGAGCTTTAGCATCATCCTCTGCTAGCATCTGATCTAGTAGAGAGGATTGCTGGTACATGATTTTGTCCTTGTGAGGGGTTGGCGTTGTAAATGTGGTGGCGGTAACTGTGTCATTGGGGGTAGCTATGACCTTGTCAAAAAGGATTGCTTCCTTTGGGGCAGCCAATGCCTTCAACTGCTTTCCAAGGTTTAGGATAGTCTCCTGGCACTCTGCCAACTTTTCTGAAGCAGCTGTAATCTCCCAATCCTGCAAGATTGATCAACAGCACTTCATTACCAAGTAATCTGTAAGATGCAAACTAAGCGCAAGTAAACATTCAAATTTTGCTAAATTAGAACGACATTTGTAATAGTGATATTATACATATTATAATAAATTTATTTTGCCTGTCTTTTGTTTTCAACATGGGGTCAACATTTTCACCAATCACCAGTCCTATGTTATTCAAAACATACTAGGGGTGGGGGTGCACAGAAACCTAGTACATGAGATAGATTTCTGGTGATTTTCTATGATATTGTCATATGGAGAAATGAAATTTGAGAAAATCACTTTAATGTCCATACTAAAGATTTCTTGGTTGTATTCTCCTAATTTCCCATGCAAGGTTCCATACATAATAAAGAAAAATACATCATTGATCAGGTTCATTCATTTTTGCTTCTGTGGAGAAGCACATTTATTTATTTATTTATTATTAAAAAACACAATTTTTATAGTGTGCAATATTTTCTGTCTTTGCATCAAGAACAGTAGAGTAATTAAAGCAGCTATTTTAGATAGCAGGTGTTAGAAATTAAGTATTTATGCTTTCAAAGTCTACATTTATAGCGAGCAGCTTCAGGTACCATCAAATATATCAGATTCTAAAGCGGCAAAAACACAAAACATGGAGTATTTCACCCAAACTTAAAGTACATCAAGTAAGACAATATGAACATTAAAGAAAAAGACTATGAACATACAGCCCGAAAATGCTTCTCTTCCAGATCGAGGTCATTGTTGGGGCTTTCCTTCTTTGTAATGCTGAACATGTATCAGATACCAGAGAAACCTCGATAATCAATAATGCAGATAACTAGAAGTAAACATTACTTAAGAAAAAAGAGTAAACTCATATATATATACACATATATATATATTATTACCCCCCAAAATGGAGCTGCTGTTCAAGGCATGTGGCCTCTAATTCTTCACAACAGTTAGTTTTATCATCCGCCTCCACTTCTAAGGATGAAAACGTCTCCTGAGCTTCATTTAATTCCACTCCGGCCACTGTAAGCTGTCTATCAGGATCTTCCTTCATCAACTTCTGAATTTTGATTTGAATCTCAGTTTTTCCTTTTGATTCTTTAAGGGTTTCGAACTCTTTTTGCAAGCACGTAATGGTTTTCTCAGATTTGAGGTGCTGATTCATCAGGGGTTCCCTCTTCTCAGTAGCCAACTGAAGCCTTCCTCCCAAGTCTTTCTTTGCAGATTTCAAATTCATCAATTCACCTCTAGATTTCCTATTTTCTTCCATCAGGGTAGACTGAAGTTCTTCCATCTGAAGACAATTTCCACTCGAAGTGGCAGCCATCAGAAAATATGATAATTGTTCTCTTGGAACACGTCCTGCTTCAGAAAAATGACTGATCATTCCAACTTCTGCTTCACTCTCACTTCTTGATTTATCCCAATCAAAATTCTTGATAATCGCCTCCTTCATGTTTGAAACATCTTGTGGGGAAAAGCAATACTTCATAATCCAGTCTAAAGCAGCAGTTAATTCTTGGGCAAATTTGTCTATATTTGCCTTTCCATTCAACAGATCATCACAAGTATGAACAAATTGCTGTAAAACAGCACTGAGTTCAGAAGTTTTCCACTGGAAAACCCGGACCATGTCCCCTGCAGGTATTTCTGAATTCTTGTATGTGACCATATTTTCATCCTTTCTGGCCAAGGTCTCAGGGTTATTGTAGTCCAGCGATGGCAGACCGATCCCTTTAATAAGCTCAATTATTTTTCCTATTGACTTGCTAAGATTTAGCTGCAACTGCGTATTGGTCTTTTCTGTCAATGAGACACCACCATCAGATGAAGCCATCGCTAAAGATTTATTTGATGGTTCCTCCAAGATGTAGCCGCTTATGAGTGTGGCGTTAGATGCATCAACAACATCAATGTGGTTTGGAGGATTGATAAGTGCCAAAGCTGCTCTAATATCCTCAAGTAATTCATCTGGGTTTCTGTGCGTGACAAGGTTTTGCTCCAAGCCCATTTTCAGTATATCCTGAAGCCAATCAGGAACTTTGCTAGTAAATGCATCTTTGGATCTGATTTCCTGTTTTGACATACTGAAGCCTGATTCAGAGTTGGGCAATGGTATTATCTCCCTTCCCATTAACTCAGAGGAGCTCTGGTTTTGTTCCATTTCCAAGGGGCTAGAAATTGCATTAGCTTCATGTGAAGAAAACTGACAACTGCCAAGTGGTTTATCAACAGTGACTAATGCTAATCTTTCCATTTCAACAAAGTCATCCATTAGGTTAATTTCGGAAATTCCTACTGTTTTGGGTGATGGTAAACCTTTTTGCTTTCCATTTCTAGAGTGTTCCAGTTCTGTAGTCAAAGCAGAGGCCCATGATTCAGCACATCTAACCTTGTCATTACTACCAATGTTAGATATTGATGCCGGACACAGATCATGTGACACAGGAGCAATGTTTGTTGGCTCCACAATGTTCTGACCTTTTGACACTTCTTCAAGCTGCAATTTAACTTGTGATAATTTGGATGCTGTATGAGCATACATTTTCCTCGAAAATTGTAGTTCATTTGCTTTTTTATGAAGGGTTTCCATGAGATTCTTATTTGCTTCTTCCATACTAGATAATTGCTGGGCCATAATGCTGATCCTTTTAGTAGGATTCTCAGGAGACCCGTCAACTGCAGAGTCAACCTTGAAAGCAGTTGTATTTAAATTTGCCCTCCTCATTTCAACTGAATCCCTTTCCAGCATTTCAGCTTCACTTGTCATTTTTGCTAAAGCAACAGGTCCTGGCAGTCGCTTCCTGACTAAGCGACGTAACCTTTGACACTCTGACTCTAACTTTGCAATTTTCTTCACACTCTCTAAGTGTTGCTTGTGTGATGCGTCAGCTGTTTGGCGATTAAATCCTCTCTCCGCATTTCGAATCTCAAGCTCTTTCTCAAGCACTTGAACCTCATACTTCAGAGAAGCATTATGCTTCTCTGTGGATTGTAATCTAGTCATTAGTGCACCAAAATCTGTCTCCATCTGAGTCAACTGTTTCTTAACTTCTTCTATCAACTTTTCCTTCACTAAGAGAGAATTGCTAAGATGAGAATTTTCAACACCTATTTTGGCAAGCCTCTTAGTGGTCTCTGCTAACTTCTCCTCTAGAACCATCTGGGATTTTTCAAATTCTCTCGATGTCTTTATAACAGCATCATGAATTCTTTTCTCCTGCTCTTCTTGAACAAAACGTAGCTGTTGCATATATTCCCCAAGCGCCACATCCAAATGAGCTGATCTTTCTTCGCTAGCCACTCTCTGCTGCAAAGCTTCATCTAATTCTTCTTTAAGAGACACTACGTCTGCTTCTGCCTTCTCCCAGCCTATGTAAAAGAAACTTAACTGAGTCAAAGAAAGAATTTAACAGCAGACACATCGTAGGGTGATTGGAAATTTTGCAACCAACTAACTTTTTTTGTTTGGTACAAAAAAGTGTTATTGTTCAAAAAAGAGAAGTACACAGTCAAATCCATATTTTTTGCAACAAATTACATGAGAAGGAAGGAGGAAAACAAACTTATATTACCCAAAATTGCTTCCTGGGCCATCTTTGAATGTTTCTTTTCAAGTTCATCCTTGTCTTCGCATTCAGAGAGAGCTGAAGAAAGCTTATCATTCAAAACTTTCACGTCTTTCTCCAATTTGGCTTTCTCAGTCAAAAGTATCTGTATAATAAAGAAAAAAATGGCTAAGGAACTGCAAGGGCCTCATATTAGAGTACATAAAACAGAAAGTTGGTTCCTCTAGATTTCAGAATTCTAGGGGTAGAGTGAGAGAGAGATAGATACATGAAGCGAGCATGTAGCTGATAAATGCTTAATAAATGTTGTAGGGCCCACTTCATGAGTCTATCTCTCTCACTCTAGGCCAGTTTGGTAGGAACTCTTGAATTTGAATCCATAAACAGTTACTAAATGAAAAAAGAGAAAAAATAAAAAATAAAAACAAACTGGAAACGTTCAGCAACTGAGGACAGGCAGCAGAAAGCAGTAAGCGAGAATGCCTGTTAGGGATCATTTTTAAAATTTTTGCACCTCATACTGGCACGCACCAACTTTCTAATGACAGTTGCTATTCTGTGATACTTCAGGTCTCTATATCTGGTTAAGCTTATGCATTCCTAGAACCCCACAGGGGAAACATATCTGGTATCCATATGAAGCTTCACCACTAAATGTCATCTTTTCTTTCTTTCTTTCTTTCTCCTCTTAAATCTATAATTATTTTTTCTAACTGGGGAGCTCGATCTAGGAGATGGATGACTCAAAACATGTTAAATTTTTCTCTCTGAAGAGATTGACTGACTTGGAACAGAACCATGGTGTCTCAGAGAGGCTACTTTGACCTTCCGATATGCCAAATTTTTTTTCATAAACTTCTATTTCCACCATTAGATAGCATTTCACAGAACAAGTCTTTTATATAAAAGTTATTCTAGTTTCATTTCTGAGAATACATAACACAAGCTTTTCAGTGAAACCTCCAATTAAAGTGGAAAAGTAATCCAAAAGCTATAGCTTCACGGAAAAACACACAGATAAAAGTTTTTCAGTTCTAGTATTATGATTTTGATGTTTGTCAGCCTGCTCCTCTATCTAGTGGAATACTTAATTAGTAGGACACCGATAAGAAAAGGATAGAATATAGTAGATTTAAAATCTCATTCCATCACTTTGGTTGAGTAAAAAAAAAACCCTTTGGTAGGTCCCCTCTCTCTAAGTGATGCATAACCAGTTATCTGTTTAAAATTGAAAGCCGTCTGCTAGAATTAATTTCCCTCCATATACCAGCATACTGTTTCCAACCATAAATCATACAATCTATCATCTGAAATCTATCATTGACAGCTGAGATTCAGCTACTTAATAAAATGAAAACCTTTTCTTTAGGGAGACTGGGTGACATAAACCCAACCAACACTGATAATAATTTCATTTCAAAGATTTTTCACCCAAAATAATTAATCTTCACCTCTAACATTGATTAACGATACTCCAGGAATGAATTCCTTGATATCATAAGAGGAAGGAGTGAGAAGTGAAACTTGGACATTAAGCTAAAGCATTGAGCTTAAATGTGTTTATATTCCAGGGTACTGGACCTACTGGCTTGCCAAGGATGCATTAGTGTATTCCGCAATGCCATGAACGTAAAGAATGACAAGATGTGTAGAAGATCAGCTACTCAATTTCAACGTGGAATTAGTGGCAAAGAAAAACTGATCGAGCAAAATGTTAATGAACTACCTCTTCTTCATTTCCTCTTGAAGAGTTGTGTATTTTTTGGTCAGCTGGGACAATGGTCTTCTCTGAAGATTTCTTCCTCCAAAGCCATGTCTTGTTGTCCATTATACTTCCCAGTCCAGTTTGAGTATTATAAGGAATTTTTATAAAAAGAATCTGCATGGAAACATGAAAGAGGAAATTTGTATGACTGGTGTTTCATATCAGCAACTAATGCTGATCACACATTCAAAATATCAGTATTCAAGATGATAACCTTTCTTGCAACAAGCTTTCTTCAAAACCAAGTTATAGTTACATATTATTACAAGGGAAAATTACATTTTACACCCCTTAACTACCATCATTTGTCATTCTGACCCTAAACTACCAGATTTTGACATGAACCCTAGTTAAGATCAATTAAAAATAGGGTATGTGACACAATCTTAACGGCCAAATTGGTGCAAATGTTCAGCATTTCATTGTTTAGGGTGCAAGTTGAAAAAAAAGATATGTTACAAGGGTACAAAATGAAAATATTCCTTGTTACTAAAATTATTGGCAGCAAAAACACACAATATATCTCAACACTCCGCCATGTTGTCGCTCAATAGAATTTTTTTTTTTTCAAATATTCTTCCCTGGGAAAAAAATATACGAAAAACTGAAAGCAGAAAGAGGCACGATCCAAGTACAGAGAAAGCATACAACGGATATGCATTATGGAACGAGAAACTTGAGATTTAGCACTGGAAACTTCATTTCAAGACTCGGAGGTCGGGAAGAAACAGTTTTCCCAAACATAACCAAATGTACTCCAGCAATCAGTCAATTAATACAATTGAGAAAAAGATAAAGGCAAACCAAAAATCTGACACTGCGTATCCTCTGTAAAAACAAATAAAACTTTTAACATTAAACTCTATTCTGCCTTCTTTTTTCTCCATCCCTAAAAAGATACTGTTCGCATTGATATGCCAGCATGATGAATATACTTCCATTTCTCCAGTAAATAGGCAAAAATGCAAGCAAAAAGACACGTCCTATTACATATAGACTCCAACCATTTAGCAGAATAAGATACTTACTTCCTACAACTAAATTTTGTTTCAAATTTACACAACCTTGTGCCTTCGCACTATCGCATGCACCAGGTATTAAAAATTGCATTCAAGAAATTTACTTAAAGAATAAACGGAAAACCCAGAAGCAAGACCACCAACGGTTTACCACTAAGCTACAATCAATAAGGCGGCGAATCCAAATGTTGTAGAGGCTGTCTCACCTTTCACAGCGAAGCCAACCGGGTTTTACCGTACATGGATTATCAGAACCGAGAGAACAAGGGATAAGAAATGCAAATTAATGCGATTCAATAGTACTAATAACCCGCTGTTACGTTAAGCTCTAACAAAGAAGCAAAAAAAAAAACAAGAGACATCATTAATATCATAATGTATTAAAAATGCGAAACAGGTTTCGAACTCACCGACACTGCCACACACCCACCCAATTGCAGAGAGATGGGTTTGAGAAGAAGAGTGTCACAAAGGAACAGAACAACCACAGATTTTAGAAGACCGTACCAAAATAGAGTTTGCCTGTGTTTGGTAAGTAGAAGACAGTACCACCACAGATTAATATCTTAACACACGCTAAGGCATGTGGTCTTAACACACGTCTCAGATCAATTATGGATAAAATTCTTATAAAAAAATTAAATTTATCCCAATTTATTTCATATTATAAATTAAAAACATCTCAAGTAAAAAATTAAATTCATTTTTAATACAACTTATAAAATATTATCATTCACAACTTAAACTCAATTAATCCCAAACATTTTATCCTTGTACTACCTTGGAGAGTGTACTAATACTCGAGAGAGAAGTTTTTGGAAAGTGTCGGTTGGGAACTGACGCTGAGAAGGTACGCGTTTGTACGTGCGTGATCGTTGGTGACTTGGTGGTTTGACGGGATTCGTTTCGTTGCATTGTGTTTTTGCGAAAAATTATTAATAACTTTATTTAAAAGTATTTATATTATAATCAATTTAAGCATCATAATTTAATTTTAAAAGTAAATTTTAAATGATATATTTATAAATGATATATGATGTAGAAGTTTTTAAATAGTATTACAAGAAAACATATATTAGCTAGGGAACAATAAGTGCATAAAAAAGAAAGAGAAAAAAAAAATACATGGATGAGTTATCAATTCATTTTTATTTGTGTAAATCTTGATTGTGTTTGTATTTATGTGTCACTTTGGTTTAAATTTAATTTAAAACAAGTTACTTTTTTTTTTTAAATATATCTCTTAAAAAGAGTAATAATTTTTATAAATTTTAAATATACAAATCTTGCATAAATTCTTTATAAAAAAAGCGACTCCATCTAAAAAAAAAAAATTATTATTTTTTGATTGAGTCTATTTTTTTTTTTTTTTTTATAAAAGACATGCGCGAAATTTGGACACTTAAAACTTGTTTATAGAATTATTCATCTTAAAAATAATAATTATTTTTTCTTATATTTTTTTCGCTCTTCCTAAACATGCTTTTTTTTTTTTTTTTTCTTGATAATTACCCATTTATCATATAGGGAAAAAGCTAAGGACCTCGCTGAAGCTCCGGCTCCTTTATTTTAAGTTTTTTTTTTTATTTAATAATTAAGAAAATATTATTTAATAATATTGTAAACTTTTTTCTTTTCTAAAAACATTTAAAAGCATTAAAAATATAACGTAAAAAAATAAAAATAAAAATAAAAATAGAAATTAGCCTTAATGGGAAGCTCCAACGAGAGCCCCAACGTTGGGTGTACCCTATCTATAGACTATAGTATAGATATTGAGCTTACTCTTGGTATCTTTCTAGACTGTTAAAGTTTCTCTTAAGTTAATTATAATAAATTTGATAATGATAATGTAGTTGGTCACTGGTCCGTCACTTTTGCAGTTTATTCGGTTGGTGAGTGTCGACCTACAACCAAAGCCAACATGGCCCATTCTTTATTACTTCTGAACCCATATCTTTTTAATTACTGTTATATTTTTTTATGCATTTTTTCTTCGTTAATTGTTATGTGGAACATTACTCTATACGGCATATTTGGTATATATAGTTCTCATTTTTCAAAATAATTCCACGTGCAATTCTTTATTTTAGGAAAAAAAAAATTAGGGCATGTTTGAATGCTTAAAATATTTTAAAATTTTATGAATAACAGTGAAATAATTTGAGTGAAGATGTTCTATTAGATTTTAGAGAAGGAAAGTGGAAAAATTGAATAAAAATAAAAATATTTTAGAACAAGTATTAAATTAGAATTTGTGAAAGTTATTTAAACAAAAGGTAATAAAATCGAGAATTTGGGTTTGGAAGCTTGAAGAGGCTAAAAGCAAAAGAAAGAATAAATAAAGACTCAATAAAAGACATGATAAATAAATAATAGATAAAGAGTAAAGAATAATGTTAAAATGGAGTAGATAAAGATATAGAGAATATTGGAATATATGTTGTTTTTTAAAAGTGGTTTGGTAAAAAATAAAATGGTAAAAAGTGCGTTTATTAGTCAAAATTCAGAGAAAATTTAGGGAATGCACGGGTTTCATGCTCAAAAAGATCCGTGGCTAAAGATCATAAATTGACAGACAGAACAACAAATTAAACAAAAAGCATCCTATGATTTTGGTTATTTTCTTTCCTTTCCAGCTTGTCGGGGTGTGAAAATAAGCTGCTAGCTGCCTGGTTTTTGGTTACATTGGATTCTACTTGATTTACATGGAATTGTCTACGCTGAATGAACTTAATAAATGCTCACCAAAATGAAACCTCTTTCCGGAGTGTGTCAGAATTGCTTTGAACACACATGCATGCATGCAGGCCCACAGATTGCCAGATATATAAATTAAAGAAGAAGCTCTAACGTCCGTCTGAGAAGATCATATATTTGTTGCTGTTCCTTCACGTACATCTTATGGAGAAATATACTACCAGATTGAATAAAATATTTCCTCACTTAATTCATTCAATTGATCGGTATGTAAATATATACAACATCATCAGAGAACTATTTTAGGAAACATGTACAGTAATTACTATGACAAAATAACTATACATGCACTAATCTCGGCTAATAATCACATAAATAGAAACAGATCAAAGACTATTCAAATGACTTGATTGTAGGCTGAAATCATGAAATTTTGACCTGATCTTGATTTTGGCAATCTTTCTTAATACGCTCCCGTAAGATTGAGCTTCCATCAGTAAGATCAATCTTGGTATGTAACAATTCAGTCTGTTGATGTGACAAAGGTTTTGTCAAGAGATCAGCAAGTTGATCTTGAGTGTGAACATGCCGAACATGAAGGGTCCCATTTTGAATAAGTTCTCAGACAAAGTGTAAATCAATCTGAATATGCTTCATGCGAGAATGATTAACTAGATTAAAACTCAGATGTGTGGCATCAAGATTATTACACAGCAACAAGGGAGGTGCCTTTAGTGGAAAACCAAGTTCATGGAGTAAGGAGTTCAGCCACACTGTTTCAGATGCAGCAACAAGGGGGCGCCTTAGTTGTAAGAGATTCTACATATGTTAGCTGGGAGAATGGACATAAGTTAGCTGCTGTCAACTCATGACTAGAAAATAAGGCTCATGGGATAAAGATGAAGATTGATCATCAATTCTAGTTTTAGCTGGTACGATATTGAAGATCGACAGATAAGGAGGAGGAGAAGGTGTGAGAGGCAAAGTGAGGGAAATTAGGTGAAGGTGAAATTTTCTTTGTTTAGCTTTTCAAGGGAGGGGGCGGGCCAATCTATATATCTCTTCCACTGTAAATTATTGTAATACACACACGTGTATATATATACACACACATACCAATTACGTTGGATGGATATGCATATTGGTGTATGTAACAAGCGAGGGGATAATAATATATATATATTTAAAAAACATGAATGGTCATAAATGTAAAATGCAGACCACTGTCAAATTATGCAGATCGATCCGGCCATGACATCAAAAAAAAAAAAAAGCGAGAAATAATAAATATTTGTATAGAAAAGAGGTTCCCAATAAAACAAACTTAGAAATGATTTAATGGTGTTCTCAAGAATTTTTTACACTTTTAAGGTAACTACTTTCATCTAGGAACTATAAGATTACATAAAATAAAGTCTTGATTATATATCATGGTTTTCACAATATAAAATATTTAAAAAAACATAATAAAATCCATAATAATAAGTCTTCTCTTCTCTCGAAATGAAAATAACGTAGACACCACAAAACAGTTTTTCTCACCTCAGCAATTTTTTTTTTTTTTTTTTTTTTTGGCCTAGCTTTTCCATCCGTTTAGACTGAAGATGATGCTTTAGCCTGTGCATGGTGCGTTGAAAAGGTAGGGTTTGTATAATGTGTGTTCCAACTTATAGAACTCTACTTCCCATTAAAGTAAGAGTTTTAATAGGAAATCACTTCTGCTGTTTAACCATTAGTGTAATAGAATTAGGATTAAATGACCTATAAGTTATTAAGGGTAATAATCTCATATATACGTGCCATGTTATGTTCTAACATAAAATTCCAACATGAATATGTAACAACATGGCAATGATCTATCATTGGACCATATTGAGTTTTAACTCAAATATACAATTGTTTGTCAAGCCAGTTATATATGTAGCTTCATTAGTTTCCGGAGTACTTCTCATCCTATCTCAATGGCATAAACCACTTAACAATTTGATCCTGGTAACAACTAACAACTAATAACTGAAATAGATGAATGCATCTCTCTCTTATAATATTTCTCTCTTAAAGTCTCGGCCAAGAAGTTCAAAAAGTTCAAAGAGTGTCGAATTACGTACCTCTTTTTATTTTTTTTTTATTTTTTTTATTTTTCTTTTAGTCAACAAACAGGGGCTCGCTCTCGATCTATAATTCAGTCAATAGGACATTGCTATTTGGTGATGCTCAATTAGGTACCCATGCACTTGGTGGTACCATTAATGCGTACGTATGGCATACATGATATATATTAGCAGATCATAAGTGCAAGATGGTCGATTCCCAAAAATCTAAAGCCAAAAAAGCATATAAAGCAACGCATGTTGTCGTAAGAGATCGAAGCGACGATATAGCAGTGTGTGAGGTTGATCATCACTTGCTATCTAGGTGGCGCATGCATGAACTCATGATGCGTTTGCAGTTGCCTTGAGTCACGACTCGTCTAGTCGTCATGTATATCCCCAACCTACAATTTCGGAGGTGACACACGAGTGAAGTGTTGGATATTAAAATCACTATGTTAATTAACAAGCTGAACCAAGGGCCCAAGCCACATTGAAAGTCCATATTCTCATTATAAGAAATGAGATCACAAAGAGAACTGGGAACTTGCCAATCATGATAGAGGAATCCTGTGGTTACGTTCAAACACTTTGAGATGACAGGACCAAGTTAATCCAAAGTGTAGACTATGCAATTATTGTTATAGTTAGTGGAAATTATTTAGATGAAGGCACATGGCAGCATATGGTTGCACGTGTGGAAAGACTCGAGTATTCAACTTGCTGAGATGGAACAGAATTCTATTATGTACATTCTATTTGTAATCTATAAATAGAGGCATTTAGCTTGTACTCGAGGTATCTAATATACTAAGGGAATATAGAGAGAATAAATCTTGTGTGCAAGAAAAGCTCCAAGATTTAGATGTGTGCATGAGAGAAAATGTTCTTGTAATTCAAATACTGTATTTTGTTCTTTATCAATAAAGAGAAGTCTCTTGGACTGTTGCTACCGTGGGTGTAATTCACTAGGATCGAGCCACGTAAAATTCTTTGTGTTTTATGCATTGATTTTACATTGTATTCAATTCTTTAAAGCATCTTTATAATTCTTGACCCTTTTATGAATTGGCGAGGAAAAAGATTAGCAAGTTAGAACTTCAACAAGTGGCATCAAGAGCCAGGTTTGATGGGGATTTCTAAGTTTGATGTGGAGAAGTTTAATGGAAAAAATGATTTTGGGTTATGGAGGATTAAGATAAGAGCACTTCTAGTTCAACAAGATCTATATGATGCACTTCTTGGTGAAAAGAACATGAGTTCTTTGTCAAACAAAGAAAAATCAGAGATCTTGCAGAAGAAGGCTCACAACACATTAATTCTTTTCCTCGGTGACAAAGTTTTGAGAGAGGTTACTAAAGAAGATACAACAGTAGAGGTTTGGCTAAAATTAGAAAGTTTGTACATGACTAAATCCTTGGAAAATCGATTTCATAAGAAGATTAAGCTCTGCACTTTCAAAATGACCCCAGGTATCTCTATAGAAGAACATCTTGATGAACTTAACAAGATCATCTTGGATCTTACAAACATAGACATTAAAATCGATGATGAGGATCAAGCTATTCTGCTACTAAGTTCTTTAGATAATTCATATGCATATCTTAAAAAAACTATGATGTATGGTAGAGAAAGGTTGACCTTAGATGAAGTGACCTTAGATGAAGTGCAGTCCATCTTGCACTCAAGAGAATTACAAAACAAGGTTGACATAAAAACAGAAACTGGGAAAGGTCTGACAATAAGGGGTAGATAAAAAAAACAACAAAGTCACAAGGGAAAGAATCACAAGTCAAGGTCAAGATCAAAGGGAAAACAACTAAAATGTTTTGTATGCCACAAAGAGGTACATTTTAAAAGGGACTGCCTTGAGAGGAAACAAAACTCTGGGAATAAAACTAAGGAAGATGGGAATGCTGTAGTTGTATTGGATGGATATGACAGTGCTGAAATGCTAAATGTGTCTGAGGTAGATTCGGGAAAGGAATGGATTCTAGACTACTCAAGGTGCTCATTTCACATGTGCCCCTCGAAGTCGTGGCTTGAAACTTTCACTGATCTAGATGGAGGGCATGTGATGCTTAGTAATAACAAGTCCTGCAAGATTTTGGGAATAAGGACAGTCAGATTAAAATTGTAGGATGGTATGGAGAGACTTCTAACAAAGGTGAGGTGCATACCAAAATTGAAGAGAAATTTGATTTCTCTTGGAATGCTTCATAAATCTGGGTTCACCTTCAAGTCAGAATCTAGGGTCTTAAAGGTGTCAAAGGGCTCCCTGACAGTAATGAAAGGCATCATTAAAAATGGTCTTTATACATTGGTGGGATAAACAATAAGTGGTGAGACATCACCTGTCCATAACAAAATGAAAGACAAGGCTATGTTATGGCACAAGAGGCGGGGGCATGTCAATCTAAGGAGTCTTCAAGAGTTTCAGAAACAAAGTCTGCTGGTAAGGAAAATCTGGGAGAATTGCCATTTTGTGAACATTGTATACTTGGAAAATCAACAAGGGTCAATTTCAAATCTGCAGTTCATTAGACTAAACAAATTATGAATTATATTCATTTCGATTTATGGGGACCTGCAAGGGTCAGTTCTCATGGTGGAGGAAGCTATTTCTTATCTATCATAGATGATTGCTTGAGAAAGGTATGGATTCACATCCTTAAGAATAAGAGTGATACATTTGTTAAGTTCAAGGAATGGAAAATTTTAGTTGAAAAGCAAGTTGGAAGAAAGGTGAAAAAAACTCAAAACTGATAATGGGTTAGAATTCATGTCAAATGAGTTTAATGCTTTCTGTCAAAAGGAGGGGATGGCAAGGCACAAAACAATGAGGGACGGACACCCTTCAACAAAATGGTCTGGCTGAGAGAATGAATAGAGCCATGTTGGAAATGGTAAGGTGCATGCTATCCAACTCAGGTTTACCAAAAATATTTTGGGCTGAAACTGTTGATACGGCTCTAAATTTAATAAATAGAAGCCCCTCAACAACAATTGGCTTCAAAATCCCACAAAAAATATGGTGCGGAAAACCTTCAAGGTATGAGTACTTGAGAGTGTTTGGACGTATGGCTTATGCATACTAAAAAATAGACAAGCTAGAACCTCAAGCACTAAGTGCATTTTTGTGGAGTATCCTAAAGGAGTCAAAGACTACAAGCTATGGGTTGATGAACTTGAGAAACAAAAGTGTATAATTGTAGGGATGTGACCTTTAATGAACAACAAATGGCTTGAGCACAAGCAAGGAAAACTGAACCACATAATCCTACCTTAGATAGGATACATCTTGAGGTGGAGCAAACATAAATCTTACCAGTTAAATTGAATGATCAGGTTAAAAAAATTAAGGTAACAAGCTTGGAGGATAGAAATCAAGGTAGAGACAATTCCTATAATCTGGTAAGGGATAGATAGAAGAGGGTAATTAGGACTCCTCATAGATAGGGTCAAGCAGAGTTAACTGCTTTTGCACTAACTGTTGCAGAAGAAGTGATTGACATGGAACCAAAGACTTATAAAGAGGCTATGGCAAGCAAGGAAGCTCATAAGTAGAAATTAGTCATGTATGAGGAAATTGAGTCTCTTAATAAAAATAAAACTTGGGAAATAGTAATTAAACCAAAGAAAACAAAATTGGTTGGATCCAAATGGCTCTACAAAAGAAATAAGGGCATTCCAAGGGTTAAGAGTCCACAGTATAAGGCAAGATTAGTAGCTAAAGGATTCACCCAGAGAGAAGGGATAGACTACAATGAAATCTTCTCCCAGTTGTGAAGCATAGCTCCATAAGACTACTGTTATCTTACACTGCTTATAAAGATCTACATTTGGAATAATTGGATGTAAAAACAGCCTTTTTGCATGGGGAACTCGATGGGGTAATATACATGCAACCACCAGAAGAGTTCACAAATGAAATCAATAGCAATCAAGTGTGTCTACTCAAGAAATCTTTATATGGACTTAAACAGTCACTAAGGCAATGATACAAAAGATTTGATTCACACATAGTTGAACATGGTTTCAAGAGAAGTGTGTATGATAGTTATGTGTATAACAAGCAAGTTGGGGAAGTTTTAGTTTATCTACTGTTGTATGTAGATGACATGCTGATTGCATGTAAAGATCCAAGTTTGATTGAACAAATCAAGTGCATATTGAAGATAGAATTTGAAATGAAAGGATTGGGGCCTACCAAGAGAATTTTGGGAATGGAGATAGTTAGAGATAGGAAGAAAAGGCTACTCTAAAAATTCTTAAAAGGTTTGGCATGGACTAGCTAAAGTCAGTAAGTACTCCCATGGGGCAACACTCAAAGCTGTCAGTCACTCAAGCACCTCAAACAGATGAAGAGATAGAATATATGCAGAAAATACCATATGCTACCATCGTGGGAAGTATAATGTATGCAATGGTTTGCTCTAGACCTGATTTGACATATGCTATTAGCATAGTCAGCAGATTTATGAGTGACCCAGGAAAATCTCATTGGCATGCTATCATGTGGGTATTTCAGTACCTATCTAGTTCAAGCTGCTTAGGACTGAAGTTTGGTGAAGATGTATAGAAGGGAACTGAGTTGAAAGGTTTTGTAGACTCGAACTATGCTGGAAACATGCACACCAAAAAATCCTTAACTGGTTTTATGTTTATAACTTTTGGAGGAGCCATCAGTTGGAAAGCAAATCTACAACCAGTTGTTGCCTTATCAACAACTGAGGCTGAATATATTACTATGATTGAGGCAATCAAAGAGGTTATATGGTTGAATGGTATATCTAATGAATTGGGCATGTTTGAAGGGAATAATATAGTGCATTGTAATAACCAGAGCACAATTCATCTTGCTAAAAATCAGGTATATCATAAAAGATCAAAACATATAGACATTCAATCACACTTTGTAAAGGACATCAATTTAGCTAGAGAAATTGGGGTTGAGAAGATCCCAAGAGAAGAAAATCTAGCTGACGTGATGACCAAATCTTTGTCGACAATCAAGTTCAGACGTTGTCTAGACTTGATTAACATGGAAAAGTGCTAAGCCCTATTAAAGGGAACCTGTAGCAACGGTCAAAGAGGCAAGAGGCAGCTTGGAAGGATCTAAATGATTTCCAAGGTAGAGAATTGTTATGGTTAGTGAAAATTCTTTAGATAAAGGTACATGGCAACATATGGTTGCACATGTGGAAAGACTCGAGTATCCAGCTTGCTGAGATGGAACAGAATTATATTATGTAAATTCTATTTGTAATCTATAAATAGAGGCATTCAGCTTGTACTCGAGATATCTAATACACTAAGGGAATACAGAGAGAATAAATCTTGTGTGCAAGAAAAGCTCCAAGATTCAGAGGTATGCATGAGAGGAAATGTTCTTGTAATTCAAATACTGTATTTTGTTCTTCATCAATAAAGAGAAGTCTCTTGGACTGTTACTGCCGTGGATGTAAATCATTAGGATCGAACCACATAAAATTCTGTGTTTTATGCATTGATTTTACATTGTATTCAATTCTTTAAAGCTTCTTTATGATTCTTGGCCCTTTTCTGAATTAGTGAGGAAAAAGATCACAAGTTGAAGTTCTTCAACAGTTATAAACCAAATGCATTAACCTTTGTGACCAATGTCAACTGCATTCTGCATCTGTCCTTTTTGTTTTCTTTTTTTGCCGATAAATTATGTTGTCATGTTCAGATTTAGCTTGTCACTCTAAATCATTTCTAAGTTTGTGTCATTGAGAAGGTCTTTTCTATACAAATATATACAATGTTCTGCATTTAACATTTATGAACAACGTCAAATGCGTTCTGGGGTGGAGGCCATTTGGAACAGGAACCATTTGGCATTGGAACAAGCAAGGTCGACCTGACAGTACTAGGACCATTTGCTTAATGCAAGCTAAAAAAGTCAAAGTAGTTCTGGTTTAAAATCAAAATCCGAAGCTATTTAGAATGCTTAATTCCTAATAAAAACGGATGGTATCTCAATGTTATTAATACACAAACTTTGTGACAAGAATCAATGTAGTCACGAATAATTAAGGACATTTACATTTGTAAATCATATACACAAGCTGAAAGAACAACTTATCCTGCACAAATGTCTGAAGTAACAGTAGAAACCAAAACTAAAACAAAGCATACTCAGTTGAGTTTCTAAACCAGCTCGGTGCAAGTCATAGGGATTGATATCATAATTCTTTCGATCTTGGGAAATTTGTATGAGTAGAAGTATACATGTACGTTTCACGTGTTTAGCCAAGCTAGCAAACAAGCATGCACCGAGCTTCACCTCTCGCGTGACTCGTAACGTATGTTGTATTTTGAATCTCCATACATGAGCTGAAAACATCAACAATTAAACTTCAAACAATTAACTAGAGGAGCGTTTTAACTTTCAACTAACTGGAATCGGCTTCAGAACCTTAATTAACCAGCGCGAACATACACACACACATATTTTATGAAGAGGCTATACCCCAAATTGCATAACTTGTAACTTTAAAGCTTCTAAAAAGCAAATCTATCTTGAAAATTTGAGTCCGATGAAACTGTTGGTAGTGCGAGTGCCAGATGTTGGAGCTGGTGCCGTCTCATGATAGCGGCATGCAAGTGAGACGTTTGTGCTAGTTAGATAGATGTCTTATTAGGAAGATCCACCACAGGCCAGTGGATGCTAATTAGTGGTGCATAAAAAATGATCAGAACTTTGCTGAATTAGAGGCAAAAGGCAAGAAAAATAAGAAAGAAAAGTTATGGAAATTAAAGATTGTGCATGTACTTAAATGTTATGCAGAAAAGGAGAGGGATATTAATGCCCCGACTCCCCCTCCCGCGAAAGAAGAGATGGGCCCTTCTTTTATATATATATATATATATATATATTTGAGATCAGGAGGATCATGGGGCATCTTCTATATTTATTAGAGCCTAATTAAAAGAGATCGGCCCATATCAATTTGGCAATTTCAAGCTCATGTTGAAAATTATCTCATTTTCTCACTCTTCGAACCAATAAGAAGAAAATGGAAACGAAAAATTTTAAAAATATTTTTCTAACCACTTGGGAAAACTATATTTTTTTATTTTGAATTCTCACCCTTTTTTTAAGGGAAAATGATATACCCACCGCTACTTACAATTTTTTTTTACTTCGTAATTAAGAAAATGTTTTTTTAATGATGTTTTAAATTTCTTTTAAAAAAATTTTAAAAATATTAAAAAATACATATTAAAAAAATTTAAAAAAATACTATATATAACTAAGGTACCTGGGAGTAATGTACCACTAAAACGGTGTCAACACCGTCCTTTTTTAAGATACATGAAATATTACAAATCATTATAAATATTGTCTATTAATTAAACCCACTACAAGAGATATGATTTTTTGAGACAAAAAATTTTGTCTCAAAAAATGAAAATTTCGTCCCTAAAAGTTTTGGGAGATGAAAAAATTTCGTCTCTATTTTGTCTCAAAAAGGCTGTCTCAGAAAGTTTTCGGAGACGAAAATTGATTTTCGTCTCCGAAAAGTATTTTTAGGGACAAAATTGGGCGGAACCGGTCGAAACCGTTCGAACGGAAAATTTTTTCTGAGACAAAAAAATGTCGTCTCAGAATCAAGTTCGAATGGAAATATTTTTGTTCGAACAACATGAAATGTTAATTCGAACCAATAACCATATCTGACCAAGTCTGTTCAAACAAAAAAGTTCGTAAGCGACTTTAGTTCGAAAAAAAATATTAACTGTTCGAACAAATAATCTATTTACAGAAATCTTCTGTTCGAACGGACTTTTAGAAATGAATTTATTCGAATGAGTATTTAGTTGTTCGAATAAACGCATAGATTGTATTTCCCGATAAGTTCGAATGGGTATATTTTTGTTCGAATGGGAATTTATTGGTTCGAATGGATATGTTTTTGTTCGAATGTATGCATAAATGGTAATTTACCATTCAAACGGCATTGATCAAATAAAATGAAATTGATACTAATACAAATTGTAATCTATATATATATATATCAATTGTTCAAATGTTTACAAACATCGTAAATATTAAAGGCTATTAAAAAAAAACAAATGAATTATGATTGTGGTGGTGGTGGGGGTATAGGGTTTTGGGACATCATTAATTGAAATTGTTCAAACATTTTTTGGTTATTTAATTGTAGCCTCTTTTCTAATCTTGCTTCTAAATCTGCTGCTTGATCTAATCGGGTCAACAACTCTTTTTCCTTCGATCTCAATCGTTCTATCTCAAGTGCAGCTTCCTCTAATTTTTTAGTGTTGTCATCATTCGATCTGGCTTTAGAAGATGATGAAGATGTTGAGGATGGCTTCACGCAACGTCTTAAGCTCCTCAAATATCCAGAACGTGATCCAAGAACTTGAGAAAAGATTTACGCATCGTTGACAGATGATTCATCAGATGGATCCGCAACAGTATCTTTAAGAGATATCATCTTGTCCTGGAAAAAGAAAAACATTAAAATTAGTATATGTAACAAAAATATATTTAGACAATGAAATTAAATAAACTTAAACTTACATAATTTGTCTCTGTCTCAGGATTGCTCCAAACACCATCATGATTTTTATGTGCTTTAGCATACAATTGGGTCAGATCATAATCAGTAGGATTTTCTTCTTGCTGCAAAATGAAAATTAATATCATAATTTATACGAAAAAAGTGTATATATTAAGATTTATTGGAGACAATAAGAACTAACCATTTTTTTTTACAAGCGATAAAAAGATCGAGAACCCGCGTGATGGTGTATCGTTAAATTTGATCTATTTGTTTTGTTCACTGTACTCCGTTTCTAAAAAAAAGAATTATAATTTTTATTTAATACATCTATTATATATTATTAAAAAAGGACCTTAGTTACACAGATTAGATGAGATGAGATGAGATGTTTTCAATAGTAATAAATAAAATATTGTTATAATATAATTTTTGAATATTAATTTTGTATTGAGATTTGAAAAAGTAAGATTATTTATTATATTTTGTATTGGAATTTGAAAAAGGTGTAATGATGAGTTGAGATGAGATTTTTGATTTTGGTTAACCAAACAATAAGTGTTTTATGACACGTACGTACAGTTTGACAGTTTTATGTTTTAAAATGCAAATTGAAAAAAAGATGGGTAATGATACCTTCCAATTGGATAACAACCGGTATAGAATTAAGGTAAGGAAAAATTTAATTTTAAGTATAACTATATATTAATATATGAATTAATATAATGTGATTGATTAAAAATTAAATTTTATTAAAAATAGTGCTAATTTAAATTTAAATATGAAAAAATCGTATTAGTAAGTAGATTTATACGCGATTTTACTTGTACGTAACAAAACTCAATAGGTAATATAATTTTATCAACTTATCATTAATAAAATTGAAAAACAAATAAATATTATTATATTTTACATATTTTTAAAACATTTTTAACCATTAAAAATTTTTAAAAAATATATAATTTTATTAAGAGTCACTTCTTTAATTGCTACTGAGTAAAATAAATAAATAAATATAAATAAATAAAATACTCTAATAGTGACTTTAAAAAATAATAATGGGGAGGTTAAGTAATATTTTACTTTACAAAATTATAAAATAAATTTACATAATTTTTTTATTAATTTAAAATTTTTTTTTTAAACCCAAGTTGTGAACATGTTTTCAACCAGTAACAAGACTATCACTGTACAATATAATTTCCGGAACTTTTTTTTAGTAATGTTAAAGAAGAAATATCCCTTTACAAAACGTTTAATCGAGACCCCTTTGCGTGAATGCTTTGCCCTTTGGTAAGAAAAATCCCCCCCACCCCACTCCCCCCAAAAAAATCAAAAAACAAAAAAGAAAAGAAAAACTTTTCTCGTGAAAAAATGTTGATTGGGAAAATGATGAGTCTATATCTTTACCAAAATAGGAAAATCGTAATAAATCCTCTCTTCGACGAGAAAGGAAAATTTCATTTTCACGATAGATACAACTGAACCATTTTTTTACAAACATGAAGAAGAGGAACAGGTTGAATAAGTTGATAAGTTGTGAGTCTTCTCCTCTTATAGAGGGTGAAGGTTGAATAGTTCCTCTCCTCTTTTAGAGGGTGAGGACGGTTTGTGTTGTTTTTTTCTCGCGGACGAGCCGGGATGAATACTTCTGTTTATCAGAGTCTAGCATCTCAGTATGGTGTCGTCATTGGAGAGTTTAGAAGTTTTTAGACATAGCCCGGTGCAATGAAAATTGTGTACGGGGGAGCGTACAACCGAGGGTTAGTTGGCTTGTAATCGAGGCTTGTTACTCGCAATTATTAATCACAGCTGTAACTTCCTTCATTCAGTAATGAATTGAAGTCCATTTCAAAAAAAAGAACAGGTCATTCATGTCCTCTTCAAAGATTTGCGCCACTCGTGATTCACGTTTTCTACTTAGGTAGTAGATATGGGTCATATCGATCGATGCTTGATGGTGTATATTTTCTCTCTTAGAACTGATACAGATAAAAAAAAATTAAATGATATAATCTAATAAATTAATGTAATTTTATAAAATTTATTATATTTATTTTATAATAAAAATAATTTAATAATTTGATGTATAACATTAAATTATATTAATTTATAGATTTATTTATATATAATTTATACGATTCCCTATTATCTTTTTAGATGTGAAATACCGCCAAGGGAAACTAGTGGCTACATATGATTGGCTTTCTGATTTTTCTTTTTTAATTAGAAAATATTTACAAATCCACTGCTAGCTGCATCCACGTCCACAACTTTCCATACTAGGAAAGTATCCAAAACAACCCCATCTTCAATTTATTTTTTAAGAATAAATATTTAAGTTGTCATTCATAAAAAAAAATGAGCGGCCATAAATAAAAGTTAAAAAAAAAAAAAAAAACTCCTTTGTATGGTTCTCACTCTCCTCGTAGCCGACTGTGTTTCAAACACAAAGCATAATTAAAAAAGTAATATGCACGACAGAGCAAAGCGCGTGAGTTAATGAACTAGGCGTGCAATGATCGGTAAACTTTGAGCAAGATAATATCACGTGCGTACGGTCTCGTGACGTTCGTTTCATCGTAACTCATAAATTTGGGTCAGTCACCGAGTCCGTAGTAATTGTCTCGTTAAAGCAAGCCAACCCCAACCCCTTTTTTTCATATCTTTTATTATTATCGATCTTGAATATCTACGTCCGAATTTGATTTATATCTTTGTTAAAATTTTATTAAATATATTTTAATTAAAAAATGAATAGAAAATATTAAAAGACTGATGAAAATATCTCCTTCTTTGTTATAATAATTTTGTTAATTTATTTTTTAACCGAATCTAAGTGCGAACTCTAGAAATCTAATCGGGTAAAACTCAAATATTCTAAGTAATGCCATGCATGGAGAACTCAATATGTGACTTTACTAAGTCCACGTTTGAATGTTGAGATAATTAAGATAAGTTGAGTTTTTTATGAATAATAATGAGTTGAGATGATGAAATGAATTCTGTGAAGTTTACTTCAGATAAATTTAAATGTTAAAATAATTTTAGATGTATTTATTAGAAATTAAAAAATGTTGTATGTCTTGCGTGTAAAAAGGTGTTGAGTTAAAAATGATTATAGGTCTTACATATAAAAAATTTTAGAGTTGATATGAGTTTAAAAATTCGAAAGTTTGGTATTTAAATGTTAGACCTAACTTAAAATTAGATAAAATCTCAATTTTGTCTAAATTTCAAATGGGACATAAAAGTTACCCCCAAAATCAAAAGAAAATGATTGGTAGAAAATTAGGTTTAAAGAGACACCATTGACAAAAAATAAGAATATTTAAATTTTTCCTTTTGAATTCTATGATGCAAAACATTTATGACAGGAGTAATGTTATCATGTGTAAGATCACCTATGTAACGCACGCATAAATTATTGACGTACTTGGGAAAAAAAGATATTACGCTGTATCTAAAACAGTGGTTATGATTTAATTTTTCAACTTCTAAGACTTTTATAACTAATACGTGTCGACTACACGATCACAAATATCACATGCATGTATTTTATGTGGATGGTGTTACATTAATTATAAATACAGAAAATTGCATATTCTACATATATATTGCATGATATGAAGAAGATGAAGAAAGATGGGAATGAGGAGTAAAGTTTTTCTTAATTATATCCAGCTATGCTGATCATTTATGATCATGACCGGGACGGCAGGACAACCTTAACGCAGGTCATGTGGGTATGGAAGGGCTAAGCTGCCTCCTGGCCTCTTATTTTGGTGGTCCAACCTCAACATGCAGATGGATGTTTCAAAGTCGATTATCTCTAAATCCAGCAAAGCCTGCGCCTTTTAGTACTTCTAAGTACCAAGTGGTAAAGCCAATGTACAAATTAATAAATCGGTGGTGTGTTTGTGAGGTTTTTCATAACTTCTGGCCATCCTTAAACCAAAAAGAAAAGGTAGGTACGTAATACATCATTCACAGAAATATGGTACTCAGATAGCTAGCTAGGTTTTTAATGCTGAGATACTTATATAAAAGGACACGTACTGCCCCAGTACTCCCTAGCTACTTAATGCCTGTGAGCCATGGATTCAATATCAAACACCTATATATTATATATGCTTGCATAAATATTATTAGAACATGCCCTAGCTTGCTTGCTAATATATTTCCAGTTGGGAATAATCGTGTGGACTAGCTTCCATGATCATGAGTAAAATTGAAGAGATGCCATCTAGCTCGTGCTTTACCCCCCTGCATGCCCTCGCTTTCTGACGTTAACTGTGACATTCACACACAACCACATGATGCATAAACCAGAACAACCCACTACCACAGAAAAATACAAACTAAGGCGGCAAACCTTGCCCACATATTCATGCACGTACGAGTTTAGATCTCATCGGTTATGTATATGGTAGAAGTAGGGAAAGGTGGGAATGGGCCAGTATATAAACTTGTGGACACAATAAACAATCCCTTGAAAAGCATACCACAAAAGGAAAGTTTGTGAAAGCGAATGAAGGAAGAGAAGATCTAGAGAAGATAGGTAAGGCATTCATTTTTTGGTGGGCAGGCAGTAAGGTAAGTATCAGGCAAACCACAGTTTAAGATGCGGAGAGAGAGAGAGAGATCAGAGAGGGAAACGTACAGCGCGCCCCAGAAAGGGAAACCAAAGGAGTAGTTTGTCTGAGTGAATGATGAAAGCGATGTAACACTTCGAGGCATACATATATAAATTTATAAATAGAGGACCAATGCCCCCACATGAGTCAAGTCCCAGTCGCAGTCAGTTCACAGTGTATTTAGTATCAGACACAAAAACGAACACGAAGGCACTCCGGCCACTTGTCAATTGAAAAATGAAAAGTGTCGGGAAAAAAAAAAAAAAAAAAACAGCACCAAACGATTTCCTACCGTTGAAGAAATCCCATTTTTGGAAATCCTCATCTTTAAAGGTGAAAAAGCAGTCTTAGCCTTACTTTACTCTTTTTGAGTCCCTAGCTCTTTCATATTCATATTTTTCCAGAGTGTCTCCACTGGGGAAGGTGGTCTGTCTTATACCACCTTATACATGACTCCACGGTTAATATATCGAGATCGAGAGAGAGAGATGAATGTTTCTGTCTAAGGTTTTTCTTTTGCAGTGCCTCGTAGATCCGATGGGAAGGGAAGGATCTTTGCAATTTAACCTACCATAGGACGGAGTTCTGATCTCCTTTTGGAAATTAATTTGTTTTATTTTTATTTATTTATATGTGCTTCGATCTCCTCCACATAGAATGAATGAGCGTGGCGTTAGTGTCGTGGACCACGTGCCTGCCTTTAGTTGCTATTCAATGGTCTCTAACAAATCCACTCCTGTTTTCTATTGCCTCAGTATTCACAATGGTCAAAAGATAAAAGTTGTTCTAAAAAAGATAAAAAGATGATTCCTTGCTCTAAAGCTCGTCAAGGCAATTCATGCATGGCAACCAAAATGATCGATCATAGACAAAATAATAGAAATTGAGCAGGAAAAATAAGAAAAAGAAAAATCAAAGTACAAGCTCTACAGGAAATAAAAGTAAGGATTATCATTTTTTTTTTATGGGAAAATGCATCTGCATTCATTCATAATCGAAGTTACAACTGTGACTTATCAATACAGGAAAACTAGACTATAAGTCAACTAACGCAACTGTTCAGGAGCTTTCCCGTCAACAAATTTCTTTGTGACGGACATTGTCTAAACTTTTACACATTCTCTCCTGACAACAGTCAAAAGAGAAAGCATTCTGTCAAAACCAGAGCCGAAACAACCTTCCTTCCGAAGAAGAGAGGTACACACCGCTCCATCCTCCCAAGGAGGAGGAGAATAACCAAACTCTCTCCTCCCAAGGAGGAAGAGTACTAACACCTACCTTCCTCCAAAAGAGGAGTAGGACAAACACCCACATTCCTCCAAAAAAGGAGTGGGACAGAAGCCTATTTTATTATTTATAAAACTAAAGCAGATTTACTACAAAATAAAACTAAGGGGCTGGAAAAACAAAAAGGCCCAGCCTGAACTAAAGGCCCTGCCCGAGCTAAAGATCCAGCCCGTAGGACCATGGGGGCCCAACCCGATTAGGGTTTCATCTCAACACAAGCCGCCGCCGCCCATCTTCCTCCCCACAAGCCTCTGCATCCTTCCCCCGCCCGGCTCTTGCTCAGCCCTTCATCCCTACAGGTTTCGACAAAAAGTTCTTTGGCCGCTCCGTGGAGGATGCAGCGTACTCCCTGCACAAGGATTACATCACCGTCTCCGTCGCCCGGCCACAACCACCAAAATACTTCGGCTAGACTAAACAGACACAGAGCCAAATCCAAAACCACACAGAGACGATAAAACCGAGGCTTATTCCCAACCCTCAAACAAAACACCAGATCTAAACAGATCTAACAATCAAAAACGAAAATAAAGAAGAACTTAGAAAAACCATCTAACACTGCGACACCCGGTTTCCGCCACCAACCAAAAGAGTAACCACCATGAGAAGCATCCGGACTCCACCCCAACCCCTTTAAAACCTCCATGCAGCTCGGCTTACAACCCGAAAACCAACCCTCTGTTTTCCATGGATAAAACAGAGATCCTTAACCCCGCGGGAAGCACCCCAAGCCAACAAGCAAAACATCATCTCTAGGAGCCAGTCACCCGATTCAAACTCACGCCATAACCCTCTGAGGAACATCCCACAGAAAACTATACAAAACAGTTAGGGATCTCGCCCAAAAACGAAACCGAGAACCTCCACCCCAAAAGAAAACCTCTCCGCCCAGCTGGGTGTAAAAAAAGAAGTAAAGGTCTCGGGTCACAGCCTCTGGTGGAGGCCTCCGGAGCCGATCTTATTTCAGGAAGAAAAGCATTGAAAAACAGAAAAGAAAATAGAAAAGGTTGAGGGGGAGGGAGGGAGGGAGGAGCCGAAGCTCCACCTCCCTCGGACGGTTACCTAATTTCTTTTACCTAGAGAGAGGATCGATCTGCAGAGAGCAACCTTCGAGCCTTTCCTTCTTTAATATAGGATTATCATTTTTTAATATATCATTTGACATCCCACATTTTAATGAATCATTCACTCCATGAAAAATCACCTAAGAAAATATAATATGAGGTTCATCTCTTACCACCATGTGCAACTTGACACAGCTAGGGATAATTAGTGTTTCTTAGATAAAAATTAAGAATACTTTCTTTCCACTGTACGTGAAATTGAAAGCTAGTCTATTTTTTTTTTTTTTTTTAAAAGAAGAATATGATACTCAAATTTTATTAATAGTACTCACTTATAGTGGTGGAATACCGTGATTACATCCAAACATCTAGGGGTTATATATAATTATAAAATCCAAACCCATGTATTAAAATAGAAAAACTAAATTGCTAAACACTACACAAAGTCTTGAGCTACGCATAATAACGACAATAAAATAAAATAAAAAATATACCTATAGAAACAAATAAAATAAAATAAAGATAACAAAATAAAGAACAAACATAGAAACTTGTTATCTATGTCGAATAAAATGTAACCCCAATTGATCGATTCGAATAGCTCTTAGAATATCTATTGGGAGACTATTTTTATTAGTAAAAAAAAAATATCATTACCATTAGTATCCATTTTGTCTAATTTGTCGCCTACATGGTTCATTTCTCTAAAAGAATAAGAGATCCTTAACACCATCGATCAAGCCTTCAATTTAGCCTCTAGCTTCCAATATGTGTGACTCCTCAGGGACTTGGTCATCCTGCTCCCACCACTTGACCATTAGCTTAAGATCAGTTTCAATTTCGACATGCGTTATATTCATATACACATAAAAATGAAGATCATTTGAGAGAGTTCGGATCTCAGTATTATTATTGAAACTTATGCTTTAGTATCATATAAAAGAAAATATCATGTGACCATCTGTATGCCTGAAGATGCCTCCGCCTCGCTTCTTCCAGGATTCTCAAGTTCCCATCAACGTTAATGTACTATATGGTGTCGATAACAATGTCAAATTTGGTAAAGCTCGCTCGCTCTAGTTTTCTGGTGAGGACCATGTTAACTATGAACAATTTTCAATATTATTATGATGAAAAATTAATCATTGGTGGAAAGGGGCTCTCATCGATTCCCTGCTTGCTTCTCAAAATGTCAATAAGGCGATGATGAGCCTCGATCGTGAGGATGATATTTTGTTATTTTTACTGATTGAATATCTCCTCACGATTTTCTTTTTCAAGACAATATTCCATTATTATGATTTATTCATTCGACAACTATACCATGTAATATATGTATATCTGAATGCACTTGATATGAATCTTTTACTTCGTACCAAATCTTCAGAAAGAGCTTCCTGGAAGTTTCCACCGACATAGTTAATACATCTCAGTCCTGTTTGTCTTCGTACCAAATCTTCACGAGTCTCTTTGACACACCAAAAGAAAAAAAAAATACAATATTATTTAGTTCTAACCGTCCCCCACCTTTCATCTTTTCGTCTTTGTGGTGGAGAAACCTATATTAAACCCCAGAGAGGCACAAACTTTTTGACGTTCTTCCCCGCTCAGAATACAGTATTTGACAGGCATGTTAACCCTAACCTAGACCCCTTTGTTATCTGATATCTGTCTAGTCCTTTGAAGCCTTCGGGCTACAATGATAGGTCCCTCTCGTCATAATAACCATGTCTGACTGCTTTTGGCCGAGAGAACTGATTCAAAGGACACTGATGATTGTGACTATTCATCTCACAATCCGGTGATATTTCCAACACCATAAAAAATACCTCTCTTTATACCCGCATCTCTGTATCTCGCCCCCCAATTCACAAGTTCTCTAATTAGAAAGCAAGCAAGGTGTAATTTTCCAGCTTTTTACACCACTCTTCAATATGCTAGCTAGGCGCGTAGCCACTGCCCCAAGAGAGAAGTGAAGAACCACTTAGGTATTCATTGACATTTGCACTTCCAACACGACGGAAACTTAAAAAGGAAGCCAATCTAGCTATGAGAAGTTTCTCCAAAAAGTAGAAAAAGGTTTGGTCGATTATCCTACCGCGTAATGAATAACTTGGAATGTGGCTAACCAAAGATGCAATTACGTGCGTAAATAAAGAACATGAGAAATATAAAATTGGCGGGTATATAACATTTAGGTTTCCTTCGGATGTCAAAGCATGCAGCGTGCACAAATATATATTCAGGACATATGAAGAAAGATTCATAGCGAATTCCAGTCAGAACCCAGAATGTACATTTGGCTGAACATTTCGTTGTATTGTTAGTTTGAAGTACCATCATTCCACAAAGGGTCGGAAATATTTTCTCTCCGTTTCTCAGTACCATGATTTTGGAACAAGAGCAAGTGTGAAAACATTGATGTTTTACTTGGCTCGCAAATAAATTTGGCAGAGCCTGGAAAATTAGCAGACGTTAATTAGGGAAAAACAAAGTGGATCAAGAGGGTCTCATTTGAGAGTGAAATCCATTTTTGTACGGCCAATGTTGTGAGGGTCTCATCTGCGCTGGGAATCCTGATGATGCTGCAGCCGTTGCAAACAACTGGGGAGGACCGGACTGCCATTGTTGCTCATTAATAGACAGTGATAGATCTCCAGCAACTAAGCCCCCAATAGTACTGCTGCTTGGATACTGAACCTACAAATTAAAAGAGCATAATTTTCCTTGAAATTTCCTCCTAGTGATGGATACCCAAAAATGTGCTTTAACTAGTAGATGATACCCACTTGATAACCGGGTGAATTAAGGTATGTGGGAAAATTGGCAAGCATCTGGGTCTCTTCAGGCCTCCTGAATTGCCCGTGCCTCGGCATTTCACCAGGCGGTGGAGATTGAATGTGCGTTCGGCTCAGCAGCTGCATGGCTTCAGCTTCGATGAACCCTTCTCTTCTGTGAGCATCAACGTCGACTTCGCTACATGATTCCTGCGGGTTAAAACATGAAGAAGCAAAGATAAGACTTATATTATTGTTGGGAGCGCATTAATTAAGAAGGATCGAGCGATCGATCGATGATAGTAAAACTCGATCAACCAAGTTAGATTTTGATCAAATAAAAAGTACCTTTGGCCTAAGTCCTCGATTCCGCCAATCAGCTACGAACTGAATCGATGCCGGCCGCTGTCCCGTTGCAGCATTAGTGCTACTGTAACTATCATTTCCCGACGCTGCACTACTTTGCTTGCAGTTTGAATTGCCCAAACTCAAATCCAGATTGTGATTTGCAGCGTTAACACTTGAAGATTCTGTTGAACATTTCTCAAATAAAATAGTTGCCAAAGTCAAGCAAGCAGACATACATATACAAGTACTATCGAATTAATACGTACGTACCGGTAGAGTTGAGCTCATTCTCGTAGATGCTTGAATCGAAGTTGGTGACAGCCTCTTTGCCATTACACTTAATTGCCGCTTTGTCATAAGCCCTACATATCATGTGCTAGAACACTAAATTCCAACGGAACCAATATATTGTTTATATATTAAATGAGAGCAAAAAATTAAGTACGCGAGGACACGCACCTTGCGGCTTCAATCTCGGTATCGAACAAACCCAAATAAACATATCTGTCAGATTAGATTAAGGTTAGGTTACAGTACTTATCCAAAAAGAAATGAAAACTCGATTTAATTCACACCAAAACAGAGAAAGAGAGGAAAAACCAGAAGGGGTTCCACGAGGAAGGAGGGGGTTAAAGTAGAGGAAGATGAGGTTTTACTTTTTGCCTAAAAATTGGCCCATTCGAGCCTCCCATCTTCCACACTTGTGCAAGGTTACACCTCTATATTTGGAGCTCCCTCTTGGAAATCCGGTGCTCTGTCGGCGAAGTACGTGCACGAACTCTTCCTTGGTCAGATTGCTCATCTATTACAGACACTTTCCTTGGTAAATCATATATTTCAATTGCCAAAAGCAAAAGAAAGGAAAGCAATTCCGCATATCAAAAAGAGAAATGTAAGAAGATGAGTTAACTGTTCAAGATAACATAATTTAATAAAATACAAATCGCTCTCCACCTCTCTCCCTCTCTTACTATCTCTCATGCACAGACCTGTTTCAAGTCTTCCTCATAGTCTTCAAGACTAAAATTGATGTCTGCCTCCACACCCCGGAACTTGATGGCCGCCCTATCATATGCACTGCACAAAGATCTCCCTTTTCAGTCTCACATTTTCCAGAGATAATTTTATATTTAATTCGTTTATTCGGTTCAAGACAAAGAAATGTTAATAATAGAAGCTAGCAAAACAAGAGAGAGGAAGAAGCGAGAACTCACCGAGCAGCTGCATGTGCAGTGTCAAATCCACCTACACACATTTATTCCCAAGCAACACCAACCATCTCATCAGTTCAGTACCACAGAAATTATTTTCTCATCTATATCCTCTCAACAATCAAGACAAGTAGTAACTATTTTTTCCACAAAAAGGGAAATACCATAGTCGTAAAGACAGTCTTACCTAGATAAACTTGCTTTCCGCAATCCCTACATTAAACACAAGTCCAAAAAGAGAAAAAATTGTGAAGACACCAATTGATTTCCAAAAATAGAAACGCAAAAAATTCAGAAAACAGCGAAAGTAATAAACTACTTCATCGATCACACAAGACTGACCATATATGAGACTCCCACCGGCCAGTTCTCCGGTAAAACGTAACACCTCGATACTGGGAGCTCCTCGACCTCGGTCCCCGCCGGCTTTTCTTCATGGGCTGCGAGACCTCGGCTGACTTTCCGGGGCTTGGCGAATCCGATTGGCAAAACTTGATCCCGACCCAGTGGGCACGAGGAAACGCAACAGCAGCAGTGGGACAAACTCCGGCATCGGATGTAGCCCCCATTTCTAACTCTTCCACCGGGAAGAACTGCCTGGTCACGAGAGTCGGGTCGGTCTCCGTGAACGAGAACCCGAACAATTTTCTGTTGCTGCCGCCACGCCGCTTGATCATTCTTTCTCTATCGCCGTCCTGATCGTCGTCGGATCCATCCTCGATGACCACAGCTGAAGAGCTCGAATTAGACACGGATCCGACCCTTTTTCCCTTGTCATCGTCCCCATCAAATGAGGTCTTCTGGGAAGAACAGCCTTCTGATTCGTCGTCTCGTCTCTGATCAGGCGAGTCATTGAGATCCCACATTTTTTTCTTCTTTTCCCTCCCGGCTTCGATGTTATCTCTGCAAGGTACAAGACCCTATTGTTTCCTGGTACAAATTCCGAACCTTATTCTCACATAGGAGCCATATTATATACGTTTGAAAATGATAAACATAAAAAAAAAAAAAAAAGGTTTCTTTCTTTCTTTCGGAGGAAGAGGAGATGTGTGTTGGGAGAAGGGGGGGGGGGGGGAGGCGAAATGAAGGTAGAGAAGAGAGTTAGAACGAAAGAAAACCTAGGACAAAGAAGGAGAGAGGAGGCGTAGGTTGTATTGCGAGCCAAAAGGTAGGCAATTAGGAGCGGTGAAGATGTTCCCAGATCTTTTATCCCTCGCTGCCCAATTCAGCATAGACGAGGCCAGCTTCAGCAAGCTTGGCCGAAAGCAAGCCACGCTCTCCTTGTTACCCCACTCCCTCTCTCTCTCTCTCTGACCACTTGCCTCTCTTCCTTCTCTTTTCAATGACTCATAATTCACTTTCACTCTCTCTTTAATACTACTGCTATTTCCATTTTCTGTATTCTTTTCCTTTTTTTTGATTATTCATAAATTAGTTTGTCTGTCTAGGCTTCTTTATTTTTAACCCTACTTTCTGTTTATTTGAACTCGTGTACGAACTTTACTGTCCCTCTTGTCTAGGAGGACTGCTGATGCAGTTTCTTCTTCTTTTTCTTATTGGTGGGTTCCAAGGAACATAAACGGGGAAAATGAGATACAAAAAGAACCATCTCTTTCCCTACAACTTTCCCACGTTAACCAAATCGAAAAGCACCACTCTCTTTCTAAATCACCCACTAATGGAAATAGACAGTACAGGGACTCGAAGAGATAGCTAATCACTCAGTGGCCTTTATTAGCTTAGTGAGTAATAATTATTTAACCTTTAACGTCACAAGTCACCTCCATTTCCATCCATCTTCAACTATTAATTCTTTCAGATCCACAAGTCAGAAGTTACCATAGGTATTACAGATCCAGCAGTAAGCTGTAAAGGTAAAAGGATTCAGGAGAAGGGCAGTTTAGGAAGGAGATTGTGTTGAATTATTATTGTGTCTGAATGCAAAAGCCAGAGAGAGAGAGAGAGAGAGTCTAGTTATAGAAGAGGAAAGAAAAGGGCATAATAGTAGGAAAAGGAAGCTCTTTCCCGAAAAGTCCAATCCAAGAGTACGGGACGAGGACCACCTTTGCCTCTTTCGTTCCTCTTGTGACCCAATGGCCTCTCTATTGGTACCTCGTATTTATGACTCTAATTTCCTTTTCACTCCTATTTAACCGCGCGTGTCATACACTTATCTTCTTAGACCACTGTAATCTAATTTTTAAAGTTAATTTTTTTTTTAGAACACAAAATACACTTGTAGTTATGTTTTGTGAATTTCTATTTTCATTTTTAATAATCTTTGGTCCTTTGGATTCAAATGGAATAGTATTTTATTAAAAAAATAGGTAAAAGTTATAGAATAGGAAAAGTGTAACATTTCCCTAGACAGGGAGCGTGATATAAACAAGGAAACAGAAGAGCGTGGGTCTAACATCTGACTTTAAACAGCAGAAGCCAACTCAAAAACCATTGAGGAAAGATTGATGAATGGATTGATGAATATATGTCATCATCCCTGACATCATCATTTAATTTTATAATATTATCTTTAAAAAAATCAACTATTAAAAAAATTCAGTTTATTATTTTTATAAATATAATAATATAAATAGGTACTGTACTTAAATAATAAAAAAAGAGAAATATCTTCTTGGAGTGGGATGAAACTGAAAATTGGGGAACGTCATAACACACCCAAACAAAAAGGAAATTCTACACAACCTCTAAACATACCACACTTCATTTTTTTTTTAATTTTTTAATATTTTTTTTGAATTTATTCCTTTTAAATTAATTTAATTCTTTTATTCATTATTTATATATTAAATATTTAATAAAAAATAAAATAATAAAAATTAAAAAAATGTGGAGTATAGGATGTTAGAAGGTTGTGAAGATTTTTTTCAAACAAAATTCCCAACAGGCCCAACCCAAACTTGTCTATTCCGTCTAATCTATCTCTCTCTCTCTCTCTAGACTCTCTTTCTAACCTTCCAATAATGGAAGTGGGACGAGGCTATGTCTCAATAGGTAGTTTTCCTCAAGTGGAAACAGTACTACCTCCAAAGTGGGCCTCTCTCTCTCTAACCTTTCTGTCTCTCTCTCTCTTCTCCAGTGAATCAGTGAATTATACAAAAAAGCCCAGGCCCACCTCTCGTTTTCTCTCTATCTGTCTTCCACTGAAGCTCTTAGGCCCACTTTGCATTATTGTCCTTAACCGTTTACCACTGTTCCCAACCCAACTATCTGTTCCCACCATTTCTGTACTTGCAGGCAACATGTACCGTAGCCATTGGCTTTTGTTTTTTCATATGTTCTCGTATGCACGAATTCCATGTCCTCTCAGCTTTTATTGTTTGCCATAGTATGGATGATGATGATGATGATGATGATGCGCAGCAGCATGGTTTGTTGCGTGATAAATTCCATGTGTATTATTAATATGTGGTAGTAGTGCATGCCACTCTAACAAGGAGGGAGAGCCCAAACATAAGACCAAACGTTGTACACACATCACACAACAGTTGTCTTAGAAAGTAATACACTTTATTCATTAAAGAAAGAAAGTGCCGTACAATGTTTCAGTATATACGTGGCATTTTGCTGAAGCTGTTGTGCCCGGCTCTTTTTTATAAAAGTTATTGGAACTTTTCCAATCACCACGTGGATTTCACCACTTCATTAATTATTAAGTTTTGTTATATATAATTATTTTTATATATTTTTTATCTACTTTATTAACATTATTAATTAAAATAATTATTTTATATTAAAAAAATAATATAACTAATCGTGAGTATATAAAAAATACATAAAAATATTATATATAGAATTTTTACTAATTTAATAATGTGTCCCAACTCGATTAGAACACCTGGACTTTGTTTGAACTTTTCTTGGATCGCTTCCCCTTTCTTATTGTTAACAAGATAGGGTGCATAAGCGCTCATGCGCGCACGGTTTCTACTGCTAAAAAGTTTTATCTTGATTATTCTTCTTTCTTAATGAAATTCCTTCAACAGTCCCTAGAGCGTGCGAGTAGTCCTAGAGCTAAGGTAAATAATTCTACTAGAAAGAGAGAGAGGTAAATTCTTTGTATCCTGTTCAAAACAGATGTTGGATCCTGGGCTTCCTTGTTAAGAATAGAACCCATAACTCCTATGTACTTGATATCTTTCTCTTTTATCCTCAATGCATGGTACCAAATAAACAAAGAGTTGGTGGGGGAGACGAGAGATCTTGGCCTTCTCCATCTTTGAGACCCACCAAGCTGCCAAAAACCCCTAGCAACTAGGGATGCGCAGCCTAGTTTACTGGGGTGGAATGAATATATTTAATTTCTTTTCATTGTTTTAACGTCCAAACAGAGGATAAAAGCTACCATGTGAATCAAAGTAAGCTTAATAATTTAATTGAGACAAACTAAGGTTGAGTGAACCGAGAGAGAGGTTGTTATAAATGTGAGATCATGAGTGAGGGAGGGTAAACTATTCTTGCACGACCAAGGGGGGTAAGAACAAGAGACAATGTTGTGGTGTAGAGAATGGACCACACAGGCCAGCAGTGGTGCTAAAACTGCAGCTCACTTTGGATTTCATTCGTTGATTGTCTCTACGAATCAAAAAATGGAGTATAAGATGTTGAAAAAATAGATATGCTAGCTAGAGGGGAAAGCCACTAGGTGAGGTGAGGTGGCTAGGCTAGTGGCCCCGTGCACCTACGGTGGAGGGTTGTGAAACTTGCGGCAATTATGATGAATCATACAAAAAAGTAAAAATAACATAGAGATTTAACGAGGTTTAGTAGTATGCCTACATCCATAGGAGCGAGTGGAAGCTGACAATTTCATTATGAAAAGGTAGGGTTACATCATGTATATTTGACTAACCCTACCCATACAAGGGTATTTAGAAATTTTTAAAATACCCCCGTACCGTACCTTCGCTCACCTCACTCTACTCCGGCATCAGCTTACTTTCTCTCGATACGTGTTTCACTCGATATGAGCCACATAATACAACAATCTCCACATTGGCGAATATCCACCCCTTAGGAGAAAAGAAAAAATATAACCTGAAACTTCACTTGAGACAATAGGTTAGGACGTCTCCCATCTAGCACCTGGAGACATTAATCAAGTCTAAACAATGCTTGAACTTATCTATGGTAACAGGCTTTGTCAACATATTTGTTGCATTCTCGGAAATATGAACTTTCTCAAGCAAAAGTTCACTAGAAGAAACCAATTCCCTAATCCTATGAAACCTCACATCTATGTACTTGGTCCTCGCATGATACACCTGGTTCTTCGCCAAATAGATGGCACTCTAACTATTACAATGCAAGTAAACTCCACTTTACTAAATACCCAGCTCCTTGACCAAACATATAAGCTGCAAAGTTTCCTTGGCAATCTCAGTCATTGCCATATACTCTGACTCAGTAGTAGATAGTGCAGCTAAAAACTAAACCATGGACCTCCAACAAATAGGCCCCCCTATAAGAGTGAATACAAAATATCACATATCTCACAACTAAAGGATTACACTATTGTCTGCCAAACATGATACCATAGTCTATAGTACCCCTCAAGTATATGAAAATCTACTTAACTGCATCTCAATGTTGTCATCCCAGATTTGATAGAAACTTGCTCACCACACTGATAGCTTGTGCCAAATCTGGTCTTGTACAAACCATAGCACACATCAAGCACCCCACTGCACTGCAATATGGAACATTTGACATGGCTTGAACTTCATCATCTGTCTTCGGGTACTGAGCAATAGACAATCTAAAATGATTTGCCAACGATTTACTCACTGGTTTAGCATTATCCATGTTGAACCTCTCCAATACCCTCTCAACATAGCCACATTGAGATAACCATAATCTCCTAAAAGCTTTGTCCTTGTGAATTTCCACCCCCAGAATCTTCTTGGCTGCACCCAAATTCTTCATGTCAAATTCTTTACCTCAACAAAGTTTTGCACTTATTGACTTCACTCATACTCTTCACAGCAATCAACATATTATCCACATAAAATAAAAGAAAAAAAAAATGAATCATCATCAAAGCTTATCATATAAACACAACAATCATACTCACATCGCATGTAGTCAATTCGGATCATGTAGGAGTTAAATCTCTTGTACTACTGTCTCGAAGACTATTTCAGCCCATAAGGTAATTTCCTCAATTTACAAACCAAGTATTTCTATCCAGCCTTATTGAACCCTTCTGGCTGTACCATGTAAATCTACTCCTCTAAATCACTATAAAGAAAAGTTATTTTTACATCCATCTGCTCCAACTGTATATCAAAATGCACTACCAAACCCAACATTGCCCTGATTGAAGTGTGTCTAACCACAGGGGAGAAGATCTCATTATAGTCAACCCCTTTCCTTTTTTAGTAACCCTTTACTACTAGACGAGTCTTGAACTTTTCCCCCTCTTTTTCTGATACTATTTTCTTATACACCCATTTGCATTCTATCGCTCTCTTCCCCTCTGGAAGCTCCACCAACTCCCATATCTAATTCTTATCCATCCCCTCTATCATAGCACTCATCTATCTACTTTTCTTTCAGTTGTGTACTGCCTCCTGAAAAGTAATAGGATCCCCGCTACTAGTAATGAGTGCATAAGAAACCAAACCTTCAAAACCATACCTAATAGGTGGCCTGATAGTGCGTCTGGGCTTGTCTGTAGCTATACTGTGATGCTGTTGATCTTCTAAGCTAGAACTCTATACATTTTGAACATTGTCTTCTCTACCATGGTTCTCTAGCTCCACATGCACCAAATGTTCATTGGTGCTGCAATTTTCTGGCACATGTTTCTCTTCTTCTTGAGTACGCTGTAACATGATTTTTTTCATCAAAAATCACATCTTTACTGATCACCACATTGTTTGCCTTCGGATCCCAGAACTTGAAGCCTTTCACCCCTTTCTGATACCCCAGAAAGATACACTGTCTAAACTTTGCATCAAGCTTCGATCTCTCCTCACTAGAAATATGCACGTAGACTGGACATCTAAACACTATCAAACCAGAGTAGTCTACCACACTGCCTGTCCACACCTCCTCTACTACTTTCCCACCTAGTGTTGCCCTAGGTGATCTGTTAATTAAGAGACATGTCATATTCAATGCTTCTGCTTAGAAGTTCTCTACAAGACCTGCATTCAATCTGAGACACTGAGCTCTCTCAGCTATTGTTCTATTCATCTTTTTTGCCACATCATTATGTCGTGGTGTCTTGCGTATTGTGAAGTGTCTCTTAATCCCATGCTGCTCACATAACTCCGAGAACTTTGAATCTGTGTACTCAGTACTATTATTGGACCTGAGGCATCTACTCTTAATTCCTCTCTGGTTTTCTACTTCAACTTTCCACAACTTGAACTTGGCAAACATTTCTAACTTGTATTGCATGAAATACACCCAAACCTTTCGTAAGTAGTCACCAAATGAGGCAATTTTGATGTAGTACATCTGGTGAACTCTAACCCAATATCTTTGTTTTCTCTAGAAAGAGAAATTTTATATGAAAATTTTACACAACTCACCTCAAATGAATTAATATATAATTTTTCATTTTTATATTTATATCAATATTGAAATATGTATATTTAAATAAAAATATTAATAAATTACATATTAATTAAGTCCAAATGTGTAGTATAGAAGGTTTTTTTTTTCATTTTTTCTTCCTCATAATAAAAACACAGATAAGTGGGTAGGATCACCCACATCTTTGTCGGCATACAACATTCATTCATTGATTTAGGGCTCGTACGATTAGGGATCATGCGTAAGTGGAGGTAACGTGGGGTGGGTTAATTCTTAAGAATATTGATATTGGTGTCTCAATATGTAAATACAAATATATATTTGTATAATTAGATTCTTAATTTGACTATATTGAATTATGTATATTTAAAATTTTACATAGTTATAAACAGTGTTTTAATAGTAGCGGAGCCATGATGCACCAAGCCCCAAAACTTTTCGAAATCATATAATAATCCCTAAATTTTATGCATAATTCTACAAATATAGAAAATTCCCTCCACAAAAAATTATAATCTCCATATGTTCTTTAATTTTTTTTAAAAAAAATTCAATATACCTAAAAATGCCCCTCTCTAATTTTTTTTATAGGCCCAAAATTTTACTTAATTTCTATACATTATCTATTTTTAAGGACATGACTTTTCTAAACTAAAAATTAAAATTAAATTTATGAGAAATAATAAAAAAATAATTTAATGATGGATTCCACTTTTTCTTTTCAAAATGAGTGCGTAGAGTTTGCATATCCTGTATTTAGCATTACTTTTTACATAAATGTATTATACAATAAAAAAAGTTGACCCCCCCCTCAATACAATTTTTAGTTCCGCCACTGTGTTTCAACATCTTTGAAGATGCATTATTCACTCCTCAATTGTTATTTTATTAATGCCAAATGTATGTAGTGGGTGCTAATTATAAAATATATATAAAAAATTAATAATAATATAAAATATTACTTTATTATTATTTTGATTCAAAGATGCATAATCCAATGTGAGAGTTTTTCTGGAATGACAGAGATAATCTCTAAAATATGTGATTTTGTACTTATATATAGAGAAACCAATACTAATGCTCTAAGGGTAGTGCTACTATGCAATCCTAGTTTGACTGCTTGGTGTGCCTCTAGTGTAAATTACATTTTTCTATTTTTTTGTTTTTTATTTTAAATGTTTTTTAAACATATTTAATTATTTTTTAAAAAAATAATATATTAGTGGTAAATTCCTTAATTATTAAATAAAAATTTATTAAAAAATAAAATAAAATATAGGAGCAATCGAATATTGAAGGAATAAACTTAAAGGGATGGTATCATTTTTCTATTCCTAAAGAGAAACAATTCTTCTATACACGGTCATCTTATATAGACGTCGTGCAATCGGCTGACGTGCTATTTATTATAAAAATAATAATAATAATATATGAAAATAAAAACACAGAATAGCCATTTCACTTTCCATTTCCCGCTTCTACTTCTGAAGGTGTGAGATAGATCAGTGCAGCTCGAAGCTCATCAATTCTTCCAATGGGCGTCTTCCTCGTATGGGTGTAGAAGGTGGGGTTGGGTTGGGTTGGGTTGGAGGGGGGGGGGGGGGGGGGCATCTGCTTTGGGCTGGTCAACGCAAGGCCGAGCATTTGATTTCGTTGGTGTGGGTCAAGGCTGAGCATCGGGTTGGGTCAGCGCCGTGGGCTTGGTTTGGGTCAATGTTGTGGGCTTGGTTTGGGTCACTTCATGGGCCAACATTTCGGGTTAGCTTCGTCAGTCATCTTCGTGGGTACCATCACCACCATTGGTTGAGTTTAATCTGTAGAAACGCTTTCTTCTTCAATCTGCAATTTTTACATTTGTTTAAATGTTTTGGTTACTGATAAACAATCATGTTGTGATTTAGTTATTGTTAAATATAAGATTTTTGCATTGCATACAATTAGTTATGTAGAAATTTCTTGGCTGAAAATATTAATTTTCTAGTTCCACATTGTGGTTTAATTATTGTGGTTTAGTTGTTGTTAAATATATATTTCTAGTTGGATGAACAGAGGATGGCTTGTTTCTAGTTGGTTTACTAATCACTGCTACCTTGGTTGTTCATGAAATTTACATGTGAAGCTATTGAGTCTTAATGTACATGTTTATAATTATTGTTCCCTTAATGTGTTTGTATGGTATCATATCTCCCAGAGTTTTGGCATCTCAGCCTTTTTAGCTTCATTTACTAGCTCAATTAATATGTTGCATTGATATACTCTAGGAACTTAGTGGTTAACTAGAAATTTAGCCAAGTATCAAGGTGTAATAAAACATACCTCATGCATTATTTTTTAAAAAGTTTTGAAATGGTTGCAAGAACTTGATCTGAATAGTTCTATTAAACTAATGGGTTTTCTGAGCCGTTGTAATTATCATAAATAATTATAAAAAAAACTCAAAATTAGATTTATGGAGGTCTATCCAACACTTTTTCCACAGCTGAACGATTTTGCTTAATAACTCTTTCAAATGCCATCATCATAATACATAAGAGAAATGTCTTTCCATTTAACTAATCTGTACATAATTAATTCAATTTAAATATGCGTTACATTAACACTTTAATTGAGAAAGACAAATTTAAAATGAAAAATTAATTTAATCAGCTATAGTTTCACTTTGATAAGAAAAAGTTGGTCTCTCTTAGATAAGCTGGATTTTTATTGATGTGTTTGTTTTCCTTTCTTTTGTTTGCTACTAGAGGTACATCTTGTATTTTATGCTCTTTAAAACTATATAAAAAAATCTCATGTAGTTTTTTTTTTTTTCTTGGAAGAAATACTACACAAGATTAGTCTTCACTCTCTCTCTTGGTCGATAGAATTAATTTTCTTGAAAACTTATCAAAGACTAATCTTGGATATTGAACAACTTGTACAAGGAATAGGAAAAAGGGAAGAAGAGTCATCTCTGCTAACACAATCTAGCTCAAATCCCCAAACCTCAGTATGTTATTTGAGAATTAAAAAACTTATTGCAACTTAATGTTTTGCATCCTAATTATCATTATTATTTTTATGTTAGAACATCCCTCAAACTGGTTTAGTGAACTTTACAAATTACATGCACAGTTACTTTGGACTAGTGTCTGCATGGTCATCAGTTTTCCTGCCATATCCAACTAGCAACCAAAATCCAAACAACATTCAGGAGGATTTTCAACTTTGTTCTTGTCTTTGAATGGTTAATTATTTTTTAAGTTTGGGTAAGTGTTTTCATTTTTTTGTTTTAAGGAAAACGTTGGTTACCCATTTCAATATGAGATGGGACCTCCGAGGCCATTTATCGCTACAAACTCCGCAACGAGCACAAGAGTTGGTCAAGAAGATAGACTCGATTGTTTGGAAACTGAAGCGTCATGTACTTCCACTAGAGTTAATGAAGAAATTCTGTTGGATAGAATAGATGAATGGGAAAACGAGGAAGGCACTACCCGTACACCGCAGGTAGTGTCATCGTCAGTTGGTGATGATATTATTGAGGAACCAAAGTTGGGAATGGAGTTCAATTCGTTTGAAAATTTGCTGAGCTATTATAAACATTATGCTAAAAAATGCGGGTTTGGGGTGATGACACAAAGAAGTGAGAGATTAAAGGATCAAAGTATCAGATTTTGCACAGGGAAAGAAGGCACGAAATAGGAGTTCCAATGTTACCAATCCACATCCGACAAGAAAAAAAACTGTAAAGCAAGGATTAATGCCTTAAGAGTCAAGGAAAAAATGCGGTTGATAACAGTCCATAATACACATAATCATGGCCTCAGTCCATAGAAATTAGGGTTGAAAGTCGAACGGTCCAGACCGAAAAAACCGACCGGACCGGTCATTTTTGGACCGGACCGGACCGGACGGTCCGGTCCCGATCCAATTTTTAAGGGACCGAAGGTATTCGGTCCGGTCCCGGTCCGGGGGTTTTTCACCCCGGACCGGACCGAATAGATTAAAAAAAAATTATTATTTATATAATAGTTGTATATAATTAATTATATAATTATATATGGTATAAAAAAATATTAATAGTCTAATATAGATTGTAGTTATACTTATATTAATATAGTTATATAAATCACTATAACTAATACTTCAAGTCTTCAACAATAGTTATAGTGACCTATACTAATAGTTTACTATTAATACTAATATACTATCATATGATTTATATAGTTATACTAATCACTATAATTAATACTATGTATAGCTATAGAGTATATTTATCACTATAATTAATATAATTTAATTATTAATATACTTATATTTAATTAATATAATTATCATTATATTGTAATTTATATAGTTATACTAATCATTATAGTTAATACTTATATAGTTATGCTAAAGCACTGATTCACCACAACTAATATTACTAATATATAGCTATATTAATGGTCTAATACTATTATAATTTATATAGTTATACTAATCATAATAAGTTAATAACTAAATCACTAGAAATATAACTATATATATTTAGTATGAATGTATTATTATATTCTTTAATATATAACTATAATATATAGTAGTAGTATATATTAATATATTATAAGAGTTATAGTATAAATATAATATATAAATTATAATATACTAAATCACTATAACAGTATAACTAATACTAATATATAGTTATACTAATAGTCTACTATTATATAGTTATACTAATAGTCTAATATTATATAGTTATACTAATCACTATAATTAAAACTAATATATAGCTATACAGTATACTTATATAGTTGCACTAATACTATTAGTATATTATATAGTCTAAGACTCTCAATTTTAATATAGTCTATATAGTTATAACTAATACTGATATTTATATTAATACTAATAATATAGAATACAGTTATACTAACTAACTGATTTAAGTTCAACATAACTAATATTACTAATATAATATAGTCAAATTGAATTACTAATAGTCTAATACTAATACAATTATATAGTTATACTAATTATAAATTCATAATAACTAAATCAATGTAAGTCTATAACTATATTATATATATTTAATATCAATGTATTACTATATTCTTTAATATATAACTATTAACTATAATACATAGTATTAGTATAACCGATCAAAAAATATATATTAATGTATTAACATATTATAAAAGTTATAGTATCAATTATAATATATCATATATTTGTAAATTTATAATAGTATTAGTATAGTTAACTTAATATGTAATATGTTAGCATTAAATCACTATAACTACATAGAATATTATTAATAAGAGTATTACTATTATTTAATATAATATTACATATATTATCACTATCATTACATATATTTATTAGTTATAGTAGTAGTACTAGTATAGTTATTAGTAATAATAGACTAATAGTATTAGTTATTAATATTACATATAGTTACATATATTACTATTATTACTATTATTATTACATGATATAGTTACATATATAGTTATCACTATTACTAATAGTAGTAGTGTATTATTAATATATATAATAGTATACTATATGTATATATATTAAATATGTCACAATATAATTACATAAGTATTAAACAAAATGTCATTGAAAAAAAAAAAAAACTCATAGGGTGGACCGAACGGACCGACCGGACCGGACCGTATGATGTAACAGCCCGCTAGAAATTCAATTAAGGAATTTCTATTGACTTTAGGAACCTCGTGAAAACTCTGTAAGTTTACACGAATCGACTAATCGCATAAATTTTAGCCTGTCAACATAGTTAGTGTTATCACTCACTATGGTGCCAGAAATGCGATTTTAATTATTTGAGATAGTTAAAAGTGTCAGAATATATTATAGTCTACACCACTAGGCTTAATTGAATATTTAGAATTTTTCAGTACTAAGTTTATTACGTTTATTTTTGGAGTGAATAGTAACCTCGGTAAATGTACTGAGCGCAGTGTTTTCAAAATCATAATGTGAAATCTCTAAATTAGGATAGCGATATTTTATTTGGACACTTGGCAAGATCTTAACCACACATAATGAATAGTATTAGATACTTGGCACAAAGAGAAACCATTAGATGGAATTGTGAAGGAAATCAAGGTGTGAGATCATGACACCTAAGCAAAATACACATTTAGAAAATATCTTAAGAATAGAGATTTAAAATACACATAGAAAGATTTTAGCCACCTTACTCTTCCAAGTCTACTCCACATTTGGAAAATATATTGAGCTGATTTTTTATAGATATTATTGGATAGAATATTTTGAGATAATATTTTATAGATATTTTGGGTAGGAGAAAACCACACTCAACTCTCAACTCCAGCCTTATCATCTCCCTTATCTCTTCCATAAGCATCTCCAGCCATCACCCACGAACTTATCTTCATTTACACGTTTCTTTAAAAGAATATCAAACATTCTCTCTCGGACAGCTTTTAGGAGTTCTTTTGCATGCCCATTTCGAAGCTGTTGTAAGTGTTTTATCATAAAGTCTCCTTCATATAAGTTGTTCCTTTTTTAGTCTAGTTTACATGGATATCTTATTTGCCCCATTTGAAGATCATTTGATCAGTCAAATATTGTGTAAACTATAGAAAGGTCATTCTGGGAGATAAACTAGAGAATATGTTATAGTTTGGAGTTTTTGACCAAGCTAATGGTTAGATATTGATCCGAAATTTTTATGGAGTATTGTTAACATGTATATGTGACTATTGGTTGAGGATTTTTGCATGGTTAAAGGTTTTGATGAAAGATGTTCTTAGATTTAGAAACTTAGAAACTGGAAGAGGAAAAACAGTTTCTGTTTTGAGAAAGTTTAACTCTTTGGTGGTCTAAACCTATTCTAATGACTTTGATAATTTTATTGGAGGATCCTAAACATCTTATATACATGTTATATTATTATTTTGAAGATATTTGATGTTAGTTTCAAAGATATAAAATTTTATGCAAAGAGATATTCAGATAAGCCAAAGTGTGGATATTCTTGGCTAAATTTATGTTTTGGTTAATTTCTAACCATGTGATCTTGAATTAGAAGCTTGTATATGTTTTAGGACATCTTTTTAAACCATGTAATGGTTTGGTTTGAAGATCATATATTTATAAGTCATAGATCAAGAGATTTATCAAAACTAGTTGAGGAAAAAGTTCCTGTTTTTGGACTAAGTGTAAAACCAAAAACTCCAAATGTTATTTTGTGATTTTGGTGACTTTAGTTTGATGATTTAAAGCATGGTTGATGTTAGGATGATATTATGAATATGTTAGAAGTAAGATTTGATTTTTGAAATTCTTGGAGATGTTTTGATTTAAGGTCAAAACTTGTGATTCAAGTGCTTAGATCTTTTTACAAAAAAAAAGTTTGGTGTTGATTATTAGATTTTTCTAAATGGATGTTTTAAGTATGGTTTTGAACTTAGGATTGGAAGATGTTTGTTGCAAAATTTTGGTTTAAGCATGAGTTTTGAAGTTGGAAGGAATTGCAACAAAAATAAAGGGAAATGGCCTATGGATGTTTCGACCATAGTGTGTTCTTCATGGTTGTGTTTTGTTTTAAATTTTTATGAGTTGATATTTAAGTTTAGGACAAAATTTACATGAGGAATGTAAATTTTGGAAACTTTTGAAGTTAGTATGCAAAATCCTTAAGTTATGGGTAAAACGGTCAATTTCCCACATGTAGAGAGTAAAATGAAAATTCTTTAAGTTAGTATTTTCCATATTTCAAATTATTAGTGATTTAGTTCTAATTTTTAGAATCACTAATTACAATTCCTCGTGATCGCACTTGAAGTTTTATAAGAAACGCGGAGATCGAGGTAAGTTAGCTTTTAACTTACTAGCAGTCTACTGTGTATGTATGCTAAGTAAAAGAACTACAGTGTATGTATGTATGTTATCATATGTGTCATGCCATGTCAAGTTATCATGTAATTGTCTATTATACAGAATTTATTCTGTCATCAATTTTTATCTGTTACATAATATATTCTGTTATGTATTACTGTACATTACAAGTACGTCATGCTAAGTATGTCATCTATTACATGTAAGTCAAGTCATGTAATATTCACTGTTGCAAGTATGTCATGTTAAATATGTTGTCTATTATATGTTATGCCATGTTACGAAATGTTTCTATCTCAAGTTGGTCATGTATTCTAAGTTATGTTCAAGTCACGTTATGTTACGTCAGGACTTCAGTCCTTTCGTATTCCAGTCACATTTCATCTTGAGTACATTATGATGTGTAGAATACATGGGGCCACAACAACTGTGGAGTATGTATTTAACTACAAATGTGATGCGTAAAATACATGGGGCCACAACAACTGTGGAATATGTATTTTTTATGTTAAGTCAAGTTTGTGTAGAATACATGGGGCCACAACAACTGTGGAGTATGTATTTACACATAGAATACATGGGGCCACAACAACTGTGGAGTATGTATTTTTAATGTTAAGTCAAGTTTATGTAGAATACATGGGGCCACAACAACTGTGGAGTATGTATTTAACTGCATTGTGATGTGTAGAATGCATGGGGCCACAACAACTGTGGAGTATGTATTTTTCATGTTAAGTCAAGTTTGTATAGAATACATGGGGCCACAACAACTGTGGAGTATGTATTTTTCATGTTAAGTCAAATTTGTGTAGAATACATGGGGCCACAACAACTGTGGAGTATGTATTTTCATGTTAATTCAAGTTTCAGAGCAAGTTCATGCTAAGTCAAGTTGCAAGTCAAGTTCAGTTCATGTTTCAATTTAAGTTATGTCAATTATGCTATGTTGTACTCCAAGTTATGCTTTAATTTCTTATGAATTTGATTATGCATTTATGCTTTTACTGACATCCATGCATCATTAGCTTGTGTGGAAGTTTTTTGTTAACTTACTGAGATTTGTAATCAAATCTCACTTTGGTAGTCCCAACTACCATTCCCCCCGAATGGTAGATCTTGTTACAGGACCTGAAGGAGAATCAGGAGCTGATCAACTAGACACAGTTGACTAAGTGACGGTGCGACATAAATGTTGATATAGTAATTAACGTAAATTACTACTTGTACGATTGAGTTGCATCTCTACTACTTTTTGGATCATAACCATTTTGGACTAGTGTTGTGATCTTAGTTGTTCAATGGATTTTTATGTATGAAGTATGTTTTAAGCATTTGGGATATTTTCAATTTGGCGCATAGTATTGCTAAAGACAAAAAATTTATCCGCTGCGAATATTGCATATTGTTAGATGCATGTTAGGAATATTGCATCTTATATGTCATGAACGGGGGCAGGTAACCTTGTGTTGCATGTCTCGACGCTTCAAATGTCCGTCCGATCCCAAACGGAATTTGGGGGCGTCACAGTATGAAGTTCGGTCTAACCCTGGACCGAATAGGTCCGGTCCGGTCCGTAAAACATCTCCGGACCGGACCGGACCGGACCGAATTCACCCCTAATAGAAATCATGCTTCTTTCAATGTAACAAAGAAGTGAGTGAGACCGTTAAAAGACTCATAGACAAAAACGACTTAGCTTGCATTCGACTGAATAAGAGTTATGAATCTCTTATCGCTGGCTTCAAGAACCTCTCATTTTTTGAAAATGATTGTTGCAATTATATCGACAAAGTACGACATCTACGACTTTGTGCAGTGGTGCTGGAGCACTTCGAGATTATTTTCTGAAGATGCAGTACAAGAATAATGGATTTTTTGTATTGATGGATTTAGACGATGACAGGAGGTTAAAGAATATTTTCTGAGCAGATCCACGCAGTCAGGCAGCCTACCAGTATTCTGGTAATGTAGTCGCATTCGACACCACATACCTGATGAATAGGTATAGGATGCCCTTTGCACCATTTGTTAATGGAAACCACCACCAGTCAATTCCTTTTGGAATTGGGTTGATTTCCAGTGAGGACACAGAGTTTTTCATATGGTTATTCCAAAACCGGTTGCAATGTATGGACGGTATAACTCCAAAGACTATTATTACTAATCAAGACAGAGCAATAAAAAATGCAATTGCTATTATCTTTCCAGAAACTCGACATGGATTCTGCTTGTGGCATGTATTGAAGAAAGTCCCTGAGAAGCATAGGTCATATGCTGCCTACAAAAGCAAGCTGAAAACTCAGCTGATGAAATGTGTGTACGACACACAAACTATTGAGGAGTTTGAGAAATGTTGGGACGTGTTTATTAACACATGACTTACATGAGAACGCGTGGTTGAAAAGTTTATATGTGGAGCGTGAGCATTGAGTACCAATATTCCTAAAAGAAAACTTTTGGGCTAAAATGAGTACAACACAGCGCAACGAGAGCATGAATGCCTTTTTTTAACAATTATGTTCATGAAAAAACAAACTTGAAGGAGTCACACATGCAGTGGAGTTTAGTGAGGAAAACTGTAATTCAAAGTGCTCATGCGGGTTGTTCCAGATGATAAGGATACTGTGTAGGCATATTCTTGCCATATTTAAATCTAACCAAATTAAATCATTACCCGATAAGTATATTTTAAATCGATGGTAGAAGAATATCAGAAGAAGATACACTTTAATCTATAGCAACAATGACGTCGGGGATCATAGGCCATATGCAAATAGATATTCAGGTCTACTAAATATATTTTATAAGATGATAACCCTTGCATCAATTTCTAATGAGCACACTGCGGATGCATTTCAAAAGTTACTTGCAATGATTGACTTATATGGTAACAACCAACAACCCTCATCTATGATTGGAATAGGTTCCAATGTTAGTTTGCATTCAGGGAAACTAACTACCGTTGGTAGTTCAAAGTCGGTACTCAGTCCCATTGTTGTTACAGGGAAATGCAGACCCTCATCTCTGATGAGAGCGTCCACGATGGAAAAGCGAGTACTAATGTTTAAAGTGAAGAAGCATAAAGCACCTGTAAAGGAAAAACTTAAGCAAGTGCACGACCCTAATAATTGTTACTTGTTACAAGAATAATATTATTAAATGCGTACATGTAGATATATATTTTTGCACTAATGGATTTTGTTACTTGATTCTTAGCAACCTAGCGAAGATACATCAGTCCTAGGTTTTGTACACAGAAAGTATTGACAAATCTTGATTATCAATGTTAATTTTTTATTCTCACCAGATTGTCGCAGACGGCTCAGCTATTGACATTAGTGGAACCCAGTTCCGAGAAAAGTAGTTGGGAGCCAAGAAACTGTAATATTTGTGCTATTTGCATATTTTTATATGATTATGTTATTTCATTTAATATTTGTGCCATATTCATGACAGATAGAATTTGGGTTTGATAGATCACAACCGAAGTATGTGTACAGGACACAACCAGATCCAACAATGATATTGTGAAATTTTTAAACATTGAAAATTTTTTAGCTATTGGCTGTAATTCCTGGACAAATTACTGGATTTTTGTGTATCAAATGTAATTGGACAGATTATGAGTTATGTGAATCTATTGCATGTCTATTGAAAATTTTGCACCAATTGAAATTGTTTCCAAATTTTAATGATATTTATGGATGGTTATGTGTGTATCGAATGTTTGAATGGGTGCCCTTTCCAGGTTGAAATTTGCAAATCCTTAATGAAGGGGTTATAATAGGGTAATTTATGTGGTATTGTGAATGGACACATGCTAGGGTTCAATTGTTATAGTAGGTTCATGAGAGAGTTCAATTGTTGAAGGCATGATTGTTTAGTGCAATCGGAAGGGAGATGAATGATTGTTATGTGCATGGAAGATAAAGGAATGATTTAAATGTGTTGCAAGAAAGAAAGACATGGGAGCCTAATTTGCAATTGGTTTATACATTCAATGACTGGGACGGGTGCATAATTCATGATCCTGTAATCAATGACTAGAACGTTCAATGACCTCTTGCCTGGGTCCACCTTCTGATCTTATAATCCATTTGTCTAAGATCATATGTGCAATGAATATAAATAAATGTAATACAAGCTCAGCCCTTGAAGTCAATGTACATCCACCATCGGAACAGAACACAAAGACTACTCAAAACACATGAAATACCTTTACAAAGGCATAAAATATACAGTTTCCAATTCAGAGTACATCCACCATCAGAACACACAAAATAAAAATACAAAGACTACTTATATACAACTTCCTAGTTCATAGTACATTCACATCAGAACACATGAAATAAAAATACAAACACTACTCAAACATAACTTCCCAGTTCACAGTTACTTAAACTACGTACTTTAATGAAATAATCTTGTCAAGGATCACTTAGACAAAAGCAAGTAACATGAAACAACAATGACAAATGCCCAATATATTCGGAGTAGTGTGCGTGAATGCTTTATTTCAGCTTCTTGCTTTAAAAGCACCAACTCTTTCTTCCTAACGTCCTCGAATCTATTGGATAGCATTTTCTTGATCGCATTTGCTATCTTTCAAATTCCAATCTCCATCTTTTCGATATCGTCGAGTATCCTTTTCAACTCTTCCTCCTTCCTTAATAGTTCATTTTTCAATTCTTGTAGTTCTTGTTCTATGTATTGATTACCATTTGTCCGCTTGAAAAACTTGCAATATGGTAATCATTGCTCAAGATACACATTTGAAAAATGTTAGATGTACTTTTATTTAAAAGTGAAACTTTGATTACATGTACTGAAACGTTTTATCTCAGTATTGTAATTTGGACAGCCTAAGAAGAGTCATCCTGGATTTCTTGCTGTATTTGAGTATCTCAGTGTGGCTTCAATCTCATGGAAGCAGAATGGTTGACTCTTTGTACGTTTATCAAAGGAAGAATAAGATATTGCTGATGATGACATTCTAAAATGAACCAGATTCACAATGGAGTTAAAAATCAAACAATAGAAAAAACATCCAGTTCTGATTGCAATAAATTCAACATAGCAAATGCTTTTAATGGATACACGTATAAACATCATGTATCAAAATATCTTTCTTTTAAACAGAACAATTTAATTTATGAATAGAAAGACAATTCATGCAAATGCAATCAATGGAAAAACATATAAACAGATCCAACCATCTAAGTCTCTTTCTTTTAAACATAACAATTTAATTTATGAATAGAAAGATAATTCATGCATATACAATCAATGGAGACATATAAACAGATCCAACCATCCAAAATGCAATCAATGGAGACATATAAACAGATCCAACCATCCAGGTCCCCTTTCTTTTAAACAGAACAATTTAATTTATGAATAGAAAGACAATTCATGCAAATGCTTTCAATGGAGAAACATATAAAGAAATCCAACCATCCAAGTCTCTTTCTTTTAAACAGAACAATTTAATTTATGAATAGAAAGACAATTCACGCAAATGCAATCAATGGAGAAATATATAAATAGATCCAACTGTCTAAGTCTCTTTCTTTTAAATAGAACAATTTAATTTATGAATAGAAAGACATTTCATGCAAATGCTTTCAATGGAGAAACATATAAACAGATCCAATCCTCCAATGCTCTTTCTTTTAAACAGAACAATTTAATTTATGAATAGAAAGACAATTCATGCAAATGCTTTCTATGGAGAAACAAATAAACAGATACAACCATCCAAGACTCTTTCTTTGAAACAAAACAATTTAATTTATGAATAGAAAGACAATTCATGCACATGCAATCAATGGAGAAACATATAAACAGATCCAACCATCCAAGTCTCTTTCGTTTAGACAAAACAATTTAATTTATGAATAAAAAGAAAATTCATGCAAATGTTTTCAATGGAGAAACGATCCATATATCCATATCAAAATAGTTTAAACACAACAATCCAACTTAGTGCAATCACTTCCTTCACAAATTCATATATCCATATAGTTTAAGCAGAACATTCCAACTTAGTGCAATCACTTCCTCCACATATAAACATATCCATATATCAGTTTAACCATACAAAAATCCATATACTTTAAACAGAACAATCCAACGTAGTGCAATCACTTCCCCCATATATAAACAAATCTATATATTCATATAGTTTAAATAGAACAATCCAACCATAATCCTAAATTAACTTAGGAATTAACAAACCAAAGAGGGGAAAAAAACACTCAACTTTAGTTGGGGAAGTTGGGGAACTGAGTTGATTCTCAATTCTACACAGTAAAAACCTACAGATGAAACAGTGGAAGAATCAGTTCTTTGACCCAACAAAAAAAATTATAATATTTCCAATATCAAAGGGCGAGCTTACCAAGCTTGAACCTGAAGTCCAAAAGCTAGGGTTAAGGTTTAGGGATGAAGAGTAGGGTTTCAGGATGAAGGATTAGGATTAGGGTTTCGAAGATCTTGAGGAGGAACCAGATCTAGAGGAAGGAGAACAGATTTTTGCAAAGAGAAGCCAAGGAGGAAACAAATCTTGACGAAGAAAAACAAGAAATCAAAAAAAATGAAGGAGAACTCAAACTTGCGAAAGAGAAACCGAGGAGGAAACTTGTGAAATTGATCTACGAAAGAGAATCCATGAGGAAATAGATTTTAGATGAGGAAAGAGGTGAGATGTGAAATCGATCTGTTTGAAAGTTATTGGAACCCATACTTAAGAAGGGAAACCGAGGAGGGGAAACAGATTTTGCACGTGAGAAGGAGAACCACCATAAAATAAAAGAGGAGGAAGAAGATGAAGGAAGTAGTGTTAGGGTCAGGGTTGATTGAGAAGGTCAGAGGATTCGCAAGGTAGATGGAGAAGATAAGATGGGAGACGAAAGGGCAAAGTGTTTGGGTGAAATGGAAAAAATGAGAGGGGAGACGAAAGGGCGAAGTGTTTGGGCGAAATGGAATGAAGTTGTGTTAATTGTGGGTTGCATAGCCGTATTGATATCCAAGCGCGAGGGGCAATCGCCGCGTAGTACCCAACTACGCGGCGATTACCCCTCGCGCTTGGATTCTGCATTTTTGAAAGAGAAAAAGGTTTAGAAGTCAAATAGAGCATGTGTGGAATTTTGGGATATGAGGACGTCATGGCACATGAGAAACTAGAAAGAGCCCCTAGACGAGAGGAATTTAGCCGATCTGGTTGTCTGCCTCATTCATTTTATATTCTGAATTATTATTATTTTTTGATAAGATGGCCGACGTGGCATTTTTATGGCACATGTGGCAACTTCGCCGTAGTTAATTTGACAGAATTTGAATGGATGAAGAAGTTAATTGTCAAAATTAAAAACTTAAAGAATTAATTGCTAAAGTTTGAAAACCTAAGGGGGTTTTTATCTGTAAAAAATAAGGTAGATATAAAGGAGGATTGTCCAACGTACATAATACATATTCTTATGATTTGGTGGCTTTAAAACAAGATTGTCTAAAGAACAAAATTGTGGCGAGCTTTTACGAAAAGAGAAGTGCCACGTATAAAAGAATTATATAAAATTAAATTTATAAACTAACGTAATTTTATGTAATTCGCTAGATTTATTTAAAAATAACATATCACATCATTTTGTACATTTATTTTTTATAATTCATTTGTTACTAAAATAATTCTCTTATGAGAAAATGCTTAAAACATGGTACATAAGTTATGTATAGGGGCTTGCTCTCAATAGTCTCTTACCATTTTGTCTGTGTACCCAAAAAGAATCAAATTGGTTTCTCCTCTCCACAAGCATCAAGCAAAAGCTTCTTCGGCCATGGGATTTTTGGTTTGGCTCTCATTCATATGTATCAAAATAAACTGAACTCCACGGGGACAGAACATACTGATTAAGGGGCCTTGCTGGTATTATTGGAATCCCTTTCGAAATAAAAACCATGCAATGGCTCTTAGTACAATGGCAAGGACACTGTTTTGGAACGAATTAAAAAATTTATTGTATTTGGTCTCGTTTTTCAGAGATCCAAATGAACGCAACTCTATAATTCCTACTTGGAAAAGTTTTGTGTACACAATTTAAAAGCCTATTTTGATACAAGCTTTCGACAAACACGAGACTCATCATGATCCAGTGAAAACCCCACTTTCATGAGTCCAGAATATCAATGATATCACCCCCAACAAAGAAAAATAAAAAGGGAAAAAAATGAGAAACTCTGGCGGCATTTTGGAATTCAGATCGGATGGACTGCGTGTGTAACCGGTGCCTTCAGGTATTTACCCCGCGATACCGCTTGCTTTTTTCCTATATCAACCAAATTGTTTGAAGCGGAGAGACTAGTGGTCTTAAATTCACACAGCATTGCATTATCTTGAGATGTCCGGGATCATCTTTCAGCTTTGTTCAGAATCCATCAAAGGAAGCTGTGTGTCTAGTATTTTTGTGTCATGATGCTTTCTCTTACTTCGAGAGCGGTTAGATCTGGATGTTCGAGTCTTTGAAGAATGCTTCACTATGTGCTCTTGGACACCAGTCACTTCCCTCTCACTAGATGGGAGTTCAGGAGGAACATCCGGCCATGGTGTACGTTTCGATGGGACAGTGATCTCCAGAGGAGGATCAATTATCCATCTGTATAAAACACATTCAAAATCAATATGTAAAATGCGAGCTAGACAGCTTATCCAGTGAACATAAATTGCAAAAGAAAATACAGATCCAATTACAGCCCATTTTGCGTGGTCTTTGTGTGTTCATATCATAAAACCTTATACTGAAAATATATTACTCACGATGACCAAAATATTGAACATGCTTAATGACAAGGATGCCACTATCGACTTTCACATTAGACTTCTAAGAAACAATATGGCATAGATATCCACAAGTCACACAATTGATGACTGTTAATATTAGTGATTACCCCTGAGATCATCAAAAGCTAGAGGAGTACAAAGTTACACATACACAAGCAGCTGTGAAAGGCCTTTAGTTCCAGTGTGAAACTAGAAACGAGATCATCTAGTGGAGTTTCACATGCCACTTCTTCATCAACCATTAAAATCTTTACACCCCAAACCCCTGGTCCCTCTTTCTATCTAGATTAGCATCATGGATTCATATGGTGTGCCTCCAACCATACTTAGCAGCCACAAAACTGCATAGTTTATGTGTAACCTGAAACTTCATGATCAAGCTCTCTTAAAAATGGATTCCTGTACTAAACTTCCTAAGTTTTTGAGGGAGTGACCTAAAATGGAATAAAATTGACAACCTTGAACCCAGTTCTCTAAACAATAGGCCATCACATGCCCAAAGATGTACCTCACGGTTTCCTCTATCAGTTGCTTAAAATTCAGAATCTTGGATAATATTGGTTCGGGAAAGCACCTACTAGTTAAAGGCACTTTCAAACTGCCTCACTCCTGTACCCATGCTTCGTGACAACTTCATGCTTAAAGGATCTGAAAGTCATATGATACCCTTTAACTTGCACATAGCAAGAATGGTATGCCATACGTCCCCTGCATCTGACATGGTGGATGTATGGGGCTCATGGTGATATGCTAACAATCAATGCATAAGGATTTTCATCTGAAATTAATAGGCTCCATGCATCTTTATACAAAAAAATTCCTATATTCCCCATCAAAATCGGAACACCAGGCCACAGTAGTTATCCGTATAGTTTAATAAGGACTACATGTGTAAGGATATAGGCTATGTCAAGTCTTGATTCTTTGTTGAACATTGAAAGATTACAAAGAGCACACAACCAAATGACAGCATACGGAAGGTTTTTTTGTCCAAAAAGGAAATGTGAACAGAAGGAAACACAGGAAAGTTAAAATTGACATTGCTTGGTTTCTTTTTCAAGTAGCTCGAGTGGTTAAGGCCATGGTCAAGAAAGGCTATAAGGTAGGACAGCCTCATAATTTGTATAAGAGGCATTTTCATGTGAAAGGAAGGTGGCAGGATGGCTATCAGATGTTCCAAGGTGATGGAGGATTGATTGAACAGGACAGTGAGGCTTTTAAGATGTTGCATACAGGTCCTTTAAAGAAGTAAAAAATAGTTGTTGCAGGGATCATAAAGAGTCATACAAACGTAGAACCAAACTTGAAGATTAAAACATGACAAGCTACATGGGCCTAAACTCCTTGCTACTTGACAAAAAACAATGAGAATTGAACATCATGACTTCCAGTATGGGGTCTTGGTCCTTGGAGACACAAACACGTGCCTTTATAACTATAACCACAAAGGACTTAGATAAAATATTTTTATAAACAAGGTGTGATCAATACAACCTGTGTCTGTTTGCATGCACCTATGAGACTAGTGCTATTTATGCTTCTACATGTATGCGGAAAGTCATCTTTTAGATTCAACCTCTAAAACAAAATAGACTGTAAGCATTTTAACTAATTGGAGATGAATGGATAGAGCAGTAACCATCCATTAGTTTATGAAAAAAAGTTAGGCACGTGTATACACTAGACACATCATTATAACTAACATGCCAATTATGAATATGATGAAGCTGTGCTCATCATATCAAACAAGGTAACGTAGCAGGGCAAAGAAATGAATAAAGCAAGCCATTTGAGATGCACAACTTCAAGAGGTTTCAGCATTGTAAGGTGGGGTAAACAACCAACCCAATAAAATGCCCTCTAAGCTGAACTAGCAGAAAACACCAAGTTCAGCCCAAAATTCCATTCTTAATAAGATTAGACAAGACGGAAAAGGTTGGGACTAGATCAGTAACTGTGTCCGCCTTCTCAATAAGGTGTTATGTGTTTTAAAGTTACATATGGTCTACATTTAGTGCACTTGGTTTTAACAAAGACAAGTTAATACAACTTGGATTATGTCACACAAATTGCAATTCTAGCATCTTAGAGGAAATTTGACGTACAATGGCATCTAGAAGAGATAAAAAGCGCACACTCGATGCTCCATTTTCATGCTGAGTCCTCCTCCAAAAGGTAATTTCTTTCAATGATGTCTACTTTCCAAAATTCTTAAGGGACAGCGCTTGGTTTAATTTCAACGTGTTGTCAATCAAGTTCACCTTGACGTTTATAAAACTAGGCAGTAGTAGATGCCGTTTCACTTATAGTTTAATTTCAATTTACAAAAGCATAACCAAATAATTTCAACATGCATATATGTGACAGCAGGCGAGCACATCACAACCTTCACTAATGGATATGCATTTCGGACACAATGAGATAAAATGACTTTAGCAAGATATAGAATACTAAGAGCAAAAGATGAAAGACTCACCCAGGAGGAAATTTGCTATCAGCACGAGCTTCAACTCGTAGCCACCAGAGCAAGATTTGACGTCCACAACTTCCAAGTGGCTCCACCAGAGAAAAATCCTTCAGCAGAAATAATGGACTCTCTACGGCCTCCTCATTGTGAGCTAATGTATCTAGATCATTGACCCACTCTGGCCCGCCGTCATCATCCTTCCAAAGCAACCGGGAATTCAGTACAAACCCAGCCCATTCAAGTTTCCTGGGCAGCACAACCCCCCTATCACCAATGTAAGTGGCGCTGTTCCCAACATAGGGCATGGAATTGAAGGTGTGCCAACCAATCAATTGATTGGATGAGTTACAAGCAGGACCTTGAACAGGCATTGATGAGATCTCGTCATCTTCATCCTCATCTTTCTCTAATAAGGACACCGAGGACTCATCGGTATCACTCATATGCGCAAGTATACCAACCGAAAGAGCACCAACCCATTTGACATTCTGAATCTCGTCAAAGAGCTCCATGCTATGCGTATTACTATCATCTGCAAACATCACAATCCCATCCAGCTTCTTGTCTCGCACAATTCTGTTCCATCATAGACCCACTGAATCAAATTCATATTCTAGCAATTTAAAATCCTCTAATCATAATTTGTACGGAGGACCAAAAAAAAAAGTGTTACAGTTAGTTTCTTGCAAGTAGAGAATGTAGAAGTAGCCCCATTTTACCAGCTCGGTTTCCTCAACAAACAAATAGAAAATATAAATCAAAAGAAAAGGCAATAGTGTTCACCTTAAAGCGTGAAGCCGCATCTGAATCTCTAAATGGTGCCGTCCCTCCCACAAATTCGGCATCCGCTGACGGAATCCAACGTGGATAGTCCGAAGCCCTGACTTGGCGATAAGCGAAGTGGTCTCGTTGGTAGCTCCACCGGCCTCCACCACAATCCAGACGAGATCATACGGGACCAGCATGAGCGAGTGCATCACGCCGGTCAAGTGCAGCGCCTGGAACGTCCGCACATAGGTCGGCGTGATTACGATTACTGTCCTCGGATTCTTGACCCCGAACTGGAGCCTCTGCTCCTTCTGGACCCTCTCGATGATATGGTGCGCCCTCATGACCTCAACAGGGTTCGGGTGCGGCCACGGCCGGATTCGGATCCCATGTCTCCCGACAATGACTCGGCTATTACTAACGCCGGTAGTAGTAGCGTTACTGCCCAGTGGGGAGTTGAAATTGGTGATCGGAGTGGAGTAAACGGTGAGGCTCTGGGCGAGCTCGGAGGCTGTGCGAAACGGAAAGTTGTAGAGGTTGGTGGTGTGGGAAGTGGAGAAGAGGAAGAAGAAGACAAGGCGGGAGAAGCGGAAGCCGAGAACGAGACTAATGAGGCAGCAAAGTCCGTGGAATAGGAGCCAAATGATGGAAGAGGGGGACTTGGTGGAAGCGTCCGAAGACGAATCCAAGGGACCAGATGACCTGAAGTTGTTGCCACGCCGGTTCATGTAACTCTGCTGTAGCACCGAGAGCTTCATTTCCGACTGACACTCTCACTCTCTCTACTCTCTTTGGCTGTCCCTGTGCGTGGACTGTTAGAGAGAGAGAGAGAGAGAGAATTTGGGATGGAGGAGTTGTGGTTCGATTGGTTTAAGCGGAGGTTTCTTGGGGTTTACGAATGGATGAAGGAATAACCGGTGGGCGTAGAATATATCATTATCTGGTGTTATTCGTTACCGATTACTTAGTTCTTACAACACCAGCAACTGCAACTGCAAGCAAACAGGGAGAGACGTCGGGGAGAGAGAGAGAGAGAGAGAGACCACTGTCTGGCCCGTGTCTGCAAGGAATTAGCTACCGGCAGGTTTCTAGATTTCTAGAATTTCTTCATTTTCCGCCGATTTTCTTGGCAACCAGTCGGAGTCGGAATGATTAATTATTGTCTAGGTACCAAGTAATTTAATTCTGAAAAATACTGACACTTCTTTTCATTGACAGGATTGGACCCACCAATCAATCTCTACATATCCTTTCCATTTAAAATTGAAAAAAATTCTTCAAACTCTTCATAAGTGAGCCGTTGGTCATGATTCAGTTTATCCATAAAAAAAAAAAAAAGATTTTATTATTAAAAAATTAATTTTTATATAAATTTTATATTTTTTTATTAAAATAATTACAAGTATACTTACAACTGTAATTACGATTTTTCCTCCCATCTTACATCACTTATGCCTCGAAAATTTGACATTGAGAAATACTTTTTGCTAGTGATGAAAACCGACCTCATCGGCGTGGTTTTTGGGTAAAACCGACGCCGACCGATGAGGTGAGATTCGCCGGAGCAACCGACCGTAACCGGTCGATGGGGGGAGGAAAACCGTCCGTATCTACTCCGGCGGTTCTCTGGCGGTTCACTGTCGGTTCTCGGTTCCTCTAGCGGCGCTGGTGCTCGGAGAGAGTAGAGAGAGAGAGAGTTACAGATGAGAGAGAAGCTGTGAAACCCAGGTGAATCGGGAGAAGAAGAAGAAGGAGGAAGAAGGAGATCAAAACGACGCCGTTTGGTTTTAAATCCAACGGCGTCGTTCTACTTATTTTTTTTTTCGTTATTATAGATAAAACGGCGCCGTTTGCTTTAATACAAACGGCATCGTTTACATGTGTTTAATCATAACAGCATCAAACAACTTAGTGGAACGGCGTCGTTTTATTTAGGTATAAATTAAAAAATATATATGTTTATGTTGTCGGCCGGTTTAGCGGTTTGAGCCGGCCTCAAACCGCGACCGAACCGACGAACGTTGGTTTTACTAAATCGTTGCCGCCCGCCAACCGGTTCCTTGGCGGTTTCGGCCGGTTCCGGCCTTCGGCGGCCTGTCTGAGTCGGTCACGGGCGGTTCCTCGGTTTGTTGTACACCCCAAGTTTTTGCAGTCGGAAAATGCAGTCGGCGTGCAGTTGTGGAGAAAAAAGTGAATTAATACGGGACCTATATGAAAAAAAAATTATTTTTATAACTTTTTTTTATTCATGTAGGTCTCCCTGAATATAAAATAATTTTTTTATAATTTTTTTTTATTCATTCCCAGCCGACTGCACGCCGACTGCATTTCCCGACTGTATCTAGCAAAACCCTTTGACATTTTACTGTCTTCTTGCCACATCATCGTCTCTTAAGCTGAAAATTAGTAAATTCTTAGCTTAGAAGTTCAAAAAAAGGACCGAAAGCATTCCTAGAAAGTTCCGTTTATAAACATATTTTATAAAAAAATAAATTAATAAATTTTATAAACATATCAATTTTTTTTATAAATACCATACAATGGATACAGTATACTTGATGTAACTTGATAAATATTATAATTTTTTAAAAAAATAATTGGTGTTTAATGTGCGAAAATGTCACTATTGCATAAAACGTAAAGAGTATGAAACAGGGGAATGGGTTTGGTGGGTTCGTGAAATGGTACCAAAAAAATATGAGGGAAAATGTGACATTTCAATCATCTTGCTGTTGATTGATGATGATTGCATACCGAACTAAAAAGCAACAGAAATGCAGCCCAATAAAATAATTCCGGCATGCATGTGCATGATGTTTTTCTTCTAAAACAATTGGTTTTTATTTCTGTTTTTAATTATTCGTTTTAAAGTAATGCTATATATAGTTATAGAGTTTGTAAGTACTATACAGTCAGTTTGAAAAAGTAAAAATTTTATATGCAATCACTTTTACGTACTACTTATATATTCTACTAATATGACTAACTGCGTCACTATTTCTTCATATAAAATAACTAATTTAGTTAATCATATCAGTAGAGTATATAAAGAGTAGGTAAAAGTAATTATATATAATATAACTCTTGAAAGAAAGTGGGATCCCTAAATAAAAAATTAATTTTTTTATATAAATTTTATATTTATTTTCAAAATAATTATACGATGTTTACACATTCAAGATTACAACTATTATTTATTTTATTTTTATTTTCTAAGCTAAGCCTATAAATACGGGCCCATTACTTGAGCTCACAAAAGTGACTAGCTGCTGGAGTGATTGTGGCTTGAGACCAATCATTGGGCCCAGTCGTAGTTTTGAGCTTAGGAGAACAACCTCATTCCTATGATTGGGCCTCAATTGGGACGACATGAAAACAAAAACCAACCATAATCACACCCAGTACGACCAGGTTTTTTATTTTTTATTTTAACCAGACGTTCACTACTCGGCCCAAACTTATTAGGTTTAGGTTAACATGGTACCAACAACCCTCGCCCGCACAAGTAGGGGAGTTCACCGACCCGTTCCGTTTCGGAAACACCAAATTCCGACCCGTTCTAGAAACACTTCATACCGATTGGGCAATTACCCGTTAACCGATTACCCGAATCCTTCTTCCTCTTCTTCTTGGAAGCATCATCATCAGTGGTGGACACGCATCCATTTTCAAGCTACACCTTCGGGACGAAAGAGCCGAAGATGGAGGACACTTCCATTGCCGATTGCCTTGCTCGTATGAAAGTCAAGTAATTCATTCCATCTCTCTCTCTCTTTCTCTCTCAATTTGTTTAACCCTAGAAAAACCTCAGCTCCTCTGTTTGGTTGGCAAGAATTTTCATAAAATGAAGAAAAAAAGAAACTAGAGAGATTTTCTTGACTCTTTCAGCATTTGCTTTCAGTTTCAATTTCTTGAGGTAAAAAGAAAAAAAAAATTATTTAAGGAGGCCTTTAGCTACGTTGGGATTCGTTCAGTGAAGGAGCTAGAATATGAAACCTAACTTTTTTATTTTCTTCCTCGAATGTTCTCTGGGATTGATTCAGTGAAGCAGCATCGTCGCTTCATTTATCATCCAAGAGCTCTCCTTCAAGGCTCCGATGGAATTTTTCATGGGTTTTGGGTTTGCGCGTGACACTCGGCTGGAATGCAGATATTGCCAAATACGATGAAAGCAGAGAAAAGCAGAGCAGATCGACTACCTAGAAGAAAAACCCAGAAATATAAAAGAGAAAGAAACAGAGAAGATGCTTAAATCGGGTAACGGGTAATACCCGTTTCCGATTTAACAGCAAACGGTCCGGTTTTTTGGATCAGCCAATTTCGGAAAAACGAGTCGGGTCATGTATTTCGGGTTTTTTGTTCAGCCCTACGCACAAGCCCTAGAATTTGCGTGGAAACTCCAGGAAATTTAATAAAAGAAATTGGAGTTTAGTGGATTAGAGTCGGAGATTAAAAAAAAAAAGTAATGCAAGATATAATTTTGTGTCGTGCAAACATCGCACACTCATTTTAAAAAAGAATGAAGTTAATTATTAAAAAAAATTAATTTTTTAGATTTCATATTTACTCTTATTTTCAAAAAGAGTATGCATGCACTGTAAATATTATACACACAACTCTTTATATAACTATATTTTAAATTGAGGATATTTATGTAAAATAATATTATTTAATATCTCTAGTTTAAAATAGAATTTTGTAAAGAATTGTGAAAAGAGTTATAAACGTATATTTTTATTTTTAATAATAATAATAATAATGCATTGACAACAAAGGGGTGGATTTATACAGCAACTTAGAGCAGTTTCATTGAATTATCCATATCCAAAACAAACGATACTTTTTAGTTATTAGGGATGAAAATGGGCTCACAATAGATTATGCAAACTAAAATAATTTGATTTTGACCTACAGTATTTGTAAACCAAAATCCAAATTTGATGGTCACTCTTAAATGAGCAAATATATATTTTATTATTTTTTATAATACTTTCTCTCTTGTCTCCATCTATATCTACAAACATCTAGATAATTTAATTAGAATATGATTACTAATTAACACATAATAGATAGAACAGTAAAATATGATCAAATAAAATAAATTATTAATTAAAAAAAATTAAATATTTTTATAATGATTAATTACTCATTACTATATAATGAATAAATAGATAATTTAATGTAAAAATTTAATGTGAATAGTCAAAGTCAGATTCATCTCATATTATTTTATTATTATATAATAAAAAAATAATTATTTCAATACAAAGACTTATGTGAATAAAATAGTCAAAATCTAAATTTATCTTATATTGATAAAAAATGTCATTCATATATATATATATATATATTTATATAATTTATTAACAATACTCTTAACAGAACATAAATTTGAGACGAGGGACTGCTAAGGTCACCTAGAGGAATCCTGAGAATATCTATGTAAAAGAGTAAAATGTATTTTTTTAATGTTTTTTTTTTTAAGTATCTTTTAAATTACCTTAAATAGTTTATAAAACCAAAAACTCAACATAGAAAGTCTTATTCGGTCGGATGAGGTAGAGACGGTAATAAAAGACAAGAATGGAACAATCGAATCCCTCGTGTTTGATATTGTCCATTATCATACACTAATTAGTAATTAATACAAAAACTGCATCGTTAGTCAAGTCAGCTTTGTAGCTTTGGATCAAGCTCCGTCTGTCTAGAATGTATCCGATAGAATATGAGTGTTGCACGTTCCCACTACTCCATGTTTAGTCTGTACAACTTCTTTCCCAACTATCATTCATGCGATTGCGTGTCATCTTATATTCTTCTATACCCACATCTTGGATTCAACCATCCACTCCTATTCCCAACTTTCACCTAAAAATAATGAGCTTTTTTTTTTTATCAAAATTTTAGAAATTTTCTTCTAAATATTACTAAATCATTTAATATTTGATAATTGATATATCTAAAAATCATAATACACGTTACACAGCCATATTAAAGAGTTTATGACGGGAAGTCAATGAGTAAGACAGCGATGCATGCCAACTTTAACACGCAATTTGACTTTTGTGGATGCGAACTCAGGCTGAAGAGGCCATGTCCAAATCAATCAGTCATTTGAGCTGCCTGCCTTAACTTTCAAACTTCTCGTCCGAATTCCAGCACCACTATCTTCTTCATCATTTACGTGCGTCTGTCTTTTTCATTCCTAAAGAAAATATTTATTTATAAAGCTCGATCAGTCCAAAGTGCCACGTGCCTCCCAACTCATTTGAATTAAATATAATCGACGAGCTCCAGATATTTGACTATTGAGTTTCATGATCGACAAAATGATCAATTTCTTCACCTAATTCGATAACCCCCATCCATCTTTTTGCTATCCTATTATTTTCTATGCCTCTTTTGATTTTATTTTATTTTATTTTTTTTTAAGTTCTCTGTTTTTTTTTTTAAATTTTACTACATATAATACAATACAGTCACACACTAATCTATATATTAATACTGATTTATTTATACTTAAAATTTAAATCAACACTGTTTTTAATAAAATCTACTTTTTGATCAATTACATCATATTAATACACAGATTAGTACATAATTGTACTTGCAACTATATTTTTCTTTTTTCTTTACGGAAAACTTCCATCAATCCTAAGTACTCACTCTTTGCATTTGAGTCATCTAAAGTTGTGTTTATTATTTACAAATTATTTATTATTATTCATAAATTATTTTTTTATTATTTATCAATTATCTAAGATACTTTTTATATTCAAACATACCTTGTGGGCAAGTTTGAAGCTTCAATTACAATATATAATTATTATCTGAATTTATTTTATATTATTTTTAAACATAATTCAAATACAAAGTTTTCAAATTGATTATTATAGTTTTTTCAAACTTTCAAATAAAAAATAAAAAATAATCTCAATTTTTTCAAATCTCTAAATAAAAATAATATTATAAAATATATTCTAATAATATTTTAACTTTATAATATTTTTTATTTAACTTTCTCTCTCTTTTTCTAAAATCTAAAAAATACTTAACTCAAACTATCTTATTAATATTTACAAACTATCTTCCTACTATTTACAAAATTTTCATCTCATCATACCTTCCAAACCTGCTCTAAAAGATAAAAACCTTGTCTTAAAAGAGAAATGATTCTAGTTTTGTTCAATGACATTTTATTAATATTGGCATTATATGTGGAAGTGTCATCGATACCTGCGATGAAAATACGTTATATGGGTTTGAGATTTATTCTTGTGATGAAATCAAAATTTTATAAATAGTAATAAGATAGTTTAGGAATATAAGTGAGATAATTTGAATTAAGAATTTTAGGTTTTGAAAAATAAAAGAGAAAAAGTTAAATAAAAAATATTATAAAGTTAAAATATTATTAAAATATAATTTTTATTTTTAAATTTAAAAAAGTTGAATTATTTTTTTTTTCTTTGAAATTTTGAAAAAGTAGTAATGATTAGTTTCAAAGTGTGTATGTTTGAATAATATTTGTAAATGAAATAAGATGAGATGAGATGAGATGATATGAAATAGGTTGAAATGAAAATTGTTTCCAAACATTCCCTTTAGATGACTAAAAATATGTTGCATGATCTTCAAGGTTTCTCTTCATAAAATGAAATTATATGTTGTAAGATCATCCATATTATAAAATTAACTGCCACTTTGATGTTTCTCATGTAAGAGCATTGTTAGTGATGGGGTGAAAACCAACCCATTCAGCACGGCTTTGCACAAAATTGATATCGCACCGACGTGCTTTCCAATGAGAGATACTGACCGAAACAACTGATAAAGAGGGATAAAATCGATTACCATCGGTTCATCAGTGTAGCTTTGGTTTACAAGTGTCACATCACATATTCAAAAGATTCACAACAAATATCACACTATCACATAACTGAGCCATAACAAAAAGCTAGAAAATGGATCGGTAACCTCTCTAGAAACATTAGAAGAATCTTGGTCTCCATCAACAAACCTCAAATGAATCGAAGATGAGAGCTTGAAATAGAGCAAATGGATAGAGGGAGAGAGTGACGACAACGGAAGAAGAACCCAATGAAAACAACAATGGATTGAGGGCATCGAAGAGAGAGAGAGAGAGAGAGAGAGAGAGAGAGAGAGAGAGAGAGAGAGAGAGAGAGAGAGAGAGAGTAGTGCAAAGAATGAGAGGAAGAATGGAGGAAGGACACGATCCTTAACCTAATCCAGAAGCGACACCGTTTTAATCCAGAAACGATGCCGTTTTGTTGAGATAGTGAAATTGAGTCAACATAACATACCTTGTGCATGTGAAACTTAACCAAAAGGACATTGGAAGAGGTAAAATCCCTAGCTCATATGGAACTCCATGCCCCAGTCCATGAGGCGCTAAAAGGACAAGTAATGGATAGGTGGATACAAAAGTTAAGGGAGGGAAAATATGTTAGGGAAAAATGGGAGGAAAGGAAATGGAAAGGGAGTCAAGCACATGGGAGAGAATGGTGAAATGACATAAGGCTGAGTTTTTCATCAATTACTGTCAAGGGCAAATAAAATGGATTTGAGATCAAAGACTTTGAGGCTTCTTATTCTTTCAAACTTCAGGGCGACTAGATGAGTTTCTTTAACCTCCATAAGAGAAACTCTAGTTTTATTACTTGTATATTGAGCGATGAGACATCATAAGAGATTGTAAAATATTCTTATTTTATGGTGGATTTACACTCCAACGACCTGTGGAAGTAGGTCATGAGCCAAACAACGTAAATTTATTTATCTTATTCTCTATTTATATTTGCTGTATTTATCTTTCTTTCATTGCAATGTACATACATATAGATGCCATATTTATATCGCCGCTCCGGACACATCTTGGGCTTCAAACTCAATTGAGCTCGACATCGTCACCATGGGCCAAAAAAGAATCTTTCTCCCTCATCTTTTCTTACAAACGTTGAAAGAACTCCCACTTGCTAATTGTTGATCTTCTCTATCTCTCCAAGGAGCTTAATTTCTCTGAACTTTTAAGTAATTATACACTTCTATGACCATGAATTTTCAAGCACAAACGGTAAGCCCGGCGGGAGGAGCTCTCTTTCTCCACCAAATCTGTTGAAAATTGATTCAATCACAAAATATATATTATGAAAAATCAATAAATTATTATAGTTTTACTTAGATCCCCCAAAATTAAATTTCCAAGTCCTTCTCACCAGCTTGATATTTGTGCAATGACAATATATAAAAAACCAAAGATAATAATATATATATATATATTGATATAATCTTTCACCTCGTTTGTGTCATTTCCCTCGAGAAAAAATGGAAAATGTATAACCCCATGGAGGTTATCTTTATTCGTCTATTATTACTCATTATGAAGTTGCAGTCCCGCAAAACAAAGTCAACTTTGCACTGAGTGCTGCCAACCAATAAAAACGGATTAATCCCAATCTATCCTTCTGTCTGACATAAAATAAATGAATTATATCATCATTTTATTTATATTTTATTATATATAATATAGTATATTTATTATAATTTAATAATAAAAAATATGTAATAAATAATTATTTAATAATAATAAATTTATTATATTTTATTTAATAAGATGTAAATAAGATAATAATATCATATATAATTTTTTTAATTGGTTTAAATAGCAAATGTTTGACCTCATGTAGTCCAATCTTAACACGTGAGTAGAGAGACCACATTCACCTCCTACTCCAAGAATATCAGGTCAATGAATGTCGCGACCATACTATACTAAAACGTTCGATTGAAATAAAATTTTATTATATAAAAATAATTGGATTTTATTTAATTTATATTATAAGAATATTAATTTTATAATTTAATAAATTACAATAAATCAATTTAATTTATAAAATTATTTTTATACAAATCATTTTTTGTGATCAGTATTTAAAAAAAAAAATTATCAAAGAAGGTATTATTTTATACAAGTAAAATATTACTATGGTATATTAAAATTTTCTTTTAATTAATTTAAATAGCAAATGTTTGATCTCATGTAGTCCAATCTTGCCACGTGAGTAGAGACCACATTAACCTCGACGGGCCCTACTCCAAGAATATCAGGTCAATGAATGTCGCGACCATACTAATACTACAACGTTTGATTGAAAAAAAAATGTTATTATATAAAAATAATCGGATTTTATTTAATTTATTAAATAAGAAAATTAATTTTATAATTTAATAAATTACAATAAATGAATTTAATTTATAAAATTATTTTTATACAAATCATTTTTTGTGATCAGTATTTAAAAGAATATTTATCAAAGAAGGTATTATTTTGTTTGTTAGGCAGTGCTACACGTATCGCTGAGCCCCAGCCTTCTGCTAATGGTTTGGAAATTTCTTTTTTTTTTTTTTATATTTTTTTATATGTATTTTTTAATATATTTAAATATTTTTAAAAAAGTAAAAAAATTCATAATATTATTAAAAAATATTTATTTAATCATTAAGTAAAAGTAATAATAATAATAAAAAAAAAACATTACAGCGGTAGAATCTATCGGTGGAAAGTAGTGGTAAAACTAGTATTTTCCTATTTTGTTGTCCATGTGCAGGGTAATGAATAAAAAACTGCCCATGTGCAGTTGGGGCTTGATTCGCACCTAAGGTTTGACGGAGAGAGAGGTAGCGTGACAGGTCCGTCACGCCGTGGGTCAGTGGGGGCAAGGGGATGCTAAAATTTTATTTAATTCAACATAAGGGGCACCACTTTGACCAGAGACCTACCCTTTTTATTTTCTACATTTGCTCTCATCTTTCTCCTTGCCTTTTCCCCTTTTGTCTTCCTCTTCTTTGATGCTTCTGAGAGATGGCGGTGGATTTCATGATGGAGTATAGGAACAACAACAAAAACAGCGATTTCAGAACGAAAATGGAAGACAACGCCGTGCAGGAAGCGGCGTCTGGCCTCGAGAGCGTCGAAAAGCTTATCAGATTGCTTTCGCAGAGCCAGCAGCAATACCTATCTTCGTCGTTCTCGTCCTCGAGTTCGAAGCCGTCCATGGAAATGGAGATGGACTGCAAGGCTGTGGCGGATGTTGCTGTCTCCAAGTTCAAGAAGGTTATTTCGCTTCTGGGTCGGACCCGGACTGGCCACGCTCGCTTCAGAAGAGGCCCTTTGGGTTCCCAAATCGAAGATAAAGAGAAGGCTTCTGAACCCGACAGAGTTTACTATGCGACTCCGATCCAGCAGATCCCACCTCTTCCTCACCACAACCTGAATAATCAGTACCAGTACAGTGACTCTTTGATGCCTAAAAAGGGTGTGATCGACAGGAAGGACGCATCCACCACGATTAATTTTTCTTATTCTGCTGCGACCTCGTTCATGTCGTCTTTGACTGGCGACACAGACAGCAAGCAGCCATCTTGTTCTTCGGCGTTTCAAATCACGAATCTGTCCCAGCTTTCCTCCGTGGGAAAGCCACCTTTGTCTTTGTCGACCTCCTTGAAGAGAAAGTGTAGCTCCGAAAATTTGGGTTCCGGCAAGTGCGTTAGCTCCTCCGGCCGATGCCATTGTTCCAAGAAAAGGTCGGTCTTTCCTACTCACATCGTCTCTCTCTTACATCGTTTTAAACTTGGGTTCGATTTTCTAAGTTTATATATGTTGTTTTCTTATAGCAGAAAGTTGAGGGTGAAGAGAGTGGTGAGGGTTCCGGCGATTAGCTTGAAGATGGCTGATATTCCCCCGGACGATTTTTCTTGGAGGAAATATGGACAGAAGCCGATTAAGGGTTCTCCTCATCCAAGGTATATAGATAACACAGATATATAATTAGATAGGTTCCTTCAATTTTAAATTTCGTAACTCTGTTATCTCAGTCGTCAACTCCAAGTCTCCATCATCGCCAGGCTTATGTGCGAGGACTTTTTTTTTTTTTCTTTTTCCATATGTCCAAGTTACAGCTAATTCAGGACCTAAGTTTGGAATGCGTGTTTTGACATGTAAATATACATGAAACAGGGGTTACTACAAGTGCAGCAGCGTTAGAGGGTGTCCAGCACGTAAACACGTCGAGAGAGCACTGGATGATCCATCTATGCTGGTTGTGACCTACGAAGGCGAGCACAACCACTCTCTCTGTGTTACCGATGCTACCAGTCTCATCTTAGAATCGTCTTGAACATCACAGAGACAGCTGCGGAAAGCCTCTCCATGTTTCATTAATTCATCGAAAGGAGCCAAGAATAGGAGCAGTTGCAGCACAGCGGTAGCTGTAGCTGTTGTCTCTCGGTCAGACTCCACTCTTATCTCGAAGGAGATTAGTGGGGTTAGTTCAATGCCTGTAACATATTGGATTCCTTCCTCTCTTTTCTCTTTCTTTCTCTCTCTTGAACACCAGAATCATTATGAATTTAAAAACGACGAAAAAGGAGAAGGTGGTGAATTTGGTGATTATAGATTTGGGTATGAATTATGAAAAGCATAAAAAAAAAAGTGGGTTCTATTCGCTTTTATCTTGGTACTGATTGCTTTTATCTTTGGATTTTGTCTTTGGATGCCTTCTACGGTTCTACCCCTTACTTTATTTTCTCATTGCCCACCAAAGTTTTTTCTCTGATCTAATAATAATACTAGTAACAGTACTGACAAAGGAGACATTAAAGAAAGGAAAATGACTGGGTCAAACATTTGGAAAGATGTGGACCAACATGTCGTGTTAGGGACGGTTGACCAAAGGTAAAAAATAAAAAGTGGGGTTGGCAGTTGCAGGTTTGGACGGCCAATTTAGTGAAGAAGGTGGGTGATGGGTGGGGAAAACGAAAGAAAGAGTGTTTTTAATGCAAATTTTGTGGGCTCGTTTGGCTCAATTTGGAGTGGAGTGAGGAGAAACGGTACTCGTGATGGGAAATAAAAAATGGGCAAAGTCAAAACGATTGGGTTGCGGAATTGATGAGTCCTGGCCCCTGGCATTGTGGTTTGAGAGGTGGGGCCAGTCCACGGTTTTGTTCTTTGCCTTTGCCTTAACGTCGACCCCGTTGTGCATTCGTGGACCCCGTCTTTGGTCCTCCATGATTTAGGGCAGGTTTGGTAGATGAAAGATATAAATTTTTATTTTATTATTATAATTTTTTTAAACTTTTATATAAAATATAATAAATAATTTAATTTTTTAAATTTTAAAATAATAATAATATTAAAAATAATATTTTAAATTTTCATACCAAATTTAAAATTCCCATGCCTATCCCGAGCAACTCAAAAATAATATTCTTCGGCTGTTCGTCATCCACATCCACACGTGTGGCTGCCTCAATTATACACTTTAAAACAAAGAATATTGATTACGCAGAAATCAAATACACGTTTACAGTGGCCCAGGTCTGTAAGAAGTTCCAGAAGCCGCTAATCGGCCATCCATCTATCCGTCCATCTCGGAGAGGGGGGTGGAGCTACAGTAGCTCTACCTTCCTCTTCTCCCTCTGACTGACATCAATGGCCCCCATCCTCTTCTCCCTCTGACAGACATCAATATCCGGTTAGATTTTAGTTTTCTTAATTTTTTCCCTTTTCCGAGATTAGCGAAGACAGACTTCGATTGCTGCTCCGGGTCTACGTCTGGGCTTCTGCCGCTAACACAACCAGGGACTCAGGGAAGCTTCCCAATCTTAGAGCACTCGGCGGTTCCTTCATCCTATCATTCACAATATATCATCAAAATTTATTTATTTTTTATTTTACGTACCAACTTTTACGATAATATATCAGTTTATTTATTTTTTTTATATTATTTAAATATTATATTTTTTAATATTTTTTTTATTTATTTTAAATATTTTTTCTAATTATAAATAATATCTTTATCTTTTAATATTTACAATATCCTCTCCTATACAATCTCATATCATTATATTTTATTTTAAATCAAAATAAAATTGACATTTATTCAAAATATAATAAAAAAAAAATTATGTCATATTTTAAATTATTTATAAAAAAAATATATGGACCATTTCAAATATGATGGTCATAAAAAATTATGTCATTCCGTATAAAATCTGAAAATGGGATGACAAAAATTTTATGAGTTGAACTTTAAAAAAAAAAAAGATAAAGGGATTAAATAATTTAGAGGAGAGAGAGATAATTAATTTTCTTTTACATATGTAAACAGTAATCTATAAATATATAAAGGAGTAATGTAACTATTTGAAAAAGAAAAATAATTTATCCATTATATCCTTATTTTGATAAATTTCTTTCATAATTTAAAGAAAACTTTATTTTAAAACATTGAAATACTGTTTAGCCAAATAAAATTTTCATTTTAAACATAAAATTTTTATCTCATCATTATAATTTTTTCAAATCTCCATACAAAATATAATAAATAATTTAATTTTTTCTTAACTTTTTTAAATCTTAATACAATAATAATATTAAATATAATATTTTAATATTTAATCATAAAATTTAAAATTTTTATCTAAAAAATCGCAATAGTCAACCAGAAAAGTGTTCTTAAAATTGTAAAAAAAACATCAATCAAGATGCCCTTTTCTTGGGCCCCAAGAGCCTTTCATAGTTGTTGGAGTTCCCGCTCACTATATAATATGTTATATTAATTGATATTAATTGCTGGCCAAGCCAAAAAAAAAATAAAAAGAAGAAGAAGAAGACAAAAGTCAAATACAGGTTTAGGAAGGCTGTCACAAATCTGACTTCGAATTAAGATCTTCTATAATTTGTTTGATCTACGTATTTTTATGTTTCTAGACATTTTATGAATCTTTTTGGATCATAATATTAAATAAAATAAGGTTCACATGTTGGATCTATATCTTTTTAAATTATAATAACTCAATAAAAAAATTATAAAAATTATTACTCAATAACCACACATAATATATACATCGAGTCAAATATGCTAAAGTTTTGTTTGTAATAAGGCATGGTCTGATTTCGCAAATCTTTAAAATCAACTCATTTTATCTCAACATCCAAATATAATTTAAATATAAATATTTTTTAATTTTTAATTTTTAACTTTTTCATCTAATAATTACCTAATCATTGCAACTTTTTCAAACTTCTAAACAAAACATAAAAAATAATTCAACTTTTTTAAATTCTAAAACAAAAATAATATTATAACCCTATTTTAATTTTATAATTTCTTATTCAACTTTTGCTCTCTCATTTTCCAAAACTCTATCAAATCCTTAACTCAAACCATTTATCTACTATTCACAAATTATCTCACTATTATTCATAAATTTCTTATCTCATCTATATAATCAAATGATGCCTAACTATTATTCCCACAATAGATTGATAATTTATTTTTTGAATAATTATAAATGCTAATTCATTTATCATTTTTTTAAAATGAAATAAATCTCACTATTCATGAGTTCTCCATTTATAATTAATCACTTGGTTATGTTAAGATTTTATCACTTAAATTAACAAATATTTTTGTATATATAATAAACCATATATAAATTCCTAGTATAAAAGAGATTATATCTTTATACGTGTCAAGTCGAATTTATCATATTTTAGCTTGTCTAAATCTTTATTTGTCAAAGGAAATTGAGATTTTTTTCCTCTCTCTCAACAAACATGTATTATATATTAAAATCGAAAACATAATGCATAAGAACTCATGGTGGGTCTTTCTCATTGTCAATATATAAGATATATCTTGTAATACCATACAGGGGTATGCGACCAAAAAGTAGGTTACTCACTGCCCATTGCACCACAGTGTGTGCGTACCAGTTTTGAGACCTATGTATTTAATTGGCTACCTCCACTCTTCTTGCGGAATGAGGTTTTGACTTATATCTTCCAAGATTAGAGTTAATTCCCACAATGAAGAGGGAGTTTTTGTTATGATTGCATTTATAACAATTTGGGCGTCACATTCTAACACTACATGCCTTTTTTGGAGTTTTTTTTTGCCATTTGTGTGGCCAATGGTGCCATTGAAAATTTGAAGCTTTTGCGAAAGTTGAGTTGGTGGTTTGAATCCTCATGGACGTCCATAATATTACCATTTGAATCTCAACATATTGTTGAGGAAGTGGAGAAATGATCTCTTATTGCTACATCAAAGGAATAGGTCCATTAGTTTGGGGTAGAGGGATCCAGCTTAGACTTTAAGGAAGTTGTGCCTTTTGTTTCCATGCTTGCTTGTACACTTGATATGTGGTTTCCACTTGGATCATTATCTTCTTGAGCAAGAGGTTTGAGTGATTGTGCATAATATAATTTCTCAACCTCAATATGAACTCCATTACTATTACTGCAAATAGTTGGAAATGATGATTTTTTAATGCTATTAGACTCAATAGAGGCACATGGTCAATTATCATTTGTATCCAATCCGTCATTGAATTGGTCGGCAAAAGAGCAAGATATAATGGCCAACTACTTTGTTGCCATATTATGTGCACAATCGAACATTGAACAAAGAGATGGATTGACATTTCTTCTTCCTCGTTGCATAGAAGGCATCTTTCGAGTTGAATGTTTGGGATGATGTTACTCAGTCTTGCCCTTGTTGGTAGCATATCCTAAATTAATTTCCACAGTAGCATTTTATGACGATCATGGATCTTTAATCTCTAAAGTTTTTTGAGATTGGAGATTAAGAAATTTTGGGGAGGGGAGCTATCTTGTTCATTAGTTGCTAAATGGTAAGCGGTTTTGATTGAGAATTTGCCATTTTGGTTTGGGATCCTGATCATAGAGTCATTTCTTTGGCCATGTTGGGAAAGAGGGATTTTTTGGATTTGATCAATGCTATCTTGTTCAAATAATGTTAGCATTTTCTCTAAATTCTAAGACTGGGGATTATTGGTGATGATATTTGAAACTTTCAACATTAGGTGTACCTCATTCATTTTTTTGGATCGATTTTGGCTTGAAAGAATCTGATTGGGATTCATGATTCTGTCCAAATGTTTATTGACGATCCGTTGGCGATTTGGTAGCATTTGCTTTTTAAGATTAAGTCTCTAGCTCGTCTTTAGGATTCCCTTCCATAACCATGAGTCAGACAGTTTTGGAGTTGCACTCAAAAAGTTTGTCGAGCTGAGGTATTTTTTTGGAAGTATCTCTTGCAAGAGTCCATTGTTTGCTTGACTCATTTCCTAGCTTGTTTTTGCTAATAATGCTAAATTCACATTCTCCATTAATCTAAGGCTTAATCCTCATTATTTCTTTGGCTGACTTATGGATTTCCATGATTTCAAAGAGAGGTTGTGATTTTTTTCTTTTGGGAAGCCCCACAAGAAGTTTTTGAAACTAGTGTTCAATGTCTTACACATAGATTTTGGTAACTTGAAAGTTTGTATTTGATATGTTGGGATTGTGCTTGCAACTGCTCTGATTAGCATTGTTCTTCCTGTTTGTGAAAGTAGTTTTGTCTTCTAGCCTTCTAGTTTGTTGTTTATTTTTTCCAACAAGTCTTTGAAGCTCTAATTTTCTGCCCCTGTGAAAGAAGTTGGAAGTACTAAATACTTCATTTTGGACGAGGAAGGTTTGTATGGTAATATCTGAGCAATCAATGCTTTGGTCGTAGAGTTGCTGTTCCTCATAATGAAGATAGAAGACATATTGTGATTTATCTTTTGTCTTAACCATTCCATGTATTTCTCAAGGATTTAAAAAATGACTTTATCACTTTGTTCGTTTGCTTTCCCAAAAAATATAAGTTCATATACAAATAACAGGTAGAATATTGGAGGACTATTCTTGCTAAGTCAAATCCCTTCAAACTCTCACTGATCTTTTGATCTGGTTAGTAATCTAGACAAAACCTCAGTACATAAGGTGACTAAGAAAGGCGAGATGATATCGCCTTGTTTGAGTCCCATTTGCACTATAAAAAAATTCTTGGAGTTCTGTTAATGATGATGGAGAAACTCGCAGGCAAGATGCACTCTCTTGTAAGATTTATCCATGTGGAGCTATATCCTAGAACTTCCACATAATTTTGAACAAAAATTCTCATTCAACATAATCAAAAGCCTTGTCAACCTAATCACCATTAGTCCCCTTTTCCCTGATTTTTTTTTTAGGTTGTGAAACATCTCATGTGCCATTATCATGTTTTTTTTTTTTTTTTTTTTATATATATATATATTTACTAGAGACAAAGGCCCTTTGAAGTGAAGAGATAATGCGAGGTAGATTATTTTTTTAACTTGTTTGTTAGGATTTTTGTTATAATTTTGTAAATGACATTTTGTCATATTGATTGGCTGAGGTTAACCGGCCAGTATTATCAAGATTCCAAAATTGACGTTGACCAATTCAGTCCGATTTTGGACATACTTTGTTTTGTTCGATTCTAAAGTATATCCAAAACCGAACTGAACTGAATCAATTATATCCCCGGTGGTTGATTAGGAGTGCACATGATCTTCTTTATTAGATCATCCTATTTCATTGTACGTATTCATTCAAAGCAATTATATTTTTTCAGCTTATATTTTTGCATGTTTTCTGCTTCTAACTTTGAATTTCTGTGTGATGTTAGTCTACCACACATCAGTCTATTGTATGTACATGCAGTACAACCAAACTTTGACACAACAATATAGCCAGCAAGCTCCTAACAAACTTCGTTTATCAGGAGATATATATATATATATATGAAGTTTCGATCATGAGGTGAGGTTCAACTGGTCAAGAAAAATCATATTTATAAGTCGGTATGGATGATAATCTATCCTCCGACCTCTTTTATATGGTTAACATGTTATGATTCAATTTACATAATGTAAAAGGACTTTATACTCTAAATGCATATTCTGTATCTAGAAGCCAACTAAATCAGCATATATGGCCTCACCAAACATGTTTGCGTGGTTTTCATTGTTTTAGTTTTCCTTACACCATGTTTATATGACGTTTCATCCTCATGATAGGGGATATATTTAGAGAGAGGTATGGTACTACGACGTCAGTACTTCAATGTTTTCTTCTGTACCAAACAAATTAGACGTTCATGGTCACTGCAATATCGAGGCTATTTAATTCATTTATAGCGTAAAACTAATCAATCTAATTCGTTATATATATATATATATATATATATGATATGGTCTCCTCACTACAAGAAAATATACTTTTCTCAGCGCCATAAATAGTCGGTAAAGAGCTCCCAAATCGCTGGAAATATTTATTCTCAGCGCTTTCTTAACTGCTGGATGTTAGTCGCAATTGTATGCTTACTTATAAATTAGTCTAGCGATAGCCGACAATCGCTATAAATAAACGATTATTTCTAGCGTTTTTTTTCGCTGTAAAATAAAAAAATTCGCCGATCTTATATATGCTACCAAAATTATCATGTGCACGTCGATCGGTCCAATATTTTTGTGAGTGGCCGGGGGTGTAGTACTAGTACTACTTGAGAGTTGAGCCAATTTTATATATGTACGTACCTTGAGTTCTGGTTTTATTTATATCTATATGACGATCGAGTCAATTATCTTGAGTTAGGTATAACGAATTAATACAAAGTTAAAGTTAGAAGATACATTAATATACAATTTTAATTTAATTTGTGACTGCTACAGCCTAGCTAACTAGCTACTTGCATGATTGATTAATTAAGTACTCTATCTGTCTACCTGCAAAATGCATGACAAAAACCTTCCAACAACTCATGCCCACAAATGACGTGTTAAAAAATTCATGCTATATATATATAGGACATAAACATTATATTAATAATCATACAATATAGTAATTATATGGTATCATTATATAGTAATAGTAATCATATTTATTTTATGCATTTTAAAGTTATATAGTCATTATTTAAAATATGGCACATGATAGATATCACTAATAATAAAATTTAGCACAAGGAACAACATTTGATCTCTTGTTGCAATGTAATTGTACATGATGCATGGTTTCTCATGCAGTTGAAGATTAATTCCATGACATAAAATGACTGGTGGCCTGTACTTTGAAGCCTTTGAATTGATAAAAAAAGAACAAGAAAAAAAAAAAAAAAAAGACAAGAAAAGAAGAATGTACACTGACAAGAAAAAAGGAGAATTCTCAATTCCATGAAATTAAACTTTTTCAATGCAAAAAAATTATTTTTTACAATATTCCCCGCCCAAGAAACAATATCTGGAAAATTTTTTTTTTTTGAAATGATCATGATAAATAGCCAGTACTTTGAGCACTTTATGCAGGAAGAAGATGAAGCATGCATGATGCATGAAACAAACTGCTGGCTAGGAAGTTGAAGCTTTCGGTAATGTCTGGTTGCTACAGAACTGGAAGCTATTGGCGTCCATTCTCTCCAAGACATAATGCCCAAGAGTGTCACTCGCCTCCACCAAATTCTCTCTGCACAAAAATTCATCCCCACAAACCCTCTCTGCTTCCCCGTAGAAGTCATGCACGAACACATGGGTCTTGGCATTCACACCCATCTTCTTGCTTCTCGCAAGCACGCCGGCCGTGAATATCGGTGACATGCGACCCGGAGCGTCCGGCCATTCGCCGCGCGGCCCGTCCACCAGTATGACATCCCAGTCCACCTCATAGACATGGTTGGGAAGGTCGTTGAGGCCGAGCTTACACTCCGAAAACAATAGGTTTTGCACCGGCCGGCACTCGTTTTGTATATGTTTCTTTGTAGACGCTAGGAGCTCGTGCAACTCGCTCAGTTTCGTCGTGTACTGCACGTCGTATGCATCGATCTCTGGGTGTTTCTCTTCCATGTAGGCGGCGTAATAGCGGTTCTCGTCGATGAACACGGTCCGACCGTTGTGGTTGAGTGCTTTCCAGAGAAGGGTCTCCGGGGTGAGGCCAAATATGAGGAAGTTGCATGGGGACGAGCACTTTCGGAGGACATCGGAGATTTGCTTGATCTCCGCGTAGGACATGTGGAATGAGCTATTGGATGTTGAGGCGTAGTGGATGAGAATATTGATGACAGTGGTCGGCAATGGAGCACCGGCCAAGCTAGAGGAAGCAACGGTGGTGGCAGCGGCCGCGGTCGACGTGGATTCTCTTGTGTAGATGAGGGTGAGTAGGAAAGCAAGCGTGAATAAGGAAACAAAGCCTAGGAGCCATAGTCGACTGGAGCTTCCTTGTTTCTGGATATAAGGGTGGAGGAGGATCAGCTTCGTGTTACCGTTACTGTTCTTCATCTTGAAAAGATCCAAGGCTTCAGAGAAAAAAAAAAATTCTCTCTGAAAGGTAGATTCTAAATCGGTTCTGAAATGGGTTTGAGGAGGAGTGATTGATTTAAAGATGAGAGTTGTTGTAAGCAAACAAAACTTAAGCAATGTATGAGAGTAGAATATATGAGGGTGACCTTACAATGACCCTAATAATTAAGGGTCTATAGCAGTTTATTTAGTGCCAAGTAGTTATTATTTTCCCTAGTTTATGTTGGTTGGCTAGGCATTTCTATTTTTCCGGCCTCATTTGATTGGATTTTTTATTCCCGTATTTTAATGGGGGTATTGGTGCTTAAAAGTAGATGGAATTGGCATGGGAGGAAGGAGAATACCGAAAAAAGGAGTGGTTGGACTGGAGCTGGTGGAGAATAGGTAGAGGGAATAGCTGTAGTGACCCCATAACTGATTACAAGCCAGAAGTCGCTTTTCTTTCTCTCCAATTTCAGCTTTAGTTCCCAAGGAAGCTCTTTGATTTTTTTTATTTTTTATTTTTACAATATCTTAAAAACTAATGCTATATTTCATATTCACATCTTATTTTCATTTTACTATACAAGATGTAGTATATTTAACATCATTAGATGAGAAAAAATTATCTAATAAAAAGATCGTTTAATAATAATAAATATATCACATCATAAAAATAAAATGATGGTTAAGTATATAGAAATTTTATTTCTTAAGTAAGTAGTTACCTTTGAGGGAGACCAACTACCTGCTGCAACAGATTCCATATGGAAAACATGTCATGGAAATTCAGATGATATTTATAGCGACTCGTGGGTGAAGCCAACGATGTAACCATTAAACGGGTCAAAACCGTACTTACTGTACCTTAATTTATACGACCAAATTTTGTTGCACGAGTTAAGAAGGAAGTGGCAACTAGCAGGGGTTGGGCCTAAACACGCTGTTAGATGAAAGCCCCAACTAGGGCTACCACCTGATGTCCATGGGTTTGATGTTGGGCCCCAACTATTCACACACCAAGGAAGACTCGGATGATGTATGTAAAAAGAGAATTGGCGTCATAAAAACATTCAGAGAATGGCATCATGAAACGTTTGCCATTATATTTGAAACATTAAAATTTGGCTTTCTTGATCGAGAAAACGTATGCGAGTAGTGAGTGCTCTTGTTTTAACTGGGCTAGCCTGGCCCTCATTCCCATAAAGAAGTAGTGATAAAGGAATCAATGGTAAAGTAAAAAACAAGAATGTTTGTCTGCTTTTGGGACGAAGAACCCACATTTGGGATCGGAGAGCCTTTCTCTATATGCTTTTAGCCTTTAGGCTTTTGTCCATGCCGCATATATGGCCCAATCTCACTTATTATCATCATGTGCGCAGCAACAGCAAAGCCACGTACGTACACTGCCGCCATCATTGTGGACTCATGACACTTAAGTGCCCTCTTTTTTTTGTCAAGAAAGCATAAACTTTGCTCTTTGAGATTGTGAAAAGAAGAAGGAAAGCACAGTCCCCCTTTATTTTTTATCTTTTATTTTTGACAAGGATGGCCCAGAATTTTGTCTGATGATCATGTTGGGCAGATCAATAATGGCTTTTGGAAAGACACTGAGATCCTACCTAAACATACTCACATACAACATTCCATCATAAGAGTCCCTCACGATTCATGCGACGACTAAACAACAGTATATACACAAATATATATTAAGATATTGAAGAAAAGAATTTAATAACAACATTCAGAATATATGAAAAAACTCATGGGGAGAAAGAATTGTACTGATCTGGGTCTAAACAAATGTCAAGGCTCCATTCCCCACTTTCACGTGAATCTCCAGTCTCTTAAGTGGAAAGCCAGCTGCTTCCCACCACACACGACAAGACACAGCACAACACAGCCTACCCTTTACTACTTCGCTCTTAACGCCCCCTCCTCCAATGTCCGCCACTCAAATATGTTTAACAGAATGATCCTGCTTCTACAACTCTCTCTCCTCCTCCTCACTGTTCTCTCTGTACTCATCTTCTCCGGTCACGTATTGGCTGCGCCGTCGACGACTTCCCCGGCAGCAGAGAGCTTACTGCTTCCCTCTGATGCCGTTTCGCTGCTCTCCTTCAAATCTAAAGCCGACCTAGACAACCGCCTGCTATACACGCTGAACGAACGCTTCGACTACTGCCAGTGGCAGGGCGTGAAATGCACCCAAGGCCGAGTGGTCCGCTTCGGTCTCCAAGGCTTCGGTCTTCGGGGCGTCCTCCCCCCCAACACCTTGACTCGACTCGACCAGCTTCGAGTCCTCATTCTCCGCAACAACTCACTTTTTGGTCCCATTCCTGACCTCTCCGGTCTCTTCAACCTCAAGTCCCTCATCTTGGATCGCAACTACTTCTCCGGTTCTTTCCCTGCTTCGGTCCTACTCCTCCATCGGCTTCGAGTGCTTGAACTCTCACATAACAATCTCACCGGTCCGATACCGGCCTCATTATGCATTTTGGAACGGCTCAGTTCCCTTCGGCTCGAGTCGAACCGTTTCAACGGGACAGTGCCTCCGCTGAACCAGTCATATCTTCAAATCTTGAACGTGTCCGAGAATAACCTCGAGGGACCGATACCCGTCACGCCAACTCTCTCGCGCTTTGACGCGAAGTCGTTCCAATCGAACCTCGGGCTCTGCGGCGAGATCATCAACAAGGTCTGCAATGACTCACACTCTCCCTTCTTCGAATCTCCCACTAATGCTCCGCTCAACCAAAGCGCGCAATCGCAGGAGGTTGTTGTTCTCTCTCCTACATCTAATTCAAGGAAGCTCAAGAGCATTGCTCTTGTTTTGGGGTCTTTAATCGGAGTCTCAGTCCTCATTGCCTCTCTACTATGCGTTTTTGGCTTGGTCAAGAAAAAGAGCAGCCATGAAAAAGACCCACCGAAAAAAACAACGGAGTCTTTGGGAAGCGAACCCGGTTATACTCCAAACCCTCCCACAGAAGCTCGACCCGAAGAAATTAGCGACTTACCAAAAACTTTTATCCCCGAGGTTCGAGCGGTGCGGAAGAGCGGGAACTTGGTGTTCTGTGGAGGGCAGGCCCAGCCGTACAACTTGGAGCAGCTAATGAGGGCGTCGGCGGAATTGCTGGGGAGGGGCACGGTTGGGACGACATACAAGGCCGTGCTCGATAACCAACTGATCGTGACAGTTAAGAGGCTTGATGCAAACAAGACGGCCATTACGAGCAGCCAAATGTTCGAGCACCACATGGACGCTGTGGGCGGGCTCCGCCACCCGAATCTGGTTCCCATGGGAGCTTACTTCCAGGCCAAGGGGGAGAGGCTCGTGATCTACGAATACGAACCAAACGGGAGCCTCTTCAACCTCATTCACGGTGAGTAACTAACTTAAAGCTCCATGATTTGGTTTCCGAGTCTACTGAGTTTACCGCATGGTCTGGCACCGAGTTGAGCATTTTTGGCCTCGATTCGGGTGTATTGTCGGTTTTACGTATTTTCGGTCACCAAGTGTATTGATTAGATTCTACTAGTAGTTCTTGTCATAACCCCGTCCGTAAGCATCGGGGAGTTCGACGTAACGGAATGTCGGTCGGCGTCGTAATAGTTTTAGGATGACATAATAGATTTCTCCCTTTTCAAATGCGACAATTTAATGAGATATTTTCTCTCCTCGACCTATATTTTTTATTTTTATTTTTTCAAAAGCTGCCAAATGCCTATAATTTGGCTTTTCATGTTCTAAACGAATCGTTGCGCTGTTAATATTATGGACTGAATCATAAAGATGGATTCAATTCTCATTCGTTCTATTGTTCAAGAACATTTACTGCATCGCTAACTGCATGATTATAATTAGTATCTATAAGACTTTTAATAGAGAGAATTCGATATTTCTAAATAGTTTAGTATGTTCCTGTTTTGTGCTCTACTTTAGAGACGGTTTTTAGTTTAGCATATTGTTTTTCCAATTCATTTTGTTAATTAAAGTAGGAATCAATGCCCTTTTTGTCCTGCACAGAGTCGTCACCATTAGTTTCTTAAACTTTACTTAATTCCATCCTATCTCAGTCTAAGTGAGAATGTTACTGTGATATCCCATTCTGAGTGATAGTAGTGTATGGAATACTGTATTGTTTGGGAATAAGAAGTTCTTACTCTTTATAATGGTTCCAATGAGACCCTAATTATATTATTGACTCGTCATTTTGGAGTATAGGCGCATATGTGGCTTGCCCATTCCTTAGGACATTACAAATAGTATCAGGGCCTATCCCGATCAGAAATGTAAAATGTGAGACTTGAGACGTGCCACCTAAGGGTAGGTGGTATATCCCACATTGCTTCAGTAGCTTTGAGGTGATACAGTTACTCCCATAATCACTATTTTGTGCTGTAGAGGCTTCTTTTAGAGTTTCCACAATGTAAGTTTTGGATTTTGTTTTTTATTTTTACAGAACGATCTTAAAGATATTATAGTTCTTTCTGGTATGCATCTTAAGAGACTTGAGGAGAGAGATATCTGAAATTCTAGTGCAAGCTGATCAATAGAATATTTCTCCTTCGCAGTAAACTTTTCTTTTTTCGTTATACTGCAATAATTAATAGAAATAATTTTATTGATTGGCTGTTTTTGGGCAACCATTGTTCGTGTTTAAAAGTTGCAAATTCTGTGTAGGATCAAAATCAACCAGAGCGAAGCCTCTACACTGGACATCATGCTTAAAGATAGCTGAGGATGTGGCCCAGGGCCTTACTTACATCCATCAAGCTTCAAGGTTGATCCATGGCAACCTGAAGTCCTCCAATGTCCTCCTTGGAGCTGACTTTGAGGCATGTGTCACAGACTATTGCCTTGCGGTCCTTGCAGATTCTTCTTCCAATGAAAATCTGGATTCTGCAGCCTACAAAGCACCTGAGACCCGAAGGTCTAGCAGCCAAGCCACTTTCAAGTCTGATGTCTTTGCCTTTGGCATCCTTTTGTTGGAGCTTTTGACCGGTAAACACCCATCACAACATCCGTTCCTTGAACCCACAGAGGTGCCTGATTGGGTCAGAGCAATGAGGGAAGATGATGGTTGTGAAGACAGCAGACTTGGAATGCTTACAGAGGTTGCTTGTGTCTGTACTTTGACATCACCAGAACAAAGGCCAGCGATGTGGCAGGTTTTGAAGATGATACTGGAAATAAAGGAGAGGGTGGTAGTAGAAAATGCATCTGTTGGATTCTCGTAGTTTTTTGTCTGGATTTACAAGATTGAGTGAGTGCAAAGAAGAAAATCGAGGTTCTGGCCGGCGACAACTTGTATATTTTGGAACTTGGAAGGGAGGCGAGTAAACACCAAAGAAGGATTATAAAAGTGGGAGATAAGTGTCATGAACAACTTATTTATTGGGCTAAGCTTGGGAGATTATAGTAAACCTATAAATAGAATCTCCCACAATATATTTATTTTTTATGGTGGATAAATCATGATTTTATATATAGAATCTTTGATAATAGAAGGTAATTTCATTCCCATTGGCTTACACTTTTGGACGGTTTTTCACTACAACGCCTTTGTACAAAAACTTGCTCATGAATATCAGAGATAGTAATGTCCAGAATCTCTCGACGGTACCAATGAGGGGTCCTTCTAATGCCCAAGTCAGCCGTGGTGATCAAGAGTGGAGGCACTAAAGCCTCTGGAGGAGAAAGATGGGGGAAGCATGGGCGAGAGAGAACAGTGCATGCTGCAGTGTTTGTGTTTGAACTTTTTGGTTGCTCATGAGCTTGTGTTGTAATGTTTTTTTAATTTTAACATTGGGGTTAGCATCTTGCCTTTTAGAGAAGGATGGATCCTATCATCCTATATTAAGGTGTTTGTCCGGTCTTAATTGATCTTCATTGGGTTATTTATAGTTGAGGCAAATAGGTTTCTTACAACGATTCTCTGTACCTACTTGTGTGAATAAGTTGAAGATGCACCTAGATTAATGGTTGAGCCAGTCTTGAAAATATAGGGGATATCAATAGTGGTGGTGGAACTGTCCTTGAACCGAAGTTGCTGGGTTTCAATAACAATAAGAAGAAATCGTCACCGACCCACATGTCAAGCTTGGATTCCATATGTACACCAAAAAGAAAGCAGATAAATATTGGGATTATGGCATTGTGGTCTTGGTTATCATCGGAAATGATTCCAAATCTATCGAAAAAAAAAAAAACTGCAATAGTTCAAAGCTTTATATTGCTTCCAACTTGAGCTCAAAGCAATTGTCAACAACTACGATGTTCTGCTAGCGCTGCAGGTTCCTATCATGTTATGCTCTCTGACCCCTAAGGTTATCATCTTTTTAGTGAGTGGTAGTTTGTGATAGTACTTCAGTCGAAAGTACCTTTCTTCTACACGCAGCCTTTTCATCTTTGAAACAGTTCCTTTTCCTTTACATGTAATGTTTCTGAATTTCATCTTCAAGTTCCTCAACAATCCACTGAGGATGAATGTTTATTGTACATGGCCATCGACAGAGAATATTGGGATGCTAATTCTGAAAGCTCAACTCTTTATTTGCATGCATCTTGATTGTGATACTTTACTACTACTCTAGAATGCATCGATAATGCTAATGGCTTCGAAATCTATACAAATCCTACTCTTTTTTATAATATTGGGGCTTCATCCTGCTACAGCCACAGATGAAAGTCACTTATGGTCATTAAATAGGTTATTGATTTTTTTTTTTTGCTTTCTTTTTCATACATTTTCTTATGTCTTTAATAATATATTTAAAAAAATTCACAATATCATTTAAAAATACTTCTTTAATCACTTAAAAAAAAAAAAAATCGGTGGCCACCAGAGATTTCTATACGTGGGAGTGAGTAAGGAATGAGTCTTGCCGCTGGTTCATAGATATGGGCCTGTTGCTAGAGTGGGGAAGGACCACTTGAGCTCACCCGAGCTCACACCACCAGCATTGCAAAGCTCAGGGACCAGTGGTAAGGAATGGGCTAAAACACGAATTATTTGTCGGGCCTGCATGACCTTTGATAAACTCATTCTTAAAGTTATTGGGATGCTACACCACTCACTCTTGTATGTTGTCATTAGAGTCACTAGCCGTCACAATAGCCCAATCTGACCTATTCACGACGGCTTGGCGGCCCAGACTGAGCCACCGGTGGTTTTTAGGTTGGCCATCCGACTAATAGAATTTCTCTTTTTCTCTAGATTAAAATCATTAAAATCTTTGAGAGTAATTATTTTATTAATTTTTTTTAAGATAAAACTTTCTCATTTAGTTATACAATTGTGATAAGATGAAATAAACTATTTTGTTAAAAATTAAATAAAATTTTATTATTTTATAATTTTTAATATTAATTTTATTTTAAAATTTAAAAAAGAATAATTATTTATTATATTTTATATAAAAATTTATAAAAATTAAAATAGTTATATAAAATAAAATAATTTAAATTTAAGTATCCAAACCTTAAGAGCATTGATAATGGATTTTTTATCTTCATATGTAAAATTATATCTTTTGAAGATTGATTTTAAAAAAGAAGAAAAATTTCTATATTAGATTATGTATTTTTTGATCAAATAATAATAAAATAATAAAGAGAGAGAAGCGAAAAAAAAGAGAGAAAATAGAGAATTGAGAGGAGAGAAAAAAAATAATAAAATATAATTTGAAGAAGGAAAATAAGATCTTTATCTTTAAATAAAAACTATACATAATTATTTATAATTATAGATATAAATAAATCAATACAAATTATTTTAAAGATATTCTTTAAATTCAAAAATAAAAATAAAAATAAATGAACCATTACCAATTCTCTTAAATAATTGGCGAAAGAAAAGGTTACCAGTCGTAGATGGAATGACTTTTAGAGGTGGACTAAAACGTGGGTAACGACCCAGTGGCGTGATTCTTAAGCGAGAATAGCTTTGACTTTTTTGTCAATTTTTAGTTATTATTATTATTTTTAAATAATGGAGAAGGAAAACATAAAGGGACAAAAATGTCAGCCTATTTGCAGTACCGTATCGGTCTTGATGAGATCTGGACCGTACATTCCTGCAAGTTCCCCGCAGGCCAAAAGTCATTGCTCGGGGCAGAATCGGAACCGAAGAAGACGAACCGGATTTGCTCACTCTTTCTCTCTCTCTTAAATACTCCACCACCGAAGCCAGAGTGAGTTTTAGAGAGAGAGAGAGAGAGAAAGAAAGAGAGAGAGAGAGAGAGAGATTGTGTGAGAGACATGTCTGGAGGTATTGCTCGTGGTCGACTTACCGAGGAGCGAAAGGCTTGGCGTAAGAATCATCCACATGTCCGTACAACGCTCTATTTCTATCTAATATCTTGTATTTGTTAGTTCTCTATGAAATTCCTTTCGATATATATCTTTTATTTGAATTTGGTTTTTATTTGGTGGTTTTTATTTTTGCAATCTAGGGTTTTGTTGCGAAACCCGAGACTCTGCCCGATGGTACAGTTAATTTGATGGTGTGGCATTGCACTATCCCTGGCAAGCCTGGCGTAAGCTCTTTATCTTCTTCTTCACCCTCAGTTTTTGAACCCTAAATTGTGCATTTTTTCTTTTTCTTTATTTGCGATTTTTCCTGTTGTTGTTTGGCACTCTTAGGTTCTTTTTACCCTCTAATAATCATATGTATTTGTCATGGTTTTTTGAAAATGGACACTCAATTTGGAATTGCCACACACAGAAAGGAAAGCAAGACAGTCAAGTTGGAGTGAGGGAACTCGACTCACTTTTTCCTTCCCACATGTCCCAACATAATATTAGTTAATTTTGAATGCTCGTGTGCATCTTAGGCCATTCTGGTAAAGATGGTATGCTATTTCTTCTTCATTAAGTTCCATCTCAGACCAAGATTCCTAATTCGAAATGGTGAAGTAATAACTTAACAACTAGGTGTAAGGTATTAAGAACTGTGCTCAAAATTATTACATGGTTGTTGGATTAATAGGTGTGATCGGCAGGAACAGTTACAGTGAATTGTGATTTGGTCCTATCTTAAAGAAAGTAAGTTCACTGAATGAGTTAGCAAGGTTGAAATGCCATCTAAAGTAAGCCTGACCAAGATCAAAATGAAGTTTTAAATTTTGGAATTCCAGTTATTCTAGGCTATGGTGCTGGATGAATGGATAAACTGAGTCTGGATAATGTGAGAAAATGGAGTTGCTTGCTTTACGGTGGGTGCTCAAGTATGAGTTTCCCTTCAGTTTAGCCTATAGGTTCGAGATATATTATGGGGAAGTTGCCGCCATAATGAAGTGGAAACCCTTAAGGAGTGTTTAATACATATGATTTTCATCATTACATTTCATATATTTTGACTTGCATATGTCTCTAGTGGTTTACAGTGTTTTATCGAAGTACCTGTTCCTATTTTTGTACTTCACTGAGTTGTCTCATGTAGTTTTAATTTGAGGTTCATTTCCTTGTGTGTATACCCTTGCAGGGATTTCATTCTTTGATAGATATTTCAGCTTTTCTCTGCAGAAAAATTATTGGTGCTATGTTATTTGAGCACTGAATCAGACTGATGGAAGTCTAATATTGGTGTTGATCTTCAAACTATGGACATGGAGGTTTTGTTGGAACATCAGGCTACGTTTGGTTCTTGAAAACCAACACGTGCATGAGCTCCAGAGGAGGGAATATCTATCCCCTCCCTGAGTGCTGCCACTGCACAAGCTGCAGTGGAGGGGGAGATCCACCATTCATTTTTTAAAATCTTTTTTCTCAAATTGTCCCTACATTACATTTTATGAAACACTTACCATACACTCTCAAGAGTTATGGTAACAAAGAACCCCAAAACAATATGGTTCTTGAAAACACGTACCAAATGAAGATTCTGGCATAATAGAATGAATTTCTAGCTTTTCCTCATTAGTTTTCTCCAAGTCCCCAAAATTGTCTACCATAAAACAAGCTGCTTTGCAGGTATCTGGTGATTTTTCTCATCTTTGTGTCTTTTGCCCTTCATTTGTTCTTTTGGTTTCTTTTCTCATTTCAAAAGTTCACTCAATTGTTCTTATAAAAATAAAGGTTCACTTAGGCATGTCAATGTCCAGCAGATAATTAAGGGCAGCAGATACCAAAATTTCTCATATTCTGGACAGCAGATAGTTAAGGGCTTTTTGGTCAGTTTGGACAATGGATATATTGAGAAGACAAATTGTTATTATACTGGGGAAAGTAGAGAAAAGTGAAGAGAACATGGCGCTTTGTAGAAAGTACTATGAAGAGGATTATGATGTGTACTGATGATAATGATAAGCACACAATTGGCAATGATGCCTCTATATCGGAAAAAAACTCACAATTCCATCATTTGAAAGTCTGGTTTCATTAGTGTACAATAGAGACTATTTATTGATTCTTGGGCTCCTTAATTTGCTCTGCAAAATTAACACACAAATGACTTATTCAAATTGAAGAAAACAGTCCTAAGGCTCTGAATATTTTGAAAACAAATCTAGACCCATCTTTATTTTAAAATATCCTAAAGATGCTTAATATTTTGTGACGGGTTCGTTGAATACAATCCTGCTGCTGAATACAATGGAAATGATTCAAACCACTGACTCATTGAAACCGTTTTAAATGTAGAAGTGCCGTGACATGATCTTCAATGGTGGTCAGGATTTGCCTTTGTAGAAGATGTTATGTGGGTTTCAAAGAATAAACTCAAAAATTTCCAAATTTGGAAAAATACACATGACAACAGCCCCCTTCCAATGACTCTGTGGTTATGATATTAGTGTAGTGTAATAGGGAACATGTTTAAATCAAGATTGTATTGTGGGCTTATCAGTGAATTCAAACACAATGAGATTAAGGACTCAGACGATCCCTTGTTTGAAGTTTAAATATGAACCAAATGAATATTCAAATTATTTTCCTTTATAGCCATGTGTTTTTTATGGTGAATGGCCTGACCTTTTTTCTTTCCACTTGTGATATTGCAGACTGATTGGGAGGGTGGTTACTTCCCACTGACACTCCACTTCAGTGAAGACTACCCTAGTAAGCCCCCTAAATGTAAATTCCCTCAAGGTTTCTTCCACCCTAATGTCTACCCATCTGGAACTGTCTGTCTATCTATTCTTAATGAGGATAGTGTAAGTACCTTATGCTGTTATTGACAATTTGAAGCTAGTTTATCTTTAGGGCTGTAGCCCAGCCATAACATTTAGACCCTGGCATAAGATGGCAAATGTTGTGGTATATGCAGGGGTGGAGACCTGCCATAACTGTAAAGCAAATCCTTGTGGGAATTCAGGACTTGCTTGACCTACCAAATCCAGCTGATCCTGCACAGACAGAAGGGTATCACCTCTACATCCAGGTATAAATGGCTTAAAGTACTTTCTGAATTTCTGCATTGTTATATGGCGCTACTACAGTGCCTCGCTAACTCGAAGCACCTGTTTTCAATGAGCCGTTGTGCATCATCAGATCCAGTCACATGCTATCTCAGCAGGATATAAAAAGGGCCCTTTCATTTCTTTCAATGAGGCAAAACAGGTGTAGCAGTGATGTACATCTGTGTTGTCTAAATGCAAAGCCCTCCTTGCCTAATGAGATATCATATGACTGGGTGATATGGTAAACCAGGAACTTTCTTTTTGCTGATCATACTGACTCTCTCGATATCTGTGGTCACTTAATGTAGGACAGTAGGGTTTAAGTGCAGAGAATTTGACCTGGTTTACAATTAAATATGTAGAAGGTTCACTTTTGGTTTTCTCCATTTCTTTATTGAGTTTATATGCAACTCTCAACAGGACACTGCAGAGTATAAGAAACGAGTCCGACAGCAGGCCAAGCAATACCCCCCTCTCGTGTAAGGTTAAATCCATGTTTTCAGAGATTGTGTACTATGTTTATTGTTATTTGCCACCTCTTATTTGATGTTATAAAGGCGTTTCTAAGAGAGTGTCAGGATTTGGTAAATGTAAGTTACCGTTATGTCTAGACTGGATGTTGAAATGTTTCTTCTCTCAAGATTTGCATTTATGTCTTTGGGCATATGTGTATCACAGTATCAGTTGGCCAATAAAACTCATTGGTCCTCATATCAGTTAAAACTTGCTTTGGATGAGTAATTTTGATTCATGATTGGAGTAGAGCACGTGCTCTCCTTATAATATCTATGCTCATCAATTCTCAAGGTGATTAGGCATAAAATACTATTTTCTCTATGAAACCTCTTGTTTTTAACGTTTTAAACCATTCGACTTTATAGACGTAGTCAAAGGAAGGGCATGGGATAGGTTGTACCCTTGGACATCTAGGGTTCAATTTCACACTTGAAGCTTCTCTAGAGTACGTGATATACTGTTTTGACAATGAGGTCGTGTATCCCGGATTTACTCATTAAGAACGTATACGAGTTTATTGCTTCTGTAGTAAAAATGTTTTTGAATGGCATGAAGTTAGTGGGCATATTAAGAAGGGAGAACATTTAGGTCGGTACCAGAGACCTGCTCCCATACGGTTTGCTATATGAGAGGCCATGAATTGAATCTCTATAAGCAAGATGCCAAGGAGGTGAAATTCATTTTCATAATCCTCCATTGGCTTAGTTTCTACTCTCTCTCTCTCTCTCTTAATTTTCCGTCAAATGTTTTTTTTTCCTAATCTCCCATTGGCTCTCCAAAAACCTTCCGGTCCTTTCACGTTTGTTTTTGGGGGGCCAAATATACCGATGTGGTCAAGTTAATTCTAACCATTAACTTTGATCAAGTTATTCAAATAATATGCTTTTTCTTTTTGTGAAAAAGGGTATATACACTTTTTAGACCTCTTTTGGATACAAGAAGTGTCTCATTTTATCTCATTTTATCTTTATAATTTTTTTAAATTTTTACACAAAATATAATAAATAATTAAATATTTTTAAATTTCAAAACAAAAATAATATTTTAATTATATTTTAAATTTTAAATTTTTATTTTAACTCGTTTAATCTCAATTTACCATCCAAACCGATGGAACATTGGCATTGGCCTAAGCCAAATGCCAGTGCCTAGCCAAAGTTTGCCTAACTAATACTAAAGTAGTCTGCATTTGAGTCGTGAAAATTCTAATACTCCACTTTTGAGCTACAGTAACGCCAAACCATTCTCCAGTTGGTGTTATACTGCCCATCTCCAAAACATTTTGTCTAAAAATATTCTCCAACGATCATCTTCTTCCTTCCCTCATTTTTCAGTTCTCTTTTTTCTTGTCTTTTTTATCTTTCTTTTCTCAAAGACCTCTCACCCGACTCATTTTTCTCTTCCTTCTCTCCGTCGTCGTACCCTCTCCTTTCTCCCTCCCTTCTCTTTATCTCCCTTTCTCTCTTCCCTCGCGGGGCCCCACTAATTCTTTGTCGTCGCCACTCCTTGTTGGATGGTATATTTACTGGGGTTGTGGTGGGGATAAGAATCAATGGCGTGGTGATTTTGGTCGTGCTGAATATATTGTGCATGTTGCATCAAGAAGTAGGGGCGGCGCCGTGACGAGGAGGCCTACTATCTGCCTCCACCTCCTGGACCCAAAAGTAAAAGCTCTCTCTCTCTCTCTCTCTCTCTCTCTCTCTCTCTCTCTCTTTTTTTTTTTTTTTTTTTTTTTTTTTTTTTTTAATTTTTAATTTTTATTTATTTATTTTTATACCTAGAATAATATTTCTTGTTAATTGGCATATTTGAAAATGAGATTTGATTTCATTCTTGGTTTTCTGAGGTCTGACTGAACTCATCAATTCTAAAGTTTTTGTGTGTTTTCTCATTGTGATTTCGTTGGGTAGTCGAAGAAAGGATATTTTTGCCGGGAAGTTTTTAGTTTTGACCAAGTATTGTTGATTTCTTCGATTCGAGTTTATAGGTTTTCACCTCACATTTAAGTTTCTTTTGGTAATTTATTTGGTTTTGTTTATTTTTTATTTTTAGTTTTTGTTGACTCTATGATATTGGATCTGGCCGCATGCCTCGAAAATATTTTTAATGAAAACTAAGAGGATCTAATTTTTGTTTGCTTTCGCGACTGAAAATTAAAATTTTGAAAACTTTTCAAAATTTTTGTACTGTCAGAAGTTTTATAAAAATAAACACACATTTTGATATACTAGTTTTCATCTTAAAAGATCTCAAGTTTCTTCTTAAGTTTTCATCTCTCTAGATCTCACCTTATTTTAATATTGTTCCCTCCAATAATATATTTTAAATAAACAGTATATTGACATGAATACACATTGTAAAAAAGTAAAAATTGTACCAAACGTGCAACAAAATATTTGATTAAAAGAAAAAATATTTACACATAAGGTAAATAAATAAAGGAAGCATAAAAAAATTACAAAATTGGTAAATAAATAAACAAAGAAAGCAGGAAAAAAATTGACCAAATGATTTCTCTTAATAAAAGAAGAAGAAGAAGAAGAAGGAAGTAGCGAAAAAAAAAATTGTACCATTGGTAAATAAATAAACAAAGGAAGCAGAAAAAAAAATAAAATTGACCAAATGGTTAAAAAAAAGAAAGTAGCAAAAAGAAGAAAAAATTGCACTATTGGTAAATAAATAAACAAAGGAAGCAGCAAAAAAAAAAAAAAATTGACCAAATGGTTTAAAAAAAATTGAAGCGGCAAAAAAAAAAAAAATTGCACAATTGGTAAATAAATAAAAAAATAAAGCAGCAAAAAAAAAAAAAAAAAAACCAAATGGTTTCTCTCAATTAAAAAAAAAAAGAAGCAGTGAAAAAAAAATTTGCACCATTGGTAAATAAATAAACAAAGGAAACAACGAAAAAAAAAATTGACTAAGTGGTTTCTCTTGGTAAAAAAGAAAGAAAGGAAAGTAGCAAAGAAACAAATTGCACATTTGGTAAATAAAAAAATAAAGGAAGCAGCAAAAAAAAAAAATAAAAAAAAATTGACCAAATGGTTTCTCTCAACAAAAAATAAAAATAAAAAAAGGAAGTAGCAAAAAAAAAAAAATTGCACCATTGGTAAATAAAAAAACAAAGGAAACAGAAAAAAAAAGACCAAATAATTAAAAAAAAAAGAAGCAGGAAAAAAATAAAATTACACTATTGGTAAATAAATAAATAAATAAAATACTATAAAAAGTACTACAATTACTTGTAGGTCCTATCATATTATTAATTATAACAAAGTCAAACTAATCACATCTTATTTCTGAAAATAAATATATATTTTATCTCATCTCATCTCATCTCAATATATTTTAAAATGTTTTATTTTATTTTATCTGATCTCTGAAAACAAACGAGGAGACTTTTCTCATTCCCAGGTAGTTATAGGTTGACGTGCATGAGTGACACTTATTAATGTTTGGATAAAGATCTGGTTAATGTGTGTTTGTTATCTAGTTGGACATTTTTCAGCAATGACATTCCAAGCTGTTTTATTATCTTTCTCATCCAAAAGATGGCTTCTAATCAATCGCGTAGCAAAATTATTTAATTTTTCTTTATTGCTTTCCATGACAATAGCTGACTATTTCAAGCAATACTAATGCCTTTCTCCTAGTCCTACTCTTGTTTTCTATTACCATTTCTCAGTTGTGGAGCTTTGGAAATGGAAATGGCAAAAGATCTTCAATAATGCTTCACTTCATTCATATTATAGGCTGAAAAGAATAATCATTTTAAGTAGTTTTAAGTACAAATTAAGTTATTACTTAATATATGGAGTGTATTTGCAAAATTTAAAAAAAAAATTTTGAAAAAATTATTATTAAAATATATAATATTATATTATTATTTAAACTTTTAAATGTATACTCCATCGTTGATTAATATCTTTAATGATTTTAATTTTAATAAAAATTTTAATTTTTAGCCAAATTTTAGACTTGACAATGGCTATACCAATAATCTTAGGCTCTGTTTGGATTTGAAAAGTATTTCATTTTATCTCATCTTATCATTACAATTTTATTAAATTCTCATATAAAATATAATAAATAATTCATTTTTTTAAATTTTAAAACAATAATAATATTAAAAAATAATATTTTAATAATATTTTATTCAATTTTTATCTAAAATCATCTCATATCAAATCCAAACCAGTCCTAATAATATATATTTTGTGGTTCAAATAACCAAAAACTGTCTTATTGCATATTCAAATGATCACTTTCTGTCCAATGGCGCCCTCATTCAAATGGCCTTTTTATATTGCGAAAATTAAGGCCTCAATTGGTTATATGATGAGATGAGATAAAAATTTAAAGTTAAATAAAATAATATTAGAATATAATTTTTTAATATAAATTTTATTTTAAGATTTAAAAAAGTTGAATTATATATTATATTTTGTGTGGGAGTTTAAAAAAATTATAATAATTATATGAGATGAAATGATTTAGTTTTACGTAACTAAACATTTTAAGAAATATGACACTATCCTGACCATCGAATACAAATAGTGAAAGCATTTGTTGATTGATGGTTTAGGTACACTAAATACTAGTTTTGGTCTTTGAGTTTGTTAAGTATTCTGTAAAATACCTAACAACTTTTGGGTAAAAAGAATATTTAACCATTCCGAAAATTTATACCTTTATCCTTCAAAACACCATTAATTCTGCAACGTCCTCAAAATTATCAATCTTGTCATTTAATTCCCAATTAAAACATGTATTTTAATTTAATCAATCTTTTAATTTTTAATTGTTAAGATTATATCAGATTAGGGTTTGATTGGATATCGAATATGATTTTTTTTTTTTCGATATACAAGTAAACCATTAATGTGGAAGCCTGCCACGTTGGCTTATTTAAAAGTTTATTAGAATATAATGGACATTACAATAAATAATACGTTGCAGAACAGATTCCTTTATAATTTGCATAAGAGAATATGATTAGAGTCATAACCCTGATCTGATATAGACCATAGGTTTCTAAAATTATGATATGGGCCATGAGCCCAACGAACCCTGTGGGCTCACTCTCTTGTCCGAAAATTTTCCTTGATTTATTAAGATTACGTCAGGTGATATGGCCGAGCTAAGATTGGGTTCATTCAAAAAAAAAAAAAATTTAGCTAGGGTTTGGTGGCACTCACTCTTCCACTGGGTGTGTGTGTCTTTGTCCGTGTATAAAAGCTAGTCCATTTCTAACACAATTGGGTGCGGTGCCGCCATTGCTGCCCTGCCCTCTCCTTTTACTTTCTTACGCCATTTTTGTCGTCTCTGTCACACCGTGCGTCGTCGTGTCTCTGCGACACTTTATCCTCCTTATTCGCTAGGGAAAAAAAGCACACAAATTGCGATAATTTAACGAAAATTATAGAGAAAAAAAGAGAAGAGGGCAGAGATTTTTGGGAGAATTTACAGAATGGCTCAGGTACAAGTTCAGGCGCAGCCTCCGGTTTCAAACGCCGTGGTCAGCAACGGAGTGGGCCAGTTCGTGTCGACGTCATTGTACGTCGGAGATCTTGACCAGAACGTGACCGACACGCACCTCTTCGACGTGTTTAGTCAAGTTGGTCTGGTGGTTTCGGTCCGGGTCTGTAGGGACTTGAGCTCCCGACGCTCTCTCGGCTATGGTTACGTCAATTACAGCAACCCTCAAGAAGGTTGGTCCTTTTTTCTTTAATTTAACTGATTGGAATTTGTTATGATCTCCTAGGATCTATTTAAGTTTCTGACGTTAGATGAGAATTTTTCCTGAATAGGAATCTGTTTAAGTTTCTGACATTAGATGATAATGTTTCCTGAAATGAAATTTGATGTTTTAATTGTACAATCTATGGAGTTCGGTTATGAGATGTATTGAATGGCTCCAATCTGCTTCAGAACTCAGGCGCCGTAAGTTAAACGTTTCATGTTTGCCTCGATTGAAAACAATGTAATCTGCATTGCCTCTCTCAGTCCAGTTCCGAACATGTAGATGTCGAACGTGAATAGAAGCTCATCTCACGCCAACCCTACTCACTTCAACTAAGCAGTCATCCAAACTAGAGTGAAATTGCTCGATGAACTTTTTTTTTATCAACTAATCAGGGTTGGCTTTACGATTAGACATGTACCGATTATTTTTCTTTTTCTTTTTGTAAATTTTTGTTGTTGTTCACAGCGGCACGTGCATTGGATGCTTTGAATTTTACTCCTCTCAATGGCAAGCCAATCAGAATTATGTATTCTTATCGTGACCCTAGCATTCGTAAAAGTGGGGCAGGGAATATATTTATTAAGGTACTTTGATTTTATGATTTTGGTCGTTATGTACTTGGAAAACTGCTAATTTTGATGGATATATTCGTTATCTCACTTATCAAAATAAAAGAAAAATTAATGGATATATTTATTATCTCCATATGATTTGGTCTGATGTCTAAAATATCAAAAATTGAGTCTGATGTCTGGATTTTATATTTTTTAATGAAGAATTTGGACAAGGCCATTGATAACAAAGCACTACAAGAGACATTTTCAACATTTGGGAATATCTTATCTTGCAAGATAGAAACTGATCAGTCGGGTCAGTCAAAAGGATATGGTTATGTGCAATTTGATAATGAAGATTCTGCTAAAAATGCCATTGAAAAGCTGAATGGCATGCTATTGAATGACAAACAAGTTTTTGTTGGACCCTTTCTGCGCAAGCAGGAAAGAGATTCTACTTCAGATAGGAACAAATTCAACAATGTCTATGTGAAAAACTTTTCCGAATCCACTACTGAGGAAGAGCTGAAGGAAATCTTTGGTGATTTTGGAACTATTACCAGCGTTGTAGTTATGAGAGATGGAGATGGAAAATCCAAGTGTTTTGGATTTGTCAACTTTGAAAACTCTGATGACGCAGCTCGATCTGTTGAGGCCCTTAATGGGAAGAAGTTTGAAGATAAGGAGTGGTATGTTGGGAAAGCCCAGAAAAAATCTGAAAGAGAGGTTGAATTGAAAGGGGGAATCGAGCAAAATTTGAAGGAGAAGGTTGACAAATATGAAGGACTGAATTTATATGTTAAAAACCTAGATGATAGCATCACTGATGATAAGCTAAGGGAATTGTTCTCAGAATTTGGTACGATTACTTCATGCAAGGTTTGTATTGTCTCTTGATAATGAATTCAACATGTTCAATGTGGTTGGCGTTCTTCTTTGGTATTTGTAGCTGATCTCTGCCCCTTGCTTTTTGTTTAATAGGTCATGTGTGACCCTAATGGTATAAGTAGAGGATCAGGATTTGTAGCTTTCTCAAATGCTGAAGAATCATCTCGAGCTGTGAGTTGATTTTTCCGATAATCCCGCATATTCACTATTAACATTTTCTTTTGCTTTTGTTTCCTTGTTTCCAGTTTTTTTTTTTTGTATTTTTTTTTTAATGATATATTTTGTTCTCCTCTTTATTTGGTTGCAGCTCTCAGAGATGAATGGTAAAATGGTTTCCAGCAAACCACTGTATGTGGCACTTGCTCAACGTAGAGAAGATAGAAGAGCAAAGTTGCAGGTAGTTAATTTTATTCTCAATTTTTATTGTTGTTATTGATTGTTTAGTAACTCACATCCCATGTAGAATATTAGTCAAGCCTCAGGAAGCTATAGTAGTAAAAAGTCATTGGGAGATATTTGATAAACTTAAATAATGTTAATGGCACTAGCTTGTAGAGTTCTTACAGAAATGTTGTGCCCTTTTTTAGATAGGTAGAGTGGAAGGGGTGTGACAGATTTGTATTTATTTTTTGGGGAGGAAAATAACTTCAATCACAACCCAACGAAGCCAGGTCCTTTGCACTCTCTAATGAAGAGATGACATGTCAGCTTTTTTTATGGGAGAATTACAAAACACTTCCACACCGTATGATTTATATTTAAAATAAAAATCAAAAGAAATAAAAGAAAATTTTAGAACCACCCCTCCGGTGGCCAGACAACCCCTTTAGATGGTATAGATTTTTCTTTTCAAATTTGTTGATTTTTTAAATCTTGTATGTCTCATTTTTGTTAGAAAAAAATAAAAGAATCTTTTATTAGAGTGTAAATCTAGACTTTACAAATCCTGACCATAGATACTCTCTATCGCTAGACTAGCCCCTTTTGCTATATGGTTTTTGAATCGCAAATGATCACTGTTCATGTTACTTGTCTTTCATGTAGCCATAAGGTACTTTTAAGTTTTAATATCAAAAGTATGTTATTTTCCTCTTTTCAGGCACAGTTTTCACAAATTCGTCCTGCTGGAATGGCAATTCCGGTGGCCCCTCGAATGCCCTTGTATCCCCCGGGGGCTCCAGGTCTTGGACAGCAACTATTCTATGGTCAAGGCCCTCCTGCTATCATCCCTCCACAAGTAATTGTTTTTTTCCCTCAGCTAATTGCCCCCTTCATATGTTCCAATCTGGTTCTATGTTTATACTGGAAATCCATCAGACCTATTTGCTCTTCAAAGTATTGTCTGCTTGCTTGTTACTAGTTGATTATGTTATCACTCTGTTCTGTGTCAGTTTAAATATATTCATTTTTTTTATAGGTCAGTTTAAATATATTCATTAAACAGTACGTATAAAAAAATATATATATTCATTAAACAGCTCTGCAAGTTTTGACTCTTTCCATTTCAAATCAGAAGTCATTTAGTTACCATAATGTATTACTATTGCATTGGAAAGCCAGAATTTAAGATTGGCTTGTTTGCATACATAAAACGAATGTTAGGTTTCTTTTTCTGTTGCCTCCTTCATCTGTTGCAGTGGTACTGCCATGTTAATCCTCAGTACTTTTTATATACGTATATGTATGTATAATGGTGTAAATAAGCCTTTTGCATAATGGTGTAAATAAGCCTTAACCTTCTTATATTGAGAGTATTGTTACTTATTAAAAAAATATGGAGACAATTGTTCCTTGACCATGCTTTCCCTCTCTCCCTACATCTTTACATTGTTCTATGAGTTTGAGACACGTCCTGGTCACATTGTCATTATACATCTAAGGGCTTGTTTGGAAGATGGGATGGTTCATCTCATCCCATTCCATTTCATCTCATCTCATCTTATCTCATCTCCTTCCCAAACATCATTTAAAGGCAAACACTTTTCAATTTCAAATATTTAACTTTTTCATATAATCATTATCTAATTATTACAACTTTCTCAAGCTTCCAAATAAAACATAAAAAACAATTCAACCTTTTCAAATCCTAAAACAAAAATAATTTTAAAGAGTTATATTCTAAAAATATTTTAACTTTATAATATTTTTATTCAACTTTTTTTCTCCTTTCCCAAAATCCCATAAACATCATAATTCAAACATTTTCACTACTATTCACAAACCATTTCACTGCTATTTACAAATTTCTTATCTCATCTCATTCTCCAAGCATCCCATAAATCTCAGCAACTGATCTTCTTACTGTAAATATGTCAGCCTGGATTTGGGTATCAGCAGCAATTGGTTCCTGGGATGAGGCCAAACTTTTTTGTCCCAATGGTCCAACCAGGTCAGCAGAGCCAGCGTCCTGGTGGCAGACGGTCTGGAGCAGGGACAAGTCAACCAAATCAGCAAGCACTCCCACTAATGCAGCCACAGGTGGGGTAGCAATCTGTCATTTAGTTGTTCTAGTTTCTAATTTATTTCGAAAGAATCTATATTGAAACTATGTAGTGAGAACATTATTTTTATTTTTTATTGATGCTTGGTAACAGATGCTTCCTAGGGGACGTGCCTATCGTTACCCTCCTGGTCGTAACATGCCTGATGCTTCCTTTGCTGGTGTTTCTGGGGGCATGCTCTCTACTCCATATGACATGGGTGGAATGCCATTTACCTATGGCAACTGGGGCTTTGGCCACTGCACTTGCTAATGCAACACCCGAGAAGCAGAGGACTGTAAGTTTGCCTTTCCGAGTTCAATGCATCTGTAGAAATGCATATTTGGTCGGTACCATACATGTTACTTGATTAATTTTTCTTATTATTTAGATATTATGTTTGAAACCTGATTTTGAAACATTATTATTGTAAAAGTCACCATCATTCAAGCCATAATCTATTTATTATTTATTTTGCTGCATAGTTGCTGGGTGAAAATTTATACCCACTGGTGGACCAGTTGGAACATGAAAACGCTGCAAAGGTGACTGGCATGCTACTGGAGATGGACCAGACTGAGGTTTTGCATTTACTGGAATCACCGGAGGCCTTGAAAGTGAAGGTTGCTGAGGCCATGGAGGTGTTGAGGAATGTAAATCAGCAGCAGCAATTAAATACTCCAAATGATCGGATGGCCTCACTGTCGCTAAGTGACACCCTTGTTTCTTGAGTTTTGTAGGTGGGGTAGCCTGGCCAGGCTTTATTAGCACTATATTTAATATAAGTTATTTGTCTGCAGAGTTTCTTAAGAATAGAACCTGAATTTAATCGGCATTGAACTGTACATGTATGGTGGCTTAGAGTGGCATTGAACCGTGCATGTATGTTTCTTGAGTTTTGGGATCGTTTTGGATGCCTTTGATCAATACCTTCAAACTGTTGTCTGCTTTATGAAAGATGCTATTATTTTGGGCCCAAAAGCAATGAATGCGCCACCATCATTATGAATGATACTATCAAAACCAACTGCAGACCGATGCTCAGAACATCGCTCAGCCGATCAAGATTGATTGAAGAAAATAGTCACTGTTGTGTCTAGGACGTGATTAACATGTCTTTCCCTTGTTAATAATGACCATGTGTTTTCACAGTGCATTCGAGCAGGGTTGTTCGAATTGTTTTCCTCGGCATCTGACTAAGATTCTTTGATGGTGACGATGAATCTGTGCTTCTCTTGAGAGTTGCAACGAGGGTATGCCCCTACTAGGAGGTGGTGTACTGGTCATTTCACTTGTGTAGTGGTTGGATCAATTATCATTTGAAAATAAAAATTGCACTATCAAAAACACTATAGATTAGTCAGTTAGCTTACAAATGATTCCAAAATTAATTAAATACATCGATCCTAATACATCAAAACATCCACCTAGTTGAACCTAAAAAGCCTTGTACGAAAGTAATGTTTTGGATTCTCTAAACAAACCTCGGATTTTATATATGGTACTACTTAATTCAGTCAAGGTTGGTTATTACTTGGTTAAGAAGAAGATGGCTGCAAATTAAGCAATTCATGACGCCATTAAAAGACAGAAAAGTCACGCCAAAAGTAAAGGATCATATTCGAAAAAGAACTGTTACAAATACAAAAAATTATACAAAATAAATTTACAAAATGATATAATTTCATAAAATCCAAAGTCGCCCTAATTCTATTTATAATAGACATATGGCCGGCGCAAAGAATGAAATGCATGAGACAACAATTCCGTCACTACAACATCAAGAAGAGCGCTATTTACGAGGCATGTATTCAGAGTGACGACAAAAATAAATAAATAAACGCAAATGAAAGTAGCAAAACACAAACACATGATCATTAAGTACCAGCGGAATTGGTAAAGCTAATTCCACCTTTAATATATAAGAGCAAGGCAAAGATTATTGGGAGAATTTACGGAATATATGGCTCAGGTACATGATGATCAAGAAGATCAGGCGGTGCAACCTCCAGTTTCAAACGGCGTGGTCAGCAAGGGAGTGGACCGGCCGTACCAGCGGACGTTTTTGTACGTCGAAAATCTTGACCAGAACGTATTCGACGCGCACCTCTACGACTTGTTTATGCATGTGGGTATGCTGGATTCGGTCTGGGTCGAGGTCCGGAGGTCTCTCGGCTACGGGTACGTCAAATACAACGACAACCAAGACGGTAGGTAATTGGTCCTTTTTTTTTCGGTACTTTTAGTTTTAAACTGATTGGAATTTGTTATGATCAGCTAGCACGTACGCAGGAATACATCTATCCAAGTTTCTGAAACTAGTGGAGAATTTTTCCTCAGTTAACTTTGATCGATGTTTTAATTTTGCAATCTACGTACGGAGTTCGATCGGTTATGAGATCATGTATTGAATGTCTCCAATCTGCATGCTTCAGAACTCGACCGCCATAAGTAAAACGTTTCATATTTGCTTGGAATTTTCATAGATTGCAATCTGCATGTTAATTGCCTAGACGTACGTGTTAGTCCAATTCCGGACATGTGGATGTCGGACGTGAAAAGATCATGCTCATCTCTACACAACAGTGGTAGTACTACTTAATTCAATCAAGTAGTCATCCGAACTGAAGTCATGAAATTGCTACAAGAGTCATCCAAGCTGTGCCGATTATATAATTTTTTGTTTTTGAAAACTTTTGTTGTTGGTTACAGCGTTACGGGCATTTGCTACTTTGAATGATACTCCTCTTCTTGGCAAGCGGATCAGAATTATGTATTATCATGGTGTTGGGAGCTGTTCTGACACAGAGACAATTCTAAATAAAGGAGGGACAAAATTTAACGTGGTTCGGCAATTGCCTACGTCCACAGCTGCTGTAATTTCACTATAAAAATAATTTTTACAAAAAACTCTCTTGTAAACTCTCTGCTCACCCACTCTATTTTCTTCTTATTTTTCTCCCACACTCTACTCCATTCTGCACATTTAAGCTCTCCTATTTATAGGAGAGCAGAGTATTTACGGTGCAGCAATCTGCTGCAGAAACTAAGGGATGGGTGCCTAATAAAACAAAGGAGCAAACGGTGCATGGCTCACCGTTCACCATTTTGTCTCCATCTACAACAAGCTCCCACTTGGAGACAAATGAGTCTACATATCTTCATAGCAATTATCACAGCAACTTCAAGTCATGCCTTTAAGTACGAAGTCCAACTGAAGTTATACACAGCTTCAGTTTGTCAGCAGTAACTACTTTTGTGAACATGTCTGCTGGGTTCTCTGTTCCTCGAATCTTCTCAAGTATCAGCTGTCCACTATCGAGAAGAGATCGGATAAAATGGTATCGCAACTGTATGTGTTTTGTTCTGGAATGAAAGGCTGGATTCTTTGCAAGAAAAATAGCACTCTGACTATCACTGTGCAGAATGCCTTTTTCATTCTTCTTTCCCAATTCCTCCAAGAATGACTGCAACCAAACCATTTCCTTCCCTACTTCAGTTATAGCAACGTATTCTGCTTCTGTAGTTGAGAGAGCAACAATCTTCTGTAACTTAGAAGCCCACGATACAGCTGTACCACCCAGCGTATACACAAATCCAGTAGTACTTTTTCTGCTGTCAACGTCACCTGCTAAATCAGCATCTACATATCCCTGTAGTTTTAAACCTGCTTTTGTAAAGCATAGTGACGTATCTGAAGAGCCTTGTAGATATCTTAAAATCCACTTGACTGTTTCCCAATGCTGCTTTCCTGGATTACTCATGTACCTGCTCACAGCTCCCACTGCTTGTGCAATATCTGGCCTTGTATAGACCATGGCGTATATAAGACTACAAATAGCAGATGCATAGGGTATTCTGTTCATGCATTCTTGCTCTTCCTCCGTCTTTGGCGACTGATCCTTAGTTAGTCGAAAGTGACTAGCTAAGGGTGTGCTCACTGGTTTCGGCTTGTCCATGTTAAACCTTCTGAGCACCTTTTTTACATACTCCTCCTGCGAGAGCTTAAGAGAATCATTAGTCCTGTCTCTAATAATTCTCATACCAAGGATTTATTTTGCAGCACCCAAATCCTTCATCTCAAACCGCTTTGACAACTGCTTCTTCAGTTCATTGATTTCCTCGATGCTTGACCCTGCAACGAGCATATCATCCACATACAACAGTAGGATAATATAAGAGTTGTCAAAGTTCTTCATATAGCAACAATGGTCAGCCTGCAGTCTTGTAAATCCATTACTGCACATGAAGTTGTCAAACTTCCGGTACCATTGTCGTGGAGCTTGTTTTAGGCCATACAAGCTCTTCTTCAGTTTGTAAACTAGATTCTCTTTTCCCTTCACTGAGAATCCTTGTGGCTGGTGCATATAGATGTCTTCCTCCAAATCACCATGAAGGAATGCAGTCTTCACATCTAACTACTCAAGATGTAGATTCTCTGCAGCCACAATTGCCAACACTAGCCTGATCGTTGTCAATTTTACAACTGGAGAGAAAATGTCTGTGTAGTCGACACCTTCCTTTTGTTGAAACCCCTTCACGACCATTCTGGCTTTGTAGCGCTTGCTACCATTGTGCTCTTCCTTAATTCTGTACACCCATTTATTGTGCAAAGGCTTCTTGCCTTTTGGAAGCTTAGTTAGCTCCCATGTCTGATTTGATATCAGTGACTCCATCTCATCTTGCATGGCTTTTTCCCACTTGATTGAATCTTCTATTCGTAGAGCTTCATCATAACTTTCCGGTTCACCACTATCTGTTAGCAAGATGTAGTATAGAGATGGTGAGAACCGCTGTGGTGGCCTAATTGTTCTTGAAGATCTTCGAATAACAGTGAGTGGTGTACGTTGTTCGATCTGTGTATCATCATTTTCTTGATCCTCGTTCTGATCAGTGTTGACTCGAGTAACATCAAAGTCAACAACCTCAGGTTTCTTTGGCTGTTCCTCAGATTCAGCTTGTGACTTAGTTTTGTACATAATCTGCTCATTAAATATCACATTTCTACTTCTGATGATTTTGCGATTTTTATCATCCCAAAATCGATAGCCAAATTCTTCATCACCATAACCGCTGAAAAAATATTTTCTAGATTTGGCTTCTAACTTGTTACAATCAGTAGAATCTATGTAAACATATGATAAACAACCAAAAACTTTCAAATGGAAAAGATTTACCTTCTTTCTGCTCCAGACTTCCTCTAGTAGATCGAACTTTAAGGGAACTGAAGGTCCCCGATTAATCAAATAGGCTGCAGTATTAACTGCATCAGCCCAAAAACATTCAGGCAATCCTGAATTCAGCCTCATGCTTCTGACACGTTCGTTGAGAGTTCTGTTCATGCGTTCAGCTATGCCATTCTGCTGCGGTGTCCCGGGAATAGTCTTCTGAAATCTAATCCCATTTGCAGCACAGAATTCTTTGAACCCCCCGTCGATGTACTCTCCTCCATTGTCTGACCTCAGACATTTTAACTTCAAATCTGTTTCATTTTCAACCATGGCTCTCCACTTCTTGAAAGTATCAAATGTGTCATATTTATTTTTCAAAAAATAAACCCATACTTTCCTGCTTGAGTCATCAATAAATGAAACATAGTACCGCGATCCTCCAAGAGAAGCGACTGGGGATGGCCCCCACAAATATGTGTGCATCAACTCCAACTTTGTAGATTTTGGAGTTCTACCATTTTTCAAGAAACTAACTTTTTTCTGTTTTCCAAAAATGCAACCTTCACACATGTCGAAATCAGTTGATTCCAACTTTGGTAACTTCCCCTTGGATAATAGTACTTTCATTCATTTCTCACTCATGTGACCAAACCTTTGATGCCATAGGTTGGCATTTGCATCAGCAATTGCAACAGTATCTCTAATGCTTGAAGTCATGTATAGAGTACCTGTTTTTGTGCCTCGAGCTACTACCATAGCTCCTCTTGTTATCTTCCACGTGCCACCGGTAAATAGTACCGAATGCCCATCAGCATCAAGTTGTCCTACAGAAATCAAGTTCCTCATGAGTTTGGAAACATGTCGCACCTTCTGTAGCAACCATGCACTTCCATTGGGCAGATTGATTGGTACATCTCTCATGCCTTCGATTTCCAACGCTTTACCATCTGCTAAGTACACCTTCTCGAAATCACCAGTGACATAATTCTGCATGATTTCTCGGTGTGCTGTAGTGTGGAACGAGACTCCTGAATCTAACACCCAAGATTCAATTTGGTTGTCGACTGAAAGGAGTAAGGCATCTCAGAGATCTTTTGTTGTGGCATTAGCAGAGTCATGCTCATTCTTCTTCTTTGCCTCATTGCAATTATTTTTGAAGTGGCCAATCTTGCCACAATTCCAGCACTGTACTTGTTTTCCGGACCTAGATTTACTTCTGCCTCTTCGGGACTTTGACCTGCTCCGATTTGAACTTCTACTAGTTCCTCTACCTCTCGTCTCGAGGTTTAAGGCAGAATTGGAAATTGATGCTTCTCCTGTATCTCTTCTGCGAACTTCCTCGCTAAGAATATGGTCCCGGATATCTTGATACTTCATCTTTGTTTTACCATAAGAATTGCTAACAGCTGTTCTCATGGCCTCCCAGCTTTTTGGCAACTGAGCTAGAGCAATCAGTGCACGTACTTCATCATCAAATTCAATCCCCACTGAAGCTAATTGATTGATGATGGTGTTGAACTCATTCAGATGCTGAATAACTGGAGTTCCTTCTGCCATTCTCAAGTAGAATAGCTTGTACATCAAATGCACTTTGTTATTGGCTGATGGCTGCTCGTACATGTCTGATAGAGCTTTCATCAAATCTGCCGTGGTCTTTTCCTTTCCCACATTGTGTGCAACTGATCTTGACAGTGTTAGTCGAATGACTCCCAACACTTGTCTATCAAGGAAACTCCAATCTTCATTGCTCATGTCATCTGGCTTTCTTCCTAGGAGTGGAAGATGTAGTTTCTTCCCATAGAGATAATCCTCTATCTGCATTCTCCAGTAGGCAAAGTCTGTACCGTCAAATTTCTCGATACCAACACCTTTAGCTTCTTCTCCAGCCATAACTTTACAAATGAGTTCAAATTTAAACAAACAAATATCACCGTTGCGTCCGAAACACTCGAATTAGCTGGAAACGAGTCCAGAATGATCCAAATAGTTTGTTAGCACTATTTGATCATCGCGATGGAACTCCAACTGGCGTGATCTAGCCCAAAATGATCTGCAACACGTGGATGGTTCAGATCCAATGTACTGATGCCGAATCTCAAAATTTCGACCGTATGGATGAGTCCGGAATGATCCAAATAGTTGGAAAGCACTATTTGATCGTCGAAATCGGACTCCGAATGGCTTAGATCTAGCCGAAAACAGATCTGAAAAATGGACGGTCCTAATTTGTCTGGCGCGTGGGATACACGCGCTGCACAGTGCGCGTGGGCAAACGCGTGGGCGCATGTAATACATGCGCTATAGTACTGTGTGCGCGTGGGGAGAGCGAGGCGTGTGTGACACACGCACTGAACCTCTCTAGGGCGCGTGGGGGCTCGTGGGCGCGTGTCCTTCACGTGTCTTCAACCTCTAGAGCGCGTGTAGGCGCGTGCGCGGGTGTGGTGCACGCGTCTTCAACATCCGGAGCGCGTGGGGGAGCGTGGATTGCAGCAAATGCACGCGCCGATCTTCTAGGGGCGCGTGTAGGCTCGTTCGACCTCCGTTTTCGATTCCGTTTGTGGCAACGGATTCGTCTCGACGCGAGGAACACTGTGGAGTTGTCAAAAATTAATTTTGAACAACTTGAATTTTTGGACAGCTCGAACCAGTGCTCTGATATCAGTTGTTGGGAGCTGTTCTGACATAGAGACGATTCTAAATAAAGGAGGGATGAAATTTAACGTGGTTCGGCAATTGCCTACGTCCACAGCTGCTGTAATTTCACTATGAAAATAATTTTTACAAAAAACTCTCTTGTAAACTCTCTACTCACCCACTCTGTTTTCTTCTTATTTTTCTCCCACACTCTATTCCATTCTGCACATTTAAGTTCTCCTATTTATAGGAGAGCAGAGCATTTATGGTGCAGCAATCTGCTGCAGAAACTAAGGGGTGGGTGCCTAATAAAACAAAGGAGCAAACGGTGCATGGCTTACCGTTCACCATTTTGTCTCCATCTGCAACACATGGCCTTGAAAGATGGGCAGTGAATATCTTTGTTAAGGTACTCTGATTTTATAATTTAATTAATTTGGTCGTTATGTTGCAGTACTTAGCACCCTGCTAATTTTAATAGGTATATTCATTATCTCTAATATGACTTATCAATCTGATCATGTCTGTATTCTATATATATATATTATGAAGAATTCGGATGAGGCCATTTACAACACAGCACTGCATGACACATTTTCAACATTTGGGAATATCTTATCTTGCAAGATAGAAACTGATCTGTGGGGTCAGTTAAAAGGATCATATGGTTACTTACAATTTGATAATTGATACTGAAGATTCTGCTAAAAATGCTATTGAAAAGCTGAATGGCATGCTATTGAAGGACAAACAAGTTTTTGTTAGACCCTTTCTACGTAAGTACGAAAGAGATTCTGCTTCAGATAGGAACAGATTTAACAATGTCTATGTGAAAAATCTTTCTGAATCGACAACTGAGGAAGAGCTGAAGGAAGTCTTTGGTGATTTTGGAACTATTACCAGCGTTGTAGTTATGAGAGATGAAGATGGAAAATCCAAGTGTTTTGAATTTGTCAACTTGGAAGACTCTGAGGATGCAGCTCGATCTGTTGAGGCCCTTAATGGGAAGAAGTTTGAAGCTAAGGAGTGGTATGTTGGGAATGCCCAGAAAAAGTCTGAAAGAGGGACTTATTTGAAAGGGGGAATCGAGCAAAAGTACTTGCAGGAGAAGGTTGACAACGTAGATGTTAACAAAGGACTCAATTTATTTGTTAAAAACCTAGATGATAGCATCAGTACTGATGATAAGCTAAGCGAATTGTTCTCAGAATTCGGTACGATTACTTCATGCAAGGTTTGTATTAATTGTGCATCGATCCCTAGTCTTGGTAATGAATTCAACATCATGCACATGCAAATAATGTGGTTGGAGCAGTTCTTTTGTATCTGTAGCTGATCTCTGTCTCTTGCTTTTTGTTTAATATAGATCTTGTGTGACTATAATGGTATAATTAGACGATCGAGATTTGTTGCTTTCTCGACTGCTGAAGAATCGTCTCGAGCTGTGAGTTGATATTCTCGACAAATATCATTCATTTTCACTATAATCATTTTCCTTTTGCTCTTGTTTCCAACTTGTGTGTACTTTCTTTTTCTTTTTGTATTTTTGGTTAATTAATGATTATGTTTTTTTTGCTCTTGTTTCCGGTCTTTTTTTTTTTTTTGGTAGCAGCTCTTGGAAATGAATGGCAAAACGGTTGTCAGCAAAGCACTGTATGTGGCACTTACACAACATAGAGAAGATGGAAGTGCAAAGTTGCAGGTAGTTATTTTAGTTTTTAATTGTTATTGTTGTTTTTTCATTAATGTTTAGTAACTCACATTCCATTGAACCCAGTACATGACCTACTCATCAGCCCCTTTGAGGGTGGAAGGACTAGCTACCATTAGAACAAAGGGCGACAAGGAATATTAATCAAAAGCCCCAAGAGCATGATATATATAATACAAGAAAAATGAGCATTTGTGACAATTATTTGTCATGAGAATGATTATTTGTTATGAAAACTAATTCATTTTGACAAAAAATAATTATTTTCGCAAGAAATGACTAGTTACAAATTATAGCCATATATATATATTGATAAATGATGTTAATGTGTGCATGGCACTAGCTTGTAGTGCTATAAAGGTAAAGTACTGGAAGGTGTAAGTGAAAGAAAAGGAAAATGATGGAAGAGGAATTTCTACTTTATTCACCATGAATCGAATGAATGAAAATGTACAAAGAACCAAAAAATATATACACAGCAGTGATTGCTACCTCCATAACAGAATCTGCCACCCCAATACTAACAAGAAAATAACAGAACCAATTACAATTGTACAACACAGCAAGTGAGATAAAATAGAAAAGAAAAGAAGATTCCAAGTTAATCTGGTCTATCCTTATGCGTCTGATTCAGAGTGAGTGAACGACATGTAGGAGGAGAGGCTTCTTCTGGATGAACACGACAAGTAGTTGGAGGAAGATGACATGTAGCCTTTGTCTCATCAGAATGACTTGTAGCATTGTCAGCAACAGAAACAGGATGCTGCAATACCCCCCACAAGATGAAGAATAGAAGTTTACTATTCCCATCTTGAGCAAGGGAGATTGAAGAATTGTGGAAGGTAAAGCCTTGGTGAGAAGATCAACAAGTTGTAAATGGCTAGAAACATGAGAGGTGGAAATGAAACCATCCACGATCTTATCTCAAATTAGATGACAATCTAACTTGATATGTTTTGTATGCTCATGAAAAATTAGATTTGCAGTGATGTGAATGGCTGCTTGATTATCACAGAAAAGATGAGCAACTTGAGGATGGGGAACTTGAAGATCTACAAGTAAAAACTTGAGCCAAGTGATTTTAGCACATGTTGCTACCATGGACCTGTACTTGGCTTCTGCTGAAGACCTTGAAACTACTGTTTGCTTTTTATATTTCCATGAAATAAGTGAATTTCCAAGTAGAATGCAGTAGCCTGTTACTGACTGATGGGTGTCAGGGCAATAAGCCCAGTCAGAGTCACAGTATGCAACTAATTGCGAGCAGCAAGAAAAAGTCCTTGACCAGGAGCTGCATTAAGGTACCTCAAAACCTTGTGAGCAGCAGCCATATGTGCAGTAGTTGGCTTGGACATAAACTAGCTGAGTGTGTGAACTGCAAAATTGAGTTTGGGATGAGTTATGGTCAAGTATGGAAGCCTTCCAACTAGTCTTTGATAAGTAGAGGGGTCCTGCAATTCAAGGCCAGAATCTTTGCTAAGCTTTAAATTTTGGTCCATTAGAACCTTGACTGGTTTAAATCCCAAAGTGCCAGAATCTGCAAGGATCTCTAATGCATACTTGTGTTGAGAAATATGGATCCCTTTAGAAGTTCTAGTCACCTCAATGCCAAGGAAAAACTGAAGAGGACCAAAATATTTGATCTTGAAATTAGCATTGAGAAAATCCTTGAGTGTAGCTATAGAGTCAAGAGAATTAGTGGTCATCAAAATATCATCAACATATACTAAGAGAGCTGTAAAAGAATTGTCAATGGCCTTAGTAAATAAGCTGTAATTTGCATTGGATTGGGAAAAGCCAAAATCTAACAAACAAGCAGTGAGTTTGGCATACCACTGTCGTAAGGCTTGTTTTAAGCCATAAATACTCTTCTGAAGTTTGTAAACTTGGCCAGGATTACCAGGGTATACCCTGGTGGTTTGGTCATAAAAATTTCTTCCTTTAAGTCATCATGAAGGAAGGCATTATTTACATTGAATTGATGTAAATGCCATCCATGAATGGTAGCTATAGACAAAAGACAACGAATAGTCACCATCTTAGCCACGGGTGAGAATGTCTCAGTGTAGTTAATCCCCTCTTGTTGGGTGTAATCCTTACCCACCAATTGTGCCTTCAACCCTTCTATACTACCATCGGAGTTACGCTTTATTTTATACACATACTTGCAAGCTATAGGTTCTTTACCAAGGGGAAGATCTGAAAGTACCCAAGTTTTGTTTTGTTTCAAAGCATGCAACTCAGCATCCATGGCTATGCACCAGTTGGGATCTTTAACTGTTTGAGAATAGGATGTTGGCTCACAAATAGTGGAAAGTGATGAAGAAAAGGCTTGAAAGGCTGGAGGGAAATGTTCATAAGTCAAGTAATCATGTAAAGTGTATAGACAAGTAGAAGGAACAGAATTTACCTAAGCCAGAGATTGTGATGTTGAAGCCAAAACAGTCTGTTGACAGTGGAGGTCATGTAGGTAGGTAGGCGCATTTTGAGTCTTGGTTGACCTTCAAATATGAGGTGGAAGAGAAGTGAAAACATGTCAAAATTAGTGACAAGTTGTGGTGAAGGAGAATTATGTGAGGATGGACTTGTGGGCATTTCAACTGTATGTGGTTTTGAAGGAGAAGTACATAAGGGTGGACTCGTGGGTAGGACAATAAGTGAGTTAGTTGGAGTTGGATCAATATCAGGTGGTGATGAAGCAGGAAAGAAAGAGGAAAAATCAAATGAATTTGGTGTAGAAGCAGTAAAAACAGGTGGAGGTTGAGGGATAGAAGTGGGAAGATCAGATTCAGGAGTGTTAAGAAAAAGAAAAATTCCTTCATGAAAAACAACATCCCTAGAAACAAAAGTGGTATGAGACTCTAGATCAAGTAGTTTATATCCCTTAACTCCGAAAGGATAGCCTAGGAAAATGCATTTTTTGCCTCTTGGATCAAACTTTTTACACCCATGGGACAAAGTAGTTCCAAAACACAAGCATCCAAAAATTTTGAGGTGATGGTATGCAGGTTTAGTGGAGAATAAAATCTCATATGGAGTTTTGTTTTCAAGAAGAGGGGTGGGAGTTCAGTTAATAAGGTAGAAAGTTGTCAAAATGCAATCATTCCAAAAATGTAAGGGTAGGCCTGACTGAAAACACAATGCTCTTGCAACATTGAGAATGTGTTGATGCTTTCTCTCAACAATACTATTTTGTTGAGGTATCTCAACACAAGAGCGTTGGTGAATGATGCCTTTTTGATTAAAAAACTTAGTCATTTTGAACTCAGCTCCATTATCACTTTGAATCATTTTTATTTTAGTGTCAAATCGAGTTGCTGTCATGTTGTAAAAAGATTCAATACAAGCCCTTGTTTATGATTTTGCATGCAGTAAATAAACCCAAGTGGTTCGTGAAAAATCATCAACAAGAGTCCGAAAATACTTGGTTTCATCATAAGCAGGTATTGAACATGGTCCCCACATGCACTAAATGAAAAATGGAAGGAGATTTGTGATGGCTGATAGGAAAAGAATTTCTGTGTTGCTTAGCGATTGGACAAATTGAACAAGGAGAGATTTTATTTGCATTGAAATTGTCTTTTACATTTGGATCATCAATCAAGACTAGTCTAGAATTTGAAATATGACCAAGGCTACAATGCCAAAGGTTAGAACTATTACTACTAGTCATGACAGAAGTAGCAAAAGGTTTGGAATTAAAAGATAAAGAAGATAAAGCTTTTGTAAAATCATTTGGAGGAACAACCACTGGCAAAAGATGATACAAGCTGCCTTTGACTTCAGCCATCCCAATCGTGATCTAGGTGGAAAGGTCCTGGATGAAAAAATGGTTAGGCAAGAAAACCAAACAGTAGGAAAGAGATTCTGTTAGTCTTTTAACTAAAATTAAATTGAAACAAAAGGAAGGCACACATAAAGCATCCTTTAGCAGGATGTTATCAGTGACTTGCACATTTCCTAAATGACTTGCACATTTCCTAAATGATTAACAGGGATAGAAGTTCCATTTGGAAGCTTAACAGAATATGAAACCTTGGTTGTAACAGAGGAAAAGAAGGTGGTACTACAGATCATATGATCTGTTGCACCTAAGTCTATGATCCAAGGTATATCAATATGATCAACAAATTTATGAGCAAAAGAAGAAAGGGCAAGAGGGATACTAGAGATCTTGGAAGCTTTTGGCTTAATTGTGATAGGTTGATGGACAACCTAAGCCTAGTTCACAAAGGGGCAAGCAGTCGCAGTATCCTTGACTTGAAGCAAAGCCGTGCTTTGGTGAAACTTACTTGGTTTTCATTAATTTCCTCCTAGTTAGAATCTAATGACAAGCTGACTTGATTGACAGAAGGTCCAACATTTTTACCCTTGTAAAATTTATGGCCTGGAGGGCATTCATGCAATTTATAATTCCTTTCAACTACATGACCAGTTTGCTTACAATGGGAACAGCTAGGTACTTGTGGATTCTCTCCTTTAAAACAAGTCTCAAGGGTATGGCCCTGTATGCGGCAATGGGTACAATATGGCATGTCTCTCTTAGTAGTAGCAGGTGATTTGGTATTGGTTTTGAAAGAGTTATAGGATGTGTTTGTGACTAAAGCCATAGACTCAGGATTTGGGAAATCAGATATGATCTTGTGCTATTGTTCTTGCTACTGTTTAAGGTAGGGCTGTGCTCCGATTCAGACGGAGTCAGAATCGGAATTTCGACTTCCGATTCTGACTTTTGTCAGAGTCGAAATCGAGCTCCGATTCCGATTTCAAGAGGAATCGGAGTTCGATTCTAATTTTGAACAGAATTTCGACTTTCAAAATCCGAACGGAATTCGGAATTCCAATTACTGTCGGTAGTCAGATTTCTGATCGGGGCCAGAATTCCAACTTCCGACTTTAATTCCGACTTGTAGTGGTTGATACGTTTTATCTTCTAATAAATTTATTTTATCCTTATTTAATAAAAACTCTCACTTTATATATAAATTATTCTTGTTTAGTATTTCTCAATTAAACAAATAGGAATTATTTTATTGAATGGAATTTGAATATGTATTAAGTATTTTCTACTCTATTAATATTTATCTTTTTTTTTTTGAATGTGATAGTGATGCTAGTTTAGTACTTGAAAGGTGAAACTTTAGTTTTTATTAATTTGAGGTATTTTTGTATAGATTTTATTGTTATTTTCAATTTTCTTGAAATATATAAAAGCTTGAACACGTTAAATTGTATAATTAATTAATTAATTAATTAATTTTCTTGGTATAACGAGTATTAGGGACAATATTTTCAATGCAAAAGGTCAAATATGTTTGAGCACGTTAGATTGCATAATTAATTATTATACATAATTCAGAAAGTCCTAAACAATTAATAATAGGAATAACAGCCTATTTCAAAATTTGATTAAACAGTTCATAAGAATAAATATTTTGATTCAACCAAAATAAAAAACATCCTTTGCACTTTGCAGTATCGTACTTGGTCATTTGAAGTACCTGAAATTAAGATAAAAAAGTATTCAATCAATAAATGTAACCAAATATTGATACAAAAAATTGAACACAGTAAAAGTAAAATTTAATTACCATTAATACCAATAAAGATTAAGTTAATTCTGATATCAACTTATTTTTATCCATATTCCATCATTCATCGGCAACTATACTGGGTTTCACAATTACATCTGTGAAATGATAAAAAAATATAAATTAAATAAATTTATGAAATCATAAAAACAATTAAAATAATTAATAATAAAAAAGCAAGTAAAATAAGGTTACCATCTTCAAGCCTATAGCTCTCATCATCAATGCCAATGCTATCTAGTCCAAGGAGTGTATCACTTAGGCCTGGGCTCGGAGTCGGAATCGCGATTTCCAACCTCCGACTCCGACTGGAGTCGGAACCGGAAGTTCACTCCGACTCTGACTCCGATTGGAGTTCGGAGTTCCGAACTCCGATCGAAATTCCGATAGGTTCCGATCGGAATCGGGCTCCGACCTCCGCCCGATTCCGATTCCGAGTTCTAAAAAAAAAGTGATATATATATATAATACATATTACATCTTTAAGAAACTCTTATACAATTGTTCAAAACATTGATAATAGTTTAAATACATCTTTCAATACCAAAATAAAAACATCTTCCAATACAGAGGTGCTCCAAAACATCTTCCAATACAGAGGTGCTCCAAAACATCTTCCAATACATCGTGGTTTGTTGTTGGTGATACTTGAAATTAAAATAAAAAGCCACAATCAATAAAAAGAAAAAAAAATTATTCAGAAAAAAATGATTATAATTTCTGACCAATATTTTTTAATCGCGAGTTTATCAACTTAGCCACACTCCAAGTATCAGTCATCGGTAAGTATGCTAGGGTTCACAATTATATCTATGAAATCATAAAAAGTATAAGGTTAATAGATTTATGAAATCATAAAAAGAATTAAATAAATCAATTGAAATACTCAAATAAAGTTACCCGATTCAAGCTTATAGCTATCAGGATCAAAGCCAATGGTATCTAGTCCAATGGGTGTATCACTTAACCAATTCTGTGTGCAAACGAGGGCCTCCACAGTTGACGGTGACAATGAATTCCGGTAAGAATCCAATACTCGACCTCCAGTGCTAAATACTGACTCAGAGGCAACCGTAGTGATTGGAATGGCCATCACATTTCGGGCAATACGAGAAAGGATCTGATACTTGTTGGAATTAACATTCCACCAAGTTAAAAGCTGAAATGAATCGCTAGGTGCCTCAACCTCTTTCATAAAATACCGTTCAATCTCAGAAGTACACTGCATAATATTCCTCGTTGCAACGAGCTGATGATACTGATTCACAATATTATAACCTCGACGAGGTGGATTTAATGAGTCATCTGAGCTACGGTCATCGAATAGAGGTGTCGGCCTCGAGTGTGAGGTGCCCGCTGCGGATGAAGGCTAACCACTATTGTTGTAGTGAGAATATAAGTCATTAATATCCCTTTTAAGCGCTGTAATAAACTGTGCAACCTTCACTGCTCCCATTGTGGAATTTGCCCAAAATTCTATCAAGGCCAACGTATATCGGGGGTCAAGGATCACAGCCACAAAAAGTAATCTATTTGTTTTCTCAACATCCCCCTAATATTTATCATATTTGGCTTGCATCCTCATAGCCATACCAGATAATAATCCGCATGAACCCGTACAACCTTCTTGCAAGTGGTAGTGAAGCTCTGAGAGCTCGCTGAAGAATAAGTTTGCAGTTGTATATGCGGATCTAGATATCCGCACAGTCATATCATAAAAAACTTGTAAAAATCTCACAAAGTGTCCCACACTAGTCTAACCATGTGTGTCTGGCACACCAAGCTCCTTTCCTGCAGGCTCCAATGATCGGTGCAAAACTATAAGTGCACAGTATCGTAGTTTTATAATAAAGTGATAAGAAGAGAATCGTCCTCAGGGATTGATACCTTACTTTTGCCAAATACCAAAATTATACTAATCTTGATTTTATCTAAAGGAATCACTAAGATTTTTGTAATTGCAAATTAAACTAAGATCAATTGAAAGAGAAATACGCAAAGGAAATAAAACTGACGTTCAAAGATCAAATTAATGGGAAAGAAAACTTCTAGGAAATCGATTTCACCTAATTCTTCACTATACTTTTCTCATCCAGCTAATTTAATTTAATTCTTTTTGTTCATTAGCAAATCTCTAATTCATCCAATAGCCTTTTTCGATAGTCAATTGAAAATTATTCTTGTTCATCAATTCACACAAGAATATGCAAATTAATAAAGCAAGAAAGCAATAAGACCAAAGATTTACTTACTACATAGGTTCATACAAGTCTTTCGATCTCTATACTTTCCTATGCTGAAATATTCAAGATCTACCCTATGATTCCCTCTTTCGATAGCAAATCACAAGATTAAATATCATGTAATCAATGGCCAGTTAATTAGAAGCAATAAACTCAGAATAAATCAGATAAACAAAGAGAGAATTGCCTTAAATTAGCATAGACAATCAAGCATAGTTCGGAACTAGGTTACATCATTTTCCTAGAATAAATAAAATTTAGCTTATGCTAGAAATGGAATTCAACATAAACGAATTCACCATAATTGTTCTAAGAATATTGGAAGAAAATAAACGCTCAAAAATACTCTTCGCAGCCGCAACTCGTCTTCAAAAATTCAAGAAAATGTTTCAATGCTTCTCTCCCATCTGTGCTCGTGTATGATTCCAACGTACGTGCAATATATGGAATTCCCTCTCCAAAACAGATGATTTTAATCCTTCTAGCTGTCTTTTTCTGTCCCAAAAAATGTTCTCCCGTCAAAAGTACGGCCATAGAGTGAAAAATCACTTTTATATGGTGTGACGACAGAAAATCCTTGACCTGTCAAAATACAATGTTCGCTCGAGCGGAGTGTCGAGTGAGAATCGAGCGTTCGACTCTACCTAAATTCGCTCGAGCGGCTTGTCGAGCGCACATCGAGCGTTCAATTTTACCTGACTTCGCTCGAGCGGCCAAAAGCCTCCGCTCGAGCGATCTTTGTTTTCTCGCAACCCGCTCGAGCTCACTGTCGAGGGCAGTCGAGCGTTTGAATCTGCCTGAATTCACTCGAGCGGCCAAAAGCCTCCGCTCGAGCGATCTTGTAAATCTGCAATACGAAATTTTGCAAGTCATCATCCAGCAAAGCATACTTAAGTGCCCCATCCTCGACCTCCATCCTCTCGAATGCTCTTTGGTACTTTTGTGCCACATCCAACATAAGGTATGTTGAGTTCCATCAAGTCGGAACATCCAAACACAATGTCTTAGAACATGAAATTCCAAGCTGGCTTGCTATTGCCTTGAACTTTGACAGCCTTTGAGGGGAAGCCCTCACATACCGCACAATGTTGCGGACTCTGGTAATGGAATCGTCAACCTCTTTTAACCCCTTGCTGACAATGAGGTTGAGGATATGAGCACAACATCGAACATGAATAAATTCGTGGTTGCGGATGACATCAGCTTTCATACTCGTATTCCTCTTGAACCATTCAATTACGGTGTCATTGGCACTGGCATTGTCAATTGCAATACATAGAACCTTTTGAATTCCCCAGTCCTTTAAACAATCATCCATCAGTGCCCCAATTGATGCTCCCTTATGATCAATAATTTCTTTGAACCCAATAATCCATTTTCTCAAATTCCATTCACTATCAATGTAGTGTGCTGTGATACACATGTAGGAAATGTTCTGTATGGAAGTCCATGTGTTAGTCGTAAATGACACTCTCTGGTTAGTGGTAGTGAACATCTTCTTTATCTCCGCCTTCTCTTTTGCATGCTTCTTCATACAATCCCGCATCACCGTATACCGTGATGGCAATGGAAATCGTGGCTCAATAGTCTTGACAAACTTTCGGAAGCCTCTTTTATCGACTGTGGTAAAAGGCATCTCATCTTCAATTATCATCTCTGCAAGCATATCCCTCATGAATTTCTCACTGTATTGAGGGATGACCATTTTCTTAATCTGTGTACCATCAGTGGCCGTAGAAGTTTCGTAACTGAGCTTGGTCTGATCATTGATTGCCTCTCCCTTCGACATTTTATATCGTTGGCAACCCCCAAGATGGACTATTAAGACAGCAGTGCCTTGCTTCTTTGAATGACATCCACAAAGTGCCCCATAGTGGTGGCATCTCGCCTGTGGGTTCTCACGATTACCAGGGATCTTGGTGAAATGCTCCCAGGTCTAAGACCTTTTTGACCTATTTCGTGGCTGAGATGGAGTTTCAGATGGAGGTGGTAGATCTCCAATACCCATCTCCTCATCCTCATTAAACTCATCCTCATCTTCAATGTCTACTGGTATGAGGAATCGGCTACTTGCACAAGATATAGCTGTTTTAGAAGTGTGTCTAGATCTCGGCCTCGGTGACGGGATTGTGGCGCTTGGATTCCCTTCTGACCTTCCACTAGGTGAAACTTCCATATTTATCAAAAATAAAATAAAATAAACAGTTAATATAAATAGAAAAATAAAAAACTTGAAGGCACGAGCATAGAACAAAAAAGGATCTTCAATGCAAAGAAATTTTGCATGCACAAAAAAGTATCGTTCTTGAGAAACAAGAGAAGTTAGGATGACCATTTCTCACATATTTTCTTTACATATTCACCATATTTGAATGCAGGAACTAAACATATTTTCTCTACACATTCACCATATTTTCTCTACACATTCAGAAACAGAGCAAATTGGGGTATGTTGAGTATGTAAGAGCTGACAAGAAACAGAGCAAACAAGTTTCTAATTTCGGAGAGAAGTCATGAAGAGCCTTTTCCTGCAATTTGTAACACAAAAAGTAATGTTTGGCAATGTTTTCTTGGAATATAGTCTCTCTTCCACCTATTCTTGGTCTAATCCACTTTTCTAAAATCATGTTTACTTTCAAGCAATTAATTTGCAGTTTTCTAATATTATTATTATTATTATTATTATTTATGTTTTAATTATTATTAATTTGCAAGTTTTTAGAATCAAGATTGGGTCTTGCACTGTTTTTATGCCAAAAACCATTCAAGAAAGATGTAGAAGTACAGTAAAAAGGTCATTATATATCTAAATTTGAACCTTGATGAAAAGAATTGATTAAGATTTCAATTCTTACAGTCTGGTTAATCCATCAGCAAAGTCCAACTCTATCACAACTGCATAGTCCTTCAAGAAAGGCATGCATTGCAATTAAAAAATCAGAAAGTTCCAACTCAAAGGAAAGTCAAGGCCCAATCAAACCTACCCCCATCAAGCTCAGCAATGCACTTGCAAATAACATGAAGCCACTCTTCTTTATAGAAGCCCAACCAAGTGCACCTATAGACATCTACATGCCATTAACAATAATCCCACCCAATCTAGACAATAGAAACAAACATGTCTAAACCAAAAGAGAATCAACTAACTTCAACCAACTCAAGACCTATTACAAAGAAGAGGGTATCAGAACACTCTGAGAGAGATATCCCACCAAAAATGAGAGGAACTTATATAAGAAAAAATCTCATAATTCCAACATCCTCTAAAGAAACAAAGAAGGTAATTCCAACAGAAGGAGAGTAAGCAACTTCAAAACCCTCAAGTTTCTCTCTCTCTCTCTCTCTCTCTCTCTCTCTCTCAAATTTCCATCAACTGTCAAAATAATTGAAGAGGTAGGGTCCTATCTATCTCCAAATAAGAAATGAGAATCCTATCCTGGAATTGCAGGCATAGCCTGACCTACTGCAAGAAGAAGTCTTAGGACTCATATCAGAACTCATTAACCTGATATGGTATTCCTTATGGAGACAATTTTGAAAGATGTTAAAACACAAGGTGTTGTGAATAGTTTAGGCTTTTCTATATATATAAATGTTCCAAGCCAAGGGAAAAGGGAGGGCTTTTGTTGATGTGGCGCCATGGGGTAGATGTAGAACCCGTTTATGTCTCTAACAACATAATAGTTATGCTTGTGTACTCTAATCTTGTATATATGCTATGGTTGCTTTTGATGGTTTACTGCCCTGCTCAATATTCATGCAAAATGAAGTTCTCGGATCTTTTGAACCAAATAACTATTGCTTATTCAAGATCTATGTTAGAAATAGGTGACTTTAATTCCTTATTAAATCAATATGAGAAACATAGAGGTAGGCCCTTTGCCTCTACTTCAGCAACCAGTGGTTTAAGAAAATTCATGGAAGATAATGGGTTTGTAGACCATGGTTACAGTGGTTCTAAATTCACTTCAACTAACAATAGACATGGAGTCCTCCATGGACAATGCTTCATCCTGATGCAAAAATTTTCCACCTCTCAATCCACACCTCAAACCACTCTCCAATAATCTTCATACACATAGGGCAGAAACCAAAACTTTAAAACCTTCAAATTTTGAAGAATTCTGAGCAATAGACCCCTCATGTAGCATGGTGATAAAAAAATGCATGGGATACTCATTGGACTAAAACACCCTCTTATAACTACGTACCTATCTTCTGGGGCAAGGCTATCCAGTTGCCGTCGCTGCACTGAGGAGTGACTCGGGTGACTGGGTGAGGCATGGCGTCGTGGGGCGTGGGTAGCGGCACAGTGATTCTGTGAACACAGCAGCGTGGGCATTGGCAGCGGCTGAGTCGGTGAGCAAGGGGCGACGAAATGAAGAAGAATGGAGAAGAAGAAAGGGGCGGGCCGGCGGTTGAGTCGGTGAGCAAGGGATCGGGACAGACAAAATGAAGAACAGAAGAAGAAAGGGGGATCAGGGATGGCCGCATAGGTTTAAAAGAACGAAGCAAACGACGTCGTTCCTATTTCAAGGAACGTCGTCGTTTAAGTTAAGGGGGGAACAAAGATTCAGAACGACGTCGTTTTGAATCTTTGTTTTTATTTTTTAAAAAGTCAGAGTTCAGAGTCGGAATTTGGAGCCCATGCTGACTCAGACTCCGAATCCGACCTCCGACCCCATTTTCGGAGTGCCTCCGATTCCAACTCCATTTTTTGAAAATTTCGACTCCATCGGAGTCAGAGTCGGAACGGAATTCAGTCGAAGTCGAAATTTTTGGAAATTTGCACACCCCTAGTATCACTGATCTAGTTCTGTGTGCAAACGAGGGCCTCCACGGTTGACGATGACAAAGAACTCCGGAAAGCATCCAAGACTCAACCTCCAGTGCTAAACGCCGACTCAGATGCAATCGTCGTAATAGGAATGGCTAGCATATCTCGGGCAATACGGGAAAGGGTTGGATACTTGATGGAATTAGCCTTCCACCAAATGCATATTTCAAATGCAGGATTAGGTGCCTCGACCTCTTCCATAAAATACCGTTCAACCTTTGAAGTACACCCCATAATATTCTTCGATGCAACGAGCTGATGATACTCATTCATGATATCGTAATTCCTACGGCGTCGAGGCAATGTGTCAGTCAGGCTAAAGTCATCAGAGGGAGGTGTCGGAGTCATGTGTGAGGTACCCGTTGAAGATGAAGACTGTCCATTATTTTTGTAGTGGTTCACTGGTTGTACAAGTCATCGAGATCAGTTTTAAGCGATGTAATAAACGATACAGACTTCATTGCTCCGAGGACGGAATTTGCCCAATATTCTATCACAGCCAACTTGATTATGGGGTCAAGGATCACACCCACAAAGAGTAATCTATTTATCTTCTCAGCTTGCCCCCAATATTTATTATATTTGGACAACATCCTCTAAGTCATACCAGATAACAGTCTGCTAGGGTTATCACAACCATCTTCCAAGTGGTGGTGTAGTGTCTTGATCTGACTGAACCACAAGTTTGCAGTCGTGTATGCGAATCCAGATATTTTCATTGTAATATCATAAAAAATCTGCAAAAATCTGACAAAAAATTCTACACTCGTCCAATCATGTGTGTCCGGCGCACCGAGCCCCTTTCCTGTAGGCTCCAGCAAAGCATACTTGAGACCCCCATCTTCCACCTCCATCCGCTCAAACACTTTTTGGTACTTCTGTGCCACATCCAACATCATGTATGTAGAGTTCCATCGAGTGGGAACGTCCAAGCACAGTGTCTGAGAATGTTTTATCCCAAATTGTTCTTCTATTGCCCTGAATTTTTTCAACCTTTGCGGGGAAGCCCTCATATACCACACAATGTTGCGGACTTTTGTAATGGAATCGTCAACCTCTTTTAACCCCTCAGTCACAATCAAGTTGATTATGTGAGCACAACAACGAATATGGATAAACTCATGGTCCCGGATGACATCATCTCTTACTCTCATATTTCGCTTGAACCATTCAATTGCAGTATCATTAGCACTAACATTGTCAACTGTAATGCATAAAACCTTATGAATTCCCCAATCTTTCAAGCAATCATCCATTGCTGCCCCAATTGATGCACCCTTATGATCATTTATTTCTTTGAATCCAATAATCCATTTTTTTAAAGTCCATAAACTGTCAATGTAGTGTGCTGTAATACACATGTAGGAACATTCTGTATAGATGTCCATGTGTCAGTCGTAAATGAGACTCTCTGGCTGGTCGTCACAAACATTTGTCTCATCTCAGGCTTCTCTTTCAAATGCCTTTTCATACAATCTCGCATCACTGTATACCGTGATGACAATGGGAATCGTGGCTCAATAAGCTTGATAAACTTTTCGGAACCCTCTTTTCTCAACTGTAGTAAAAGGCATCTCATTTTCAATGATCATCTCGGCAAGCGCATCTCTCAACATCTTCTCACTGTATTGAGGAATGACTATTTTCTTGGATTGCGTACCATCAGTCGCAGTATAAGTTTCATAACTTAGCGTTGTCTGATCTCGGGCCGCCAATCCTTTCTCTATCTTATACCTCTGGCAACTATTTAGATGTGATATCAAACCAGCAGTGCCTTTTTTCTTTGAATGACATGCAACTTCTGTGTCACAATGGTTGCAAGCTGCGTGCGGTTCCAAGGGATCACCGTCAACCTTTGTGAAATGTTCCCACGTCCACGACCTTTTTTTATTTGATCGTGGACGTGGTGGTCTGGCCCTCGTGGATGAAGGTGGTACATCCGGCTCATCCCCAATACCCATATCCTCCTCATCATTAAATGTATCCTTATCTTCTATATTTGCCGGGAGTGGGAATCGACTACTTGCACATGAAGTTTGTGTTTTGGAAGTGGGTCTGGATTTCGTGCTGGGGACGGAATTGTGGCATCCTGATCTTGTTCTGGGGTCCCATATGGTTCTTCCTTCATAGCTTGAAATCTGACACATTTAGTTCCAAAATTACGAAGTTTATTAAAAAAATAATAAACAATAAAACAATCATCTATAGACATGCATAATGAATTCATTTGGCTAGTCTCATGTTTCAAAAGTACTCTTTTTTAATGACGAGCAAAGCTGCTGAACAGTTTTTCAAAACATCGGAATATGTGTCTGTGTTAGTGTGTGTGTGTTCTATTACTGATTTGCTTGTTGTTATATGCTATGTAATGCTAAAGAAATTGAGCATCTGATTTTTTTGGATCATAAGAAGCAGATGACATGTATTTTGAATGTGTTGTATCTGTCATAACATTGTTAATTAATTATTACCAGCGCCCTAATCATGATATCACACCTTCTATATAATATATATATAACCTTATATATAATATTACAATATATATATATTTGGCCAATTTTAACAGAAGCAGAAATGTCCACTAATATTTCTTAATTTTCGTACGTACGTACCACAATTACAAAACTATTAATAAATTAAATGAAAAGATAAGATTATACAATTGTAAACATGCAAGGAGCTCACTTATTTTCTTAAATCCCTTATACTTGTATTGATAAAAAAGAAAGCAAATATTTGGCTTAGTCTTCTTCTGCTGAGAGTGGTGGTCCTGTCAACAAACTTATGATTGAATTCTATCAATTTTATGTAATAACAGGTAAACCTGGGCTCAATAGTTATCAAAGTCTACAATTCAAGGAGAAATATTTGATTGGATGTGAAATAGGTTTCTCTTCCTGATATATTGTAGACCTGATGTTATGAAGTGAAAGGAAGTTGGGATCCAAACAAGTAGAAAACTAAAAGATTAGCCATCTCTGGATACTTCTGAATAGCCGACATAAGCATTTAATGATTATTTGTGTATTGGTTTTTTTTGTATGTTTACTCACGGATATGAACTGTAATTTGCAGCTGTCACTGAATTCATAGACTACAAAAGTTGGTCTGCAGTTGATCGACTTTAAGTTTTTAGTAATTAGAGTTGTTATTCAGTAGGATTTAATATTTATTGATCCTGTGCAAACTAAAAGTATTATAATCCCATCAGACAGGCATAGCCTTAAACCGCAAACCGCCTTCCCCAGAATTATGTTGTTAAATGAACCGTGAAATAGTCTCATTAATTACTTCTTGAATTTGAATAGCCACGTATGTTGGTACTCTTATGCTACTTGATGTCTTCATTTAATCCCATTTCTATTTTCACTGGTTAGGAAAAAAACGTATTATTGATAGTTATTAACTGACATTTTAATGTTAAACATTGTTGGTTCTTCAAGATTGGATCATTAGAGGACTGTGAAAGGGAAGACTCTGGTACCCTTTTGTCTTATAATCTGTCTTTCTTTAGTTTCAATTCTTGTAATGTAATTGCCTACTGTTCTAAAGTTCCATAAGATATGCATTTTGCTTATTACTAATCTTAGGGCTTAATGTTTGGTTAAATATTTGAGGGGATTCATATTGGTAGTGATTCAAGTTCTTCACTGCTCGGAGACTCATGTCTAGGTCTATCACCAGTTGATATGACATAGAATAAGTGTCAATCTTGCCCAGTGTGGTATGTTTTCAAGATGAGAAATGATATTTGCAGTTCTAAGGTATGCACGTCTTGCGCACTTCCTTTGAAAAAAGTAGGTAAATCTGATATTCACATGAGAAAATCATTTTTTTAATGAAGAATCTCATTTTTTTTTGAAAAAAAAAATAGTGCTAGGGACTTGCACAGTTTAAAACTGTATCTAGCATTACTCTTTTCAGATTTTTCTATCTCGATTACAAATGACTTCAGCAGGATCAAGATTACCCTGCCTATTTTCTGCATGCAGCTACAAAGCACGGTTCATTATCCTGTTAAGGGTCACTACCCTAGCATTTACTTACAAAATAACTTGAGTAGTTGGGTTTAAGGGTAGCATTAGTTTCCATAATTGAAGTAGGATTACAGTCTTGTCCACGTGGGCTGTTTGGAAGATAGCACACAAGGTGTAACACAACACACTTGCCAAACTTTATTGGCAAAAGCCTTATATCCCGTTACCCATTTTAAGAGTCTTAACATCAGAGAAGTGGACAGAAGTAACAGTGTGAAAAAAGGGAACCCATAAACAAGTAGCATAAGAGTAAAATACAATATGTATTTGTAAACCAAAAAAGGGAAACCATAATTTTGAAACCAAAATTAAAACAACATTTGGCCAGAAATCTGCATCCAAGCAACCCATAAACAATATAGAAGAACATTAAAATACAATATGTCAATAACTCATACAAGTAAAATACAATCGTGTTACTGACTTTCTTTGTGACATTTCCACAAACATGTAGGCCGCAGCCTTCAAAGTCCATCCAACTAACCCACAACAGTTGAAAAAGACCATCATCCTCCTCAATACATTCACAGCCAACGTAGAAAACAGAACATTCACAGCCAATTTCCAATTATCAAATAAATAATATCAAAAATTTGGAGTAAATACACAATGCAAAAATTTAAATTTACCGATTGGGAAATCTTGGTTGCAATTTGGCACTGCGGCAAGTCGGTAACAGCAACCTTTGCCAATTTACGGTGGACTATGGTCGATGGGGGGCTGTGGCGTCGTCGGTGAGATGAGTCTAAGCTAAGTGTTGAGCAGCTGATGACAGTGAGCCGTGAGCATGAGGGGAGAAAATGAGAAATGGTCGACTGGTCGAGTGAGGAACAGAGGAAGAATGGCTTATGGCCCTCACGGAGGCCATTTAGCCGTGATTCAAACGGTGTCGTTCTCATTTAAATGGAACGATGCCGTTCCAATTAACAGGTAGACAAAAACCAAATGCAAAACGGCGTCGTTTTGCATCTGTTTTTTTTTTTTTTTTTTTTTTTTTTAAGTCAGAATCGGATTCAGAATTCGGAACTTGTGGTTTACCGATTCCGATTCCGACTTCCGTTATGGAGTCAGAACTGCTCCGATTCCGACTCCGACTTCCGAACCCTCTGATTCCGTCGGAGTCGGAATCGGAGCGGAAGTCGGCTGGAATCGAACACTTTGAAATTTTGCACACCCCTAGTTTAAGGGAGAAAACCTTATTAACAGGAGGTATAGGGTTTGACATCATAATCTGATCTCTAACATCAGAATACTTATCATTTAGTCCTATAAGAAATTGAATTACATTATCTCATTGATACCTATCATTCAGGATATTCAGTTGTCCACAGGTGCAAGTAGGCATTGGATCATACACAGCGAGTTCATCCCACAGGGTCTTCAGCTTACCATAGTATATGCTCACAGGATCTTGTTCTTGTTGAAGACTTGCCAAGTTTCTCTTCAATTGAAATATGCGAGGACCATTTTGCTGAGTGAATCGATCCCTGAGTTCATTCCAAATATCACGAGCATCATCCACAAAAGCCACACTCAACTTCACCGTGGCACTGATGGAATTCTGAATCCAAGTCACGACCATATCGTTGCATCATTCCCATGCATTCAATAGGGGATCCTTAGATGAAGCAGGTTTGCAAAGGCTGGCATTAATAAAAAACAATTTGTTCCTTACTCTGAGTGTTTGACACATAGCTCGAGACCAAGCCACATAGTTCTCTGATGTAAGAAGATCAATAACAAGCGCAATGGTGGTATTATCTCCACTATCAACTCTGTATGGATTATTTGGGTCGTTGAAATTGAGAAATGAAGAAGGGGGATTCTCGAGGATCTCTTGTTGTTTCTCCATTGTAGTAAAAATAAAGAGAAATCAAGAACAAAAAGTGAGCCTGAGCTTAGATGCCATGTAAGAGAAAGAAAAGGAAAATGATGGAAGAGGAATTTCTCCTGTATTCACTATGAATTAAATGAATGAAACTGTACAAGGAACCAAAAAATATATACACAGCAGTGATAGCTACCTCCATAATAGAATCTGCCACCCCAATACTAACTAGAAAATAACTGAACCAATTACAATTATACAGCATAGCAAGTGAGATAAAATATAAAAGAAATGAAGATTTAATCTGGTCTATCCTTATGCATCTCATTCAGAGTGAGTGAACGACATGTACGATGAGAGGCTTCTTTTGGATGAACACGACAAGTAGTTGAAGGAAGACGACATGTAGCCTCTGTCTCATCAGAACGACTTGTGGCATTGTCAGCAGTAGAAACAGGATGTGGCAATAGAAGGGGTGTGACAAATATTTGTATTTTATTTGGGGAGGAAAATACTTCAACCAAGAGAGTGTAAACCAAAGAATTCTTTGCATTCTTTGCACGTGTTTGATTCTCTTTATTCAGAAATTACATGAGTAACAGCCTGTTAGAAATTCAATGGTGAAATTTCTATAGATTTTAGGAACCTCATGAAAACTCCGTAAATTTTTATGAATCGACTAATCGCATAGGTTTTAGTTTATTAACATAGTTAGAAATGCAATTTTAATTATTTGAGATAGTTAGAAGTGTTAAAATACGTTATGGTCTACGCCACTAGACTTAGTTGGTTATTTAGGATTTTATGGCGTAATAACTCATTTTCTTAATTTCGGACAAAACGCATGTTTGAAACTGTGAATTTATTTTCAGGGCACTTCAGGGTTGAATTTTGTAGGTTAATATGAATACTTACAATTTTTCAGTATTAAGTTTATTATGCATTTCTTTGGGGTGAATAGTAACCTCGATAAGCGTACTAAGTGCAGTGTTTTCAAAATCACAGTGTGAAATGTCCAAATTAGGTTAGAGAAGTTTTATTTGGATACTTGACAAGATCTTAACCACAAATAGTGAATAGTATTAGACACTTGGTACAAAGAGGAACCATTAGATGGATTTGTGAAGGAAATCAAGGTGTGAGATCATGCTACCTAAGTAAAACGTTTTTTCATCTGATCAACCAGATTGAGCCGAACCAAAGAGGGTTTCAACTCTAGTGAAAGCCTAAATGGTTGGAATCTAATTAAAATCCCAAAAGTTTGGTTGAAACTGAAACCTTAAACGGTTTCCCTAAACCCTAAAGTTGGCCTCCAAACCATTTTTTATCCGATTTCTAGCATTGTGTTTACTTACTTGATTAAATTACTTTCACATGCTATTAATTCATCAAATCCTTATTATGATATCATTATCCAACCTTTTTATTTCAAAATTTGATTGGACCAAGAAAAATTAGATTTGGTTTTGATAGCATCTCAAACCCTAACCCAACCACCTTTAAACCCCAAATTGAAACCCACTTGGTTGAGGCCCACCAAGGCCCATGAATTTGGCCACCTTGGCAAAGTTTCTTGCAGAAGTTTCCTCCCCCACATGGCAGACCATTCACTACCCTTGGTTGTATCCAATAGTGCCTTGATGAGATGGAGAAACTCACCTCATCAACCTCCATACCTCACAGCTTCTGCAGGCAGTCATTTTCCTTCATTATTCTTCACTTTATGTCACATAGCCACCTCCAATGAAGGGTCATTCAAGCCCATATGTTCCCCCTATAGAAGTCTAGAGTCGTGCAAGACACACTTCTTTCCCTTTAATCACTTCTTCACCCCTTTTTTAGAGAAAAACCCAAAAGAGCTCTCTTGGGCAGATTCCTAGGTCCTTTTTGTGGAGATTTTTTACCCTTTTTAAGTATTTTCACACAATTAATCCTTCATAAAAGTTGTTCTTCTTTCAATATAGTTTTCGTAGATATATTATTGTATCATTCCATGCTCATTTGATTGGTCAAAAGTATTTTTAACCATGGAAAGGTCATTCTGGGTGTGAAACTGGAGAGTATGTTATGTTTTAGAATTTTTGACTAACCTAATGGACATATCTTGGTCCGAAACTTTTATGGAGTGTTTTTAGCATGTGTTTAAGAGTGTTCATTGAAGTTTTGTTGCATGAATAAAACTTTTGATGATAGATTTTCTTAGATCTAGAAACTTGAAAACTGGAAGTGAAAAAATAGTTTTTATTTAGAGAAAATTTGAATATTTTGTGATTTGATCTTACTCTAAAGGATTTGATATTTTTATATGATGATCCTGAATCTCTTATTTTCATGTTAGGATGTTATTTTGAAGATATTTAGCATTATTTTCAAAGATATGATTTTTCTATGCAAGAGGATTTTGGTTAGGCCTAAGATTTGATATTTTAATTTAGATCCATGTTTTATTGAGTCTTAGCAATGTGATTTTAAGTTTGATGGTTAGACATTCTTTAGGACACATTTTTAAACCATGTGATGCTTTATTTCGAAGATCTCACCTTCTTAAGCCATTGATCAAGAGTTTTATCAAAGTTAGTTAAGAAAAAAGTTTTTGTTTTTGAACTAAGTGTAAAACCAAAAACTCTAAGTGTTATTTTGTGATTTTGCTGACTTTAGTTTGATGATTTAAAGCATGGTTGATCTTAGGATGATGTTATGAATTTGTTAGAAGTAAGATTTGATTTTTGGAATTCTTGGAAATGTTTTGATTTAGGGACAAAGCTTGTGATTCAAGTGTTTGGATCTTTTTATAAAAACTTTGGTGTTGATTATTAGATTTTTTTAAATGGATATTTTAAGTATGGTTTTAAACTTAGGATAGGAAGATATTTATTGCAAAATTTTGGTTTAAGCATAAGTTTTGAAGTTGGAAGGAATTGCAACAAAAATCAAGAGAAATAGCCTATCGATGTTTCGGCCATAGTGTGTTTTCCATAGTTGTAATTTGTTTTAAATTTTTCTGATTTGATATTTGAGTTTAGGATAAAATTTACACGAGGAATGTAAATTTTAGAAATTTTTAGAGTTAGGATGTGAAATCCTTAAGTTAGGAGTAAAATGATCATTTTCTCACATGTAGAGGGTAAAATGGTAATTCTAAGTTTTCTTTTTTACACATTTCTAATTGTTAGTAATTAAATTTCTAACTTTTGGAATATCCTCTTACAGTTCCTCGTGTTTCGTACTTTATTTTCATTGAAAGCGATGAATGAGGTAAGTTAACTCTTAACTTACTATCAGTGTTTTTGTGTATGTGTAATGGGTAAGGGAAACTATAGTTTATGTTTGTATGTTGTTATACATGCCATGCTATGCCATGTCATCACATGTTTATTTGTTACATGAATTATTTTATTATGAAATACTTATTTGTTACACAATATATTCTGTCACATGTTATGCCACGTTATGAACTATTGTCTGTTACATGCTATACTATGTTATAAAATATTGTCTGTTATGTTAATGTCTCAAAGTACGTCATGTCTGTCGTATTACATTCATGTCATGTTAAGACTTCTGTCCTTTCGTATTCATGTCGCGTTTGGTCTTGAATATAATTTGTGTATCTCGAGAATAATCATGTTAAGTTATTCATGTCAATCACGACTCTAAGTGCTAGGATGAGGTAATATCCTAGTGGAACTCATTTGTTCACGCTATAGTGTTTAAATAGATGTGAAATTTTCTTGATTAACGAAATACATTCAATAGGTTGCAAATGGGGCCTAACTAGCTGGTCACCGGAGCGCGCTAGGCACTAATGCTGATGGAGCCATATTTTATATTTCGTGTGTTCACAACAAGTGTGGTATAAATAATTCATGGGGCCACAACAACTATGGAGCATTAAGTATAAGGCTACAACAATTGTGGAGCATACACTACGTGAGACACAACAATTGTGACACGTAGAATATGTGAGGCCACAACAACTGTGGAATACATATTAACGCACTCATAACTGATGTAGATACCTGTGTTGTAATACGGTAATCGACAGAGACACATGGCTCAAGGGGACCCGTGTAGCACCCATATGGTCACTTTATTAATTAAGTCTATTGAATAAGATTCCAAATTCATGTATTTTACGTTACCTTATGTTCAAATTTACGTTCATGTCAAACTTCAAGTTCACGTCCATGTTATGATTTAAGTTCATGTCACGTCAAGCTAAGTTTCTGTTTCAGTTCAATTATGCCAGCTCATGCCATGTTATGTGCAGTCACATTATGTTTATTATTTTATGTCGTATTATGTCAAGTTATGTTATATTTACTTTTGAATTTGATGGTGCATTCATACCTATATTCTATATATGCATCATTAACCTCTGTGAAATTTTCCTGTTAACTTGTTTAGATTTATAATCAAATCTCACCATGGTAGTCCTAACTACCATTCCCCCTAAATGGTAGGCAATGTGTCAAGTTCAGAACAGGGAGCAGACACCGATAGGCTGGAGGAGGTTGACTAGACGCCATAGATGCGATGCGGAGATTTCATCTTTTATAGTTAGGTTTTTTTTAGACAGTATTCTAGCCTCGTTAGTCAAGTTACGCGAGTTACTCGACGAACTGGCTCAGTAGTGTATTTTGGTATTGTAAATATGGAGTCTAGTCTCTCATGTTTTGAAATTACAGTATTCTGAGACTTGTACTGTAATCGTGGATATTTATTTTGTTAAGTATGCATGGATTATGTTTTAATTATTTGAGATGTTATAAGTTTGGTGCATAGTATTAAAAAAAGTTATCCAGTGCGAATATTGCATAATGCTATATGCATGTTAGGAACATTGCATCCTATATGTCATGAACGGGGACAAGTAACCTTGTGTTGTATGTCTCGATGCTTCAGATGTCCGTCCGACCCCAAACGAAAATCTGGGGGCGTCACAACATGCATGTTACCAAACAAGTAACTTAAAAAAAAAAAAAGTGATATACAATCATGCATAACAAGCGAATTTGGTTTAACATGATTTGAAATCTCCAACTCTTGAAATATATCAATAGCAGATTTTTGGCGCATGTTCATGCATTCCATAACTTGGGATGATCATCACATTCCAAGATATAACATCCCAACCTTTCATTTGAGTTAGACAATTTCCTTGCGGCCTTTTCAAGCTGCCCATATTTCACACTATTATATATATCAACCAATATAACAATACTGAATCCTTTCTCCTTTCTCTAGAGATGACACAAGATGAGAACAACTCAAAATTAGTAGTGTTGCCAAGTAGTCAGGCTTCACGTACGTATGTACGTTCTTTGAAGTCATTTTATCAAATTAAGGCCACATACATCCTCATGATCAGTTTAATCCCGCTTTGAGTGTAAGATGAGATAACTGTGTTCCAAGTGTTGATATATATTTTCCATGATATGTATAGATTGCCTTTCTATCATATGTACATGTGATTTATGAGTACTAAATTGGTTACAATTTTCATAGGAGCTGGATGCATGTTGCATGTGTCTTTTCCCCTGCATATATAAATCTTGGACCTAATAATTGGCTTCAAATTTTATCTAGATAAATACGAGGAATCAATCAGAGAGTTGGGTTCAGTTGCATGGATTTCTTAGAAAACTATGTGGTGAGGTGTCAAAATTACATATTTAAGTTGCTAAAGTGACTAAATTGTTTAACCAAAATGAATTAAGTACTTAATTATGCAGCAGATTATGACACTTGAGTAAATTGATAAATTCTGATATTTTGCACTTGAAAATATTTATAATGCAACTGTTCCACATAAAATTTAATATCCCAAGTTTTACTCCTCTCAGAATAAGGGTAATCTGGAAAATACATACTTAGTACAACACCTAAAAGATGAAAAGTGGTGAACTCACGCATGCGGATCCAACTGTGGCACAATCGAACACACGCTGGAGAAAGAAGCTAGCACGATGTAGTGGCACGAATGAGGGGAAAAAATGGTCTGCTGGTGGAATCAAAATAAAAATAAAAATAAAAGGAAAAGAAATGAAAGAAAAAGAAAAAGAAATGAAAAAAATGTTCGGCCTCAATGTAGAGCAGGAGCTGGAGAAGGTGCTGGCACGATGCAGAGGCACGGACATAGCACCATCACGCAAGACCACAATGCAGAGGAAATCACGCACGGAAAGTAGGGACAAATTCAATGTTTTCTAGGGAGAGTTTTATTCTTCATTTTTATTGTATTATTGGCTGGACAGATGGTGCAGAAGGAGGGGCTATTGGGGGCAATTTCTAGTTTTTACGTTTTCAGGGGTATATCATACTGCAAAATTTATTTTTCGACAACTGTTTTTTGGTTGGGAAGTTTTTTCTTTTCCGGTTCTCCTTCATTTTTTTTCCTTATTTATTTTACTTCAGTTTTTTGCCAGAGTAAAAAAATGATTAGAGAGGACATCCATTTTGAGATGTTAGGCTAAATTTCTAAGCCTAAGTTTTGAGGAGTAACCTAGATTTGGATTTGAGTTGATTTCTTATACTTCATCCATTGATTTCTTTTTCATATTCTATTGCTTTGTGAAATATGTTATATTTGTGAAAGTTTGGAGTTCTTCTTGCTGATTTTGATTTGTTGTTGATGTAAAGCACAACTAATGCTTGATTGTGACAAAAGACTTCATAGGTTTCTTTCATCTTACATGGACCAAACTTGCTTTTCAACTCCGTAGGAAATTTTGGATGAACTATAAACCGGACTTAAATTGTTTTAACTTCTAGCTGTTATCTCTTTGAATAAGTAAATGATTGAGTAAAAAGGAATGTGAGAAATATTCAATTCTAATTCATGAATGAGTGAAACCTGAAGTTTAGGTATTTGATAAATTGTTTCGTAGAACACCCTTTTGGAATCCCAAGTATTTTCAGTTTAGATTTTTGTCACTTTCATTATTTTTGCACTCATTTCTCTAGCATTTATTTCATTACTCATTTCTTTTAATCTTACAAGCATTTAGAAAATTATTCCATTAAAAAAAAATAGCGAAAAGATCTAAACCATTCATCATTAATACACTCCACATCAATAAATAAATCCCATTTTCTTGTTTTTTTTCTTATTTGTGTAAGTCACCCTTTTCACAAACACGCTCCTCACACACACAACTCATTATATACTTGCTTTTCATGAACATTATTGTCCTTGCGGAAATGACCTTGGAACTCATCCATGTATTACTTTGATAGTTTCTGCACTTAAAAGACAGATTTAGAAAGCCATCAAGTTTTTGGCGTCGTTGCCGGGGACAACTGGTGTTTAGTATAGCATTCTCTTATTGCCGAGAGGACGTTTGTAGTGTTGTGAACATTTTCACAGCTTGAGTGACATTTTTATTATTCTTAATTTATTTGTTCTGTTTTTCTTATATTTTGATTTATTTTCTACTTTTGTTTGTATGACTGATTGGACCAGGGACCAAACTTTTCAGTTGTTTAGGATAGAATCACTATCATCTTTTAACTCTGCATCTTTTTCTCTTGAATCATCTTCTGACACTCATAGCACCATGGCTGAAAATGAGAATCATGATAGGAAAATGGTGAATCAAAACAAGACACTTAGATATTATTTACAACCTGTCAGAGCTAACACATCCTCATGCATAATTCAACCTTTGAATGCAAACAATTTTAATTTTAAACCTGAAATGATTTAATTGATTCCACATTTTCATGGCATGGAATCTAAAAACTCTTATTTTCATATCAAAGAGTTTGAAGAGGTTTGTTCTACATTCATGGATCGGAGCTGCATTGAGGAGGTTATTAGACTAAAGTTGTTTCCATTTTCCTTGAAAGATAAAGCTAAAATATGGTTGAATTAATTAAGACTTAGAACCATAGGCACATGGCAAGAAATGCAAACTGAATTTTTGAAAAAATTCTTTGCAATACATAGGACAAATGCACTTAAAAGACAAATCATGAACTTCACTCAAAAAGATCCTGAAACTTTTTATCAGAGCTGGGAAAGGTTCAAAGATCTTTTAAATGCTTCTCCTCATCATGGTTATGAAAACTGGCGATTGATAAGTTATTTTTATGAAAGTTTAACACCTAAAATGCTCCAATTTGTACAAATCATGTGTAATGGAGGATTTTTCAATAAAGAGCCTGGGAGGCATTCGAATATTTTGATTACCTTGTTGAAAATGCTCAATCTTGGGACGCAACTGATGTGCATGATAGGTCTAGGCAAGTTGAGTCTGGTCATGGAAAATATACTTTAAAGGAAGATGATGATTTGGGTGCTAAATTGACCTTGATGTCTAGAAAAATGGAAGCCATGGAATTGAAGAAAGTAAATGAAGTGCATGGAATCCCTAAAATTTCTAAAAAGTGTGGCATATGTAAGGATCATGGACATTCAACTAATGAATGTCCTTAGTTGGACCAAAGCAATCCCTGCTTTCAAAGAAGTATTGTTGGACCAATCTAATGCTGTAAACATGATACGTAAACCATATTCTGGTCCTTACTCTAATTCTTACAATCCAGGATGGAGGAGCCACCCAAATTTTAGTTGGAAGGGTGCCTAGCATGTAGCTCCAACAACCTTGGCTCCGGTGCCCTCTCAACTCGCAATTCAAACACCTCCAATGCAAAAGAAAGGACTTGAAGAGACGGTGCAGCAGATGTCAAACACCTTGCAGCAATTTATGCAAAGTCAAGCAACAATCAACAATTAAAATTCTCAAACGGTAAACGACATCCGGAGCACACTTACAAAGATGGCTAAAACTTTGAGTTCCCAAGAGAAAGGAAAATTTCCTGCACAACCTCAATCCAATCCACAAAGTCAGACACTTCAAGAAAAAATTGAGAGTTCAAATTTAAGGCAAGTGAAGACAGTCACTACTTTGAGAAATGATAGGGTGGTAAACATCTAGCTCAATGAACAAGCTGAAACTGAAACTGAAAATATTACATGTCTTGTACCTGCTCATTTTCCTCAAAGATTGGCTCCCCTGCACAAAGATAAACATCAATATGAAATTTTAGAAATACTCAAGCAAGTTAGGATTAACATTCCATTATTGGATGCTATTCAACAAATTCCTACCTATGCTAAGTTTCTAAAAGATTTGGGTATTGTTAAAAGAAAATTAAATGTACAAAAGAAAACCTTTCTTACTGAGCAAGTCAGTCCCATAATTCAGAGTAATAACCCACCAAAATATAAAGAACCTAGTTCACCTACAATTGCTTGTGTTATAGGAAGTTCAAAAATTGGTCAAGTTTTGTTAGATCTTGGTTTAAGTGTGAATTTACTGCCTTATAATATGTATGAGCAACTTGGTTTGGGGGAATTAAAACCAATTCCAATCATTTTACAACTAGCTGATAGATCAATTAAAATGCCAAGGGGGTTGTTGAGGATATCTTAGTTCAAGTGGATAAATTTTTTTACCCCATAGATTTTGTTGTGTTGGATGTTCACTTGACACCAAAATCTTCTTTCCAAGCACCTGTGATTCTTGAGAGACCTTTTCTTGTCACTTAAAATGCATTGATAAACTGTATGAGTAATGTTTTAAAGCTGAGTTTTGGGAACATGATCCTCAAACTGAATATTTTTAACATTTGTAGGCAATCTCAAGATTTGGAAGATGTACAAAATGTCAATTTGCTAGAAAGCATCCTTGAGGAAGAGGCTTCTTTGGCACAACCTGCTGTTTGAATTAGAAAATATTTATGACCTCATCATTGATGACATCCTCATTGATGCTTTTCCTGTTTTTTATGCAGAAAATAAATTTGAAGCTAAATGGAGGCCTAAAATTAAGCATTTCCCACCATTGACAGCAAGTTTATAGCCTTCAACAGATGAAATCCCAACACTGGAGCTGAAACCATTGCCAACTGACTTGAAGTATGCATTCCTGGGCCTGGACAGCACCTTCCCAATAGTGATTTCAGCCCAGCTCACTCATAACCAAGAAGATAAACTGATGGAAGTCTTGAGGCAACACAAAAGTGTTATTGGATGGACAATTGCGGATATTAAAGGTATAAATTCTCTTGTGTGCACTCATAGGACTTATTTAGAAGAAAATGTAAAAGTCTCTAAGGAGATGCAAAGGAGACTAAATCCTACCATGAAGGAAGTAGTAAAAATAGAAATTTTGAAACTACTTGATGTAGGAATTATCTACCTTATTGCGGACAGCAAGTGGGTAAGCCTCATTCATATAGTTCCAAAAACATCTGGGCTTACCATTGTGAAAAATGAGCAAAATGAACTGATCCCTACTAGGATTTCTACTAGTTGGCGCATGTGCATAGACTATAGAAAGTTAAATGCCGCCACTAGGAAAGACCATTTTCCTTTGCCCTTTCTTTATCAAGTTTTAGAAAAGGTTGCAAGTCATAATTTTTATTGTTTTCTTGATGAATTTTCTGGTTACTACCAAATAGAAATAGCACCTAAAGATCATGAGAAAACCATATTCACTTGCTCGTTTGGCATTTTTGTATTTAGAAGAATGCCTTTGGGACTATATAATGCATCGGCTACTTTCCAAATATGTATGCTTAGTATTTTCAGCAACATGATTGAAAACAGTTTGGAAGTATTCATGGATGATTTTTCAATGTATGGTAGTTCTTTTGATGCATGTTTGACTAACCTACAAGCTGTTTAAGCCAAGTGTGAAGAGAAGCAATTGCTTCTCAGTTGGGAAAAGTGTTACTTCATGGTTCAACAAGGCATAGTTCTTGGTCACATAGTCTCATTCCGAGGTATTGAGGTTGATAAAACTAAGATTGATCTTATCTCTAAGCTTCCTATACCCAAGATGGTAAAGGAAATCAGATATTTTCTTAGGCATGTTGGGTTTTATAGAAGGTTCATTCAAAATTTTAGTTCTATCTCTAATCCCTTGTGTGAGTTACTTATGCATGATGTTGCTTTTGAATGGACTCCTTCTTGTCAAAATGTTTTTGATAAGTTGAAAATCTTGCTTACTACACCCCCTATCATGCAACCCCATGTTTGATCTATTCCTTTTGAGATAATGTATGATGCTAACGATGTAGCCATAGGAGCTGTATTTGGGATAGCGTAGAAATAAGTTCCCACGTGTCATTTCTTATGCAAGTAGGACTCTTAATGGAGTCCAAAGAAATTATTCTACCATAAAAAAGAGTTACTTGCTGTAGTTTTTGCATTAGACAAGTTTCAAACTTATATTCTTGGTTCTCCTGTGGTTGTTTTCACTGACCATGCAGCGTTAAAGTATCTATTGTCGAAGAAGGATGCCAAACCAGGATTGATTTGATGGATTCTTCTTCTCCAAGAATTTAACCTTATTATCAAGGACAAAAAGGGTGCTGAAAACGTAGTTGCCGACCACTTGTCTCGGCTTACATTTGCTGAAAATGAGCACACTTTTCCTATCCTTGACTATTTTTCTGATAAGTAATTAATGTCAGTTAAAAACTTGCCTTGGTTTGCAGACATAGTTAATTTTTTGGTGACAGGACAAACTCTACCTCATTGGAGCGCTCAAGAAATACGAAAATTCAAACATGAGGTAAAGTCATTCTTCTATGATGATCCTTATTTGTTTAAATATTGTTCTGACCAAATCATAAGGAAATGTGTGCCTGATCATGAAATACAAGTTGTTCTTTCCTTTTGTCATACTGAGGCATGTGGGGGACATTTTTCTGCACATAAAATCATTGCAAAAATTTTACAAAGTGGATTTTATTGGCCTCATATGTTTAAATATGCATACAATTTTTGCAAAACTTGTGAGCCATGTTAAAAATTAGGCACAGTTACTAAGAGGAACATGATGCTTCTACAACCCATTTTCGTTATTGAGATTTTTTATTGTTGGGGGATTGATTTTATGGGGCCATTTTCATATTCTTTTGGTTATTTGTATATCCTAGTAGCAGTTGATTATGTTTCTAAGTGGGTTGAAGACATTTCTTGTAAAACAAATGATCATAAGATAGTGCTTAAGTTCTTGAAAGAAAACATTTTTGCTAGATTTGGCATGCCTAGAGATATAATTAGTGATAATGGAACCCATTTTTGCAACAAACCCTTTGCTGCCCTCGTGAAAAAATATGGTATACACCATAAGATTTCCACTTCATATCACCCTCAAACAAATGGGCAAGCTGAATTAGCTAATACGGAACTTAAGCAAGATAGGAAAAGACAGTCAACCCCAACAGAAAAGATTGGTCTTTAAGGTTGACTGATACACTTTGGGCTTACAGGACAACTTTTAAAACCTCTCTTAACATGTCCCTTATCGCTTGGTATATGGAAAAGCATGTCATCTTCCCGTTGAGCTTGAACATAAGGCATATTGGGCTATTAAACAATTCAATTTTTCTATTGACCATGCTGGTTCTATGAGAAAGTTTCAGATTTAAGAGTTGGATGAGCTTAGACGAGATGCATATGACAATTCCAAATTGTCAAAGGAGCGCATGAAGATGATACATGACAAGCACATCCAGAGAAAGAATTTTGAGCCCAATGAACAAGTTTTACTTTACAATTCTCGCATCCACCTATTTCCAGGCAAATTAAGATCGAGGTGGAGTGGTTCTTATTTAGTTAAGGCTGTATTTCCATATGGAACTGTTGAAATTACTAACCCTCAAAATGGAAACACTTGTAAAGTAAATAACCAATGACTTAAATATTTTTTAGAAAAACTTTCACCTAAGGATACTTTCATTCCTTTGGAGGATCCCACTTATTATCATGATCCTTAGTTCATTTCTGTTTTATTTTAATTTTTTTTCTTTCTTTTCTTTTTATGTTCTAGTTTATTTCACTTCTATGTTTTGTTCTTTCCTTTGTTTTCTTTTTTTTTTTTTTTTTTTTCTGGTTTCATTTTTACTTTCATGATCCCCTCAGCCATCTCAGGTATTTCCTTCGGCCATATTCTCTTTCATGCCTTGTTTATTCATGATTTGCTGTGAGGACACAACCCATTTTTAGTTAGGGGGTAAGGAGAATATTCTACCACTTAGTCTCTCAAGATTTATAATTGTGGGGTCTGAGTTTTTTGCTAACAAGTTATTGATTTCACACTTCTCTACTTAAGATCAGATAGTTGCAGTCTTTGGTTACACTAATTCCCACTAGTTTAGGTTTAAGTTCAACACAAGACCTTATGATAAGTCCTAGCAACTCAAAGTTAGGCAATGTATTTCAAAGCTATTGAATGATAACCCTAATAGACACAATATAGATACTTTTGTTGTTTGATTGATGTCAATCAGTAATTTTCATCTAAGCAACTAGCAAGAACTACAATGAACTATATCTTAATGGCCTAGGAAAAGTGAATGAGAAACTCCAAAAAAAAAAAAAATAGAGGTAAAAATACATGAGAAAAGGGACAGGCCAAAGATAAAAAAGAATAAAAAATAAAAATGGTGCAAGTACATTAGAAAAGGCTGCCTATCACCGGGATCCGTTAAAAAAAAAAGAAAAAAAATGGATCTTTCAAAGTGTGATAGCGTGAAAGCTACCAAGTTTTAAATTGGAGTAAAGACCTTTTGATTTTTTCTTAAAAATATTGCTAGACTGAAACTATTGTGAGAAATCTTGAAACCAACAAATGGCAATTTGTTTACACACTTGATGCACTCAAAGATTTGCAGCTTAGATACATTCCCCTTATTTGAGTTCTTGAGAATTTTATAAGCCTTTGTGTTGAACTATAATCTAACCTAACTATATTCTAATGCCTAGGATTTCAATATGATTTGTTATTTTGTAGAGATTTTTGAGTTCAGTGGCTCACTCTTGGATCCTTCATTTGTTATCGCATTATTTGCTAGAGACTAGCAATAAGCTAGTTGGGGGTTGTGATAAGGTGTCAAAACTACATAATTAAGTTGCTAAAGTGACTAAATTGTTTAACCAAAATGAATCAAGCACTTAATTATACAGTAGATTATGACACTTGAGTAAATTGATAAATTCTGATATTTTGCATTTGAAAATATTTATAATGCAGCTGTTCCACATAAAATTTAATATCCCAAATTTTACTCCTCTCACAACAGGGGTAACTTGGGAAATACACAGCTAGTGTAGTACCCAAAAGATGAAAAGTGGTGAACTCACGCACGCGGATCCAACTGTGGCACAATCAAACACATACTGGAGAAAGAAGTTCGCATGATGCAAGGGCACAAAAGAGGGGAAAAAATGGCCTACTGGTGGAATAATAATATAAAAATAAAAAAAAATGAATAAAATGTTTGGCCTCAACGCAAAGCAGGAGTTGGAGAAGGTGCTGGCACAATGTAGAGGCATGGACAAGCACAATCACGCAAGACCTCAATGTAAAGGAAATCACGCATGGAAAGCAAGGACAAATTCGATTTTTTCTACAAGGCAGTTTTATTCTTCATTTTTCTTGTATTATTGGCTAGACAGACGGTGCAGAAGGAGGGGCTATTGGGGGATTTCTAGTTTTTACGTTTTCAGGGGTATATCATCCTACAAAATTTATTTTTTGGCGGCTGTTTTTTGGCTGGGCAGTTTTTTCTTTTCCAGTTCTTCTTCGTTTTTTATTTTTCCCTTGTTTATTTTACTTCAGTTTTTTGATAGACTAAAAAATGTTTAGAGAGGACATCCATTTTGAGATGTTAAGCTAAATTTCCAAGCTTAGGTTTTGGGTGATAACCCAGATTTGGATTTGAGTTGATTTCTCATACTTCATCCATTGATTTCTTTTTCATACTCTATTGTTTTGTGAAACATATTATATTTGTGAAAGTTTGGAGTTCTTCTTGCTGATCTTGATTTGTTGTTGATGTAAAGCACAACTAATGCTTGATTGTGACAAAAGACTCCATAGGTTTCTTTCATCTTATATTAACCAAACTTACTTTGCAACTTAGTAGGAAATTTTGGATAAATAATAAACCGGACTTGAATTGTTTTAACTTCCAGTCATTATCTCTTTGAATAAGTAAATGATTGAGTAAAAAGGAATGTGAGAAATGTTCAATTTTAATTCATGAATGGGTGAAATCTAAAACTTAAGTGTTTGATAAATTGTTTCTTAGAACCTCCTTTTGGAATCCCAAGTATTTCCAGTTTAGATTTTTGCCACTTTTATTTTTCTTGCATTCATTTCTCTAGCATTTATTTCTTTACTCATTTCTTTTAATCTTACAAGCATTCAGAAAATTATTCCATTAAAAAAAATAGAGAAAAGATTCAAAGTATTCTTCATTAATACACTCCACATCAGTATATAAATTCTATTTTTTTTGTTTCTTTTCTTAGTTGTATAAGTGGCCCCTTTCACAAATATGCTCCTCACACTCACACAACTTATTATATGTTTGATTTTCATGAACATTAGTATTCTTGTAAAAATAACTTTAGAACTCATCCATTTATTATTTTGATAACTTCTGAGCCTGAAAGATAAGATTTAGAAAGCCATCACTATACCAAATGTGATAAAAGTCTGCATTCATTGCAAATCATTGTCCTTGAAACGTGCATCAAACGGCCACTAACTGAACTACGCATTTAGTTCATGTAATGTAAGCACATAGTAGTGTTCAAGTGGGCCGCAATCGCAGGGCGGCTCGAAACCGGTACGTGCCCCCATGTTTCGCAAAATAACCTCTTCGGATTTGTTGTCGTACTCCCGGAAGAAGCAAATTACAACATCTTTTTGACCGTGAACAGAAAATAGTGGCGACGCCCCAACTTTAATGGGTACTGACATTGGGGACTGCATGCATGCATGCCACTTGCTGGTTTTTTTTTTGGTTTTTCTCCTTTTTCTCTGTTGAATTAACGGCGTAAGCTCTGGATGTCTGGATGGGCCAAAAGTAGGTTAGATCGTGGAAATTACATGCCGCTTGTATGACTTTGCTGACTGTTAGTTTGATCTAACTTTCAGACCAAATAATTATCGAAGATGAGGATGACCTGTTGATTCCTTCCCCAAGCGATAAGAAATGAAATTTCTCAGGACTGACACACCGTTTTTTTTTTTTTTTAAATGACAAATTGGAAATTAAAGATGAGAAATATGCCTTTCAACATCTTTAATTAATGTTTAATGGACGTGGAAGGGGCGACTTTAGAATTAATGTAAAATCCTAAGAATTGTATATATAGTTTCTTCCTAAAAGAAAGCATGCATTTTCTGACACGCGTTGTGTTCCCCACAGCTTGTTTAGATGACACCAATGCAATTACCTTGCAAACGCATGGTGGATTGTTGATTCGCACAAAAGTCTCTTTTTCACGCAATTCTTTTTCTTTTGCTTTCGGTGGCCATTAAAAGCCCATAAACAGTGGCACGAAGTTCAAGTTGCCGGACAGGTTTCTGAAAATTAAAGCATTTACCTCTCATCTAAGCAAAGTCTGTGCTGCGTGGTAAGACTCAAAACAAATGCCATTCGCTGAAACGGGAGGCTCTCTCATTAACTTTCCCCATGTCCCAATTTCCCATTATCGGATATTTCCGTTTGAAACTTCTTGCAACTGCTAAAAGGGCATCGGCTTTGCCTTGTATTTCTAGTCATATCCAACGACGGCCCACGAGGCCACGTGGTGTAGCAGTTGCAGTTCGACCCTATTTCTAGGAGTTAGGTCCTCTCTCTCTCTCTCTCTCTCTCTCTCTTATTTGATATCATGAATCATGCCTGAATATTATACATATTCAATAATTTTCTACTTCTTGTAGTCTTTTTTACCCTGTTTGACAAGTAACTCGATCTCTTTATAAGCCAACCCCACCTCCCATTCTTCACCAAACACCCTCCTTTGTTCTCTTTATCCCCTTCCTCTGAGAAACATACCGTCCAAGCTCCATCCTCGATCTTCTGACATGGCAACCATGTCCATAGCCATATCCACTCTTCTCTTCCTCACTTTTTCCTTGTCTTCTGCCTCTGACATGTCCATCATCAGCTACAACACCAACAATAACAACCAACATCAGCAATCAACAGGTCGTAGCGACGCCGAGGTGATGGACATCTACACGTCGTGGATGGCCAAGCACGGGAAGGCTTTCAACGGGCTGGGAGAGAAGGAGAGGAGGTACGAGATCTTTAAGGATAATCTGAGGTTCATCGACGAGCACAACAGGCAGAACCGCACCTACAAGGTTGGGCTCAACAGCTTTGCCGATTTAACCAACGAGGAATACCGTGCCATCTACTTGGGCACCAGGACTGACCCTAAGCGAAGGATCACGAAGTCCAAGAATCCCAGCCAGAGGTATGCTTTCAGGGCATCTGAAAAATTGCCGGCGTCCGTTGATTGGAGGGTCAAAGGTGCTATTAATCCCATCAAGAACCAAGGAAGTTGTGGTAAGCAAACATTTTGCTTGCAAAATCAAATGGGAAACCAAAAACTTGAAAATCATTCATGTTATGATCATTTTTGGGTGTTCGATTTCTTTTTTGAATATATTGCCATGACCTTAGATCATAACATAAGGTTTACTCATGATTTACATCACTGAGACAACGGCCTTTGGCAATTGCCTGTGGAATTCTCTTTTCTTTCTTTCAGAATAAATGTGTGCGAGAAAGTATTGCATGCAGCAGACCTCTTGGTGGCCAAAATTGGACTGTTAGATAACGTGAATATAGAATACTGAATTAAACACGCAAACGTCAGGTCAGGCCCATCTATATATATATATTAATATGTTTGGGCTTGGGCCAAGGCACCTTAAGCCCACCTATCCGACTTGGTCCGGCAAACCATAGAGAGATTAGAAAATGTCTTTTTAAAGTAGGTAGTAATAAATGAATAAATACTCTGTTGCTAACTGGCCAAGAGGTGAGCAGGAAGTTGTTGGGCGTTCTCAACGGTGGCTGCAGTGGAAGGCATAAACCAAATCGCCACCGGCGAACTCATCTCTCTTTCGGAACAAGAACTTGTGGATTGCGACAGGGAATACAACGGCGGTTGCAATGGTGGTCTCATGGACTATGCCTTCGAGTTCATCATCAACAACGGAGGCATGGACACCGAGTCTGACTACCCTTACCTAGGCGTTGACAACAAGTGCGACCCAGCTAGGGTCTGTATCGAAATCGAAACAGCTTCATTTGTTTTTCAATTTCTCTGATGCTTTTCTAGAAGCTCTTTTTTTTTTTTTTTCCTACTTATATTTCTTTGTGGGGTTATATTGGTTTTGGATTATTATTTGCAGAAGAATACAAAGGTTGTTAGCATTGATGGGTACGAGGATGTTCCGGCCTTTGACGAGAATGCGTTGAAGAAGGCTGTGGCGCATCAGCCTGTGAGTGTTGCAATTGAAGCCGGTGGCAGGTCTCTTCAGCTCTACCAATCGGTAAGCTGACTTGCTACTTTTATTTCTTTTCGTGGTGGATAGCATTAGAGGTACGCATGTATGTTTCTCAAAGGAAAGGTCTTGCTCCATTTTTCTGTTCTTTCTATGGTTAGCTTGATTAGGAGCTAGCCCATGTGTAGCTTATATTCAGGAGAACTATAGAAATTCTTCTCTCTTTTGAATTGCTTATGGCCCAATGAACTACTCTGTGGAATATGAAGCAGGTGTGGTTTGTCAGAAATAATACCGGTTGAGTATGCTTAAGAAAGTTGATTTTTACTCTAAAATAAATGGTCGATTGATTAAAGTTTTCTTGTTTAAGATTGACTCAAACTTCTCAAATAACTCTCTTGCCTCTTGGGTTGGTAAACTTTTGAAATTAACTTTTGGACTCTAGTTTATGATAATATGAAGCTGGGTGATAGTCTTGGTGTAATTTGACTCTGTTTATCTTCTTTTTCAAAGTTCGAAGTCTCATTTTTTTGTCAAGTAAAAAGTTATTGGTTTCAATTGTATACAATACCAACTTAGTCGTTCCTTTCATATTCTTTTTGCAGGGTGTATTTACAGGTGAATGTGGGTCAGCGCTCGACCATGGTGTGGTTGCTGTTGGATATGGGACAGAGAATGGGGCGGATTACTGGTTGGTAAGGAACTCATGGGGAACCAACTGGGGTGAGGATGGATACATCAAGATAGAGCGCAATGTGGTTGACACGTATACTGGCAAGTGTGGGATTGCGATGGAAGCCTCCTATCCCATTAAGAATACTGACCAAAACCCTTCCCAGGCTTTGTTCAGCAGTGCTTGAAAAAAACATTTTGATTACTCATTTTATGATCCCCATCGTGATATGCTTCATTGTCGTATATGCATGCCCTCTACCTATTCCTTGGCCTAAATTTACCATAGGATGGCTGGGCTATTGTTGTCTTATTTTATATATTGATCATTGTTGTACATAGGTTGTCGAAGTTGCACCTCAATAATTGATGATGATGTCCAATTCGCTATCATTTGCTTTGCAATAGTATCCATTTGTTTCCTTTTGTGTTTTAAAGAGGATTAGAACTCGACTTTATTGATAATTATCTCTTTTGGACTTTTACAAACAAGAGAAAAGCTTTGGGGCAAGAGTATTATATTGTTCTAAGAACTAAAACAAAACATCTGTACCAAGTTGTATTACCATGTAAGTGAAAAGCCGAATGAAAAGATGCATCTACACTAGTGTAGCAACTCCCAAGATTGCCAAAGCATCAGCCAAGCCATTCATTGTTTGTAAGTATTAAATAATTCAAAAGAAAATAAATAATGGAAGGTAAGCATGCCAATCCACAGTTAAAAATACATCCAAAGGGGGTTCTTGTAGGTTATCGAACTAAAGAATCAATCTCCACAATTAAATCCAAAGGTTTGCAACCGATAACAAAGTTGGTTTATAACACCTCCGCAGCTAGCAGCTCCGGAGTTACCTTTAAGCCTTATCAGTTCGATTTAATTTAGAGGCCTTACAACATTTGCTCGAAGTTTGGTCAGATGAAACAAAGCTAAGATAAATGTAGATAACTTGGGCGTAGGCTTCAATTTGAGAGATGTTCTGATCACAACTCCTTCATGTCTAGTCGCATTTCTACCTAACGAAAACTCCCATAAGATTAATAAAGGAACCAAGGTGAACCTGATCATCTGATCCTTCAAAATAACATCCAACAAGACCAATTTTCTTTCCACGAGTTAAGAGTTTAGAAATGAAACCCCATAAATAGTTGGGAACATAAGCACAAACCTCGGCAGCAAGAGAAACAAGAGTAAAAAAGATTAACGTCACTTTCAGGCTTCTAGCATCTCGTTTACAACTACTAGTACTACGTACACTAAGATGCTAGAGAAATATATACCACAACTTCGAATTTTGTAGTTTAATGTCACTCCATTGTGCCACAGTTTCCAATTTCCATGAAGCATATTGATCTTCAAAGGCAGCAATAATTCCATACATACCTCCCAAAACAAAATCTAGATTGTCTTGTCAAAAGTAATGAGGTATGTACAATCATTTTTACAACTATTTCTATAAGAAAAATATTATTCATTATTTTTACACTACATATAATTTTTTATTTTTTTCTCTTACTAAATGTATGGTGTATGGATGATAAATAGAAGAATTTAATTAGTTTAAGAAAAATAAAAAAAAAAATAAAGAAAAATAAAAATAAGTGTGGTGTGTGGTGCGTGAGGATGATGAGTAACAAAGCTCTTTATATAATCATGTTTTAAATCGAGAGTATTTATGTAAAATAATATTATTTGTATAATTTATTTGATATAAATCTAAAACAAAATTATGAAAAGAGTTACATGTGTATTATTTGAAATGAGATTATTCTTTCTAGTGAGGGTTTTGGAAATAGAACAAAAGGTTTGGTAGATGTTATTGGAGTTTGGACTTGTGGGTTCCTTTTGTAGTAAAACAAAATATTATTAAATATATCTCAATGCATGTAAAGGCTATGGTGGCAAAGACAAAAGGACGGGGGAGATGACAGTAAAAATGATGGCTGATTCGACTCTTCACTGCATGCAAAAATAAAAACAACCATCCGAAGTGTGGTTCCGTGTGATACAATCCAGTCGAGACTTCTGTTTGAGAGGAAGCTTCATGATTTCATCTAATAAAGACTAGCCTCCCAATCAAAACAATATAGGTTATGTCTGCGTGTAAAATCTATCTCAAATTAATTATTTATGGCATCTACTACTTTTTAATTTTTTAAAAAAAAGTTAAATATATCTAAATTTACTTTATACATTTAAATGTATATTTCAACACACTTCGTATATATTCAAACACATCTTAATTGGATTCACAAAATAATACTATTCACTGATTAACTCATATCATTTGAAATCACCTCAACACCCAAACGCAGCCTTAGTATTATCATAGCTCGAGCATATGTTTGACTTTTGTGAATGAAAAACAGCACTAAAAGACTAACCTTGTTTGGAACTTGGACTCAACTCAGTTTAGTCTAATTTTAAATAGACTCTAACATTCAAACACCCAAATTTTAATTCACTCAACTTAAAACTTCTTTATACATGAAACCTACAACTTTTTTCAACTCAACATCTATTTACATGCGGGACTCACAACCTTTTTCAACTTCTAATAAATACATTTAAACTTATCTTAACATCCAAATGCATATAAACTCATCTTAGGTGAGCCCCACAAAACTTACTACATCATCTCAACTCACTACTATTTATAAAGAACGCAACTCATCTAACTCGTCTCAACATCCAAACGGGGTATATAAACAAATTCATGTCCAGTCTTCATAACAAAAATTATTGATCCATCTTTCACCACTTATTGACTTTCTAGAAAAATGATAATTAGGAGGCTAAGGAGAAATTTCCAAATGAGGGAATCTTAGGGTTTTGGCATCACATCTTCAAGTGACATAAATTTGGATATAATAGAAAATGATAAACTCAGCAAATAGTTGACAAGTTATGCGAATATAAATGAACGAATTCTTTAACAACTACAGAAAATCTTGAAAATGGGAGCCATCGTATAAGTTTTTCTAATCATGTTCTCAGCATCAAGCATAATCCTGAAAATGAGAGCTCTCGTATTCGTTCTACTCAACTTGCTTTCAGCTTCAAGTAGAATCCTAAAATGGAAGCTCTTATATTCATTCATGCGGGCTTCTAAAGCCACTGATTCTCATCAAGAATCCTCACCAACATGGCAAAAATCTTCTCTCTCTTTTTTTTCAAACGTTTTTTTAAACCTCTTAAACATTTTTAAACCTTAAGTAGAAACCTTATCTCATTGAACAAGTATTCACTATCAGAACTGATAATCAAAGTTTAAAATTTCTACTTGAGCAAAAGGTAGGAATGCCTCTACAACATTAGAAAGTGGTAGAGAATCGAGTTACTAATGCTCTATCCAGGAAAGGTGAAACCATTAAACATGAACTAGGCTGAGTATTGCTGCTTTAACTATTCCCACAACTAAGTGGTGGAATAAGGTTAAAGAGGGTTACAAACAAGATCCATATGCAGTTAAACTTTTGAAGCAGTCTACATTGGGTCAACTACCTTAGAATTTTACAAGCTCTGCTATAAGAAAAAACTGTTTGTTGCTTAGTATGGAGATTCTAGGCAGAAGTTATTGCAAATCCTACAGAGTGGGCCATTGGGGGACACTCTGGTTATGGTAAAACCCTTCACAAGGTGAAAAATGAGTTCTATTGGCCTGAAATGAGATCGTGCCTGAAGAGTTTTATAAGGGAATGTGGACTGTGTCAAAGGGTGAAGGTAGACTAGTTTACGCCCAGTGGGTTGTTGCAACCCCTTCCAATTCCTTCTCAACCTTGGTTGCACATCACTATGAGTTTTGTGGAGGGGTTACCTAAATCTTAAGGATTTGACAATGTGTGGGTGGTTGTGGATCATCTCACTAAGTATGCTCACTTCACTCCTCTCACCCACCCTTTCTTAGCCAAATTAGTGGTCCAACTTTTTGTTAAGCAGATTCTGAGGTTACATGGCATGCCTCAGTCGATTGTCTCAGATAGAGAAAGTGTTTTCAAGAGTTCATTTTGGCAATAGCTCTTTAGGATACAAGGAATTCAAATTGCACTAAGCACTTCATACCATCCACAAACTAATGGTCAAGTGGGGTTGTGAATAAGTGCCTAGAAAATTACTTAAGGTGCTTTGTGTGTGATAAGCCAAAAGCTTGGGTCCACTGGATTCCCCTAGCAGAATGGTGAAACAACACCACTTACCACTCAACACGCATCACCCCTTTTGAAGATCTATACTATTATGCCCCACCTAAACTCTTGCCTCATTGGAACCATTAAGGTTGAAGCTGTAGATGAGGACCTGAGGTCCTAAGATCAAATCCTACAATTACTGAGACATAATGTACAGAGGGCTTAGGATCAAATGAAGAGGTATGTTGATCTTAAGAGGAAGGAACAACAACTTGAGGTGCAAGAGTGGGTCTACTTAAGACTACAGCCCTATAGGTAGCATTCAGTGGCCAATCGCCAAAGTCTAAAGCTATCCCTTCAATTCTTTGGACCCTATCAGATTACACAAAATATTAGAGACGTAGCTTACAAATTAGAGATACCCCCTTCATCATCCATACATCCTGTGTTTCACATATCACAGATCAAGAAGAAATTGGGGCAAAGCACTATGGCTCAGAAAACCCTACCTCCTACCGACATAGACGGAACAATTAAACCATAACTAGAGGAAGTAATTGAAAGGAGAACGAAGAAATCAAAGAATTTACCGATTGTGGAGCTTCTAATCCAATGGCAGGGCAGCTGGTGGAGGATGCAACCTAGGAACCCTATGGAGAGTTGAAGAAAGCCTACCCACAACTTTCCCTTGGGGGCAAGGTGTTCTAATGGGAGAATTTTGTCACACGCATTGGGGGCGTTTGTGGGCTAGAACACCTTGCCCCCAAGGTAATAACCTTTCCTTTGGGGGCAAGGTGTTCTAACGTCTAAAACCAGACTGAACCGAACCGGTTACACATCTAGCTATTATTAATAGATGTTATGACTATTTTACCCTTTTCAAGTCTGTTGTTAGTAATTGTTAGTGATTGGCTGATGCTATGTGGAAACCATTGGGAAAATTCCACTTATTATCCGTCTCATTCCCTGTAAGAATCATTTGAAAAGTTATTTGAATCAAGTTCTAAAATTCTCTCTTCTCCTCTCTCATTCTCTAGAGGTCTCTAACCCAAAATTTTTATATTTGTTCCGTATTGGCCGGTACGACCAAAATTTATCATTCCGATATAGTATCCAGTACACCATGCCACCCCATTCTGTTCCTCTCTAAATTCTAACCATTCAGGTCCGTTTCAACCATGTTGATCATTCTGGCCGAAATTGGCATTTCGATCTCCATTCTGTTTCAAACTGTTTTTATAATTCTTTTGTATTTAGATGTCATTTTTATAAATTTTAAATCCAGATAGTATTTAATTAATTATAAAACATAAAATATATTTATATAATTTTAATTTTTTTTTGTAACTTTAAATATGTTTTCTCATTTTTTTTAAATATCATTATTTTTTAATAATTTATCTATTCTTTTATTTTTTTAAATTTTTTTTTAATTTTTGTGTCGCAACTCAAATTTGTGTTTTTTTTCAACATATATTCATTTTATAAATCTTCAATTCTTCTATATATATACACATACATACATATATATATTCATTCTATTAGTTGTTAGTTTCTATACATATAAATATTTATATATAATTAATCATGAAACAGTAATAGTACCAAAATATTTCGTAAAATTTATCAGTCCACTGCTTTAACCGAAACGATTATCGGAACTGTATTCAAAACGTTGGTCTCACCCTTTAAGTGAGCTGTGTTACATCTTCTAGTCGATTTCACTGGTGATTGTAAGAAGCGAGAAACCTGGACGCTGCAAGGGCAAGATATTTCAAAGCAATTGCAGCCGATGCTTCGGCATTCAGTTTTAGGGATGAAGAATTTTGAAAGAGAATCAAACAATAGTGAGTTTAAATTATAATGTAATTTAAAAGGTAATTTGCTCAAAAACAGGAAAGAAAAATAACTTGCACTTGGAAGAAAGCAGGGGACCGACTACTCCATGCTATCAATGTCTTTTCTATTGCTACAAAACAATGCAAAATCCTTTTGTTTGGCACTTTGATTTCTCCTGCTCGTTCCCCCATGTGAATATAATTTACCATACAAAAATCTGCAGAAGAGAGAAGGCTTCACGTCTCTGGCCTGGTGATCTCTTTCTTCACTGCATACTTCCAACTCGGATATTCTACCCCTATACTTTAGGGCGACGTTTACCATGTCTTGAGTTCAGTCTTTTTCTAAGATCGGTTATTATCTTATCCTGATCGGTGAGTCGAACATCCCTTTCAATCAATTCTTGCTTCAATCTTTCAATCTCTTTCAAGTGATCACAACTGTGATTTGGATCCCCTCTCTCTATTTTACTAAGTTCTTGTTTCTTTCTTTCAATACGTGCCAGGTCATCACAGTACTGATTTGAAGAATCCTCTTCGGTTTTCGGATTTGTCTTTAGCATCTTGGATGCACCTGGGGTTTCCTCAGCTTGGAAAGCTCTCTTCTTGAATGATATTTGGCCAAGGGAATCATCATGGGCCATTTTACGGACATATAGACTAGTAACCATGCCTGTTGTGAGCTTAAGTTCGACAAGTTTCTGAGGCCTCCCCAATGAGTCCTAACATGGAACAGAATAACAGAACTTCATTTCTATTATTGAAAAAAATAAAAAATAAAAAATAGGCTTCTTCCTTGCATAAAGCATAACATCCTTAAAAGAGTACACAAATTTGGGGTCTTATGGCAGGGTACTATTACTGGTGCAAGTGTCCCAAGGGACTATGGATTGCCTGTTCATGATAATAATCTCATCACTTTAACTACATCATCTTTCAATACTATAGAGCATCTAGTTCTCAAAGTACAAAAGCCAACAAGAATAGGGATGCCAGGCAGGTAGTGAAGTAAGTTGAAAGAATCACATTTAACAGTAAATACCTTTTCTTGGCTGCCTTTGACAGTATCATATGCTTGATATGCCTCTTGCGGATTCTTGAATACAGCAAATGCAGAATATTTGTCTCCCTTCACTTTCCTAGATGGCTGCCAGAAAATCATCCGCACCACATTAGAACCTTGTTTTGTAAGCAAACTGATATGCATGGGCTAGAACTTCACAAGTTAGGCAATGAAAAGAAGAAGAGAAGAGAAGAGTGAGAATAAAAAAGGGAGGTATATAAAGGAAAATTTGATACAATGCATTTGTGCCTGTCAAATTGATGGAAGCACATATATTGGGATGAAGCTAAAGGGAATAAGTCAGATGAAGATAAATTGAGATGAAGATAAATTGGGATGAAGCAAAAGAGTGTGAAGAGTAGATCATAAGAACTCATTGGAGGATACTTTTTTTTTTTTTTGTCATCCCATCAAATGGAGGCAGTTTCTATGTAATCTGCCAACAACTTACACAAATTAAATTGCTTGTTTGAATTTTTAGGTCTCCATCCATTCGTAAACAACAAACCATCAAAGGATCTGAACCTAAACAAACCATCAACGGCTGAACTAGCAGCATTGTTCAACAGTAAAATCCTTTTCAATAATAAATTGATAACTCAAGATGACTCCAGACGTCCATAAAAGTAAAACACACATCATTCCAATAATCAAAAGCTCAATCCAGATCTTCTAAAGGGAAGTGCAGACCCCAACAGGATATACTAAACCTTGAGTTCAATGGTAAAATCTGCAGGAATGACTTTATGCAACTCTTCAGAAGGCACATTGTTTGGTATCCTGTGGAGAAGTAGCTTTGCCATTTCAGATTCAGGTACCTATAGATAATTTAAATGTCATGAGCAAGTATCATGTTGGTAGGAAATTGAAATGGCCAGAAATTTCATGTCTAAACTTACATCCTCTTGAACCAGTGGAATAGGCTTATCAACACCATGATCTATCTTAGCAAGAACAAGTTTCATTGCAGCACAGGCATCATCTAGACAATTGTGTGGAGCACCCTTCTTCCGAACTTCATAGCCCAACACAGACTGTCAACAACAAATGGAACAATTAAGCATACATCAAAAAGGGGCCAAAGTTGCTTGTCAATTATTCACATGGAAATGCCAAAAAACCCTTTTTCAAATCATTTCTTACAATGAATCATAAATTCCACAGATATTTTTTAAAATACCACATGTACATTAAGTAGAAACAACAGATTAAGAACTTGCCTTGCACAAGTTATTCAAAGATGGTCTTCTATTGATAGATCCATCCGAATATTTAAAGATAAGTGCGGTGTCAATCACTCTAGCATGATCCAACTTCAGGGCTGTCACCAACAAAATAAATAATGAAGAATACAAATAAAAATAAATAAATGCTAAGATATAACTACCTTGCACATAAAGTCAAAAAGACCGACAGTTCAGTTGGGGGAAGGAGAATGGGAGTGCCGAGAGGGAAAGAGAGACACTCCAATCTAGTTATAATGCTTAACTCACCTTTCAGGTCATTATTTAAACTGTGGCCAACTAATATGGTTCCCTTGAACAACAGCATCTTCATAGATTTCTACAAAATGCACCAAAAAAATAAGATATACAAGTAATTCCCAAAACTTGTGGGCCATCCAAATAATACCTGTACATCTGCCAATGAACAAGTAACTCCTTTCAAATCGGTTGCACTAATGCCTGTAATATCAGTTCTATAATCTGCAACTGCTTTGCCTGGGTTTACATGTTCATCAAGTTTCACCTGCAAAATAAAACTTACTAGAAAAGTTGTACGAGTAGGACCTCTAAAGGGTCCAGAAACTGTCTACCCAGCGGGCCAGGGAGAAAAGATTTTTCAGCCATTTTTTACTTGGGAAAAGAGAGGTGCACTTGAAACCGCAAACCAAATTAATTGTTATTATTATTCTTTTATAAGAAGAGAAACCAAATTAATTAATACCTGTAATTTACGATCCACAACACATATTCTCACCAATGCTTCAGAACCATCTTCACAGAGTACCATCTCGCAATCAACAGCAAGCATTGCATTTGATCTCATCACCTTGGATTTTTTACTGAGCTTTATAACCACCCATTCCTGCTTCAACATTTCCATGCAAACTATCAGGAAGCCAAGATACAGACGAACTCGAGAGTTGTGGGAACTTATTTATATATATAAGCACCAAAAGCTACAGTTTATTGTATTTTGGTATTCATCCAGATGATATAGATGTAACACCTTACAACTACCACCAAATCCTAATTTGATACTCCCATAAGGGGTCAAATACCAAAGCCTTTCTAAGGTAATCAATTGAAAACATGGGCTTCTGTTCACATTCTTACACTTTCTTTTCTTGACAATTGATTGTCACAACAGCTTACTCTACACTAGAGAGTCCACAAATTAGTAATCGCATATTACAAAGTTGCCCCCTAGCCAATAAAACATGATTGACCTATGGTTACAAATGTACTGGAAGTAGATTTAGAAAATGAGACAATCAAAACAGGTAGCAGTGAAATATTGATAGCCATAGAAATCCCAAAGATGAAAGAAGGATCTTTCAGTGATGATAATGTGACAACCATTCAGGCAAAAACAAGAAACAACATAAACTTCATGGGATATTACCAAGTGATGAGAGAAGATGTCTTAACACCATAAAAACTGGCAGTATCAGTTGCAAAAAGTGGCTCATTTCAATTTAAAGGGGCAATTAGGACAAGAGAAAGATCATAATAATGTGAGTTCATTGCCCTGAGACCAGAAAGACTCTAAGGCTCATCAGAATATAACAGCACCACAAAGAGCAAGATGAAAAAAGAGGATTTATCTTGGCTTTAGTTTGAAATACCATTTAATGAACCTACAACTAGCATGGAAAATATTGAAGTATGGATATTGTCTAAAGTAAGCATGCCTGAGCAAGGCAACAATCAAGAAGTGCATGCGTATGAAAACTGAGCAAAGCATTGTTACAACAAACCTCATCAATTGATGGGAACGAATAATCCGATGGGTATTGTGGGTGTTCAAGAGTTAATCGAACAAGTCTCTGCACTGCCATCATCAGAAGTTATCAAGATATACCATACAGAATGTAAATATACGATTCACATGAAAGAAAGCAATAGAGAAATTAATGCAAGAAAATAATTAGTATTCTATCAATTTGATGAAAACTAGAGCCTTATCACTCAACAAATCACACATGCATTGTCAAATTTTATAATGAGGGCATAGAAGCAAACTATAATCAACCAAATTTAGTTCATAGTATACGGGCATGAGTCATGGAGTTAATAAACTGAAGCTACTACGTTTAAATGGGACACGATGTTTTGTACATATTAGAAGGGCTTGGGGAGGGTTTAAAAAATGAGTACAGGAATTTGTTACCATTATACGGTAGTTGTAACCTATATATAGTAAAGGTGCATGAGAAGTTATGTAACTTTCCCTCAGCTTCTAATTTCCTTTCAGGCAAATTTCACAGCATGGCATTACAGCATATCAGGGTTTAATTCTCTCTCTACAATACTTCCTTCTTTTATCCCTTTATCTTCTTGTCCATTTTCTTTTTTTCTTTTTCTTTTTTTTTTTTTTTTGTCCCAACTCTCCCACTTTGTTTTGTGTTATATTGATCAAGGATTACCAAGCTTTGGCATTAGTGGCCATTTTAGGTGGTAGATGGCATCAAGATCACCTTCTTCAGAGGTGTGAGGTCGCCATCATCGTCATCACCATCCGTGGTACTGTTCAGTGGTTTGATGTGACCAGCAGAACCATAATGGTGGCAGCTAGGATTTTGAGTTTTTCTTAGGCAAAACAAATTACTCAGCAATTGTTTCTTAGGCAAAACAAATTACTCAGCTAGGATTTTGAGTTTTTTTTTTTTCACTATCACAATTAATATTTTGTTTCTTAACTGCTATAGATTTTAGTAGGTTCAATTTTCATGATTTCCTTATATCTATTTCTGTTCGTGATTAGGTGATTCTCTTGTATACATCCTGTGTATATTGGCTATGCCTCGTGTTCTTCAACAAAATTGTGACCACTCATCAAAGAAATATCTTTCAACCCAAATGGCTGGTAAGCAAAATCAAACAAAGGGCATAAGAAATGGCAGTTAGGAATAGATTAATTTGGCCATTTGCTTGGAAGCTTGAAAGGCTAAATTTGAGCCTTAAGTGAAACAGTCCTAATCAGGCACAAAATAATAAAAGAAGATAGAGAGTAATAATGACAGGAACCACACATAGTCCCTAATGCAACTAAAAACCTATCGCATCAATGCCTCAAGGGCCATACCTGCTCGGGGATTTCATCATCTGCAGATGTCTTTGTAAATTGATCCACAAGGTTGCGCTTTAAATGGCATTGCATTATTTTAGCAAAAAACTGAACAAGTAAACACACAAGAGGAATAGTCTTTTAAAAAATGAATACCATTATCTTTGTAAAAATATTATACGTTCATTTGAGGGGGCCAAGATGAAATGTAAAATTGATATTATTTGTTTTGAGTGGGTTTATAACCGAATTGCTTTATGATTATTAAACCACAATACCAACAATCTGAAACAGAGACAATAAATTCCAAATGCAAACCTCCATAGCTGTCCAATTACCTTCAAATCATCCTCTTTAGTGAAAGTCTTCAGAAAAGCAGACAACAGATCAATGGACCTCCTTGTCGGATCACTCAAGCTAGCCCCGAGCTTTTTGTCATGAAAATCCAAAAATTCCTTCCAGTCTCCTTTAATACCCTTCATTCCATGTTTTTGGGCCAACCTCACCATTTCAACAAGAATCTGTTCACATTCCATACAAAAATTTGATATATATTTACATAAGTGTGCTTTCATGTGTTTGTACAGCACTCACGCGTATCTGAATATAGTGTGAATAAAAATTAATAAAAATAACAGTTAGCTTCTTCAAACAGACTCACACTTAACTAAAATTAAGACAAGTCATTTGTTTTCTCAACTTAGTGAGAACCTCAAACAATGGCTCATGAACTTTTATAAACGCTTACTAATAAAAAAAAGCAAGAACAAAGTATCACCACCAGTAAAGGTAAATGCCAAGTGATTTCTCTCCTCTCCCTCACCTATCAAAAAAAAAAAAAATCTCTCTCCTCTCCCTCTCCACTAAATTTTCAAAAATCGGTCCAACAGAATACCTTCTGCCCGACACTGCAAAACATGCTTGCATGATATTTTCTTCTTTAAACACAAGCATAGATAATGCAAAAATACTAACTTGCTCATTTATAATCAAAGACCATAGACAAGAAATTGAGAGAAGAAAATAGTTCACTTGGTCCCCGATATCCCTCATAGAACTGTTACTCCTAGTAAATTTCCGTCAAACCAAAAGAACATACGCAAAAGATTACAAATTTTCAATTTCTTTTCCTCCTGTTATTCTCAGAAACAAAAGGCAGTGAAGCACCAAGTGTTTCCGCTGAACACGAGTAAAAATGGAAAGAAATATAGGGGAGGGAGCAGGGATGGAGTTTTACCCTTTTCTCCGCGGTGTCGAATATTTCGTCCATTGGGGGGCTGTTTTGGCGAGGGCAACGGGACGAAGCGAGCAAAGAAGTTCCGGAGTGCTGCGAGTGACGGCTGATAGAATTAGAACACGGTATATGCACAAACACGACCCGAAAAGTTTACCTTTAAAAAAACCTAAGAAAATGGGGTAAAACCATTCTTATGGCAGGTAGAACAAACCGTTAAGCAAGTTGGCTCGAAAAACATGTAGCAAGCACCGGCTCAGATGGGGGAAGAAGTGGAGGAGCGGCGCACGGCATGAAAGAGAGGTGCCGTCAAACCCTAGTTCACGTGTAGAAGACTGACAGAAGGAGAAGTGATTTGTTCTTGTTTAGTGTTGAGTTTGTGTCTGAGGTTCAGTGAAGGAAGTACACGTGAAGGGTCATGGGCCAGAGGCGTGGGTTTGGTCATTGGGCCTATTATGTTATTTACATTAAGTCTGTGTTAAATGGGCCATGAGCCCGAGTCTTGAGTCTCATTTAATTGATGAGTCCGTATGTAAGGCCTGTTGGCCCAGTAGAGAGTCCTTATATTTGGTACCTGACCTGTTAGCAGTATTTGAAATCTTTAATCAAAAACTTTATTCTCCTCTTAAGTCTTGGAGGCACTTTCCCTCGAAGAAAGCAATGTATTTTTTCTATCTATTCTACTATTTAATTACAAACATGGTTAAAGGTAGAAGAATGAATCAACTACAAAATGGTCTTAATGCTCTGAAAAAAACAAATATGGTGCTGGAAATAGAAGTGACAATCATCGAAAGGCAACTTAATGCATTTATACAATAGCTCGCAATCATGAATGCAGAAATGTAGTGGTAAAACAATAGTGGAGACTCTTCTTCCTATGTCCAGAATCGTAAGGAGTGCAGCCCACATCAGCCACACAGCGAGGTCCAAACTCGCACCATCAGACTTGATTTTCTGATGTTCCATGAAAAAGATCTTGCAGGTTGGATTTATAAAGTGCATCAATTTTTTTCTTTCGACAATACACTACCACAGCACAAACTAAGGCCTGCCTCATTTCACATGGAGGGTAAGGCCCTCACTTGGTTCTAAGGATTAGAAGAATCTAGATAGATTCATGATTGCGATACTTTTATTAAAGCCCTATTAGTGAGATTTGGCCTAATGTATATGATGGCCCCATGAAGGCCTTGACAAGATTGAGACAAAAATGGAACAATAGAGGAGTACAAAGCAAGGTTTGAAACCTTAGCTAACAGATTAAAGGCATTGGCAGACCTCTACAAACTCAATTGCTTTATTAGTAGGCTAAGTGATGACATCTGGTTGACTGTTAAAATGTTTAACCCGCCTGATTAAACCTCAACCTACAGTTTAGCCAAAACTCAAGAAGAAAAAAACAACATAACCAAGAAAAACCTAACCAGATTTAGTCATAACTACTCCCCAAGCCTGGTATCCTTAAAAATCCAACCAACCACCATTTTCCCATAAAAAAATCCACCAGATACCAACAAACCTTTTTCAAAACCATCTTTACCCATACAGAAATCAACCAACAGCAAATGTAAAAGAGAAGCGAGAAGGGTCTCTATTATTATTGTGACTCAAAATGGCACTTGAGGCACAAGTGCCAAAGGCCTAAGCTGTATTTGTTGAAAGAAGTGTTACTAGAAATTGATTTGATAGTGGCTTATGATGATAGGCTATGTGATGGTGGCCAAATTGAGGACACACCACCCCTCGAACATGTTGCAACCCAAAGTAGCCCCAAAATCTCACTCCATGCACTAATCGAGTCTCACAACCCGAGAACCATGCAGGTGAAGGGAAAAATTAGCAACCAATGGGTTACTATATTTGTGGATACGGGGTCTATTCACATTTTTTTTTACCCAACAGTTATAAGAAGAAATAAATTGCCTCTTGATGTTAATGAGAGGATGAATGTGAGAGTTGCCAATGGGGAATTACTACCTAGGGAAATGTAAGGGTGTCAAAGTGTTAATTCAGGGGACTATTTTCGTGGTGGATGTCCATGTATTGGTCTTAGCGGGCTACGACATAGTTTTGGAAATTAATTGGTTAAGAGACTTGGGGTCGATTTATGGAACTTTGAAAAGCTAATAATACAGTTTCAATACCAAGGTGAGGATGTGTCCATTCATGGTTTGGCAAGGGCTAAAATGATCGAGGAATTAACATTAAGGAAGCGTGATGGGCTAGAAAAAATGGGTGTAATTTTACAGGTGATAGAAGAGGTGAAAAACACCAACTCAGTAGCTATAGAAGTTGCTCCAGCAGAGTTACAGCCACTGTTACAGCAGTTCATTGAAGTATTTTCAGATCCCAAAGGGTTGCCCCCATCTCGAATCCACGACCATGCCATAAATTTACTACTCGGTATCAAACCCATCTCCTTAAGGCCCTATCGATACCCCTATTACCAAAAGGAAGAGATTGAGAAAATAGTGCAAGAACTCCTCTCGACTGGGATTATTCAGCCTAATCAAAGCCGTTATTCATCCTCGGTGATGCTAGTCCAAAAGGCAGATGGTATGTGTGTTGACTACTTGGACATCAATAATGTCACCATCAAGGATAAATATCCTATCTTAGTGGTGGAAGAGCTTATGGATGAACTAAATGGAGCAAAAAAAAATTCAAAGCTGGATTTGAGGTCGGGCAACCACCAAATCCTTGTTAAACTAGAAGATGTGCACAAGACAACGTTTAGGACACATGAGGGCCACTATGAATTTTTAGTTATACCCTTTGAGCTAACTAACACACCATCCACCTTCCAAAGCCTAATGAATGAGGTATTTAAGACCCATTTGAGAAAATTCATACTTGTGATTTTTGATGATATTCTTGTATAGAACAAAATAGTGGAGAAGCATATGCAACACCTCCAAGTTACCCTTAACATACTGTGATAACACATGCTGTACGCAAAGCGATCTAAATGTTACTTCGGATGCATGGAAGTAACCTATTTGGGCCATCTCATATCCATGGAATGAGTGCAGACAGATTCCTACAAATTAAAAGCAATGAAAGATTGGCCCTTACCCAATTCTCTCAAGGGCCTAACGGGTTTCTTAGGGCTAACAGGGTACTACCATCGATTCATAAAAGGCTATGGGAAAATTGCCTCTCCCTTAACCCAAATGTTGAAGAAAGATGCTTTCAAGTGGAGTGAAGAGGCAGAGTTGGCCTTTCACAAGCTCAATGTGACTATCACCCAACCTTTTGTTTTAGCCATTCCAGATTTCTCAAAGCCTTTTATTATTGAGTGTGATGCCTCGAGTAACGCCATTAGGGCTGTTTTGATGTAACAGGGTAAACCCTTGAATTTTTTAGCCAAGCATTAAAGGGGAGGGCCTTTATGATGTCCACATTTGAGAATAAGTTGTTTGCTCTGGTTTCATCTATTCTTAAGTGGCGACATTATCTACTAGGGCATGTCTTTGTGGTGTGCACTGACCAGCAAAGTCTCAAACACCTTTTGGACCAAAAGGTTGGCACTCCAATGCAACAACGCTGGATTACCAAACTGTTGTGGTATGACTTCATGGTGGAGTATAAAAAAGGGGTGGAGAATAGAGTGGTCGATGCCCTATTAAGGAAAGATATGGAAGGGAAGGCTGAACTAATGTTGATTTCATTCACTAATGTACAAGGGCTTGATGATTTGATGGTAGCGTGTGAAAGGGAAACACAGGTACAAAACCTGATTCAATCATTCTCAGAGGGTAAGTTGGGCCCTAAGTATACCATCAGGGAAAGGTTTCTGCTGTACAAGGACATATTGTATGTTCCTAAGAATAAGGAGTTTAAAAATAGGCTACTGAAACTATCACACAGCAACATGTGGGGTGGCCATTCGGGTTATGTCAAGACAATCCACCATATGAGGAGAGATTTCTCTTGGGAATGTCTTAAGAAGGATGTTAAGGCATTTATACGAAATTGTGATGTGTGCTAACGAGTTAAGCTTGACAATGGCCTACCAAGTGGGCTTTTACAGCCACTACCCGTGCCAACACAATCATGGGCTCATATAACTATGGACTTTGTGGAGGATTTACCTAACTTCCAAGGATTCAATTTTTTATGGGTGGTGGTCGACAAGCTAACCAAATATAACCACTTTATCCCGATCAAACACCTCTATACAGCTAGGGATATTGTCCATCTATTTTTTAAGCACATTTTTTAAGCACATCTTTACTAGCCAGTTTTGGTAAGAAATTTTTTCCTTGTAGGGTGTTCAACTTTCTCTAAGAGCGGCGTACCACCCTCAAACGAATGGACAGACAGAAGCCATGAACAAGACCGTGGAGAATTACCTCCGATTATGGAGACAAGCCAAAAGATTGGGTGAGGTGGTTTCCTCTGGCTAAGTGGTAGTACAACTCCACCTAACACGCATCCACCTAAACAACTCCCTATGAGGCTCTCTATGGACAACCACCCCCTCGACTATTGAATTATGTGTGGGAATAACATGTGTAGAAGCTGCAGACACTACTCTATGGACTCGGGACTAGATTTCACAAATGCTCAAACACAATCTCATCAGTGCATAAAACCAAATGAAAAGGTACTCAGATCTCAGATGCAAGGAACAACAATTCAGTGTAAGTGAGAAAGTATACTTGTGGCTGTAGCCATATAGGCAGAGCACGGTGGCTCAACGGCGTAGCTTCAAGCTAGCCCCTCGGTTCTTTGGGCCATTTCGCATCTTACAGAGAATTGGTCAGGTGGCCTACAAATTGGATCTCCTTTCCTCTTCAAGGATCAATCCCAATTTCCACGTATCTCAACTCAAGAGGAAGCTTGGAAACAAAATCACTGCCTTACCCATGCTACCACCAATAGACGATGAAGGACTGGTCAAGGCCGAACCTGAGGAGATCTTGAATCGATGCATGGTTAAGGCTGGCAACCAAGCTTGGGTGGAGCTCTTGGTTTAATGGCAAGGGCAAGCGGTAACCGACGCAACATGGGTGGAGTTTTCACAATTAAAAGGAGATTTCTCCCACCTTGCAGGGAAGGTATTTTGAAAGGGGGAGATGTGTAACAAGCACCGACTCAGATGGGGGGAAGAATTGGAGGAGCAGCGCACGACATGGAAGATAGGTGTAGTCAAACCCTAGCTCACTTGTAGAAGATTAACAGAAGGAAGAAGTGTTTTGTTCTAAGTGTTTAAGTGTTGAGTTCGTGTATGAGGTGTCCAGTGAAGGAAGCACATGGCTGGGTCATGGGCCAGAGGCATCGCAGCATTGGTTTGGTCATTTGGGCCTATTATGTTATTTACATTAAGTATGTGTTAAGTGGGCCATAAGCCCAAGTCTTAAGTCTTGTTTAATTGTTGAGTTCGTATGTAAGGTCTGCTGGCCCAGTAAAAGGTCCTTTATGTTTGGTACCTGGAACCTATTGACATTATTTGAAATCTTTAATCAAAAACCTTATTCTCTTCTCTCTACATCTTAGAGGTGCTTTCCCTTCAAGAAAACAGTGCATTTTTCCTATCTATTTTGCTATTCCATTACATCCATTATCAGTAGTGTTATAAAACACTAAACCAATAACTAACTTATGGGGAACTCCTTGTTGAACCAATAGTTATGGTAGGTAGAAAAACTGGCACTTCAATGTTTGAAAGTTCCATAAATGAAACCCAAAAAATATAGAGCCAAATCTGAGGTTTAGAACCTATGATTAATCCACACCCAAAATACTTGGAACGACTGAATGAAGAAGCACAAACTCCAAAAAAAAAATCTCCTGTAAGAACCCCTAGAAGATTAGAACTAACAATGACAACGTGTCACTTCTAGGCCACCAAAAGCCTTATTCCTCCATTATAAACTGAGGTATTAGTAATAGTTTAGTGATCAGTTCGCACCTCCTCAAAGAATGGGAGAGAGATAGATAGTAGTCAAAAGAGAAGAAGCTTAGAAAACACATGTCGCAGTTATGCAGGTAGAGAGAGGTGCAGAGCTTCAGCCTTCAGCTATCACAGTTTGTGCAATCAAGACTAAGGCACTGGGAAAGGGATGATCTAGTAGTGTGGGCTGGAGGTTTAAGTCAGAATAAACAACTCTGGATCGTGCGAAATGGGCCTAGCCCATAAGTTTACTCCATCTTACTTTGAGTCCATTTACTTTACTTCAGCAGTTGAGGCCCAGAACTAATTCAGGATGTTTGGAAATAATTTTTATATCATCTCATTCCATCTTATTTCTTTCCTAAGGACATGTTTGGACTTCAGAAAAGACGCAAAATTCACATTGGCTTAGACTAGCCAGAACCGATGCAATTTGATAATTGGGTCTTATTGAGAATTATTACAATAAAAATAAGTTGGTGCCTTCAACTCATTTTATTACAATCAAACTCATATTGGAGAATTATCTCTTATGGAAGGTGCAAATCATGCCCTTCCTCAACGGACATAAGCTCTTTAGCTATGTGGACGGCACCATTCCTATGTCGCTTCCCATGGTTGACGGTTTTGTAAATCCTGAATACACCAAGTGGGTGCTACAGGACCAACTCATAGTTTTGGTTATTAATGCCTCTTTTTCCAACACTTTGTTGCCCCAGGTTCGTGTTTGCACCACTTCCTCTGAAGTCTAGAACACTTTGTATAGCTTATTTGCTACCCAATCCTCCACCCACATTATGCAAACTAAGTTCCAATTAGCTACCCTAAAAAAGGATTCAGATGCCATCACCACATATTTTCGCAAGGTTACCTGCTTAGCTACCACTCTTGGAGCCGTTGGCCAACCATTGTATTCATCTGAATTCACCATCTATCTATTAGCATGCTTGGGTTTGGATTATGAGTCGCTTTTTACCTCATTGACCACCTGTCCTGACACCATTTCCACTCCTCAAATTTATAGCTATCTATTGAACCATGAATCCCGTCTCTTCCATCAAACCAGCTCCCTTCTCTTTTCCATTTCTCTCGCAACTTATAACACAACCACTTCCACTTAGTATGCTCCAAATTCCTCTCCCGGTTGTGGATGCGGTCACTTCTCTCGTGGCCGCCATGTTCGTGGCCACCCTAGAGGAGGTAACTTAGCCTTTCCTTGCCAATCCTCCCCTCACCCTGTTTCCCAAATGTGCCAAAAACTAGGTCACTCTGCTATGACCTGCTACTACCGCTTCGATCACTTGTATAAAGCTCCCCCACCATCTTCCTTCTCGGCCAACCTTACTGCAATGTTCCATGTGCCCCCTCCCAATTCCTAGTTCCCTAACACGATAGGAATGAACCATTTTACATCTAGTTTTTCTAACCTCAGTTTGGATGTTGCAGCTTATCAGGGCCCTGACCAAGTTAGCGTTGGAGACGGCTCCACTCTCCCCATCCATCACACTGGTTCTGCTCATTTACACTTGGTTTCCAGAAAGTTTCTTCTTGACAAAATTTTCCATGTTTCATCTATTACTAGAAACCTACTTTCTGTACGTCAATTTTGCATTGACAATCATGTATACTTTGAATTTCATGCTAATGTTTTCTTTGTGAAGGATTCGCAAACTCGGACAGTATTTCTTTAGGGTCATGTTAAGGACAGCCTCTATGCACTGTCAACTGATGTTTGGGTCCTTCCTCAGCTCAGTTCCACTCCTCCTCAAGTCTGCCTCACCAAAAGAGCTACACCATAGATTTGGCACTTCCGCCTTGGTCACTCATCATCACACACCACATCACTCATAATAAAATCGTTTTTAGCTTCTTGTTTCATACTCTTGGCCTATGCCATTTATTTATCCTTCACCTGGGCCTTCTGCTTCCTCAAACACCATCTAGCCCATCAGCACTCCTTCAACCCAATCCATCCTTCAAACCCAACCCATCACATATAAGCCAGCTCATAACCCACCTCCTCTCACCCATACTCTGCTTAATGCATGTCCTAGGGTTTCTGTTTTAAACCCCACTATCCCAAAGCCGTCTCACATTTCTTCTCCTACCTCCTCTACTCCTCCTCTACTCCTCCTCTACCACGGCCTCAACATCCCATGATTACACACTCCCGCAACAACATATGATGTCCCCTCCACCATTCTGACGACACCATCACCTGGCCTCCCCCACAACCTCCTTAAATCACACTGAAAATACCCCCAACCCTGTTCCTGAAGAGCCATCATCCTTTACAGAAGCTTCTAAGCACCCTAAATGGCATGTAGCCATGGTTCTTGAATTTCAAGCCCTCATTCCAATCACACCTGTGATTTAGCCCCGTTCTTCTTTGGCCTCAATGTCCTCGGTTCAAAATGTGCCTTGAAAACTAAATGTCGGGCCAACGGGACTCTCAAACGCCACAAGGCCCGCCTTGTGGCCAAGGGTTCCACCAACAGGCCAACGTCGACTTCTTTAAAACATACAGTCGGATTGTCAAACCAGTCATGATTCGTCTCCTTATCTTCATTGTAGTGTCCTCTAGGTGGCCCCTACATCAGTTGGACATCCAGAATACTTTCCTTCATGGCAACTTAGAAGAAGCCTTCTACATGCAACAACCGAAGGATTTTGCTGATTTGGACTATCCTCATCACTTCTGTAAGTTGCGCAAATCTTTATACGGTCTTAAACAAGCCCCTAGGGCTTGATCTTCTAAGCTCAGTAGCAAACTTCCATCACTAGGGTTTATTGCATCCAGATCTGATTCCTTATTATTCAGTTTTTCCAATACCACTGATTCCATTTTTTCCTAATCTACGTTAGTGATATCATTGTGACTGGCTCAAATAATGTTATGATTTCACAATTTATATATGTTTTGAGTGCTTCCTTTCTAGTAAAGGATTTGGTGGATTTGCATTATTGTTTAGGCATTGAAATTACTAGATCATTTCACGGCTTGTGTATGACTCAGTCAAAGTACCTCAATGATCTCTTAAAAAAACCAACATGCAGTACTCTAAGCTTGTTTCCACTCCTATGTCACCATCCATTAAGCTCACGGCAACTGATGGTCCCATTTTTGAGGACCCTCAATTGTATCGTAGCATTGTTAGAAACTTGCAGTATCTGTCTTTCATAGGCCCTGACATCTCATTTGCAGTCAATCAAGTATGCTAGTATATGCATTGCCCTCGTCTCGCTCACAAGCAAGTAGTCAAACGCATTCTGCCTTATTTATGTTTAAATCCTAATTTTAGTTTTCATTTTTCTCATGACTCTTCTTTTGCTTTATCTATTTTTTTTTTTACACTGACTGGGTCGGGTGCCCCGATGACAACAAATTCACTAGTAGATACCGTGTGTATTTTAGTTCTCACCTTGTCTTCTGGAGTTCCAAAAAGCAACCCACAATTACCCATTCCTCCATTGAAGTCGATTACAAAGTTGTTGCAAACACAACTTATGAGATCCTTTGGCTTCAATCTCTTCTTAGCAAGCTGAATATTTTTCTCACTTAACCACCCACCTTATGGTGTGACAACCTTGGTGCAACATACTTGTTCGTCAACCCAGTTCTACAATCCCGAACGAAGCATGCTACTTTAGATTATCACTTTGTCAGAGATCACATTGCTGCCAAGGTCCTTCAGGTATCCTTTGTTTCAAGCAAAGACCAGCTTGCTGACATTTTTACCAAGTCATTATCCACAACTCGATTTAATCTTCTTCGATCAAACCTTACCATACTTCCAGTGCTGCTTGTATTGAGGGGGACTATTGAGACAAATACTCCACCAAAACTGTTAGAAGATGGCACTACAAGAAATGACGATTCGAAAGCAGCACGCGGCACATCACATGCAGTCTAGAATATTTGATTCTAAAAAAATGATGAGTTGGATGTTTGTGATTGGTATGTATTATAGAATCTGCTGTATTATTTCTCTCTCTTTCAAACCTCACATGTTTATATATAGACACTACTATAAATGTATTTGAGCAAGGAAGGAATACAGAATAGAACAATACGTTCTCCAAAAAATTATTTCAGTTTTAGTTTTTTTATCAAGCACCTATTGTGCATCCTTAAAATAACTTTCTAAAGGATCAAATAGGTCTAGCTTGACAAGGAACCCAATGAGGTTAAGACAAAATTAATTTATGTCTTAATCTAGCGTGTTGCACATAGACAAAATTTTAAGACATAAATTAAGTTTGAAATCCAATGAAGTTTAATGAGTCATAACTTTGGAATGGTTCCAACCTGGCTGTGATTATGTATTGGGTTTTACTTGAGAGGAAAATGAAAATTTATCAGCTATATATTTCTCCATCATATATCTATAGCACACTCGCAAAATCACTGGGAGTTTTATATACACTTTAGACTCCAAATTATAAAAATGAGACATACATTGCATCCTCAAATTACAAATAAATTATCATTTAATTTGCTCATTTTTTCAATCTTGAAGACTATTGAGATAAATAAAAAATAGATAAGGTGACACAATCTTAATGGTAAATCTGCAAAATCATTTAATAGTTTAAGAGTACATAGTGTATTTATCCTTGTAATATATATATATGTGTGTGTGCGCACGTTTAAAGTAAACGAAGCAACGTTTTCATTGCAATATGATCACAGGTACTGTTGGGAATTTGGACATCTTAAATTCACCCCTTAGGATCTACCATTTGCAAGAATATCAAGAAAAATAGAAAAATAATAACAACACAAGATTTTATGTCGAAAACTGTCAAAACAAGAAAAAAACCATCAGACCGAGAGAAGAAAATTCATTATGTGAAAAATTGTTACAATTACACAATTTCTCTCATCACCCCAAACACGCCCACAAAGCTTTTCCCACTAGCAAAATTTTAACTCACACCTCTTTACATTTTGCAAAAATGGACAATAGAGAAATTTAACTAGAACCAAAAGTTACTAACTAAGCATTTGAACTTAACCAAGAAGGCTAAACCTTCTTTTATAGGCTTTGAGCCTTTGCTTCTCATTCCTTCCCAAACAATGTGGGAGTAAAGTAAAGAAGCAAAAAATCCAACAATTTCTACTTTGCGACTTTGACTAGTCTCACAACCACGCTCCGCATCAATGACGATCTTCATAATTTATGCTATCATGTTCTACTATAAAAACATACCCACTCAGAATAAAATCAATTTCAAGCATTTCACTTCGGCCTATGTTGAAAATAATCTTTCTGAAAATTATAGTGTAACTTCTATGTTTGACTTTTCTAAAAGTTTATCAGCCATCAACATGAATTTTCACCACATACCTTACATCAATGTCAACCTAATGCCTGTGTACAAACTTGTAGACCCATTAGTATTAACACATTCTTTAAGGATATACGTGTCTCATTTTTCATAGAGAGAGACACAACATTAGCATCAATACAAATATCTCTAATTACTTAATTGGAGCCACTTGAAGAACCTGTTCCTTGTAGTAGCTGTTTCATCAGTTGCTAGTATCACTAATGACTTTAGGGGTTGGTCTGCTTTTTAACGCCTTATGTAATCCAATTTCTTCAAAACATCCTAACATTGTCTTGATGAATTTTACGGTAAAAATGAATAGTACCTTACTAAGTAAGTTTTCAGAAAAGATTGGAGGGTCACAATGATCCCCATTAAATTCCAATTTCCTATACAGAACTTGCTTAGATAGTACGTATCCATATTACCACACCAAAACTCCACCCCTACTAAAAGGATCTAGGTTCTGATATCACTGTGGGAAATTTGGACATCCTAAATTCACCCTCTATGATCTATCATTTGCATGAATATCAAGAAAAATAGAAAAATAATAATAACACAATATTTTACGTGGAAAACTCACAAAATAGGAGAAAAAGTACCAGGCCCAGATAAAAAATTCTACTATATAAAAAATTGTTACAATCACATAATTTCTTTTATCATCTTAAATACATCCACAAAGCTTTCCACATTAGTAAAATTTTAATTCAGACCTCTTCTCATTTTACAAAAATGGATAAGAGATAATTTTAATTAGAATCAAAAGTTACCAACTAAATATTTTACTGGTGCACTTAACTAAGAAGGCTAAACCCCCTTTTATAGGCCTTGAACCTTTACTCCTTCTTTATTCCCAATCTATATGGGAGTAAAGCAAAGAAGCTAAAAATCCAACAGGTACTTCTGATCCTCAAGGACCTTAACTTTGAGCATGCCTCACGATCAGTCTATGCTTATGATGCGCGCATGCGAGAGACATTTCTAGCAATCACGTACATGCATGCAGTTCAAGCTTGACCCGATAGCAATATACGTTAGTTTTTGTTTGTTCTTTGACTATTCAAAGATGCATGCACGTTTTTTTCCAATAAATCAACTGTGTTCGTTGATCTGATGGTAGGCATTGCATGCAGCTGTGAGGTTAAAACAATGGAGCGAGTGGATCGGATGTCCCACTTTCAGTACTATTTAAAGTCTGGAGCTTTGGTGGGTGGATAAGTCAAACTTTGGCATTTAAGTCAAAGTCATGTGTGCCATGATTGGTAAGACTTTAATGGCAAGAAATCTGGAATTAATGCTGTTGCTGCAGTGGATGGCAAAGTGTTTTCGTGGTCTGTGTTATTCATTCCTCGACGCGGACACTAGAAGTGCAATAAAAAAGTTACCATGACAGCAAGATTGTGGTTGGAAGGAAAATCATTACTAGCTAGGATTAACAGCTTCCACAGCGATGGGTTTCATTGGCCGAGGACCACTGTCATCATGATATTGTCTTTTGAAACCAACAATTTTTCTGCTCTTTTTACAAGCCCTACTAAAAATCTGATTTTAAAGATTTGCAATAGAATATTGAAATGTGTCATGACTTTAATTGTGTCCTTAACACCGATTTACAAATAAAAACTTTCACGATTCGATGGATTTTTTTCCCACTTTGCTTGGGATTTATGGCCACGAGGATTCATATTGTCATGACCGGCCCAATTTTATGCAAGGCCAGTCATGGCTTTTTGTTCTCTGTGTATCATCGTGATCGGCAACAGATTTTCAAGAATATATTGGCCGATTCATTCATAATAGCTAGCCCCGCTAATATTCTATATTGAAAGCATTTTAATATTATGATGATCACATGCAATATGATAATGTCATGCATGTAAATAAATTGTATCCATATCGTTAACTAGCTTTAAGCAACAGCTGTCTATGTCGAGTGAGATAATTTAGTGCCATACAAATTAAGAGAATTAATTAATACTGATGTCACGCCGTCTAAGTTGTTGGCTGATATTAATTTGTTTGTTAAGGCTGTCAAATTGAAAAAGAAAATTTTCTCGGAAATTTAAGGAAAGCTGAAAACTGACATGTATATACGTATAATTTTCTACCAAAGAAAAGAAAACTGTCGCATTCTTTTCTCTGCAACGACAATATATAGCAGAAGTAGCAGCGCATGCAGATCAGCGAGAGAGAGCTAGCACTCGTAATATTCTTTGTTCTTTTATTAATGGATCCGTTGAGAGTTAGTCCATAGTACCGTCTCTCTCTCTCTCTCTCTAGCTTGCAGATTGAGCCATGAAAGCGAGGAAATGAAAGAAGAAGGAGAAAATAGGTAGGCCATGCAGCCTAATAAATTAACCTTTCACGAATACCTTTGGACAAAGAAAGAAACTACAAGTTTTATCTCTTTCGTCGTCTCAGGCAACTCTGACCCTTTACCGTGCAACACAGTCAAAGAGCCAGAAAATAACACAAGAAAAAAGGAAAAAGAATTGGTCACTGTTACTGATCATCTCTTTATTAATTTCGCTCTCTCCGAGAGATCCCTTTGGTTTCTTTGAGATTTGGGACTGCATGAATCGTAAAGACATTGGAAACGACGGAAAGAAGATCAGAGTATCGATTTACAATGCTTTGTTCCCGGAAAGATATGACTAAACTATATATATGTAATACCTAATAAGCACGAGTTTAAAAAGGACCAATCTTTCATGCCTGGCCTGGTACTGTCCAGCTTGAACCCATAAAGAAGAAAAGCTAAAACTAAATATCCATCATCTGCTACCACTTTTGATACTCGATCTACTAAAATAAGAATTGGAATCCCATAAAATTCTGCAATTTGTACAGAGTATGCTTAAAACTTAAATCTCAGGGGTAAACTGATCGATCAGCTTTACAAGTCACCAAACTAAACTAGATGTCAAAATCTTCACATCATGTTTCCATTTTTTTATTTTTTTAAACATCACCATTTTATATTGTCAATGGACTTATAATTAGTTGTTCTTTGAATTTATTATAACTACGTACGTATCATCATGGACTTTTTGGTAGGAGGGAATTATTCAAAGTGGCATATATATCGCCAAGTGTGGACCATATATTATATCAATGAAATATATCAACGATATCACCTGATCTGTTAAAACTAATTAATCAAGTGGGTGACGATGCTGTAGTACTACTATATATTTATGGTGGCCTGTAAAGATTGATGTGGATGATGATGACGTTCCAAGGACAATGATGGAGAACTGCACATGTATGCAGACCTAACTAGATATGATCATGAGTGATTCAACTAGCTAGCCGTACGTACGTGTATATTACATGGTCAAGGCTGTTAATCTGATATGCGTGCATGAAACATTGACTAAGAGAGCTAGCTAGCTAGGCAACAACATGTACGTTTTTATGACATATGAAGGTGGGGGGATAGAGTTAAGTAACCGCGGGTTGATGATCAATCGAGGAACGAGAGCTTGTCCTGGCTACCACGGCAACCAACTCGTGCCTGCTTTCTCTGTGGCTTCTTTCTCACAGTACAGCTAATCTCGTGCAATAACTATTTTCCCATTATAATGTTTTGGGTAAGATCGATGAGGCCAGAGTCTTGCATGTAAGTGGGAGAGAGACACAATAAAATATCATATATGCTCTAGATCGATATATAATGTTTAAGATGTAGGCTCTATTAATTCATATGTTTGTCTGTTTCTCATTCGAAACCATCAAATTCTTATAAAACCTTAAACTTGGACGAATATGTTATTGCATGTTTTAATTAGTCACTACAAGAAAAATTAGAATTTGTGACAGATTGTTTGTGACAAGAATAATTATTTGTTATAAAAACATATTCATTTTAATAAAAAATAATTATTTTTATAAAAAATAGTTAATCACAAATAAACAGTTTTCTGATAACAAATACTGATTTTATATATATAAAGGCTCCATATTTTTCCATCTTTAAGTACTGATTATTCATGTCACCTAATTATTAATTGTCATGTGGTGTAAGAATAAAAGGTTAGATGGGAGAAAAGTTCCAAATACTCTAATTCCAGCAAGGAAAAAGGAAAGAATTTATATACTATAATGACCTCGCCGGTGTAAACAAAGTTCTTTATATCTATCAATAAAAAAAAAATTGACACTTCAATATTGGATTTATTAAAGAGCATGCAAAATATTGGTACACATGGAGTGGTCCAATCACCCCAGAAAGATCCACTAGTCCGGTCAGGGTAATCCACTACAATCACTACATTGATCTAGCTAGTTTTCTAAATATTTTTATTATAAATATATGGGAAAAAATGAGAAGACATGCATCAACTACTTGTCATGTTATGTGCACATGAAACGTCAAGTCAACTTCCATGCATGGCTTAATTAATTACGTAAATGATGATAATAGTAGTACTGATGATATATGAACAACTAAAGGATCTCTGTATTTCTTTCATGATTTACATTGTTTACAAAAGCTCCATTATATAGGAGAATTACAGGACAGTTTGGACATTTACTCAAGCACATAGTGTGCGTGTTGCCTAAAGCTATTTACTGGAATATTATTGTAACCGTAAGGTGCCATTTTACAAAGGACTACCAAAAACCAACACAAGAGAATTATAGCAAGAGTGTTCTAGAAGTTTCTGGAGGAGCTTTCATGCTAAGAAGGCTGGACTGCTGTGTGTGCTGCTGAGGTGATTGCTGTGAGATTTTGCTTTGATGAGGTGGAGTCGGATCTTATTTGGGCTGAGCTGTTAATACCCTCCCGCGAGTCCATGATGGGAACCAGAGTGAGACTCGTTCTTAATTGAAGAAACCGAGATGATTGCAAGGGTTTGGTAAATATGTCAGCAACTTGATCTCAGGATGCAGTGAAGGCAACTTGTAGAGACTTGGAAGTGACACGGTCAAGCACAAAATGAAAGTCAATCTCCATATGCTTTGTGCGTGAGTGAAGAATAGGATTTGCTGCAAAATAAGTAGCCCCCAAATTGTCACACCAGAGGGTAGGAGGCTGAGAGAGAAAAGTGCCAAGTTCTTTAAGCAGTGATTGAAGCCAAAGTAGTTCAGCAGTGGTATTTGCCAGTGCTTTGTACTCAGCTTCTGTGCTGGATCTTGCCACGGTGGGCTGCTTATTGGAACTCCAGGAAATTAAATTGGAACCAAGAAAGACACAAAAACCGCCAGTAAAGCGACAGTCATCAGGGCATCCTGCCCAGTCCGCGTCAGAGAATGCATGAAGCTTATAGGAAGAGGAAGGGCGTATGAGAAGGCCATAGTGAGCTGTGTATTTAAGGTATCGAAGGATCCTTTTGACCGCTTGCCAGTGAGGTAGTTTTGGACAATGCATAAACTGACAAATTTTATTGACAGCAAATGCAATGTCGGGTCTGGTAAGAGAGAGATATTGAAGACTACCTACTGTACTACGGTAAAGGGTTGGGTCACAAAAATCAGGACCATCTGTGAGTGAGAGTCGAGCAGAGGAGGCCATGGGGGTTTGGACAGGTTTGGCAAGGTCCATGTTGGTTCGTTTAAGCAGATCACAAACATACTTTGTTTGTGATAGGTGTAGACCGTGTGAGAGATGATGAATTTCGAGTCCTAGAAAGAAACGAAGAGGGCCAAGGTCTTTGACTGGGAAGAAGGAGTTGAGAGAGTGTAAAACAGAGGTGATAGCATCCACACTGGAACCAGTAAGAATAATATCATCTACGTACACTAAGAAGAAAAGAGTAACAGATGAATTTTTGTAAAAAATAATGAGGGATCGGATAGTGATTGTGTGAAGCCAAACTCAAGAGGTTTGTTACTCAACTTGGAGAACCATGCGCGTGGCGCTTGTTTAAGGCCATAAATGGCCTTATTCAAGCGACAGACGTGGGTGGGGTGATCGGGATGGATGAAGCCGACGGGTTGGGACATGAAAACTTGTTCTTGGAGGTCCCCATGCATAAAGGCATTGTTGATGTCTATCTGCCGTAGGGACCATCTTTCAGTAAATGGAAAGTATGGTACGAATTGTAGTGGACTTCACAACAAGACTAAAAGTTTCGAAAAAGTCAATACCTGCTTGTTGATGAAACCCCTTTGCGACGAGGCGTGCTTTGTATCTGTCGATGGTGTCGTCCGATCGTCTCTTGGTGCAAAAAATCCATTTGCACCCGACGAGATTGTGGATTCCGGAAGAAGGTACCAAAGACCACGTATTGGTGTTCATCAGTGCTTGGAACTCTTCGGCCATGATTGTCCTCCATGCTTGATGTTTTGAGGCTTCGGTAAAATTGATGGGATCCTCAGGAATGGGAGAAGAGAAGGTGAGAAAACTTCGGGGGGGTGGCCAAAGGATAGTTCCATCGGTGAATTTTTTGGGACAAAGGGAATTGGTTTTAGATCTAGTGATGATTTGATTTGTTGGGGAAGATTCGGCAGATGATGAAGATTGCGAGAAGGGTTCGAGAGTATTGAAGGAGGGAGATAAGGGCTGAGGGGAATCGGATTGAGGTGGAGTATCAGAGGGAGAAGGTGATGAGGATGGGCTGTGAAGGGTAATGGGCTTAGTTGGTGAAAGGAGTGGGCCCGTAGGAGTCTGAGGAGAGGGATGAGAATCTGGGTTATGTTCAGTAGATGGGGACGAGCTGGGTAGGATAGACTGGAGTTGAGTGGATTCGGTGGGCCGTGAGTGGGTGTTATTAGAAGATTGGTTTGTTATGCATGGGAGCTGGGCGGGACATGGACCGAGAATGGATGGAAGAGGTGTTGGGGATAGATTTGAGTCCGATTTGATGGAGTGAGTGAAAGGGAATAAATTTTCATCAAATATGACATCTCTTGAGATGTAGAGATGTCCTGTAGGGAGATGTAAACACCGGTAGCCATGATGAGAGTCACTATACCCAATAAAAAGACATTGTGTGGAGCGAAGATCCAGTTTATGTTGATTATAGGGCTGTAAGTGAGGCCAACAAGCAGTTCCAAAAACTTTGAGAAAATTGTAATTAGGAGGTTTAGAGAACAATTTTTCAAAAGGGCTAAGGTGTTGAAGTAAGGGAGTAGGAAGACGATTTATTAAATACACTGCAGTATGAAAAGAATCTGCCCAAAAATGTTGAGGCAGTGAGGCATGGGCCATAAGTGCTAAGCCAGTTTCGACAATGTGTCGATGTTTGTGCTCAACAACACCATTTTGTTGGTGAGTATGAGGGCAAGAAATTCGATGCGAAATTCCTTTGGATTGAAGAATATGACTAAGAGGACGAAATTCACCTCCCCAGTCACTTTGAATGGATTTTATTTTGGAGTTAAAAAGTAATTCAACAGATCGTTGGAATTTATTAAAAACTGAGACAACATCAGATTTTTGTATTAAAGGGAACCACCAAGTAAATTGAGTGTAGTCATCTAGAAAGGCAACATAATAACGATATCCTTCACGAGAAAGAACAGGGGCTAGACCCCATACATCGGTGTAAAGAAGTTCTAAGGGCTAAGTGGCCCGTTGATGGAGAGAAACAAAAGGTAATTGGTGACTTTTTGCTTGACAGCAGGCTGAACATGGAGAGTTGAAGTCTCGGGTTGAGACTGGAAGAGAGTGGTGAGACAAGACACGCTGCACAACTTGAAGAGATGGATGCCCAAGTCTAGAGTGCCACCGAGAGGATGTGGTGCGCTCGCCAACAAGAGCTTGAAGAGGTGATGCATTTGCTGGAAAAGTGTATAAACCATCACGCATGGGGCCACGAAGGAGAGGGGTCCCCGTTTTGGAATCCTTCACAATAAAATGAGAGGCATGAAATTCAAAATAAACTTGATTATCAAGACAAAATTGATGTACGGAGACCAAATTTTTGGTGATATGAGGAACATGTAAAATTTGCTTGAGATGAAAGGAACGAGAAGTAGAGGTCAAGAGAGAATTACCAATGTTGGAAATAGGTAAGGCAGTACCATCCCCTACACGAATTTGATCAGATCCATTGTATGGGGCAGAGTTGAGGTTCAGATGAGAGAGATTTGAGGTGAGCTGATTTGTGGCTGCAGTCTCTAGGTACCAGTTGTTGTCTGAGGTGGAATTTGATGAGGTGTAGTTGGCGGAGAGGGATTTTGGTGGGCCATTTTCGTATGCATGATCATAGCGATAGTAACATCGCAGCGCAAGATGGCCAACTTTTCCACAAACTTGGCAAGTTGGCTTGGAGTGCGGTAAGGGAGACTGATTTGGAGTCGTGGAGATGGGAAAGAAATTTGGAGGTGAGGAAGTGGGAGTTCGACCCCTTCCTCGACCGCGAAAATTACCTCGGTAGCCTCCCCGAGTGTTACTACAACCACGAGGGGAATTAGAAGAGAAATTTGCAGATAAGTCAGTGTAGGAGGGAAGATGGGTGGAGTGAGCAATGCGATTTTCGTGAGTGAGAAGAAGCCTAAAGAGTTCTTCGGAGGAGATGGGTTCAACACGAGCTGTAAGGGTAGTAACCAGAGCATCAAAATCGCTATTTAATCCAGCTAGGAGATAGGAGATAAATTCGGCTGAGGATAGTAAAATACCAGCAGCAGCCATTGTATCGGAGAGATGTTTCACTTTTTGGAAATAGTCAGAAACAGAGGAGGAACCTTTTGACACAGTGGCAAGCTGATATCGAAGCTGAATAATCCTAACTTGGGATTGAGAAGTGAAGAGTTTTTCCAGGACATTCCAGACTTGATAAGCGGTGCTGTAGCCGACGATTTGGGCAATAAGATTGTCAGAGAGGGAGGAGATGATAGCACTAAGAATAAGCTGGTCAGTATGAGACCATTCAATATATTCTGGATTGATTGTGGTAGAGTTGGGAAGAAAATGAGGAGGAGGAGGATTAGTGCCATCGACAAAGTGGAAAAAACGCTGGCCTTTCAGATATGGAACCATCTGAGCTCGCTAGAGAAGAAAATTGTCATTGTTTAATTTTACGGAAACAAGATGGGAGAGGTGAGGAAGGGAAGAAGAAAAAGATTTCGGGTGGGGAGAATTTTCGGAATGAGCTTCAGCCATGGAGACGTTTGTCTAATTGAGGCTCTCTGATGCCATGAACAACTAAAGGATCTCTGTATTTCTTTTATGATTTACACTGTTTACAAAAGCTCTGTTATATAGGAAAATTACAGGACAGTTTGGACATTTACTCAAGCACATGGTGTGCGTGCTGCCTAAAGCTATTTACTGGAATATTGTTGTAATCGTAAGGTGCCATTTTACAAAGGACTACCAGAAACTAACACAAGAGATTTATATTACAGCAAGAGTGTTCTAGAAGTTTCTGGAGGAGCCTTCATGCTGAGAAGGCTGGACTGCTGCGTGTGCTACTGAGGTGATTGCTGTGAGATTTTGCTTTGATGAGGTGGAGTCTGATCTTATTTGGGCTGAGCTGTTAATAATATATCATGGTAATCTTATTGCATTTTTTCAACTTCAAAACAAATGCATGAGATAACTGAAAGCATGATGATTATCTCTTTCCTATCATATGTAACCAGCTTTCTATCATCGATATTCTCCTCGTGATCATCTACAAAGTAACTGTCATTAATATATATACATATCAAAAGCTATTTCACCTTAACTTTCAAGTCTTTGAGGATGAAACTTGCATGCATGCATGACTTTGAATAAATAAAAAATAAATAAATAAATGAATAAATCATTAAAGTCAAAGCAGCTAGCTTGCAAGTGGACCTATGCAATTACATGCATGTACGAATGATATATGCACCATTAAGACTGAGTAAAACTGTAGCAACTTAATTGCTTGCAGCTGCATCACTGTCTTTATTCTTCAACTGTCTGTGGATACTTTTACGCATTGTCAATTAATTAAATAACGGCAAAACTAATTAAGAGAGTGTGTTTCGAGCAGACAAGACGGCAACACTCGGTATAGAAGATAAAATAGGTTTTTATACTTTTCTTAGGTGTGTTCCTTTCCCTTTCTTTTACACCTTTCCACCTTTCCAACACAAGCACTCCCTATCTAGTCACTTCACCTTTCATTAGCTTTCCCTTCCCTTCTCATTTATCCCCTCTCTCTCTCTCTCTCTCTCTCTGAGCTAAAATATACTCATTTATTTGGTAAATCACTTTAAGAACACCTCACGCCTTCAAGGGCACCTGATCTGTATCAACCCACGAATGTGTTTTAATTATAATCTAAAAGTTCAAGGACACGATTATCACAGTATCATGATGAGGATTTAATTCCAGGTCGTGTTATATATTGTTCACAAGCCTCACATACATGATACTAGTACTGCTGGGGCTAGCTATGCAATATTGTACGTACTTTTACTGAAGTAGCTAGCTGCTAGGCATTGCTTTCGTTGTACATAAACCGTTTCATTTAATGCAACCTCCTAATTCATGGAAATAGTTGGAATATATATCGTTGCAAATTAAAGGTTTATGCACTACATATAAGAATACACATCAGCTAGCCCTTACAAACCTCAAAGAAACGCAATATTTAATTAAAACAGATCAGCAAATTCTTCATGTGGAAAAGTGGGAAGACTAGCTTTTTCCAAGTGTATATAAACCATTCAATTTTATGGGGAGACTTTGAACAAACTCAAAGGAAGCACTAACATCATCAGCTAGTTTTCATCCATTCACTTGATCAAGGGCTGTTAACTCATCATGATACTGTGACTGACATCCATGCAGCTAGCTAAGTCAAGTCGATCCGCACATGCATTAGCCATTGGATGATGACTACTATGCAAGGTCGATCAACGGAAGCTAAAGATCATGAAGACTCCAGACTAATTAATTCAAGAGAAATGATTTAATTACAAAAAAATTCCACAAAAGTTAATTTAAAAACTAACGTGGCTTGATGTTGTACGTTAAATTAATATAAAATTATTTTTTATTGTAAAGTAGATCTAATGTATCATATGAAATCATGTCAGTTTGTAAATTTATTTTTATGAAATCTTTTTATAGATCTCATATGAAGCCAAAAGCTTAATTCAATTTTGAGGATCATTTAATTTCATTTATTGTCTATGATCTGCACTTATATTTTTAACAGAATTTGTAAATCTAAATTATTGACGACGTGTCTTATCACTGAACGTAATCACTTATTTGCAAAATGTCAAAGGGGTGATGGCGTTGTACAGGTGCAACACTTCCGATGTTTAAGTCAATGAAGAGTAGTATATAATAACTTGAGTATATGATCCAAAATCCTTTAGAGTTACCTGGCATATATATATATAAGCGTGGAGAGATATTAGATCAGTACTATGATGGGATCACTTTCATGTGATAATTATCCGTTCACCTTACCTCTAAATAATAGGAGTAATCTGCTCACCGTATATATCCGCTTCCGTAGTTAGCGGAATATCGAGCCTCCATGGACCTTTATCCATCATCATAATTTATAGTCGACGGTTGTTGGAACATTATTGGACCCTCCATAAATCATTTTATTGTAGAAGATTATAAAGTATTTTCTTTATAAAATTCTTGGAAGTGTAGAATTAGGTTTTGCATTTATCTGTTAATCTCAATTTATAAAACTGATTTAAGAAAAAATGTAGAAAGAAACATATTTGTTTATTATTTTATATGGTGTTTGAACCATTCATCAATCTGAAGTGCTGTCATCACTTACACCACAGATTTGGCCATCTTATTATAATAATTGTAATACGAGATTTCTTGCTTACTTTTTCAGGACGATGATCGAATTTTATAATAATTGCACCTTCAACGTATAATAAATTACAGTTTCAAAAGAAAACAAAACATAGGAAGGTGCCGTGCAATTTCGTTTGTCATTCTTCTTGTTTTGTCGGTAATATATATACATATATACTTATATATAGTACTGATACATGTAGAATTTTTTTTATAACCTTTGGTATAATGTTTTAAAATGTGGGTATTTATGTAAAGTTATGTTATTTTATAAAAATATATCTCATTTAGAACATAAGGGAAATATTAATTTACTTATAAAAGAATTATACAAAAATAAACTTGATCGCAAGCTAATATGACTTGATATGATACCTTATATTAAAAATTTACTTTTATTATAAAGTAGATCTAATAAATTTCATAAAATCACATCAGTTTGTAGGTTTATTTTGATACAATCTAATTATATATGTAGCAGTTATCAAAATTAATTATATAAAAAGTTGTAAAGAGAGTTATATATCTATCATTTTTCTTATACTTATATTATATCTTGACTTATTTTTTTGGACATGCCATTTGACCAAGGAAAATCATGTTTTTAAAGTTCCATTTAACAATCATACATGATAAGCCCCAACAATCTCCTTTATTTTTTTTTATCAAGATTTTGGGCTAAATGAAAATCTCAAGAGTTCAGACTTTTCAAGAGAAATAAAAAAATAAAAATAAAATTTAAAAAAATTGTTAAAAGTTATCAAAAAATTAATAATTATGAATTTATTTTTTAGAAAATTTTCTTTATCGTTGCACACTTCTCATAATAAATGGATAGAAAAATGATAAACACATCACTTTTTACTATACTTTACACAACTATGTTTTAAAATGAGAGGTATTTTTGTAAAATAATTTATTAAAGTAACATCATTTTATAAAACTACCCTCATTTTAAAACATATGTTGTGAAATATGTTATAAAATGTGTTGTGTAGGTATCATTACTCAAATGGATAAGGGTCCTACTAGGTATCATTACTCAAATTTATTTTCTATATTTTTCAAGCACTTTTCAAATCCTTTAGATATTTTTTTAAAAAATAAAAAAATTTACAAACTCATTTAAAAATATTTCCTTGAAAATTACATAAAAAATATAAAATAAAATCTGAATTGATAACTTTGTCGTTCTATATCATCGGTGGACACAACATTTTCCAATGGATAAGAGCACGCTCATTGGATTGATCGAAGTCCAATAATAGTTTAACTTCAGCACATATGTGCCAAAAAACTACCATATTGGATTAGGCATTATTATAAAAATTTAGATATTAACTACAGTTATTCAAAAAATTTGTGGGGAACAGTAACTTAGCCAAACATTAAAATAATTATTTCTCACTCCAACCAAAATTGTAGGAATCCCTCCGGCTAGTGAAATCCCATTTTGGTGAAACCCTCCCCTCACTGTCGAAACCCAGCCCCTTTCTCTCACTCCCGAAATCTCTCTCCACTATTGAGCCGTATATAAAGGGGTATTTCAATCTGGAGGCAAGTCATTTAAATTTCACAGTTTGTTTTTGTTTTGTGATTTATGTGTAGGATGTGATTGTTAGGTTCTGCTTGGCCACTGAGATTTTTCAGATGAGAATTTTGAGTTTTAAGATTAAATATTGTTGCCCAGATGACTAACACAAGAGGGGGGGTGAATTGAGTTGTATTAAAAAAAATAACAATTATAAATCAAATATATAATATAAAATATAAACAAAATATGAAATAACAATAAATATAAAGAGTAAGGGTAAGAGAGAAGCAAACTCAGTATGTTAACGAGGTTCGGCCCCACTGCCTACGTCCTCGCCTCAAGCTACCCCTTGAGGATTCCCAAATTCACTATTCAACCTCCTTCAGGTGGAGATAGAAACCTATTACACCTTTGAATAGCACCGCTACAAAGGATCCGTGTAGAACACCCTCTACACTTGCAATCACCTTACACGTGGTGATTCAACTATTCCCCGTGTAGAATACTTTCTACACACACAAGGGTTATACACACCCTTTTTCTGATACAAAAGCTGATAGTGGGTAGGTTATCAGAAAACACTTCTCAACGAGTGAAATAAGAACAATACAGCGCAAACTATATCTCTCAAAATGAACAAGGATTAAGGCTCAATGTTTAGAGAAGAGAGAATGAAAGCTTTGAATGAATGTTGTATGCTCTTGGTGTTGTGAATGTGAAGCTCTCAAATGATCTATTTATAGGCATATGAGACTTCATATTCAAATTTAAAAAGATTCACATGTCAAAGACAACATCATTCACTTTTTCAAAGAATTCAAATAAAAGGTTCTTCTTTTTCAATTGTCAAAGACAACATCATTCACTTTTTCAAAAAAATCAAACCTAATCTTTTACTTTTGGCATATGACAAAGTGAGCATACTTTCATTTTCAAAAAATTCAAACCTAATCTTTTACTTTTTGTATAAGTCTAAAAAAGCATCAATCACTTTTGAAAATATTCAAATAAAACATGCACATGTGAAAGATGACAATCAATCATCTTTAATATTTTCAAAGTTCAACCCTTTAATCAAGGCATGCACATGCAAAAGATGACAATCAATCATCTTTAATATTTTCAAAGTTCAACCCTTTAATCAAGGCATGCACATGCAAAAGATGACAATCAATCATCTTTCAAAATTTTCAAATTTAATTTTCAAAAAAATATTCATGCACATGTGGAAAATGTATTTTAATGCTTTATGATAAAATATTAATTTTGAGCATTAATCCTAATTTCGAATTTTGAAGAGATTTACAACATTACTCTATAATTTTAATGTGAACTTGTTCCCTTCTTGCTCATGCTTGTTTCCTTGATGTGCTTGACTCCATTGTGTAGACAACTTGAGCTTGAGACTTCTTTATTCTTTGAATTCATTTGTTATCATCAAAATCCATGTGTAAATATATAATTACACAAAACTTGAAATCTTGGGTTCAACAATCTCCCCCTTTTTGATGATGACAAATACTTGATAGAACCTGAAACCTGAATTAATACTTAAGCTCCCCCTGAGAATGTGCGTTAGTTTTTCAAGCAAAAGTATAAATATAATTCCAAATATATATAATAAGTTTAGCAATTCAAACGATGTTAATGTTCTAGTCTAACACTTCTCCCCCTTTTGGCATCATTAAAAAGGATCCGCAACAAGTAAATGGACTGAAGAAAACGATGCGTTTAATAGTCACTGTAGATAGTTGAAAAATGGAGCCGTCTGTGACCCGACAAGTGCTGCAAAGCCTCGAGGCCTAACTCTATGAATTTAATACGGCTGAAGATTTAAACAATCGCCTGATGTTGTTGACAAACGGGATTGAAGGCTCCGAGTTTCTATAAAAAAAATGATCATTTTCATCTATCGGATGCCAAAAAAATAATCACTTCTTGACCTGAGTTCTGTTTTTCCACAACGATAGAATGGCTGAGCAATTCTCTTCCACTAATGTTCCAGACTTGAATCAGGAACCCTTGACGCATCAATCATCAATCTTCTCTCCTGAGGCCGTCAATACCATGATAGGAGCAGTGAACCGTTTTTCTAGTAAGGCTGATTCTGAGATTATTGCAGAATCAAGAATGCTCAGTAATCAATATGTTGCCTCTGTTACGATCATGTCTCGAAGGTTAATGGCGAGGGTGAGTGAGATTGATCATCTTAATATGCAAATATCTGAGTTACGACAGAAGCTTGCTAATAAGGATAGTGAGAATAAAAGGCTAAAGCAAGAAAACCAAGAGTTGAAAAAATTTACAGATTGGTATGCTCATGATCTGCAACCACAAATAGAGGAGCTGGAACGAGAAAGGGTTCAGATACAAGGTCAACATCGGCAGATAACAGCAGAGGTTCATCGTTTACTAGAAAAATAGGGACAATCTACTGTTAATCTCGCTGGCTTAGTAAGAAAACTTTTGACAATGTGTGTCCAGCATATCTTGTATTTCTTTTGACTAAATAAGATTTGAAGAGAAAATAGTTTGTCTTATTCTTTATGCTATCTCTATAAAATCAGTCCTGAAGTTCATCCAATCCGCATCAAGTTTTCATCTCATCTCTATAACTCATCTGCATTCTTTCAGCATTCTCGTTTTAAGCCTTCTATTCTTTTCTCAATGGCTCATTCTTCTAACATTTCTCTAGATCCATCCATGAGGCATTCTGCATCTCAACCTCCTGTTCTTTCTGCAGCTACCATTGGTGCCATGTTGCAGCAAGAAAATAATAATCTGACTAATAAGTCAGATTCTGATGCTATTTATGACTTGGTGAGTCTTGGGACTCGCTACTCTTCCTCTATTGTGGCTTTTTCTCAGCGGCTACAAGCCAAAAATCACGAAGTTGAAAAGCTCAAAGAACAAATTGTTGTACTTCAACAAATTGTTCAAGAGTCTCACACAAGGGAAGGAATCATTCGGCAGAAGAATAAACAGTTGAAATCTTTATTAGATTCTTCATTCCGCTTGCCGGTTCCCATGAATAAGAATGACATGATATTGTATGAAGAGAATGAGCGTCTCAAACATGAGGCTAAAAATCTCAAATTTATGTAAAAGTATTAAAAAAAATCTATCTCTATTTTTATTGATTCTGGTCTATCTTTTAAGAGATATTCATAGCATGCATCATACCTATTTCTCTTCTGATCATACATAATCTATCTTCTGGTAAAGGTTTTGTGAAAATATCTGCTAACTGATCGTGTGTGTTTGTGAACTCTAACATTATATCACATTTTTGCACATGATCTCGAAGAAAATGATACCTTATTTCAATATGTTTAGTTCTAGAATGTTGTATTGGGTTCTTTGAAAGATTTATAGCACTTGTATTATCACATTTGATTGGAATGTGATTATACATGAGTTTAAAATCTTCAAGTTGTTGCTTCATGTAGAGAACTTGAGCACAACAACTACCCGCAGCAACATATTCTGCCTCAGCAGTAGATAGTGCAACAGAATTTTGTTTTTTACTAAACCAGGAAACTAATGCATGACCTAAGAAATGGCATGCTCCACTAGTGCTTTTTCGATCTATTTTACAGCCAGCATAATCTGCATCTGTGTAGCTGATTAGATCGAAAGATGTGTGCTTAGGGTACCATAACCCTAGGTTAATTGTACCACTAAGATATCTAAGAATGCGCTTAACTGCAATTAAATGTGATTCTTTTGGAGATGATTGAAAACGTGCACATAAGCACACACTAAACATAATATCTGGTCTACTGGCTGTTAAATATAATAAGCTACCAATCATACCTCGATATATCTTCGAGTCAACTGGCTTACCGGATTCATCTTTATCAAGTTTAGTTGATGGGCTCATTGGTGTTCCAATTTCCTTAGCATTTTCCATCCCAAACTTCTTCAGTAATTCCTTAATATATTTTGATTGATTGATGAATGTCCCACTTTTTGCTTGCTTAATTTGTAAGTTCACCCATCATGCTCATCTCAAATTCTTCCTGCATAGTCTTAGCAAAAACTTGACACATATTTTCATTAGTAGCACCGAATATTATATCATCAACATAAATCTGAATCAAAAGAATATCATCATTTTCATATTTAATGAAAAGAGTTGTGTCGATTTTTCCTCTTGAAAAACCTTTTTCAATCAAGAAACCACTGAGTCTCTCGTACCAAGCTCTAGGAGCTTGTTTAAGTCCATATAGTGCTTTTGTGAGTTTGAAAACATGATTTGGGGAAATATGATTTTCAAAACCTGGAGGTTGCTCAACATATACCTCTTCATTTATAAAACCATTTAAGAAAGCACTTTTAACATCCATTTGAAAAAGTTTGAAATCTTTATAACAAGCATATGCAAGTAGCATTCGAATAGCTTCTAATCTTGCGACAGGTGCATATGTCTCATCATAATCGATTCCTTCTTCTTGATTAAAACCTTGGGCTACAAGTCGAGCCTTATTTCTAGTAATGACTCCAGACTCATCTTTCTTGTTTCTAAAAACCCATTTTGTTCCAATAATAGTATAATTTTTGGGTCTAGGAACAAGTGTCCAAACATCATTTCTTTCAAATTGATTCAACTCTTCTTGCATAGCTAGAATCCAAGATTCATCAAGAAGTGCATCATCAATATTTTTGGGTTCAATTTGAGATAGAAAAGCAGTATGATTACAAATATTTCTAAGAGATGATCGAGTACTTATACCTTGTGAAGGTTCTCCCAAAATTTGTTCCACTGGATGATCTTTCACAAATTTCCACTGTTTGGTTGCATCTTGTATTAAATTTTGATGATCTTTCCTGATGGCTCCATGTTGAACTTCCTCTATTGCTTTCTCTTTGTTGAGATTGAGACTTTTTGTGTTATTTATACCTTCTGTTTCTTCATCAATAGATTTCTTGGAGAGTGGAGAATTAGATTCATCAAATACTACATGCATAGATTCTTGTACAGTTAAAGTCTTTTTGTTGAATACTCTATAAGCTTTACTATTAGTAGAATACCCGAGAAAAATACCTTCATCAGATTTTGCATCAAACTTGCCTAAATTATCTCTGTCATTCAAAATAAAACATTTACATCCAAATACATGAAAGTAACCAATGTTGAGCTTTTTCTCATTCCAAAGCTCATAGGGGGTTTTATCTAATTTAGACCTTAACATAACTCTATTTATAACATAACATGCAGTACTTACCGCTTCGGCCCAAAAATAACTAGGCAAGTTGTTCTCATTGAGCATTGTTCTTGCCATCTCTTGAAGAGATCTATTTTTCCTCTCTACTACCCCATTTTGTTGAGGAGTTCGAGGAGCAGAAAAATTATGAATAAAACCGTTTTCATCACAAAATGTTTCAATATTTTTATTAACAAACTCTTTTCCCCTATCACTTCGGATACTTGAAATAGTATAGCCCTTTTCATTTTGAATTCTCTTGCATAACTTGGTAAAGGCATTATGTGCCTCATCTTTATGAGCAAGAAAGATAACCCAAGTATATCTAGAGAAATCATCAATAATAACAAATGCATAATATTTTCCTCCTAGACTTGCAACTCTATTTGGTCCAAAAAGATCCATGTGTATCAGTTGCAATGGTCTAGTAGTGGAAATATGTTTCTTAGTTTTAAAAGAAGTTTTTGTTTGTTTACCAAATTGACATGCATCACAAATTTTGTCTTTAAGAAAATATGTTTTTGGTAAACCTCTCACAAGATCATTTTTTGAAAGTTTGGAAATAAGTTCCATGTTGGCATGACCTAATCTTCTATGCCATAACCAACTAGTTTCATTTTGAGCTGACAAGCAAATAGCATCTTGTGAGGTAATTTCTTCAAAATCAATTGTATAAACATTATTGTTTCTAAAAGCAATAAAACAAATATTACAATCATGATCATTCAAAATAATACATTTATCCATTTTAAAAGTAACTGTAAATCCTTTATCACATAATTGACTTATGCTCAAAAGATTATGTTTTAAACCTTCAACAAGTAGAACATCTTCAATTATGAGAGAAGATTCATTACCAATTTTACCTATTCCCACGATCTTCCCTTTCGAGTTGTCTCCAAATGTCACGTGTCCTTCTTCTTTAGATCTAAGATCAAAGAACTTAGTCTTGTCTCCCGTCATGTGTCTTGAACATCCACTATCTAAAAACCACTTATTTTTGCTTGTGGATGACTTCATGCATACCTATAAAAACAATTAAAATGATTTTTCTTGGTACCCAAGTTCTTTGGGTCCTTTATTTATTAGTATTAGAAGAAACAAGATTTTTAGGTACCCATATGGCCCTAATAGTCATTGTATGATTTCTTCTAATAGGACAAGTATGATAATTATGACCATTTCTATTACAAAAATTACAAATAGCATGTGACATATATGAAAAACTTGAATGATTATAATAATATCCTTTTTTAACAAAATTATTTTTATGAAAAGAATTTTGAATATTAGTCTTTGAGGTAGAATGATTATCAAAGAAATTTTTATAAGGTTTGTATTTTTGTTTTGGCATATATCCCAAACCTGCCTTGTCAAAAACACATCTTTGACTACCAAGAAGTTTTTCAAAATTTCTTTTTCCATTCGTAAAGTTTTCAACAATATTTTCTAAATTGGTTTTCTTCTTATTCAATTCAAGATTTTCATCTTTCAAAATGATACTTTCTTTTCTTAAAATTTCAATTTCGTTTGTTAAAGAAGAATTTTTCTTTTTCAAAGCAGTATACTTGATACCCAATTTTTCAAATTCCTCATAAATCTCTTCTAAAACATTTTGCAATTCTTCATATGAAGGATTTTCAATATTATCAAGATTTGTTACCTCAATGTCATCTTTAGCCATAAGACAAAGATTTGCTGATTCTTCATTACTTGCTTCACTATCTGAGCTACTTGAATCATCATCCCATGTAGCTTTCATTGCTTTCTTGCCCTTGTTTCGATCTTTCTTTAGCAGAGGACAATCTGGCTTGATATGACCAGGTTTATTGCATTTATAACAAATTAAAGTGTCGTTTTTACCTGAATCTTTCTTGGAAAACTTTTTGAAAGATTTCCTCGGAGGAGTTTTATTTTTCTTCAAGAACCTCTGAATTCTTCTTGTTATCATCGCAACTTCTTCATCTTTATCGTCATTTTCCTCATCTTCATCACTTTCACTTTCATGAGGAACAGCTTTAAGTGCTAAGCTCTTCTTTGGCTTTCCTTCTTCTTCTCCTCTTTTCAATGTGTACTCATGGGTGATAAGTGACCCGATGAGTTCATTGACTTCAAGCTTCTTGAGGTCTCTAGCTTCAAGAATCGCTGTAACTTTTGATTCCCAACGTTTTGGTAAAGAGTTGAGAATTTTTCTTACTATCTCCACCTTGGAATAAACTTTGCCAAGAGCTGTCAAGCTGTTTATGATGTTAGTAAAACGAGTGTGCATACTAGAAATAGATTCATCATCATTCATCTTAAACATTTCATATTCATGAGTAAGAATATAAATTTTTGATTCTTTGACTTGCGAAGTTCCTTCATAAGTTACTTCCAAGTTATCCCAAATTTCCTTTGCCGTAGCGCAATTCATTATTCTATTAAACTCATTTCCATTAAGAGCATTATATAATAAATTCATAGCAGTTAAATTTAAAGTATAAAGTCTATCGTCTTCACGATCAAACTCTTCTTCTTCCTTTTTTACCTTTACTCCACCAACCACTTTTGTTGGAATATAAGGTCCATTTACAATACATTTCCATATTTCTCTACCTTGAGCTTGAAGAAATATTCTCATTCTAACTTTCCAGAATGAGTAATTATCTCCACAAAAGAGTGGAGGCCGACTACTAGATTGACCTTCACCAAATGAAGCTGCAATGTTAGCCATAAGATCTTAACTCAAAAGATAGTTAATCTTATAATAGAGCTCTTAGCTCTGATACCAATTGTTGCCCAGATGACTAACACAAGAGGGGGGTGAATTGAGTTGTATTAAAAAAAATAACAATTATAAATCAAATATATAATATAAAATATAAACAAAATATGAAATAACAATAAATATAAAGAGTAAGGGTAAGAGAGAAGCAAACTCAGTATGTTAACGAGGTTCGGCCCCACTGCCTACGTCCTCGCCTCAAGCTACCCCTTGAGGATTCCCAAATTCACTATTCAACCTCCTTCAGGTGGAGATAGAAACCTATTACACCTTTGAACAACACCGCTACAAAGGATCCGTGTAGAACACCCTCTACACTTGCAATCACCTTACACGTGGTGATTCAACTATTCCCCGTGTAGAATACTTTCTACACACACAAGGGTTATACACACCCTTTTTCTGATACAAAAGCTGATAGTGGGTAGGTTATCAGAAAACACTCCTCAACGAGTGAAATAAGAACAATACAGCGCAAACTATATCTCTCAAAATGAACAAGGATTAAGGCTCAATGTTTAGAAAAGAGAGAATGAAAGCTTTGAATGAATGTTGTATGCTCTTGGTGTTGTGAATGTGAAGCTCTCAAATGATCTATTTATAGGCATATGAGACTTCATATTCAAATTTAAAAAGATTCACATGTCAAAGACAACATCATTCACTTTTTCAAAGAATTCAAATAAAAGGTTCTTCTTTTTCAATTGTCAAAGACAACATCATTCACTTTTTCAAAAAAATCAAACCTAATCTTTTACTTTTGGCATATGACAAAATGAGCATACTTTCATTTTCAAAAAATTCAAACCTAATCTTTTACTTTTTGTATAAGTCTAAAAAAGCATCAATCACTTTTGAAAATATTCAAATAAAACATGCACATGTGAAAGATGACAATCAATCATCTTTAATATTTTCAAAGTTCAACCCTTTAATCAAGGCATGCACATGCAAAAGATGACAATCAATCATCTTTAATATTTTCAAAGTTCAACCCTTTAATCAAGGCATGCACATGCAAAAGATGACAATCAATCATCTTTCAAAATTTTCAAATTTAATTTTCAAAAAAAATATTCATGCACATGTGGAAAATGTATTTTAATGCTTTATGATAAAATATTAATTTTGAGCATTAATCCTAATTTCGAATTTTGAAGAGATTTACAACATTACTCTATAATTTTAATGTGAACTTGTTCCCTTCTTGCTCGTGCTTGTTTCCTTGATGTGCTTGACTCCATTGTGTAGACAACTTGAGCTTGAGACTTCTTTATTCTTTGAATTCATTTGTTATCATCAAAATCCATGTGTAAATATATAATTACACAAAACTTGAAATCTTGGGTTCAACAAATATTAAAATATTATTATTGTATTGAGATTTGAAAAAATTAAAAAAAAGTTAAATTATTTATTATATTTTGTATGAGGATTTGAAAAAGTTATAATGATAAGATAATAATTTTATGTTTGAGATGAGATTAGTCTTTGTTTGGTTTTTCATTTTTGTTCATTTTCTATGTACTGTAACTGATTGGGCAGATATAATTCTTTTTTGTCCAAGATTTTCTCTTGCTTGAAGGTCTAAATTGGGCAGGTATAGTTTCTCTTCTTGCATTATCTGAGATGGAAATGACTTTTTCTTAGAGATGCTTTTTATTCTTGCTTGTTGAAATCAAGCATAATTTGGGCAGGTATAATTTCTCTTCTTGTGTGTTTTTTTTCTTTTCTTGTGTTATCTGATATTGGATGTTGAGCATTGCTTGATTGAGGTTGGTTTTTTTCTTCCTTGCATTATATGGGATGGAAAAATAGAGATTTGTATTTTCACCTAGCCAACTAAATTGCATATTGTTGTGTTGTGATGTTCTATAAAAAAAAATTAAAAAAAAAGGGTGTGTAGCAGTAACAACTTATAGCATCCATTGCATATGGTGGCGATTTATTTTTTGACATATGGAAATGTATATATAACAACTTATAGTAGCAGTAACATTGTTTTGTTGTTTAATGGATGTTATAGTAGCAGTAACATGTTTTAGTGAAATACTGTGTAATTCAATGGATGTTATGGTGACTTTTTTTTTTTGGTTAAGTATGAACTACCATGTAATTTTCAATGGATGTTATAGTAGCAGTAACATGTTTTAGTCAATGGATTCTCATGGTTTGTGGTTTTTGTTAATATCTACTGATTTTAGCATGCTTTAGTCAATGGATGCTCATGGACTCACATAATGGCTAATTGGCTTGAAGCCCTGTGACTACTAGGGGCCCTTTATAGCTAATTGATTGGCTATGTTTCTATGTTTTATGGTTGCTGATTTAGCATGCTGATTTTATGCTTCTATTATTTGTTTTATGGCTGTTATTGTATGAAGATTGAGTGAGGTTGACTTTGTTGCATGGTTATTGTTTTATGAAGGAATGATTCATAAATAATGGACAATCCATTTTTCACCACACTCTTGCAAAGTGGTGGAGAAGGTGTTAACAACCCCCCATGGCTAAGGAAAAGTCTTATTGCAGGCAAAAAGGGGACCGCATCGCGCACCGATGCTGACATGGACTAAATGAAACGGTGCTTTTCGTCTGGAGCTGGAAGAGATTTCATCTTTCTTGTTCAACCATGCGTTTTCCTTTTGCTTTCAATTCTTCCCTCTTTTTTCATTCTGATGCTCGAAACTCTCAGTGAAATCTCCTCCATAGTCAACTCAGTAGGGAAATTATATTTGGATGTTAAATGACTTAACAAATCAACCTCAGCGGCGTCGCTAGCCACCCACGTCGCAGCTCCACCCTCTAACCATCATTGCACCCTCACGGCCTCCCAATAGCCACTGCCCAGCGCAGACGAAGCCATAGCCAACCACACGTACGACAACACTACCACAAGCTGCAGCTTCCTCCAGTGCCGAGACTCGCAGCTCATCCTCACCATCGTGGAAGCCCAACTAGTGTGCGTCCACTGTTAGGAGAAACCACTCCACGCCACTGCCAAGCCCTCCGCGCGAACATGCTAGCCACTGCCCAGACTCAACCACCTTGTTTCGTTGCATTTTCTGTAGCCAACCACCACACAACCTTCTCGGTTTCTTCTCCATTTCCCAACTAGCCATATTTTAGTAACCATAACAAAGCACATAACTCCCTGTTTTAAACAAGAGAAGCAGAGCCACTTTGGACACCACCATAGACCCAAATTCCCTCCATTGTCAGCCATTTTTCCTAGTCAGAAGCGACCACAAGACACTGGCGTAGCTTGGTCGTGCCACTCCTTGGAGCACCGAAAGGTAAGTCTCTCCCTCATTCGCTAACTTTCCATCTCTCTCTCTCTCTCTTTGTAGCTCAGCCACTCTAATCGGCGGCATCACCTCATCCCAACATATGTCACAAAGATAATTTCATATTAGAAAAATAAGACTGTAACCAAATTCAAGGAGAAATTAACCCATATGGTTTAAAAACAAAATTCACCTCAATCTCTCTCTTCGCGTCTTGACTTTCACAGTCACGTTTCTTCACCGCAATAAGGTTCAACAATTTTTTCCATTTAAAGTCATACGACAGAACTCAGCAAGCCAATCAAGTGGAGACAGACAGACAGAGAAACCTCAAGAAGGGGGTAGAGGAAATAGAGAGAGGAATGATTGCAGGAGAGAGAGAGAGAGAGGGGAGAGAGAGAGAGAGAGAGAGAGAGAGAGAGAGAGAGAGAGAGAGAGAGAGAGAGAGAGAGAGAGTGGGGGGGGGGGACAATGAAAGGGGTAAATTTGTATTCTTACGTTCTTTCAACTGCCACGTCTTTGGCTCGGTGCACAATCTCTGCACGACTTGTTTGTATGTAGAAGGACTCCATGACTAATGTCTTGCATGATAATATTGAGGTTGAGAAAGTAACACAACCCAAATGTGAAGTAAGGGCACGAACTAAGAAATTCCAACGGGATGTGTCTTTCACTGTGGAGGAAAACAATCTTCTTATATCAGGGTGGCTCAACATTAGTATAGACGTTATGAGGAGAACTAACCAAAAGTCCACCCAATTGTGGATAAAAATCCATAATTACGTCAATACCTTTAAAAAATCTAAATAGCCTGAACGTTATGTGGGCTTATTGACTAATCGATGGTCAACCACATACAAAACCACAATCAAACACTTTCTTTTTCTATTGATTCTTTTCCAATCGAGATGTATGGATCCATGGGTCCGTGTGTCTATATAGATCTTGTTCATAGATTAAAGAAATGTGCAAAAGCTCTATTTGCCTCTGCCATTCTATAAGTCTCTTCCTTTTATGTATGGCATCGCCACTCCCTATGACAACATCCACTAATTCAAAATTTAACTTGAAAGTCATATTTCAATTCCTTCCCTTTTTGCTCGGGTTTGGGTGATGAGGGATCGAACCCCCAATACCATGGTTCGTAGCCACGTGCTCTAATCAATTTTTGTTTGCTTGGCCTAAGTTGAATCAATGCATTCAAGCGGTATCAATGAACAAGACAATGTATGTTTTTAATTATTATAAACTTTTTATTGAAATATGTATTAATATTTTTATGATTGTTGTTTAGATTGAGAAGGCAAAAGTAATGTACATATCAACACAAAAAGCCACATATAATTTGGACCATTGTTGGAACTTATTGAGGTACCAACCAAAGTGGCAAGTGTATATGGATAATTTACCAACAAAAAGAAAGGGAGGCTACTCTATCGTTTCAGCTGCCAATGTCAATGATGACAACATTTGTGAGAGCATGCCTATCAATGCAGAGAGGCCACTAGGCAAGAAAGTTGAAAAAAAAGGGAAAGAAAAAAGAAACGCAAAAAATCTTTACCTACTGAGTTTGATGAAAGGTTAAGTCACATGGGATAGAAAGATAATGATGATTGAGTGACAGGAAGCGATAAGTCGGGTTGAGAGGGACATGACTAAGATGATAGACCTTACGAAAAAGAAAATGGAGATGGAAATCATGAGTTTGGATATTGATAACATGAATGCGATGCAACGAAAATACTTCAGGTCACTTCAAATGGAAAATTCTAGAGAAATATAGGAATGGATCACCATCTCAATCTTAATATATTTTGCATGGTTGTTTTTGTGTAGTGGCTGGGGTAACTTACTATTTTAATCCACCTGCTTTGTGTTGCCATTTTGATCCACCTATTTTGTTTTGTTATTTTGATGAACCTATACTTAGTTGGACAGAAGTGAACTTTTGATGGCGAGGCAGATTATGTAGTAGTTGGACAGATAATGTAGTAGCTGGAAATGTATGAACTTTTGATAAATTTTGTTTGACAGATTATGTATTAGGTTGATAGATGGAAACATGTACTTTTGATACATTAGTATGAAGTTATGTGGTAGCTGAAAAATGTATGGATATTATGATAAAAAGTCAGTTTGACAAATTATATATTAGGTTGGTAGATGGAAATGTATGAACTTTTGATACATTTGTATGGGAAATGTTTGACAAATTATGCATTAGGTTGATAGATGGAAATGTATGAACTTTTGACACTTGAATGAAGTTACGTAGTAGCTGGAAATGTATGGATTTTTTTTTTTTAATTTTATAAAATTCAGTTTGACAGATTATGAAGTTATTTTAGGTTAATAGATGGATTTTATGTATTTTAATATAGAGATTATTGGAAATTATGAAAATAAAAATAAAAATTATTTTAAAAATAATTAAATATCGCATTAAAAAATATATACAAAAATTAAAAAATAATATTATTTTATTATTATAGAGAGTAAGATAACTAATCCAATATGAAGTCTAAATTTTGAATGATTAGACATAAGGCAAAAAGTGGTATATTAGCCAACAGAAATGATTTGTGCAGTCGGGAAATGCAGTCGGCGTGCAGTCAGCTGTAAAAAAAAAATTAATACGGGATCTACATGAAAAAAAAAAATATTTTTATAACTTTTTATAATTCATGTAGGTCTCCCTAAATATAAAATAATTTTTTTATAATTTTTTTTATTCATTCTGTACAGTCGACTGCACGCCGACTACATTTCCCGACTGCGTGTAGCAAAGTCCATTAGCCAAATCTGACCTAAAATTTTGCCCAAGCCAATGAGAGTGGTCCAAGAGAGTGCTCCAAACGAGCACAGCGGGCTAAACAATGTCGTTAGGTGGGTTGACCAACCAATGGTTTTATTGGTATACGTTTTCAAATTCACAAAAGCCTATAAATAAGCAAGTGATCATATCATTGTCAGCCGATTGCGATTAGGCCCGATTTATATAACTATATTTTAAATAAGGTCTATTTTTATAAAATAACTTATAAAAATAACATCACTTATATAAATATTCTCATTTTAAAATATAGATATAAAAAAGATTGTACATATATCATTATTTTATCTTTTGCTACAGTATCGTGCATTTGTAAATTTTACCTTCAAACAATGCTACAGAACATCAAATGTACATTCCAAATATGTATATAAATGTAAATAATTTTTTTAAAAATATTTTTTATAAAATCTTTAACTATTAAGAAATATAAAAAATATAAAAATTTATTAATAATCACTTTTTAACCAATAAAAAAAAAACATGAACGGATACGACACCCTTCTATCATTTTTCTACTAATCATTATATTTTACATATTTTTTACTACTAATCATGATTTTTTTTATTATTTAATATTCTATTATTACTTTTTACCTATTTTTTATTACTATTCATAACATATCTCAACATCCAAACCTAATCTTAGAAAACTACTGATAGATACTCTATAATATAAATTTTTTTTTTAAATACATAGAATTCTCTCCAAAGTATCTTCTAATGGATCATCTATTCCATTCTTTATTTTATATTTTGCTAAAGAATCCACTAAATGTAGAAGAAATTATTCATTATTATAAATATTTTAAATTAATTTTTCTCTCTTATTGTCAATTTTTTATTGGAGAAAAAGTATTAAAAAATATAATATTTAAATGATCTGAAGAAAAAATATATAAGTTGATATATGATTATATTATAAAAATTAGTACGTAAAATAGAAAAAATGAATTTTGATATCATATTTTAAATGATAGGAAGGAAAAATTTATTGGGAGTGCTCTATTGCTATTATATAGGAGTAGTGCTATTTGAATGTCTTTATATTACACATTATTTATATAATTTAATTTATAAGAGATTTCAATTTAAAAATTGAACTTTCAAATAAAATTAGATCACATAAATGATATATAATGTAAAAATTTTTAAATATAATTATTATAAAGCTACTGTATCACACATCATTTAGGTTAGAATTAATGCTATTATGAATACCTTTTTCTCTTACGAAAAGTGGGTGTTGTACTTCTCAATTTGATTAAAAAAATAATTTTAAATATATTGATATATATTTTTTATTAATTAAAAATATTTAAATATATTAAAAAAATTAACGTGTGGTCAAATGAAGATACTCGCGGCAGAAAAGCCCGCTCCAAAAATTTATCGAACTTTTCTTCTTGTCTGAAAGACTGAGCAGCAGAAGCTGCAGAACAGCCTGTAGAGTGTAGAGTGTCTTTTCCTCTTTAGTAGGGATTGGAGGATTTTGGCTTATTTTTCTCGCAAAAACTCGGCGAATGCTACGTTACACAAATACTTTCCTACGTTTAGCGCTCCCAACATCCCCTATTTTGACCATTTATTATATCTACAATGAAATCCATATATATTAGGAGTTGAATAGTGGAGAGAAATGAAAACAAAAGAAAGGAAAACACGGAACTAGGAAAGAAAGGACAGGCGTGAAAGCTTTATCAGATAAATCCCTTCGTCTGTTTTCTTCATTTGGCTCTCCCTCTCTCTTTTTCCCTCTCTCTCTCAGACAATTTGCTGAGGAAGAATTTTTTACATGGGGCTGCGTTCAAATTTTGAAACTTTCATTGTATAATGAGCAGAGGCCTCAACCTCTTCTTCTCAGAAGAAGATGGCTCTGCAGGAAGAAGAAACCCAACAGCTACAAAGCCCTCAAATGGTCCTTGATGGTCTCTTCTGTGAGGAGGAGAGTTTTGAGGAAGAAGATGGTATCGAGGAAGAATGGAGGAAGAATGCTGATGAGAATGTGAAAAAGCAGTCACTTTTCCGTTCAGTTTTGGTAGAGAATGACATGGTTTGGGATAATGATGAGCTTGTCTCCCTAATTATTAAAGAAGGAGAAACTCATGTTTGTCTGAGCAGTCTGATCTCAGATGGACCTTTGATGGTGGCTCGGAAAGAGGCTGTGGATTGGATTTTGAGGGTTAAGGCGCACCATGGGTTCTCTGCTTTGACCGCTTTTCTCGCTGTGAATTACTTCGATAGGTTTGCTTCTAGCCTGATGTTCCAGCGGGACAAGCCCTGGATGAGCCATCTCGCCACCGTGGCTTGTCTCTCTCTGGCTGCAAAGGTGGAGGAGACCCAAGTGCCACTTCTCTTAGACCTGCAAGTATGTGGGATTTATTATGCAATCAAGATGATTGGTTAAATGCCATAATGTGGGTTTCTTGAACATTTCCTAACGTTAAAATGTGGGGGGGTTCTATGTCGTTTCAGGTGGAGGAATCAAAGTACGCGTTTGAAGCAAAGACTATTCAGAGAATGGAGCTTCTAGTGCTGTCCACTCTTCAATGGAGGATGAATCCGGTGACCCCAATTTCCTTCTTTGATCACATCATCAGGAGGCTTGGTTTGAAGACCCACTTACATTGGGAGTTTCTGTGGAGGTGTGAGCGCCTTATGGTTTCTGTCATTACTGGTAAGCTGTTAACGAGTTCTTTGCTTTATTTCTAGTCAATGACATAGTCCTTCAGTGGCAGATACCGAAGGAAAGAGTCGTATTCATTTGTGATTTCCTCAATTTGTAATCGTATCTTCTTAATATTGGGCTTTGGTTCCAGATTTGAGGGTTATGAGCTATCTTCCTTCTGTATTAGCTACTGCAACAATGCTTCATGTTATTGAAGATGTTGAGCCATATAATCCCCTGAAATATCAGAACCAGCTTACTAATGTTCTTAAAATCAGTGAGGTGAGTATCTAATTATATTGGTTTCTATATATTAATGGCGCTCCTACTTTTGTGAAGACGTGCCTAACTCCATGGTTTATTAGTTAAGGCTTTGATGGTTCCTTTAACAGGAAAAACTAAATGAGTGCTACAAGCTTATCCAGGAAATATCTGAGAGCCATGGCCACAATCATAATCGAAGTAACAAGCGAAAACATCTGTCAGCACCGGGCAGCCCAAATGGCGTTATTGATGCATCTTTCAGCTGTGATAGCTCTAATGACTCATGGGCTGTGGCATCATCATCCCCAGAGCCTTCTTTCAAAAGGAGCAGAGCACAGGATCAGCAGATGCGGTTGCCTTCACTAAACCGTGTCTGTGGGTGTTCTTGGTAGCACTCGTTAATCTTTCATTGTCTTAATGTCTACTAGTAAACATGGTATCATAAATTTCCTCTTTTTCATATTATTGGTGGTAACTTTTTTGTAACTTGCAATTATGTTGTGTTCCATGATTTAGTATTGCATTCTGCTGAATCTATATTAATGAGTATGTAGATCACATCTTACACCCCATTTTCTGATTTGGGTTGGGAGGTTCTATGGTGGTGGTCTTGGCATAAAAAGAAACGTGAATGTGCTTCTTTACCAGTCTGGTTTCATGGTGCTGCGCACAGTGATGTTAAGCGGTTCGTTACTTCTGGACCCCCCAATGAAGGGGGTTGGGTTGTCCAGGGGATAGATACATTGAGATTCTCAACCGCTTCGGTCTAGAATAATCAAGTCTTCAAATTAGGTAACTGGATTGGAGAGCTCTTTCAGAAGGGTCAAAACCAATAGCAAAAGTCTTAGTAAGCAACAAAGTCTATGCTCGCTGACAATCTGCTCCTGCGCTGAAAGATTTCTCTTTGCCTCTCTTCTTGAACTGCCTAATTTAAATAAAATATTATAGGCATGTCTTTTGAGTTAGACAATGTAATATATATAAAGAGCAAATATTGAAAAACACGTTCCATCTGTTCTTTGTATTTCATAAGCTTGACTGGGAATGGTTGATAAATATTTTAGTGCCTTGACTAGGATGCCATCAGATCCATAGTTTTGCCTTCCCCACTTTTGTTTTACTGAGTAAATTAAACAGGTTGGTTATCTAATTCTGCCTTGACTTGCTGCCATTCAAATGAATTAGGAGTGCCCTGTTCAAACATCATATCAAGTCTGCCAATTGTGTGCAGTAGCCTGTTCTTTGATTTCAAATTTTGATTGTGGTTTGAAAGGGTAACAGGTAGCTAAACGAAGGCATTTTATAAGGAAAAATGATAAACACAATATATTTCACAACACTTTACACAACAATGTTGTAAAAGGAGGGGTATTTTGGTAAATTATCTTATATAAGTAACATTACTTTACAAAAATAAGTAGTGTTTTTTGTATGTATCGGGAAGTAGAGTTTCTCCAGCTTTACACAACAGGTCTTTGCATATGATGTGCTTCGGAATTTCTTCTCCACATCATTCTGTTCTGCACGGGGCACTAATTAAGATGTGGATTTAACAATATAGTTTCACTGCTAACAGTGGTAGATTAGCATTAAAGTAAATGCTTTGCTGTATTACTGGTTGATAAGACTTTTTTTTTTCCCAGTAGAATGAGTAATTTAAGGAAATCTATATAAATGAAAAGGAAAACATACATATTAGCTGCATTTTGGTCCTTCGAACTGCACACAACCCTTGTAAAAGATAGAAAAGGTGGAGCCAGGCTGAGCATACAAATTTGGGAAGTTGGCTAATCTTTAGAACTTGTATTAGGAACAGTGTTCTAGGAAATTTGTACAAGAACAATATTGCCGGGAAAGAAAAAATCGGTTGTGATTATGCGTTTTGATTGCTTTAACCACTGAGAAACCTGAAAAAGGTTAAAGGTTGAAGAATAGTGGAGATCTTGATGATGGATTATGAATAGATAGGTACTTTTTTTCCTCTTTTGTGAGGGTTGTTACTTGTTTTGTTCCTAACTTTTTGCGGCACTGTTCCACCTTTTTCGCTTTAAGTTTGTTATAGTTTTGACTTGTCTTTCCCATCATAACTAACCTATTGCATGGTTTACTCGTTTTTCATTCTATTCTAACTCATAGTGAAAATAAAATTGCTCATTTAACCATTTAACACTGAACAAAAAGCTATTGTAAGCTAAGCCATCTTTTAGATTTTGTTAGTCTAGACACGAATGTGTGTGTATATATGGAATTTCGAAACTTTGGGTGAACCTCCAACCGTTTCTTTCCCCTCAGCAATGTTGTGCTGCATGTACATTTAACTTTTTGCTACGTTATTGATTATGGGAGACACATTTTGAAGATATCTTCTAGAGGTAGTGTTCATGGGGGGAGGAACGCTAACGCTATTACTCCTAATTGATGAGTATGATAGGTAGGAATAGGCAGGTGGCATGCACAACATTATGAAAGTGACAATTCCATTATCTCACCAATCATTTAGTCCCCACGGAAGAGGCTCTGCGTGGTCAAAGAAACAGTCCTTGTTTTTATTATAGAAACCTTCACTTATGAGGAAGGAAAACCATGATTACGATCATCATCTTGAATTTACATAAAAAAACCAAAACCAAGGTGTCAAAACCATTATCATCAAAGAAACAGTGCTCAATTGTCTTTTGGCCAATTGCTATTTGCTTATGCGGAGTGGTTAAACATGAACCTGCTAATTACATTTGTTTGACTTGCGGCACAAGTGCCTGATTGATCAATTGTTTCTTGGTTTCTAATGGTATAGTATTAGAAAAACCTTGAATTTGAGAGGAAGATAGACACAGAAGAGGATTTTACAACATACCCATACGAGTGCTGAATACTGTAATATCTGCTCTCTTCTGATTGGGACTTGCAAGTTTGAATAAAAAATTGAGAGAAGATCTGATTTTTGGCTATGCTCTCATTAACGAACAGAAATTATTAACCATCTTCAAGATTCCAGGCTGCTGTCCAATCTTACCGTCTCTACACCTTGACAAACATAATCTTAGTTCCTTTGGCTGAAACTGTGTTTCGTTACAACTTACAACCTCCATTAGACTGTTCGATTAATTGTCTTAAAATAATGATTAAAAGCTCTAACGACCCCAGCAATTTTTTTTTGAAGGATGGGCAAAATATCCCTGTTTGGCATGTAAATATGTCGAGAACGTGGAAGAAAATAACCAATTTTTTATGCTGAAGATTGCATTATCAAATAATATAGCTTAGAATTGTCAAACACCAGTTGCCCAACAGAGTTAACCAGCTGCCCAAAAGAGTGCATGGTGACTTTGCTCTCTCTCTCTCTCTCTCTCTACTTTCTTTAAGGGTGACTTTTACTCGAAGAATTGTACATGGTACAAGGGAGACAACATAATTCCCAAGTCGTTGGGAACAGCTAGAAGTTGTTGGCAACATCTCTCTTTGTGCTGGGTTTGGAAAAAAAAAAAAAAGGGACTCCCCACATCGTTTTACCATTCCCCCCAACCCATTTACATCCTCCTCCTTCGCGTGAGTTTCACATGCCATCTTTTTTGAGTTTCACCATTGAGTAATGATAGAGACATGCATGATTATTTTTACAACTTTTTTTTCTTTTTTAGTTTTAGTTTTAAATGGAAGATATTTTTATAAGACCGATTCAAAGGGATGCCATGCCGCTTGGTTTTGGACACACAACTTCATGGGTTCTAAAATAGAATTATAAAGAAGTTCTAAAAAATGGGTCATTTTCCTTCAATCTTTTTAATTATTCAACTTCCATCGTCTTGAGTCTCTTGGGTTGATGTAACTAATAACTATGCACGAGCTTTGCGTGCAGCCTAAAATTTGGCCTATGTGTGACCCTCTTTGATCATTCAACTGTTTTCTTATAATGTGGCGTTGAATTACGTGTTTTCTGGTCAATCCCGAACAACAATTTACAACGTCACGTATTCTCCTATGTTTCCAACATAGCAACACAACAATATCAAACAGTTCCATTTCTTTTGAAAAATATTTATCTTTTCTCTTAAAATGGTAATATTATATTAAATTGATAAAAGGAGTACAAAACAGGTGGGAATGAAACACAGTCACAAATCAGTTAATAATAATACAACATGTTTGCTGGGGATAAATATGCCTTGCTCGCAAGCAAACAGAGGACCTCAGGCAACTAAAGGCCACAACCATCTGAGACTGAGAGTCATGTGACGGATATAAGCGCTCCCTTTGGGCTCGTCGATTGGGTCAACTGACCTTGTCCTCCTACCGTTAGGACCAGCTGACCTAGGTGGATCCTAAGGATACGCCCACCCAGCTGGCAATATTCCAACACAGTACGGTCCCCTGTAATGATCAATCCGAGCATAATGAGAATACCAAATCGATTCCATTGGTAGTCAAATCCGAACTAGAGACTCAGGGGACATTACCGTGTTAGACGACAAAAGTCCAGACAAAAGGAAAGGGACACACTATGTACCACGCTTCCCATGATATATGAACAGTGAGAGGTAAACCCTTTAGGGGGCTCTCGGCTTTTTACTTTTATTTTTGCATTCATATACCAAGTATAACTTAAACATAGGAGGTATCTCCTTGAATCTCATCTTCTGCAAGACAAGGAGAAGGTCACCTAACGATCGATTCAACTCTTTTTAAAAAATTACGCACGACACCTACACAATACATAACTTTATCTAGCACTATTGTGGTGAAAAGGTGAGCATAGGAATTAGGATACATATTTTTGTCGAAAATACCAAATTCCGGCAACTGCAAGAGGTCCTAAAAATCAGAAATAACCCTCGCATCCAGCTATCATGGGAAAGATCGTGACACCGAGAACTGCATTGCTTACTTTTTTGAACCTTCAAGTATGCTTACTTTTTTGAACCTTCAAGTACTCAGCCTGCTGGTCAAATATAATAAAGTTGCCATTTAACAGGGAACTATATATACGTTTGTCTCAGATAATGCTTGCTGTAAAGTTAAGGCTGTATTATAGGAAGTAATAATGCTTGCACATCTGCACTCTTTACTTACGGCCACCTTCTTATACTCCTACAAGAAAGTACTTAAATGGCGCCGTAATAAATTTGTAAAATTTTTAATGCTTTTTTTTCGGCTATTAATTATTTTCTCATCTTTCCTTATAATCAATAACATAATAATTAAATAACACCCTAATTAGTAATTATCTTTGATTATTAAATAATATTTTCATCATATTTATATAGTTAAGATAGATACAAAAAAAAGGTGTTCTAATACAATTTTAAGGATTAAATCTTGAGAAATGATAGTTACAGTCGTGAGTATACAAGTGTTATACAATCACTTTAAAAAAATTGAATAACATGAAAATAAATTAATTTTTTAATAATAGATCATACTCTTTTTTAAAAACGACTGCACAACATTTGTACACTCCATGACTCAATGTAGCATTACTCTTAAATCTTTAATAGAATGTATACATTATATGATTTTGATAGTTGAAAGATATACTTGTCTCAACTTTAATGGTCTAGATACTATATTGTCTCGACTTGATGATACGAGTCGTAATTTTTCATTTTAGTATGATGAATGCTGTTGTTTGAGGTGATATAGACAGGATGACCATATCCATAGAAAAAAGAGAGATCAACAACATGAAAAATACACAGCTGTTTTATGAAGAAGATGCAAAGGTGTGTTAAAAAGGTTTCTGTGTTCGGGTTCTAAGTATAACAAATCCAATCAATTCCATGTTGAATTTCATATTCTCAAACTCAAAGAAATCGACAATTCAGTTCTGCAGGTGATGCGTTTATGGATGAAAGAGATAATATGGCTATGCCTGTGGATAACTGTTATGTAAAGTACTCAAAAAGACAATTTTAAGGTTCTTACCTTACACCATATGACATCAATGTGTAAAGAAATTCAAGTACCCAGCACCAAAAAGTAGAGGATATCATTGTTACATCTTCGAAGTAAATGACTTTGTGCTCTGAAATAGCACGTATGTATAAATCCCATGTCCCTTCCATTTTCTAGCAGGAAGATTCTGTAAAGATGGAAACGAGACTATATATATGAGAAAAAAAGGGGATAATCATTAGGTCATTAGGGGTGACCCACTGTAACAGACATCGGAAGCATCAGTCACTCTTTGCCTAGGTGACAATGTTGTAATGCCAACAGCATCGACATCAAAATTCACAATGTTTTTTCTCTTGTGTGTTTCTGAATTGTTTATTTCCTCTGAAACCTCAACTATGGGACTCAAGGCCTCAGCTTCCTTCTTTCGATGAGACAGCATGGCTTGAGCTTCTGCCACCACTGATGCGTCATTGTCCGCCGCATAAAGAATCTTCTTTATGGCTTCAACAACCTACAAAAAGAGTGCAACTCATCAAGTTCAATTCTTGGTACTGATCATTGAGAACGCCACAAAATACATTTGACTTTTGAGTACATACAGGTGAATCTTCTATCTCAGAACTTTGGCACAAAATTTCAATGTCCCTCAATTTCCCAAAGTAGAAATCCCTCTCCTTCTCAAGGCTGTCCACTGATAGCTTTAACTCTGTGATCTGCATCAAGATTAGAATTAGAACTTCAACACAACCAAAATTTCCCTTCCTATGCTGACTTCGTACCTCTTTATCATATGCCGGGCCTCCACTAGATGTGGGTCTTGAGGCCTTTAATGTCGGATTTGAAGGGTTTGGTGCAGAAGACGCATCATTTCTTCGAGCATTGTTGGAGGACTGAGTTTTAGGGGCAGCTGTGGAACTTTTGGTTGAAGATTGTGATAAAACAGCCTTCTTGCTTGCACCTTTTCCTCCCTTGCATGCCTCTCTCCTCTCCAAAGCATTGTACCTAGCATTATACACCATTACAACATAAACTCAACTCTTCTCTATGAGAAAGAACAAACAAGTCATTCAAACCTACAAATGTCGGTCTAGTTACCCAAACTAAAAGGTCTGTATGCATATAAATTCACATTTTCATATTCAACATTGAGTATGAAGTTCATACAGTTCAGGAAAACAATACTGTCCTTTACTTAATAAAAATGCCAAATACAAACTATCTCAGTATTTGAATAAGTTTGCTTAAAGAGGTAAAAGAGAAGGTCTACACCAAGTTAAAAGCTTTGCCAACTTGAATCTCTTTAATAGTGATTATAGTAAGATATTGTATTTAGAAATTAGCAGCGATTCTATAATGAGTTTTCATGGAAGCTGCAAAATTGACGCTCAAACACATAACCAAGCTAGGATATAAACAATAACGGAATCGTAGTCTCCCCCACTGTATAACCAATGAACCATGGTTTCGTCAAAAGCATTTCTAAAACAGGTGCATAGGTAACGAAACTCTCAAATATAAATGAAAGACAATATAATAGAATGAGCACCTATTGAGAAATTCCACACGCCTATCGGGCCATAAAACCCAAGCAAATGACAATGAGTATCCTAATTGTTAGAGAATATAATTAGAATGATTAAATTCATCTCGTACTATCTTTAGATTTTGAAACATTTGATTATTACACATAAAACTTAATACTAGTTGGATAATGATACCCGTACACCTCTTTATTACTGTTTTACTATCCAGCTCTTTTTTTTTAACCTTTGAATTTGAATTAAAAATCTCAGAACACGATATTCTTGCAGAAAATAATTTCAACCAATTAACGTAATTATGTAATTTAATTAAAAATAAATTCAATTTTTACTCTTTGAGTCAATTTTTATAAAATTAAATTTATTTTGAATTAATTTACATGATTACTATAATTGATTGATTTATTTACTTTTAGATTATGCAAGATGATCATATCCTAGGATTTTTAATCTAAATTCAAATAGAAAAAGGGAAAAAAAAAATAGCTGGATAGTAAAATAGTAATAAATAAGGTGTAATAGTATTATTATGCATAGGAGTTATGAGTTTAAACTCAAACTCTACCATATCTTCTAATTAAAATATCAAATACTTTTCCTGTAAGTGGAGTATATATGCTGTCCTGGCTCGCATGTGAAGGGAGTACTTAAAAATATAATTAAATTCACTAATTTTACTGGTTTAAGCTTTGGTGACAATTGTTAATTTTAACACTAATCTCGTCCAAAACAAGAAAATGTGGACAAAAGTAAAACTTACTTGTGCGTCGTGCCCCCGTCGACAGAATCGCAGTACCGCTTCATCCATTGCATGAACTCCAAATTATCAAGCGGCCTGCCTTTCACGAGCTTGTTAACCTCAATGTGCTAAACACCAAAAAGAAATAAAAATAAAATAAAATTTAAACGATTTAGAATCATTTATATAAAATAAAAAATGAGATAAACCCTAATACGAATACATCTGGATTTCCAGATCTCCGATTTATAGGGCTTGACGAAAAACAAAATTCAAACAAAAATACCGAAAAAACACAAAGCGTAAAAGAAAAAGGTTAGAGATATTAAACCTTAGTGATCTTGAGTTTGTTAAAGACGTCCTGAAGAACCTTGTAGTTCTGGATCATCTCGTACTCGCTCTTGGCGTCCAAGTTGACTTTGTGCATCGGCACCATCCCTGGATGAACAGCGTCCATAAGCTGGCACTGAACCGCACCGGAACAAGCCTGCGAGACAAAGATCCAACACTTAAACTGATGAATCGTATAAAGAAAACAAGAATAGATCAGAAAGAAATGTGAATTCTAAGATTCGGAGCGGAGTGGAAAAGAGAGAAAACCTCTTCGACTTTGGCGAGGTTGAGTTGGAGGGTAGAGTTGATCCATGCCAGTATCTCAGATCTACCGACGAAGTAAGCCGAATCCATCATACCGATATTCGTCGCCATTTTGCAGTTCCTGGCTCTCTCTCTCTGTGCTCTCTCTGTGCCTGCGCTGCTTGTACGTCGTAACGGTTCAGAGGGAGGGGGAATTTAAAGATGTGAAGGAGCGGGGTTTTTCACTTCTTCTAATTAAAAAATGGATGGTCTGAACTGGAACAGACCAACCCACTTTTTCCGAATCCGTATCTTTGCGGATTACGGATTACGGCTCCCGAGCCCAGCATGACAGGTGTAATACGTAAATGGAAGCCCAATATTGTTCTATAAGCCCAAACACAAGTTAGCTCGTTAGAGCACGGGCATCGGTTTAATCATAGGAAAAGTATAGTTGCAAGTATAATTGTATATTAATCTGTACACTAATATAATGTGATTAGTCAAAAAGTAGATTTTATTGAAAACAGTGTTAATTAAAATTTTAAGTATGAATAAATCAGTGTTGGTACACAGACTAGTGCGCGACTGTACTTATATGTAGCAAAACTCTTAATCATATGCATGTGATATCTAAAAGCTGCCTAAGATATAGAGAAATTGGCCTGCATTGGAATAGCAAAGTATAAGGCCCGTTTAGATCGAGCTATGCTACTCATCATCTACATATACTACACACTACATTTATTTTTATTTTTTTAAGTCTTATTCTTTTTAAATTAATTGAGTTCTTTTACTCATCATCTATCTATCACACATTTGGTAAGAGAAAAAAATAAAACAATTAACAAATTAGGTATGGTGTATATTATAAGAATGATGAGTAGATGATAACTAATCGAGAGAACGATGATAGCTAATATTACTCATCTTGTAAATGGATAGATGTAAGAGAGTTGGATTTGTTTCTTTCATAGCCTCAAATGGTTGTTTTGTTTTATCTTGAAACTTGTAGGGCATGTTATTATATTTATAAGACATTGCCTTAAATTGTACCTCCTTTTTCTGCGGAATGGAGGATATAAAGAGGCAATAGAAATAAAACTAAAAAATCCTAGATGAAAAAGATAAACTTCATGCTCAAATTCCAAACCAACTTAAAAATACCATAAAGTTTTATAATTCTGTAACAGTTCTCATGGCCTTGGGCACGTTGGCTAAGGGCTTGGGCTTCTCCGTAGGGCTGCTGGACTTTGGAGTGGAACCTAGTATATTTTATTTAGTGTAATGGGCTTAGGCCCCAATAACTTTAAGACTTTATGGACCTCTTTTAACTTCCTTATGTTGCTTTAGTCTAGTTTGTTTAAGTCATGGCCCACCAGGCCCAATAGATGGGAGGCATTCCATTAGAAAATTCTCACATAAAAGATGTACGAGAGGTATTGCTCTTTTCCTCCGAAAATTACTAGAATTTTCTTTCTACCATCCTCTTTTTCCTTATGAAAGTATTGAAGGTTTTCTCACCTTTAAAGTGAGATATTTCATTTATTTTCTATAAATCTATTGTGTGTGTTATAAATTGATATCAGAGAAACACCAGTCTCTGTGTTATCATAAAATAAATTATTATATCCTTAAACAAAATCCAAAAGTCAACGGAACCAATATAAGAAAATCTCAAAACTTTCCATCAATGTGTAATTGACGGCCTGAAGGATTTTGAAGAAAAGTTTATCCATATAGAGCAACAGCTTCTTGCATTAAAGGAAGACAAAGAACACATAGCAACGGTTGAAGAAAAATGGAAAGTCAATCCCAACGAGATTCATCTTCACTTTGTTAAAAAAAATCTGAGTCCAACTTGGGTCTTGTGGCAAAAATAACAGGATATTTCCTGCTAATCAAACTGACGTGATGTAATATTTTTACATTGGAATCTAATTTTTTCCTCCTATCCATAGACACTTGCACGCATTTCATTTCCATTTTTGGCTAAACAAACATACAGAATAAAACCCAAAATATTTTAAAACTAAAAGGAAAATAAATAGCTCTAAGAACAAAAATCCCAAAAGTCTCTTTCATTTTCATAGCTAAAAAACTTCTACATTTATAGAAGCACCAGTTGATAAAAACTCCATTTCCATTTATGACTAAACAAATGCACAGATTAAAATCCAAAATATTTTAAAACCAAAAGGAAAAAGAAAAACTTAAGAAAAAATACCAAAAATATCTTTCATTTTAATGGCCCAAAAATTCCTACCTATATAGAAGGACCAGTTGAGAAAGAAAGAGAAGTGGTGAAAGAGTTTGAAGAGGAGTAAGGAATGGAGGAAGTAAAACATTGATTGAGAGTTAAAAATGTCGAGGAACCTTATTAAAAGTGTCCATTCCCCCCCTCCTCTCTCTCTCTCTCTCACCATAATACTAGATGATGTCGGTTTGATAAATATCCTGTTATTTTTGCCACAACTAGGATTCAAGACCCAAGCCAGACCCAAAAAGTCCCTTTTCTCTTCCGCTTCTTTCCTTTTCAATGACTGTACCAATGGCAAGGACTGCGGCATCCTTGATTTCCTGTGCACCAAATGGGAGTTTGACCTCGATGGTGGTGTCGACTAAAACCCAGCCAAACTATATTTCAACCCATAGATCTTTCTCAATCCAATTTCTCTACGTCTCTTCGAAGAGAAAATCTGAAAAAAAATTATAGTTATACCTAAAGAATCTCCGTCTCTCTCCACTTTTATCAAATCTCATCTCTCTTTACAAGTGTGCCATCTCCATCGATTGTCATGGCTACAAACAAGAAGATCAAGATTAGAATCAATAGGCGTGTAAGCATCGATCGTTTGGCTGCCAGGGTTGTTTTTCAGAGAAACAATGTTGAACTCATCACTAATAACAAACCCATCATCGCCACTAACTACAGGACTTATATGTTCAAGTACGACACTGTTCATGGCCATTGGAAGTACCACAACATCAAGGTCAAGAACTCTAGCACCTTTCTCATTGGTGAGAAGCCTATCATTATTTTCAGCATCAGGAACCAAGGGAACCCATAGGGAAAGACGGGAGCTGAGCTGAGTATATCTTAGAGCCTACTTGTGTCTTCACAGACAAGGAAAAGGCCCTTAGCAAGGATGCACCCATATTGTTGTAGGTGTGAATGAGAAGAAACTTATGCCCTAGCTTGACATTGTTTCTAATGCTAGTTGCACCACCAAAATTGAAAATAATTACTTGCTTGAATTCTATATGGATGATCTACCTTCATGTTGATGCTTTGCATTGGGATGAGAATGGTGAGAAGCATTTCCAACTTAAGAAATGTTTTGCTCCTCATTTGCTTGATGTATTGCCATTTAAGGGTGGTTTTTAGCCCTTTGATAGAAGAATAGAAATAAATCATATGGACATAAATTGTAAGAGCCAATAGAACACGATAATGGAAAAGAGATTCATGATCAATCTCTTTGTTACGATTGTATTTGCCTAAGGGTTTTGCGGTACAAAAATAGCCAATTGCCTTGACCTTCTAAATGCTGGGCAGTATTTCCAAGGAAAATATGGGGGTGAAGTAGGTTGTATGATTAATGAAAGTCTTGGGGTCTTTGTTGGGATACCAAATGTTGTTAAGGTGTGGAACACTCAAACTCCTACTGAGCTGAGTCTAAGCGGGTCTGTAGGACAAGTTTATGCCTTGTTTGCGTGTAGTGATTTGCTCTTGGCTGGTATCAATTGTTTTGAACTAGTTGCATCCTTAAAAGGTCATATCCTCGGAGTTGTTGCTCTAGTAGTTAGAGTTAATAGACTCTATTATGGGTCCATGGATTGTACTATAACAGTCTGGAACCTTGAAACTTTACCGTGTATACAAACACTTAAGAGGCCATTTGTATTGAGAGACACTTTTAACATATCTCATATCATTATTATAATTTTTTCAAATTTCCACACAAACATAATAAATAATTCAACTTTTTCAAATATTCATTAGACCAGACATTAAAGGTGTAGGTTGCTACAAAGAGTGGAAATTTGGAAGTCACATGCACTCACGATGAAAAATATGGCCTACTTACCCTCTGACCTTTGTGAGATGCGTGGTTTGGAAGTTAAGCCAATTTTGTTATGCTCTTCCAATTATAACTCTATCCATGTATATGATTTACCATTATTTATTAAAAGGGGTAAAATCCTTGCTAAACAAGAGATTCGAGCAATTTAGATTTAGGTTCTGAATATTGTGCTGTACCGACCAGTATTTATCATGCCAAAATAGTAATTGGCATGGGAGAGGTAAGTGTTTCGTACCGGGTCAAATATCAACCGTATCGGTGCGTTTTGATCAATACCAATTGGTTTTTGGTATACAAGCTGAAATTAATGTATTTTTATAATTAATGTAAAAATATTGACTTTTTCGTAATTTGCACTCCAATTCTCACATTTGAAGATTATTTTCTTAACTTTTTTTAATCTCATTTTCTCGAGATCTAAAAATCAAATCCTTACTCCATTTTTTCTGATGAAGATGAGTGATTATTTTTTTACTAATTGGATTGATAAATTAGAAGTATTAAAACACATATTAAGACTTGTATTGATATTATTTTTAAATATAAGTTATACATATATAATTTATTTATTTTTATATAGACTATCTCGAAAAGGTAGCTATATCGAAATATTTCGTTCTAGTGCTTTAACTGAAACGGTATTCAAAACTTTAATTTAGTGGCCTGTTTTTTATGGGTATTGATGCAAGGCAATTTAAAATGGAAGGTTTGGTCGATAAAACTAAGGTTGTGATGATAAGTGGCCACCCAATTAAAAACGGAAGAGTTCAACCTTAACCTCCTCCATCAACTCAATGGTTTGGTTCAAAACCAGCAAAGAAATTCCCTCCCAATTCAGTTACATTAATAATTGATGGCTTAAAGAGGTTGTACAGTGAAAAACTAAAGTCATTGGAAGTTAGAGTATTTTCAATGGATTCTCCATCCTATCATTTAAAATACATCACCAAAATCTACTTTTTCTATTTTACATATTGACTTGTATAATATACAATACATCATCTTATTTATTTTTTCTTCGTATCATTTAAATACTATACTTTTTAATATATTTTATTCATTTAAAATATTTTCTCTAACTACCAATGATATCCTCATATCTTTTGAAATTTGCAATATCTCCCTATATACAATGTTATATAATTATGTTCTACTTTAAAGTAATCCAAATTTATAAGATAAACCAAAATATAAATTAATTCAAAAAAGAAAAAAGAAAAGATTATATAATGAAAATATTCTCAAAGTATATTATGAGAAAATCCATTCTTGATAATTGTAAAAGAATATTTTTAAGATATTCTTTAGAATATTTTATGAATATCCATTTTTAATAATTGTGAAAGAATATTCTTAATATATTCTTTAATATATTATGAGAATATATCTTTGCTTTTTTCAAAACTTCAACTATAAATAACTTCATTTATTCATAAAGTTTTACCAACATCTTCATTTCCATTTATTTACACAATTCTTCAAGTTCTTCTTTCTATTTAGTTCTTATAGATCCCGTGTTTGAGGTATTTGACAAGGAGTTGGAATTAAATTTAACTCTTGCTATGGAAGAAGAATGTTTGGGTAATAAAAGAGGCTCGACATTGCATTGTAATTATATTCTGTGTCCTATATTCATTCGAAGAAATTCGATTGAAGGCCACCAACGCCTTTTTGCATATTATTTTGCTGAATCACTCATATATCCTCCGAATGTATTCTGTAGGAGGTTCCGAATGTAATGTCATATGTTCTTGCATATTCAAGTTACAGTCAAAGCATACGAACTATACTTCTGTCAAAGAAGAGATGCTGCTAGAAGACTTGGGCATTCTTCCCTTCAAAAAATACTTACTACGATGAGAGTATTAGCTTATGGAGTATCTGATAATTTTATAGACGAATACTTAAGAATTACAAAAAATACAACAATCGAGTGTTTGAAAAAATTTGTTAAGGCTGCCATTAGCATTTTCTCCAACGAGTACTTTAGATCACCAAACGATAGCAATATTGCTAGATTGCTTGCAATTGGAGAAAGCTGTAGGTTTTTTGATATGTTAGAAAGCATTGATTGCATGTATTGTAAATGGAAAAATTGTCCAAGCGTATGGAAATGAATGTATTGTGGTCACATTCATGAACCAACGATAATTTTAGAAGTCGTAGCATCATACAACCTTTGGATATGGCATGCAGTCTTTGGATTACCAGTCTCTCATAATGATATTAATATCCTAAAATATTCTTTTGTTTATAGAGAGCTCGCTGAAGGACATACTCTAAAGGTCAACTATTTAATAAATGGAAATGATTACTCAGTAGGATATTATCTTGCTGATAGTATATATTCTTCATGGTCCATGTTTGTCAAAACAATTCATACTCTAAATTTAAAAAAAAAAAAAAAAAAAAATTACCGCAGCTCAAGAATCAGCAAGAAAAGATGTGGAACAAACATTTAAAGTGCTTAAAGCTAAATTTGCAATTGTACACGGAACTGCCCAGTTTTTTGATCGACAAATGCTAAAGGAAATTATGATGACATGCATAATTTTATATAATATGATCGTAGAAGATGTGCATCATTCTTATATTCAAGTAGAAGACTTCGTTTATGAACAAAAAGATGAAATATCCCAAGAACAAATGTTCCATGAACATACAGATGAATTTGTAAACTTCATTCAACGTTATCATCACATTCAAGATTGAGGACTCAATTCTCAACTCCAATCGGATCTTATAGAACAGTTATAACAAATATATAGTCAATCTAAAGCATTTGTATTTTACATTTCATTATGTTTAGCATAATGTTATATTCTTGTTTTGTACAAGATGTAACCTTAATTTCAAAAAACTATATGTGCAGTATGATTGTGTTATTTAATTTTTAATACGGCCCACTTGTCATTTTATTAAATAAGTGATATGTAAGACTCAATTTCAATTTTGCACAGTTTATTACATAGTACTTCCTGCACCACCACCTTGCCTTTAGACAATTAAGATAGGAGATACTAAAAGTTTGGCTATTAAATACTCTAGTCTAGTGAGTATCTAATCCTTATTAATAAAATATCAAATGGTATATACATACTACTTTGGATACATCCAACAGACATTTTGTATTTAACCCAGACTGGACTTTTTGCAACCACAATTATCCAAACCAAATTGCAAGTGCAGACTGTGCTGGGGCTTGATTAAAAACTTAAAGCACTTGGGTGGATCACATAGAACTGCTCATATTTTTCCCATATACTACATCATAAGTTTCAAAATAGGAGAATTGTATTCATTCCATGACATTTACCTAGATGAGTAAAAATAAAAAAATGCTATACATTATGATATTATCCTAGAAATCTGGGCAATGAGAAGCCTACATTATCCCAGAAAAATGCTATACATTATGACATTTGCCTTGATGAGTAGAAACATGATATATACTCTAACACTTGATAAAATGAAGACCTAAGTAAACTAAGAAGTAAGCATGCAAGTTGACCTGGCCTATAGAGCCTATCCATATTCTATGAAAGTTAAAGTGACATCTACACGAATAGAGTGAAGTAGCCATCATGAAACTCATGAAGCAACTCATTCATCATAATAATATTCATTCCATGATCCAAATAACACATGAACCAACTCATTCATTCACATAATACTCTCAAATCATTCACAATAACACTTTAGTCCCCATAAGAACTCATAATTTAGTATGCCACAATCATAATTTCCCCAAGAAAGAACACATTAGACTATTAAGACAATTTAGTGTGTGAATTGTGCTGTTCTATACCAAAAATAAAAAATCAAAAAATCAAAATATAACTATCCACTGACTGAATTGTGGCTTCAGGTTTGTGATGTGTTCTATATAAAAAAACTATCAAAGTAGAACTTTCAAAAGTAGCTACATTGGAGATTCAGGTTCGTGTTGTGTTTTATACAAAAAACTATTGAAGTAGAACTTCCAAATGTGTCTACATTGTGGCTTCAGCTTTGTACTGTGTTCTATACAAAATACTATCAAAGGAGTATTTCCAAAAGTGGCTACATTGTTACGTTTAAAAAAATATTTATTTACAACCCATACCAAACCCAGTCATGATTTTGTAAACCTTTGATTCTACAGTATTTTCAATTGAAGGCAACGGAAATACTCTTGCTGCATTGGAGGCAAACTTCAGATGTCAATCCTCATAATTTTCTTATATTCTCTTTGTTGGTCCAGCTTAAGCCTCTATTTTGTAAGGTGGATAACCTCTTTCCTATCTTCTCCATTCCCTCAACATTTGCTATATTCTTCTCATTTCTCATCTTAGTCACCAAATTTGTAAGATTGGAAAATGTATTATCTTGCCTCTTTCACTTTTTTTTCAACCTTATTTCCAATAGGTCTCTTCAGATACATATCTATAGATGGAGATATGATGTCTTCATCTAGACATGTAAATTCTAGCACATGAGCATATTTGGTTATTGATCTTCTCTTAGTTTTCAGTATTCCCTCAACCACAGTTTGTTTCCATTTTGGATGGTGCCTTAGAATAGTTCAACAATGAAGGAAGTTGAATGTCGCGAATTGATTACTTCGATAGAGTTGCTTTGCTTGCTCAATCTGAAAAATTAGTAAATGAGATGTGAAATATATCTAATACAATATCATTTAAATGATGAAATTATAAGATATTGTTTGTGCACTTTATCTTGCTCAATAACCCCACTTGGAGACCTTCCTTCAATTTGAGCTAAGGCCCCGCAAAACTTAGTTGTAGCATGTTGGATGGTTGACCATCTATTTGTGAGAGAGTTGGAACTACGTTCACAAAATGTGGATTTTTTGTTTTTCTCATATTATTCATGCACTCTAGCCCCAAAATGAATGTTTAGATTGATCAACCTCATTGATCGGGTCCAAACAAGTATTAAGTCAAGTCTGCACTAGTAAATTATCCTCTTCAACACTAAAATTTCATTGTCTAGATTTTGTTTTTCTAGCAGTCGCTTGTTTTGGGTTGGGAGGAGTAACTTGGGATTTTAAGTCATTTAAAGATTGATGAGGTAGTTATTATAACTTTCTTCCCCCTCCTATAAGAGGGTAGTGAAGGAATGAACTCCATAGAGTTGTGAATCTATCCTTCAAAGGAAAAAAGAAAAGGAAAAAAATGGGATCATGGAACTCAACCAACCTCAATTAAAAAGTTTGTGAAATTCTAAATTTTGATAAGTACCCATTGTTTTGATAAGTTAGACATTCTTTGTTACCCATCTTATCAACTGGGGATGGTAACAAGGTAGGTTAGTGGTGGACTGAAAAAAAAAGAAAAAAAAAGAAAAAAAAAAAAAGGAAGTTGATTACACGAATGGTGCTAGTACTTGGATATATAAACCTTGTTCAGGAAAAACTTAGGCTTTAATCTATGCATATTTCCTTCTGTATTAGTAAATGGCTAAACCAAAATATAAATTGATTCAACAAATAATAAGAGATTATATTGAGTACTGTTAAGCGTGGATATGTGTTATTTAACATCAATAAACTTCACTAAGCTAACCATTTTTGTTAAGATAGCGTGGCATCCCTCATCTATATTCTATCCATTTCTATTATATAATATACAATCCTGTTGCACAAACTCAAAAGTAATACATAATTGCTGATAACTAAAGTTGGTTTTGAACCAACCACTTCCATTGCCATAAAAAAGCAAAAATGGCACAACAACGGATCATCCTATAGGACTTGGAAACACTTTATATATGCATGTGTGAGCATTGACAATATGGCACTTCCACAATCATGTTAAAATATAGATAATTTCACAACATTCATATAGAAAGTAGAGGAGAGTCCCGAGAAACTTCTTTGAAGCTAAATTAGCTCCTTAACCACAAAAATAAAAATACCTTAAATTAGTTCACCCCTAACATTACTTAAATTAGCTCTTTTATGACAAAATATAAATTTTGAAAAATCATTTATGATCTTTATTTATATAAAAATATTCAAAAAGAATTGTTTGACACACACCTATGCTTAATTTTACTGCCCTGAACAAATTAATCAATATCAAGGTCAAAGCTTGTATACTAAAAAACCCCAATCAATTTGTAAACTGAAGTTTAGGTTAGCATCCCAATTTGCAAATGTAGAAGGAATTGGTATTCCTGATATGACCATATAAACTTTGCTAAATTTAAGTGGTGATAAATATCATGACAAGAACGACCTCAATTTATGTGGTAATAAACTACTTCAATGAACTCTATTGTAATTTTTTTTAAGGTTGTGGCAACCAGACTATGAGCATTTGTTGACAAAAGAAACCCCTTTGAGGGGCAATCCAAAACAAGAAAAGAAATACAACAATAGAAAACGATGAAAAAAACTCAAACAAAGAAAATGGTACCATCATTGCATAAATGGAAGGTCACATGACTTCATCCCTAGAAGCAAACTCTAAAAATATTTACAATGGATTTTGTACCGTGAACTCTCTCCCTAGAAGCAAATATCCCTAGATGCAAGCTCTCTCCATATGGAGTAAAATCCCACAATCATGTACCAACGCAAACTCTAAACCCATATTCTGAGAAGAAAAAAAATTCCGTGCTTTCATGCTGCAAAGAGAGAGAGAGAGAGATTCCTTGAAAGCCAAAGCATTTGACACTTAGATTACTCTGAATCGGTACATTCTAAGAAAAACATTTCTAATGTTTACCTTAGTTGTGGTCTTCCAAGATTGCTTAGCCACAGAGAGCAGAGCTTAAAGTAGAAGAACAGCCTTGATCAGTGATGGAATTGACGAGCAAAGTCAAAGGAAGATGGTGCCTTCAGCTCCTGGTTCTTAATTTGGAGCCAAGCAAAGAAAAAAGCATGGGAACGAGTGATAGATGGTTTGAAATGAAAATAAAGGACTTTTAAAGAAATGGAAAAAATCAGCACGAGAAGAGAGAAAGTAATTTAAAAAGTTTACAATGATAAACAACTTCATTTGCATCTAGAGGGTTCTCTATAGCAGAATGTAAAGTGAAGATGGAATACAAGATCTATTGGAGGGCATGTTTGAGAAAATTTCTTTATATTTTAAAGAAAACTTTATTATAGAGCTAACATTGGGAATGCTCTTACATATCATTTTAACGATTTTGCATTTCCCTCAATGACTAACAGTGATTTTGATGCTAAACCCATGGTCATGCTTTTGGAACAGTATGCAGCAAGAAAGACAACATTTATTAAACATTTACTGTTTGCTCTGCTTCCGGTTATGGGAGGGACTTCTGATGTCCTTCAAGGAACGATGTCCATGAGTAAAGTACTGGTGATGTTAATTACAATCGTGGTTGTTCTACTAGTATTATCTTGTACTTGTGTTCCCGGGTTACTTGATCCTACAGATGTGGCTTGCAAGGCTGCTGATGAAGCTTTAAAAAATTTGGAGTTTATGAAGAATTTTGAGACCTGCAAGCATGTTAGTTGGTCACTTCTTGCCAGTGGGAACTCTAAGACAAGATCAAAGAATCTCACTTGTACCTCATGCGCAAGGTGCTCTAATAGGAGAGGATTTGTAACAATTCTCATGGCTTTGGGCACGTTGGCTACGGGCTTGGGCTTCCAAGCAGGGCTACTGGGCTAGAGTGGAACCTAGTATATTTTAATTAGTGTAATGGGCTTAGGCCCCAATAGCTTTAAGATGTAATAATCCTCTTTTAATTTCCTTACGTTGCTTTAAGCTATTTTGTTTTAAGTCATGACCCATGAGGCATGGGAGGCATTCCATTAGAGAATTCTCACATAAAAACTGTATTGGTGGTATGTATACTGTTCTTTTCATCCGAATTCCAAGATCTTGAAAAGAGTGAGAGGACATTTGGAGTAGGTTGGTCATGTTGGCTTGTTGGGTAACTTCGTTGATGATTGCAAAAGACATGCTCTCCATGTCATTTAAAATCAATAGTTTCTATTTAGCGTAAAGCATAAGAAATATAATCTCATTTTATACCTCGTATTTAAATTTAATGTGAAATGCAAAATATCTCTACTACATTGACAACTAATTACTAGATCTAACGTGCCATTGAAAAAGGAAGCCATCTTATTTATACACTACATCTTTTAACTTATGTTATCGACCAATTAACATAGGACGACAACACAAGGATCGACCAACATAACTATTGACTAGGACTTCTAGGGAGGCAAAAAAAATACAGAGAGATAAAATCCAATCATTCCTAGTATCTAAAATGGGCATGGAGAGATGAGTCCAGAATTAGCAAGGGTAAATTAATGTCACACAACAAGATCTATTCTATGACTTCACGCAATTACCAGAACAAAATTATGAGACCAGATGACAACCTATGCTTCTATCTGACATACACCTCTATACAAAAACAGTCATAATCTTCTTAGGGACCATAATAGTGTGTTGAGGAAGATTAACATGGGATTCTCTCAAGAACTTGCATGACTTCTTTCATTGTGGGTCTTTTTTGTGGGATTGGAGAGGTGCAATTAAACCCTAGCTTGAAGCAAGCCATTAGGACTTCCTCTTTACCTTCCATATCAGCTCGGATTGCCACATCAGCCATCCTCAGAGCCCGGCTCTTATTCTCAACTATAAGCCCAATTTCTTGATTCATGTCATCCACCACAATAACCTTCCCAGTCAGTAGCTCTAGCAATATCACTCCAAACGAGTAAACATCCCACTTCGGTGTGGGCTTTAGACTCCTAAGCGATTCAGGTGCATGGTAAGGTGATACCCCGAACGAGCTTGGACTTGGGCTTGGGCTTGGGCTGATTCCAATTCCAAGATCTTGGAAGCTTTCGCGTGAGGTTGTGGATCTCTTGCTCCCAAAATGTTGGGCCGACACTCCAGCTTTATAGCTCGTATCCCCCGATACGAGTCTCTCAAGACCGAAATCCCCGATCTTAGGCTCTTTATCGGAGCCCAAGAGGATGTTACTAGGCTTCAAGTTGCCATGCACGTGCTTCTTGTCGTGGAGGTAGGCGAGGCCGCTGGCCACACCTTTTGCTATCTTGAGCCTGAATTCCCACGGAACATGGCAAGGCGAGGAGCCCACTTTCCCTGAAATTCCAATTCCCATTCATCAGTCCCCTTTCGTAGGAGCAAAAGTTAGTAGAATGTGTCGCTATAAAAATGAAAAACAGGAATTTGGGATCACTTTCCACTAGGTGACAAACCACACAACATCAAACACTTCGTGGCGTATTTCTATTATTTACGTTTTCCGAATTACGAGTACGTGTATCGCTATCAGACTCTGAACTCTGAAGCGCTATTGTATTGACAATAACTTTCTAGGCATTTTTTAGTTGTTCAGATACACCTACTCCACCTTCAAAATCTCACTCTTCCAAAGCGTACTTTAGCAAAAATATACTGACATGCTAAACTGCGCCATAGAGAGAGAGAGAGAGAGAGAGAGAGAGAGAGAGAGAGAGAGAGACTGACTGTAACGAGCGTTGGTGAGGCTGCCATTGGGAACGAAGTCATAGATGATGAGCTTCTCGTCGGCACCCCAGTAAAAGCCACGAATGCGAACCAGGTTGGGATGTACCAACTTAGCTATGACACGGACCTGGTTCTCGAAGTCTTTGAACCGTTCCGCACTGCTCTCACCGATTCTTCGGACGGCAACTGCTGTCCCGTCTTCTAGGACAGCCTTGTACATTATGCTCGAACCGGTGGCACCCAATATATAAGCTGAAGCCTTTAGGAGCGTCTCAAGCTCGAGTTTTTTCTCCCCACCATCAATGGTCACCAGCGTCCCTGCTTTGCCCTGCTCCTGCTCTTGTTGCCGCTGATGATTTTCTTGACCCCTTTGACGGCTTTGGTGTCCATGATCTTCGCTGTCATCAGACTCTGTGGCCTCTGAGCTCTCTTCCTCTTGTACTTTCTTTCGCAAGCACGACCACCTCGTGAATCCTCTTGACTCAGAGGAAGACGATGACCAATCATCCTTCGCCTTGTTAGCTTCTTTCTTCGCTGTATTCTCGGCTCTCTTCTTTTTCTTCCTCAATTGGTACACGTACAAGAGAATCAAAGCGAGAATTGCAATACCTGCAACATCTCCAAGAACAATTCCTATTATCGTTTCTGGTCTCATGCCTCTTTGCTTGTCCTGCTGAGAGGCCCCAGTTGGCGACCCAGGTGCCAAGGTTTCTGGGGTGGAATTCATTGTCTTTGGAATGGCAGCAATTGCAGGAGGAGAGGTAGGGGAAGAGACATTTGGCGGAGAAGATGAAGGAGAAGAAGGAATCGGACACGGATTATTGGTTGGTTCCCCACACAGATCAGGATTCCCAGAAAAGGATTTGGATTCTTGGTTCATGAAAACATCAGATTCCGGGATTTTTCCGTTGAGATTGTTGAATGATAGGTCAATAGTAGCATTGTCTAGAATTCTCTCAGAAAACCCTGGCGGGATATTCCCGGAGAACCTGTTATAGGAGAGGTTCAAGTAATGCAGACTAGAACCACCAAAGTTAGAGGGTAGGGACCCATTCATCAGATTCGAGGACAGATCTAGGACCTTAACAGAGTCGAACCCACTAGGAAGAGTACCCAAAAAGTAGTTGTTCTTCAAAGAAACAGTGGTTAGATTGCTGAGACTTGCGAGGTTGTTGGGTATGTTTCCCGCCAAGGCATTGTCAGAGAGGTTAAGAAACTGGAGGTTTTGAAGCTTGCCAAGAGTCTTTGGTAGCTCGCCAGAGATCAAGTTGTTTGACAAATCAAGAAACTGGAGCTGAGTTGCTTTGAAGAGCGAAGAAGGAAGAGAACCATTGAGAGAATTGTTGGAGAGGTTGAGATTCTGGAGGTGTTCAATCATGCCCAGATTGGCAGGGATGGAGCCAAGAAGCTGAGAGTTTGGGAGAGCTAAGCCGATCACCGGTGAGTACCGAGAATTGGCCGCTAAGCCTTGAGCTGCACATGTAACTCCTTTCCATGAACACGGCGTCTCGTCGTGGTAGTTCCAGCTCTCTAGTACGCACAGAGGGTCGCTGCGAACATAGTACTTGAAAGAAAGTAAGATAATACCATCTGTGTTAAGCCCACAAGATTGAATTACAAGTAGAGTAAATGCAAGAATCCTCCACCATAAATGGCGAACATCACTTTCGGAGCTCATCATTTTACACAGTGACACAACATCTTCCCTACGGTAACAGAGAGAGAGAGAGAGAGAGAGGTGTTTGTGATTTATGATGAAGCAGGGGTCATGTGATTGAAGGTTGTTGTAAAAAATGAGAAAAAGTGCAGAAATACACAGCTCAGCCAACCAAACATAGTAACAGTATGGGCCATGGCGATCTGCTCAGGTCCTCAGCTATTAATCAAGGCTTAAATTGAAATAATTAAATGCCGTCACCGCTATTTGTTCTCTCGCTCTCTGTCCCCCCGGTGCCCACGTCTTACTTCATAAACAAGAAGAAATATGGTACCCCGAATAGCATCTTTGCTACAAGACACCTGGGTGGAGTTGAAAGTTGCTGAAACTCCCCCTTGAATTGACTTTACCTACCTAGCACTGCTTGATTTATTGCTCTCGTCACTATGACAATGCTAACAGTTGTATTTTCTTTCTCCCTCTCTGTTTATAGCAGTTACGTTGAAGTGTGACCCTAACAGTTGAGAAAAGAAAATGGAAGACTTTCTTCTCCACCATGTCTTTTTTCTTTTTTCTTTTTCTTTTTATCCGTAACCACAGAAAAAAATGGAACGTGGAGTAGGCTTATTGTTAATTCGATTGGTTTCCTAATTACTTTGGCAAATTAATATATAAGAAAAGCACAAAAACGAAATGTGAATCTGTGATCGAATGCACAATTCTTTAGGAGGGTCAAACGGTAGATAATAGATATTTAAGTAGTAAGTACCTTGAATGAGCTTGCATTATTGTAGGGGGGCCAAAGAGGGTCCTAATGTTCTATGATTACAGCATCACTGTTGGATTTGGTGAGCAATTTGGTCTTCATTCAACGCTAGTTTTGACTAGCATGTATTAATTATATAAAAGTTTTATGCACTGTTATTTTTTTATATTCTTTATTCAATCGTAATTGATTCTGTCATATTTTTTAATATAAAATAACTATTTTAACCAATTATATTAATAAAGCGCATAAAAAATATTCACGTACTTGCACATATTGAAAAATGTAATCAATGAAATTTAGTTTTCAGAATTATAATGATCATGGAAACTGAAAAGGCAGTAATTGGGAAATTTAAGATTTTCCTGGGATCTCGAATAAAAGAAAAATAGACGCAATTTGTTTATATCATTGGCTTAAATAAATTAACTAAATTAGAGACCCTTTATTTTTTTGCCCATTAAATGTAGGCTTAAACTGTATGGCTAGCAAAATGCACCGAGATGGTGCGATGTTTCTTATCCGAGTTGTCATCATTGTGAAGGTGGACAAGACCAGGAGGACCACCAATCTATCTTCTCTTTCTTTTAAGCAATCTGAATTCCAAATACACGCCGTAGGTTTGCAGCAGGATATGTTGGCAACAAGCCCTTTTTGGTCCTCCACTGTACGAAGCTTCTCCGATTTAGACCACAGAGCTAACATAAACTTGACACATGGGAATGCATTATCTCATCCATCACAAACCAACGCCATTCTCAGTTTTTTCCATGTTCTTCTTAAATTTATTTGTGGCTGCTTTAATTACTGAACCAACACATTGGAACCTTTTAGTTTTCGATATCAGAAATTTTATTTTTATTCTAAATTAAATCTTATTACCTTCGGTCACAATTATTAATGTGGCATGTTGTAAGCAGTTTTATGTATCTATCGCTTAGATAATAGCTATTTAAAATGTTACATAGTGTGAGAATGACATTTCTGGCTCGATATAAATCATTAGTACGCCAAAGCTTGAAGGAGCCGGGGTTGCTTTGTTTGGTGAACCATTCATCACTTGGAATGCCCAGTGAAGAATAGAATTTACTTTAGAAGGTATCAAACTCCATTTCAATGACAAACCTCCTTTTCATCGTGTTCTTTAATATTCCTCTCTTTTGTCTAAGTGAAAGTGAAAATTGACAGAAAAGATCTAAACCAGTTTACTTTTTCTTTTCTGTGAAAAGATGGTAATTGCCACAGGAGAGGTGGAGGTTGGGCCATGGCTGTTTGAGAAAGACGATCAAAAGTAGAAACTTTTGGAAAGGGTCAGCTCTCATCCACCAAACCCACCCAACGTTCAGGAATTTGACAGCATGTTAGGAAAAAGATGAATTCATGATTATGTCATGGTATTGTTGCCTCTGTTGTACAAGTGATAATGCAATAATGTTGGACCAAATTCTCAGGTTTAAGCTTTTGGGACCTCACTCGGATTCTCTTTCGAAGTGTCCTATCTCACCAACGATGATCAACACAATACTATGACATCAACATGAATTGCCAAGATCGTATTATATCCTTTAATTATTTATTATTGCTAGGTTTCTTTTTCCTTTTTTTTTTTCTTGGAGCAAAGCAATGGCATATATATAAAAAAAGAAACAGATAATAAAACAGTATCATGAGTCAAAACCTGGCTGTGTCAATATAAAGAATTGTGGATGAAAGGGTCAGTACTAGAGCTACTATCCCTTTAATTGGAATATGACAGCAGTCCTTTAAACGAGCTGGCTCATGTAAGTGTTGTTTTGTCCGCAGACTCGAGCCGATGACCATTGATCGAACTTTTGTAGAAAAGGGTCGGCAAGTCTCGGATGCAGTTCTTGTCTTTTTGCTCTGTTTCTGTTTTCCTTCCTCCGTCTAGCTAGTTTTCACCATGTAAGATTAAAATATGGTGAAAACTGCTGCATGCAGGATGTACTAACTACTAATCTTCGATTCCCACGTTGAACGGATCTCGTTTCTTTTGCCCTCTCTTCATGCGTACGAAAGTAGGCAGAAGTCTACGCATTTATACAACATAACTAAACCATGTCCTTCGTAACTATTGCTAGACTGCACTGACCTGTGACCAGTATTAACAAATAACAATGTTTGAGAAATTCTCTTCCTAACCATATATTGATTATTTTACATTCTATCTTAAAAAAACAAAGATAATTAATTTTTCAACTTTTTTAAGTATGTGGTAACGATTTCACTTGTCAAGCGACACATGTTAATTTAAAGTTGTTAATATTAATTATTACATTTAATAGAAAGAGTTGTTGGGGGGCAAATGTACCATGACTAAGACCCACGCTATAGAGCTATCACCAGGCAGCAAGACAAAAAAATAAGAAAGAGATAAGGCAAGATAAATAGATAGAGAAAGAAAGTCAGACACGTAAAGGAAAATAATGAAGTGACATAAAGTTGATATTTTTCACTCCCAAAGGCGTGGGTAAAATGAGTTATCTGGGATAAGAGAAAGGAGACTCCGGTTAGAAGACTGAAAGATCTTCTTCAATCTCTCCAAGAGAGACTCTAGAGAGGTCATCTTCTCTAGGCCGAAAAGGGCTCACCAACCCTATTGTACAGTGAGGTATAAGAGATAAAAAAAAGACTGTAAAATACTTCCATCATAATGAGTTTACTCTTCAAATGACCTATAGACGTAGGTTCTATGTCGAATCATATAAATTCACATGTCTTATTCTCTAATTATATTTTCTCTATTTTTTTCTATTTACTATTATAGATGTATGCATAGATACTATATCGATATACCAAACTATCATTATAGATTCATAAGCTTCAAATTGCATCATCGAGGCTAGAATCATTTTTGTGGGTCGAGAACAACTCTTTCTCTCATTCCAAATCTGTTGGATGTATGATTTTTGCATGAATAAAAAAGATAATTACAAATACATGAATGGATTTTACTTCAAACAAATTATATAGAGTAAGAGTTGTGCTACACTCACTAATTAAGGGTGTAGCCCGAGAAATTCTCCCGAGACAATTAAATGTCTTTTTAATTTTATTTATTAATATATATTTTTTTATTCTTAAATATCTTTTAAAAAAAATTCTTAAAAAGTATTTTCTTAATTATTAAATAAAAAAATTATATCAGAATTCATTGTCAGTAGGAATCTTCGGTACTACAACATACAAGACAATAAAAGAAACGACGAATATTATTTTTTCGGCTCAGGTGAAGCTGCTGGAGTCTTCCTCTGTCTTGCCTCTTGTTCTTTTTTTTCTTTCGGAGTTTGATGATCAGGAACCATCCGTTTGCTTAGCCACTACAGCTCGTACAGGTCAGTTGAATCTCGTCAAAAGGTTAATGTCAACTGTAACTGCACGTGCAGCCCTCTAAAGAATTACTCCATGTCTTTAAAAGCATGGATCCAAACCCAAGAGAGAGAGAGAGAGAGAGAGAGAGTGTGTGTGTGAGAATCGTTCGTCTTTTGTAAAGGATAAAAGAGAATGAACTGAGGTGAGGGACCAAAATCGGCTCGCCTGCAAAAGTAGAATTTCATCATCTTCTAAAAAAATACTTTACTAATTGTCCCTGGAATTTGCTACGGCTTCCTTCAACCAATTTTCATTATGCTTCTTGGATGTATAACCCTTATCTTACCTCCCAATATCTGGATGAATATTCCAGTTGATGATAGAGTTCAATAATGTGATTTTGCCTTGGCTTCTAATTAGCGCTGCTGCTTGGATGGGCACCTTAAAACAATTTCACACGTTTTCTTAGACGGTCACTTGGCAAGAAGAGTGTCGAGGCATTTCTCTCTAAACAGGCACTTCTCTCTAAACTTTTGGCATAGATTGTATTCATTCACTTTCTTGAAAGATAAAGTAGTCTCATGAGTCTTGAACAGGTGTAGATGTTTCTTCGTAATTAATACCATACTCTTGGACAAAGCCTTTTGCCACAAGGCATGCATTATAGTATTCCATAGATCCATAAGCCTAGATTTTAATTTTGTAGATCTATTTAAATCCTACTGTAATTTTTCCACAAGTCAAATCCATCAGGTCCTAAGTATAAGTTTTGGTAAGGCATTCAACTCATCTGGCATAGCTTTCCGCCAAAGAGGAACTGTTGGGAGCTGTTCTGACACAGAGACGATTCTAAATAAAGGAGGGACGAAATTTAACGTGGTTCGGCAATTGCCTACGTCCACAGCTGCTGTTATTTCACTATGAAATGATTTTTACAGAAAAAAATTTCTCTCTGCTCACCCACTCTCTTCCTCTCTTCCTTCTCTTCTGCACTCTCTACTGCACGCTGCTGTCTGCACCCTTAAGCTCTCCTATTTATAGGAGAGCAGATCACTACGTTGCAGCAATTTGCTGCATGATTCTTGGGGAGGTGGGGAGGTGCCTAACAAACCAAAAAAGCAAACGGTGCATGGCTCACCGTTTGCTATTTTGTCTCCATCTGCAACAATCTCCAACTTGGAGACAAATGAGTCTACATATCTTCATAGCAATCATCACAGCAACTTCAAGTCATGCCTTTAAGTACGAAGTCCAACTGAAGCTATACACAGCTTTAGTTTGTCAGCAGTAACTACTTTTGTGAACATGTCTGCTGGATTCTCTGTTCCTCGTATCTTCTCAAGTATCAGCTGTCCACTATCGAGAAGAGATCGGATAAAATGGTATCGCAACTGTATGTGTTTTGTTCTGGAATGAAAGGCTGGATTCTTTGCAAGAAAAATAGCACTCTGACTATCACTGTGCAGAATGCCTTTTTCATTCTTCTTTCCCAATTCCTCCAAGAATGACTGCAACCAAACCATTTCCTTCCCTGCTTCAGTTATAGCAACGTATTCCGCTTCTGTAGTTGAGAGAGCAACAATCTTCTGTAACTTAGAAGCCCACGATACAGCTGTATCACCTAGCGTATACACAAATCCAGTAGTACTTTTTTTGCTGTCAACGTCACCTGCCAAATCAGCATCTACATATCCCTGTAGTTTTAAACCTGCTTTTGTAAAGCATAGTGACGTATCTGAAGAGCCTTGTAGATATCTTAAAATCCACTTGACTGCTTCCCAATGCTGCTTTCTTGGATTACTCATGTACCTGCTCACAGCTCCCACTGTTTGTGCAATATCTGGCCTTGTACAGACCATGGCGTACATAAGACTACCAATAGCAGATGCATAGGGTATTCTGTTCATGTATTCTTGCTCTTCCTCCGTCTTTGGCGACTGATCCTTAGTTAGTCGAAAGTGACTAGCTAAGGGTGTGCTTACTGGTTTCGCCTTGTCCATGTTAAACCTTCTAAGCACCTTCTTTACATACTCCTCCTGCGAAAGCTTGAGAGTATCATTAGACCTGTCTCTAATAATTCTCATACCAAGGATTTGTTTTGCAGCACCCAAATCCTTCAGCTCAAACCGCTTTGACAACTGCTTCTTCAGTTCATCAATTTCCTCGATGCTTGACCCTGCAACGAGCATATCATCCACATATAACAGTAGGATAATATAAGAGTTGTCAAAGTTCTTCATATAGCAACAATGGTCGGCCTGCAGTCTTGTAAATCCATTATTGCACATGAAGTTGTCAAACTTCCGGTACCATTGTCGTGGAGCTTGTTTTAGGCCATACAAGCTCTTCTTCAGTTTGCAAACTAGATTCTCTTTTCCCTTCACTGAGAATCCTTGTGGTTGGTGCATATAAATGTTTTCCTCCAAATCACCATGAAGGAATGCAGTCTTCACATCTAACTGCTCAAGATGTAGATTCTCTACAGCCACAATTGCCAACACTAGCCTGATAGTAGTCAATTTTACAACTAGGGAGAAAATGTCTGTGTAGTCGACACCTTCTTTTTGTTGAAACCCCTTCACGACCATTCTGGCTTTGTAGCGCTTGCTACCATTGTGTTCTTCTTTAATTCTGTACACCCATTTATTGTGCAAAACCTTCTTGCCTTTTGGAAGCTTAGTTAGCTCCCATGTCTGATTTGACATCAGTGACTCCATCTCATCTTGCATGGCTTTCTCCCACTTGATCGAATCTTCAATTCGTAGAGCTTCATCATAACTTTCCGGTTCACCACTATCTGTTAGCAAGATGTAGTATAGAGATGGTGAGAACTGCTGTGGTGGCCTGATTGTCCTTGAAGATCTTCGAGTAGCAGTGAGTGGTGTACGTTGTTCGATCTGTGTATCATTATTTTCTTGATCCTCGTTCTGATCAGTGTTGACTCGAGTAACATCAAAATCAACAACCTCAGGTTTCTTTGGTTGTTCCTCAGATTCAGCTTGTGACTTAGCTTTGTACAAAATTTGCTTATTGAATATCACATTTCTACTTCTGATGATTTTGCGATTTTTATCATCCCAAAATCGATAGCCAAATTCTTCATCACCATAACCGATGAAAAAACATTTTCTACATTTGGCTTCTAACTTGTTACGATCAGTAGAGTCTATGTGAACATATGACAAACAGCCAAAAACTTTCAAATGGGAAAGATTTACCTTCTTTCCGCTCCAGACTTCCTCTGGTAGATCGAACTTTAAGGGAACTGAAGGTCCCCTATTAATCAAATAGGCTGCAGTGTTAATTGCATCAGCCCAAAAACATTCAGGCAATCCTGAATTCAGCCTCATGCTTCTGGCACGTTCGTTGAGAGTTCTGTTCATGCGTTCAGCTACGCCATTCTGCTGCGGTGTCCCGGGAATAGTCTTCTGAAATTTAATCCCATTTGCAGCGTAGAATTTTTTGAAACCTCCGTCGATGTACTCTCCTCCATTGTCTGACCTCAGACATTTTAACTTCAAGCCTGTTTCATTTTCAACCATGGATTTCCACTTCTTGAAAGTATCAAATGTGTCAGATTTATTTTTCAAAAAATAAACCCATACTTTCCTGCTTGAATCATCAATAAATGAAACATAGTACCGCGATCCTCCAAGAGAAGCGACTGGGGATGGCCCCCACAAATCTGTGTGCACCAACTCCAACTTTGTAGATTTTGGAGTTCTACCATTTTTCAGGAAACTAACTTTTTTCTGTTTCCCAAAAATGCAACCTTCACACATGTCGAAATCAGTTGATTCCAACTTTGGTAACTTCCCCTTGGATAATAGTACTTTCATTCCTTTCTCACTCATGTGACCAAGCCTTTGATGCCATAGGTTGGCATTTGCATCAGCCATTGCAATAGTATCTCTAATACTTGAAGTCATGTATAAAGTACCTGTTTTTGTGCCTCGAGCTACTACCATAGCTCCTTTTGTTATCTTCCACGTGCCACCGGTAAATATTACCGAATGTCCATCAGCATCAAGTTGTCCTACAGAAATCAGGTTTCTCATGAGCTTGGGAACATGTCGCACCTTCTGTAGCAGCCATGCACTTCTATTGGGCAAATTGATTGGTACATCTCCCATGCCTTCGATTTCCAACGCTTCACCATCTGCTAAGTACACCTTCCCGAAATCACCAGTGACATAGTTCTGCATGATTTCTCGGTGTGCTGTAGTGTGGAACGAGGCTCCTGAATCTAACACCCAAGATTCAATTTGGTTGTCGACTGAAAGAAGTAAGACATCTCGGAGCTCTTCTGTTGTGGCATTAACAGAATCATGCTCATTCTTCTTCTTTGCTTCCTTGCAATTATTTTTGAAGTGGCCAATCTTGCCACAATTATTTGGTTGTCGACTGTACTTGTTTTCCGGACCTAGATTTACTTCTGCCTCTTCGGGACTTCGATCTGCCCCGATTTGAACTTCTACTAGCTCCTCTACCTCTCGTCTCGAGGTTTAAGGCAGAACTGGAAGTTGATGCTTCTCCCGTATCTCTTCTGCGAACTTCCTCGCTAAGAATATGGTCCCAGATATCTTGATACTTCATCTTTGTTTTGCCATAAGAATTGCTGACAGCTGTTCTCATGGCCTCCCAGCTCTTTGGCAATTGAGCTAGAGCAATCAGTGCACGTACTTCATCATCAAATTCAATCCCCACTGAAGCTAATTGATTGATGATGGTGTTGAACTCATTCAGATGCTGAATAACTGGAGTTCCTTCTGTCATTCTCAAGTAGAATAGCTTGTACATCAAATGCACTTTGTTATTGGCTGATGGCTGCTCGTACATGTCCGATAGAGCTTTTATTAAATCTGCCGTGGTCTTCTCCTTTCCCACATTGCGTGCAACTGATCTTGACAGTGTTAGTCGAATGACTCCCAACACTTGTCTGTCAAGGAAACTCCAATCTTCATTGCTCATGTCATCTGGCTTTCTTCCTAGGAGTGGAAGATGTAGTTTTTTCCCATAGAGATAATCCTCTATCTGCATTCTCCAGTAGGCAAAGTCTGTACCGTCAAATTTCTCGATACCAACACCTTTAGCTTCTTCTCCAGCCATAACTTTACAAATGAGTTCAAATTCAAACAAACAAAGATCACCGTTGCATTAGAAACACTCGAATTAGCTGGAAACGAGTCCGGAATGATCCAAATAGTTTGTCAGCACTATTTGATCGTTGCGATGGAACTCCAACTGGCGTGATCTAGCCCAAAATGATCTGCAACACGTGGATGGTTCAGATCCAATGTACTGATGCCGAAACTCAAAATTTCGACCGTACGGATGAGTCCGGAATGATCCAAATAGTTTGTCAGCACTATTTGATCGTCGCGATGGAACTCCAACTGGCGTGATCTAGCCCAAAATGATCTGCAACACGTGGATGGTTCAGATCCAATGTACTGATGCCGAATCTCAAAATTTCGACCGTACGGATGAGTCCGGAATGATCCAAATAGTTGGAAAGCACTATTTGATCGTCGAAATCGGACTCCGAATGGCTTAGATCTAGCCAAAAACAGATCTGAAAAATGGACAGTTCTGATCTGTCTGGCGCGTGAGATACACGCTCTGCACATTGCGCGTGGGCAACGCGTGGGCGCGTGTAGTACACACGCGTACAGTACTGTGCGCGTGGGGGAGAGTGAGGCGCGTGTGACACACGTGCCGAACTTCTCTAGGGCGCGTGGGGGCGCGTGGGCGCGTGTCCTTCACGCATCTTCAACTTCTGGCGCGCGTGGGGGCGCGTGGGAGCGTGTGGTGCACGCATCTTCAACCTCCGGAGCGCGTGGGGCGCGTGAGTTGCAGCAGATGCACGCGCCGATCTTCTAGGGGCGCGTGTAGCCTCGTCCGACCTCCGTTTTCGATTCCGTTTACGGGAACGGATTCGTCTCGATGCGAGGAACACCTTGGAGTTGTCAAAAATTAATTTTGAACAACTTGAATTTTCGGACAGCTCGAACCAGTGCTCTGATACCAATTGTTGGGAGCTGTTCTGACACAGAGACGATTCTAAATAAAGGAGAGACGAAATTTAACGTGGTTCGGCAATTGCGTACGTCCACAGCTGCTGTTATTTCACTATGAAATGATTTTTACAGAAAAAAATTTCTCTCTGCTCACCCACTCTCTTCCTCTCTTCTTTCTCTTCTGCACTCTCTACTGCACGCTGCTGTCTGCACCCTTAAGCTCTCCTATTTATAGGAGAGCAGATCACTACGTTGCAGCAATTTGCTGCATGATTCTTGGGGAGGTGGGGAGGTGCCTAACAAACCAAAGAAGCAAACGGTGCATGGCTCACCGTTTGCTATTTTGTCTCCATCTGCAACAGGAACAACACTAACCTTGCGACAAGTATGAGGTTCATGGAAAATAGCAAGAATAGAAAAAAAAATGATAATCTTGAATGTGAGAAGGAGGTACACTAAACCTATTTGAACGATGAGGTTCAAATACCTAAGAGCACTCTCGGGCATTTGATGTAGCAGGAGAACCATTAGACGTGTCAAATTTGTTGAGAGGAGCTGGAATATGATTGCCTAAGGAGCTTGACATTTCTACAAAATAGTTAGGGGAAGTAACGCAATGGAAAACATCAATGAATATAGGTGAATGTATAGAAAAGGATGGTGCACACTTGTAAACACCAACAAACATTTTGTGTTCCCAAAACTCCATATGGTAAGAAACCTGAAGGCGTTTAGTGGTTGGGTAATACTAATAATAACCCTTTTGAGTGATGTCATAATCAAGTAAGCAACACAAGCGAGAGAACGGTTCAAGTTTATTGTGGTCTTGTGGAGGGTGAGTAACATTAACATACACAACTAAATACTCGAAGCAATGAGTAATCAATATCTTTCCATAGAAAAGCTCAAAATGAGTTTTATTATTAATGGTAGGAGAATGCACATGATTGATGGTATAGATAACAGTCAGAACAGCCTTTCTCCAAAAGTTTTCAAGAATAGAAGCAAACATGAGAATGACTCCTACAATGTCTAGAATGTGACGTTGTTTTCGTTATGCACTTCAATTTTGTTGAGAAGTACATGGGCAAGAACGATAAGAGATCGTTCCTTATTGACTCAAGAAATCAAGAAAAGATTTGTCATTATATTCCATAGCATTGTTTGAACAAAAAATTTTGATGGTATGAGAAAATTGAGTTTGTACCATTTTATAAAAGCTTTCATAAATGTGAGCAAGTTTAGAATGATGTTATAAGAAATATATCCAAGTATAATATAATAAAATAACGAGATCCACCCTTTGTGGGAGTGAGAGTAGGACCTCAAGTATCCAAATGAATCAAATCAAAAGATGCATCACTTTTACTGAATGAAAAATGTGTTTGTTTTCAAGTTGACATGAAACACAATCAAAAGACTAAAAGTCTATAGACCCTAAATGACCTTGAGAGGCTAGAAGTTGAACACGAGAAAAAGAGACATGACCCATTCAAGAATGCCACAATTGAGAGGAAGTGGTAAGAGCAGCAACAAGTGTAGATGCATGGGAGGGAATCTACAATGAAGGAGTTCGAACAGATGTCCAATCTTATGACCAATCCCAATAAGTTAACTCATCCGAGGATCCTGTACATCAACAACATTATTGGAAAAGGTTAGCATAAAACATAACTCACAAAGTTGGCCAATAGAAAAAGCGATTTAAGGATAGCTTGGGGACTAGATATGTGTTTAAAATATAGTGTCGAGGAAGAACTTGGCCCTATATGGTTAACAAGCAAAATGAGAACCATTAGCGATCTAAATCATAGAATTAGGTAGGTGAGAGTGTAGATTTCTGAAAAAATAAGGTAGGGTCAGAGGTCACATGATTACAACACGCAAAGTCAATAAAACAAGGAGATTTACTTAAGGTGATGGACAAGACATTAGAGGATCGGAATAAAACCTGATGAATTAATGACTTAATGTCACTTGCAGTGAGTAGGGTGGACTAAGAAGAAGACTATGGTGCAGATGGAGTAGTGGAAGCGCTGGCAGCAACTTGTGAGAAAGAGGTCTTTGCTTAATTCTTATGCTATAGTTTGTGATATTCGAAGATAGAGTGGCTTGAGCATTTAATTGCAAAAAGCAATCTTGGTTGAAGACGGGGATTGTGAAGATCCAGAGGTAGTCTTGTTGGATCGCCGATCTTTTTTCTTTATAAATGAGCTCAATAACAACATTCTAAAGAGTTGGAAGTGGTGCACAATACAAAAAAGAGACCCGTATAGATTCAAAGTCCTCACGAAGGGCCATCATGAAGTGCATAAATGCCCTAAAATCACAATAGATTGCAAATAGTTTAATATTTGTAGAACATTTTAACTAAGGATTTGCAACAAATAGTTGTTCCAATAGATTGTTAACTTGAGAACGAAAATTAGCAATAGACTAACCTAATTCTTGTAGCATCTGATAAAACTTAGTCTCGAGCTGAAATTGAAACTAAACATCATGAGCACAATTATATCGTTTTGAAATAAAATCCTATGCAATGTTAGCATTTTCGAGTTTAGGGAGGAAACTATGAATAGAGGGAACATAAGTATTGATAAACCAAGAAAGGGTCTTGTAGTGCACATTATGCCAATCTTCAAGACGATTTGCATAGACTTCAATACTTTCACCCTCTTATTGCTTAAGGGAAGTGACATCTCCCGAGACATAGTGCCACAATTTACGATAAAAAATTTCATGTTTTAAGCTAGCATATTATAATTAGATCCATATAAAATATTGTCAATGGGATAAATACTATTATTAAGGTTTGAAGAAAGGATATTGGGGTTTTTTTCCCAGTCAACAGTTGGTGACGTGGCAATGGCTAGGTTAGGTCGAGGCCAAGGGAGAGTGTAGACTATAGGCTTAGAGGAGGTATGGGCTTAAGAGATAAAGGTAGGATTGGGTTGAAAAAAGAACCAAGCTTTTGAAAACAAACATGGTCATGTGTAGCGTGTGTACAGACGCTCATAAGGATTGAACGATGTGTGTGGGTGTGTTACGTAAAGTGTTAATGTCTAAAAATAGCACAATAGGCTAAAATGAGAGAAATAATCATTTCCGGCCCACTATAACGATTTGGGTCTTGATTGGTGTGGTTTGAATCCCCCAGCAATGGTCTAGTGCTATTGTATGGCGTCCATGCGTACATTCATGGCAGTGAACAGAAAATAAATGCGGGAAATATAAAGGAATTGAGGTACACATATTTACGTGGTTTGATATAATGCTTACGTGCATGGGTCATTTAACAGGTGGGGGAAGAATCTACTATAATATACTTGTTTTACAGTCTCTTACCCTCACTGTACAATAGGGATCAAAGATCTATCTTCTGGCACAAAGGTTGTCGCTGGAGCTTCAGTTGCGAGGTTGAAGAAGCTAAAGAAGATTTGAAGTAGCAGCCTACCCCCAAAGTCGTTTGGATGAAGCCCTCCAAAAGTGGTCTGGTCTCTTATCTTTATCCTCTAACCCTTGCCTTCTTTATCTCACATCTCATCCTTTCACTCCTGATACATTTTCTATCCTCAGCCTCTCATCCCCTTATTTCTTCTCTCTTTTTTCCCTCCTGAGATCCTCCACATTACATTGGGCTTGGAGACCCATTATCGGCTTGGGATATTTCATCTCCTCTAGACAAGAACATTATAATTTTCACACAGAATCTCCAACCACAACTAAACAATTGCCTGAGTTTATTGAAAATATAGGCCTACGTAGAGCAAAAAGTGTGAGGAAGCGGCAATTATAGTCTAATAGAACCAACATAGCATTTGTGTTGGACTGTAAAGAAAAAACAGTAAGGGAACACCATTGGCTATTATAAAAAGGTGTGGCACGAACAACAATGACTAGAAGTATTAGGAAAGTGTCATATCTAATACCATGTCAAAAATTGAATGTAAGAAAACTCTAAATATTCAAGGTGTATTAAAAATGCATGGGGTGTCCTATTTATATTGTAATAAGGCACGTGTAATAAAGGAAATAAAATCAAAACCTAAATATAAAATGAGTAATGTAGATACAATTATAGAGTGCGCAAGTGCCGTGCAGTACTCCATCTAAAAAAGAGTGGGGCCTATCTTTAAAAAAATAATTTTTTTATGTAGATCTTTCTTCAAGAAGAGTGTGGTGTTTACACACTATATAATTGTATCTAGCATTTTTTATATAAAATATTTTGACCTTTAATGGAAAGTGCACAACAGATAAGAGTGGAAAAGAAAATGTATTTTACTCATTGATTTACATTCGATACAAGGGTGATATTTATACACTAAAATAGAGAATATTCCTCATAACAAACTTTCTTAGTACAATGATACGTAGGACACAAAGAATTATTTTGGATGGTTCTGGTCTGTCACATTCTGTTTATTCTTTGATGTGTTGTCCATTGAGTCTTGATCAAATGTGGTGATGGTACTGCTGGTATCCTTGGAGTCTTGATCAGGTGTGGTGATGGTATTGTTGATACGCCCCTACAAGCCAAGCATGGCTGGAAGGACTGTGAGGCTTGATCTGAGAGTAGAAAATCTTGCAACTGATATGGGCTTGGTAAATATGTCTACAAGCTGATCTTTGCTGGAAAGAAAAGAGACTTGAAAAGTTTTTGCTTGAATTTGATCCCATATAAAATGATAATCAATATCAACATGTTTTATACAGGAATGCATGACTAGATTCATTGCTAGACACATGGCCCCCAAATTATCACAATACAGCATCGGAGGCTTTGACAAAAAAATGCCCAATTTGGAGAGAAGTGACTGCAGCCACAACAATTCAAATGTAGCATGAGCTAGAGTCTTGTATTCTGCCTCCGTACTCAACCTTGATATGGTAGATTGTTTCTTTGAGCTCTATGAAACCATATTCTTATCATAAAAAACACAATATCCACCAATAAATTTTCTGTCATTCGGGCATCCTGCCCAATTTGCATCGGTGAAGGCAGCCAGGAGAGGAGTGGGAGAGGGTGTGATAACCAGTCCATAATCAAGTGTTTGCTTTAGGTAGCGTAATATAAGCTTAACACTTTGCCAATGAGATAAACAAGGTACATGCATAAACTGGTATACCCGGTTCCCAAAGAAAACAAGGTTGGGTCTAGTAAATAGTAAATACTGTAAACTGCCCACCACACTTCTATACAAAGAGGGATCTTCCATAGAAGTAGAGTTAAAAGCAGATAACTTAGTGAAGGGTGCCATGGGACTGTTTACAGGTTTACAATTCAACATGTTCTTTTTTATGAGATAATACAAGACCAGTAGTTTTTCGGTGACATTCAAGAGTAAAAAAATAATGTAGAGACCCTAAATCCTTGAGAGGAAAGTTTGAGCTTAGAATAGAAATAATGTGAGCCAGAGCATTCGAATGTGATCCAGTAAGGACTACATCGTCAACCTATACTAAAAAATAAATTATCATTGAATGTTGCCAATAGATAAAGACTGGAGTATTTGACTTGGAGACCACAAATCCCAATTTTAATAACCGAGAACTAAGACGCGCATACTAGGTGCGGGGGGCCTGTTTAAGGCCGTATAGAGCTCGATTGAGTTTGTAAACAAACTAGGGAAATTGAGGGTGAATAAACCCAGGTGGTTGAGTCATAAAAACATGTTCATCCAAAGTCCTATGTAAAAATGCATTTTGAACATCTAGTTGGTGAATCGGCGAACCAGAGGAAATCGCAATAGATAAGACTAACCTAATGGAGGTAGGCTTTACCACAAGACTATAGTTTCCAACCTTTTGGATAGAGAGGAAATGAGAATACTCGTAATGGCCTGATCCTGTTGTTTCCAAGATAAATATGCAGAGTTGGTTTTCTGAGAACCTTCACCAAGCAGTTGGGGAGGAACCGTAGTCCCATCAATATACCCAAATAGATTCTGTACTCTGAGGTAAGGCATGATCTATGCCTTCCACAGACTATAGTTTTTACGATTTAACTTGACAGTAATTAAATGGGTGGGAGATAAGAGGGGAAGAGAAGGATTAGAAGGTTGAGGTGGGGGACGTGATGAATCTAGAATTTCAGCCATGTGAGAAGGCAGACGTTAGCCTAGACTGAAAGACCTTGGACAAGGGTCCCATCTAGCTCTTGATACCATAATGGAAAGTGCACAGCAAATAAGAGTGGAAAAGAAAATGTATTTTTCTCATTGATGTAACTTTTGGTACACGGGTGATATTTATACACCAAAATAGAGAATATTCCTCGTAACAAACTTTCTCAGTACAATGATACGTAGGGCATAGGGAATTATTCTGGATGGTTTTGGTCTGTTACGTTCTTTTTATTCTTTGATGTGTTATCCTTTGAGTCTTAATCAGGTGTGGTGATGGTATTGCTGATATCCTTGGAGTCTTGATTAGGTGTGGTGATGGTATTGCAGATACTTGAATATTTACAGAATATTATCTGAATATTCTTAGAATCTTAGACAAGATACTGATTTAATTAAGATAGGTAACTATATGCTAACAACATTTAAGTCTTGTGGAGCAAGTTTGATACGATTACTTGTTCAAGTTGAGTTTACAGAAAATGCAACTTAAAATTCATTTCCCCTTCTCTTGGCTACGGCTATTTGAATTATGAAAGAAAGACCCAAGTGAATTATATGCGGAAACTTAGAATATATTAAAGGCCAGCCATTTCGGCTGGTTTTAAAGCACAAGGAAGATGTAGCTTTTTTGGAAACTTTACAAATAATTATCAGTTTGCAAAAGTTTAGATGGTAAAACAGGAGCTTAGGAATGAGCAGTGTGCCACATCGAAAGACGAAAACCATTTCATTGGAATCTGGCTGTCTGGAGGTGATAATGGCCTGTTTATCATTACTACTTTTGATGGAGATAATAGTGGTTTTGATTTTAAATTCTCATTCCATACTCCATCCTTATTTAATTAAATGTTTTAAATATCGGGTCAATTTATTTAAAAATATTTTATTTATCCATGAAAGAAAAGTGTTAGAATATAAATTAAATAATTAAAATAATATATTTCTATTAATTTAAACTTTTGGTATAATAATAATTTAACATATCTAATGGCTTAGCAGCGAGCTCTGTGAAAGGTATAAAGACTTTTCATGCTTGCTAATATATGTATTGTATTATGGACAAAGTTTTCTTCTAATCCAATTTATAAATTTGCAAAGTACTGCAACCTGAGTATGTAAGAATCACATGCTATTTAATAGTTTACTATGTAACTTTTTTTAATTAATAACATTCACGGATTTAGGAGAGGTTTAAATACAATAAATCTTTTAACTCATCTCATTTTATTATTATAATTTTTTTAAATTTTAATATAAATATAATAAACAATTTAACTTTTTTAAATCTTATAATAATAATAATAATAATAATAATAATAATAATAATAATAATAAATATTATAATAATATTTTATTCAATTTTTAATTTTCATCTCACTATTTAAATTTATTAGATTACATAAGCTTTTAGTTTCTCCGACCAGTGTTGGGGAAAAATTGCGTCCATCATGTATTACATGCAACGTTATACAGGTTTTAAGTCAACTCTTTCGACAAAAACAGTACTTTTAAAGTAGTCGTATTAATATTAATGCATATCCATTATTGGGTCAGACCTATACATTATATTCATGGTTTTGATTGCGTTGATGTTGATTAACAACTCATTCATATACTTATAGTTGGTTTGGATGGTAAAATGAGATGAGATGAGATGAGATAAGATAAGATGATCTATAAATAGTAGTAAAATAATTTACAAATATGTAACAATAAAATTATTTGAATTATGATATTTTATAGAGTTTTGGAAAAAAATTAAAAAAATTTGAATAAAAATATTATAAAATTAATATATTGTTCAAATATTATTTTTTAATATTATTTTATTTCAAAATTTGAAAAAGTTAAATTATTTTTTGTGTTTTGTTTAAAAGTTTAGAAAAATTATAACAATTAAATAATGATTAGATAAAAAAAATTAAAAATTTGAAATTAAATATATGTATTTGTAGTGCGTGTATGGATATTAAGATAAGATAAAATAAGAAATTTTTGGTATCCAAACAAAACTTAGAATTTATAAATAGTAATTTCTTCTTTTTGATCAAACTTCAAAGAACACGACAAACTAAACTTCTAGAGAGTCATGGACAGAAATGGTACGAGGAGACTTGCATCCGATGATAATTACTGATACTTATCATGCTTGTTCTGAATGCAGTACTGCTAGCCAAGGAGACTCTTCTCCACCCTCCCTCCGAATTCCTCTCCCTCTGTATCTCCTTCCCAACTTCCTACTAGCCTTATCTCTATTCCTCGAAATGAGGACAGTGTGATAAGTAAAATTAATAGGATCCCTGGAGTCTCTAAAGTTCCTGGAATATCTAAAGGTTGTTACTACGGTCACCGCTCCAGCTCCTGCCGTGAGCTACCATTAGTAATTTATTTTATTTTTTTGTATTTTTTTACATGTATTTTATAACACTTAATTTTTTTTTTTAAATTTACAATATCATTAAAAGACACTACCTTAGTCATGAAGAAAAAAAAAAATTTAAAATAAAAATGGGCCAACAATAGTTGGGAGTGGTGACCTTATCATTTTCCATACCTAAAACACCTGCTGCTATAAATTATAATGTTTCCTTAACTCTTTGTCATGCGTTATTTTCATGTTCAATACAAAATCTCAATCTTTGTTTTCCATTAATCGGAATTACAGTTGTTTTTGCAGGACTCTCTAACTTCTTAGAAAATTAAAAAGCTTTTTTCTCCCCTAAAATAGTAGTTTTAACTTTTGACTTAAAATGTTCTTTCTCAGGTGCGATTGCTTTTAATGTTCCGAGACAAGATCGGCGAGATAATTTATCACTCATTGTTTATTTGTTTTTACTTTACTTAATATAAATCTATAGGTATATCTAAATCTATAAGAATAACAGAGAATTATGACGTTTCGTGTTGGGAGGAACAAAGTATAAAGCCCACCAAAGGTTCATATAAGATGAAGTCCACTAGCTGCGAAAGGAAGGAAGGGAAAAGAGAGGGTCTAGTAATGGACAATGCTTAGATAGGAGGACATAAATGCTGGAGGACAAGACATTAATCAAGGAGAATGGACTTAAAAGATAGAGAGAAGCAACAAAAGAAGATCAGTTGACTCCATTTTGAGATTAGGAGAGAAGGGAAAAACCAGAGAGCTCCATGACTATTTTTCCTAGATAGATATCTATGGGAGCAGTTGTAGAGGGTTTAGCGAGGATTCAGAGCTTGTATCAAACTATAATTATAGTGGATCTTACACCCTAGACTCGTAAATGTAGGCATTAATATCGAACCACGTAAATATTGATCTTATTTATTTTCTATCATTTATAATTAAGTAAATCATGGATGAACACCTCAAACATACTACAATCTAGAACCACCACATTAGAGGAGAGGATTATTCGACCATATCGTTGAGGCCAAGAAATGCATCAATATTCCGGATACCTTGTATTGATGAATGTTCCTAATAATAATATGGTCCTCGGCATATGATTGATTTTGACAATATTCTTTTCATGAAAACAATGAAAACAAGTGTTATGGACCACATGTTTTTATAGATGCACTAAAATGACAAATTAAGATTATTATTATTATTATTGAAGTTTATTAGAATCATTATAACGTCAAATTATTCATATTAAGAATCATTGTAAGACTTGGTATATTTAAGAAAAAAGAATGACATCCAAAGCTAGGGTACAAAACAAGACAAAATAATATAATGAGGGGCGTATCCAATAAAATTCCTAGCTAACATCTTCAGTTCTTGAAAAATAAAACAATACCACAGAAATTAAAGAGATTGTTCTCTCCATATAGTTGTACCCACTTGTCCAAAAGTTTAAGAAAGATGTAGATTTTATTATTTATTTTATAACTTAACATTCATCCTCACATGTCGACGAGATTTCCCCTCAATAGATGGCCTAATATATGAAATATTTAATTAAATGAAATAAGTGTAGAGTTAGAATTCGAACTCAGGACCTCTATTCTGTTATTATATGAAATCACAACTTACTCTGAAAGTTTAGACTAATGGAAAAATATAGATTTTATTATTTATATTATATCTTAACATATATATATACCTATAAGAGTTGTTTAAAATTTTTTTTCTAAACAAGTAAACTTCATTAAAATAAAAGATGATACATGTTAGAGAGGGTGGGGTTCTCCAATAAAATACATAGTGCAAAAATGGTGAAAAAAGAAGAAGAAAAAAGGGGGTTCTGAGACCAAAAATGGCAAAACCGACAGGACCAGGAGTAGGCCCGGTCGGTCTCGGTCCGAAATCCCCTGGACCGATTGGTTTCGGTCCCGGTCCCGGTCCATGGGTTTTTTGCCCTGGACCGAATGATTAATATATTATTTAATATATTTTATTATTTATATAATATTTATAATTGTATATAATTATTTATAATTTTTATCTAACCTAATAGGCTAATATTTATCATACTAATTATTAATATTTATAATTTTATACTAATACTAATATTTATACTAACTTACTAAGACTAAGACTAAATCACTACTAGTTAATAGTTATTACATGATATTTACATATAGTTATTACTTATTAGACTATACTAGATAAGTTAATAACCAGACTATACTAGATAAGTCAATAAACATTACTAATTTACTATATACTAATAGACTAAATTGACTAATAGTATTAATATTAGTGTATTACTAATATATATTATATATAATATATATAAATTTAATAGTATACTATTAGTTATATATATATATATATATTAAATTAATATCTTTAAGTTATTATCTATTAGTACTAGTGTAACTACTAACTAGTGTTATTGCATATTATTAGTTTGTAGTTATTACATCTAGTTATTAGACTATAGTAAATAAGTTAATAAATATTACTAATTCACTATATACTATAATACTAATAGAGTAATAGTATTCCTTTCAAAAAAAAAAAATTAGAGTAATAGTATTAGTATATAGGAAATTACTAATACTAATAATATATATATAATAGTATACTATTAGTTATATACTTATATATATATATATTAAATTAATATCACAAGATAATTATATAAGTATTAAATATATCTCTTGGATATAAAAATAAATAAATAAAATTGTCACTAAATATACTCTAAGTTTCTAAGTAACTAAGTTAGTAATAAATAATAAAGTAACAATTAACTAGTGTATTTTTTAGTGAGTTAATTAAATAATACACATTAAATAGTTTACTTAAATATATTTTTACTAACTTATTAATTATTTTTATTGTTTAGAATTAGAATTTAGAAGTGGAAAGTGAAAACACATCTCACTTTCTCAATTATAATATTATTCAATTCTGAAATTAGGGAGGGACTAAAAACGGTGCCGTTTTCAGTAAAATTGCACCGCTGTTTCACGCAACACATATTTTTTTTTCCAAAATCTAAAAATAATGAAACGGCGCCGTTTGGGGTTATTTTTAACCCCAAACGGCGCCGTTTCATTATTAGATTTTGCCTTCCCCCCCTCCCCCCGATATTCCATCCCCTCCCCCTTCACTTTGGTCTCTCTCTCTCTCTCTCTCTCTCTCTCTCTCTCTCTCTCTCTCTCTCTCTCTCTCTCTCTCTCTCTCTCTCTCTCTCTCTCTCTCTCAGAACTCAAAAGAATTCCGAAAACCCTAGCCGTGCCGTGCGCATCCCCTCGGAATCGACCGGACCGTAACCCATTGCCGTGCGGCGTGCCGTTGCCCCGTACGAACCTCTTAAGAGTTAAGCCCCTTCGCCTGCAATACGAGGTGCCGAATTTCCGATCTCTCTCTCTCTCTCTCTCTCTCTCTCTCTCTCTCTCTGTATCTATTATATAATTTTTATATTTTAGATTCTTACCTATTAGTTATTATTTTTGTTAATTTGGTTGATAGTTGTGGATATTAGGTTTGTTTCAGTTGTTTGTGTGCTGGATAGTTGTGGATTTTAGGATGGTTTGTATGCTGGATAGTGGTGGATATTAGGGGTGTTTGTGTGTTACGGACCTCCAATGTTTGTGACTTTCAATTTTCATGGCTTGCTAGCTGATTGAACAAAATAATGTAGGTTTTTTTATAAAAATATATATGCTATTCGTTGGATATTAGGGTTGAATTTCTACACTCTGCCTGAGTTCGCTCGAACTCATTGTCGAGCGATGGTCAAGCGGTGCAATCTGCTTGAATTCGCTCAAGCTCCATGTTGAGCGAGGGTCAAGCGGTGCAATCTGCTGAGTTCGCTCGAGCTAAGTATCGAGCGAGGGTCGAGCGGTGCAATCTGCTTGAATTCGCTCGAACTCCATGTTGAGCGAGGGTCGAGTGGTGCAATCTGCCTGAGTTCGCTCGAGCGAGGGTCGAGCGGTGCAATCTAAAGTCACTAAAATGATATTTTGTAGTCTACTCAAGTTATTGGGCTATGGTATTTTAATTTTTTTTTTTTTTTTTTTCTAAAGTCACTAAGTCATATTGAATGTAGCACTTTATTATTGAATTTGCTTTCTTATATTTTTTTGAAAGTATTGTTAAATAGTCTTTAAGTGAGATTGAATTGGTTTTAAATTTTAATATTTATTGTTCTATAGAAACTCATTACACTAATTGTTGGTTGTTTATTTTTCTAGATGGATTCTTCAACTTCAACAAATGGTGTCCAGGAGTCAATACAAAGCCCAAATATGCCTCTGCATTCACCCCCATCCAATGTAAGTGATAAATCTAACATTGGTGGGTCACAAAGTGGTAGAGTTAGGTCAATGGTTTGGGATCACTTTACAAAAATACCAAAAGGTGATCCCACTAAACCTAGGGCTGCATGTAATTATTGTGGTGCTTCATATGCATGTGATACAAAGATCAATGGTACAAAGTCTATGAAGCATCACATTGAGAAGCAATGTAAGAAAGGCCCTTTTAAGAATACGGATAAGTCCTAGACAACTCTAGGTTGGAAGGTGGAGGGAGGTAGTGGCGGTGGGGGACTTGTGCCAATTGCATTTAGTGTTGAGGTTTACCGACAACCTTAACTGAGATGATTATTGTTGATGAGTTGCCATTTAGGTTTGTTGAAGGGGAGGGTTTTAGAAAGTTTATGCTTGTGGTTTGCCCTAAGTGGGTAGGGATTCCATCTCGTTGGAAGATTGCGAATGATTGTTTTAATTTGTTTATGAGGGAAAAAAATAAATTGAGGAGTGCTCTTCGAGGGCAACGAATTTCCCTCACTACGGATACATGGACATCTGTGCAAAACTGTAATTATATGTGTCTCACGGCACATTTTATTGATAATGACTAGAAGTTACATAAGTGGATTATTTCCTTTTCTTTGGTTGAAAATCACAAGGGTGCATAGAGTTGTGTTTGTATGATTGGGGGCGACCGAAAATACTTGCAATCACTCTTGATAATGCAAGTTCTAATAATGGGGCCGTTTTTTATTTGAAAAAGAAAACCAAGTATAGGAGGGATACGGTTTTGGAACATGAATTCTTACATGTTCAATGTTGTACCCACATTTTGAATTTAATTGTACGTGAGGGATTGAAAGAATATGAGGAGTCTATTGCGAAGGTAAGGGGAGTTGTGAAGTATGTTAAATCCTCCCCCCAAAGGTGGAGTACATTTAATAAATGTGTGCAGTTGGAAGAGATTTAATGCAAAAGTCATGTTTGCATAGATGTGCCGACTAGGTAGAACTCCACCTATCTTATGTTGGAGAGGGCTGGAAAATTTAGAAGGGCTTTTGATCGGTTGGAGGAAGAAGATATGTGATTTTTAAGTAGTATTGGAGATGATGATGGTGATGATGATGAAGGTGATGTGGTGACTAGGAGAAAGTCAAAGAAGTTAGGGCCTCCCAATACATCCGATTAGGATAAGGTAAAGTTGTTTGAGAAGTTTCTTGCATAATTTCATGATGCAACTTTACGCTTTTCGGGGAGTGAATATGTAACTTGCAATACTTTTTTTACGGAATTGGTTAATATTAAAAATGCCATTAATATAGAGTGTGAAGAAGGAGGACCCGTGGTGGGATTAATGGCCACAAATATAAAGAGAAAGTTTGAAAAGTATTGGGAGAATATGGATAATCAGAATATGTTGCTCTACGTTGGGATTGTTCTTGATCCTCGTTACAAGATGCGATATCTTGACTTTGGGTTGAGAAAAATGTATGCATATGATCAATCAAAAATCATTTATTTGAGTTGGAAGGTGAAAAATATATTTATCCGCATGTATGAGGCATACATCCAAGATGAAGAAGGGAGTTCGCCTTAACGCATGGGTTCCCCACGTGAAGATGCAAGTCCTCCCACAACTCAGTCTACGAATAGACAGGCTGCATTGATGGCCCAATTTAAGCAAGAGTTACAGTCAGAAGATTATTTGGAAAGCAAGTCAGAGGTTGGTAGATATCTAGCTGAAAAATGTGAGGATCAAGGTGAAGGTTTTGACCTACTCAATTGGTGGAAGGTGAATTCAGTTAGATATCACATACTTTCGAAAGTTGCACACGATGTACTTGCGATACCGGTATCTACTGTGGCCTCTGAATCTACATTCAGCACTGCGGGTCTTGTACTTGACCATTTCCAAAATAGTTTAAATCCGATGATGGTTGAGGCTCTCATATGTGCACAAAATTGGTTCTATTCTTCCTCTACTCCAATAAGCCTTAGGACTTTAATGGATGAAGTGGAGGAATTTGAGAAGCATATAGATATGGGTATGTAATCATGTTACTTTTGATTTATTTTGTGGTATATTTTGTTTTATCTTCTATATTAAATTAACTTTATTTAATTTGTTTTATTTTCAATTTTTTTGGATTGAAGGAGAACTTGTTGGGTAATTTGCTGATTCAGCAGAAAGATCAAATTCAATGGCTACCAGCTCTTAACCCAATGTTGATGTAAGACCAAAAAGGTGAGACCGTGAGAAAATAGAATGATTGTTTTGTGCTCAAGTCAAATTTGTTTTTTTTTTTTTTTTGTCCAGTTTTACTTCTTTCTTCATTACAATTTCTGTTTGTAAAATTTGATGATGATCCATGCAGCCTCATGTCTCCATCATCTGTTTGTAAATCTGGGCTCTCTGTTTTCCAAAGTAGTAGCTAGATTATTAATGTTAAAGAATACTATTGTGGCTAAACTAATGATGAATCTGCCTACACACTATTGGAATTCTATTTGATGTTTTTTACATGAGTTTGGTTCTATTTGATGTTGGTTCAAACTTGGTCCTTGTCTTTATTTTGTATTTTCTGCATGTTCAAGGCTATATAATGGGTTATGTAAACATTGTTGATTAATTTGTTATGGCTGTGATTTTTTTACTTTTTTTATCTACATATCTGTGATCTCAACCTTGATGGAGAAATTGATTATGAGGGACTTGTGGCACTTATCCAGTAGCTGATAGTCAGGGACTGATTCTCACTTTGCCTAATTGTATAATTTGTATTTTGTATTAATGTAATTATGTTAATGCTTTATGCTACTGTTGGTCTTTTTTTTTTTACGTAATTTATGCTACTGTTAGTCTGTTTAGTGCACTGTGTATCAATGCTTTAGATGTAAATTATTAAATATGACTTCTAGTCTTTGATAGTTCTTTTTTTTAAGACCTTTTAATTTTCAGTTTTTAAATACGCTTGGGAATGGATTTTTATTTTTCTTTCTTTTAGAAGGTAGATTTGAATAATTTGATGTATGTAAGATACAGGAAAGTAGATTTTAGTTGTATTTTTCTCTTTTAAAAAAAAAAAAAAAAAAAAAAAGACCTTTCTTTCTTTTTTAAGATAATGCAAGTTGCAAATTGCAATTAAGTTGGTAGTTTGCTATATGATAAATATTAAATGGTATATAATATGATTGATTGATGATTGATCCCCTTGTTTAAATTGTTTGGATGTATATAGAAATTTTTTATTTTTTTAACAGTAAAATATTTTATTCAAATTTATTGTATATAGATAATTTGTTTTTATGGTTATTTTTATTTATCTTTCTATGTTTTTTTTTTTTGTATTTTTTGCTTCAAACTAGATAAATTGTTAGTGGATTCTAACTGTTGGGCCGAAATAACTGTTATAAAAATATTCATTTGGAAGTCGGTCGGACCGATTGGACCGACCGGACCGAACCGAATGGGACTGGATCGCACCAGTCTTTATAAGTTTTGGTCCGGTCCAAGGTGGGGAGACCCAAGATCGAATACATCCGGTCCGGTCCATTAAACCCTCCGAGACCGGACCGGACCGGACTGAACTCCCCCTAGTTATGGAGACGAGGCATTTGGCTATCGTTTCTGGGATGATCAGAGTCGGAAGATCATAAGAAGTAGAAATGTGATTTTCAATGAGAAAAATACGTATAAGGATAAGTCTAGTACAGCTTCTATAGTAGCCCCTCAAGAGTCTAAGTTTGTAAGATTGGATGACCTACCAGATGTCACAGTGTAGTATAGAGATGTGAGTGACAGGGAGAGTGGGTCCAGTGCACCCATTCCTATTATTCCGCAGGCAATTTCAGAACCGTCCACTCCTACAGTTGCAGTTCGCAAGTCAGTTAGGACTATACGTCCTCCACAGCGTTTCTCACCTACTTTGAATTACATTTTGTTGACAGATGGTAGAGAACCGCAGAGTTACGAAAAAACCTTGCAAGATGAAAATTCTAGCAAGTGGAAGCTAGCCATGAAAGATGAGATGGATTCCCTGTTAGGGAATCAGACATGGGAGTTGACAGAACTTTCATCAGGGAAGAATGCATTACACAACAAGTGAGTGTACCGGGTGAAAACTGAGGATGATGGCAGTAAGAGATACAAGGCCAGACTTGTTGTAAAAGGCTTTCAGCAGAAGCAGGGTATTGGTTACTCTGAGATCTTTTCTCCTGTGGTGAAGATCACAACCATCAGGATGGTACTGGCTATGGTTGCTACTAAAGATTTATTTCTTGAGCAGTTAGATGTGAAGACAGCTTTTCTTCATGGAGATCTTGAAGAAGACATCTACATGCACCAGCTTGAAGGGTTTGTGGTACAGGGAAAGGAATGTTCAGTTTGCAAACTGAGGAAGAGCTTGTATGACCTGAAGCAAGCTCCTAGACAGTGGTACAAGAAATTTGATAACTTCATGCATAGTGTAGGGTACATTAGATGTCGAGCAGATCACTGTTGCTATGTCAGACACTTTGACAATTCTTATATTATTCTGCTGTTGTATGTGGATGACATGCTTATTGCAGGGGCTAGTATTGATGAGATAAATAATCTGAAGAAGCAGATGTCAGAGCACTTTGCAATGAAAGATTTGGGAGTTGCAAAGCAAATCCTTGGCATGAGAATTGTCAGAGATAGAGTTAGAGGTACGTTGAGACTCTCACATGCTGAGTATGTGAAAAAGGTATTCAACAGATTCAATATGGACAAGGCCAAACCAGTTGGCACACCCTTAGACAGTCACTTTAGATTCAGCAAGAATCAGTCACCTGAGTCAAAATAGGAACAAGATTACATGAGTAAGGTTTCTTATGCCTCAGCTATTGGTTCACTTATGTATGCTATGGTTTGCACAAGACCGGATATTGCCCATGCAGTGAGAGTTGTTAGTAGATACATGAGTAACCTAGGAAAGCAACATTGGGAAGCAGTGAAATGGATTTTGAGGTACCTAAAGGGCTCCTTAGAAACTTTTTTGTGTTTCTCTAGGGAGAGCTTGGAGGTGTAGGGCTATATTGATACTAATCTAGCTGGAGATATTGATAGCAGAAAGAGTACCAAGGGCTTTGTTTATACACTTGGTGGTACTGTAGTGTAATGAGGTTATAATCTACAGAAAATAGTTTCTTTGTCTACTACAGAAGCTGAGTATATTGCAATGTCAAAAGCTGCAAAGGAGATGATATGGCTATAGGACTTCTTGGAGGAATTTGATAAAAAGAATCAGAAAGGCACTCTCTACAGTGATAGTCAGAGTGTCATATTCCTTGCCAAGAATCCAGCATTTCATTACAGGACCAAGCACATTCAGATCAGGTATCACTTCATACGATCATTGTTAGATGAAGGACATTTGTTTCTTGAGAAGATTTGTGGAAGCAAGAACCCTGCTGATATGTTGACAAAGAGTGTTACACTTGAGAAACTAAAGTTGTGCGCAACTTTAGTTGGTCTTCTAGCATGAAGACAGGGGCAATGAGTTGCATAGGTGGAGGATATCATGTTTGAGGAAGACGGCGATACAGCGAGTGTACTAGTCTCCAAGCGGGAGAATTGTTGAGTACTATAGAGTCTAGTCCACACCACTCGAGCGAAAGCATTGGCCGCTCGAGCAAAGTTAGGCAGAGTTGAACGCTCGATGTCAGTTCGACAGTGAGCTCGAGCGGATGCGGGAAGGAAGTTCGCTCAACGCACGCTTGACACGCCGCTCGAGCGAACATGCATTTTACACAGCTATAGGGTTTTTTCCGCCGTTTGACAATATATATATGATTATTATATCATATGGTCGTACTGTAGAAACACTATGAACGTACAGTGATTGATCCATCATTGTAGTGTGATATTCCTCAATAATAAAATCCTCTGCAGCTCTCGTGGATGTAGGCAATTTGCCGAACCACGTAAATCTTGTGTTGTATGTTATTGTTTTTCTCGTTCCATATTCTTTTTCAATTTATTGTCATCGTTTTTCTCAACACAAGTTGCGGATGTACTATAGTTGAAAGTTTTGAAGTATTTGTTGATGAAATCCTTAGTCTCTTTCACAAGATCAATAGTTAAGAAAGACAATAATCCGGATAGACTAGTATCGGATGGGCAAATATGCAGCGGTGAAACAGTTAACCCACGCCTTTGAAGTGGCGCATAAGGACCATGCACCAGTGGAATAGAGGTGGGGTCAGGTCGATCTGAAGGATCGGAGGGTGGGGAATCTGCTGGTCCGACACGTGTAGCCGATAGAGCTATCAGAAAGGCGCATGTTGACTGTTCATGGATGGAGTGCTGCAGATCTGAGAAAATTCGAATCTGGGGAAAAATACTATCATAGAAACATATACACAAAAAGGTAATAGAAAGGAAGAGGAAAAGGAAAAAGAAATTGAGAGGAAGGTGGAGCCAAGACTCACCCATTCCTTTCCAGCAACGACACTCAGTTTTCTTTCTAAAGAGAAGGTAGAGTTTCTCTGTCTAAAATTTATATCAACTATGTGTTTGATATGTAAAAAGTGAACTTGTGAGTAGATTTTTTCATACCAATCAAACAAAGATTATTGTCTTCATCCATGGAGACAGCATGCGTCTCTTCTCCGCGCCAGGGTTGAGCACGTTTCATCAGTTATGTGTTTGATATGTAAAAAGTGCACTTGTGAGTAGGTTTTTTCATACCTATCAAACAAATATTTTTGTCTTCACTCATGTCTTCTCCGCGGCAGGTTTGAGCACCCTTTTTTTTCTTTCTAATTTATTTATTTTTATTTTTATTTTTTTATATAGAACATACTACTTTGATTAATAACTATCATTATAATTTTGACCTAAAACATACATTAAAAGCCCAGCCAACGTTTGGGAGTTTACTTTGCACATCTTGAACTTTTGAAGAAGTTAAAAACAGCCGGAATTAAATAAAAAGGTAAGCAAAAAGGCCCATGATAATAATTTTGCAATCCAAATATTTTCTATAATTAGGAGAAGAATTTTGCTATCTATTTTATCTTTATTTTATTCTCATTTTAGTGTATTAATATAACTCGTGTAATCGATTCATAGATCTATATTTATTATTAAATAATAAATTTTAGGTTGATGAATAAAGATATTACGTAAATACAGCATAATAAAAGTAAAATGTCACATAATTAACAAATAAATCATTTAGTACCATGAAATATAAAAATAAAACATTTAGTGTATGTTTGAAATTGCGGCTGATAATATAGCTTTAACTTATGGGCATATAGTTGTAAAGCTTAAATAATAACATATGTTACATATTTACTATTTGATAATTATATGTCTAAAGTACTTTTAAATATATTACATTTGTTTAAAAATAATATAAAAAAATATTTTTTGAAGTAGAATTGACATAAAAGATCATTTCAAAATTTTAGTGTCATATAAGATCAAATGACAAAGTTATCATTATCTAAAAGTTATATAAATATATTTTTAAAGATACCATTTAGTTTATTTGAGATTAAAAAATAATTTAATATATAATACATAAATAATATAATTTTATAATTAAAGATTTTTTCAAATTCCTAACACAATCCCAATTAAGATTTATACAACTTTTACTGTATTTAATATATTGTTGAATATAAATTATAAAAGAAGGTAGGGATAAAAAATAAATAAATAAAAAATCATAGTCCACGAACAAAGGGGTCCAGACTCTATCAGCAGGGAACATATTTACATTATTTATGAGTTTTATTATATACAAGTATAATCGTACACTAATTTTTATATCAATATTAATTTATTCATACTTAAAATTTAAATTAATATTATTTTTAATAAAATTTACTTTTTAACTAATCACATTATATTGATATACAAATTAATATATAATTATATTTGTAACTATATTTTTTCTTATTTAATATGGATTTCGATACGTGAATGCTAATAAAATAATAATAAATTATTTATAAATAATAATACAATCGTTATTTATCAAAGACTGCCTACGTAGCAAACACAGCCTTAATCAGTGGTTGAGTCATGAGTGGTGGGTACCTTTACAGGCTACGGCTGTTCCCACGTAAGGTTTACTGATCTGAAAGTACGATTCTCCGTGAAAGCAAATCTTCCTTTTTAACATGCTAAATTACTGTTACTGTTAGTTGGGAGAAAGATGCATTATTAAATAAGGTTGTCTTGTTTGAAATTTTATAAGAACAGTAAAATGCTACAGATTTCGGATGATGTTCCTTCCTCTTCGGCTTTCTCTGTTAAACTTTCAAATTGGCACAAAAAAAAGTTAAAGATAGTTGTTATTCACGCACTCCTATGTCTTTTTGACAATTATTTTTACACCTCTGCATTAAATGGAGAATTTTTTGAAAAATAATAATTTTTTTATAATTATTTTATAATTTATTCTGTAATTAAACTAAACTTAAATAAAAATAAATTAATTTTTTAAATAACTATATAATTATAATTATATTTAACATTACTCGTTAATAGAAATTTAGAAATATGACTTTACCGGATAATTCCAGGAAGACGAGAGACAACTTGTGTATAACTAAAATGAAACAGAATAATACATGTACAATAAAGTACGATATAGTTTTAAAGAGTTGTCGAGCAATCTTTTATAATGTACCAAAAAGTACGCTTATGTAATTTAATTGGGGAGAGAGAAAATAGATAAGATTATCTTCTATTATTGAAGTATAGTCATAGATGAGGCGTATCGGTACAATGTTATTATTTATTTATTTCGGAACTAAAAGGCTATATTTGTTGTTCGATTATGTCTCCCACCACGTCGAATGTTGCCGGCAGCCATTAATCTTTTCATGCATGTATTTCATGTATTATATCATAAGCCTCCTACCTTCATTAATTGACGTACCTTTCTTCAACGACAGGACAGGTTACCAACCCAATAAACGATAAACACAAGTGGATTTTTCTTACAGATCAGCTATATATACATATACATTAAGAAATATTATTAAAAAATATATTAATAAATTCAAGTAATTTCTTGAGATTCGTTAAATGTGTTTTATATTAAATATAATTTTATAATAATATATTATATTTAATTAACAGATATATTTTTATATAATATCTATATAATTAAAATATTTTTCATTTTCTTATCATAGGATTGCTTGACGCTAACAAGCTACCTGCCTTATTGATTGTCACCGACACCAACAAAGGGGCAGTCAATTTTTTAAAAAGACACAAAAATGAACTTTGACATTTTGCAACATTAGATCAGTTACGAATGGTGTTGGTATGGACATGACCTTCGAAAAATAAGGTGGTCGACAGCAAAGAAGTAACAAGTACGCTATCTTGGATGACTTTAGTTAAATGTTGGTTATTAAATTAAATTTCAATTTATTTCAATTTATTTTAACTTATTTTATATATTTTAATATAAAAAAATTAAACTTAAATTAACTTAAAAAATAAATACATATTAATAAAATTTATAAAATATTACTATTTATAATTTAACTCAATTTATTTCAACGTACACACGTAATAAAAAGACCACATAGATCACAAGAAATGAAGACAATCTATGTCTCCTTGCCAAAAAAATAGAACCATGGCAACCCCCACACCAAACCAACCAAATGATTTCAAAATTATTACCACCCTCTTTCTCGACGATAAGAATCTTCTCTACACTTGGTCATAATTCACCCTATGACACCAAAATATAGGGAAAAAAAGAGCACGTTGGGGGTAAGTAAACTCCGAATATCTCAAGGCTACTCAAAACAATTACCTTAGAATCGATTGAAAATTCTCTCACACTGTTAAAAATGTCTTTTTCAGTATAGAAAAGTTGTCAAGATTCACAACATAGTCTTTGACTCTTTTCATCATTCGGAATGTAAGTAGCGAGACGGGTCATATCCAATAATGTTAGTTGAACCTCACTAGATGGATCAAATTGTCCACATGTATTCGTTAAATCTCGATAGGAATATTTATCTCAAAATTTCTAATACATTCATAATCACCCATTTAAGTTACAAAATCACACCTATGCCTTGTTTGAATACTAAAAAATTTTCATAATATTTATAAATAATAATAAAATAATTTGAAAATTAAGTGATGCTATTATGCTGCCAAGCTTTTATCTTTGGGTGTGTCCACTAGTGCAATCAACCTTTTTTTCAAACATTTTTAGCATTTAAAAAAAAAAGATAATGCTTTATCCATAGAGAGAGGTCATTGATGCATTTTTTTTTTTTTATTAAGTAATTAAGAAAGTATTTTTAAATGATGTTCTGAATTTTTTAAAAAATATATATTTAAAGATATAAAACAATATATGAAAGAAAAACAAAAAGTAAAGATTTTGCCTACTCGGTGGCCTTTATCTGTGGAAGTAGCATGTCCCCAAAAAAAATACACAATTACTGGCGGTTATAGAGGGAAATCTATGAAAACAAACTAGTATTTTGTTTGATAATATCTAATAACATTATGTTTCCAAACAAATTCTTAAATTTAAATTTAAATTATTTAATTTAAGAGAAACTATATTTATAGTTATAAAATATGCAGTTATCGTATATTTCTTATGATAAAAGTGAATAGATATAAGATTTATATAATAAATTAGTTTTTAATAATAAATTCTATTATTATTTTTTTAAAATACAATAATTACACAATTTATTAATGTAACTGTCATGGCTCGTTTGATTCAGAAATGAAATAAAATGATTTTATATGAGAGTTAAAAATTAATTAAAATATTATATTTTTTCTTATTATTTTAAAATTTTAAAAAATTAAATTATTTATTATATAGAAATTAAAAAAAATTATAATAATAAAATTAAAAAAATCTAAATCTAAACTATCTCATCTCATCTTATTATTATAATCTTTATATAAAATATAATAAATAATTTAATATTTTTAATTTTTAAAATAAAATTAATATTTAAAAATTATATTATAATAATATTTTATTTAATTTTTAATAAAAAATCATTTATCTCATGACCCAACGACACGCTTAACCAGAAAACTGAATAATTGAAGAGATTAGGAAGCTGGGCAGAAAGTCCCTCGGCATGAGAACGTGTGCGTATCGCTTGACCGTTCCGTACCGGTTACCGAGAAGGATTTTTCCATTAGGAGAGGAGGTTTTTAATTTTGTTTGGGTGTAATGAGAGAGGAATGGGGGCAGGTGTCGGTCCAAATGAGGCCGTTAAAGACGGTGGTGGTGATATCAGCAGGTTGACAGGCTGTTTGGACATACAGAAAACTTGTAATTATTCCATCGCCCTCCTATTTTGCGACCGATCTTGTCGTTTTCCTCCACCTCATCACTTTTTGTTTTGTATTTAATTTTTTTAAAAAGAAGAGAAGAAATCCCACGCACGACACGAAAATGCAATACAGCCTGGCACTTCAGCAGCTCGGTCAAACCCTTGACAGTCCAAATCTAATTCCTTACCCAACTGTTATCATCGTTATCTCGTTAGCATTGATTCATATAACATACTTTATCCTATGATAACAACATTTAACTGCTTTTTATTGATCCCATTATGTAAAATCTAAAATTTAAATCAGGCAAAAATTTAGATTTTAACAATTCGTTTATTTATACATACGAGAGGAAATAAAAATTAAAAATTAAATAAAATATTTTAAAATATAATTTTTATTTTAATATTTAAAAAATTTGAATTATTTATTATATTTTAAATAAAAATTTTAAAATTATAATAATTAGATGAGATGATATGAAATAAAATAATTTATAAAAATAAACTTTCTTATAATATTTTCAATGAGGTGATATGTGAAATAATTAAATTTAAATCATTGTTCTCTATCTTATCTAATTTGAAAATCTAATATGGAACAAACAGTTTCAATATATTCTATTATTCACAAGATACTTAAGGTTAGTTTAAATTTATAGACAAGATGAGATATTTTAGATAAAAGATTAAAATTGAATAAAATATTATTAAAATATTAATTTTTGATATTATTATTAAATTTAAAAAAATTAATTAATTTATTATATTTTATATAAAAATTTAAAAAAATTGTAATAATGAGATAAAATGAAATGAAATGAACATTTTCAAAATCTAAACAGAGATTTGATTTAATTTACGATTTAATTATTAAATATATATATATATATATAAGACTATGATATAAATAAGAGGAAAAGAGGCTCGAATTTTATTTTATTTTCTTTTAAATAAAGGAAAAACAGGAACAAAATATAAAAGAAACCAAAACAAAAAGGAGGGGGAGCAGGGGGCACTTATGTGTAAATCAGTGCAAAATCGAACGTGACGCGTGTTCGTTAGCCAGCTGTATCGCAGAGCTCATCACAACCGCTTCCCTGCTATAAGCGGTGCTGAATGCCCTTGCATTTCAACGCCATTTTGGTCGCTCCCACAATCTTTACCTGCTCAACCGGTCACCCTTCTCCTTCCTCACTGGTATATATACATACGCTCACTCCCAGGTCGTTCCCATCCTTCTCTTTCCCTCTGATGTCTTTCAAGAAAATCAAATTACCAGAGAGCACGGACCATGGCCGTTAGTAAAAGCGAAATGGATCGGATCAAGGGTCCATGGAGCGCCGAGGAAGACGAGGCTCTACAAAGGCTGGTCCAGAAGCACGGCCCCAGGAACTGGTCGCTCATAAGCAAGTCCATTCCCGGCCGTTCAGGGAAGTCTTGCCGGCTCAGGTGGTGTAACCAGCTTTCCCCCCAGGTCGAGCACAGACCATTCACGCCAGAGGAGGACGATACCATTGTTCGTGCCCACGCCCGGTTCGGGAACAAGTGGGCCACCATCGCCCGACTACTCTACGGTCGGACCGACAACGCCATCAAGAACCATTGGAACTCCACTCTAAAGCGCAAGTGCTGCTCCTCGGTGACCGAAGAGAGCGGAGGATACGATGGGAATTTGTCTCACCTGGAACAGCCGTTGAAGAGGTCGGTCAGTGCGGGTTCGGGCATGCCCTTGCCCACCGGTCTTTACGGGAACCCGAGCAGTCCGTCCGGATCCGATGTAAGCGATTATTCCAGTGTGCTCGTTTTGCCCTCTGCTCATGTATACCGACCCGTGGCTAGGACCGGCGGCGTCTTGCCTCCCGTGGAGACTTCGTCGTCGACTGCTGTTATTGACCCTCCAACATCGTTGTCTCTTTCCCTTCCGGGCGCCTCCGATTCGTGCGGCGAGGTTTCGAACAGGGCTTCTAACGAGCCATCGTCTCAAGCACCACAAGCAACGACGATACCATTATTTCCGGCACCAGAGATGAATCCGACTCCGGTGGCTGAGATGAGCCGGGAAGAGGATCGGAGCATTGGGTTGGTGCCATTGAGCGCGGAGCTAATGGGGGTGATACAAGACATGATAAGGAAGGAGGTGAGGAACTACGTGTTGGAGCAGAGTGCTGGAATGTGTGTGGGTGTGAGGGATGAGGATGTGTTTAGGAACCTGGCAATGAAGAGAATCGGGATCAGCAGGATCGAGTAGTATTAGTTGTTAAGATAGTTGGATATAATCATGGGGAAAGAAAACCGGGTCTTCGTTTTCATCTCCTTTCTCTCGTTGGTGTCTTGGAAATAAATTTGGGCAATGTATAGAGACGGGTAGAAATATGTTTCGGGGAGAGAGTTTGGAGATGAATCCAAGCAGCAAGAGTTTTGGAAAGACTGGAACTTTGATGCCTTGTTCAGTAGTAGGTTTAGGAAACTAAAAAGACATGCAACTGGAAAAAAAGAACAAAGAACAAAATATAGATAAGTTATTTATTTTCCTAATTTTGATCGTTGGCATCAGTTCATCAGTTTTCGTATTCGTTTTGTCTCTATTTTTTGAATTTTAAATTTGAATCTGAACAATGCCATTAGAAAACTGGAGCAAGACACTTGAGCTGAGTCTCTGTTTAAGATTGGTCTGGGCAAAAGAATGGGTGCATCTCATTTTCCATAAAAAATAAAAAAGAACACCGCCACCAAAGGCACGCATTTTAACGCAAGTGGCAAGAAAATATTTGATTATTTCGAAGACATTAATATATTAACAAGCACTTTCTCCGAATTACCTGATGCCTAATGGGGGCTGATGAGAATGGCTGGCAGCTTGGACGCTGCTGTGATGCTCACCAAAATAACCCACCCATCTTTTAAGTTTCGGTTTCTTGGATTGTGCTCCTTCACTTTATTGCACAATCCAGCTCGGTGCCGACTCCCCTCGACGTCCACCCTTTGCCTGCATCAAGTTAAAAAAGAACTTGGTGGGGAAGAAAAAGAGACTACCATAGATGTCATAAATACAGGCGGACTTACCAAGTGGCATGGCATCATAAACATCAAGATCTAGTATATGATCACCGCCAGCATTAGATTACATAGATGTCATAAATAGTAAATACCCGTCGAAAACTAAGGTTCTGGCATCATTCAAAAAATCAAAGAAATCAGAGAATTGTAAGCCGTGAGGAACATCAATATTTGAGTGTAACTTTCAGGCCTTAATTATTTATTTTTGGCTCGAAAATCACAACTCCTAACCATTTATATGCACTACAGTACCTACAAACAACATTTAAAATCCAAAATCACAATATAGCTAATGCTAATGTCTTCCTACATATTATTACCACAGCACGAATCTCGTAGGACACTATTAGACTTTACACTCTGGTTGATAAGATCTGAAATATGATGAAATACTTAAATACCACATTAAAAAAAGGCGCATGACAAGAAATAAACGCTACAGAAGTAAAAATTAAAAACTTAAAAAACAAAACAGAACAAAAGAACTCATCTTTCTAGACTTCTCATAATTACTAACGCAAACCGTTGACGATGTGATAGAAAAGAAGCAAATCATTAATGGCTCCGATCACATATTTTGTTTATATTAAAGGGAAATGATAGGAATCCGCTCAACCTCTCTCTTTTTCTTTTTTTTTTTTTCTTTTTTATTTTTTTATTATTTTTTATAGAAAAATTAAGAAATTCTGTTTATTTATATTGTAAATTTTATTCATTTTTTTAAAATATTTAAAAATGTTAAAAAAATATTTAAAAGTGTTTTTTTATTTTTTATATTATTTTTTAACACTTTTAAATATTTTAAAAAAATAATATAATTTATAATATAATTAAATATAATTTTCTTCGTCTTCATATAATAAAAATTCAAAATTTTTTTTTTTTTTTTAAAAAGAAAAGATCCAGCGAGATAAGTGAACGGGCGGATCCCTAACATTGTCCAATATTAAATTAGCTACCTACCAACAAGAAGTAACCCTCCTCCTGAGAAGTTCCCCTAAAAACTGATGCAAAGGCTGCAAAAGCCACCAGAGCCATTAACACTCTTTCCACCAATAATATCAGTGAAAAGATCAAGTGACGCAGAGACCTGACAAACAAGATGCATGCCATTTGATCACAACACTACCAAAATAATCTGGTGAAAATCCCCTACAACCAGAAATAAACAAAAAGGTTTGATGGACAACCAACAACGAGAAAATCAGAAAGTAATAATTATAAGAGTTTTATTATATATAAATAAAATTATCTATTAATTTAAATATTAACACTGATTCATTTATATTTAAAATTTAAATTAATATTATTTTTAATAAAATTTACTTTTTGATTAATTATAATAAATTGATATACATATTAATACATAATTATGCTTGCAACTAAATTTCTCCTAATTATAATAAGTTATTGATGGTTAAAAGATACCTAAAGGCTACAATACCAACTACCGAGTGATTGCAGTATATTGCTAGATGTATCATTTTTTTCATCTCACTTTCTCGCGTCAATTTGGCCCCTTCAAGAAAATTTATTAAAAACTAGTAATGGCCCTTTCCCTCCCAAGTCCCACACCATCACTGCTTATGCGTATTTTGTGGTCATCCACCAGAGTCTCGTGTGATGTGATACTTGTGAGAAAGAGAAACGGTTTTTTTTTTTGGCCGGGGGATGCGGTTGGAGCAAGGGAACCTCCTATATTAAAGTCAATTCTGCGAAAAATAGAAAGGTATTTTTTTTAAGGGGGTGGCTAGAGCAAGGAACCTCCGATGTTAAAGTCAATTCTTTTATGGAGAAAAAAAACCTTCAAAGCCTAGTAGTCCAACGAGAGGCAACCTTACTCGTTAAGTATCATCCTTTTCGAGATGCTATTCCACTTCCCACTAGTTCCCATTCCTCGTTAAGCCCTTCCATCATGATCGTCACCTTTTTTTACCATGGCGGCAGGACGCGACGTTTAATGCGGCTACCTGCAACAAGTTCCAGGATCAGATCTCGGGGGAAGCCGCTCTGAGATGCATTTAATGCATCCGATTCCCTTGGGAGGACTAGATGCCATGATGTCCCAATCTCATTAATGCCCCAAGATGGGGGACATCGGGGTAGATTGCTGATTGAGGCCCTCTGCAATAGATCCTGTTTGGATCCCCTTTCCTACACCATTCTAACTCATTCTTCTCGCGACTTGCAACTGTTGCTTCGCATTGTCCCATCACACCTCCCATTAGGGTTCCTCAACCATCGCCTCCCACCCTATTAACTCTTACCTCCGATTCCCATTACGAGATCCACTTGACTTCTACATGTCATCCCTCCATATATCGCTCTCGTCCATTGTCCTGCTATTCGCACCAGCCCTCCTTCCAATATTCCTTCCATGGCTTCAAAAAACTCCTCCTGCAACAAGCCGCTCTCCTATGACAGGTCTGCTTGGGCTTCAACCTTAGGCCTCGCCGTCTTGGATGCCCTTCGAGAAATGTAGTCAATCCCAGAGTCCGTGACCTTGCAGCTTCATGAGGCTGGGCACGTTGCTGTTGATTCACTAGGCAACTTCGAGAAGGTGACTCTACACTTCGCTTGGAGGACCTTTATGGTGTGCTACGTGGTATGGACTGTGGTTCTAGAACCCCTAGGGGAAGAATACCCAGATCTGACCATGTAGGATTTCTTGTTCACTCACATGGTCTGGACACTGGGGGGAACGTGTGCAACTTCAAGGCTAGGACAAATTCAAGCTTGTCCATCTTGAGCCGCGTTACTCCAATGTCAAGTGATGGTAGAGTAAGTTCTTCGTGTCGAGAGACAGATGAGAATTCCCTCCCAGGAAGGTTGCCACCTGCGAGTTCTCAATCCCGTCTGATTGGGGGGCCGTTCCCGATGACAAAAGGATCGAGTTCGATTTGCTTGACTGGTAGAGGGACTACATCTAGTTGGCGTACGCCTAGGTTTGGGAACATGAGGAGGAGGTGTGTTCTAACTCCCTTATGCCTCTAACAAATGCAGCTCGGATCTTAGTCACACCCAATTGGTCACATGTAAGGGATCAAGAGTTTATAAGGGGGTTCCCTACCTCAAGAGCGCCTAAACTTCCTCTAGAATAAACCTTTCCTAAAGTTGCGAAGAAGTCCCACACTAAGGAAGGGACCGCGTCTGCAGATTCGGCGAGGACTGAGGACGGGTATAGCCTTTCCGACGCATCCTCCTTAGAACGTGCCTTATGTATCCTCCTCAGAACGCGTCCTCCTCAGAATGTGCTGTAGGTCGCCTTCCTTGAAATACTGGGGGAGCCTGAGTGTTCAAGGGCCACTGGTCATGGATAATAGCCCCAAAACACTTAGGGGCCGGTACTAGATGGCAAACCCTAATGTACTTTTTATGAATCTGGACCTAGCCCAGTTTATGTTGACCTAGGTGAATTGCATCCCCTTTGACTCCCTCAGACATCACCTGATTCCTGATGTCTTCACGACCCCGCCGCCTCCCCAGTGACTACCTGGGTGTCCCTACACTCTACCTTTGTACACACTTTCTTTTGGTGTCAGGGCCCTTGCTCCGAATGTCTTGTAATTACAGATTTGAGGTTAATGAATGAGATTTTCAAACATCCTCCTATTAAAGTTTGGCGTTGAGACTCTTCCTTGGTGACTTGGTCCTTATTTGATTGCCTTTATATGACAAGAAAGAAAGGAACGAGGGAGTGGGACACTTGGGAGAGGTGTTCCCCCCTTTGGTCGCCTAAGCGTGAGTTCGAAGCATCGACCTCTTGAGTTAGGCGGGATCTGGTATCGAACACTCTAGTTAGCAAGGGGGAAATGTGACACTTGGGAGAGGTTGTTGAACCCAAAGTTTCAAGTTTTATATAATTATATATCTACACAAAGATTTTAGTGATAACAAATGAATTCAAAGAATAAATGAGTCTCAAGTTCAAGTTGTTTACACAATAGAGTCAAACACATCAAGGAAACAAGAATGAGCAAGAAGGGAACAAGTTCACATTAAAGTCATAGAGTAATGTTGTAAATATCTTAAAAATTCAAAATTAGGATTAAAGCTCAAAATTAATATTTTATCATAAAGCATTAAAATACATTTTCCACATGTGCATGAATATTTTGAAAATTAAATTTGAAAATTTTGAAAGATGATTGATGGACATCTTTCACGTGTGCATAACATGATTAAAAGTTTGAACTTTGAAATATTAAAGATGATTGATTGTCATCTTTCACATGTGTATGTTTTATTTGAATATTTTCAAAAGTGATTGATGCTTTTTTTGACTTATGCAAAAGGTAGATGTTTTTGTTTGAAAATTTTGAAAAGTAAAGTGTGCTCCTTTTGTCATATGCAAAAAGTAAAAAGATTAGGTTTGAATTTTTTGAAAAGTAAAGTGTGCTCCTTTTCTCATGTGCAAAAAGTGAAAAGATTAGGTTTGAATTTTTTGAAAAGTAAAGTGTGCTCTTTTTGTCATATGCCAAAAGTAAAAGATTATGTTTGAACTTTTTGAAAAATGAATGATGTTGTCTTTGACAATTGAAAAAGAAGAACCTTTTATTTGATTTTTTTGAAAAAGTGAATGATGTTGTCTTTGACATGTGAATCTTTTTAAATTTGAATATGAAGTCTCATATGTCTATAAATAGATCATTGGAGAGTTTCACATTTACAACATCAAGAACATACAACATTCATTCAAAGTTTTTATTCTCTCTTCTCTAAGCATTGAGCCTTAATTCTTATTCATTTTGAGAGAGATATAATTTGCGCTGTATTGTTCTTATTTCACTCATTGAGAAATATTTTCTGATAACCTGCCCATAATCAGTTCTTGTATCAGTAAAAGAGTGTATCACCCTTGTGCGTGTAGAAAGTGTTCTACACAGAAAATAGTTGAATCACCACGTGTAACGTGATTGCAAGTATAGAGGGTGTTCTACACGAATCCTTTGTAGTGGTGTCGTTCAAATGTGTAATAGGTTTCTATCTCGACCTGAACGAGATTGAATAGTGAATTTGAGGATCCTCAATGGGTAGTTTGAGGTAAGGACGTAGGCAGTAGGGCCGAACCTCGTTAGGCAGTGGGGCCGAACCTCGTTAACATACTGAGTTTGCTTCTCTCTTACCCTTACTCTTTATATTTATTGTTGTTTCGTATTTTGTTTATATTTTGTATTATATATTTGATTTATAATTGTTATCTTTTTAAATACAATTCAATTCACCCCCCTCTTATGTTAGTCATCTGGGTAACAATTGGTATTAGAGCTAAAAGCTCTTTTATAAGATTAACTATCTTTTGAGTTATGATCTTATGGCTAACATTGCAGTTTTATTAGGTGAAGGTCAATCTAGCAGTCGACATCAACTCTTTTGTGGAGACAATTACTCATTCTGGAAAGTTAGAATGAAAATATTCCTTCAGACTCAAGGTCGAGAAATCTGAAAATGTATTGTAAATGGAAAAAGAGTTTGTTAATAAAAATATTGAAACATTTTGTGATGAAAATGGTTTTGTGCATAATTTTTCTGTTCCTCGAACTCCTCAACAAAATGGGATAGTAGAGAGGAAAAATAGATCTCTTCAAGAGATGACAAGAACAATGCTCAATGAGAACAACTTGCCTAGTTATTTTTGGGTCGAAGCAATAAGTACTGCATGTTATATTATAAATAGAGTTATACTAAGGTCTAAATTAGATAAAACCCCCTATGAGCTTTGGAATGAAAAAAAGCCCAACATAGGTTACTTTCATGTATTTGGATGCAAATATTTTATTTTAAATGACAGGAATAATTTAGGCAAGTTTGATGCAAAATCTGATAAATGTATCTTTCTTGGGTATTCTACTAATAGTAAAGCTTATAGAGTATTCAATAAAAAGACTTTGACTATACAAGAATCTATGCATGTAGTATTTGATGAATCTAATTCTCTACTCTCCAAGAAATCTATTGATGAATAAACAGGAGGTATAAATAACACGAAAAATCTCAATCTCAATAAAGAGAACACAATCGAGGAAGTTCAACATGGAAATATCATCAAAATTTAATACAAAATGCAACCAAATATTGGAAATTTGTAAAAGATTATCTAGTGGAACAAATTTTGGGAGAACCTTCACGAGGTGTAAATACTCAATCATCTCTTAGAAATATTTGTAATCATACTACTTTTCTATCTCAGATTGAATCCAAAAATATTGATGAAGTACTTTTTGATGAATCTTGGATTCTAACTATGCAAAAAGAGTTGAATCAATTTGAAAGAAATGATGTTTGGACACTTGTTCCTAGACCCAAAAATCATACTATTATTGGAACAAAATGAGTTTTTAGAAACAAGAAAGATGAGTCCAGAATCATTACTAAAAATAAGGCTTGACTTGTAGCCCAAGGTTTCAATCAAGAAGAAGGAATCGATTATGATGAGACATATGCACCAGTCGCAAAATTAGAAACTATTCGAATGCTACTTGCATATGCTTGTTATAAAAATTTCAAAATTTTTCAAATGGATGTTAAAAGTGGTTTCTTAAGTGGTTTTATAAATGAAGAGGTATATATTGAGCAACGTCTAGGTCTTGAAAATCATATTTCCCCAAATCATATTTTCAAACTCATTCACAAAAACGTTATATGGACTTAAATAAGCTCCTAGAGCTTGGTACGAGAGACTCAGTGGTTTCTTGATTGAAAAAAGATTTTTCAAGATGAAAAAAGTTTTTCAAGAGGAAAAATTGACACAACTCTTTTTATTAAACACGAAAATGATGATATTCTTTTAATTCAGATTTATGTTGATGATATAATATTCTGTGCTACTAATAAAAATATGTGTCAAGTTTCTGTTAAGACTATGCAGGAAGAATTTGAAATGAGCATGATAGGAGAACTTACCTTCCTTTTCAGATTGCAAATTAAGCAAGCAAAAAGTGGGACATTCATCAATCAATCAAAATATATTAAACAATTACTGAAGAAGTTTGGGATTGAAGATGTTAAGGAAATTTGAACAACAATGAGCCCATCCACTAAACTTGATAAAGATGAATCCGGTAAGTCAGTTGACTCGAAGGTATATCGATGTATGATTGGTAGCTTATTATATTTGACAGCCAGTAGACCAGATATTATGTTTAGTGTGTGCTTGTGTGCACGCTTTCAATCATCTCCAAAAGAATCACATTTAATTACAGTTAAGCGCATTCTTAGATATCTTAGTGGTACAATTAATCTAAGATTATGGTAACCTAAGCACACATCTTTCAATCTAATCAGCTACACATATGTAAATTATACTGGCTGTAAAATAGATCAAAAAGGAACTAGTGGAGCATGTCATTTCTTAGGTCATGCACTAGTTTCTTGGTTTAGTAAAAAATAAAATTCTGTTACACTATCTACTGCTGAGGCAAAATATGTTGTTGTGGGTAGTTGTTGTACTCAAGTTCTCTACATGAAGTAACAACTTGAAGATTTTAAACTCATGTATAATTACATTCCAATCAAATGCCATAATACAAGTACTATAAATCTTTCAAAAAATTCAATACAACATTCTAGAACCAAGCATATTGAAATAAGATATCATTTTTTTCGAGATCATGTGCAGAAATGCGATATAGTACTAAAGTTCACAAACACACACGATCAATTAGCAGATATTTTCACAAAACCTTTACCAGAAGATAGATTATGTATGATTAGAAGAGAAATAGGTATGATGCATGCTATGAATATCTCTTAAAAGATAAACCATAGTCAGTAAAAATAATTTTTTAAATACTTTTACATAAACTTGAGATTCTTAACCTCATGTTTGAGACGCTCATTCTCTTCATACAATATCATGTCATTCTTATCCATGGGAACTGGCAAGCGGAATGAAGAATTTAATAAAGATTTTAACTGTTTATTCTTCTGTCGAATGATTTCTTCCCTTGTGTGAGACTCTTGAACAATTCGTTAAAGTACAACAATTTATTTTTTAAACTTTTCAACTTCATGATTTCTGACTTGTAGCCGTTGGGAAAAAGCAACAATAGAGGAATAGTAGCGAGTCTCGAGACTCACCAAGTCGTAGATAGCATCGGAGTCTGACTTATTAGTCAAATTATTATTTTCTTGCTACAACATGGCACCAATGGTAGCTGCAGAAATGACAGGAGATTGAGGTGTAGAATATCTCATGGATGAATCCAGAGGAATGTTAAAAGAATGAGTAATTGAGAAAAGAATTGAAATCTTAAAGTGAGAATATTGAAGGAATGCAGATGAGTTATAAAGATGAGAAGAAAATTTGATGCGGATTGGATGAACTTTAAGACTGATTTTATAGATATAGCATAAAGAACAAGACAAGCTGTCATCCAAGTCAAGGAGCAATGTGATTTTTTTTACTAATCGGTGAAAATGACATGTTTTTTAAAAACTCGGAGTCCTCAATCTCGTTTGTCAACAATATCAGACGATTTTTTCAAATTTCCAACCACACTTGTCGGGTCACGGACGGATCCATTTTTTCAACTATCTACAATTTATACTAATGCACCGTTTTATTCAATCCATTTACTTGCTGCGGATCCTTTTTAATGATGCCAAAAGGGGGAGAAGTGTTAGACTAGAATAGTAACATTGTTTGAATTGTTAAACTTGTTATATATGCTTGGAATTATATTTATACTTTTGCTTGAAAAACTAACGCACATTCTCAGGGGGAGCTTAAGTATTAATTCAGATTTCAGATTCTATCAAGTATTTGTCATCATAAAAAAAAGAGAGATTGTTGAACCCAAGGTTTCAAGTTTTGCGTAATTATATATCTACACATGGATTTTGATGATAACAAATGAATTCAAAGAATAAAGAAGTCTCAAGCTCAAGCTGTCTACACAATGGAGTCAAGCACATCAAGGAAACAAGCATAAGTAAGAAGGGAACAACGTCACATTAAAGTCATAGAGTAATGTTGTAAATCTCTTAAAAATTTGAAATTAAAATTAAGGCTCAAAATTAATATTTTATCATAAAGCATTAAAATATATTTTCCACACGTGCATGAATATTTTGAAAATTAAATTTGAAAATTTTGAAAGATGATTGATTGACATCTTGTACATTTACATAACATGATTAAAGGTTTGAATTTCGAAATATTAAAGATGATTGATGTTATCTTTCACATGTGCATGTTTTATTTGAATATTTTCAAAAGTGATTGATGCTTTTTTTGACTTATGCAAAAAGTAGATGTTTTTGTTTAAAAAATTTGGAAAGTAAAGTGTGCTCCTTTTGCCATATGCAAAAAGTAAAAAGATTAGGTTTGAATTTTTTTTGAAATGTAAATTGTACTCCTTTTTTCATGTGAAAAAAGTAAAAAAATTATGTTTGAATTTTTTAAAAAGTAAAGTGTGCTTCTTTTGTCATATGCCAAAAGTAAAAGATTATGTTTGAACTTTTGAAAAATGAATGATGTTGTCTTTGACAATTGAAAAAGAAGAACTTTTTATTTTATTTTTTTGAAAAAAGTGAATGATGTTGTCTTTGACATGTGAATCTTTTTAAATTTGAATATGAAGTCTCATATGCCTATAAATAGATCATTTGAGAGCTTCACATTCACAATATCAAGAACATACAACATTCATTCAAAGCTTTCATTCTCTTTTCTCTAAGCATTGAGCCTTAATCCTTGTTCATTTTAAGAGATATATAGTTTGCGCTGTATTATTCTTATTTCACTCATTGATGAGTGTTTGCTGATAACTTAGCCACTATCAGCTCTTGTATCAGTAAAAGGGTGTGTATAACCCTTGTTCTTATAGAAAGTGTTCTACACAGAGAATAGTTGAATCACTATGTGTAAGGTGATTGCAAGTCTAGAGGGTGTTTTACACAGATCCTTTGTAGCGGTGTTGTTCAAAAGTGTAATAGGTTTTTATCTCCATCTGAAGAAAGTTGAATAGTGAATTTGTGGATCCTCAAGGGGTAGTTTGAGGCGAGGACATAGGCAGTGGGGCTGAACCTCGTTAACATACTGAGTTTGCTTATCTCTTGCCCTTACTCTTTATATTTATTGTTGTTTCGTATTTTGTTTATATTTTATATTATATATTTGATTTATAATTGTTATTTTTTTTTTAAATATAACTCAATTCACCCCCCTCTTGTGTTAGTCATCTGGGCAACAAAGGTGTTCCCCCCTTCGATTGCCTAGGCATGAACGCAGAGCATAGGCCTCGTGAGCTAGGCGAGATCTAGTATCGACCGCTCTAGTCGACGAGGGGGGAGTGGGACATTTGGGAGAGGTGTTTCCCCCCTTATTCACCTAAGTGCGGGCATGTTACTAATCCAATGCAAGTTAGATAGTTTATAAATGTGATAACCTTCTTTTTTGTATTAGCAATTCTTTAAATTATGGTTTGTTCACATGCATATGGAAACAAAAGGGGATACACAACACTAAGAGAGACAGGCATCCGAGTGGTGTCAGGGGCCTCACTCGCTATCTTGATATAGGGTCTCAACCTCGCTTCATTCCTTTCCTTCAAGCTTCTACTTGTAGCACTCATTCGCCACAACTTGTTCCCCTCACATGAGCCCTACGACATCCTCCATCAGGAACTTCATTTTCAAGTGGTAGGTCGAGATCACCAACTTTAGGCTGTTCAGGGTTGGTCACCCGACGATGGCGTCTTATGAGGAATGGGCCTTGACCACCAAGAATTTGTCATGGTTGTCGAAGTGAGCATTCCAACTCCTACGGTAATGAGAAGCGTTATGGCCCCTACGGGTTGCACAACTTCACCGGAAAACCCTTTCAGGGGCATATGGGACAGGTGCATTCTGTCTTGACTTATTGTCATCTTGACGAAGGCTTCCCAGAAAAGGATATCCGCTGAGCTACCGTTGTCCACCAATATCCTCCAAGTAAGTTAGTTGGCCACCAACATAGTCACTACCAGGTCGTGAACATAGTCACCACCATACCTTGCTTTTTCTGGCATAGGCTTTCCTAGAGTCTACTTCCGCTGGACCCCTGGCAATAATTGGATCTCTCCCAAGGGTACGTTGTTGTGGTCCATCTCTGAGGGGCCCACTTCCCTCCTCCTTTGTCGCTGATCTCGTCCATGACTTTTCATCTCAGGAATCGGCAATCCTTAATTCGATGGCCTTCCTCCTTGTGATAGGAGTAGTATGAGCCTCTTCGACCGCGGTCTCCTCCTTCCTTCGCCTGCTCGTCCTCCCGCATTTGCACACTCATGTTAGTATGTGCCCTTCTTGCGGAGTTTCACCCATCGCCTCTTTTGTCACTCTGGCCCTTCCTTGCTTGATGCTTTTTGTTGGAGGCTTTTGCCCCTATGGCCCGCTTGGGGGTCTCAACAGCTTGGTTGGGGTTGGCGAAGTCATCCGCCTGATCCATAAAGTCCCACAAGGTTGTTGGGGTTCTCCTTGCAATTTCAACCATGAGTGTAGGTCAAATGCCGCCCAAGAGTGCCGCCAATGTGATTTTTTTATCTTGATCATCAATGGCTAGGCATTTCTTATTAAAGTGGTACAGGCATGTTGCTGGTCGCCTTCTCTTTTGGCTAGCCATGAACTGGGTCATGAATTGTCTGCCCAGCTTTTCGAAGACATGGATGGTGCCTGGTCAAAGGGTCCCGTACCACACCCGACCAGGCACACTATCTCCCTTAGGAAACTGTGCAACATCATATAGGTCTTGAAGGTTTCTAGGTGTTTGGTCGGGTCCTCGGATCCATGCATCATACATTTCCATCTAGGGGGCCTTAAACTTGGGAGGGAGTGGGACTGTCATCACCTCGGCGCTGTAAGGCAGGCCCGTGCTACTTAGAATTTGGTCCACAGACAAAGAACCTCCCAACCTTTTTGCCATATCCTCATATTTGTCCTCAGGCCTCGCAGCTTGTCACCCATTTTCCTCTGCTTGTCATCTTTAGGGCGTGCCTTGCCAACAGTTTGTTACTCTCCTTTCATTTGCTCAGTCTTGCTTCAACCCGCGCCCTCTTTGAGGTCCACGTTCTTCTTCCTCAACGCCTTGTTCCTAAGGACTTCAGCATTTGATTTCAGTTATTTACCATTTCCTCCATCACCATTCCTCTTTCTAGGTTCAGGGATGAAGCTTGTCATTCAAATGTTCCACGCGAGTATGTGGTGGCCAGTATACAAAAGGCACGCTATTGTCGTTTGGCCAAAGAAAATTGGATCCCATTAACGGCGCCAACTGTTTATGCATGTTTTGTGCTCGTCCACTACAATCGTCGTGTGATACCTACGAGAGAGAGATAGGTAGGAGGATGGCTGGAGCAAGGGAAGCTTTGATGCCAAAGTCAGTTCTCTTATGAAGACTAAAAACCTTTAAAGCCTGGTAGTCCAATGAAAGGCAACCTTACCTGTTAAGAATCATCCTTTTCGAGAAGCTATCCCACTTCCCTCCAGTTCCTGTTCAACGTGAAGCCCATCTATCATGGTCGTCACCTTTTTTATTGTGGTGATGGGACATGACCTTTAATGCGGCCGCTTGCAGCAAGTACCAGGATCCGACCTTGGGAAAAGCCATTCTGAGCTGTGCATTTAATGCACCTGATTCCCTGGGGGGACTAGATCCCACGCAGTCCCAGTCTCATTAATGCGCCAGGATGGAAGAAACTAGGACAGACCTCTGACTGAGGCCCACTGCGCCAGATCCAGTCTAGGCCCCTTTCCCGCACCTTTCCAACCCATTCTCCTCATGGCCCATAGGCCCTGCCAGGCCGTATGGGCCCAGCCCCTCGCACCCAAATTCTCATTCCAATCACGTCAAAATGGCCATGAAACACAATAAATGCTGAAGCGATTGACATGGTTAACACTACCACTATGTGCTAGAATTCAACCATAAATAATCAATTGGTCAATTTAAATAGAACGCTGTGAATTCAAACTCGAATTTACTCCGAGTGTGAGAGTAAAATATGCTCATAATTAGAACAAACAAAGTAAAAATATGTATAGTATTAGGACAATGTTAGGGATCCCGTTGGAGCATCCCGCTCCAATTTGTTTTTTTAGTTTTTTTTATATAGTGATTAAGAAAATGTTGTTTAATAATATTGTGAATTTGTTTCCATTTTTTTAAAATATTTAAAAGTGTTAAAAAAAATGATGTGAAAAAAATAAAAAATAAACACCTTTAAATATTTTTTTCACATCATTTTTTAACACTTTTAAATATTTTTAAAAAATGAAAAAAATTCACAATATTATTAAACAATATTTTCTTAATCACTAGGTTAAAAAACTAAAAAAAAAATAAAAATTTTGGCGCGGGATGGTCCAACGGGGTCCCAGCAGAATCCTATCATTTTCCATAATATTATTACCCGACAAGAGGAAAGCGACAAGCATGAAAGCAATTCGTAAAAGCTTCCTTTTGGACGACGTAAGTCAGAAACAGAGCCGATTGCAAGTGCTCCCCCAGAAAAATTGCCTAGACCATCTAGCGAATTGCTTTCGTGACCCCGAAAAACGTACTCTAAGCCCCGACCAAATTCCTATTTTCATGGCGATGGTGGTGATCAGAGGCCTTGGTGAAGACACAGGAGCGCGCGGTTTGAATTAAAATATGGGAAATTGGAAGAAATAGACATGAAACGGGTACTACGAATGGGAAGGGGAGGGAATCCGGTGGTGATTGGCTGAGAAATCGTTTGCGTTCTGCGTTTAGGGGTTTTAGAGATTTTCAATCTTTCAGAACGTTAAGGGAACGACAGAAAATTACTTAAAAGATGTAGGGTGGAGGAGGAGGCGGGCAGCTCCAAATCTATGATTGTATATAACTGAATATGACGAGAAATGGCAAGTGAAAATTTCAAAAGTTGGGAAGAAAAAAGTTGTTGAAAAGACTTGAAGAATAATGTCATTCTTCGTGTTTTTAACCAATGTTAAAAACAACGAACGGGGTGGTAATGCGCATGTACTAGTTTTCCTTTTCTTTGCAACAGGTAGCAGTGTATGGGTAAAAGCATTAGGAATGCAGTGTTTATATGGAAGCACTACTTTGAGAGGTCTTTGGTTTCTTGATATGCAGATCACACTACAACAATTACTTAATAAAAGAGTTACAAAACGTAACACTGGGGTATTGCAACAGGTAGCACTCATGGTACAAGAAAGTCCCGGAAGAATGTCAAATTAAGATAAAGAATTTCAGATACAAAGAATGAATTACAAATGCTACTGCTACAACAACAATTAGATGTTCTGTCCTGGATGGATTGTTAAAGTGTGAGAGAGGACAAGGCAAGCAGAGTGCTCACTCATCTTTTCCCTTGCCTTTTCCTTCAGAAACTTTCGAGCCATCATAAGCAGAAAGGAAGAAAGTACTATGATTTTTCTGTAGAAACCTGCATGATGGTCAGCAATGATAGTCAGCATTTGGACCCCAGAAGGAATTGAAATGTTTTAGATTCACAATCCACCTGTCAAACGTGGCAAAATGACTCAGATATATGTAAAAGAGAGAGCAGAAGCAATGAAACTCTATTCTGACCCAAAATAGAAATGCATTCATGCTAACATTGAAACATTTTTATTTTCAGGTTGCGATCAAAATGCCTCTAGATAACGTTATATTTCATTCAGAATTTATAAACGTGTATACGATGCTTACTTTGACCTCGAACACATTCATGCTCAAGAACCATCGCTAAATGTTTGATCATCTTTTATAGAAACTAAAACGCAATGTGATTTGAGAAATTTTTTTTAACACCTGATATGAGCGATATCTTGCTTAAAATTGTGAAGATGAGTAGGATGATGCACTTGTTCAATTTTAAACTTCACCGAATCATGAAAGAAATCAAAATTTTTTAACTTATATCATCCGTCAAATACTATATTTTGATGCAGTAGAGTAAGGATTGAGTTGATACTTGAGAAAATCAAGCAATTTCTGCTGCAAGCGTGTCAGTGTTTCCTCTTCAATATTCACATATGCCAAAAGCTCAGGCAACTTAACTGTAAACAACAAAACAATATCATCATTAGCAAAAGCCTAAAAGACAGATAAATTAAAAAAAAAAAAAAAAAAAAAGTTTGCTTCCAAACAACATTAAGACAAATCAACTCAATTATAAATGACGATATGGGCAGAAAACACTTTGCATGGAGATTATGAGATTCTTTGGTGCATAAATGCAAGGAAAAAATTGTGATTCCAATTTATAAACAACTTGCTGGCAGGCTTGATAGCAATTTGTGTATGCCATGCAGTCCAAGAATTACCAGCACCAGAAAATATAGAAATTGACTCGAGAGATCAAAAGAATAGAAGCTCAAGGAGAGAGTAATACTCTAAGCATGCCATATCAGTTTCATCAAACTAAAGGCATTCTGACATGTTGGTCACATGAAAAAACGTTCTTACAGATGATCCAATGCCTATTCAAAAGTATCAGTACTTATTATTGACAAACATACCAAAGAGCCGTAAAAGATGCTCAGCACCATATATGGTTGATGGAGAGACATTATCCACAACAGCTTCATGATATTGTTTGCGTTCCTTCTTGTATAAGAGCATCACTGGCAATGCTTTGTCAAAGTAACATCTAATACCTTTCAAGATCTCTCCTATTGAATCAGTCATCCTGCACGAGAAATTATTGTCCATGCCGGTGATTCAGTACCAGTGGAGGTTCCAAACGTACATAATTTGACAGAAAAGTATTCCTTTTTTCTTTTTGATAAGTCGACAGAAAAGTATTCCTATATGTGATAATGTTTCAACTGTTTTCCCTACTCTTCCTCCAGCATACTTGTCCTCAATGGTTTACAAGTCACGCATATTTACCTCTTACGTTTTGTATAATGTTTTCATAGAAGAAGTATACTTGTAATTTTTTTTTTTTTTTGGGATATTTGCCAGTTTTCTCCATATCATCAAATACCCCACTAAGCTATCAGTGTAGGTTTTCACAGAGAGGGTACATTGCAATATTTTTTTTTTTTTTTATAGGTGTGGGTACATTGCAATATTTTGGTAGTTTGTAATAGCATGGGGGTTGATTGCAAATCGGGTCACAATTTTAAGGGGTTATGTGTATTTGCCATTCTTTAGAAGCCATAAATATGAGTACCAAAATTTTAAGAGAATATTGGCCTACTTGCATAAGGATAAAAACATTTGAGACAATTAAAGACTTGAATTTTCTTTTTTTTTTTAAATATCATATTAGTTTTTTTTTCCCTAATCAAAATATCAAAGTTAATGCTTTCTCTCCGTACAGTTAACATTCAATGGTGGCTGGGGGCATTTAACGATGAGCTTCCTGTTGCTTCAGAGTGGAATATGGGATTTCCGAAACAGGTAGTAATCAAATCAAAAGCTTTTGTATTGTCAAGGGATGGAAGATATTTGCACATTACTGAGAGGAGCTGAAGGGTTGTGAAGGAAATGAGTCTGGGATGTCCATGATGCTATTGTTTGCCAAAGCATTGGAGGACAGTTTGAAGGGTGAAAGGAGATTTTTATGCTGCTCATCAGGAGGGAGATAGAGGATTCATCGTGTAAAGATGCTCTAATTCCCGCAGCCATTACATGGCATTAGTGGAGTATGGAGGAAGTGGTAGACAGAACTTCATCTTCATTCCAGAGGAGAGGGACAGCAAGGGATGGAGGAAGTTGGCAGATGCACTGAGGGAGCCTGGAAGAGAGGGTGGACACGTGGGCCGCAACAAAGGAGGGTCATTCTAGGTGCCGGCAATGGCAATGTTGGTGGTGAACCAACCGCACACACATTCATACAGGAAGATCCTCCAACTGCCAAGGGCACCAGTGCCGTTCTGTGAACAAAACAGGCCAAGAAGAAGGTCAGACATGTCAGCTAGTCTGGGAGGAGCTGTTGGTCCAAGGAGGACTAGTTGTGCTGCTGGTTGGGAGACATGAAGCCTGTGATGCAGGGACATTGACTTGAGCGGGAATGCAGGTCTCCACCAAGGAGGAGACAGGGTTGCTCTTGGAATTGCAGTAGGCATCCATCAAGGGAAGGGGTTGAGATGTATGGAGAGCCTATACCTCTGAAGTCTCTATCACCGTGTCAGCATACTACTTTTGACTGGGTTATTCATATGGTGCAGAAAATCCAGCATTGTGTGGGGATTGAGTGTGAAGGTTTGAAGAACAATTCATGGCTTTGCTAACTGCCATTGAAGTTGGAAACACAACTCAAGAAATCTCATTTAAAAAAACAAAGGGAGCTCATGAGATTAACCTGGTCTATCAATTATAAGGGCAGTTCAAGTAGAAAAAGATCCAAAGGGAAGGGGTCGACATTTTCTTTACAAAGCCGGAGATTATATCTTGAAATGTCTGAGGGCTTAATGAGGTTCATAAGCGCCTGCGGATAAAAAATTTGCTCTGGGAGTGGAAGACGGACATTGTATGCTTGCAAGAAACTAAGATGGAAATTATTTCAAGAAGCATCATTAGAAGTTTGTGGAGTTGTCCATATGTCAACTAGGTTTTCCTTGCTTCAATTGGGTCATCAAGTAGAGTACTAGTAATGTGGGATAGAAGGGTGGTGGATAAAATGGAGTATATTAGGGAGTACGCAGTGGCTTGTTCTTTTCAAAATGTGGAGGATAATTATTAATTTTAGCTGGGCTTTTGCTGAAATATATGAGCCGACCTACGACAACAATAGAAACATTTTCTATGGAGGATTTAGCCGGGTTACACAACTAGTGGGACGTACCTTGGTGTATAGGAGGGGACTTTAATGTTATAAGATTTCCAAGTGAAAGATTGGGAGAAAGTATGTTGCGGCCAGCAATGTTGAGTTTCTCAGATTGTATTTTTGACTTGGGGTTGGTGGATATTCCTCTAATGGGTGGTGCAATAACCAAATGTGGTCTAGATTCGACAGATTATTAGTTTCCCCATAGTGGGAAACTCATTACCAGGAGTTATGTTAGAAAAGACTACCTCGCCTATGTTTCAATCATTTCCCCATCTTATTAGATTGTGGGGGTATTCAAAGAAGATGGAGATATTTTAAGTTCGAGAATATGTGGCTAAAAACTGAAAGCTTTGTGAAACGGATTAGGCAATGGTAGTCTTATCAGATTCAAAGCACCCCTATTTTCATTCTTGCAGGTAAATTAAATGCTTTAAAGAAAGATTTAAAGCTTTGAAATGTGCAATCTTTTGGAGATATAGGCCCCGCAAGAAGTCACTATTGGAAGAGCTTCATGAGGTAGAGAGGGCACACGAGGGATGGGCCCTTTTTTTGGAGGAACTCTCTTGGAGGATAGAACTAGTTTCAGAACTAGAGAGGGCTCTACCCTATTGGAGGAGATCTCTTGGCAGCAAAAATCTCAAGCTTTGTGATTGAAAGAAGTTGATTGAAGCACAAAGTTTTTTCATAGAGTGGCCAATTCCCATAAGAGAACTAATGCCATTGAGATGATGAATATTGAAGAAGCTGTTTGCACGGAGATTCTTGTGATTCAAGAATATGTTGGTGGTTATTTTGAACAGTTGCTTACCGAGCCAGTATGGTGGAGGTCAAAGATTGATGGGCTAGCTTTTGAGTCCATTGAGCAGCAGAATGTCTCTTGGTTGGAGGGATCGTTTGAGGAGACTAAGGTTCATGAAGTGGTGAGGAAGATGGTCAAAGACAAGGCACTTGGCCCATACAGATTTTCTATGGGTTTCTTCAAATATTGTTGGGAAGGTGGTGAAGGAAAGACGGGCTGGTTTAGATTCTAAGATGAGATGAGATGAGATGAGATGATGTTAGATGAAAGATGAAAGTTGAATAAAATACTGTTAAAATATTATTTTTACTATTATTATTGTTTTAAGATTTGAAAAAATTGAATTGTTTATTATATTTTGTATGAAAATTTGAAAAAATTGTAATGATGAGATAAGATAAAACATTTTCTGAATCCAAACAGGGCCTTAATGAAGGTATTTCATGAATTTTTTTTCAATTGAGGAATTTGAGAAAAGTCTCAACACCACTTTTATTGCACCTATTCCAAGAAGACTGTGGCATCAGAGGTTAAGGATTATCCCCATTAGTCTTGTACATCATTTCCAAGGTGTTTGCAAATCAACTAGGAGAAGTTTTGGAGTGGATCATTACAAAACCCCAAAACACATTCGCCAATGAATATTGGACTCAATACTCGTCGCCAATGAATGCCTAAATAGTAGACTAAAATTTGGCAATCTAGGTCTCATATGCAAGTTGGATATGGAGAAGGTCTACAATCATGTTAACTAGGATTTCTTATTGTACTTGCTTGGGAGGTGTGGTTTTGGAGAGAGGTGGTGCTCATGAATTAGGTGGTACATATTGATGGCGAGGTTTTCAATTTCGGTGAATGGTAGCCCAATTAGTTTTTTTAACAGCTCTCAAGGTCTAAGGCAAGAGGATCCTTTGTCCCTACTCTTTGTCATAGTCATTGAGGCGTTTAGTGGTTTCTTGGCTGGATTTTCGGTTGTTTATATAAATTGAGGTACTCTTAACATTTCTCACTTGTTGTTCGCAAATGATACCTTAATTTTTTGCAAGGCAAATCAAAACCAGAATTATTCACTAAGGGCACTTCTACTTTGCTTTGAGGCTGTATCCATGTTGAAAGAGAATTTATCCAAGTCAAAGTTTGTCCCAGCTGGCAACGTTCATAACATCCGGCTGTTGGCTAACACCCTCAGATGTAAGGTCTCCTCTTTCCCTATAAATTATCTTGACCTTACTCTAGGGTTCACCTCCAAGGCTAAACCCATTTAGGATGTAGTAATTGAGAAGATTGAATAAAGATTGGCAGGTTGGACGAGATTGTATATGTCGAAAGGTGATAGGATTACCCTAATTAAAAGCACTCTATCCAATCTACCAACTTATTTTTTATCCTTGTTCCTAATTCCAGCGAGTGTGGCGACACAAATTGAGAAATTACATTGTGACTTCCTTTGGCGTGGACTTGGGGATGAACTCAAATTTCATCTGGTCAAGTGGGACAATATATGCTCCCCAATCTCCTCTGTTGGTTTGAGAAGTCGAAATATGAGGGTATCCAATCGGGATTTCCTTGCCAAGGGTGAGAAAGGGTTGGATTTAGACAATTAAACCAAGAAACAGAAAGTAAGATAGTTTCATGTGCTATGAAATTACTATCGTGTTGATAAGCATCCAGTTTGGAGCTTAACCCAGCCAATGATATTCTAGAATTTTGTTGCTCATAGAACTTTGGGAGAAAGTGCAACATGTTACTTTATCATTGGAAAGAAATTACAGTAATAACAACTCAAATCACAATCACAGACATAAAAGGAACAGAAATAGGATAGGTATATGATTATAATTGATTCCATGCAACCATACTAGGAATTAAGTAAATCTTACATGCCATCCTTCTTTGACCTGTATTCAAGGTATTTTGTCAAAATATCATCAACAGTTGGTGAACGTGGAAGTTTAACAAGCTGCAGAAAAAAGGATTCGCCATTGAATCGATATTTTGGAAGTTAAATTTCTCATGAGCATACAGACTAATACAGGTGCGGTTAGTCAGAAAAATGTTTCAGTTCAAAAAATGTGATCATTTACAAGCATCCATATAGCAAAAATAAAAGAAGAGCATTCCAGCACTTTACACGCACTGTTTATTTATTAGATTGAAAAAACATTCCAAGCTTACCTTGTCCTGCTGAGTAACAAACTCCCAATCATCAACCAGTTGCTTCCTTAGTGAAGATGGAATTTGTATCCTGACAAGCTTTTCTAGAGATACATTGTCCTTCTAAAATTCATTAAACCACAGTAAGTCTAGCATTATTAAAAAAAAAAAAAAAATACACCATCAAAACCAAAACAAGTGCTACTAATATAAGAATGTTCCAAGCAAGCAGCGGTCTTTTATATGACTAAAGGCTGCTTCACCTCAAATAAAAAAATAACTCATTTACAAAAGAAAATCCAATCTCCATCAAGGAAATAGCAGACCAACACAGAGACATTTTGCATGTGAGCACCAATGTGTCCGATAATATCCAGAATATGAAAAACAAGAATATTTAAGTAATCTATTTCAACATAAAACAAACCAGACCTCAGCACCTGAGTCACTCTTTCGCTTCTTCCCCTTTGACACTGCAAACAATTTCCACATTAAGTTGTTAATTAACCCAACTTCTCTATAATTATTAGCATATTTATGCAATGACTGATGTTAGACCACTTGAGGATAAAAAAAGTTACAAATACTATGTCTGTTAGGAGGTAGAAACAAAAAAAAAAGAAGAGGGAAGAGAGGGAAATCCACCTCCCTCATGTTTATCAGAAAGCAAAGACGAGGAAAAATTTACCATTCTACCTTTAGCATCAACTGTCCATAGTCAATCAACAATAAACACTGAATCGCCATTAATTTGGCATTCCATGAGAGAATAAGCCAAATTCTCAGTAATTCTTGAAGCCCAAGAAACAACTTGAGAAGGCTTGGTGAACATGACATTGGATCCAGTCTCAATCTAGAAGATAATTCTTAAAACGTATCATTTGAAGTTTAGATATCATCTTTAACCCCTTTTTATAAATTGTATAACAGGACTGAACTGAATTTTTTTTTCTTTTGTGATAAGAAAGGGACTCGAGTAAACTGGCTGGAAAATCCAAACTTTTATCTACACTTTTCATAGTAGGAAATCATTACACAGACAGACCATGCATTTAATAATCTGAAAAGAGGGAAAAATCATCCAAAATTACAAAAAAAATAATTGATCCCACTTCAGGAGTATAAACATCCCAAATTCACAACTTAGGGTTTGATAGACATCTAAACAAACTCACAAAGTATCAACGAAAACTACAACAGCAACAGCAGCAGCAGCAATCAAATGATATTGATTATAAAGAAAAGTTACTCAATTAGAGAATCAAGAACAACCAATTCAATAAGATAAAAGGGAATTGGATATAAAAATAACGGATACCATTGTTCTTCAGGTCTTCTTTATCAAGTTTTGCATCTACAAAGTTCAAAGACAGAATAGGCAACATTAATAGCCACAACAGTAGGGAAATGTGGTAATAACATAATGGTAAGGGAAAAATTTCCAGAATCAGTTTGTACAATAAGTTTCTAGTGAATCCGATTTTATTGTGATGTGTGATTTTTGGGGAGAAAAAGGGGTTATAGGCACTTCCTCTGGAACATTATAGTTTCACAGGGAGAGAAATATGCAATGTAATTACCTCCCACCCGAAGATAAAAAGACATAACACTTATTGATTAATTAGATATTAAATGTGGTTTTTAGCAGGGGGATAATCCACACAAGCACACACAAATGCATACGGTGAATAAAAGCTTTACGAAACTGCTAATTGATTTTAAAACACTAAAAAAACTATACATAAAAAATAAAATAAAGCTAACCCGCAGAGCTTTTTGGCTTTGTTTGAGCTGAACGTCCTGACTTTGGATTCTTGTCTACACCCTGTTTTTTGTCAAGGGCCTGCTGCTTCATGACATTCTCTTCAGTATGTTTCATCAGACGGTCCACACCCACCCACTCGTCCCAACTGTTGGAAAGATGTCGAAGCCATAGTAATGATTTCTGTTTCCCTTTTTAAATAGGGGCATAATTATTAATGGAAGCAAACATTTCCAACAAAAATAATAAAGGTTATGAAGTACCTTCAACAGATATTTTTTTGATAGGTAAGTACCTTCAACAGATATTGGAATCAAATACCACAAGACGTTACTCGATAAATAAAAATTGAGAAACTAGAGCTTTTTGTAAATGAACCATATGCTAAATATCTATCTAGGTAGCCATTAAAAATCTAATGCAGCGTCCTAGTAAACTAATGATATCATGTATCTAGGAACATTCTTAGAGCTAGAAATAAGCACAACACAAGTAACACAATACATCCTCTCTGCAACATTTCTCTATCGTGCTTATCAATTTGTATCTTGATAGTTCATCCATAAGTTTAAATTATATGACTGACAAACTGCTTAAGATTGGGAAGTGGGGATGATCTATTTGTTTTTTAGTTGTTTGTATCTTTCAAATTGAGAGTAGGAGCAAATAAGATATATTGGATTCATTTTGAAGGACAGACCTTTGAGGTCAAGGTTTTCTACCACACACTCTTCCCCCAAGAGGGCTCTCATTTCCCTTGGAAGTACACTTGGAGATATAAGGCACATTCAAGGGTATCGCTCTTTATCTGGTTGGGAACATTAGAAAAGGTCTTAACGAGAGATAAGTTGAGGAAGAGAGATGTTTTAGTAGTGGACAGGTGTTGAATATGTAAACAAGTTGAACAAAACATCGATCATCTTCTCCTTCACTCACAAGTTGGCTAGGGATCTTTCGGAATCAATATTTTGCACCTTTGGAATTGAGTGTGTCATGTCCAATTAAAAGTAGACTCAATGGCTGCTTGATGAAGTTCCCCTAATAGCCATAGAAATATGGAGGTTTGGATGATTGACCCTCTGTGCTTGATGTAGTGTATTTGGCAAGAATGTAAAGCTTGAACCTTTGAAAATTGTGAGAGGATGGTATTAAAATTTAAAGCCAGTATTTCCATTCATCTAGCTTACTAGACGTCATGGAATTGTTTTCTATTTCTTCATACATATGGGTGTTTCCTATTGTATACTTGTTGTGTACTAGATCGCACCCCTTTGCGCATTGAATAAAATTACATTCCTTATTTTTAAAAACTAGCTTAAATTTTGACAATGAAATACTTTTAAAAACCAATCTTTTTCCTCTTTCTTGTCAAGATTGAGAACAATTTTAAGACCTAGTGTACATCCTTCATCCTTGAATGCCACCACTAAAGAATACACTTATCAGCCATGAATTTCTAGTTCCTAACTTGTAATTAGGTGTTCTCTTTTGTATACTTCCTATGTACTTGGGCTATGCCTTTTTTTTTTTGTGTTCATAAAACTTTTTATTTTACTCTTAAAAAAAATAGAATGCACTTATCAATGCCCGACACAACAGTGTAAATGGAAATTGAATGCTTGTGTGAGTACATCACATAAAAGTTAGTAGGAACAAGGACTAGGCCAAAATTATAACAATAAAGGGAAACATGTTATTAACATAGGATTTGAATGAACACTAGAGTTACTTTGATGTTACAGCATGTTTCACTCCATTACGACAAATCAGTGCACTACAAAAAAAAGCCTAAAATGTGGAACGAAATGAATAGATTCTTAAAATCCCTCTATAAACTTGGTTATAACATATGATACAATAAATAATGTGAAAATCATTTTCCTTTAATTAAATGGTGTTACAAAACAAGTTTATTTCAAAAGGGCATGACTGTTGCATTTTGACACTATATTTGGATGACATAATTGTTTTGATAAGTCAGTCAATTTTATTAGAAGTGTAGAGCAGTGCAACCTAAGTACATTGGGTGCATACAGAAGAAAGCACCCGACTAGGGAGGAGAAAGAAAACAAAAGGAAATAATATCAAGATAATTAGAAAGCCAAAGCTATTCAAAGTCAACCAGACATAAAGAACTTTTAGCACTAAAGATCTAAGCCCATCCACTTCTCTCAATCTTGAAAGTTCCAAGTACTATGTTCCTTCCACATGCACCGCATTAGACGTAACGGAACAATCCAACGAACTTTCATGTTGCAATGACCTGCATTTGACTTCTCCAACAAGCTAACAACTCTACAACCATTTTGGGGCATCACCTACTAAAAACCAAAAAGATGGAAGTCTGAGGCTTAAACTGTTCTAGTTACTTTGTAGTGCAGCAATCGGATGACATAAATATAGATCAAAAGTTACAAACTTCCTTAGCATATTTCAAATAGTGCCATCCAAGTTGCAGATCCCAAAGTGCAAGTAACATGTGGTAAAAGTAGAGAGAGAGAGAGAGAGAGAGCCCCTGCCCCCCCCCCCCCCCCCCCCGGGGGGGTGGCCAAAAGAAAGATGGTGCTTTAAATTCTCAAAGCAGTTGAGTGGCCAAAATTCACAAAAGAAAGATGGTACTTAAAGTAACAAAAGAAACACAAGGCTTTTTCATTGCTTAAAATAGTTGAATGACAAAAATATTAACTGTGCTTTAAATTCTAGTTTCTATACCTCATTAGTTTGAAATCCAAACCCAAATGATGTAACAAAGTGAAAAGGATGGAAGACATACTCACTTTTTGTTCCAACCCTGCAAAATAGCAAGAGGAGCGTCACTTAGTGCATGTTTGGGATTACGGTGAGAAATATAGTTTATAACTTAAATAATATGTTCTACTATTAAAAAGTTATTTACTGTTTGGTAACCATATGTTTAAAACACTTTCAAACATGTTACGTTTGTTTGGAAATAAATTAAAAAAGTACTTTTTGAGGTAGAAATGACAATTATTTGAATTTTTAAAAATTATGATCATATTCTTGAAAGTTTAAAAGTTGTATAATATTAAAGCTTATTTGATATTAAAAGTACTTTAATATGTAACACCCAAACGGCCTAATTTTTTCATTAAAGAGCTTCTAAGAATATTTAAGCATTTTTTAAGACTCCTACAGCAACCCCAAACAGGGCCTTACTAGCATAATTACGTAATGCTTGGCTTACTCTAAATATTCAGTAGCCATCTTTATCGGCCTTAAAATTTAAAATCTCAAAAGACTATAAGCATGGTACTGTGCACTACACAATCAAAAACAATAATTAAAAATAAAAAAGGAAAAGAAAAGATCAAACTTACAAGATAGTGAACAAAGTATCTCCATTCCTTCTTCCTACGTTCAGCTTTTTGGACCTAAAATATCAAAACTTATAGTTCATCAGACTATTCCAACAATTAAAAACAAAAATTAAACCAAGAATATAAATAATGATTAGTTAATTATATAAATTCGCTTGACCATGCTTTTGAAGGTCCTCTTAGAATAGTTGATGAACATAAAAACTCAAATAACAAAGTAGGACACAGAAAAGTTCGTAAACAAACTATATTATACTGCATTGACATGAAATAAGACGCCTTTCAACAGCCTCAACATGAGAGTTTTGTAAAACACTAAGGTCGCAGCAGAGCAGTAGATTTTACAGCCATACCAACAAAACTTTAAAAAAAAATTATACTTAATTGATCTAAGAAGTGTATCAGTAATTGATCCTGTTAATGTCTTAATAGAAAGACTAGCTTTCCCCAAGTTGACATTTATCAGGCCAAAGCAAAAAAGAAAAATAAACCAACACCACTTTACCAGAAAAATCAGTTTTTAGTTGGAGCATGAGTGAGTGATAACAATCCTAACATTAATGATCAAAGGCAACCAATCTTTGTCTTAATTTTTATGCAATTCGAGACAAATCTGTAAAATTATATTAAAAATGGAATTCAACAAACCCTAATCTTATCATTAACCAGTCCTCTCACAGCCTTAATTTGCTAATCACTCAGCCCAATCTCTCAGGAGCCAAGCCTAACCTATGGTTACGCTTGCAATTTCTCAATCATTGAAGCCCAGAGCAACTAACCTTCTTGTATCATTCCTAAGCAGAAATAGAACCTCAAGCATCGAAAATTCCACACGATATAGAGAATTATAATAGGACTTTAAAGATAAAACTTGATTAAAAAAGAAAAACTGGGCTAAACACAGAAAGAGAGCGTGCCTTGGCTTCGTAAATGCGAGGGCCGTGATAGGCGAGGACCTTCTCGCCCTCGGAGTAGACGCTGGAATTGGAGGGAGGAGTACCGCCGCTAGAGGTGTCGGCGTCGGTAGCCGAGTCGTCCTTCGACGAGTTTACCATTTCCGCTAGACCCCCAAAGGCCAAAACGGAGAGTGAAAGAGAGAGAAGAGCGAGAGAACCAGGAGTGAAAAGTTGAAAACCCTGGCTTTTGTTCGTTCCCTCGCGGGGGCAGGTTTGTTCCACTTTTTCCCCCCAGTTCAAAATCGATAAGATGTAGATTTGCAAGTAAGGACCTAGGTTTAAGGTTAATTTAACTTTTGGAGGCTACCGACTGCTGCGTTTCAAAAAAAGACCCCACAACTACAAGAGCCTACTGCCAACTGACGATTCCAGATCCTTACCAAAAATCCAGTCTTTATTTTCAAATTATTAAAAAGGTTTAAAATCTGATAATATTATAATATGATTGTAAGAATTTAAGATTATTATTAATAATTTATAAAATTATTCAAAATACTCTAAAGATGTTGATCCCGCCATGACTATTTTTATAATATTTTATTCAAAAATACCAAAAAGTTCTAAAAATACAGAAATAAGCCATGACCAAATACCATAATTACCTCCTTAACCTCCTCAACGACCGATCTTTTTTTTTTATTTTTTTTAATTAAAAAAAACAAGTGGCTCTTTTTATTTTTTAACAAAGAAAAGTATTTGTTCTTTGACTAATAGATATAATTTTAGAGTAATGCTATAAACAGTTGTAGAATATACAAACGTCGCATAATTATTTTGAAAAATAGTAGAATTTATGATTAAAAAATTAATTTTTTTTTTATGTGAGTCCCGTATTAATTTACTTTTTTTAAAAAGACTGTATGGTACTTACACAACCACGACTGTAAATATCATTTCTTATAATTTTATCTTTTTCGTGTTAAGCCTTCAGAAAACGGAAAAATGTGTAGCTTTTTTCTTAATATTAATACACCAAAATAAATAGTGTATATTCTGCCCCTATTAATTTCATTTACTGAGACGTGTCTATATAAACATGATTGTGCAATGCAAAGTTTTTTCTTATGCGTACCTTTCATGTGTGTGTGTTGGGGGGAGGGGTAGCAGTAATATTTGACAAACAGCCATTTTCTGCTTTTCATTCGGATATGTTTAAGGAAGACCAAGAGCAACTTCCTAGCTGCTAGCTAGTTTGACTAAGGAGAATAGTGAAACGAGATAATCTGCAAATAATAATAATAAATAATTTAAATTAAGATGTTTTATAAAAATTTATAAAATGAAAAAATAAAATTAAATAAAAATATTATAAAATATTGAGACGAAAACTCTTACAATCCAAATTAGGTATCAATTACAACTCAATCTTGTTTTTGGTGATATTAATGAATGGTATCCGAACTGATGTTTTTTCTATACACGTGAACTGAAGTACTCCGATCGAGGTGGAATATTTTTAGGTGTGGACTTGGAATGGTATGAATCGGTATATTTATTTGGTATTGACTAGTCTATCCAGACAAAAGGGCAACAAATCCATTATTACAAAACAAAGTGGATAAACCATATATAATTACGCTGTGTGCTAAAGAGTAGTTAAAGTTGATCTTTGCTTGTACACAACAAACAAATGAATAATTAAAAAAGAACTTATTGTGACGCAATCAACATTTAATCTGGATATTCCTAAATAGGTTCAAGCAACAGTCGTTATTGGTGCACGCCATTAACATAGCCGTGACCCTGGCCAGGGGGGCTTGGGCCAGAGTTCTTGATTCCACCAAAAGTTTGTTGTTGTGTAAACTTGTTTCCGTCGCCAGGACTTGGGCCAGAGTCCTTGATTCCACCAAGAGTTTGTTGTGTAAATTTGTTTCCATCTCCAGGGCTCGGGCCAGATTGCTTGATTCCTCCAAGAGTATGTTGTTGTGTAAACTTGTGTCCATCTCCAGGGCTCGGGCCAGACTGCTTGATTCCTCCAAGGGTATGTTGTTGTGTAAACTTGTGTCCATCTCCAGGGCTCGGGCCAGACTGCTTGATTCCTCCAAGGGTATGTTGTTGTGTAAACTTGTTTCCATCTCCAGGGCTCGGGCCAGACTGCTTGATTCCTCCAAGGATTTGCTGTTGTGTAAACTTGTGTCCATCTCCAGGACTCGGACCCGATTGCTTGATTGCTCCGAGAGACAAACCATCAAAGAAACCACCACACCCTCCATGATCAACAGCACTTCGAGTCTCCATGACATTGAAGGGACGGGCTTCAGTTGCAATGAAAATAGAGTTTAGGAACAGAAAAAACACAAAAAAGGCGTAGTATTTGTGAGCGGTTGTCATGTTGAACAACACAAACTTTTTGGTGCAATAAATAAAACTAGGTTTATACGTAATCGATCAATGTGAGATGCAGCAAAGAGAGCTCGGGGTGCCGTATTTATACTAGTGTTAGTGGGATTGAAGGGTACTGATGAGATCATCAGACTTCTTTGGCTTTGACAGTAGTGGGGACGGAGGCACAATATTCAAAACAAACGTGAGATACAATTAACTATGTATGTTTTCTTGCAGGAAACAGCTGGGGAGGTTCTTGGTTTGAAGAAGTAGAAGCGAGGAGGAAAAAACCAATGGAAAAAGAGAAACTAAGATGGAGTCAGGAATGTAGAAAAATGGAGATTGCGAGTCCAAGTTGATCAAGGGTGTAGAGAAATAATTAAAATATGTCTCAGATTGAAGATGTTCATTCGTGTTTAGTGTACGTTAGCTGCGTTTCGCCGGCTGCATAGAAATCATCGGAAATTTATGCATTGACGGTCTTATAGGTAGACTAAAGACGGGGCAAAGCCTTTGAATTCCAAAGAAACGAGTTAAGATTGGTGGTCTAACTGGGGTTCTTGGAGTCAGCGGTCATAGTTATGACTTATGAGCGAGGGAACCATACATATTCGGGAAGGAAAATGCATTAAGTTCATGGTACGTAGTGGCCAAGTTTTTGAAAAATGATATCACGTGAATGAGAAATTTAAGGCTTGGGTTCTTTTCTAGATCATTACAATTTTTTTAAACTTCTAAATAAAAATAAAAAATAAAAATAAATTAATTTTTTAAATTTTAAAATAGAAATTATATTAAAAAATTATATTCTAACAATATATATTTTATTTAATTTTTAACTTTCATCTCATCTCATTTCATTTTATTTATACAATCAAACGATGCCTATTTCTTTTCAATGAAAAAATGCCTATTTCTTTTCAATGAAAAACTATACATGGAAATGTCATTCCTAACAGGGATAAAGTTTGGGGAGGGGGTTCAAAATTGTCAGCGAGAAACCAAAAAAACCACGTGGGGATGGAAAAAATGTCAATGAGAAGCTGCGACCAAAGAACTAAGCAAAAGACTGGTCATTTGTTGATTTTGTATGTAATTTTGGACTTAATTAAATTGTTATTTATGTGGATTAATTGTAAGGGTTGATGACCATGTAAAAAACTTGTTAACATGATGATCAGAGAGTATTGGATATCTTTAAATTTGGATGTTATGGTTTCTTCTACTAAATAGTAAGGTCTTGAATGGGAGAGATATGGACAATAATTAAAGGAAAAATATAGTTGCAAGCATAATTGTGCACTAATCTATGTACCAATATGATGTGATTGGTCAAAAAATAAATTTTATTGAAAACAGTGTTAATTTAAATTTTAAGTATGAATAAATCAGTATTGGTACACAGATTAGTGCGTGATGATGCTTGTATGTAGCAAAACTCATAATTAAATAAAATTTTATGCTATTTAGAAGTGGATTCTATTTTTCAGTTTCTTTTGCTTATATCCTAGAGTTCGATAAACATTAATAATTTCTAAGAGTATTGATCAACCGATATCTTAGGTGTAGTCTCTACAATATGATGTCATGAGAAATTGTCGTGAACTTCTTAGAAAATTAAAAAAAAAAAATTGAATTTTTTTTCAAATGTTTGAATTGGGAAAAGATCTTATCAAATTGTTGCCTGAATTTAAAAATATTAAGTTGAAAAGATGCACGCTAGTATATATAGGAGAGAAAATTTCCCACTTGATACATCTCTCTTCCAAGACAACAAATAAATATAGGGCATATTTCATATACTATTTCATTAACATTTTTAAATCACTCTAAGAAAATTGTTTATTTATTTGCTACGAAAATGACTATTTTCTACTAAAATAAGTATATTTTCGTTACAAATAGTTATTTTTATCGCAAATAATTCATCACAAATGCTCGTTTTTCTTATAGTGAGTTGACACAACAATTTAAAAAAACCTAAATTCCTTGAATTACATCATGTTTTATAACTTAAGTGGAATTGGATTTCATGAATGATCTCCTCGATCGCATGAATTTATAAGGAAAAGTCTTTGGTATCCTAATTACTAGCTATCTTGATTAATCTTTAGTAGGGTGGTAAACGAAGCCAGCTACTTGGGAATGTTTTCGTACGTGGCCACAATGTACATGATGAGCGACATTAAGGTTATCCAGCTTTGATTTTGAAAATCAAACTACAAAAATAACAACAACTAAGATTCGACTGATCTAAAGTTGAGATGACACGTACGTTGTCGATATATGAAACAAACATTAATATATATATATATATAAGCTGTAAGATTGCTTGCTAGACTATCTGTATCTATTCAACTATATATACTTTGTTTTTTCTAAATTTCTTTCTTTTCTGGTAAATATACCTTTCGTAGAGCATTCAAAAAATAAATATGATAATGACATGTCACATGATGGGAAAGGAATACTGCAAATTAATGCATGCATGGTACCGTATTATGAATGAATTATTGAAAGGAAAATGGCTCCATCGCATTCGCACATGTCAGGTTAATTGGGTTTACGGCGTTCATGAAGGAACTTAAAGTACATAGAAAAATGATTAATTTGCAATTTCCAATTAATTACAAGTACTGTTTTACAGTTTCATATTAAATGAGGGGTAGGTTTGTAAAATTTATTTATAATAAAATGAAATATTTACCTTGATTAATTATGATGTATATGATCCAGCTCTTCCCTCTCCCTTGTCCTCTAAAAAATAAATCTAGCCAGATGCTGTATTCTCTGGTCAGTCAGCTACATTTTTCAATTTTTCTTGTTTTCTTTAAACTATTTTTTCTAAGTTTGTTTTCATCGTTGCTAAAATTTACACATTTCTATCCTTCATTGTCACTCACACCAAACCTTAACCTCACCACGACTTTCTTCTCATTTTCTTTCTGATAAACCAAATCCTAACCCCTTAAGATGGGCGCATGAGCCTCACAACCCACGCATGCGTCTCCACGAGTCACGCGCATCACAATCCTCTCCCAAACAACTCTAACAAACCCCAACCTTTTCAACCTCTTTCCACCCCACATGTATACTTACATGGGCTTTGCTAAACGCAATCGGTGAATATAGTCGGCATGCAGTCGGCTATACGGAATAAATAAAAAAAAAATTATAAAAATATTTTTTCTTTTCATGGTTGTACATAATGAATAAAAAAAAGTTATAAAAATAATTTTTTTTTTCATATAGGTCCCATATTAATTCATTTTTTTCAAAGCGACTGCACGCCGACTGTATTTGCCGACTGCACAAATCATTTCTCTACTTACATTAGCCTCTTGCTCATTGCTCGGTCCACGTGTTGCCACACTTCCTCCTCCAAATCAAGCCCTTGACCCTGCATTCCCTTCCACAAATTCTGTCCATCTTGAGCAGCATTACGTTATGTTTTTGTTTTCAGTTTTTTTGTTTTGTATTTTTGTGTAAGTATTTGGAAGCTCAATTTGTTGCAATTTGCAAGATGTTCAGTTCTCCCACCGGTTTCTAAATGCTCGTTAGTGCTTTCTTTTGTCGAGAAGTGGCTTTTATTCACCTACTCTAGATATTTTAGAGCCATTGCACATCTTCATATTGTGAATCTTTTCGCAATGTATCTATCAAGCATTTCAATCAATGGATTGCTCTATCAACCATCTTCAAAATTGCTGACCATGGAACTGAACCAATTATATATGTGGTGTCATTTCCGAATTAGTTTTTTGAATTAAAAATTTAAAAAAATTGTAATAATTAGATAAGATAAGATGAAATTAAATGATTTATGAAAACAAACATCTTGTCTTTGATTTTGAATTTCAATTCAGGCAAGTGTCTTGTCTTTCATTCCTTAGTTTTTCTCGTATTTAATAATTTTTTTTTCAAATATACTTTATAATAAACAAATTTATAGTGTAATAAATCATAATAAACCACGCTAATTTGTAAACTTTATTGTATAATATAAGACTTTTGTACAGAGCAAGCATTTATTTATAGATATTAAGAAGCTTATACATAAACACATGCATATATACAATCCTATATAAACACTTAATTGTATGAGTATTAAAATGTTGATGGGATTTATTGACCTGTTCATAATTACCCTAGTACAAAGTAGCCACGCGCCTGTAATGGATTGCTTAATTCAAAGGGATTATAAACAATTGGACCATGCTAGTAAGGCACCCAGCTTTTATTGTTGATTCTGACCAGTAGTTTATTTTTTTTTAAATAATTTTTTAAAAAGAGTTTTATTATTTATTATTCTTACATATTACCTACCACATATTTTTTATTTTTATTTTTATTTTTATTCTTTTTAAATTAATTGAATTTTTTTACTTATCATCTTTACACTATTTATTTAATAAGAAAAAAATTAAAAAAATTATGTGTTGTGCGTAAAAATGATGAATAGAATTTTTTTTAAAAAGATATATAAATTTACTAGCAATAATTTTTATAAACATTTAAGAAAATATAAAAAGCACTAACGGACAAAATCAAGCAAACCTAGGTGACAAACTAGGTATTTTCCTAAAATACTAATGGTGACTGTTGGGTTATGAAAAATTGAAAAATTCTACTTATATTTTTACTCTATATATTATATATAAATTTTTTATTTTTTTACTTTTTTTTCTAATAAAATATGTAGTATATAAATGAGGAATAGAATAAATCAATTATTTTAAAAAGAAATATATTAAAAAATAATAAAAATAAGTGTAATTTATGGCGTAAAAGAATAGTTTACAGCCAACTCTAAAAAAATTAGACACATAAATCTATAATATAATTTCTTATAATTCTCTTTTCAAACTTCATAATAATAAAATTAATCAATTAGGCATCACACCTTTACGTAAACAAAATTTTTATACCTAGTTATTTTTATATATATTTTTATACGCTGATGTAAAAAATTAATGCAGCTAATTATATCAATAAAATATATAACAAATATATAAAAATGATTGTATATAATATTATTCTAATCTAAAAATTGAAAAATAAAGAAAATTAACTTTTCCATGTTAATTTATATATCTTGAATTGGAATTTAATAAGAGATTGATGGAAAAAAAGGTAAATTATTGCTGTCTATATACATCTAATGAGAAGATTGGATACCATTAAACATCATATGTATTATATTATACCCATAAAAAAATAAAGCAAAATCTGTTACAGAAATTGCAGAATCTAATTAAAAAACCAAAATTCTCACACAAAACAAACCAAATCACAACATGGAATACTCACAAGTTCGGAGATACGATCAACATTTTCTATTCGAACAAGCTTGGGAGCTGCAATCCATCTTCTCGTAGTACCGAATGGACAGCAGCGACAGCGAGAGCTGAACCTCATCTTTTCCCCAACTCCGACACCCCTTCTTCGACGGGAACGACGACGCTGAGAGAGTGCGCGACGACGAGGTTTTGAGGAGCGGCCAGAGGCAGAACGCGTGGAGCCGACGGAAGCCTCCGAGAGCGAGGACCACCGAGCGGAGCTGGTCGCTGCCGCACCCAACGTTAGCACAGTGGCGCGTGCAGATCATCTCCCATAACCTCTCGTCGTTCGCCGTGTTCCGCCACTTCTTGCTAACGCACGCCGCCGTGGCCAGAGTGCCCGCGTCCACGTGCTTCAGTACCTCAAACAGTAAATCTTCGTTGAGGTTCACGAACCTATCCTCTTCGTGCTTCTCGTCTTGTTTGTCTAAGAGCTTTGTTCTCTTTCTCTTATCGTCTCCGGCCTCGAGAAACTCGCTGGAGTGGAGTGCTCGCTTCATTTTCCGATCACAGACACGAGGAATATTAGAGTCCCTTTCAAGCTGCGCTTCGCGTCGAGTGCGTTCGTGTGTGGGGGAAAGGAAACTATGAGAAAGTATGTTTAAGCGGAATGACCGGTATGCCCTTCAGGTTGGTATTAGGACCATATTTAATGCTAACATTTCTAATGACTAATATAATCTATTCGCAATCACGTCTCATGATGATTCATTGATAGCAAAAATCACACATTATGTCCGTCACATTTGATGAAATCAATGTCAAAAAGGAAAAGCAAACATTTGTAGTGAAAGTCCGCGTCGAAGTTGTGAAGTATTACTACTAAGATAAGAAATTATATAATTTTATATGATATATTAGATTTATTTTATAATAAAAATAAATTTATTGATAAAAATAATAAAAAAAGTAAATTATTTAACCAAATATTAATATTTAAATGATTTATCGACTGTATTATTATTATTTATTATTTTACTTATAAAGTGTAATATTATAAAATATTCCGAACAATTAATAATTTGAAATAATAATTTATTGTAACCGGATAGGATTAAAACAAAAAAACAGAAGATACAAAAGTGTAGGGGGGTAGACATTGCGTTTTGTCGCCATTATAGACAAAAAAGCACGTAAAAAACAATTCATAGTTAAAACTTTCTTTGTACGCAAAGTAAAGCGGCAGGGTATTTTCGCTTTTTTGGGCAAGTGGTGGAGGAAGAAGACACAGCAAAAAGATGCTTACGGCCTAATGCCTCCTCTTGAGTAAACATGTAGCTTTGTGGGTGGCGTTTAGCTAAAATTCCAAAGATTCCAACCCCATTTATTATCTTCTTCTTTTTTTTCTTTTTTCTTTTTATTTTAAGATAAAAATCATAAGTTTATCATTTTATGCTAATTAATTTTCAAATTTTTTTTTTAAATATTTGAATAATTATTTTATAATACATCAGGTGAGTAAATTTTGACTAAATATTACAAAATCCTCTAATATTAAAAAGAATTTACAAAATCCAAGACAACAAGCAATGCTTTATTTTTATAAGCCCAACGTTTGTACTCTGTAGCAGCAACCTCGATTCTGACTTTGTCGGCCTTCTGACCTCTCTCACTGTCAATGGCACTGTGCTAAGCTTTATCTTGGACAACCTAAAGCCCATTTATATTTTTATCCTCTTGAACAATTGAGCTGGTCATTGTTTCAAAATCGGGCCGATATTTCTCACATGTCTAGTAAGAAACAATAATGGATCAGCCCATTTACTTTAACGCCAAAACTACTTTGAAAACTGGAATAACTCTATTCTAGTTGGAGCAATGGTTCGTATCACACTTTCATTATGCTTTTATCTACTATATAAAGCAAAAATCTAATTGTAAACATACTTATACATTAATATGTGTATTAATTTATTCTGATTAATTAAAAAGTAGATTTTATTGAAAACAGTGCTAATTTAACTTTTAAGTATGAAAGAATCAGTATTGGTACGTATATTAATACGCGACTTTGCTTGTAGGTAATAAAACTTTTATATAAAATACAATTCTTCTAGGTACATGCGGGTTGCGTACCAATCCGTGTACTAATTGTTTATGTGGACCGTGTTAGATGTCACTTTTATTAGAAAAACAAAGGAAAAAATGAATAGACGAGAAAGAAGAAGAAAAGAGAAAGAAGGACATGGCTTTATCTTCTTTCCTCAACGTAGGCCACTTAATCTTCAGATTCCTTCATTTCTCCCAAATCCCACTCCAAATCTCTTCTTCTAACCTTCGGATTCTATATGTCCATAGGCGGGTGTGAACTATTGGTGGCCAATAGGAAACAACTTAGAGATTTTTCGGCCTTAAAGAAGGAAATATATATATATATATATATATATAATTACTTGAGAAAATCTTAAGGAAAATTGGAGAAGGAATAAGTGACGGGTGAGCCTCCTTCTCTTAGAACAGCACGGGAAATGGGAGATGTGTTTGGGTTTTTAAAGAGGAAAGGCAATGAGAGAAAGGTAAGGTTGCACAACATTAAACCAAGTTTCAACCAAAACAGAGCATGCAAAAAATACGAATAAATCTATTTGAAGATGATGTGTAGACATGCAAGAGAAAAATAGAGACCAAAATAAAGGTGGGGCTTACTAAATCAGTGGCGAAGGAATTATAGAGGCGATCTGGGTTTTTTTTCCTTTGTGCCTCGCATGTAGGGATCATAGGAGAGGTAAAGGATCTTCACCAGAAATGCATTCAAACAGTCTGGGACCTTCAAGCGAACGGTATTAGTACTAAAAAATAATTTTTCCCTAAATTTTAGTTTGACATCTCCATCTGTGCACATTTTGTGGTTTGTTTATTTTCTTCTTCACCTATCTATTATGTTTGTTATCCAGAATCTCACTTCGTCAAAAAAAAAAAAAAAAAAGTCCTAAACTCTGTAATTGTACTTGGCAGTGCTGGAGCTCCTTGATAGACTCACGGAGGCGGTCCTCAGCCTCCTGGAGCGGGCATTCTCCGTCAACATTATCCTACAGAGGTGACGATGGTGGAGACGCTGATGCCATTTTGGTCCGAGAGAGAGAGAGAGAGAGAGAGAGAGAGAGAAATGGTATGGGAATGGTTTCAATCTTCCCCGCTCCAGACGTCCCAAAAGTCCCTCTTCAATAAAACGCTTTGTTTCATTTTCCACCTCAGGATTTGCTGTGCGGATTTGGTGCGCTACTCGTTTACAAGAAGAGTTTTCCTATAAAATGTAATAACTTTATCATCTTTTTTATAATTTTTTTTTTTAAAAAAAAAGTCCAATAGATGAGAGCAATGTTATTTCACCATAATGAGAAAAAAGTGAGATGTAGCTATAATATATAGAATTTTCCTTTTCGTTAAGATTAGCCTAACGTTTTAATCTACTCTCATGCAAGGGAGTTCTTTGCTTAGTTTTTGGGTCCATGCTAGAAAACCCTCTATTGATGTTGTGTTTTGTATTCTGAGCAACTCCAGGAAAGCCCACGCGTTTGGCACCTACAAGAAGAGCAAAGAGTGGACACCGACGAAGTGGCCAGAGTTCATGAATTATTTGATGCTAAAGTTAGTTGAGAGCTCTTAGGTGAACGAGTATGTAGACCTTTTCTCGTGGGTGAGATCGGGGTATTTATACCCGACTTGGGCTTTGTTATCAAGAGAGACCGATGGATGTCAGGTTGTGCCCAGGTTAGACCTGCCACCTCCTTGCCATTGCGGTGTAGTGTATTGCCGAGATTGCATCATCCTAGGGGTACGCAGTTGTGTGTTCATGTTTCTTGACATGCCTTAAATGCTGCGTGTCTCTGGTTGGGTGTGCCCATAACTGGGCATGTCTTTGCTGCCAGCACTCTGTCCGGTCATCTGTCTGTGTACCTTTTGTTAGGTCTCGGTACCCCATTGAGGCTCTGGGTAATCATGGCTCGCAATGGGTTTCTAGACCACCTTAGGGCCCTTCTGATGGGTGGAAACACTATGAGGGTGGGCTGAGTCCCTCCTACCTCAAATTCCCGTGCTTACCATCAAGCGGGCCTCGACCTTAGGCTGCCATAGGTCCCCCAACGTGCTTTGGTCTGGGGCTATTGGAGGGTTCCAGATTAGGTTATTGGGCTTGGGCCCTTTTCCCCTTACACCCTCAATTGAGCATTCTAGAGATGAGTATTTCTGTTAGTGAAACTCTCATCATTTGAGTCACGGTGTTGAATCACTAAGGCCAACTTTCATCTCTTCTCGACAGGTGGATCTTAGAATCAAGCTCCCTTCTAAGGGATACAGTACCTATCTTTACAGTTTCTATTCTTTTTTAATAAAATACCAAAGATTACCAAGGTAGTCCAACGGTAGAGCACGTACTGTGTGGATGTTTTTAAGCAAAACTCAGTTCTCTCTTAATTCAAAAAGTCCCGTCAGGGTAGAAAGCAAAAGCCTTCGACAGACAAAATTACAGCAAAACTGAAAATACAAACTCATTAACATCTCAAGTCGGCTACGAAAGCTGCCATGAAACCACCCTTTTAACTTTCTTTTGGGAAAAAAAAGGTCTGGATTTTAATTGGTTTCTCTGCAGACATAAGTAACATGAACACATGACAATCTGCTTAATTTTCACCTCCAGAACATTATTCCAAACAAGTACTTCCCATTGAGAATATGAGGGCTTACCTGGAACCGTGGAAGTTGGAACCCCACATTATTTCATTGATTCTAATATCAGGAATATTCGTCCAAACTACATATTATACAACAATTCTTTTTTTGACTGAATCTTGAACTGCTTGTATTATTAATTTTATCACCATGTTTGAACAATAGACACCTTTTTGCTGTCGACTCCCTTTCATTAAAGAGGCTGAGAATCCTACACTCGTTGGCTCTTTTACTCATGTCCATCAAAATTTTTGGTGGCACCTTTGATTCAGTGGTTGGTTTGGGAAGGACAAGGAACAAGGAAAAGCTAAGATACAGATTAATTACTTGCAAATGACTCAAGGTCGCAACTCGCAAGGAAGAGGAAAAGCCTAGGCTGGAAAATTTTCTAATTGGGGATTATAGTGGTTTTAACTTTTCTCGAAGATGGAAAATTCGTCCATCGGGTTTTAGTTTTTTAAATTTTTATATATTATCACTTTTGCGTATTGCATACTTCATTAATGTAATTGATTGTATAATTTTTTAATATAAAATAATTATTTTAATCAATTACATTATTAAAATATGTAAAAAGTAAGTAAAAATAACTCTACATAGCAAAACTCGTTAATTTTATTTTCTCAATTTACAAATTCTTTCTCATGACCGGAGGTTCAACTAGCAAGATTGTGGACAACAGCATTAACATCTCGGTATTTTTCTCAATTATACTAAAAGTTGAAGTGAACGAGCAAAATATAGATTTTATACTTATTTTAACAGTCATCTCTGCATTTGCGGGTTAAACTCTTCTTAAATAAGTAAGCTTAACATACGAGATATTTAATTAATTGGATAAAATATAAAGTTAAGGTTCAAAACCCATACTCTATACTAATATCATATAAAATTATCACTTAGAAAAACTTAAATTTATGAAAAAAAAGATTTAATAATTTTACTCGTGGGTTTTGTATGTTATCTTACTTTTCTTTTAAATTAATGCAAGTAAAATTTGGACCGTTAATGATCGACTTTCAGAACTCCCGATACATCGTTCACACACGCCCGTTGTAAAATGGAAATTTGGACCAGAGAAGTGGAAAAATTCCTTTGTAATCTCAGCTCCTCATTACTAATGGGAAAAGTGAAGTCAAAGACCCACTTAAAAAGGGTTCCATTACCAAAAAGTCGCACCGTCTTCAGTCCTCACACCTTGGCCACCCAAACCTTCCCCCTTATAGGCCGCTAGCTTTTATGCAGCTGGAGATTCCCAAAAGATCACTTCTCTTCTCCATCCTTTGTTGAGAGAATATAAATGAAACTGAAAGGGACATCAAACATGGGCTTCCTGGAAAACAGCCCCAGACCATCATCAATGAGACAGTGTTTGATGCTGGTTCTACTGGTCTTGATGTTCGTGGTGCTCACACAGCCGAGTCTGGTTCATGGTCGAGCCCTTGGAGCAGAGATGAAGAAGAGCAAGGATGATCATCCTGAGGCTGTTGATGGCGGTGTAATCATTGGAGATGCTTCGTTTTCTAGCGCTGCCAACAGGATGGGTGGTCGGGTTTTTGTGAGGGACGGAGGCATTCCGTTGGCCTCTGGACCTAGCAGGAAAGGCTCTGGTCACTAACCATCTCGCTTGCAAGTTTCCTCTGTTTATTTCTTGTGTCATTTTGTAAGTTATAAATAATGCATTTTCGAACTTCACACGAGGCATTTATCCTTTTTTTTTTTTTTGCATTGATTCTAGTGAGCTGATTATTTTTATGAAACAGAAACATAACTGCAACTTGTCCAAAAACATTCATGGAAGCTGCTAATCCCTTACATGTCGCCTTGAAACTTGCCAAGTTATGTTGTTATGACTATAAGTTGGCACCATGTTGAAAATTACCCAAATTATAGGAAACTTTCGGACTTTTTGGTGCAGTCTACATACTTGAAAACCAAAGTTAACTGCTCCAAAATAGAAGGGCTAACTTCCATGCATTCATGGAGAGCGGCATGGCCTTCTGAGGCTGGGTGGGATAGTTCATAGGTAGAAGCCAGTACATTGTAGGTCTGTAATACAGATTCTTTCGACTCTTAACATAGATAACTAATGATAAGAAAGATAAGCGAGATGATGAAAATACATATTCTTTCCTTTACTTATGAACATATAACTGAGTGTGATACATGTACCAACGTATCTAAATGAATATATCTCAAAGCAATCATATCAGGTGAGAACAAGCAAATCCCACCCATACAACAAGTCCGATGTTCCACAAGATTCGTAGCAGTTATAATATAATAGGTTTTGGCTTGGGTCCAATTCTAACTAAACCGGTTGAATAGGAGACATATCCCAGACAAGGTCACAACGCACGATTTCTGTTTTGTCAAGGACCTATTTAATTGGTACTGATTTTAGTATAAAGAAAAAGGAAAGGAATGAATAGAAATATAAGAGGAAACAAATCAAGAGAATGCTGAAAAGAAAGAAATTATGTCAGCATTTATTGTTTATGAACAATATGCTGGATTTTCTAAATAATAATGCAGCAAGCAATGATACCTAACCTTGGAAGCTTTCCAAATTGTCCCAGGCTTAATTTTTCTGATGAAGGCAATCTCACCTATTCTGAGGTCGATCAAAGATGAAATAGAGTGACTCAAAATTATCTTCAATTAATTACATCAACTCGTTTTACTGGTAAAACCACCCATGTCAGGTTTTGTTTTGGCATGTCAAGCATTCACAAAATGCTTGTATAAAAAAATGAAGATAGGGCTTTCCAGTTCCCACTCCTTCCTTACCAGTATAGTTTCATATTTTCTAGAAGCTATAACATTAACGAACCTTTTTTCTTAACTGGAAGTAAAGATAACAAGCATAACAGTACTTCAAAATAGCTATAACAACAGGCCACTCCACACTGATGGTAAACAAGGCAACACTTCAAAATACACTTAAAGCTTCATAGATACTAAGGAAGAATGGAAATCAAAATGACAGGAAAACATTCCAAAGCAGTTGATTAGATTATCTGGCACCATCAATCCTAAACTGAGAGAACACTCCCATCATTTGTTGTATCCAAACCCTTGATCCCTTTGCTTCCCATGGACACATTATCATCTCCCCAATCTGGGATGCTTTTAGAAGGCAAATGCTGAATGGTAAGCAAAGGTAACTCCAAAAGGGCATTTGTTCCAGTGTCCTCATGCGGCTCTTTATGCACCGCAGTTTGATGAAGCTGCAGTGCATATTCCAAGTCCCACAGCACATCAAGCATGGTAGGCCTGCTAGCTCCATCACCCTTCAAACACTTCTCAGCTGTTTCGCCAAACTTTCTTAATGAATTAGGGTTAATTTCTCCCACTAAAGAGGGATCAATAATCTTTTCAAGTTGTCCTTTGTTTTGCCAAAACCGCCCCCATTCAGCTAGGTTCACCTCCTCCCTGTTGGGTGAGTTAATGATAGCTGGTCTAGCACAAAGAACTTCAAGAAGTACCACACCGAAGGAGTAGACATCAGATTTGTCTGTGAATTGAAGAGATCTAAAATATTCGGGATCCATATAGCCAAAGCTACCTTTTATGCCAACACTGATATGATCTGGATCGAGAGGACCTGATCTTGAAAGACCAAAATCAGCAACTTTAGCCACGTAATGTTTATTCAGCAGGATGTTTGCTGACTTAACATCACGGTGAATGATTCCCCCACTTGAACATGAGTGCAGGTAATGAAGGCCCTTAGCCGAACCAATACAAATTTCAAGCCGTTGCTTCCAAGACAACTTAGATCTTTTAGATGGTCCCTCAGAGTCAGAGTTGTCATTTGAATGATAGATATGATCTCTCAGGCTCCCATTTTCCATGAATTCATACACCAATATCATCTCTGACTTTTCTTCGCAATATCCGTACAAAGAAACAAGATGGCGATGACGAATTCTCGACAAGACCAATACTTCTGTTTCGAATTCTGGAAGTCCCTGGCCACGTTTTGGATCACTTCGTTTGACTGCCACAGTCATGCCACTCCGAAGATACCCTCTATAAACTTTCCCAAACCCACCCTCACCTATCAATAATTTGGTGTCAAAGTTATGAGTGGCATCTAGTATCTCAAGAAGAGGCATCCTCAACTTCAAGTTCAAATTACGAACAGGGGAGGCACTTGCTGCTCCCTTACCAGGACTTCCTTTTCCATGAAAAAATGGCAATGAGCCCACTCCATCACCATGATTTGCTTTATTGCATTTTAAACCCATCAAGAACAGCACTACCAAAATGACGACAAATGCCAGGCCACAAACGGTACCAACTATAACATGAAGGGTTTTCTTTTCCTTACTGCCAGAAGGTACCAAACTTGCTTCCTTCATAAACTCCATTATCTCCACCCCATTCAGATATGCTGTTTTATATATTGAATCCTGATTAGGCCCTACACTCATATTCATAGATCCCGAATCATCTGAATCAACCACAAAATCGTAATACAATGGAGCTGCCCTCGTTCCACTTAAGTTAAACGTACTTATCATTGCACCGATATTTCCGTAAAAATAGAGATTGAAGTAGATTTCCTCAGAATTCTGGCTGACAATATCGCAAAAGTGCAGCCTAACCAGATGTGTGGCACTCCTACTCACTTCAAAACGCCAAGTTATGTTAGGAGAATTTGATGATCCGCCATTGTAATCCAAATTCAGTTCTCTGCAGGTCTTGTAGACAAGATCTGAGGCACTATAATTACTTGCTCCATTAATATCATATAAAAGCGTACCTTCATAAGGAACACATGTTTTTGCAGACCCTGTAGGGAGTAAATAATTATGATCCGGTATCCAATTCCTCCACAGTGTGTCATTAGTCTCTGGACCTCCAACATTGACCCTGTGAATCGTATGTAAAACCTGAGACCGGACACCACGGTAACTATTGTTTTGCCCGAGAGTACCAAGATCAATATTATCCCCGACAAACTCCTGATCTGGAAGACGGAAGACTTCAATGGCACTTACGAAAGCAAAAGATTTTCTCCCAGGATTAAAGTGGATGTTGAACTTGCTTCCATTGATAGTGAGCAAGTATTCCTTAATCACAGGCGCTTTACCAATGCTTTTAACACCAAAATTTGATAACAGTGAAAAATTAGAAACTGAAACATCGAATCTGGCATCAGCCAGATTAACCCTCCCGGACACAAACGGAAAGAAATGAATGCGTACATAATGAATGCCAATATCGATGATATCAAACTCAAATGAAGATCGGTTTGTGAATATTCTTGCAGTTTGATAAAGAGACGTATCTAGTGATGATTCGGTGGCAACGATAATAGAGCTTGGTCCAACTGAGAAAGACCCAGAATTCAGATCACCGAGGAAGCTCCGACCGCCGACAGTTATGTTGGACTTTGACCCACAATTGATGAAGTACTTATTTGGAAGAGTATATGCTGGTGAGAGAAGCAGAAAAAAGAGAGGGAAAAGAACCTTAAAGAAACGAAGCATTTCCATTAAAATCATCAGGACTAGCTTCTCTCTCTCTCTCTCTCTCTCTCTCTCTCTCTCTCTCTCTCAGTAGGAAACTGGAAGTGAACCTGAAAGTGTTATAGAGAGGACTCTCGACTGGATGACAATATTTTATGCATGGACATGCACATGAACTTCGACCTTCTGTAGAATAGGAGGGAAGAATATCTTCCCAATTCTTTTTAACAGCTTTTGCATCTACCCAACAAGGAAAAGTGAAGGAACATACAACGGAATTACTCTTGCTAAAACTTAGACGTCTTCAATGGGCAGAGAAGAAAGCACTGGACCACTGCATGGAAAAGGAGAAGGGCATCCTCCAAAGATTATCTTTACAGGATTTCCAGGAAAGGAACGGGAATTAGCACGTTCATTGAAAAAAAGGACATTGAATTAGCACGTTCAAATAAAAAAAAAAGAAAAGTCTATTTCAAGCTCGGTTCTTGACATCTTGTCACATTCAATTCACTAAATATCAAAGTGAGTCGTGTAATTATAAAAAAAAAGTACTGAAATTTACGACTTACAAATAGCAAAAGGATACTGCTACAGGCCGATGTCCCTGCCTACAAATCCAACCGATCACTGCAATTAAAATTTTTTTATTTTTTTGGTTTTTATTTTTTTCATTTTTTTAATATCTTTAAGTTTTTTTATATAAAAAATACATACACTTAATAATATTCACTTACTTAATTATTAATTTTTTTTAAATAAAAAAAAGCAAAATCGATCAACAATCGGCGGTATACTATCGGTTCATTGAGCATTATCCATAACAAAATTGTTGGCTTCATTAGTTCATCGTATTTAGAGTTCCAAGCCGGCGTGTAAGCACAAAACTTACCGTACGATCCAAAACAATTATAATAGACGTCCTAAGTTACCCCGTCCAATTCATCTCAATATTTAAACATCATAGATATAAATTAACAATTTTTAATTTCAAATCTTTAACTATTTTACTTAATTATTACAAATTTTTATAAACTTCTAAATAAAATATAATAAATAATTCAACTTTTTCAAATTCTAAAACAAATATTATCTTACAAAATTATATTCTAATAATATTTTTATTCAATTATTTTTCTCCTTTCCCAAAACTATATAAAACACATTAATTCAAATATTTCATTACTATTCACAAATTATTTTATTATTATTATTCACATCTCATATAATCTCATCTCATTATTTAATAGATCGAAGCCTTAAAAACACAATTTTATTTTGTTTAAGTTAGTCTAAAATCAATGATAAACTTGGTAGATTAATAAATAGATTTTTTTCTCTCATATCTATATTTGTGGCATGCTCTTTGACATGCACCTTGTAGCTCTAAATTTTTATCTCGAGAATCTCAATATTTTGTTACACAAACATTCTCAATAGGGAAATGATAGGGATCCTGCTTGGGGGATTCCGTTCATTTATCCCGCTCATTTTTTTTTTTGAATTTTTTTTATAGAAAAATTAAGAAAATATTGTTTAATTATATTGTGAATTTTATTCATTTTTTCAAAATATTTAAAAGTGTTAAGAAAATGATTTGAAAAAAATATTTAAAAGTGTTTTGTTTTTTATTTTTTTCATATCATTTTTTTAACACTTTTAAATATTTTAAAAAATGAATAAAATTCACAATATAATTAAATATAATTTTCTTAATCTTTCTATAAAAAAAAATTTAAAAAAAAAAAAAAGTTCAGCAGAACAAATTAACGGGATCCCTAGCATTGTCCTTCTCAATAACTAGTTGCGCACTCGTGCGATGTGCAGTTGATTATAGAACTATCTAAACATGACATTTTTTTCTTTATCACAAATATATAGTAACATATTGAAAATAGATAAAAGAAGAAAAGAAATTTATATTGAAAAAGAAATGAAAGTCTATCAAATATTTAAAATTTCAAATTGCATAATGGACTTTTAAATTACTTTTAAACTTTAAATTTACCGAATGATATATGCTGTAGATATCTTCATCTTCCTTTCATGGAAAAAGCCAAGAAAGGAGTCTGCCCTGTCGACTAGGCAAGCAGGGAAAACAGTAACGTGCACTCCAGGACCTACTGATCTAAAGTCTTCAAAGAAAGTAGAAGCTGCAATTGTACGACTAGTCTTACTCGGTGTTGCATGCATGTATGCTAATTCCTGGAATTGGATTTTTATTCCCCTTTTCCACGTCCGATATGGCAAAAGATTTAAAACAGACTGAGTCATACTAAAAATATTAAAGGTGAGCTCTTTTTCGTCCATCTCTATCACCATTATCATCAAGTTACGGTCTTCTTAAATAATGCAACGACGGTGATTACTACATGCTATAAGCACATGTTATTGCTAAAGAAGAAGAAGAATTTTTTAATACAAGAAAATTATTTATTTATTGTACGTCAGTTATTTCTTAGAAAAAATGATTCTTCTCTATCAATGAATTTATTTTTATCACAAATAATTATTTTTGTTATAAATAACACGTCACACATGCTATTTTGAAGAGACATGTTATAATATGGAGAAAGGAAGAGACAAAAATGCAAAATAAATTTAAAGCAATAATAGGCAGTCTGTAAAATTTCTACTGTAACCTCAAATGGATATGAGTTGCAAATGTTCAAAAAGGTGAGTCGTTGTTTGGATTTAGATATGGTTTCATCTCATTTTATGATTATAATTTTTATAAAATTTTATATAAAATATAATAAATAATTTAATTTTTTTAAATCTTAATTTAATTTTTTTAAATTCTAAAATAATAATAACAATATTTTATTTAATTTTTATCTTTCATATAAAACAATCACATCTCATCTCACTCTATAATATAGTGACAAAATATCTAATTGTAGTAACAAAATATCTAGTCGTGAGATTTCACTCATGGTTCCAAGAGCTTAAATATTTCACAAACTGTTTATTATATATATATATATATATATTCAATCCTGATCAGGTCCTACACTTATATATATTCATAGATCCTGAATCATCTGAATTAACCACCAAATCGTAAGACAATGGAGTAGCCCTCCTTACACTTATGTTAAACGTCTATCATTTCACTGATCTTTCCGTCAAAATAGAGATTGAAGTGGATTTCATCAGAACTCTGGCTGACAATAACGCAAAAGTGCAGCCTGGCCAGATGTATGGCACTCCTACTCACTTCCAAACGCCAAGTTATGTTAAGAGCACTCTTAATGTAATATAAAAAATGTAAAATATTTGAAGAAATGTTTATAAAATGCGATCCATCTAATTAGGAAAAAGATTTTGTAAAATACAAATTGCTACAGTAATCCGTTAAATGTAGCAGGTACTGTTCATCATTCAAATATTTTTTTAATTATTTATACTTCATTTACCCCCTCATTTCCTTATCTTTTTTTTTTTTTTTTTTTTTTTTTTTTTTTTTTTTTTTTACATTTAAATACAAACTCTTTTTATTGTTTATAATTTAAACACCTCTATTTTATTTTTTCTAAAAAAATCTTGGAAATATTATTTATCTAATTTTTTCATATTTGATTTATTTTTTATTTTTATTTAACTTATATAATTTTATTTTGTGTTTATAGGACTGGATTATATTACATTATATATAATAATATATTGTAAATATAAAAAAATATATGGATACTAAAAATTTATTGGTAGAAAGAAATATTTAAAAAAAATAAAAAATATTATTTAAATGATACAAAGAAAAAATAGATAAACTGATATATGATTAACTGTAAAAATTAATATATAAAATAAAACAAATAAATTTTAATGATGTATTCTGAAAAGTAGGATGAAGGAAGATTGAGAGTGCTCTTAGGAGAACTTGATGATCCCACGTTGTAATTCAAATTCAAGTCTCTGCAGGTCTTGTAGAAAATATCTGAGGCACAAAATTATTTGCTCCACTAAGAGTATTCGCATTCCATTCCACATAAAATTTTCTATAATTTAGTTAAAAAGTACATTCCTTAAAATTTTTTCCTAAATTTTCCTTGTCTTTCAAAAACTTCATATATCTCATTTCCTATCATTTATCTATTCTATTAAAATAATATTTTTCTATTCTTTTTTTATTATTTTTTTCTTTCACTTCTGTTTACAAATTTAACTACTCAATATTTTTTCTTATTTTTTGAATTATTACTCTAGTGAATATTTTAAACAAAAATTTAAATTATTTTTTGTGGGTATGATAATATTTTTATAATTAATTTTTTTTATATTTTCGTAATTATTTAAATTATTTTTAAAATTATTATTTAAAACTTTAATAAATATGAGTATAATAGAAAGTGTAAATGCTTTGAAGTAGATAAATATAATAAAAAGTATAAATGATTAGAATAAAATATTAATAAAAAATAATATGGGATGTACAGTAGTTTTCCAAATATAGAAAATCACTATATATTTTACAAATACTTTTCTCAAAATGAAAATCTAGATATAGGCATAATTTTAAACAAATCCCTATAATTTCTATTAAATTATGGGAATAAATACCATTTGCAGTACCGGTGGGCGATGCTCTCAGAAAATATTTAAGCCTACTTCACAAGGAACATAGGTTTTTACTAACTAATAATAGGACGGGTTGCCCACTCCCATACATTACATGAGTTTATAAAGAAAAAGCCCATAATTGCATTGGCCCAAGCCTTGAGCCCATCGAATCCAGAAGTCTTAACCTCCGTCTTCCTCCTTTTTTACTTGGGCTCCCAACTTGCCCACAAGGTCGGGGTAGCGTCTTTCAGGCGGTGGTAGGGCTCCCAGGTGGCGTCTTCCGGCGTTTACCGTTGCCATCGTACCAGAACTTCATCAAGAATTGCGTAACAGACTACTCTTCCTGTTCCTCCCCAATAAACTTCGTAGAAGTGCAAGTACAGATTGGTCTACATCCACATACTGCCATTGGCTTTAAAGTTGACAATTCATCCCAAAACCCTTTCAATTGGTAATAATAAATGTTCATAGAGTGATTCCCTTGAGTTAGAGTGGAAAGATTTTTTCTTAGTTGAAATATTCTAGGTTGATTACTTTGTGTAAACCTATTACGTAAATCTTTCCATAATGCAGTGGTCATATCTATGAACAAAATAGTAGAAGTTTTCATAGTACTTTTTTTCTGTCCTTTAATAGTATGTAGTACTGCAAAAACCCTACAAATAAAAACCACATCAGACAGACTAAATAGATGTAGAAGTTGATGATTGATCACGTACAAACATCGAAACGAAAGTCTATGATCGATAGGAAAATTAAGATTGATGCAGATTGGCCATGAACAAGCACGTGTAAGATTAACATGTTAATAAATGAAACTGACATATATAAAACCTTGACAAAATTGATAATTACAAGTACTGCTTGCTTTTTACTAGTCTTGTCGATCGATCAAATTGCTTTTCCTTTTTACTTGGGCGCTATCGATAAAATTGAATGTAGTGTCCATCTTTCGGAAAGGGAAAAAAAAAACGTATTATACATATCAGATTAATACTCTTAGAAATTTCTAACTTTATGTGGACCAATATAAATGCCCGGCCGGAGTGTGACAAGTAGGTAAATTGCGGAGACGGTGGGTCTCTCCTCTTTGCTGGATGAGAAATTGCATTTCTCTCAGTTACTACGAATCTAATCGAAGGACGTCCTAGCTTGCCCGGCCCCATGAGTACTCATGAGTACGTGCACGTACGTGGCCCTAACTCTTGCATGCATGCATGCGTCATACACACATGATAGATCATTACCTCCAGCATTGTTTAATTTATGAATTATCCCCCATCTTCTTTTAGCTTGATTACAGCTTCACGTCTTTAATTTACACCTTTTTTTTTTTTTTTTTGCTGGTGAATATTCGACAAAACTCGAATATTCTATATCCACGAGGCTAGGTCCTTTCTGGCATGCTGAATATATATATATATATTTATATATACGTACACTATATTTTATTAAAAATAGTTGAGTAGGTAACAACCTATGGATCGGTGAACATCAATATTAATAATCTAGCTAAGACTCGCTGCTTAATTAATTTGGCCGATAGATTTTATATGCAGGCTAGGATTGAATATGGACTTTGAAAACTGCCGAGAGAAACTTGCTCGATCATGGGGTTGATGATCTGTTATATATATTTAATTATGCATGCATGCGTGTCTAATTAAAAGAAGTAATTAGTCCATTAAACTTAATTAACTTGATAAATTAATTTAATGAAGCTGCTTTTACTTGACGCCACAAAGCTAGGAAGTCACAGAATCCATTTATTTCAGTCAGTTAAATATTGTTGAGTTCTTGACCATATATGCTCCTCTGGCGACAAAAAAAATAATGGAAATTTGCTTGAAAATTCAAAGGGCTTGGTCAGTTAATGTTGGAGGGTTTCAGGACAAGATCATCTGGCTGGACAAATTTTCAGTATGCTTGTTGGAATTTTCACAGAGGTAAAAAACCTAATTTGTTGACAAATTTCAGTACTAAGAAGCTGCTTCTGTGACTGCTTAAGAAACTGGCTACAAAGTATGCTTCTGCCGGGTCGTATTCATTAGTCAATCATGACATGTATGCTTGAGCACCGATCAAGGAGCGAGGTTGCTGGGTACATAGTAGTTGCGCTAGCTATAAATTTTGGTTAAGAAATGAGTAATGTCGATGCAAATATAACCCATGAAGATACATAGTATGTCTTCTTATTATTAACTCCAATTCCTTTCTAGAGAGCTGGTCTTAATTATTAATATATAATGCAGAAGAAAATTAATAATAATTTCTCATGCGAGCAGCTACAGGTTTACATTTCTTATTTTGACACGGTTCGATTGGTAATTCATGTGCCATATATGTCATGCACGTACATGTGGTGAATTAATAGCACATATGGCTAAATTATTTTTGTAATTGCTAACTTACGTACCAATCTTACTGTACTGTTGGTGATCGATGCAAGAGAACCTAGCTCAAATGATGCTGAATTGATAAATTTTACGTTGATAGTACTGTTGGATTATATATCTTAAGAAGGTAGATCATTGCAAATACGGCAAGAAATGGTGAAAAATCTTCGTATTGGAACAATATTGCACACATATCAGTATTTTGATCTTAATTTTGGTTATGGATATCAACATCGCGTATATGACTTTAATTCAAAATGTTTTCTCAGCACACGTTGTGCTTAGCAAGCTAGCTGTTGCAGATGGAGACAAAAGTGGTGGGTGGCATGTGCTTGTTTAATGCACTGAAAGACACCGAATGCACCGAATGCACCGAATTCAAAAGGTGCGGCTGCAACTTCTCTCAACTGCACCTTCTCATCGACTACTTCCAATCAATATAAATAGAAGTGCTGTGATGAGGTGAGAGTGTGTGCGGACTGAGTGCAGCAGAGAAGTGCATCAGAGTGGGTGAGAGAGAGATTTCTGTAAAAATTATTTTTATAGTGAAATTACAGCAGCTGTGGACGTAGGCAATTGCCGAACCACGTTAAATTTCGTCCCTCTTTTATTTAGAATTGTCTCTGTGTCAGAACAGCTCCCAACAATTGGTATCAGAGCACTGGTTCGAGCTGTCTGAAAATTCAAGTTGTTCAAAATCAATTTTTGACAACTCCACGGTGTTCCTCGCATCGAGACGAATCCGTTGTAGCAAACGGAATCGAAAACGGAGGTCGGACGAGCCTACACGCGCCCCTAGAAGATCGGCGCGTGCATCTGCGGCAACCCACGCTCCCCCACGAGCTCCGGAGGTTGAAGACGCGTGCACCAAATGCGCCCACGCGCTCCAGTGGTTGAAGACGCGTGAAGGACACGCGCCCAGGCACCCCCACGCGCCCTAGAGAGGTTCGGCGCGTGTGTCACACGCGCCTCACTCTCCCCCACGCGCCACAGTACTGTAGCGCGTATATTAAACACGCCCATGCGCACTGTTCAACGCGTGTATCTCACGCACCAGACACATCAGAACCGTCCATTTTTCAGATCTGTTTTTGGCTAGATCTAAGCCATTCGGAGTCCGATTTCGACGATCAAATAGTGCTTTCCAACTATTTGGATCATTCCGGACTCATCCGTACTGTCAAAATTTTGAGATTCGGCATCAGTACATTGGATCTGAACCATCCACGTGTTGCAGATCATTTTGGGCTAGATCACGCCAGTTGGAGTTCCATCGCGACGATCAAATAGTGCTGACAAACTATTTGGATTATTCCAGACTCGTTTCCAGCTAATTTGAGTGTTTCAGACGCAACGATAATTTTTGTTTGTTTGAATTTGAACTCATTTGTAAAGTTATGGCTGGAGAAGAAGCTAAAGGTGTTGGTATCGAGAAATTTGACGGTACAGACTTTGCCTACTGGAGAATGCAGATAGAAGATTATCTCTATGGGAAGAAACTACATCTTCCACTCCTAGGAAGAAAGCCAGATGACATGAGCAATGAAGATTGGAATTTCCTTGATAGACAAGTGTTGGGAGTCATTCGACTAATACTGTCAAGATCAGTTGCACACAATGTGGGAAAGGAAAAGACCACGACGGATTTGATGAAAGCTCTATCGGACATGTACGAGCAGCCATCAGCCAATAACAAAGTGCATTTGATGTACAAGCTATTCTACTTGAGAATGGCAGAAGGAACTCCAGTTATTCAGCATCTGAATGAGTTCAACACCATCATCAATCAATTAGCTTCAGTGGGGATTGAATTTGATGATGAAGTACGTGCACTGATTGCTCTAGATCAATTGCCAAAAAGCTGGGAGGTCATGAGAACAGCTGTTAGCAATTCTTATGGCAAAACAAAGATGAAGTATCAAGATATCCGGGACCATATTCTTAGTGAGGAAGTTCGCAGAAGAGATACAGGAGAAGCATCAACTTCCAGTTCTGCCTTAAAACTCGAGACGAGAGGTAGAGGAGCTAGTAGAAGTTCAAATCGGGGCAGATCAAAGTCCCGAAGAGGCAGAAGTAAATCTAGGTCCGGAAAACAAGTACAGTGCTGGAATTATGGCAAGATTGGCCACTTCAAAAATAATTGCAAGGAAGCAAAGAAGAAGAATGAGCATGACTCTGTTAATGCCACAACAGAAGAGCTCCGAGATGCCTTACTCCTTTCAGTCAACAACCAAATTGAATCTTGGGTGTTAGATTTAGGAGCCTCGTTCCACACTACAGCACACCGAGAAATCATGCAGAATTATGTCATTGGTGATTTCGGGAAGGTGTACTTAGCAGATGGTGAAGCATTGGAAATCGAAGGTATGGGAGATGTATCAATCAATCTGCCCAATGGAAGTGCATGGTTGCTATAGAAGGTGCGACATGTTCCTAAACTCATGAGGAACCTGATTTCTGTAGGACAACTTGATGCTGATGGGCATTCGGTACTATTTACCGGTGGCACGTGGAAGATAACAAGAGGAGCTATGGTAGTAGCTCGAGGCACAAAAACAGGTACTCTATACATGACTTCAAGTATTAGAGATACTATTGCAATTGCTGATGCAAATGCCAACCTATGGCATCAAAGGCTTGGTCATATGAGTGAGAAAGGAATGAAAGTACTATTATCCAAGGGGAAGTTACCAAAGTTGGAATTAACTGATTTCGACATGTGTGAAGGTTGCATTTTTAGGAAACAGAAAAAAGTTAATTTCCTGAAAAATGGTAGAACTCCAAAATCTACAAAGTTGGAGTTGGTGCACACAGATTTGTGGGGGCCATCCCCAGTCGCTTCTCTTGGAGGATTGCGGTACTATGTTTCCTTTATTGATGACTCAAGCAGAAAAGTATGAGTTTATTTTTTGAAAAATAAATCTGACACATTTGATACTTTTAAGAAGTGGAGAGCCATGGTTGAAAATGAAACAGGCTTGAAGTTAAAATGTCTGAGGTCAGACAATGGAGGAGAGTACATCGACGGAGGGTTCAAAGAATTCTGTGCTGCAAATGAGATTAGATTTCAGAAGACTATTCCCGGGACACCGCAGCAGAATGGCGTAGCTGAACGCATAAACAGAACTCTTAACGAACGTGCCAGAAGCATGAGGCTGAATTCAGGATTGCCTGAATGTTTTTGGGCTAATACAATTAACACTGCAGCCTATTTGATTAATCGGGGACATTCAGTTCCCTTAAAGTTCGATCTACCAGAGGAAGTCTGGAGCGGAAAGAAGGTAAATCTTTCCCATTTGAAAGTTTTTGGCTGTTTATCATATGTTCACATAGATTCTACTGATCGTAACAAGTTAGAAGCCAAATCTAGAAAATGTTTTTTCATCGGTTATGGTGATGAAGAATTTGGCTATCGATTTTGGGATGATAAAAATCGCAAAATCATTAGAAGTAGAAATGTGATATTTAATGAGCAGATTTTGTACAAAGCTAAGTCACAAGCTGAATCTGAGGAATAGCCAAAGAAACCTGAGGTTGTTGATTTTGATGTTACTCGAGTCAACACTGATCAGAACGAGGATCAAGAAAATGATGAGACACAGATCGAACAACGTACACCACTCACTGTTATTCGAAGATCTTCAAGAACAATTAGGCCACCACAGCGGTTCTCACCATCTCTATACTACATCTTGCTAACAGATAGTGGTGAATCGGAAAGTTATGATGAAGCTCTACGAATTGAAGATTCGATCAAGTGGGAGAAAGCCATGCAAGATGAGATGGAGTCACTGATGTCAAATCAAACATGGGAGCTAACTAAGCTTCCAAAAGGCAAGAAGGCATTGCACAATAAATGTGTGTACAGAATTAAAGAAGAACACAATGGTAGCAAGCGCTACAAAGCCAGAATGGTTGTGAAGGGGTTTTAACAAAAAGAAGGTGTCGACTACACAGACATTTTCTCTCCAGTTGTAAAATTGACTACGATCAGGCTAGTGTTGGCAATTGTAGCTGCAGAGAATCTACATCTTGAGCAGTTAGATGTGAAGACTGCATTCCTTCATGGTGATTTGGAGGAAGACATGTATATGCACCACCCACAAGGATTCTCAGTGAAGGGGAAAGAGAATCTAGTTTGCAAACTGAAGAAGAGCTTGTATGGCCTAAAACAAGCTCCACGACAATGGTACCGGAAGTTTGACAACTTCATGTGCAGTAATGGATTTACAAGACTGCAGGCCGACCATTGTTGCTATATGAAGAACTTTGACAACTCTTATATTATCCTACTGTTATATGTGGTTGATATGCTCGTTGCAGGGTCAAGCATCGAGGAGATCAATAAACTGAAGAAGTAGTTGTCAAAGCGATTTGAGATGAAGGATTTGGGTGCTGCAAAACAAATCCTTGGTATGAGAATTATTAGAGACAGGTCTAATGATACTCTTAAGCTCTCGCAAGAGGAGTATGTGAAGAAGGTGCTCAGAAGGTTTAACATGGACAAGGCGAAACCAGTGAGCACACCCTTAGTTAGTCACTTTCGACTAACTAAGGATCAGTCACCAAAGACGGAGGAAGAGCAAGAATGCATGAACAGAATACCCTATGCATCTGCTATTGGTAGTCTTATGTACGCCATGGTCTGTACAAGGCCAGATATTGCACAAGCAGTGGGAGCTGTGAGCAGGTACATGAGTAATTCAGGAAAGCAGCATTGGGAAGCAGTCAAGTGGATTTTAAGATATCTACAAGGCTCGTCAGATACGTCACTATGCTTTACAAAAGCAGGTTTAAAACTACAGGGATATGTAGATGCTGATTTAGCAGGTGACGTTGACAGCAGAAAAAGTACTACTGGATTTGTGTATACGCTGGGTGGTACAGCTGTATCGTGGGCTTCTAAGTTACAGAAGATTGTTGCTCTCTCAACTACAGAAGCGGAATACGTTGCTATAACTGAAGCAGGGAAGGAAATGGTTTGGTTGCAGTTATTCTTGGAGGAATTGGGAAAGAAGAATGAAAAAGGTATTCTGCACAGTGATAGTCAGAGTGCTATTTTTCTTGCAAAGAATCGAGCCTTTCATTCCAGAACAAAACACATACAGTTGCGATACCGTTATATCCGATCTCTTCTCGATAGTGGACAGCTGATACTTGAGAAGATTCGAGGAACAGAGAACCCAGCAGACATGTCCACAAAAGTAGTTATTGCTGACAAACTGAAGTTGTGTATAGCTTCAGTTGGACTTCGTACTTAAAGGCTTGACTTGAAGTTGCTGTGATGATTGCTATGAAGATATGTAGACTCATTTGTCTCCAAGTGGGAGATTGTTGCAGATGGAGACAAAAGTGGTGGGTGGCATGTGCTTGTTTAATGCACCGAAAGACACCGAATGCACCGAATTCAAAAGGTGCGGCTGCAACTTCTCTCAACTGCACCTTCTCATCGACTACTCCCAATCAATATAAATAGAAGTGCTGTGATGAGGTGAGAGTGTGTGCTGACTGAGTGCAGCAGAGAAGTGCATCAGAGTGGGTGAGAGAGAGATTTCTGTAAAAATTATTTTTATAGTGAAATTACAGCAGCTGTGGACGTAGGCAATTGCCGAACCACGTTAAATTTCATCCCTCCTTTATTTAAAATCGTCTCTGTGTCAGAACAGCTCCCAACACTAGCTCCTCATGGCTAGCTAGTGGTCCAAGTTTCAACCAACCGTTTGCCGGCTCGAATCATCAATTTATGTTATTCTTTAACTTTTATGAAAATGTTTCGTTTTCACTTTTAAGATTGATCGTGAAGTCATTAATAAAAGAGATGATTGGTCAATAAAGAAATCTCACAAAAATGAACATATAAATTGATATGATCATTTGATTCATAATACATTAAAACTATTTTTTATTATAATTATAAGATATATAGATATGATATTTCACGTCAATATATATATTTTTATAAAATCTGTTTGTAGACTTGCAATAAGCACAAGCCAACTCATGCTTCTCATCAAAACACATGAGAAATAAAGGTCAAACTGATCAATCAAGACAAAAACAAACATCCGCGACACTAAAAAATGTTTTATTTATTTATTTTTGCATAGAGGCCAGGAAGTATATATTTATGCGTGGTTTTAAGCGGTTATTAATGCTTCTTTCTTAATTGTCTCTATGTCAAATATATGACCAATTCATGTTTACCATCGGTATAAAGAATAAGTGTTCTGTCGTAGTCAACACGTACAAGCTAGCTAGATTTCGATCGAATTCTTGACCCTGCATTAACACCATGTGCTGTTTTAAGATAATTCCTACTTTAATATGGCTAATTATATATGTCATGTGGCTTATTATATATATATATATATGTATGTATAACTTGCATAACAAAGTTCTGACTTAGCTTATTATTCAAAGTCAGATTATCTCCCGTTGCCAACACGTACTAAATTTGCTTATAATTTAGCTACTCTAACGGTCCCGGCCGTCTCCCCATCTCCAAAACAGCTTCGTTGGCCAGCCGCTGTCGTTCAGGCAGTCGAAGACCAAAACTTCTGACCAGGCAAACATATGGGCCCCGCATGTCGGGCTACAAACAGCCACCCTACATCTCTTGGACCCCACATGTTGCCTCTTCCACGTACATTTGTTTTTCTATTGGTTTGCCTCAGTGACCAGGAAAGGCTCCGCTAGAACAGTTCCAAGCTGCTATGCGTCCAGCCGTTACTGTGGCTTATACTGTTACCTGGACTATAAGGCGTGGCATGATAGTAAAGCTAGAAAAAGAAAATGTCTAAATTCCATTTTATTTCACCTATAAAGGCCAAGCTCCTTCACGAACCATGAACCCACGCTGCACCAGTAGTACTGCTAGCTAGCTCTCTCATATATTCTAACTTCGATTTCTTCGTTTTTTTGAAGTGAACTGTGTGATCTCTCCCTAAGCTTTCAACAATGGCAGTTGATTCACAACTCTCCTCCCGCTTGGCCCTCCGGCGTGCGACAAGGATTCCAAGGCGCTTCAGTTCATCGAGGAGATGACGAGGGAAACAGGCGCTGTCCAGGAGAGGGTTTTGGGGGAGATACTGATTCGGAACGCCGAGACTGAGTACCTCAGGAGGTTCCAGCTCAATGGAGCTACGGACCGAGACACGTTCAAGTCGAAAGTCCCTGTCGTTACTTATGAGGATCTCCAGCCTGACATCCAGCGTATTGCTAATGGTGACCGATCCTCCATCTTCTCGGCTCACCCCATTTCTGAATTCCTCACCAGGTGAAGATATTATAGCTAATCAATCTCGATCAGTACTTTCACACTTGCTGTTAAAATATAAAGAATAATAAACAAATTAAGGAACTAGAAAGATATAACATGCGTACGAAAATAGATTAGGTGGTTCAACCTTTGCCTCTAACTTAGCTAGCACACAGTTTACATATTAAAACCACAAGAATTTTTTAGTTTGTTTTGCGTAATCCAATGGCCGCTTAAAGAATATTATAACGAAATTATTTGGGCTTAATTTTACATTTTTTTTTTGTTATGAAATTAATTGTGAAACTTGCAGCTCTGGGACTTCCGCTGGTGAGAGGAAACTAATGCCGACGATTCATGAAGAGTTGGACCGTCGCCAACTATTGTACAGTCTTCTCATGCCGGTGATGAACCTGTAAGTACATATATATAAATATATATTTATATATATTATATTGGACTCCTTTGGTTTTTTACATATTTCGTTTTATTGCTTGAAGACTAAAATCCGGTTTCATATTAATTTGAAAAATGATATTTCACAGATACGTTTCCGGTTTAGACAAAGGGAAGGGACTCTACTTCTTGTTCGTTAAGGCAGAAACAAAGACTCCAGGTGGGCTCTTGGCACGTCCGGTGCTCACAAGCTACTACAAGAGCGAACATTTCAAGACCAGGCCGTATGACCCTTACAACGTCTACACCAGCCCGAATGAGGCTATTCTCTGCGCCGACTCGTTTCAGAGCATGTACACCCAGATGCTCTGCGGCCTCCTTATGCGCGAAGAGGTTCTCCGGGTCGGTGCTGTGTTTGCCTCCGGCCTGCTGAGAGCCATCCGGTTCCTACAACTTCACTGGCAACAACTGGCCCATGACATCTCTACTGGAGCCTTAAACCCTAAAATTACGGACCCTTCTCTCCGGGAGTGCATGTCCAAAATTATCAAACCCAATCCCGAACTCTCCAAGTTCATAACCCAAGAGTGTTCAGGAGAGAACTGGGAAGGTATAATCACAAGAGTTTGGCCTAACACGAAATACCTAGACGTGATTGTAACGGGTGCAATGGCTCAGTACATACCCACTCTTGAATATTACGGCGGAGGGCTGCCTCTTTCATGCACTATGTATGCCTCCTCCGAATGCTACTTTGGGCTTAACCTCAAGCCAATGTCCAGTCCTTCTGAGGTTTCCTACACTATCATGCCAAACATGTGTTACTGCGAGTTCTTGCCACACGAGCCGGACGCTCCAGCTGTATCTCGTGACTCACCTCCACAGCTTGTTGACCTTGCCGACGTCGAAGTTGGGAAACAGTACGAGCTCATAATCACCACCTATGCCGGGCTTTGTCGCTACCGAGTGGGCGACATCCTCCAAGTCACAGATTTCTACAAATCGGCTCCCCAATTTCGCTTCATAAGAAGAAAGAACGTGTTGTTGAGCATCGACTCGGACAAGACGGACGAAGCTGAGTTGCAAAAGGCTATCGATAATGCATCAGCGCTCCTAAAGGAATTCAACACAAGTGTGGTCGAGTACACGAGCTATGCAGACACAAAATCAATACCAGGACACTATGTACTTTACTGGGAGTTGCTGGTGAAGGACCCGGCTAACTCTCCGACTCATGAGGTCCTGAACCGATGCTGCTTAGCCATGGAGGAGTCTCTGAACTCGGTGTACAGACAAAGTCGAGTTGCAGACAACTCGATCGGTCCCCTTGAGATTAGGGTGCTCGAGAATGGCACCTTTGAAGAGCTCATGGATTATGCAATCTCCCGGGGTGCATCTATCAACCAGTACAAAGTTCCAAGGTGCGTGAACTCCTCCCCGATCGTGGAACTCCTCGACTCCAGAGTGGCTTCGGTGCATTTCAGCCCTGCGCCACTGCAATGGAACCCCGAACGACGTCGATGTTGACCGCATCATGCATGACGGCATGGAATAAGAGAGAAGCTGCGTACTAAGATTCTGTTGGGCTACCAAACCAAAAGCCATTTCTTGTTGAATTTTACTTTGCTTTTTAAAAGTGTCTTTCGATTCAGTTTCTTTAAAATATATTGCAGGGTGTGCGTCTGTATAATAGCTTCAGATTATCTTCTGTGCGCTTGACGTCATTGTCATGGTTGTATTTGTTAGTGCATCGTATCTTATCCTTTTCCGTCTGTCTGAATTTATCTCAGCTTTCTGAAATCTGAGGAAAAAACGTCGGATGTGTAGGTCATGGAACATGAACAGCTTTTGTGAATCATAGTGGTGTCATTACAATAAAGGTGGCAAATCTGTAAGTTTATTTTAGTTTTGAAGGTTGTAATATTAATTTGCATTTAAATAGTTTTTGTAAGCAGTCCTAGTAGACCACGTATCTGAAAAAATAAATAAAAATAAAACAAGTATATGGTGTATTACTGTTGTTAAATATAATTTTTCATCTTATTTATATTTGTATGTGGGCTCTATTTCTATGAAATTCTAAGGCTATGTTTAAGAATACAATTGTCCCAATGTTCTCATATTCCTTTACTATTATTTATAAATTATTTTATTACTAGTTATAAATGATCTGAATACTCTTAACATCCAAACAAAACTAATTAATTAACTAGAACGTGTGGGTTTTGATTTTGCGGGAACATCACTGCCTATGAGTTTCTCTCCCCAAGAAGGTCAGGATCGAAGGTCATTAAAATCAAATCATCTGTGAAATAGTAGTTAATAATTTGTTAATAGTAGTGGTGATGATCTAATTAAAGGGGTAACAATTCCAGCCGGATCATATGGTCGGCGGCATTAATAATGTGTCAAAGTGAACAATGTTATGAGTGGAGACAAAATGGTGAACGGTGAGCCATGCACCGTTTGCTCATTTGTTTTATTAGGCACCCACTCCTTAGTTTCTGCAGCAGATTGCTGCACCGTAAATGATCTGCTCTCCTATAAATAGGAGAGCTTAAATGTGCAGAAGTGTGTAGAGTGTGGGAGTGCAGAAGTGTGTAGAGTGTGGGAGAGAAATAAGAGAAAAACAGGGTGGGTGAGCAGAGAGTTTACAAGAGAGAGTTTTTTGTAAAAAATAATTTCATAGTGAAATTACAGCAGCTGTGGATGTAGGCAATTGCCGAACCATGTTAAATTTCATCCCTCCTTTATTTAGAATCGTCTCTATGTCAGAACAGCTCCCAACAACTGGTATCAAAGCATTGGTTCGAGCTGTCTGAAAATTCAAGTTGTTCAAAATCAATTTTTGACAACTCCACGGTGATCCTTATGTCGAGACGAATCCGTTGCCACAAACGGAATAAAAAACGAAGGTCGGACGAGCCTACACGCGCCCCTAGAAGATCGAAGCGCGCATCTGTTGCAATCCACGCTCCCCCACGCGTTCCGGAGGTTGAAGACGCGTGCACCACACGCGCCCACGCGCCCTCATGCGCTCTAGAGGTTGAAGACGCGTGAAGGACACGCGCCCCCATGCGCCTAGAGAGGTTCGGCGCGTATGTCACACGTGCCTCACTCTCCCCCACGCGCACACAGTACTGTAGCGCGTGTATTACACGAGCCCACGCGTTTGCCCACGCGCACTGTGCACCGCGTGTATCCCACGCGCCAAACAGATCAGGACCGTCAGTTTTTCAGATCTGTTTTTGGCTAGATCTAAGCCATTCGGAGTCCGATTTTGACGATCAAATAGTGCTTTCCAACTATTTGGATCATTCCGGACTCATCCGTACGGTCGAAAGTTTGAGATTCGGCATCAGTACATTGGATCTGAACCATCCACGTGTTGCAGATCATTTTGGACTAGATCACGCCAGTTGGAGTTCCATCGCGACGATCAAATAGTGCTGACAAACTATTTGGATCATTCTGGACTCGTTTCCAACTAATTCGAGTGTTTCGGACGCAACGGTGATCTTTGTTTGTTTGAATTTGAACTCATTTGTAAAGTTATGGCTGGAGAAGAAGCTAAAGGTGTTGGTATCGAGAAATTTGACGGTACAGACTTTGCCTACGGGAGAATGCAGATAGAGGATTATCTCTATGGGAAGAAACTACATCTTCCACTCCTAGGAAGAAAGCCAGATGACATGAGCAATGAAGATTGGAATTTCCTTGATAGATAAGTGTTGGGAGTCATTCGACTAACATTGTCAAGATCAGTTGCACACAATGTGGGAAATGAGAAGACCACGGCGGATTTGATGAAAGCTCTATCAGACATGTACGAGCAGCCATCAGCCAATAACAAAGTGCATTTGATGTACAAGCTATTCTACTTGAGAATGGCAGAAGGAACTCCAGTTATTCAGCATCTGAATGAGTTCAACACCATTATCAATCAATTAGCTTCAGTGAGGATTGAATTTGATGATGAAGTATATGCACTGATTGCTCTAGCTCAATTGCCAAAAAGCTGGGAGGCCATGAGAACAGCGGTTAGCAATTCTTATGGCAAAACAAAGATGAAGTATCAAGATATCTGGGACCATATTCTTAGCGAGGAAGTTCGTAGAAGAGATACAGGAGAATCATCAACTTCCAGTTCTGCCTTAAACCTCGAGACGAGAGGTAGAGGAACTAGTAGAAGTTCAAATCGGGGCAGGTCAAAGTCCCGAAGAGGCAGAAGTAAATCTAGGTCCGGAAAACAAGTACAGTGCTGGAATTGTGGCAAGATTGGCCACTTCAAAAAGAATTGCAAGGAGGCAAAGAAGAAGAATGAGCATGACTCTGCTAATGCCACAATAGAAAATCTCCGAGATGCCTTACTCCTTTCAGTCGACAACCAAATTGAATCTTGGGTGTTAGATTCAGGAGCCTCGTTCCACACTACAGCACACCGAGAAATCATGCAGAATTATGTCACTGGTGATTTCGGGAAGGTGTACTTAGCAGATGGTGAAGCGTTGGAAATCGAAGGCATGGGAGATGTACCAATCAATCTGCCCAATGGAAGTGCATGGTTGCTACAGAAGGTGCGACATGTTCCTAAGCTCATGAGGAACCTGATTTCTGTAGGACAACTTGATGCTGATGGGCATTCGGTACTATTTACCGGTGGCACGTGGAAGATAACAAAAGGAGCTATGGTAGTAGCTCGAGGCACAAAAACAGGTACTCTATACATGACTTCAAGCATTAGAGATATTGTTACAATTGTTTACGCAAATGCCAACCTATGGCATCAAAGGCTTGGTCACATGAGTGAGAAAGGAATGAAGGTACTATTATCCAAGGGGAAGTTACCAAAATTGGAATCAACTGATTTCGACATGTGTGAAGGTTGCATTTTTGGGAAACAGAAAAAAGTTAGTTTCCTGAAAAATGGTAGAACTCCAAAATCTACAAAGTTGGAGTTGGTGCACACAGATTTGTGGAGGCCATCCCCAGTCGCTTCTCTTGGAGGATTGCGGTACTATGTTTCCTTTATTGATGACTCAAGCAGAAAAGTATGAGTTTATTTTTTGAAAAATAAATCTGACACATTTGATACTTTCAAGAAGTGAAGAGCCATGGTTGAAAATGAAACAGGCTTGAAGTTAAAATGTCTGAGGTCAGACAATGGAGGAGAGTACATCAACGGAGGGTTCAAAGAATTCTGTGCTGCAAATGGGATTAGATTTCAGAAGACTATTCCCAGGACACCGCAGCAGAATGGCGTAGCTGAACGCATGAACAGAACTCTCAACGAACGTGCCAGAAGCATGAGGCTGAATTCAGGATTGCCTGAATGTTTTTGGGCTGATGCAGTTAACACTGCAGCCTATTTAATTAATCGGGGACCTTCAGTTCCCTTAAAGTTCGATCTACCAGAGGAAGTTTGGAGCGGAAAGAAGGTAAATCTTTCCCATTTGAAAGTTTTTGGCTGTTTATCATATGTTCACATAGATTCTACTGATCGTAACAAGTTAGAAACCAAATCTAGAAAATGTTTTTTCATCGGTTATGGTGATGAAGAATTTGGCTATCGATTTTGGGATGATAAAAATCGCAAAATCATCAGAAGTAGAAATGTGATATTTAATGAGCAGATTCTGTACAAAGCTAAGTCACAAGCTGAACCTGAAGAGCAGCCAAAGAAACCTGAGGTTGTTGACTTTGATGTTACTCGAGTCAACATTGATCAGAACGAGGATCAAGAAAATGATGATACACAGATCAAACAACGTACACCACTCACTGTTATTCGAAGATCTTCAAGGACAATTAGGCCACCACAGCGGTTCTCACCATCTCTATACTACATCTTGCTAACAGATAGTGGTGAATCGGAAAGTTATGATGAAGCTCTACGAATTGAAGATTCGATCAAGTGGGAGAAAAACATGCAAGATGAGATGGAGTCACTTATGTCAAATCAGACATGGGAGCTAACTAAGCTTCCAAAAGGCAAGAAGGCTTTGCACAATAAATGAGGTACAGAATTAAAGAAGAACACAATGGTAACAAGCGCTACAAAGCCAGAATGGTCGTGAAGGGGTTTCAACAAAAGGAAGGTGTCGACTACACAGTCATTTTCTCTCCAATTGTAAAATTGACAACGATCAGGCTAGTGTTGGCAATTGTGGCTGCAGAGAATCTACATCTTGAGCAGTTAGATGTGAAGACTGCATTCCTTCATGGTGATTTGGAGGAAGACATCTATATGCACCAGCCACAAGGATTCTCAGTGAAGGGAAAAGAGAATCTAGTTTGCAAACTGAAGAAGAGCTTGTATGGCCTAAAACAAGCTCCACGACAATGGTATCGGAAGTTTGACAACTTCATGAGCAGTAATGGATTTACAAGATTGCAGGCTGACCATTGTTGCTATATGAAAAACTTTGACAAGTCTTATATTATCCTACTGTTGTATGTGGATGATATGCTCGTTGCAGGGTCAAGCATCGAGGAAATCAATGAACTGAAGAAGCAGTTGTCAAAGCGGTTTGAGATGAAGGATTTGGGTGCTGCAAAACAAATCCTTGGTATGAGAATTATTAGAGACAGGTCTAATGATACTCTTAAGCTCTCGCAGGAGGAGTATGTGAAGAAGGTGCTCAGAAGGTTTAACATGGACAAGGCGAAACCAGTGAGCACACCCTTAGCTAGTCACTTTCGACTAACTAAGGATCAGTCGCCAAAGACGGAGGAAGAGCAAGAATGCATGAACATAATACCTTATGCATCTGCTATTGGTAGTCTTATGTACGCCATGGTCTGTACAAGGCCAGATATTGCACAAGCAGTGGGAGCTGTGAGTAGATACATGAGTAATCCAGGAAAGCAGCATTGGGAAGCAGTCAAGTGGATTTTAAGATATCTACAAGGCTCTTCAGATACGTCACTATGCTTTACAAAAGCAGGTTTAAAACTATAGGGATATGTAGATGCTGATTTAGCAGGTGACGTTGACAGCAGAAAAAGTACTACTGGATTTGTGTATACGCTGGGTGGTACAACTGTATCGTGGGCTTCTAAGTTATAGAAGATTGTTGCTCTCTCAACTACAGAAGCAGAATACGTTGCTATAACTGAAGCAGGGAAGGAAATGGTTTGGTTGCAGTCATTCTTGGAGGAATTGGGAAAGAAGAATGAAAAAGGTATTCTGCACAGTGATAGTCAGAGTGCTATTTTTCTTGTAAAGAATCGAGCCTTTCATTCCAGAACAAAACACATACAGTTGCGATACCATTTTATCCGATAGTGGATAGCTGATACTTAAAAAGATTCGAGGAACAGAGAACCCAGCAGACATGTTCACAAAAGTAGTTACTGCTGACAAACTGAAGCTGTGTGTAGCTTCAGTTGGCCTTCGTACTTAAAGGCATGACTTGGAGTTGTTGTGATGATTGCTATGAAGATATGTAGACTCATTTGTCTCCAAGTGGGAGATTGTTATGAGTGGAGACAAAATGGTGAACGGTGAGCAATGCATCGTTTGCTCCTTTGTTTTATTAGGCACCCACTCCTTAGTTTCTGCAGCAGATTGCTGCACCGTAAATGGTTTGCTCTCCTATAAATAGGAGAGCTTAAATGTGCAGAAGTGTGTAGAGTGTGGGAGAGAAATAAGAGAAAAACAGAGTGGGTGAGCAGAGAGTTTACAAGAGAGAGTTTTTTGTAAAAAATAATTTCATAGTGAAATTACAGCAGCTGTGGACGTAGGCAATTGCCGAACCACGTTAAATTTCGTCCCTCCTTTATTTAGAATCGTCTCTGTGGCAGAACAGCTCCCAACAAACAAAGCTAGCTAGCTGTCAAAAGTACCATATCTTAATCTAGCTTTAGAATATTGTCACCGTTGGGGCTGCTCAAAGTAGTGATTCACTTTACTGAAAGTAAGATCTTTGAATTAATGTCTTGCCTAATAGAACCCTAGCTAACTAGCTGGGTCATATAATATAAGAATGTCGGTCATTTAAATATATAAACTGTCGTACCATTTCCTTCCAAGGTTTCATGAACTCATTTAATATAAGAATGTTGGTTATTTAATATATATTATATGAACTAATTGGCTCATATAATAAAAAATTAATACAGTCAATCACATCAATAGAGTGCGCAAAAAATACACTACAAACAAAACGCCACGACCTTATTCCGTGACTTTTGAAAATTTAATAACCCTTTCGGTTTGCCCTCCACCCCCTCCTCTCTCTCTCTCTCTCTCTCTTCTCTCTCGCACCACATGCTTGTTTAAAGCTTTACAAAGAAGTCTCCGAAGTTGGATAGTTCAGTCCGAGATGTCTCCATGACGTCCATTGCGTCTGTCGAATTGTATTACCTCATCTTTTGTTACCTTTAAGAATCAGGTCTCTTTATACGTTTTACTCTTCTGTCCTCAGAATTCTACCGTCTTTATAGTTTTATTTTCTTAAGTTCACTTTCCAAAGGAGATCAGATGTTCTAGGTCTTGTATAAAAAGTTGTTCTATGATGCAAATAATTATTGTTCTATACAAGACAGGCTTGCGTTAAATACTCATTGTGCTTTGATAATTTTTTGGCTATTTGCACACAGAGAATTTCTTTTCTTTGTGATGTTCTTTTTCTAATTTTGAAATTGAAGTTGGGAAATTTTTTGACAAGTAATTAAAGTCAGGAAATTTCACACTATATCTCATTCGAAAGTCCTTTCTGTAAGGGGCAACCAAGAAAACAAAAGAAGACTATGGAAACTTCAGGAATGATCAAGAAAGAGAGCTAGCAAAACTCAAGAATCCTTTACTCCAATTCTTGATTGAGAGTTTTTGGGGAATTCTGAACCTCCACATGAATATCTTCTACAAACACTTTGATGTCTTGATCTACATGTAAGGGTCTTTATATACACGATTGAATCCAAAAAGTATCGTTACAATTAAAAGAAATGTAACTTGTTACATACTATGGCCATTCTCATAACATGAAACACATTGTTTCATTTATTCTTTGTTAGGATTCAACTTTTAACCTAGAAACACAGTGTAACAATGGACGATGAAATGGATGGAAATTCTACTTTATTAAAGAAAGATAAAAGCTATTTGAGGTAGCTCAACCTCCAGAACATTCTAGAAAGTTTAGCTTCCAAAAGAGAAGATTCTCCTTGCGAATTTCCTTCAAATATCAGCACCATTCCCCCTAACGAAATGATGCTTCCCATTACCCCATAACAGAAAATACAAAACTTTAATGTAACAGCTAGAAGCAACATAAGGCTCACAACCAAACAAAACGCAACATTTGAGACACCATCATAATTCAAAACGCAACGTTTGGGACATACCCCCAAAATGTAGTATTGTACAAACTTAAAGAAATCTCCCAACTTGACACCGCTTCATCTTCAAACACACTTGCATTTGTCCCGTAATGACATCGCTTCTAGGTCCACTTTAGTTAACCCTCACGAATCCTCAACTTAGATCCATTTTCAGCGTCGGGAATCCCTTGCACAAATATGGTATTTTAATTATTTTTAATTCATTGGATAACTTAATTAGGAACTCAATTCCCGCAATTCCCAATTGGAAGGTATAGATTTATAAACCAGACTTAAATAAAATGTAACCCTTTGAAAAAACATTCACCACTTTTAAAAAATGTGAATTACTACCCCTATTGATAAAATCTAATAACGACAATATACTCAGGAAGCGATATTGCAGCAAAAAACTAAATCAATATAAATAAATAATTGATCCAAACATAATCAAAGAACTAATCCATTCAATAGAAAAAGCATGACTGAATCCATAAACACAATAAATTCTATAATTATTCGGAGAAGAAAACATCAACGATGAATTGAGAATGATAAAACAAAAGAGTTTTAGCAATTGAAAATCAAATACATAAATTAAGAATAAATTAAAATACCAGATTTGTGCAAGGGATTCTCGACGCTCTACTGTTTGTCAAATTTTAGTACTTTTTCTGTTAATCACTTTGCTTCACTTGAATTTACATTTAAAATTAATCTTTGTTCTCTATTACTTATTTAATATTTTTTTTTAGTTTCTTTGTTCCTCTTACTATTCTTTTAATTTGTCTTCCTGTGGAATTGACACCCCAAAGCTGTGCTACAACTACCGCGTTAGTCTTTGGGCGTAATCAAATTTTCGAGCTCTAGGGTTCCTAACATTCTCTCAACACACCATTTTACTACTTCACTAAACACTCCATTTCATATTCGTTCACTTCCTTCAGCTGTTAATCTTGTTCTCTTCTAGCTCTTCACATAACAAGCTCTTCCCCTTTAAAGCCTAGGCTGCAAGGCAGACTAGTGAGTTCCCCCAATCAAAGCATATTGCCCACAAGGTGAGGGTAGAGGCTGCGCAACTTTCAGAGTAACTCCCAAGAACTATCTTCAACTGTTGCACCCAACCACTTAATCAAAACTTCAGTAGCTGCCTAGTGGCCCACTTGTTTCATTCTCCTGTCCAAAATTGCTTCTGGTTCAGGTTTTATATTGCCTTCAGTATCCATAGGTGGTAATGTGGGTAAAGGAGACACTTGTTCATCCAAATTTTCTTTAGACAAGACACATAAAAATTTGTTCACCCAAGTTTTTATGCTTGATTTTTTTTCACAACTTGAAAAGGCCCATAGTACTTGGGTGATAGCTTCAAATTATGCCTTATGGCTATTGTCTTCTATTGGTAAGGTTGCAACCTCAAAAACACCTAATCTCCCACTTCAAAAGACCTCTCAATCCTTTTTCTATCAGCAAACAACTTCATCATACTTTGAGCCTTTTGCAATTTTTTTTTTTTGATAAGTAATAAGAAACTTTATTGATATAAAGATAGGGTAAGCCAAGTATACCGAAAGTATATATGTGAATAAGCCAAATATACCGAAAGTATATATGTGAATACACCACTTTAAGAATTAAAAATTGTTACGAGGAAATCATGGAAGCTAAGACCATTAAAATCTAAAGTAACAGGTCACATACATAAAGTCTTCCTTAAAAAATTTGTAAACTCTTCCACGGACCATTCATGATTATCAAAATGTCTATTATTTCTTTCGCTTCAAATACACCAAAGAATACAAATGGGAGCCATCTTCCACATAACTACAATCTGTGATGTCTCTGAGATCCCTCTCCAGCTTGCAAGTATTTCAACTACCCTTCCTAGCATTGCCCATGATAGCCTTATTCTACTACAGAAATAATTCCATGTATCCTGGGCAAACTCACAATGTAAGAGTAAATGGTCCACTGTTTCCCCATTGGTTTTGCACATACAATACCAGTCCGTAATTCTAAAACCACACATTCTTAAATTTTCAATGGTTAGGATAATTTTCCCGTTAGTTATTTTCCAAACAAAGAACGCAGCCTTAGGAGGTGCTTTACTCCTCCATATGCTCTTCCATAGAAAATTTGGCCAAAGTTGAGCTGTAAGTGTATCATAAAAAGAGCCTACCGAGCATTTCCCTTTCTTAGAAGGTCTCCATTCCATCTTGTCTTCAGCTGTAATAGCAGGGATAATATAATAAAGCAAGTTAAAAAATTCCTCCAACACACTCACTTCCTAATCATGTGCCTCCTTAGTGAGATTGATGTTCCACTCTTGAAAATCATGTGTAAATACCTACAAGTCAGGCACTATCACTTCTTTCTCCTTTGTAATTATGAAAATAGTGGGGAAAGTAACCTTCAAAGCTGTATCTGCCACCCACACATCATGCCAAAAGATGATGCTCTGGACATTCCCCATATACAGCCCAATAAGAGAAAACCCTCCATTCTTTCCTTATATGCTTCCATAATCCCACACCATATGCCCCCTCCTCTCATTAGAGCACCAACCCCCCTTGCACTCCCATACTTCGCATCAATCACCCATTTCCATAAACCATCCCTTTCATAGTTATAGTGACACAACCATTCCCTCATAGAGCCTTATTAAAGGCTCTCAAATTGCAAACCTCCAAACCACCCTCTCTCAATGGGGTACACCTTTTATCCCACCTAACTATATGAAATTTAAACTCATCATCTAGACTACTCCACAAAAATTTCCGTTGAAGTTTCTCAATGTTATAAGTAATGCTAGCTGGAAGGGAAAAAATAGATAAGAAATATGTGAAAAGGTTAGATAAAGTACTCTTAATAAGTGTGATTAGTCCCCCTTAGATAGATACAACATTTTCCACCCGACCAGCCTACACTTTAATTTTTCTAACACCTCTACTCAAATTGTCTTAGTTTTAAAAGAAACATCTAACGAAAGTCCAAGGTATTTCATTGGCAGTGAAGAGGCCACGCACCCCAATATTTTGGCCAGTCCCCCCAAATGTTTCTTACACCACCCACCGCAACTATCTCCATTTTGACGAGATTTATCTTTAACCTAGATACTACTTCAAAACAAAGTAAGATGGCCTTCAAAGGTTGAATATGTCCTGCATTATCCTTACAAAACAACAACGTATCATCTGTAAACAAGTGATAGAAAATAATAGTGGGGCTATGATGAGAATCAGCCATTGAAAATCCTGAAAAAAATCCAAATACGAAATGTACTTTTTCCACATACCCTCATTGTGCTTCCAAGACTTTCTAGATGTCAATACATACTCTTCTTGGATTTTTGCCAACCCAAAAGCAGCACTAAGATTGATTGGGATTAAGCATACTAGCTGGAAGCCTAATCTCATCTTTCAATCCAAATAAAAAACAACTGAGTTTGTGGCTCTCAAATAAACCTTTCAGCATATTAGACAAACCTTCAAATGGTGCCTTATAATCTGACATAGATGAAGTTTGTTTTAGGCGAGTTAATGCCTCCATTGGGTCATTATAAGCTGATGGCCCGAATCTAACTTACAAACACGTCACAAAAGAGTCCCAATTTGTGAACTGGCCACAATCAAGAGTATCTTGATACCACACTAATGCTTCCCCTTCCATATGATATGTTCTAACAAGAGTGTATGAATAGGAGGAGTCTTATTAAACTCAAAGTATTGGGTGGCTTTGAAAACCCACCCAACTGGATTATTCCCATCAGAATGTTGAAAATCCAGTCGTACTCCCCTAGGGACAAAGCTTCTCAAATTACTCTAGAGTCTTTAAATTCATCATTAACAGAAGAAGGCTATCCATTCTCTACTAAAGATTGGATCTGTCATGATCTTAAAGCTGCTGCACATGTTTCTAGCTACCATTAGAGGATCAGTCATCTCTGATACCGACTTGTCAGGGGCAACCAAGAATATAAAAGAAAGACAGGGGAAACTTCAGGAATGATCAACAAAGAGAACTAGCAAAACTCAAGGATCCTTTACTTCAATTCTTAATTGAGAGTGTTTGAGGAACTCTGAACCTCCACATGAATTTCTTCTACTAACACTTTGATGTCTTGATCTTCATGTAAGGGTCCTTATATACACAATGGAATCCAAAACACACCTATACAATTAAAAGAAACACAACTTGTTACACATTAAACGCACCCACTACATTCTCATAACATGAAACACAACATTTCATTTATTCTCTCAACACACCATTTTACTAATTCACTAAATGTCCCGTTTGACATTCCTTCACTTTTTTCGGCCGTTAATTTCGTTATCATCTAGCTCTTCACATAACACTACTTTCCCACGTTAATATCAGTTGTCAAGGAAAAGCCATAAGTGTATCGTATTTTAAACATTTGAGTGTATGGGATTTAATCCAAAAACTGTTTAAATTTAGGTCTCAAATTGTTCCTTTCATTATCTTATTTTTGGGAATTGAAAGTTGCATAGAGCCACTAAGTTGTTAACTATTTGCAGCCTACTATAGAACTCAATTTATTATGTAGTGCTGTAATACTTCGTTGTATATGATAAGTGTGTTGTTTAAGAGGTTTTTGTGCTCTTGTATATGTCCTGTATACCTAGGCTCTTGCCTATTCCTATGATCAATAACATTTTATTTACCGATAAAAAAAATGTTTTTATGTTTTTTAGAAGTTGATTTTGACATCTTAAATGGAGTTGTTTCCAATACAAATACAAGTAGAGTGCATTGTGAGTTGTGATTTGAAACCATGGTTATGTTTGTAATTGCCCATTTCCCCATCTTAAGTGCTGGTTGCTTAACTCATAGAATGTAGACTTTGATATTTATAACTTTCTGAGTCTTCAATCATGCTCACTATAGTGATGGACTACTTTCTTGCGTTGGTATCTATTATAGCCATTCTTTTTCTTTTTTCTCCCCTATTTTGTAGCTGTTGCTAGTGATTGTTTGTCAAAACTGCTTTTGGGGCAAATAATAAGATATTTCCATTCAGACTTACAACAGATGAACGTATGGTAGTCTTCATTCATGTTTTTACTTATTTAAGTTGTTTAATAATCTATATGCAACCAATGCTTAGGGCACCTAAGCATTTTCTCTCCGTACAATGAAAACTTAGATGATGAAAATTGTTATCTTTTCTTTTAGGTGATGTTTTGGTGCATGTAATGGTGAGTTAGTGTTTGATTTTAGTGAGTTATGGGTCTTTCAAAACTGGTGGTTATTGAATCTAAGGCTTTTGAGGTAGTAAGGGATGGTAGGTTTGTACACATTAGGGAGAAAGGCTGGAAGGTGTTGAAAGAGGTTAGTATGGGGTTAAGCACGGCAAGGTGGTTCATCAAAGCCTTGGAGGATTGCTTGAAGGCTAGGAAGAAAGAGTTATATTCTATGCATAGGGAAGGAGATAGAGGCTATGTTGCACAACAACATCTTAACTTACGAGGTTGTTTCATGGCATTGATGGATTATGGTGAGTGTGGGTATCAAAACTTTATATTCATTTCAGAGGATAGGGAAGGGAGAGGTTGGAGGAAGCTAACGGAGGTTCTGAGGGAGGCTTATAGTGTAGGGGGCTCTGTGTTCCTGCCAACACAATCGACATCGAGAGTCCAACAACAACCTCCATATCGGTCATATTGGGAAGCGCTACAAACTAGAGGAAGTGTCAGGGGTAGCCATAACTCTGACATCGTGGCAAGCTCAAGAGGAGGGGTTGGCCTTAAAAGTGGTGTCATCACTTCTGTAGGAGCCCAGGCACAGGTGGAAGGTGGCAGAGGTGTTGTTGGTCCATTTAAGGAAAGAGAGTTGTGTGCTTTGCAAGAGATGAAGAGTCAGGTGGATTTGTTGCAGCGTGTATAGGATACTTTCAAAAGTTCTTGCTAATAGAATGAGCATATGGTCATGGAGAAGATTATATCTAAATCCCAAAATGCCTTTGTGAGGGGGAGACAATAGCCAATGAATACCTAGATAGCAGAATCAGGTTGGGAGTCCCAGGTATTATATGCAAACTTGATATGAAGAATGCATATGATCATGTTAATTGAGATTTCTTGATATATATGCTCAGTAGATGTGGTTTTGAAAAATGATGGAGGAAGTGAAGAAGACATTGTGTGTCAATGACTCGCTTCTCGATCTTATTAAATGGTGATCCCGTGGGCTTCTTTCATAGTTCACAGAGACTACGACAAGGAGATCTATTATCATCCATTTTATTTGTCCTGTAATGGAGGCTCCAAGTAGAATAGTGTCGGTGACCATAGGGGGAGGATTTTTTCAGACTTCTAAGTGGGAGATACCCATGGCTCCACTATTCTTTCTCACCTCTTGTTTACAGATGATACCTTGTTGTTTTATGAGGCAAATGCAGGACATATCCAATCTTTGAAGGCTATCTTACTTTTTCTTGAAGTAGTATCCGGGTTGAAGATTAATCTTGCTAAAATGAAGATGGTTGCGATCAGTGAAGTAAGCAATATGAGATGATTGGCTAACATTTTGGGTTGTGTGGTTTCTTTGTTGCCTTTGAAGTACCTTGGTTTTCCATTGGGGTTTCTTTATCAAGAGTACTTTATCCAACCTTCCCACATACTACTTATCCTTATTTCCCCTTTCCACTAGCATTGCAATGAAGATAGAGAAACTTCAACGTGATTTTTTATTGAGTGGTATAGGAGATGAGTTTAAGTTTCATTTGGTGGGTTGGGACAAGGTTTGTTCTCCTTTGAGAGATGGTGGTTTGGGGGTTCAGAATATGAAGGCTTTTAATAAGGCATTATTAGGTAAATGGTTGTGGCATTATAATTGTGAGAGAAGGACCTTATGGAAAGGGATGATTGATATGAAGTATGATAATGAACCTGGGGGAGGGGAGGTTGGTGTACTAAAGAAGGTAGGGAGACATATGGAGTAGGACTATGGAAGTATATACAGAAAGGTTGGTGTTCTTTTGCTAGTAATACCCGGTTGTGTTTGGGGGATAGTAGTAGGATCAGTTTTTGAAAGGATATGTGGGTGGGATGCACGACTTTGAAGGATGTTATACTAAAATTTTCACTGATCTTGGAAAAAAGAAGCCACGGTGGCTGATTTGAGGGTAATCAATCAAGGTTCACAAGAGTGGAACATTAGCCTTACTCGCTATGAACATGATTGGGAAGTGAATGCTTTGGTGGAATTTCTTAACTCGTATAACACTTCTATTGATGCCACAACTGAAGATGTGATGGTATGGAGACCCTCTAGAAAAGAGAAATTCTTGGTATGCTCTTTTTATGATGCTATTACCATGCGACAAAGGCACAATTTCCCTTGGAAGAATATTTGGAGGAGTAAAGCACCCATCAAGTCCACATTCTTTGTTTGGACAGTAGTTCTAGGGAAGATTATGACCATTGATAATCTTAGAAGATGTGACCTTATAATAACGGATTGGTGCTGTTTGTGCAAAAATAGTGGTGAAATGGCAGACCATCTACTTTTACATTGTGAGTTTACTCGTGATAGATGGATTTAATTTTTTAGCAGAACGAGAATAGCATAAGTAATGCTAGGTAGGGTGGTTGAACTATTAGCAAGCTAGAGATGGATCACTTAGACACCACAAATCTCAGTCGTGTGGAATAAGGCTGCAATATGTATTTTTTGGTGTATTTGGAGTGAAAGAAAGAAGAGACATTTTGAGAATCATGAATGCTCCTTGGTAGAGTTTCAGAGTTTTTTCTAGAAGACTTTGTTTTTGTGGGCCATTGCTTTAGATTTGAATGGTCTTAGTTTTCATGATTTCCTTATAACTGGTTCTAGTTCTTAAATAAGTGTATGAACATGTATACTTCCAGTGTACCTAGGCTATGCCCATCTTTATATCAATAAAATAACTTATTACTTATAAAAAAAAATTAATCTATATGTTGTTGATTATGTTTCTGTACAGTGCATCATTTGACTCAACAATGAAGTTATGGGATCATGTGGAACATGGGAAACTTCTCTACAGCTTGAATGGTCACAAGTATTAGTCCCCGCAGCTCTGTTCTTAATATATATATATACATTTCTAATTCAAGTTGCTTTGTCCATAATACTATTAGAAGGTAATGAAAACTGCTAAGATGCTTTGAATGTGCTAATGCGTTAAATTGGAACTCCACTTCCGACTCCGGCTCCAACTTTTCAAGGAGAAAAAACTTGAATCCTATTTCGACTCAGAGTGGAGCTGGGGTTAGAGTTGGATTTTCGAATTTCTACTCAGTCCTAGTTTAGGCACTGATTTGTAAAGTGAATTTATTGATACTTTTTGTTTTGTAGGTTAATTTTGGTTGAATTGATTTCTTTAATTGGTACTTGTAGTTTGTCGAATAATTACAAAAATGGAAAATACTCAAACTACAAAGAGATTACACAAAACTAATATCACAAATTGATATGGCTTGATCATATGGTTTTTCAGATTGTAAAGTTATTTTTATTGTAAAGTAGATCTAATGGATAAATAAAACCATTATAATTTATGAAATTACTTTTGTATAGTTCTTTTCTCGGTAGAGCCCTCATCGAAAGAAATTTTAGTTTGTACATATAGAAAATATTTTTTATTATTATATTTTAAACCTCAGTTTTGGAATTACTTTTTTTTTTTAACCACATTTCTTTTCCACCATAAATGAGGACTATCGATAAAATTGAGTATAATGTCCCTCTTTCATAAAGGAGATAAAAACGTATCATATATATCAGATTAGTACTCTTAGAAATTTTTAACTTTATGTGGACCAATATAAATGCCCGGTCGGAGGGTGACAAGTAGGTAAATTGCGGAGACGGTGGGTCTCTCCTCTTTGCTGGATGAGAATTTGCATTTCTCAGTTACTACGAATCTAACGGCCGAAGGATAGGTAATTGCATGCCTGGCCCCATGAGTACTGACGTGCACGTACGTACTTGCCCCTAACTCTTACATGCATGCATGCGTCATATACACATGTATAGATCATGCCCCCATCTTCTTTTAGCTAGATTACAGCTTCACGTCTTTAATTAATTAGTACTAAATGGACCAATACTAATTATTAATTAGTACTAATTCCATGTCAGGAGGAGCCGCCAATATTTAATTACTTTAGTAATTGGCCAAATTACATTTAGGGTCAAGGACTGCTTATTCTAGCACATGGTTTTCACAATATAATGTATATATACTAGGACCGAATTAATCAACCTTGCAAGCTGGATTAATAGATTAAGGTAAGCATGATGATGAGAGATTCGATCCGTATATGTTTGTATATATATCTGAATTTCTAAACGATCGGGTTACCCAGTAGTACTTTTCAGGTAATAATATTGATTCCATACGAATATGCCTGAGGTTTGGACATATTTTGGTTGGACGACCATTTTCATGACCTTATTTCACGCTTTTGTTTTTTTGGCTGGTGAATATTCGACAAAATTCGAATCTTCTATATCCACGAGGTTCTTTATGGCATGCTGAACATCATTATTAATCTAAGACCCAGTTGTTTAATTAATTTGGTCGATCGATTCTATATGCAGGAGAGGATTGAATATGGACTATGAAAACTCCCCGATTGAGAGAGATCGACTTGCTCAAGATGGGGTTGATGATCTGTTATATTTATGTATGCATGTGACAAAATTTATGGGTCTAACTCATTTTATAAAATTGGTTCATAAAAGAGAGGTTTGCTTTAACCTTAAATATTACAAACATATCCAAGACCATATCTATAGGTAATGGGTGATTTATTTTTCAACACTCTCATTCAGTATGTACAGGCCATTATTTTTTATAATCCTTGTAAAGGGATAAGTAGTGTGGTCCTTGTGGCAAACTCTGATACTACGAAGAAATTCATGAGTGCGCCTAATATTTCATCTTATAAAACTGGTTCAATAAGAGATGTTTGCTTATTTATTATAAACATGCACAAGACTTTGTCAACGTGCAATGTGAGATTTATTCCTCAATAACATGTATTTGTGTCTAATTAAAAAAAATAATTAGTCTGTTAAACTTAATTAACTAGGTAAATTAATTTAATAAAGCTGCTTTTACTTGACGCCACAAAACTTGGAAGTCACAGAATCCATTTATTTCAGTCAGTTAAATATTGTTGAGTTCTTGATCATATATGCTCCTGTGGCGACAACTAAAATAATGAAAATTTGCTTGAAAATTCAAAGGGCTTGGTCAGTTAATGTTGGAGGGTTTCACGATAAGATCAGGCTGGACAAATTTTCAGTATGCTTGCTGGAATTTTCAGAGGTCAAAAACCTACTTTGTTGACAAATTTCAGTACTACTTAATTAGAAGCTTCCGTGACTGCTTAAGAAACTAGCTACGAAGAATATTGCTTCTGCCGGCCGGTCGTATTCATTAGTCAATGACATGTATGCTTGAGCACCAATCAAGGAACGAGGTTGCTGGGTACGTAGTAGTTGGGCTAGCTTCATATAAATTTTGGTTAAAAAATGAGTACTGTCGATGCATATATAACCCATGAAAAAACATAGTATGTCTTTTTATTATTAATTCCAAATATTCCTTTCTCATGCGCGCAGCTACATGAGGTTTACATTTCTTATTTTGACACAGTTTGATTGGTAATTCATGCGCCATATATGTCATGCACGTACATGTGGTGAATTAATAGCACATATGGCTAAATTATTTTTTCTAATTGCTAGCTTACCCACCAAGCTTACTGTACTGTTGGTGATCGAACTATGGCGTGGCATGATAGTAAAGCTAGAAAAAGAAAATGTCTTAATTCCATTTTATTTCACCTATAAAGGCAAGCTCCTTCACGAACCATGAACCCACACTACACCAGTTGTACTGCTAGCTAGCTCTCTCATATATTCTGCCTTCGATTTCTTCCTTTTTTTTTTTTTTGAAGTGAACTGTGTGATCTCTCCCTAAGCTTTCAACAATGGCAGTTGATTCACAGCTCTCCTCCCCGCTTGGCCCTACGGCGTGCGACAAGGATTCCAAGGCGCTTCAGTTCATCGAGGTGATGACGAGGGAAACAGGCGCTGTACAGGAGAGGGTTTTGGGGGAGATACTGATTCGGAACGCCGAGACTGAGTACCTCAGGAGGTTCCAGCTCAATGGAGCTACGGACCGTGACACGTTCAAGTCGAAAGTCCCTGTCGTTACTTACGAGGATCTTCAGCCTGACATCCAGCGTATTGCTAATGGTGACCGATCCCCCATCTTCTCGGCTCACCCCATTTCTGAGTTCCTCACCAGGTGAAGATATTATCGAGCTAATCAATCTCACTTTCACACTTGCTGTTAAAATATAAAGAATAGTAAACAAATTAAGGAACTAGAAAGAGAGAACATGCATGCGTACGAAAATATAAAGTGGTTCAACCTTTGCCTCTAACGTAGAAGAAAAAAAATACATTTAGCTAGCTTGTACTTTATATATCCATACGTGCAGGTAATTTACTGAGCCGCCTGGCCAACTTGCACACAGTTTATATAAAACCACAAGAATTCTTTAGTTTGTTTTGCGTAATCCAACGGCCGCCTAAAGAATATTATAACGAAATTATTTGGGTTTAATTTTCCATTTTTTTTGTTATGAAATTAATTGTGAAACTTGCAGCTCTGGGACTTCGGCTGGTGAGAGGAAACTAATGCCGACGATTCATGAAGAGTTGGACCGTCGCCAGCTATTGTACAGTCTTCTCATGCCGGTGATGAACCAGTAAGTACATATATATATATATATATATATTTTATATTGGACTCCTTTGATTTTTGGCAAGGCTTACATATTTCGTTTTATTGCTTGAAGACTAAAATTCGGTTTCGTATTAATTTGAAAAATGATATTTCACAGATACGTTTCCGGTTTAGACAAAGGGAAGGGACTCTACTTCTTGTTCGTTAAGGCAGAAACAAAGACTCCAGGTGGGCTCTTGGCACGTCCGGTGCTCACCAGCTACTACAGGAGTGAACATTTCAAGACCAGGCCGTATGACCCTTACAACGTCTATACCAGCCCGAATGAGGCTATTCTCTGCGCCGACTCGTTTCAGAGCATGTACACCCAGATGCTCTGCGGCCTCCTTATGCGCGAAGAGGTTCTCCGGGTCGGTGCCGTGTTTGCCTCCGGCCTGCTGAGAGCCATCCGGTTCCTACAACTTCACTGGCAACAACTGGCCCATGACATCTCTACTGGAGCCTTAAACCCTAAAATTACGGATCCTTCTCTCCGGGATTGCATGTCCAAAATTATCAAACCCAATCCCGAACTCTCCAAGTTCATAACCCAAGAGTGTTCAGGAGAGAACTGGGAAGGTATAATCACAAGAGTTTGGCCTAACACGAAATACCTAGACGTGATTGTAACGGGTGCAATGGCTCAGTACATACCCATTCTTGAATATTACGGCGGAGGGCTGCCTCTTTCATGCACTATGTATGCCTCCTCCGAATGCTACTTTGGGCTTAACCTCAAGCCAATGTCCAGTCCTTCTGAGGTTTCCTACACTATCATGCCAAACATGTGTTACTGCGAGTTCTTGCCACACGAGCCGGACGCTCCAGCTGTATCTCGTGACTCACCTCCACAGCTTGTTGACCTTGCCGACGTCGAAGTTGGGAAACAATACGAGCTCATAATCACCACCTATGCCGGGCTTTGTCGCTACCGAGTGGGCGACATCCTCCAAGTCACCGATTTCTACAACTCGGCTCCCCAATTTCGCTTCATAAGAAGAAAGAACGTGTTGTTGAGCATCGACTCGGACAAGACGGACGAAGCTGAGTTGCAAAAGGCTATCGATAATGCATCAGCGCTCCTAAAGGAATTCAACACAAGTGTGGTCGAGTACATGAGCTATGCAGACACAAAATCAATACCAGGACACTATGTACTTTACTGGGAGTTGCTGGTGAAGGACCCGGCTAACTCTCCGACTCATGAGGTCCTGAACCGATGCTGCTTAGACATGGAGGAGTCTCTGAACTCGGTGTACAGACAAAGCCGAGTTGCAGACAACTCGATCGGTCCCCTTGAGATTAGAGTGCTCGATAATGGCACCTTTGAAGAGCTCATGGATTATGCAATCTCCCGGGGTGCATCTATCAACCAGTACAAAGTTCCAAGGTGCGTGAACTCCTCCCCGATCGTGGAACTCCTCGACTCCAGAGTGGCCTCGGTGCATTTCAGTCCTGAGCCGCCGCAATGGAACCCCGAAGGACGTCGATGTTGACCGCATGCATGACGGCTTGGAATAAGAGAGAAGCTACTAAGATTCTGTTGGGCTACCAAACCAAAAGAACATTTCTTGTGGAATTTTTCTTTGCTTTTTAAAAGTGTCTTTCGATTCAGTTTTTTTTTTTTTTTCCTTAAAATATATTGCAGGGTGCATCATGTGCGTCTGTATAATAGCTTCAGATAATCTTGTTTGCGCATCGTATCTTATTCTTTTCTGTCTGTCTGTATTTATATATCTCAGCTTTCTGAAAGCCGAGGGAATAACGTCGGATGTGTAGGTCTTGGAACATGAACGGCTTTTGTGAATCATAGTGGTGTCATTACAATAAATTAAGGTGGCAAATCTGAAAGTTTATTTTGGTTTTGAAGGTTGTAATATTAATTTGCATTTAATTAGTTTTTTCATTTTTCATCTTATTTATTTTTGTATGTGGGCTATATTTCCAGGGAATTCTAAGGCTATGTTGGGGAATACAACTTATATTTCCAGGTTTTTTTAGACTACTTCACTACTATTTATAAACTATTTTACAACTATTTATAGATGATATGAGATTAATTATCCTATTTTTCATTCCAAAACTAAAAAGAATTGTATTCGATTCTCAACGCACTAACATCATGTGTTTCATTACAGATGAAGACAGCTAGCTGTTGATCAGGATACAAATATTCAAGCTACATATATATATAATTATTTAATTTAGCTTTTTTATCCCCAAATTAACTGATTATTAATTAATGTCGGTCGACTGAGAGCTCTTAATTAATTAAATTAGAGGCAGGCAAATATAATATATATATATATCCAAGAGGATGCATATATGCATATGCTGGCCGACATTTTAAGTGGACTACTACATCATCGTCCCTAAAAGTACTTTTCTGAGACGAAATTTTAATTTCGTCTCAAAACATGGAAAACCTTATAAATCCGTTCGAACTAAAAAAAATTAGTTCGAACTTGAGATTCTGAGACGAATTAGGTCGTCTCCAAAAATCTATGCCGTTCGAACTAATTAAATTTAATTCGAACAGAAAATTAATTAATTCGAATGCAATATTATTTGTTCGAATTAGTATTAACGTGTTCGAACGGTATTATTTAATTGAAAAGATATATTGTTAAAATTGTAAGAATACATATTTTTTCTATTAATTTTTTATCATTTCCAAAGTAAATAAAAAGTTCTATATATTATATATTATGATTTACAATGAATTAAAATATTTACAAATTCATAAATAATTAATTTTATGTAATTAATTTAAAAATATTTTAGTTAACTAAATATTAATTTAAAGATAGTGTCATTTTTTCAATTGTCGTGAACACTAAGTATAATGAGAAGAAATGTGTTATTAACAATAAAGAGGCTAGCAAACACTAAAAATAAAAAACTATACTGCATTAATTACATTCCAAAATGAGTTAGACGTTCTATACAATATAAAAAAGTAAAAAAATTACTAACAATATTTATTTATTATATAAATCAAAATCCTCCTGTAAAGTTTGCAACTGTCCTTCTAGGTCCTTAAGCTTCTCCATCATGGGCTGAATGAAGTCCCTCAATAAAATGTCGCGGTGGTCCGCCAATATAGCTCGTACCTCATCTGGAGTAGCCCCAGCAGGGTGTCTCTCAATAGGGGCAGCAGCAGTAGAAGCTGGATCAGTAGGCGGAGGCTGATCCTGTAGGACTGGACGAGTCTTCGACAAGTGACCCTTGCTCTTACTGAATGTGATCTTGTTAACGGGCCCCATCTGTGGCGACCTCCGCTCAGTCAAAGTCACTGCAACCCCTGAATGGAGTAAGAGGTTAGATATCAAAAGCGCAAATGGTAGACTACCTCCACCCGAATAGCGTGACTCTGTGCGAATGCGGAGGAAGAAATATAATGCCAGATCAATCGGCTCCCCCTGTGCTAACCGTAACAAAAATCTGGCCCGCTCGATCCCGAAATCAGTCTTGTATTTTTTCGGATCAATGTTATACCCAACAATCAAATTAAGCATTCTGAAAAATGCTATATAGTCGGCCTGTCGGATCACTTTACCGCCATCATATGGAGGAGCCTCAGGGTCTCGCACTAGGTCACGAACCTGATCGTCTGTGAGACCATCATCAGGTACCTCATCACCGCTCTCGCTATCATCCGAGCTAGCATCCAGCTCTGCGGTCTGTCTATCCGGCACTGGCGATGAGGATGCGACTGTAGTGTCCTCTCCAGATGGTGCAGTCGCTGATCTCGCTGCTGCTGCTGCAGGATAGGCACCGGGCTCTCGCCGCAAATCTAGGAACTCAGCAATAACGCGAGGAGAGAATATAATACTCACTCCCCGGACTACTAAGTTATAGCATAGAGCATCACCAGGCTGCTCACCCATGGCACGGTAAAACTCACCGACCATCTCAGGATATGCTGTGCCCCTCTGTTGACAGATCGGGGTCCATCCACGATCGGTGATGATGTCATGTATGCTCCGCCCCTCCCAAGTGAGGTCACGGAAGTCACCTAAAATGATCTCCCGCTCAACTAGTATAGGCCTGACGGCCGGCTGAGAAGGAGATGCGGAGGTACTTTCTACTGTCTGGGGTCTGGAACGTTTTCTTCCGCTGCTGCTTGCCATTAGTATACTGTTGATGTATAAAAGATATATGTGATCTAATTAAAGTGAATTAGAGGAATGATGATATTGTGCTATCATGGTTGACAACTGCTTATTCGAATGGCCTTTAATTCCATTTGAATTAAATTATATTCATTCGAATGAAATTTAAATTCATTCGAATGAACATAATTTTCATTCGAATGACCTCAGATATGTCCATTCGAATTAGCCTAAAATCCATTCGAATAAAATTATATTCCATTCGAATTAACATAAATTTAATTCGAATGGACTTGACTTCAATTCGAACGAAATTTGTATTCATTCGAACGGACCTGAGCCAAACAGACATGGCTGAGTCGACTCAGAACCGAACCGACACATTCATTTTTATGAAGGAATCCAATATTTTAATCGGTAGAAATGATTTAGGAGTAAATCCCTATCATTTCTACCGATTATAGTTGTGTCATTTGCCCCCAAAACAACAAAATGGGGCCGGATTGATTCAAAATCCGACCCCCCCAAAACTAACTAAAAAAATTATAAAAATAATTAACATTTAACCCATACCTCTTGTTCTAGGAGATTTGAGGAGTTGGTCGGAGTTGGTGGCGGCGTTGTGGCTGCTAACGGCGGAGGAAATCGAAAAGTTCGAATGAGAGGAGGCACGAAATCTCCTGGGGAAGAAACTGGTTCGCGGCTTAAATAACGTGATTTCGTTCGAACGGAAGTATAATTAGTTCGAACTAAAAGGGTATAAGTTCGAACTAGAAGGGTATAAGTTCGAATGAATTATATAATACTTCATAAAAATATATATATAAGTACAAGAGGTAAAACAATTGAGAAGTATTAGTAATAATAGTATATAATACAGAGTATACTAGTACTAATGGCCAAATTTCTCACTAGTATATATAATAATATATATTAGATAACTATATATCGATAGTATAGAGTTTTATACTAGTTACTTATATATATTGTAAGTATCTAGTATATATATATGTAATAGTATATATATTATGGATTAGATGAGTATAAAATAGTATTGTCTAAAGTATTGCATTATAAAGTAAATATAGTAAGTATATAGTAAAACATTGCATTAATTATACTAGTATAAAAAACATATTTCTAATATGTTTAGTTTGTATATTAATAATAAACCAAGTACTTGGACTATATTATAAAATATTACAGTATTATTAGTTTTCATATTTTGATGGTATCTATACTTTAATATCACTTAGTATTATACTATTAGTGATACTTAGTATTATACTTATAGTGATACTAACTTATAAGTATAACACTATTAGTGATTGTAAATAAAATATTATACTATTTTAAATACTTAATATTATAGATTGATAAGAAACTTAGTATTATGATATTAGTGACACTTAGTATTATATAGTCTATATAATTTTTACATATACACATAATAATATTGGGTGTATTATGTGTATAGTTATATATTTATCTAATTATCTGTTCGAACTAATATAATGTTAGTTCGAATAGAGATAATTCATGTTCGAACGAATTTTTTTTGTTTGGAGGGAAAATTCGCGCCAAGTTATCAGTATATGCTGGAGAATATTCCTTTTTCTGTTCGAACTGGAAAAATATTAATTCGAACGCGAAAAAATTGTGGGAAAAATTAGCGGTATTTGGACTTTCGCGTTCGAACTGATTAAAATTTAGTTCGAATTGAAATGCACATATTATTAATCCGATCCTTTCACTTCATTTTTCACTCGGATTGAAGATTGAGAAAAGGAGAGAGAGCGTGGCAGAGGCTGTGAGAGAGTGTTGTGGAGAGAGAGAGCTTGAAAGCGTTGAGAGAGAAGAGATTCTTGAGAGAGAAAGGAGAAGGACAAGAGGTAAGTTGTGTTTTTTTGTATTTTTCATTCCGATTTTCGTTTACAAATATCTATAGAGTTTTTGCATTTATTTGTTGGGATAGAACAACAGTTTAATGTGTTTTATGTATATATAGGTATTGTGGATTGACTAAAGTTTGAATTGCTAGTACAAGAGGTAAGTTTTATTAGTTTTCTAAGTTTTTTAATAATCATATTTAGAGATATTCATGATGTTTTGAGTTTGTTGTATTGAAATATGGCATCATGAATGCAGAAATTGTGTTTTGTTTATCAGTTTTGTGCTCTGTTTCGTGACTGGTTTCTGGGTTGGTTTAATTCGAACGCTCTGAATACCGTTCGAATTAATTTTTATTTGTTCGAACAGAATATAACTTCACCAGCGTTCCATTCGAACTTATAGAGTGTTTGTTCGAACAGTATCACAGAATTAAATACTTATTATTTGCAGTGATAATTAAATAGCTTAATACTCCAAATATAATAATAAGATATTTAATTAAAAAATTATAATTAAATATGTGAAGATATTTGAGTACTCAAGTAATAAGATGATTAATACTTAATGTATAATTAATTATATCTAAGTACACTAATTAAATAGCTTAATACTCCAAATATAATAATAAGATATTTAATTAAAAAATTATAATTACATATTTGAACATAAGTAAGTACTCAAGTAATAAGATGATTAATACTTAATGTATAATTAATTATATCTAAGTACACTAATTAAATAGCTTAATACTCCAAATATAATAATAAGATATTTAATTAAAAAATTATAATTACATATTTGAACATAAGTAAGTACTCAAGTAATAAGATGATTAATACTTAATGTATAATTAATTATATCTAAGTACACTAATTAAATAGCTTAATACTCCAAATATAATAATAAGATATTTAATTAAAAAATTATAATTACATATTTGAACATAAGTAAGTACTCAAGTAATAAGATGATTAATACCTAATGTATAATTAATTATATCTAAGTACACTAATTAAATAGCTTAATACTCCAAATATAATAATAAGATATTTAATTAAAAAATTATAATTAAATATGTGAAGATATTTGAGTACTCAAGTATTAAATATTTCAAGGCCCATCATGTATACTTGTAATGTAATCTTCCCATGTATTTGTGACATATGCTTGTTATGTTTATTACTGAGTGTTTGGATTTTGTAGTTATTTTACATGCAGTTAAACCTTAGACCCGTTCGAGAGTTGTGGCCAAATATTCTCTTAAAGAATATTTGGGTATAACTCTTGAATTGTCCAAAGTGGATAGTTTGGGATTCTATCATCTATATGGCATATATACTTAGTTATAACTCCTGTGTTAGTCAATTTAAATTTTGGTTTAACATTTTTCTACATTCTTCGAGTATGTAGTTCATAAGTTTCTCGGCTCATGAATAGGGTCGACGACTTATCGTGACTAGCATACTTGGAGAATTGTAGGGAAATGCTGCCGAAATTTAAACTAACATACGAGTTTTAGACTGAGTATATATGCGATATAGATGATAGTCTCTCGAATGGGATAGGACCAACTACCTTAAAAGTACATGGTAATTAAACACATGTATTGTAATAGTTGAATGATAGTGTTTATCCCATGATTGTGGTTTTCCTTTATAGATGGATAAAAGTTGGATGTTGTTGGGAGATAGACTTGGTCGAGACTATATACAATATGCACAAGGGGTGAAGTCTTTCTTAGAATTTGCTTGTGGGAGTGTTGATAGTCGAGGATTTATAAGATGCCCATGCAAGAAGTGCAAAAACCTTAGTTCTTATAATATGACGGTTGTGGAGGATCATTTATTCGTAAATGGAATTGATGGTAAATATTCATATTGGGTTTTACATGGAGAACCATTTCCCCAAGGAGTTAGATTTGGCAGTCACACCAACCAGATGGGTGAATGTAACGAGATCGACACGGAGGACATAAATGTTGATATTTCTGATGATGGTTATGATAATGGAGAAGATATGACTGAAATGTTAGGAGATCTTGGCGCTGGCATATTTGGTGCCAGGGTTGGAGAAGGAACATCTACCCAGTCATTTGGGGGAAATGAAGACTTTGGATCATTGTGGGAGGATGCACAACGAGAATTGTACGAAGGGTGTACCCGTCATAGCAAGTTGTCATTCACTGTCAGGTTGCTCCATATAAAGTCTATTTGTCGTATTTCTGCAAAGGCTATCGATATGCTGCTTGAATTATTTAAAGAGGCTCTGCCAGAGGATAACGTAGTACCTCGAAATTTTTATGAAGCGAAGAAATTGAAGCGAGGGTTAGGATTTGATTATAATATCATCCATGCATGTAAGAATGATTGTGTTCTCTTCTGGAAGCAATATGCAGAATGTGAATCATGTCCGGTGTGTCTTGAGTCAAGATGGACATCAGATAAGCGTAATGTACCCCAGAAAGTGCTAAGACATTTTCCGCTTATTACTCGACTTCAAAGATTATTTACTTCCCGGATGACTGCGAAAGATATGACTTGGCATCACACAGAAAGAGTTCAAAATGATCAATTTCTCACTCATCCTGCAGATTCCTTACAATGGAAGAAATTTGATGACGAGTATCCATGGTTTGCTGAAGAACCTCGCAATGTACGTCTTGGTTTAGCAACTGATGGGTTTAATCCATTTGGCAACATGAGCACTTCTCATAGCACTTGGCCTGTCATAGTAATGCCTTATAATTTGCCACCATGGAAGTGTATGAAGGATCCTTATTTTATGATGACTCTATTGATTCCAGGGCCAAGGTCACCAGGAAATGAAATAGATGTATATTTGCAGCCAATGATGGAAGAGTTGAAAGAGTTGTGGGAACAGGGTGTCAATACATATGATGTGGCCGCTTCGCGTGAATTCAAAATGCATGCTGCAATACTTTGGACAATTAATGATTTTTCGGCATACGGGAACTTGTCTGGGTGGAGCACAAAGGGAAAAATGGCTTGTCCTGTTTGTAACAAAAATACACAGTCTCAGTGGTTAGCGAATGGCCGGAAATTATGTTTCATGGGACACCGTCGATATCTACCTCATGATCATAGATGGCGAAACAATAGGGTAATGTTTGATGGAACGGTTGATCGTAGGTCATCACCACCAGAGTATTCTGGCAGTGATATTCTCACTCAATTGGCAGATGTCCCAGACAACAGATTTGGAAAGAATGCAAGATGCCGAAAGAGGAAAAGACAAGCAGTGGAATTGAATTGGACCAAAAAAAGTATTTTTTTTGAGTTGCCATACTGGTCTACCTTAACACTGCGTCACAATCTAGACGTAATGCACATTGAAAAAAATATATGTGAGAATATTTTGGGTACCCTGATGTCAATACAAGGAAAAACAAAAGATACAGTCAACTCTCGTAAAGATTTGAAAGAGTTGGGAATCAGATCAGAGTTGCATTTGCAAGATACTGGGTCATCAGCTTATATGCCCATTGGATGGTATACACTTTCAAGTGATGAGAGAAAGAAATTCTGTGATTGGTTTATGACAATCAAATTACCCGATGGTTATGCTTCGAACATGTCAAGATGTGTCCGACCTCATGATTGGAAGATAACTGGTCTAAAAAGTCACGACTGCCATATATTTTTACAGCGATTGTTGCCAGTTGGTGTGCGGGGAAAGCTTACTCCAGATGTTCGTACAGCTATCACAGAATTAGGGCGATTTTTCAGAAATATTTGCAGTAGAACGTTGAAAGTTGATGCCTTATTAAAAATGGAAGCTGACATTGCATTGATATTGTGTAAATTGGAGAGTTTGTACCCGCCTTCATTCTTTGATGTAATGGTTCATTTGGCTGTGCATCTCCCTCGTGAGGCTTTAGTTGCTGGCCCCGTTCAGTATAGATGGATGTATCCTATTGAACGGTTTTTGGGAAAACTTAAGCGATCTGTGGGGAATAAGGCTCGTCCGGAAGGATCGATCGCAGAGTCATATATTCATAATGAGTGGCATACATTTTGTTCAATGTATTTTCGTGGGGTTGATACTAGATTTACGAGACCGGATCGAAATTATGAAGGTGGACAAATGGGAGTTTCGTCAGCATTTACCGTGTTTTCCCAGAAAGTACGTCCTATAGGTGCACAAGGGGGCTATGACCTATGTGGGCGAGAGTTTGAAAGAGCTCGATGGTATGTCTTAAATAATTGTGAAGAGATTGAACAGTATTTGAGGTTCGTGATGATCATCTAATTTGGTAGTAGTATTAAGTGCATTTCTAATAATATAGTATATATTGATACAAATTAATAATTCACATTAACATATGCAGCGAACATATACAACTACTTCGCACGAATGGTGTGACTGACGTAGAAAAGACGCATGAAGAAGAATTTGCCTCATGGTTTGAACATACGGTATTGATAGTATAAAAAATTATGCTTGAAAGTATTTTAAACTTTATTTAATTTGTAGGTGTCATCATATTTATATATGATATTGATATAAGTAGAATAAAATTTATTTATGTAGGTTGCATCGAAATATAATGAACATTCAGGTGAAATCTCACCAGAAGTATATGCTTTGGCATGTGGTCCGTCTAAGCGGGCTATCCAATATTCAGGATGTTTGGTGCGTGGATATAGATTTCACACAGCAGACAGAGAACGATATAGGAAAACTCAAAATTGTGGGGTTGTTGTCGAAGGAAGCCATGGGGATGAAAATATTGATTTTTACGGAATTGTGGAGAATATCATAACATTAAAGTATGTGGGGGGATATATGGTCTGGTTATTTAAATGTAACTGGTGGGATGTCTCGAATCCTAGATTGGGAGTGCGTAAGGATGAATATTTTGTAAGTGTCAATACATCTCGCAAATGGTATGAGGACGACCCATTTGTTCTCGCATGCCAAGCAAATCAAGTTTTTTATTTAGATGATCCGGAGTTCGGAAATCCATGGAGAATAGTCGAGAAATTTGCGCCGAGAAATGTGTATGATTATATTCCAGAGGTAGACAAACCACATGAAGAAGTTGATAGTCCAGACCATGAAGAAGCATATCAAGAAAATGAATCAGGCATCAATCTATTTGTTGATCTCAGCCATTATGACATGGTCCCATTGCGCAGAGAAGATGTTCAACCCGAAGTAATTGAAGGTGACATGTCGGAAGAACATGAATCAACTGAAATGTCTACTGAGGATGAGAGCGATTGGTCCAGCAATACTGATACCGAATGATTTTCAAACAGATATTTGTGTAGGTAAAATTCTTATAAAAATATTTCATGTATTTTGTTCGAATAATAATATATTGTGTAATTTCAAACAGATATGCCTCCTAAACGCAAAAGAACACGTGAGCCATCCCCACCACTTAGCGAATCCCCCTGTGCTTCACCTGCCAACAATGGTGGGCCACCGTCAACAGAACCAGAACAAGGTATTTTTTCAATGTATATCTTTCAAATAAGATTAATTTAATTAAAATATATTCTAAGCCATTTGTATATATAGCTGTTGTAAACCAGCGCCGAGTTAGAGGCATTACGAGGGGTGTCTGCATAGAAAAAGTAAGGAAAGTGGGTAAAATTAAAGTTGATATATCTGATGATCACACCGGTGGCTCTGGGGATTCGGCAGCTTGGCTTGCTTCTTATGTTGGTACACTTACTCGCATGTATGCACCGATGGCTACATCATCCTGGGCTAAAGTTCCCCAAGATGTGAAAGACCACATCAAAAATCGTTGTCTGGTAATAAGTTACTTTGTATAACATTTTTACTTAAATGCGAATGTTTGAAATTATACTAATTGTTTATAATTCTTTGAAGGACGAGTTTGAACTAAATTTTGGTCGGCGGGAGGATCGACTAACGATTGAAGAACTCATGTCGAATGCATTTCGGAGGTACAAAGGTCGATGCCATGCACACTACCAGAAGTTCAGTACTACGATAGATGCGCGTCAAAATCCATTCCAAGCAATGCCACCAAACGAATGGGAGAAAGTTTGTGATCTGTTTGAAGATCCTGCTTATCAGGTAATTTCGCTACCATCTTTTTTTTAATAATATATAATAGATGTATTAAATAAAAATTATAATTCTTTTTTTTAGAAACGGAGTACAGTGAACAAAACAAATAGATCAAATTTAACGATACACCATCACGCGGGTTCTCGATCTTTTCATCGCTTGGCAAAAAAAATGGTTAGTTCTTATTGTCTCCAATAAATCTTAATATATACACTTTTTTCGTATAAATTATGATATTAATTTTCATTTTGCAGCAAGAAGAAAATCCTACTGATTATGATCTGACCCAATTGTATGCTAAAGCACATAAAAATCGTGATGGTGTTTGGAGCAATCCTGAAGCAGAGGCAAATTATGTAAGTTTAAGTTTATTTAATTTCATTGTCTAAATATATTTTTGTTACATATACTAATTTTAATGTTTTTCTTTTTCCAGGACAAGATGAAATCTCTTAAAGACACTGTTGCGGATCCATCTGATGAATCATCTGTCAACGATGCTCAAATCTTTTCTCAAGTTCTTGGATCACGTTTTGGATATTTGAGGGGCTTAGGACGTTGCGTGAAGCCATCCTCAACATCTTCATCATCTTCTAAAGCCAGATCGAATGACGACAACACTAAAAAATTAGAGGAAGCTGCACTTGAGATAGAACGATTGAGATCGAAGGAAAAAGAGTTGTTGACCCGATTAGATCAAGCAGCAGATTTAGAAGCAAGATTAGAAGAGAGGCTACAATTAAATAACCAAAAAATGTTTGAACAATTTCAATTAATGATGTCCCAAAACCCTATACCACCACCACCACCACAATCATAATTCATTTGTTTTTTTTTTAATAGCCTTTTATATTTACGATGTTTGTAAACATTTGAACAATTGATGTATATAGATTACAATTTGTATTAGTATCAATTTCATTTTGTTTGATCAATGCCGTTTGAATGGTAAATTACCATTTATGCATACATTCGAACAAAAACATATCCATTCGAACCAATAAATTCCCATTCGAACAAAAATATACCCATTCGAACTTACCGGGAAATACAATCTATGCGTTCGTTCGAACAACTAAATACTCGTTCGAATAAATTCATTTCTAAAAGTCCGTTCGAACAGAAGATTTCTGTAAATAGATTATTTGTTCGAACAGTTAATATTTTTCTTCGAACAAACTTGGTCAGATATGGTTATTGGTTCGAATTAACATTTCATGTTGTTCGAACAAAAATATTTCCGTTCGAACTAGATTCTGAGACGACATTCTTTTGTCTCAGAAAAAATTTCCCGTTCGAACGGTTTCGACCGGTTCCGCCCAATTTCGTCCCTAAAAATACTTTTCGGAGACGAAAATCAATTTTCGTCTCCGAAAACTTTCTGAGACAGCCTTTTTGAGACAAAATAGAGACGAAATTTTTTCGTCTCCCAAAACTTTTAGGGACGAAATTTCCATTTTTTGAGACAAAATTTTTTGTCTCAAAAAATCATATCTCTTGTAGTGAGTACTACCTAACATCATAATCTGGTTTTGTGGGTACTTCACTACCTGTGAGTTCCTCTCCCCAACAAGGTCATAAAAGTTATAAAAATTAAATCAACTGTAAATAGTAGTTAAATTATTTATGAAATAGTAGTTCATAACTTGTGAATAATAATGAAGTAGTCCAAGAACAATTTAGTTTCCAAATAGACCAAAAATAAATGGATGGATGTAAATTTTATGCTGGTGAGTCTGTGTGGACTGGGGGTGGGCGGATCTCTATTATTATGCTCTATGACTTTCATCAAAATAATGTTAGATACAATTTTAAAATGTATAATTCTCATGTACTCTCTTTAAAAAGAAATAAGATACTGTAAATTTTAGATTTATCTACTTTTTTTCAAATAAGTACGTGAGACTTGCAAATATGATTTCTCTTTTCATAACAGTAGTACTTACGTACGTAATGAAACGAGCTTTAGTATCTAGCTAGCTAGCTAGGGAAGTATATATCTTTTATGTTGGTTTTCATGACTCATATCATGCTGTTGTAATTAAGCAAAAGTATAGTTTATATAGCTGCCAATTATAGTAATTAACCAGCAATCCGTTGAAGCCAAGCAGGGAATCATGAAGGCAACTAAACTGCATGCCTATCTGATGATCCGTACATAGCCTTAATATTAATGTAATGTAAAGGAGAATTGAATTCGCAACAACGGAATCTTTAAAAGAAAAGAGGAGAGAAAAATGATATTGTCCACCACTAGGTACTAACAAAAGTGATGAAAACTGCATTTTCCCCTAACTCTCGGCCGGCGTTCCTTCACATTACAAATGACAAATATATTATATGAGAAAGCTTGAGTAATAATATTGGGCAATATATATATATTTTATCTATCTGATCAATAGTAGTGGCCGTGATGATCTGATTAAAAGGGGTAACAATCCCGGCCGGATCAAATGGTCAGCGACATTAATAATGTGTCAAGTACCATTTAAATATAGCTTAATCTAGCTTCAGATTTTCACCGTTTGGTCTCAAAGTAGTAATTCACTTTACTGAAATTAAGATCTTTGAATTTATGTCTTCCTGCCTAATAGAACCCTAGCTAGCTAGCTGGCTCATATATAAGAATGTCGGTCATTAATTTAAATATATAAACTGTCGTACCATTTCCTCCCAAGATTTTAACTCATTTAATATAAGAATGCCGGTCATTTAAATATATTATATGAGCTTATATAATATAAAAAAATTGATACAATCAATTATATCAGTAGAGTGCATAAGAAGTACTATGCAAACAAAATGCTACCACCTTTATTGTGGCTTTTCAAAATTTAATAACTCTTTTGGTTTGCCCTCCACCCCCTCCTCTCTCTCTCCCCTCTCGCACCACATGCTTGTTTAAAGCTTTAAGAAGAAGTCTTTGAAGCCGGACAGTTCAGTCCACGATGCCTCCACCTCCATGACATCCATTACATCTGTCGAATTGAATTACATCATCTTTTGTTACCTTCAAGAATCAGGTCGCTTTATTTGTTATACTCTTCTATCCTTAGAATTCTACCGTCCTTATGGTTTTATTTTCTTAAGTTCGCTTTCCAAAGGAGATTAAATGTTCTAGGTTTTGTATTGAAAGTTGTTCATGATGCAAATAATTATTGTTCTATACAAGACAGGCATGCTTGCGGTAGATACTCATCGTGCTTTGATAATTTTTTGGCTATTTGTGTAAAGAGAAATTCTTTTCTTTGTGATGTACTTTTCTAATTTTGGAATTGAAGTTGGGAAATGTTTTGATAGGTAATTAAAGTCGGGAAATTTTAAACTATATCTCATTTGAAAGTCCTTAATTTCTGTAAGGGGCAATCAAGAAAACAAAAGAAAGACTAGGGAAACTTTAGGAATGATCAAGAACGAGAACTAGCTAGCAAAACTCAAGAATTCTTTACTCTAATTCTTGATTGAGAGTTTTTGAGGAACTCAGAACCTCCACATGAATTTCTTCTACAAACACTTTGATGCCTTGATCTGCATGTAAGGGTCCTTGTATACACAATTGAACCCAAAACGCACCGTTACAATTAAAAGAAATGCAACTTGTTACACATAAAATGCATCCATTACACCCATTCTCATAACATGAAATGCACGCTTCATTTATTCTCTGTTAAGATGCAACTGGTAACCTAGAAACATAGAGTAACAATGGACGATGAAATGGATGGAAATTCTACTTCATTAAAGAACGATAAAAGCTATTTGAGGTAGCTTAACCTCCAATATATTCTAAAAAGTTTAGCTTCCAAAAGATAAGATTCTCCTTATGAATTTCCTTCATATATCAGAGCCATCCCCCCTAACAGAATGATGCCTCCCACTACCCGATAACAGAAAATAAAAAACTTTAACGTAATAGATGGAAGCAACATAAGGCTCACAACCATACAAAACACAACGTTTAAGACACTATCATAACTAAAACGCAACATTTGGGACAGACCCCCAAAACTCAGTATTCTACAAACTTAGAAATCTCCGAACCCAACACTGCTTCATCTTCAAACACACTTCCATTTGTCCCACAATGACACCGTTTCTAGGTCCACTTCAGTTATCCCTCACGAACTCCTCAACTTAGATCCAGTTTCTTCACTTCATCTATTTCGAGCTCTAGGTTTCCTAACATTCTCTCAACAAACTGTTTTACTAATTCACTAAACGCCCCATTTAGCATTCCTTCACTTCCTTCCGCCGTTAATCTCTTTATCTTCCAGCTCTTCACATAACAATCTCTTCCCCTTCAAAGCCTTGTCCACAAGGCAGACTAGTGAGCTCTCCCAATCAAAGCACCTTGCCCAAAAGGTGAGGGTAGAGGCTGCGCAACTTCTAGAGTAGCTCCCAAGAACTATCTTCAGCTGGTGCTCAGCCACTTAATCAAAACTTCAATTGTTGCCTAGTTGCCCACTTGTTTCATCCTTCTGTCCAAAATTGCTTTGGGTTCAGATTGTATATTGCCTTTAGTATCCACAGGTGGTAATGTGAGTAAAGGAGACACTCGATCACCCAATTTTTCTTTAGATAGGACATATGAAAATCTGAATGAATTTGTGAACTTGGGGGTAAATTGAGTTTTTATGCCACTACTCCAATTTTTTCCACAACTTGAAATAGTACCTGGGTGATAGCTTCAAATTATGCCTCATGGCTATTGTCTTATGTCGATAGGGTTGTAGCCTCAAAAACACCTAATCTCCCACTTCAAAAGACCTCTTAATTCTTTTTCAAGAAACAACTTCATCCTACTTTAAGCCTTTTGCAAATTCCTTCCTTTTTTTTTTTTTTTTAAGTAATAAGAAACTTTATTAATATAAAGATAGGCGTAGGCCATATATACCGGAAGTATACATGTGAATACACTGTTTTAAGAACTAGAAACTGTTACAAGGAAATCGTGGAAAGTGAGACCATTAAAATATAAAGCAATGGCCCACATACATAAAGTCTTCCATAAAAAAGCTCCTAAACTTTTCCATAGAGCATTCATGATCCTTAAAATGTCTATAATTTCTTTTGCTTCAAATACACCAAAGAATACAAATGGGAGCCATCTTCCATATAGTTGCAATCTGTGATGTCCCTGAGATCCCTCTCCAGTTTGCTAGTAATTCAACTATCATTCTTGGGATTGCTTATGCTAGCCCCATCCTGCTAAAGAAATAATTCCATGTATCCCAAGCAAACTCACAATGTAAGAGTAAATAGTCCACTGTTTTACAACTGTTTTTGCACATACAACCCCAATCTGTAATTATAAAACCACGCCTTCGTAAGTTAACAATAATTAGGATCTTCCCAAGAGCTATTGTCCAAACAAAGAATGCAGTCTTGGAAGACGCTTTACTCCTCCATATGCTTTTCCACAGAAAATTTGGCCAAGGTTGAGCTGTAAGTATATCATAAAAAGAGCCTACCAAGCATTTCCCTTTCTTAGAAGGTCTCTATTCCATCTTGTCTTCAGCTGTAATAGCAAGGATAATATAATAAAGTAAGTTAAAAAATTCCACCAGCACACTCATTTCTTAATCATGTGCCTCCTTAGTGAGCTTGATGTTCCACTCTTGAGACGTGTAAAAACCCACAAGTCAACCACCATCACTTCTTTCTCCCGTGTAATTATGAAAATAGTGGAAAAAGTAACCTTTAGAGTTGTATCTCCCATCCACACGTCATGCCAAAAGCTGATGCTCTGACCATTCCCCATATACATCCCAATAAGAGAAAACCCCTCATCCTTTCCTTATATGTTTCCTTAACCTCACATCATATGCCCCCTCCCCTCATTATAGTGCCAACCCCCATTGCACTTCCATACTTCACATCAATCATCCATTTCCATAAGGCTTCCCTCTCATAGTTATAGCGACATAACTGTTTTCCTAATCGAGCCTTATTAAAGGCCCTCAAATTGCAAACCATCAAACCACCCTCTCTCAATGGGGTACACACTTTATCCCACCCAACTATATGAAATTTAAACTCATCACCTAGACCACTCCACAAAAAGTCACACTGAAATTTTTCAATCTCAGAAGCAATGCTAGCTGGAAGGGAAAAAAAAGATAAGAAATATGCGAAAAGGTTAGATAAAGTACTCTTAATAAGTGTGATCCACCCCCTTAGATAGATACAACATTTTCCACCCAACCAACCTATGCCCTAATTTTTCTAACACCTCTGCCCAAATTGTCTTAGCTTTAAAAGAAACACCTAATGGGAGTCCAAGGTACTTCATTGGCAGTGAAGAGCATGCACCCCAATATTTTGATCAGTGCCCCTAATGTTTCTTACACCACCCAATGCAACTATCTCCGTTTTGATGAGATTTATCTTTAACCTAGATACTACTTCAAAACAAAGTAAGATGACATTCAAAGGTTGAATATATTCTGTATTATCCTTACAAAACAACAACGTATCATCTACAAACAAGAGATGAGAAATAATAGTGGGGCCATGATGAGAATCACCTATTGAAATATTAAAAAGAAAATCCACCCACTAGAACAGCCGATACCATTCTACTTAGAGCCTTGGTCACAATAACAAATAAAATTGGGGATAATGGGTTTTCTTGTTGTAACCCGCGCAAGTTATTAAAGAAACCCACAGGAAAACCATTTATCAAGACTAAGAAGTGAGCCATTGACACACAATGCCTCATCCATCCCCTCAATCTTTCCCCAAAACCACATCGACTTAGCAAATAGAATAGGAAATTCCAATTGACATGATCATAGGCTTTCTTCATGTCCAATTTGCATAAAATACCTGAATCTCTAGATTTAAGCTGGCTGTCCAAGCATTTGTTGGCTACAAGGACCGAATTCAATATTTGCCTACCTTGCACAAAGGCATTTTGAGATTTTGAAATAATTTTATCTATGACTGTACTCATCCTGTTGCTAAGACTTTTGAGAGTATCTTGTACACTCTACCCACAAGACTAATAGGGCTAAAATCTTGCTCCCGCCTTTTTAGGGATAAGTGCAATAAAGGTAGTATTTAATTTTTTTTTTAAATTTACCAAAAGTGAATAATTCTTGGAAAATATACATTACATCCTCTCTCACCACTTCCCAACAAGTCTAAAAAAATGCCACAGTAAAATCATCCGACCTTGGAGCTTTATCTTTGTTCATTTTTCTGATGACTTGGCGTACCTCTACTTCTCAAATGGTCTCTCCAACCAAGACATACTATTTTGATCAATGACCTCAAAAGCTAAACCATCTACTTCAAGCCTCCATGCATACGGTTTCTCCAACAATTGTTCAAAATGTCCAACAATATGATCTTTAATTACTACTTGATCTAAAACTGAACTGCCATCTATGTTCATGGACTCTATGGCATTAAACCTCCTATGTGAGTTTGCAACATGGTGTAAAAACTTTGTACATCTATTCCCCTCCCTAAGCCACAAAGCCCTTGACTTTTGTACACCTATCCCTCTCCCAATGATACCACCCTTCTCTCCTCCTCAATCTCAGTCAACGACAAAGTCTGAGCCTGCTCATTTGGTAGTGGCATAGCCAACATGGTGGCTGAGATCTCCCCTGCATCATACTAAGGAAAACCAACCACATCTAAGGCAAACTCTTTCGTAGCGATCGTTGGAGAAGCATCGACAGCAGCCATCGGCTTAGTCTGTGCAAGTTGCGACACCACTAGCTTGATGTTGACGACCTTGTCACACAAACTTCCCTTTCTGTGCTCTATGAGGATGACAATGGCAACTCGACCGACGACAGGTCAACACACATTGACGAAGCTACTTGGGTCTTTGCCAATGCCGGTGACTTGTGGGTCTTCGTGGATGCCTATCCACACCTCGATTGGCCAGCCTCAGCCTGGCTTAGTTTCCTCTAGACAGGGCTTGGCTTCTATTGCCCTAACGTTCCATGGGTTGAGGCCCAACACCTAGGCCCAGTACCTTCTCCTTCCCCTTCATCCTATTTAGCTGGCTCTGACCCTTTTGCTCGCAGGATCCCAAACTCCTCTCAACTCCTTCTAATCTTAAGCCTTGGCCCAGGCTCGAAATCAAGCCCATCTCCCCTTTGTCCTCAACGCATTGTATAAGTAAATTGACTTTAAAAGTCATTTCTTTTAGCTGCTTCTTCAAATCAACCATCACCTATAGTTGTATTTCTTTTTTTGGTTCGAGCACTTTCCTGCCACCCCCCTCACTACTCTGTGCATACGCTGTAAAGGTAGCTCCACCTGGCCAAAGCAGAATTGCCACTCTTAGACTGACAAGTTCACGAGACAGATCTGACGCCTTTGGTTTCTCCAATGCCTCCATATAAATCCAAACGCCTGAAGAGGCTACCGTTGTCACTGGTGGTGGCATATAGGTAGAACCTCCTTTCCTTTCCCAGCTTCCTTTAATGCCTCCGCCAACTTCCTCCAACCCATTCCACCCTTATCCTTTAGTATGAAAATGAAGTTCATGTGACCTCTTCCACCATACTCCACCAAAGCCATGTAAGTACCTCGGGAGTTAGCACATCAATGTGCGATGAAGCTCTTGTCTCCATCTCGGTAGGCAGTGTAAAACATTTGCCTTTCAATACAACCAAAATTGCACCGTCAAAAGCCCACAACCACCATCAAACACAAAATAAAAGTACGAATGGTTATGTGTACGAAGAGAAAATGGTTAAGTGTTTGAAAGAAATCATCCATCCTTTTGCAAATTCTCCTTCAATAGTGATAGGATTTTTTCTTTGGACTTCAGTTATTGATCCGCTGCTGCATTGGTTGTAGTCCTAGGAATATAAGTAAGTAATCTGGAAGGGAGGTACCTATAAAGGGCCTCAAATGGAGACATTAAAATTGAGGAATGGACAATGGTGTTATAACACCATTCTGCCATACAAAGCCAATTAGCCCATTCTTTAGATCTGCTGCCAATGTAACATCTCAAATAGCATTCTAAACACTTGTTCAAAGCCTCAGTTTAGCCATCTGATTGAGGCTGATATACTGAACTGAATGTTAGGGATGAGCCATGCAATTGAAATAATTCTCTCTAAAAGGCATTGGTAAACACACGGTTTCGATCTGAAACCACTGTCCTTGGCATACCATGGAGTTTAAACACTCTAGAGAAGAAGCCTTGAGCCATTTTAGTTGTAGAATATGGATGAGAAAGAGAGAAAAAATGAGACACTTTTGTTAGTCTATCAATAACAGAAAACACCACACTTAGACCATTGGATACAAGTAAGCCCTCAATGAAATCCATTGAGATATCCAACTAAAGTGAATTGGGAATAGGTTAAAGCTGTAGGAAGTCTGCTTGGTAAATAGTTTCATGCTTGTTGAATTGGCACAAGTCACATGTCTTCACCAACTCCTTAATATCCTTGTGCATCCCCATCCAATAAATGTTCATTCTGGCTCTTTGTAGAGTTTTTAGCTATCCCACACGACCAAATTGAGGATTTTAATGGACATATTGCAATACCTTGGTTTTCAATGGTGATTGAGGTACAACGACCAATCTTCCCTTCTTCAAGAGTAATTCTTTCTATAGAATATAACCCTTTGGAGCCTTTTTACATCTCTATTGCTTAGAGACAATAGCATGAATCTCATTAGATAAAGCATAACTTTGCTTCAGCTCATCAATCCAAGCTGCTGTAGAAAATGAAATTAGGGCTAGAGTGGCTTCTTCTCCTTCCCACTTCCTAGACAATGTTTCTGCAACTTTATTATCTCTTTCCCTTTTATACTCAATTCTTAAATTATAGCCCATCAGTTTTGCATTCCACTTTTGTTGGGCTTCACTCCCTGCTCTTTGTTACAGAAGGTATTTCAATACTTGTTGGTCAATTTTTACTTTGAAAGTCTGACCAAGCAAGTATGGTCTCCATTTCCCTACTGCAAATACCAAAGCCAGCAACTCCTCATAAGCTAATAGCATTAAAGTTTTCCCTTTTAATGCATTACTAAAGAATGTTATTGTATGGCCTTCTTGCATCAAAATAGCTCCCAAACCGTCACCTGAAGCATCACATTCTATTACAAATTCTTTAGAAAAGTCAGGTAATTTCAAGATTGGAGGCTGAGTGATAGCTTCCTTCTAGTTCTAAAATGCTAGTGTAGCTTCTTGAGTCCATGAGAAAGCATTTTTCTTTAATAGCTTGGTCAATGGTGTTGATATGGCCCATAATTGTTCACAAACTTTTTGTAATAGCCGTTGGGCCAAGGAATCCTCTCAAAGACTTCAAACTACTGGGAATAGACCACTCCATCATAGAGGCAATTTTAGAAGGATCTGCCTTCACCCTTTCACCAAAAATTATGTAGCCTAGGTAATCCAACTCCATTATACCAAACCTGCACTTTGACATTTTTGCAAACAAACTATGCTTTCTCAAGATTGTTTGTATTGCACTCAAGTGTGCCACATGTTTAGAAAATTTTTGGCTATAAACCAAAATATCATAAAAAATTACCAAAACAAATTTCCGAATGAAGGGTTTGAATACCTCATTCATCAATCCTTGGAATGTAGCTGGTGCATGTGTGAGGCTCTTGTCTTCTCTCATAGTGGCCTTCATGAGTTTTGAATGCTATTTTGGCAATGTCTTCTTCTCTCATCCTTATTTGACGATAGCTCAATATAAGATCAAGTTTGGCAAAAACCTTAGCACCAAAGAGCTCATCAAGCAATTCATCAATGACAAGAATTGAAAATTTGTCTTTGATGATTTCTTGATTCAAAGCTCTATAATCAACACACATTTTTCAAGACCACCAGCCTTCTTAATAAGCAAGACTAGTGAAGAGAATGGACTTTAACTTGGCTTGATTACCCCACTCTTCAGCAAGTCTTGTCCTATATTTTCAATTTATGTTTTCTGGTAGCGAGGATATCCACAGGGCTTCACTAATATAGGAGTAAGCCCTTCCCTCAGTATAATCTTGTGTTCACAAAATCAAGTTGGTGGTAGATCAACAAGCTCCTCAAAGACTTCTTGAAATTCTTGGATCACATTTGCTACTTCAAGCTAAAACTTATCCCTTCTTTCTTCATCTTCTATTGCCACAACCTGTAGCAACCGAGCTTGCTTCCTCACAAAAGAAGATTTAAACTGCTTGTCTATGTCCTCAATGGTTACATTATCATGATTAAAACCTTTCAACATCAATTGATTTCCTTGCAACACAATGTCACAAATTGCATAGTCATATTAGTGAAATTCCAATTAATGAGACCTAAGGTTTTCAACCATTTTTCTCCGAGAACAACGTCACACCCCCCCCCCCCCCCTTCCCAAAAGAGTTAAACCATGGAAAGAAACCTTGAACTTAGTCCCTTGAATCTTTAAAAAAGAAAATTTACATTTTTAAGAAGTTGACATTTGATATCTTAATTGGAGTAGTTTCCAGTACACATATGAGTATAGTGCATTGTGAGTTGTGATTTGAAACCATCGTTGTGTTTGTAATTGCCCATTTCCCCTATCTTGAGTGCTGGTTGCTTTACTCTTAGAATGTAGACTTCAATATTTATAATTTTCTGAGTCTTCAATCATACTCACTATAGGGATGGATTACTTTCTAGCGTTGGTATACTGTTATAGCCATTTTTTTTCTTTTTTTCTCCCCCATTTTTTGGTTGTTGCTAGTGACTGTTTTGGCCCATGGTGAGCCGTATAAGGGAGTTTGAGAAGAATCCTTAACTATTATGGATAGTGGGTGCTCGTCAGATAAGGGGGAGGTAGATGGGGAAGGCTCAATGATATTGTTTGATCCTTGTAAATACTCAATAGAGGGGGAGGAGACTGTAGGAGAGGATCCTATCCCAATAAGTATCGTCCTTCCTATTGTTTCCTCTAATTGGGTATTGAAAAAGGCAACAAAACTTTAGAGTTGTGTGGAGATTTCGTGTGAGGGTTATGAAGAGTAGTTTAAGGCTCTAATTATAGCCATTGAGGCAGGACAATATGGTGTAGGGTAAAAAAAAGATAGGGAGCTAAAGAGGTTGACGTGATCCTTTAACTATGACGGAAAGGAGGGGAGTGCAAGTCATGGAAGAAACAAGAGGAGGGCTGAAACAGTTGATAATTGAAGCCCAAAATTTGGAGTTGGAATGTTAGGGGCTGAATGAGATCAATAAATGCCTCTGACTAAGAGCTTTATTAAGGCAATGGAAGGCTTGGCATCATTTGTTTGCAGGAAACAAAGTTGAAGCATATTGATAGAAGAATTATTCAGAGCATATGGAGCTGCCAATATGTAGGTTGGATATACTTACCCTCGAAAAGGGCCTCGGGTGAAATTTTAGTTATGTAGGATAAGATGGTGGTGGAAAACATCGATGAATTTGTGGGGAAATACTCGGCGGGGTGTTTTTTTTTTTAAATTCTGATGATGGTTTCATATGGGCCTTTGCTGGGGTATATTGTCCAAATTTGGATAGTGAGAGGTGGATGCTCTGGAATGAGCTTGTTGGTCTATGTTCTTAGTGGGAGGCTCCATGATATATTAAAGGGGACTTTAATGTGACAAAATTTTCTAGCGAAAGATTAGGTGGCGACAAAATCAAGCTATGGTACTGGATTTCTTGGATTTCATATTCAAGTCAGGTCTTATAGACATAGCGTTAATGAGAGGTAAGTATACTTGGTCTAACAATCACACGTGGTCAAAACTAGATAGATTTCTCATTTCTTCTTCGTGGGAGCTACAATATTCAAATTTGAGTCAGGAAATGCTCCCGAGGATATGTTTTGATCACTTTCCTATAATGTTAGATGGTGGTGGTATTCAAGGGGGTAGAAGGCCGTTCATACTTGAGAATATGTGGTTAAAAATGAAGGGGTTTGTGGACTTGATTAGGCAATGGTGGAATTCATACTTATTTGAGGGAAATCCGAGCAATGTAGTGGTTGGAAAGCTGAAAGCTTTGAAGAAGGATTTGAAGACATTGAATAAATAGGTATTTGGTGATATAATGTTATAGAGGAAGAGTTTGTTTCAAGAGTTACAAAGTTTGGAGGGAGTCGGGGATGAGAATAACTATAAAGATCAACTAGTTTCTGAATTAGAAAGATTGATCATAATGGAGAAGATTTCGTGGAGGTAAAAGTCAAGGGCTTTGTAGCTTTGGGAAGAGGATAAATGCACAAAATTTTTTCACTGAGTGGCTAATGCACGTAGGAGGCTTAATTTCATTGAGTCCCTAAACATTGATGGAAGAGCATCATCATATCAGGATGTGATAAAGGAACATGTGGCTGGCCATTTCGAACATTTGTTGTCAGAACCTCATGTATGGAGGCCTACTGTAGATGGCCTAGCTTTTGTGGCCATTGATTAAAATAGTATGGTTTGATTGGAGAGACCATTTGAAGAGGAAGAGCTACAACAAGTAATCTAGAAAATGAATAAAGATAAAGCTCCAGGCTCGGATAGATTTACTATGGCTTTTTTTTCAGACTTGTTGGGAGGTTGTGAGAGAGGATGTAATGTTGGTTTTTCAGGAATTTTTCACTCATGACAAATTTGAAAAAAGTTTAAATGCTACTTTTATTGCTCTAGTCCCTAAAAAAGCCGGTGCAATAGAAGTACAAGATTTCAGATTGACTAGTCTTGTGGGCAACATGTATAAGATACTTTCAAAAGCTCTTACTAATAGAATGAGCATGGTCATGGAGAAGATTATCTCTAAATTCCAAAATGCTTTTGTGAGGTGGAGACAATAGCCAATGAATACCTGGATAGCAGAATCAGGTTGAGAGTCCCAGGTATTATATGCAAACTTGATATGAAGAAGGCATACGATCATGTTAATTGGGATTTCTTGATATACATATATATATATATATATATATATATATATTGAGTAGATGTGGTTTTGAGAAAAAATAGAGAAAGTGGATAAGGCATTGTGTGTCAACATCTCGCTTCTCGATCTTGGTAAATGGTGATCTTGTGGGCTTTATAATAGTTTGCGAGGACAACGACAAGGATATCCATTATCACCCATTTTATTTGTCTGTAATGAAGGCTCTAAGTAGAAAGGAGTCAGCGGCAATAGGAATAGGATTTTTTTCAGGATTCTTTGTAGGAGATCCCATGGCTTCACCATTATTTCTCATCTCTTGTTTGCAGATTACACCTTGTTGTTTTGTGAGGAAAATGCAAGACATATCCAATCTTTGAAGGCCATCTTACTTTGTTTTGAAGCAGTACGAGGTTGAAGATTAATCTTGCTAAGACAGAGATGGTTGCGGTTGGTGAAGTAAGCGATATGAGAGCGTTGGCTAACATTTCGGGTTATGTGGTTTCTTCGTTGGCTTTGAAGTACCTTGGTCTTCTGTTGGGGGCTTCTTTATCAAGAGTATTTTATCCAATCTTCCCACATATTACTTATCCTTATTTCTTCTTCCAATTAGCATTGCAATGAGAATAGAGAAACTTCAATGAGATTTTTTATGGAATGGTATAGGGGATGAGTTTAAGTTTCATTTGGTGGGATGAGACGAGGTTTGCTCTCCTTTGAGAGATGGTGACTTGGAGGTTCAGAATGTGAGGGCTTTTAATAAGGCATTATTAGGTAAATGGTTGTGGCGTTATAATTGTGAGAGGGGAATCTTATGGAAATGGATGATTGACATGAAGTATGGTAATGAACGTGGGGGTTGGGGTACTAAATAGGGTAGGGGGACATATGGAGTGCAGCTATGGAAGTATATACGTAAAGGTTAGTGCTCTTTTGCTAGTAATATGTTGCCCAGATGACTAACACAAGAGGGGGGTGAATTGAGTTGTATTAAAAAAAAAAATAATTATAAATCAAATATAAAATATAAAATATAAACAAAATATGAAATAACAATAAATATAAAGAGTAAGGGTAAGAGAGAAGCAAACTCAGTATGTTAACGAGGTTCGGTCCCATTGCCTACGTTCTCGCCTCAAGCTACCCCTTGAGGATATTCCCAAATTCACTATTCAACCTCCTTCAGGTGGAGATAGAAACCTATTACACTTTTGAACAGCACCGCTACAAAGGATCCGTGTAGAACACCCTCTACACTTGCAATCACCTTACACGTGGTGATTCAACTATTCCTCGTGTAGAATACTTTCTACACGCACAAGGGTTATACACACCCTTTTTCTAATACAAAAGCTGATAGTGGGTAGGTTATCAGAAAACACTCCTCAATGAGTAAAATAAGAACAATACAACGCAAACTATATCTCTCAGAACAAGGATTAAGGCTCAATGCTTAGAGAAGAGAGAATGAAAGTTTTGAATAAATGTTGTATGCTCTTGGTGTTGTGAATGTGAAACTCTCAAATGATCTATTTATAGGCATATGAGACTTCATATTCAAATTTAAAAAGATTCACATGTCAAAGACAACATCATTCACTTTTTCAAAAAAATCAAACCTAATCTTTTACTTTTTGCATATGACAAAAGGAGCACACTTTCCTTTTCAAAAAAATTCAAACCTAATCTTTTACTTTTTGTATATGACAAAAGGAGCACACTTTACTTTTCAAAATTTTCAAACAAAATCATCTACCTTTTGTATAAGTCCAAAAAAGTATCAATTACTTTTGAAAATATTCAAATAAAACATGCACATGTGAAAGATGACAATCAATCATCTTTAATATTTTCAAAGTTCAACCCTTTAATCAAGACATGCACATGTAAAAGATGACAATCAATCATCTTTCAAAATTTTCAAATTTAATTTTCAAAAAATATTCATGCACATGTGAAAAATGTATTTTAATGCTTTATGATAAAATATTAATTTTGAGTATTAATTCTAATTTCGAATTTTGAAGAGATTTACAACATTACTCTATAATTTTAATGTGAACTTGTTCCCTTCTTGCTCATGCTTGTTTCCTTGATGTGCTTGACTCCATTGTGTAGACAACTTGAGCTTGAGACTTCTTTATTCTTTGAATTCATTTGTTATCATCAAAATCTATGTGTAAATATATAATTACACAAAACTTGAAATCTTGGGTTCAACAATCTCTCCCTTTTTGATGATGACAAATACTTGATAGAACCTGAAAGCTGTATTAATACTTAAGCTCCTCCTGAGAATGTGCGTTAGTTTTTCAAGCAAAAGTATAAATATAATTCCAAGCATATATAATAAGTTTAGCAATTCAAATAATGTTAATGTTCTAGTCTAAAATTTATCCCCCTTTTGGCATCATTAAAAAGGATCTGCAACAAGTAAATGGACCTGAAGAAAACGGTGCGTTAGTAGACACTGTAGATAGTTGAAAATAAATAAATTTGATACGTCCGTGACCCGACAAGTGTGGCTGGAGATTTGAAAAAATCGCCTGATGTTGTTGACAAACGAGATTGAGGGCTCCGAGTTTCTAAAAAATGTCATTTTCACCGATCGGGAAAAAATACATTGCTCTTTGACTTGGATGATAGCTTGTCTTGTTCTTTATGCTATCTCTATAAAATCAGTTCTGAAGTTCATCCAATCCGCATCAAGTTTTCTTCTCATCTCTATAATTCATCTGCATTTCTTCAACATTCTCGTTTTAAGCCTTCTATTCTTTTTTCAATTGCTCATTCTTCTAACATTTCTCTAGATCTATCTATGAGGCATTCTGCATCTCAACCTCCTGTCCTTTCTGCAGCTGCCATTGGTGCCATGTTGCAGCAGGAAAATAATAATCTGACTAATAAGTCAGATTCTGATGCTATTTATGACTTGGTGAGTCTTGGGACTCGCTACTCTTCCTCTATTGTTGCTTTTTCTCAGCGGCTACGAGCCAAAAATCATGAAGTTGAAAACCTCAAAGAACAAATTGTTGTACTTCAACGAATTGTTCAAGAGTCTCACACAAGGGAATGAATCATTCGGCAGAAGAATAAACAGTTGAAATCTTTATTAGATTCTTCATTCCGCTTGCCGGTTCCCATGGATAAGAATGACATGATATTGTATGAAGAAAATGAGCGTTTCAAACATGAGGCTAAGAATCTCAAGTTTATGTAAAAGTATTTAAAAAATCTATTTCTATTTTTATTGACTCTAGTCTATCTTTTAAGAGATATTCATAGCATGCATCATACCTATTTCTCTTCTGATCATACATAATCTATCTTCTGGTAAAGGTTTTGTGAAAATATCTGCTAACTGATCGTGTGTGTTTGTGAATTCTAGTACTATATCGCCTTTCTGCACATGATCTCGAAGAAAATGATATCTTATTTCAATATGCTTAGTTCTAGAATGTTGTATTGGGTTCTTTGAAAGATTTATAGCACTTGTATTATCACATTTGATTGGAATGTGATTATACATGAGTTTAAAATCTTTAAGTTGTTGCTTCATGTAGAGAACTTGAACACAACAACTACCTGCAGCAACATATTCTACCTCAGCAGTAGATAGTGCAACAGAATTTTATTTTTTACTAAACCAGGAAACTAGTGCATGACCTAAGAAATGACATGCTCCACTAGTGCTTTTTCGATCTATTTTACAGCCAGCATAATCTGCATCTGTGTAGCTGATTAGATCGAAAGATGTGTGCTTAGGGTACCATAACCCTAGGTTAATTGTACCACTAAGATATCTAAGAATGCGCTTAACTGCAATTAAATGTGATTCTTTTGGAGATGATTGAAAGCGTGCACATAAGCACACACTAAACATAATATCTGGTCTACTGGCTGTTAAATATAATAAGCTACCAATCATACCTCGATATATCTTCGAGTCAACTGGCTTACCGGATTCATCTTTATCAAGTTTAGTTGATGGGCTCATTGGTGTTCCAATTTCCTTAGCATTTTTCATCCCAAACTTCTTCAGTAATTCCTTAATATATTTTGATTGATTGATGAATGTCCCACTTTTTGCTTGCTTAATTTGCAATCCGAGAAAGAATGTAAGTTCTCCTATCGTGCTCATCTCAAATTCTTCCTGCATAGTCTTAGCAAAAACTTGACACATATTTTCACTAGTAGCACCGAATATTATATCATCAACATAAATCTGAATCAAAAGAATATCATCATTTTCATATTTAATGAAAAGAGTTGTGTCGATTTTTCCTCTTGAAAAACCTTTTTCAATCAAGAAACTACTAAGTCTTTGGTACCAAGCTCTAGGAGTTTGTTTAAGTCCATATAGTGCTTTTGTGAGTTTGAAAACATGATTTGGGAAAATATGATTTTCAAAACCTGGAGGTTGCTCAACATATACCTCTTCATTTATAAAACCATTTAAGAAAGCACTTTTAACATCCATTTGAAAAAGTTTAAAATCTTTATAACAAGCATATGCAAGTAGCATTCGAATAGCTTCTAATCTTGCGACAGGTGCATATGTCTCATCATAATCGATTCCTTCTTCTTGCATGATTAAAACCTTGGGCTACAAGTCTAGCCTTATTTCTAGTAATGACTCCGAACTCATCTTTCTCGGTTGCTTAATTAATTTGGCAGATCGATTTTATAAGTAGGCTAGGATTGAATATGGACTATGAAAAGTACTCCCGAGAGAGATCAACTTGCTCATGATGGGGTTGATGATATGTTATATTTATGTAGGCATGTGAAGAAATTTATAAGCCTAACCTATCTCAAAAACCAGTTTATAAGAGAGATCGAGGTTTGCTCCAACCTTATAAATATGTCCAAGGCCTTGTCTACAAATAATGTAAAATTTATTCCTCAAAAGAATGCATGCGTGTCTAATTAAAAGAAGATTAGTCCATTAAATTTAATTAACTCAATAAATTAATTTAATCAAGCTGCTTTTACTTAACGTCACAAAACTTGGAAGTCATAGAATCCATTTATTTCGGTCAGTTAAATATTGTACATTGAGTCCTTGACCATAAATATATGAAAAATGATATACTTACTATTTTATTACAATCCATCTACTACTCTTTTTGTATTTGATTTTTTTTTTAATTTTTTATTTTACTTAATGATTAAGAAAGTGATTATTAGTAAAGTTATATTTTTTTTTAATTTTTCTTAGTGACTAAGAATATTAAAAAAATACTTAAAAAAATAAAATAAAATAAAATAAACTTGTAATGTATTTAAGTAGTAAATGGATAGTAATAAGATAATAAGCCTATCACTACCCAAAATATATAAGCTCCATCCTCTGGCGACAACAAAAATAATGGAAATTTGCTTGAAAATTCAAAGGGCTTGGTCAGTTAATGTTGGAGTGTTTCAGGCCGACAAGATCATCAGGCTGGACAAATTTTCAGTATGCTTGCTGGAATTTTCACAGGTCAAAAACCTAATTTGTTGACAAATTTCAGTACTTAGAATCTTCCGTGACTGCTTAAGAAACTGGCCACAAAGTATGCTTCTGCCGGGTCGTATTCATTAGTCAATCATGACATGTATGCTTGAGCACCGATCAAGGAGCGGGGTTGCTGGGTCCGTAGCAGTTGCGGTAGCTATAAATTTTGGTTAAAAAATCATGAGTGATGTCGATGCATATATATATAACCCATGAAGAAACATAGTATGTCTTTTTATTATAACTCCAATTCCTTTCTAGATAGCTGGTCTTAATTATTAATATATTATGCAGAAGAAAATTAATAATAATTTCTCATGCAGCTACTGGCCGGTTTACATTTCTTATTTTGACACGGTTTGATTGGTAATAATTCATATGCCATATATGTCGTGCACGTACATCATGTGATGAATTAGCACATATGGCTAAATTATTTTTGTAATTGCTAACTTACCTAGCAAGCTTACTGTAGTACTGTTGGTGATCGATGCAAGAGAACCTTGCTCAGATGATCCTGAATTGATAAATTTTACGTTGATAGTGTTGGATTATATATATATATATATATCTTAAGAAGGTATATCAATGCAAATATGGCAAGAAACAGTGAAAAAACTTCATATTGGGACAATATTGCACACATATCAATATTTTGACCTTAATTTTAATTACGGGTATCAACATCGCATATATGATCTTAATTCAAAAAGCTTTCTCAGCACACGTTGTGCTCACCAAGCTAGCAACTCTTGGCCAATGGTCCAAGTTTCAACCCTAAAATCAACCGTTTGCCCGTTCAAATCATCAATTTATATTAGTCTTTAACTTTTATGAAAATGTTTCGTTTTCATTTTTAGCCATGATTTTGATTGTCACCATCTTTTCCCTTTTCCAATATCTAGGTACGTAGTTCTATTAATTAACTAGCCGCCAGGATAACTCTAATTTTGTCCGAGATCAGTTGGTCACAATAAATTAAGCAAACATTGGATTGAAAACTGACGTTTGTCCGCCAACTCTTCTATGTGTAGATTTATATTCTATGATGGAAGAAATATAGTGCTTATTGTGATTTAACATCTTCTGGATAAATAAAAGAGAAGTACTACAGCTACAAAGATATATCATAAAAATAAATTTACAAATTAATATATTTTGATATGATACATTACATCTACTTTACAATAAAAATAATTTTACAATCATACCATATTAAGACTTATTGGCCGGTTTGTGAGTTTATTTTTATCAAATCTTTTTATGATTAAAGCATTTCTCTAAATAAAATCAGAAGCAATGGCTAAAGTCCCATGAAATAAATATTATCTAATTTACAATTAAAACATAAGTGCAGCACGTATATACTACTGTCAATCTTTCAATCGGATATTAAAATACTTGGACAAGCCTAGGTAGCATCAAGAAAGAGTACTACATAATTTGTGACTGTCATATCTTCATGGTAAATTTACTCCCTTCGGATCATTAATGGATGCATGCAAGACATAATATCAAACCACATAATTAAATCTCTATCTTATTTATATTATATGATTTCTAATCATATTTATGCATGGTTAAGCAGTTATTAATCCTTCATTTATATAACATCTATGTCATGTAGTCAACACGTACACGCAAGATTTCGATCGAATTCTACCTTAACACCATGTGCTGTTTTAAGATAATTAATAATTTAATATGGCTTATTATATATGTCATATGGCTTAATTTATAAATATATATATATATATATATATGTATAACTTGTATAACAAAGTTCTGACTTAGCTTGTTCATCAAAGTCAGATTATCTCCTGTTGCCAACACGTACTAAATTTGCTTATAATTTAGCATACTCTTACGGTCCCGACCGTCTCCAAAACAGCTTCGTTGGCCGGCAGCTGTCGTTCATGTCGAAGACCAACAGTTCTGACCTGGCAAATATATGGGCCCGGCATGTCGGGCTGCAAATAGCCACCCTACATCTCTTGGACCCCACATGCTGCCTTTTCCACTTACATTTGTTTTTTCTATTGGTTTGTCCCGGTGACCAGGAAAAGCTCCGCTGGAACAGTTCCAAGCTGCTGTTCGTCCAGCCGTTACCGTGGCTAATACTGTTACGTGGACTATGGCGTGGCATGATAGTAAAGCTAGAAAAAGAAAATGTCTAAATTCCATTTTATTTCACCTATAAAGGCAAGCTCCTTCACGAACCATGAACCCACACTGCACCAGTTGTACTGCTAGCTAGTTCTCTCATATATTCTGCCTTCGATTTCTTCCTTTTTCTTTGAAGTGAACTGTGTGATCTCTCCCTAAGCTTTCAACAATGGCAGTTGATTCACAACTCTCCTCCCCGCTTGGCCCTCCGGCGTGCGACAAGGATTCCAAGGCGCTTCAGTTCATCGAGGAGATGACGAGGGAAACAGGCGCTGTCCAGGAGAGGGTTTTGGGGGAGATACTGATTCGGAACGCCGAGACTGAGTACCTCAGGAGGTTCCAGCTCAATGGAGCTACGGACCGAGACACGTTCAAGTCGAAAGTCCCTGTCGTTACTTATGAGGATCTTCAGCCTGACATCCAGCGTATTGCTAATGGTGACCGATCCTCCATCTTTTCGGCTCACCCCATTTCTGAGTTCCTCACCAGGTGAAGATATTATCGAGCTAATCAATCTCACTTTCACACTTGCTGTTAAAATATAAAGAATAATAAACAAATTAAGAAACTACAAAGAGACAACATGCGTACGAAACTATATTAAGTGGTTCAACCTTTGCCTCTAACGGAGAAGAAAAAAGATACATTTAGCAAACTTGTACTTTATATATACATACGTGGAGGTAATTTACTGAGCCACCTGGCCAACTTGCACACAGTTTATATAAAACCACAAGAATTCTTTAGTTTGTTTTGCGTAATCCAACGGCCGCCTAAAGAATATTATAACGAAATTATTTGGGTTTAATTTTCCATTATTTTTGTTATGAAATTAATTGTGAAACTTGCAGCTCTGGGACTTCGGCTGGTGAGAGGAAACTAATGCCGACGATTCATGAAGAGTTGGACCGTCGCCAGCTATTGTACAGTCTTCTCATGCCGGTGATGAACCAGTAAGTACATATATATATATATATATATATATATTTTATATTGGACTCCTTTGATTTTTGGCAAGGCTTACATATTTCGATTTATTGCTTGAAGACTAAAATTCGGTTTCGTATTAATTTGAAAAATGATATTTCACAGATACGTTTCCGGTTTAGACAAAGGGAAGGGACTCTACTTCTTGTTCGTTAAGGCAGAAACAAAGACTTCCGGTGGGCTCTTGGCACGTCCGGTGCTCACCAGCTACTACAAGAGCGAACATTTCAAGACCAGGCCGTATGACCCTTACAACGTCTACACCAGCCCGAATGAGGCTATTCTCTGCGCCGACTCGTTTCAGAGCATGTACACCCAGATGCTCTGCGGTCTCCTTATGCGCGAAGAGGTTCTCCGGGTCGGTGCTGTGTTTGCCTCAGGCCTGCTAAGAGCCATCCGGTTCCTACAACTTCACTGGCAACAACTGGCCCATGACATCTCTAGTGGAGCTTTAAACCCTAAAATTACGGACCCTTCTGTCCGGGATTGCATGTCCAAATTAATTGTCAAACCCAATCCCGAACTCTCCAAGTTCATAACCCAAGAGTGTTCAGGAGAGAACTGGGAAGGTATAATCACAAGAATTTGGCCTAACACGAAATACCTAGACGTGATTGTAACGGGTGCAATGGCTCAGTACATACCCACTCTTGAATATTACGGCGGAGGGCTACCCCTTTCATGCACTATGTATGCCTCCTCCGAATGCTACTTTGGGCTTAACCTCAAGCCAATGTCCAGTCCTTCTGAGGTGTCCTACACTATCATGCCAAACATGTGTTACTGCGAGTTCTTGCCACACGAGCCGGACGCTCCAGCTGTATCTTGTGACTCGCCTCCAGAGCTTGTTGACCTTGCCGACGTCGAAGTTGGGAAACAATACGAGCTCATAATCACCACCTATGCCGGGCTTTGTCGCTACCGAGTGGGCGACATCCTCCAAGTCACCGATTTCCACAACTCGGCTCCCCAGTTTCGCTTCATAAGAAGAAAGAACGTGTTGTTGAGCATCGACTCGGACAAGACGGACGAAGCGGAGTTGCAAAAGGCTATCGATAATGCATCAGCGCTCCTAAAGGAATTCAACACAAGTGTGGTCGAGTACACGAGCTATGCAGACACAAAATCAATACCAGGACACTATGTACTTTACTGGGAGTTGCTGGTGAAAGACCCGGCTAACTCTCCGACTCATGAGGTCCTGAACCTATGCTGCTTAGCCATGGAGGAGTCTCTGAACTCGGTATACAGACAAAGCCGCGTTGCAGACAACTCGATCGGTCCCCTTGAGATTAGGGTGCTCGAGAATGGCACCTTTGAAGAGCTCATGGATTATGCAATCTCCCGGGGTGCATCTATCAACCAGTACAAAGTTCCAAGGTGCGTGAACTCCTCCCCGATCGTGGAACTCCTCGACTCCAGAGTGGCCTCGGTGCATTTCAGCCCTGCCCCGCCGCAATGGAACCCCGAACGACGTTGATGTTGACCATATGCATGACGGCATGGAATAAGAGAGAAGATACTAAGATTCTGTAGGGCTACCAAGCCAAAAGGCCATTTCTTGTTGAATTTTACTTTGCTTTTTAAAAGTGTCTTTCGATTGATCAGTTTCTTTTTTTTTTTTCTTTAAAATATATTGAAGGGTGTGCATCTGTATAATAGCTTCAGATTATCTTCTGAGCGCTTGACGTAATTGTCATGGATGTATTTGTTAGTGCATCGTATCTTATCCTTTTCTGCCATGACAATAAAGGTGGCAAATTGTAAGTTTACTTTTGTTTCGAAGGTTGTAATATTAATTTGAATTTAAATAGTTTTTGTACTTAGCAGTGCTATATCCCAGACTTGAAAAAATAAATATAAATAAATAAAAAATAAAAACAGGTTAATGGTGTAGTGTTGTTAAATATAATTTTTCATCTGATTTATATATTTATATGGGCTCTATTTCCATGGAATTCTAAGGCTATGTTTGGGAACACAACTTTTCTAGATCTTTTTAGATTAGTTCATTACTATTTATAAATTATTTTACTATCATTTACAAATGATTTGAAATATTCTTAACATCCAAACGAAACTAATTAATTAGCTCAAACATGCGGGTTCAAATTTTGCCGGAACATATATCACTACCTGTGAGTTCCTCTCCCCAAGAAGGTCATAAATGTTATAAAAATCAAATTATTTATGAATAGTAATGAACTAGTTTATGAAATAGTAGTTGATAATTTTTGAATAGTAGCGAAATAGTCCAAAAATTTAGTTCCTGAAGAGACCATAAATAAATGGATGGATGTCAATTTTATGCTGGCGAGTTTGTGTGGACTGGGGTAGGCAGATCTCTATTATTATGCCCTATGATTTTAACTAGACTAATGTTAGATGCAATTTTAAAGTGTGTAAATATCATGCATTGTCTTTGAATAAAAGTAGGGTATTGTGAATTCTAAATTTATCTTTTTTTGTTTTTCCATAAATATGATTTCTCTTTTCATAACAGTACTTACGTACGTATTAATGGAGCGAGCTTCAGTATCTAGCTAGCTAGGAAAGTATCTTTATATTGGTTTCCATGACTCACATCATGCTGTTACTAACCAGTAATCCGTTGAAGCCAAGCAGGGAATCATGAGGCAACTAAACTATATAGGCGCCTATATATCTGATCCATTCATAGCATTAATATTATAATGTAAAGGAGAATTTGCAACAATGGAATCTTTAAAAGAAAATAGGAGAGAAAAATGAGACAGGCTGGGAAATTAAAGATAAAATATAATTAAAAAATGGATCGGTATATAGAACTTCGGATCAGTTATCATGTCGACCACTAGGTACTAACAAAAGTAATGAAAACTACATTTTGCTCTAATTCTTGGTTCCTTCGCATTACAAATGAAAAATATATATATTATATGAGAAAGCTTGAGTATTTGGTAATATATATATTTTTTCTAGCTGAATAGTAGTGGTGATGATCTAATTAAAGGGGTAACAATCCCGGCCGGATCATATGGTCGGCGGCATTAATAATGTGTCAGAGTGAACAAAGCTAGCTAGCTGTCAAAAGTACTATATCTTAATCTAGCTTTAGATTGTCACCGTTGGGGCTCAAAGTAGTGATTCACTTTACTGAAAGTAAGATCTTTATTCTTTGAATTTATGTCTTCCTGCCTAATAGAACACTAGCAAGCTAGATGGCTCATATAATATAAGAATGTCGGTCATTTAAATATATAAACTGTCGTCGTACCATTTCATTCAAAGGTTTCAACGGGTTATAAATTGAAGACAGTTTTCGATCTAAGCCCGGCCAATCGATCGAGATGCTTTATTTATTAGTTAATTAAATGTTCCGAATATCTTATAAGATGACAAAAGAAACAATTAAAGAGCATCTTTTTCGTTACCATAATAATTGTAATGCATGTTAGCGCGCAGCTCCATCCTGGACGTTATTTCTGTATCTAAGTAATTAATAAGAAAGGTTAACAACAGTGTGAACAATAACCATTACAAGGGAAGGTGGATGATATTGTCTCCTTTTGCTCTTTACCAAAGTGGCAGACATGCTTCCCTGCCGGCTGCCTCTCTATTTTCTTACCATGCATAATTAATGTGATCAACGTGTATGTGTGTATATGTGTGTGTGTGTGTATATAGACATGTATATATGTATGTATATATATGCTGCTACTTTGGAAACTGTTAAAGGAACAGAAAGTATCCTGGATGCATGCACACAAGCACGTTGTGCCTTCTCAGGGGTTCTTTTAGATCTAGGAAATTCCTTAAAACAAAGTCCGGTTAAAAGAAATTCTACACGCTTTTTAAGGAATTTATAACAACTTAAATGAGTAAACGATTCCAAGCATGCGCTCCATAAAAAATGGATGAGTTGAATATTGATTCATTTCTGAAGCTAGCTCTCTTCATCGAATTTCTTTTAGTAAACAAAATTGATCAACTTAATTATGGGAGTCTCCTCGATCTCCTCTAAAACCAGGCAGATTCTCGCGTTTTAATTCTTATTTTCCAAAAGGAGTTCGTCACGGTCCGTTCAACATTACAAAAAATGCATGAAAAAGAAAGCCAAAAGGCAGTCGCTTGGGGTTTTGTTTTGTTTTTTCTTAAAAAAAAAAATAATAATTAGAGAGCTTTCCCTGCTGACTGATCCGCCTGATGATCATCAAGAGATGGATGGATGGATGATTAGTCTGCATGGGTAAAGTAGACGGCAGCGTTGCAAAAAATAGATGGAAGCTTTCCATTCATATATGAATTTTGTTTTGCTTACGTTTTTGGCGCTTGCATGTTTATTCTATATGCATGCATGCTTTATGAAGAGGAACAAATGAATATGTGCACTTTGTAAGCTGTTGTCTATTTGGTTGCAGGCTATTGCTTAGAGTAATCATTCTGTCCCTTTGCTTTTTGTGGAAATCCATTAAAAACGAGTTTTTAGGATATCATTCTGTTGTTATAATGCAAGCCGCAAGTCTAAACTCAGAATTTCATCCCGGCGATGGCAGTTCATATAAGTACTCCTCTCCTCGTCTAATATTGGGCCATGATGGGCTTGCTTAATGTCTTTTGTTTCATCGACTTTAATATTGGGCCATGATGATCATCAAGTGTCCGGTTCCATTACAGCTTGTTGAAGCCCATCTCTTCTTCAAATGCACATTACGTTGCCTGGTGTCTATTTAATAACCTAAAAATGACGTGTTTCAAAAGAAAAGAAAAGAAAAGAAAAAAAAAAAATCAAGTTGGATATAAGATTGATTTTGTATTTCATTTTTTTTTTCCCTGACGTTGAAATTGAAGACTGCAGTGTTTGATTTATAGAGATAATGACGACATTTGCAAATTTGTCAAGTAGACCGGCCCGGGAGGATTGGATTGGCAGTTGCGTCTGGCCTCAGACTCTTTAAATAGTATTTAGTTTTGTCATCTAAAGAAAACACGAAAGCCCGTGCAGCCACGAGCTTCCACGACATAGGCGTAGCTAGACTCGTGGCCCCCACGCACACTTAGCATTGGACACGAGTCCCTCTAAACTTTCTGAAATGTGGCAGCATGTTAAGGATTAGAGGCTTCGGGTCGCGTGCTGCAAAAAAATTGGGGGAAGCTGATAAGAGTCGAATGAGCAGACACCGTGGCCGGAATGTACAAAATTTGAAGTGATATATTGAGAAGGAATCAAAGGATGCTTGGGAAATGGAGTTGTGATGTTTGGTGTAGGAGTTAGCCCTCCCGACAGAGTGATGTTTACTCTGTTTTCCGTGGCCATCCATTTGAAAACTTCAAAGCTGATTTGGCTTTTATAATTAAAATTATACAATGATGAGTGGTCGATCTATTTATCTTGAAAATGTTGAGAAACTCTGAATGAAAAAACAAAAAGAAATTGTAGCACCTTCCATTTATCTTCCCCCTCCTTTCTGCCCTATTCAATGATGGGATATATTTAAATAATTATTAATTAAACAGTTGATAAAAATAAAAATAAAAACTATTTAAAATATGATTATGATCAAGATTACAAAGTTTAGGATGATGGTCGAGCCATTTGTGTTGAAAGTCCTGATAAATTGTGAGAACATTCTATTCATTGAGACTAAACATACCAAAAAATAAGCATTTAATACTATAAGGCTTAATTAAATCATGGGACGCCTAAAATCTCGATCAAAAGTGGATGAGTCACAAAAGGTCCGAAACTTACTGTATTTAAATGTTGACGTAATTTTAGATGATTTGAATTAATGTGTAAATAGTATTTTATGAATTCTATTGAGATGTATTTGATTATAAAATTGTGAAGAGGTTTTTATATATATTTGAATGTATAAAATAGATTGAGATAAATTTAAACTTTATATGGAAAGTTGAAAAAGTAATAAGTTTCATTAATGATTAATTTGAAATGGATTGATGTGATATTTACATCCAAATATAATTTTTTTATTTTAGAGAAAAATGAAACTTTATTAATAAGCATCAACATTATGAGAGAATACATTGAGGAATTACTTCAAGATCAATCATAACAACATGGACCCCAAAGCATTTTTGCTTAAGGCATGAGCAACCTTGATACATTCCCTCCCTATATGGTGCACTAACCATTGATATATATATATATATATATCTCTCTATATATATATATAGAGAGAGAGAGAGAGAGGTATATATATAATATTCTCAATAATTTTTGTAATAAACACGTCATAACAAGTGTCATCTACTTGTTATTTTTGAATCATTTTAACTATTTGCAGAGAATTATCCTCTAATATGACTTGTTTTAATCCCAAATCCTTATAGAAATTAACAACATGCAGGGTTGCAAATGCCTTAATTAGTAATGAATTAGGATATAAATCAGAGTTTCTCTTTAAGATATCTAAAACAGAATCCTTATAATTACGAATGATAACTCCAAATCTAACCTTATAATGAATCTTATCAACCGTTGCAACTCAATTGAGCTTGTATAGATTATGAAGAGTAGCCTGCCAAGAAGCGATAGCTTCAAATGTAACCTTAAAATACAAAGCATTGGATGCGATATCATGACCTAGGTAGAGCATGGGTGTCTCATCTTTGATGAGCCGTCATATGTACATGTAGCATTTAATGCACAGGGATCAAAGACTAAAAAAGGAAAAATGATCAAATAAAAAATTATATATAATACGTGTAAGAATAATGATAAGTAGAATTTTTAACAAAGAATAGGTAAAATTACGGTGAATGTTTCTGGAGGGCATTAAAAGGAGAGCAAATTAGAAGCGAAAGATGAGGGTCACCAAACCAAAAAATATCTATTTAGATTCTACCTTAAAAGAGAGAATTAAGGAGATCAGATAACTCAAGCATCGAAGAAATCTATTCTCGCTAAACGTTCTGACAAGCCTTCTTGTTCTTTATCCCTTTTGCGAGGAGCATTCATAAACTGTATCAACCCAATCAAAACATGTCTCCTAGTATAGTCTCTGCTTCCGCAGTGGTTAATATTTGCAAAAGGATAACATATTTCAATTGACAAAAGATAAATCAAATGACAAAAATATCATTAATACAGAATAATGGATAATCAAATGTTGTCAAAATGTCCCGCACGTTCTGCTCCACGTGCCGCGCTTTCATTCATTACTCATACAGAATCTGTAAATTCTCCAACTAGATCAGAAGCCAACAAGCAAAAAAAGAAAAAGAAAAAGGTCGGGTGCTCCCTTTCTATCTCTTAGCGTTAACGGTAGCATTGTTGCTCAGGCTAGGCCCGGGGGAGGACGATATAAACCAACAACATCCACCACTCCCAAAAGTCTTTGCTTTGTTACCATTACTCAACTAGCCATTTCAGCTGTCTTTTTCTCACTCCGAAACCCATAACCCAAACCCGTACCATGCCACCCCAGGAGCCCGAGCAACAGCAGCCGCTGTTACTGGACTCGGACCAGGAGGAGCAACAAGATACCGCCTACGAATCGGACGAGAAGGTCCTGATAATTGGAATTGATGAAGGTTCTACCTCCGGGTCCTGCCGCGCCCCGCCGTTCTCGTGGAAAAAGCTGTGGCTTTTCACAGGGCCCGGTTTCTTGATGAGCATAGCGTTCCTGGATCCTGGGAACCTGGAGGGGGATCTCCAGGCCGGCGCGATCGCCGGGTACTCGCTGCTGTGGCTTCTCATGTGGGCCACGGCCATGGGACTGCTGGTACAGCTTCTGTCGGCACGGCTCGGCGTTGCCACTGGGCGTCACTTAGCCGAGCTCTGCAGGGAAGAGTACCCCACGTGGGCAAGGATGGTGCTTTGGGTCATGACCGAGTTGGCGCTAATCGGGGCTGATATTCAGGAGGTTATTGGTAGTGCTATTGCGCTTAACATTTTGAGCAATGGAGTTTTGCCTCTCTGGGCGGGGGTCATCATAACCGCTTTTGATTGGTAATCAATTTATTTACAAAGTTTCTTTTTTTCTTTCTTCTTATAACAATTCTTACTAGTGCTATTTTGCTGGTTTTGATAGACATAATCAAATTTCTTAATCTGCTCTTCTGAATTCGAGCTCTTGGGGTTTTTATTTGCAAAAATATTTGAAGTTGAAGTTTAGGACATTTAAACATCTCTGTGGCTTTTTTCCGGTTAGAGTATGTTTGACGCTGAACTGAGTTTTAATGGGTTTTACTCGCTTAACTATATTTCGGGTCCTTGAGATGGTAAATGGTATTTTTTTTAATATATCTCGGTAATTATGCTATTTTTTTGTAATCAAAATGGTAAACTCTGGTTGGTTTCCGGGAAAACTGAGTGGAAACCAGCCAGAGTTAGGTTTTGACGAAAAATAAAAATAAAAATCTCTCTATCATACGGGATGGTTTAAACAGGTTCTGCTGAAATTCCAAGTGAAAGAGATGTTGTTTTGTCAAAAAAATAAAATTGAAATATGAATTTGCTTTCTTTTAACCTTTTGAGCAACTGAATCATGTATTGTGTACAAATTATAGCTTTGAATATAATTCTTTTTATTGTCTTCTACAGTTTTATTTTTCTGTTTCTTGAGAACTATGGTGTAAGGAAATTGGAAGCGGTTTTTGCTGTTCTTATTGGGACAATGGCAGTTTCATTTGCTTGGATGTTTGGTGAAACAAAGCCAAGTGGCATAGAACTTCTTCTCGGTAAGAAAATGTTTTCCTTTTGTTTGGTATCTTTTTCTACCTATAATTTGTTTTATATTCCTGCAATTTTCAGACTATTGTGCTACCTTGAACTAATATGCAGTCAAATGGATACATTTTCATAGGTATTTTAGTTCCAAAACTGAGCTCCAGAACAATACGGCAGGCTGTTGGAGTTGTGGGTTGCATTATTATGCCTCACAATGTTTTCTTGCACTCGGCTCTTGTACAATCAAGGGAGATTGACCATAGCAAGAAAGGCCATGTCCAAGAAGCTCTTAAGTACTACTCCATTGAGTCCACTGTAGCCCTTGTTGTGTCATTCATTATCAATCTATTTGTTACAACTGTGTTTGCCCAAGGGTTTTATGGTACAGAAATAGCGGATAGGATTGGCCTTCTAAATGCAGGACGGTATCTCCAAGAGAAGTATGGGGGTGGATTTTTTCCAATTTTATATATTTGGGGTATTGGGTTATTAGCTGCTGGTCAAAGTAGCACTATGACCGGTACTTATGCAGGGCAGTTTATCATGGGTGGTTTCCTAAACTTGAGGTTAAAAAAATGGATGAGAGCATTGATCACACGAAGCTTTGCAATCATCCCAACTATTATAGTTGCTCTTGTCTTTGATACCTCTGAGGGCGCCTTAGATGTTCTAAATGAATGGCTTAATGTGCTTCAGTCAGTCCAGATTCCCTTTGCACTTATTCCCCTGCTTTTTTTGGTGTCAAGGGAGCAGATTATGGGCACTTTTAAAATTGGCCCAGTTCTCAAGGTATGTTAATCCTTTATAGTCTGCATCTTTACTATCAAACCCTTCCATTTTTAATTTCTTGGGAATGAGCGTTTGATGCCATCAGGTTTGAAATCTATGTATACATTTTACAGAAGTCTTCAGTTGACTTGACTTTGAGCAAGTAATTTGAGGGTATCTTGTATAACTCTTACAATCTCTGTCTTTTCTTTTCTTTGGTATTGGACAATAATTCTGTGCATAGTTCTATTCTGGGTATGGCCTCATCTTTAGAGATTGAAATGGTAATGTCATATCACTTTGTTGGTCATTTGAAAATTACTCTTTAGTCTGTGCCCAGTTGTTGAGTTTAGCTTCTTTTTTTGAATTCCTGTTACTTACCAAGTGATTTGATTAGTCACATACATACATGTATGCATAGCTGACTTGGTATTGCAGTCTGTTACTTGCATGGCAGTGGCATTTTTTATATCTGTATTTGTTACTTCGATCAATTGTATTTTGCTAAATTCTCTGGTGATCTAATAAAAGAAAGTAGTGGGGTTTGGTCCAGTATATCGCAAGACCTTTGCTCACTAAGAGGGGATGGTATAATCATTTGCGAGGGAGTGCTAATGCGATTGGTGTAGCAGTCAGATTACTACATGAAATTGGGGAATGCGACCACCTTCATATTGGTGTAGAAGTCAGGATTATGTTGTTTGTTCTGGAGGAAAAAGTTGAATGTCAACATGTAATTTCCCACTGTCAAATTCTCTCATAGTTTAGTTAATAGATGTGTTTTCATAAAGAACTAGCCACTTAAAAAGTGTGTTCACTGCTTCCCTTCACCTTATTACTGATCATGTGTTCCCTAATACCCAACCGCTCCTTGAAGTTGGAAGCAAAATCTAATTTTCAGCATAGGATGAACTTAGGCATAAATCCGGTGACTGTCTTCCTAGTCTGGTGTCTATATATATATGGGGGATATTTTCTGCACATTTACTTGTTCGACATGTTGTTTGCTGTGGTAATTTGACAGAGCTGCCTGCAGGTATCAAGCTATTGGGTCTTCTTTATCTGCAGAAAGACTTTTGCTCAACGAGTTTTTATGTTTCTTATAAATTTATAGGAAAGAAAACTAAAAACACGATCCCCTCATTATTTTCCAGTACTTGCTAGTCATGCTGCCCAGATGGTATATTTTTTTGTACAGTAATAGAAAAGGAAATTAGTAATGGGAGAAAAGCTTACCTTTCTCTGTTTTATCTTTTGTTTGTAGATGGCTGCGTGGCTTGTGGCAGCACTGGTAATAGTGATTAATGGGTATCTTTTGCTTGACTTCTTCTCCTCTGAAGTTAATGGGGTGTTGTTTGGCTCTGTTGTGGCTACTTTTACGGCGGCATATATTGGATTTATAGTTTACCTTGTTTCTCGGGGTGCTAATTTTTCAAGTTGGCGTCGCACAGTACAGCCGAAAACCGTAGCAGAGACAGTGGCTTGAGTAACCAATCTCCGTTGCTGGGTGCAATTGCAGGATGTTTAAACAACAGTATCAATAACTGCCAGATGGACAAGTTGCTGTCATGCTGCATTTGCACAGAAGACTTCTGGCTGAGCATTATCCTCAAATCTTTAAGCATAGACCAGTTGTCTATAAATCTGAAATCAGTGGTTTATTGTTTCAGTGCTGTATTAAAATAATCAATGCAGTTTATGTATGATAGAACTTGTTCTATATGAATGAAGCAAGGCCGCATGAGGCTGCTTCCGATTCAACATCTAGGTGGCGTATCCTTCTAGTTGCAATGCCTGTAGTCAAATTGGCAATCTTGAATTTGGTTTTGGAAATTTCTTGTTAATTTGTTTTACATGTTTTTCCCCCGATTTTCTAAATTTGGTGTGTAAGGAGTTACCTGCAACAGAAGGGAAGATCTAACGATGGTATTTTTGGCTTAAAATCTCCTAAATTATTGTACAAACTTTTAGGATTTAACATTGATATATATGGAGTGAGACTCTCTTGTTATATTCTTTCGATTAACTTTGATGGATACACATGGGAAGCCAACCGCGCCAATCGGGCAACAGAAAATTGGCATCTTATTGAGCGTCAGCTACTCGGATCTTGAGCCTCACATTACAGAACTGTCTAAATTCACAGATGTCGACTTGGACGTTAGTAGTTCACAGGTTAGACAAATGCTGCACTGGAATGCAAGAAATGTCGAAACAGCATTTGTTTTAAATTTACCTCAAAGCTACCTTCCTTATTAATGAATATGTCTATATAATTAGGTCTTTCCAACGTCTAATCTTGAGTACATGAATTCAGGTCCATTTTCTGAGTTTTACTCCCAATGGAAATGATCCCCTAGTTAGAGTAGTCATCTTTCCAGCAGGGTCAAGTGACTACACTGTTAACTATAATAGTTCAAATGAGGCAAATATAACTACATGAGATTCTTGTCATCACAAAGTAGAAAATCAACACAATATAAACCCCAATGATTCTGCCGTTAGATGGTACAGAAGTTACTCAGCATGATTGTATTCTTTCATTCCATATATAGTTCCTTTGTTGAACTGTACAAATTCATTACATATGTCGTAATCTCTCATAAACCTCTGTATTTAAACAAACATTATATCAATGATAGGAAGACCTTCTTCCTCGTCTTTTTCTCTTATTGGTATCAAGAGCCATAAAGGCTAACACCTTCGTTCTTTATGGCAAAAACTAATTCCATTAGCACCTCTACTATTCTAAACATCACAAAATTTCTCTCTATTAAACTAGATCAGTATAACTACCTACTGTGGTTATCTCAATTTTTACCTGCATTACACAGCTATGATCTTCTGGGAATTGTTGATGGGAGTGAACCTTGTCCACCCCAGTTCATTCCCACCTCTGCTGACAATCCCACCCCCAAACTCAACCCTGAATTTGTCCTTTGGATAAAGAAAGATTAGTTTATTCTCAGTTGGTTGAATGCAACCCTTACAGAGGGGTTTCTGGGTACGAGCTATAGTCTCAATACCTCTAAGCTGGTTCGAACCTCTTTTGCCACACAGTTTGCCTCACAATCTTGACCCCGTGTTTCTCATTTAAAAAGACAACTACAAACAGTCAAGCAAGAGTCTAAAACTTGCATAACCTATCTCAACTTGGCCAAACAATACGCATGGGCATCCACCTACATGCCCAGACGGGGGCTGGACGCAGCCCTACTGACCAATCCTACCGACCAGACCTAACATTGCTTACTCAGTCAACCAACTTTGTCAATTCCTTCATGTCCCTACCAGCACTCATTGGTCTGCAACTAAATGAGTATTAAGATATCTCAAAGGTATCATCACCCATGGTCAGCATCTCTCTCGTGGTTCACTCTCCCTTGCTGCCTATTGTGAGTTAGATTGGGCAGACTCCATAGATGATAGATGATCAACCACCAGATTTGGTATGGATTTTGGTCCGTCTCATCTCATGGAGTGCAAAAAATACCAAGCCGTTGTCTATCGCAACAGCACGGAAGTTGAATATAGGTCCCTTGCCATAGCCATTGTTTAGCTCTTTTGGATCAGAATGCTCTTCAAAGACCTTAAAATCTTTTTTCCCACTACGCCCATGATCTGGTGTGACAACATGGGATCTCTTGCTTTGGCTTCTAACACCGTCTTCCATGCTCAAACCAAGCAAATTGAAGTGGATTATCACTTCATCTGAGAAAAAGTACTCAACAATGATATTTGGCTTAACTAAATCTTCTCCTTAAAGGCAGTGTGTTGATATAATTACAAAAGGACTCACTACTGCCAGGCTTTTATTGCTGCATGCTGATGCTTCAACCACTCCCCATCAACTTGCAAGGGGGTGTTAACCATTAATGACAAACAGAGAGGAGCAGAGAGAATAAAAGGAATAAAGTAGACTTGAACAAAACAATTCAAACGTATTCCTCATTGAATATTCTGCAGTGCATAGTGGTCTATTTATACACAAATGAGTACAGCATATTCTCTATAACAGAAAGGTATTCGTGGGACACGTATACATATAGCTATTCCAGATTATTCCGAATGACATCATTTGCTGTGTTGTCCATTTGCTGAAGTGTCTTCTTTATTTTCTGGTGATATGGTGATATTGTTTATAGCCTCCTGCGAGTCCAGCAGTCCTGGAAGGACTGTGAGGCTCGACCTGAGTGTTCCAAAACGAGTTGTGCTCAGTGGCTTTGTGAATACATCTGCTAGCTGATCCTTGCTTGATAGAAATGAAACTTGAAGAGTTTTATTGTGAATTCTGTCCCAAACAAAGTGATAATCGATGTCAACTTGCTTTGTACGAGAGTGCATGACAGGATTTACTGATAAGTATGTAGCCCCCAAGTTATCACAATAAAGAATTGGAGGCTTAGAAAGAAAGACACCCAACTCAGATAGCAATGTTTGAACCCATATGAGTTCGCATGTGGCTTTGTATTCAGCCTCTGTGCTGGACCTTGCGATGGTGGACTGCTTCTTTGAACTCCAGGAAATGAGATTAGCACCATAGAACATACAATAACCACCAATAGATTTCCTATCATCTGGAGACCCTGCCCAATCGGCATCCGAGAAGGCAGCTAGAACAGGTGAAGTAGAAGCCGAAATAACCAGACCATAATGCAAAGTGTGTTTGAGGTATCGTAAGATTCCTTTTACAGCCTACCAATGAGAAATGCACGGGGCATGCTTATACTGACATACGCGATTGACAGAGAATGCCAAATCAGGTCGGGTGAAGAGTAGATACTGTAAGCTTCCTACCACACTTCTGTACAGTGTGGGATCTTCCATGGAAGTAGAGTCAAACGCAGATAACTTTGTGGAAGGGGACATGGGAGTGGTCACAGGTTTACAGTTGGTCATGTTGATCTTTTTAAGGAGATCCAGGACATATTTCTTCTGAGACAAAATTAAACCATTGGGATTTCGGTGACACTCAATACCAAGAAAATAGTGAAGTTCACCAAGGTCCTTCAAAGGAAATTCAACACTTAACAATTGAATAAGCTGTGTTATGGCGTGGGGATCAGACCCAATGAGAACAACATCATCGACATCAAGAAATAAATGACCGTAGAGTGATGCCGATAGACAAATAAGGAGGTATCAGATTTAGAAATCACAAAACGGAGTTCCACCAATTTACGACTCAGACGACCATACCACGCACGAGGGGCCTGTTTAAGGCCGTATAAAGCACGATTCAATTTACACACATAGTTTGGAAACTGAGGATGAACAAACCCCATAGGTTGAGACATGAACACAGTTTCATCTAAAGTTCCATGCAAGAACGCATTCTGTACATCCAACTGATGAACCGACCATCTAGCAGACTAAGCAATAGAAAGGACCAACCTGATAGTTGTCGGCTTGACCACAGGGCTAAAGGTCTCGGAGTAGTCCAAGCCTTCGAGTTGGCTGTACCCCTTGGCGACCAGCCGTGCTTTCCGGCGTTTGACAGAGCCATTGGCAAGGTATTTGGTTTTAAAAATCCAGCGACATCCCACTAAATTCTGAGTGGAAGAGGGTGGAACAAGTGTCCACGTGTTGTTAGAGAGAAGAGCGTCGAACTCGGCCTGCATAGCTTTTCTCCATTCAGGGAACTTGGAAGCTTCAGTGACAGAGGAAGGGTCATCTGGAGTGACAGCGGAGGTAACATGGGCATGGGTTTCGACCAAGCAATAGTGCCATCTGTTCGAACTTTGGGAAAATGAAGATTTGTTTTTGAACGAGTGGTCATGGGATGGACATTAGAAGGTGGAAGAGGAGCAGGTACGGGCAGCAATGGAGGAGACGAGTGTGCCCTAGACAGGGGAGAAGAAGACCCGAGTGATCCTATCGGTGAGTGGGGCTCGATAGGAGACTCTAGGATGGGCTTAGGTTCCGAATGGGTAATGAGCTCAAAAGTAGAAGATGAAGAACTAGACAAAGGGAGTGTAGGTGAAATGGGCCGAGAGGAGTGTAAGGATGGTTCGGGTAGCGTACGAGGAGCTGAGGAAGGTGGAGTGGGCTGTTGGTGATTTACAGACGTGTAGGGGGAGAAGGTAGGCAGATATGTGTGTGTAGAAATTGATGGGCTGGAGGCAGTCGGTGATGGCCTGGAGACAGATTGTTTAAAAGGAAAGACCTCTTCATCAAATAAAACATCACGTGATACGTACATCCTAGAATTAGGAAGATGGTAACACAGATACCCATGATGATTGGGACTATACCCAAGAAACACACACGGTAGAGATCGATATGACATTTTATGCTTGTTGTATGGCCTAAGATTTGGCCAACAAAGACAACCGAAAGTCTTTAGGAAGGTAAAGTTGGGGCTTTTATTCTATATTAATTCAAATGGAGATTTATTTTTTAAAACGGGAGTAGGTAGACAATTGATTAAGTAGACTGCGGTAACAAAAGCATCAGACCAATATTTTTGAGGAGAATGAGAATGAGCAAGTAAAGAGAGTCCGGTCTCAACAATGTGTCGGTGTTTGCGTTCAACCTATCCATTTTGAGAATGTGCATACGGACAAGACAAGCGATGAGAAATGCCAAGAGATTGTAATATGGAATTGAGTGAGCGAAATTCACCACCCCAATCGGATTGCAAAGCACGAATTTTGGTATTAAGAAGATTTTCAATAAGACGCTTAAAAGATAGAAAAGTATTGACGACCTCGGATTTACATTTTAAAGGAAAAATCCATGTAAATCGACTATAGTCATCAACAAACGACACATAATATTGAAAACCTCCTCTAGACAAAATGGGAGCTGGTCCCCATACATCAGCAAACAGAAGTTGGAGAGGGGCGGTGGTCCAAGATTGAGATGAAGCATACGGAAGTTGATGTATTTTGGCTTGGCAGCAGGAGGAACACAGCCCATCGTGAGTAGAGGATTTCATAGGTAGAGACAACTGTGAGATTATTTTGTGGACTAGCTGCATAGATGGATGCCCCAAACAAGCATGCCATTGAAAGGGAGTGACTCTGGACCCGTGGTAAGCTTGAGGAGATGATTGTGTAGAGGGGAAAACGTAGAGGCCTTCTTGATCAGTATGACCTTGGATGAGAGTTCTCTTGGAGCGAGAATCCTTCACATAAAAACAAGACGAGTGAAACTAAAAAAAGACAGAGTTATCTTCACAAAACTTTCTAACTGAAATTAAATTTTTTGAAATAGAAGGCACATGATATAGATGAGAGAGTAGAAGATTGCCAGATGATGAAGCTATGTGGGAGGTGCCAACATGATGAATAGGCAGTGAGTTTCCATCGCCAACCCGGACTTCGTCATCGCCCTTGTACTCAGAAGGATTCAGGGAGAGGTTAGATAAATTGTGTGTGAAATGGTGTGTGGCAGCTGAATCCGGGTACCAGTTACTATCAATTGTGGAAACAGTGTCAGATGGACAGGAGGGTGCGGCAGTGTAATGAGCAGAAAAAGTAGGAGGAGAAGGGGATTGATAACTGTGATCGAACCTAAAGTAGCACTGAAGGGCAGTGTGACCATGGCGATGGCACACCTGACAAGGTGAACGATTGGGTGCAAAGTGTGAGGGTGGGAATCGACCTGCATTGCGGCCACGCCCACGTCCCCGGTAACCTCCTCTGCCTCTTGAAGGAGCTCTTCCTCTGTTACTGTTATGTGAAGTGTTGATGGTTGTTGCATTTGCAGAAAATTCTCGTGATGCAGTGAGAGTGGTCTGATGGTAAGATATGCGTGATTCATGGTTGAGTAAAAAGCTATAGACTTGAGAGGGAGTGAGAGGTTCTACTCGAGTTGTGATGGAGGTAACAACCGAATCAAAATCGGTGCCCAATCCAGCCAACACATAAGCAATGAAATTAGAGGACATTAACAGTTTTCCAGCAGCTGCAAGAGTATCCCGAATGAGTTTTGCCTTTTGGTAGTAACTGGCAATTGTATCGGAAACTTTTTTGAGTGTGGAGAGCTGATATTGGAGTTGCATAACTCGAGCTTGAGATTGGGAGGCAAACAGATCCTCTAAAATCAACCAGATTTCACGTGATGTTAAGGCTTCGACAACATGGGCTATGACATTTTCGAAAAGAGAAGAGATGGGGATGGCCATTATAGCTTGATCTTGTTGTTTCCAGTGAAGATAATCTGAACGTTCTTGCACAGGACTTTCATCAAGCAGTTTGGGGGCCGTGATGGACCCATCAATATATCCATGAATGTTCTGACTGGTGAGGTAAGGCATAAGCTGAGCCTTCCACAACAAATAATTATTATGGTTTAACTTAACTGTAAGAAAATGGGAGGAAGAGGGGAGGGAAAATTTCTGAGGTTCAGCCATGGATACGTTTCGGACGTGAGTCCTTTAACCAGCTCTGGATACCATAATGACAAACAGAGAGGCAGAGAGAATAAAAGGAATAAAGTAGACTTGAACAAAACAATTCAAACGTATTTCTCATTGAATATTCTGCAGTGCACAGTAGTCTATTTATACACAAATGAGTACAGCATATTCTCTATAACAGAAAGGTATTTGTGGGACACGTATACATATAGCTATTCCAGATTATTCCGAATGACATCATTTGTTGTGTTGTCCATTTGCTGAAGTGTCTTCTTTATTTTCTGGTGATATGGTGATATTGTTTATAACCATAATGGTTCAAATGAGGCAAATATAACTACCTGAGATTCTTGACATCAAAAACTAGAAAAACAGCACAGTATAAGTCCCAGTGATTCTGCCGTTTAATATTACAGATGTTATTCAGCATGGTTGTATTCTTTCATTACATATTTAGTTCATTAGTTGAGTTGTACAAATTCATTACTTATGTTGTAATCCCTTTAAGACCTCTATACTTAAGCACAAGCATTATGTCAATGGAAGGGAGACCTTCTTCCTCCGTGGTAAGTTTGGAGCTATGAATTACAATATTATCGTCAGTGAAAAGAATATAAGCCTTACCATCTAGTTCTGGATGCCTAACATAGGGAGCTATCCCATATACAAAATTTCATCTGCCACAACTGTGCATAACCTGGAATCGAACTCATAATGTTTGAGTCTGCCCTTGACCACTAGGCGGCATCTTGATGGGTGAAATGACGTGATTTATACTAAAAGAACTGAAAAATCGTTGGTATCTGACTTGGTCTTAATTCGACTTGGTCAATAGATCATAAAATATAACCACTCAATAGTTACCAAAATTTAAATATGATCCGTTGAAGTAAACGTAAATATTTAACGTACAATTTTGATGACCCTCGATGAGGAGGGAAAAAAAAAATAAAAATGGGATGAGGTACTTGATAAAAGAGGGAAGCCGACCCATTACTTGATAACGTGGTCCACGTATAATAAAGTGTTCTACTTTATATAGGTTATAGGTGGTATCCACTCATGAAAGGTCGTATCACTTGATTATACAATAAGTGTTGAACTTGCACCACGCGATGAAAGGGTGACACCATTATTACAAATAGAAATGGAGCCTCTAGCCTAAGGTGATGGATGGATAGAGTGCACGTTCTATAAGAGGACATATGGAGATGGAATGGATGGAAGATTCTCGTTGGAATATAGCTAGGTGAGTTCTTTATACTGATTTATGGTATCCTTTCAAATATATGTTAATAAATTGGCTCGCAAGGCAACAGTTTCCCTCGTTACATTGGATCCGCATGATTGGGCGGCTTCATCTAAAACTCCTAAGGGGGTGGCTCTATGGGCAAAAATAGTTGGAATAGAAACATTTTCATATCTTCCATTGACAGATATCTTATCCTTGATATCTCGAAGTTATCAGTATTAACTCACGTCATCATTTAAATATGGTTGACTCTTAAATATATATGAAAAACTCTAAATATAAATTCACACACCACACCAGATCACTTTTTATTTTTTATTTTTTTATTTTATCAAATGTTTGAATAATTAGTAAAAAAATTTAATTAATTTAAGAAGAATAATCTCAAAAAAATATAAAACTATGTTACGTGTGGTGTGTAAGTTTATGTATAGCAAAACTCTAATTATTCTTTAACTTTTTCGAAGGATTATATATATTGCAAATTAAGTTGAAATAGAATCTTGGTTAGAAAAGAAAAATTAATAGTTTTTTGCTTCCAAAAAACAGTAATTTATTTCCATTATTGTCAATTATGAATTAGAAATGAGTAATTTTTGCTAGAACGAAGAAAAAGTTAGTGAATCCTTTACAAAACAAAAGGAAATCACTAGATAAGGACAAATGTCAGAGATCTTATGAGGTAAGAGCATTGGTAGTCGGCTCAATAAAACTAAATTATTGTCAAAGAATAGCTAAAATGTGAAATAAATCTCTACAATGAACTCAACAAGTGTATAGTAAATTTAGCCATCAACCCTTTGGCTGGCCAAATTTATTGAGCCCAAGACACTAGCTAAATAATATTTTTGGAATAAAATATTACCCCCCGTTTCACGTTATCTCCCGCGTAGGCAAAAATTTCTGCCCTTCTCCCCTTTCATCTCCTTCACTTGAGCAAAACCCACCATAGAAACTGAAAAACCTCCCAGCTCTCTCCCAGATTTTTCGATTTCAGTGGCCGGAACCAACTCCCGGATTGCCTCCCAGCTCCAGCGTCTGCAGCACCGAACGAGAACAACCGCAGCACCGGACGGACTCCATTGTCTCCCAGCTACAGCACCGACGGACGCAACCCCGTGAGAATAAAAGGACCGTCGGTAAGCCGCCAAATCCCATGCCTTCATTGTTGGGTCTCCTCTGTTTTTTTATTTTTTTTCTTGCGATTTCTAGTGAAGGGCAGCACCGAATGGAGCTTTTGGTTTTGGTACCGGACGGGATTCAAGCACCGGACGATTTGGAGCTGCAGCACCGAATGATTATCTGAGCACCGATAAATCCTAGGCCATCGTGCTCCTCTGTTTCTCTTTTTTTGTTTTTTTATGCATTTTCTAGAAAACAAGAACGGACTGGATGGGATTTTTCTTCTTTGATGTTTGAACTCCATTTTTTTTTTTTTTTTTTGAGAATTCTCAATGGTTGATTGAATTTCTGGAATTTGATTTTGGTGTATTGATTTGATAAAATTCTGATGAACCACTCCGAGAAATATTGTTGCTGTAAAATTTGGGAATTTCTTGTGATGTAGTGATGAAACCGAATTTACTGATAATGGGTGGTCAAATTTCTTTCATCCATCAATTTATATTTTTCTTGTGATGTATTGTGATGAAACCGAATTTGACAAATTTTTTTTTCATCCATCAGTTTATATTTTCATTTTCTTGTGATGTATTGTGATGAAACCGAATTTGTTGAACCGAATTAGAATTAAAATTCAATAAAAAGTTCAAAATCAATATTTTAATTGAATAGTAAAAGATTTGTTGAGCCTATTATTTGTGTTACAAAAAGTGGCTAGCTAAAATTTGTAAAAGTGAAAACTTTAACTAAATTTTAGCTAAAGTTTGTTGAGCCCACTACTAGTGCTCTAATGGTACTCAAAATATTTAACCCAAAAAAAAAAGGGACAAATTAAAATAGGTTGCTTGTGCCATGTAAAAGTGACTTGAAAGCCCAACAGCAATCCCAAACAAAGGGTGAAAGAGCTAAAGGTAAAGGAGGCCATTTCCTTTGCTTGAAATGAAATCATGCCCTTTTACCCAAAAAATTCCAACCATCTGTCATTCTTGGCTTTTGGTTTCTCTAAGTTATTCCCTTAATTCGCGTGCCATAAGAAAGTATAATGAGGTGGAGACAGAGGGGTTTAAGTATTAAGGATCCCTACTTCCTTAAAGATGAAGGAAGACAGGGAAATGAGAATGTTTCAATATTTATGTTTTCACTACCTTACAAGACAATATTATTTTGATTAATAATGGTACTTTGATGTCCTGGAAATCCCTTTCCACTTGGACTGTGCATTGCACGAGTCCAATGTTTAGAAAATAATGAGGTGCTTTATAGTATCAAATGCTAACTTACAATGCACGAAAAGAAGCCTATGTCTTTATTATGTTCAATGTTTAGAAAATAATTTTATGCACAGTATATTTACCCACGAGATATGTACAGTTTAATGTTTAAAGTTGTCCAAATCTAAGTTTTGTTTTTTATTTTTTTGAGTTGAATGTGGAAGATGAGAGGATTTTAGCATGAACGAGAATGTTAAGTACCATAACGGCATATTGATGTAGCCAATAAGAACCATGTCGAAAGGTTTGTACTAAGCTACAAACCAATTCATTGATTCATTTGAGTGTTAGGTTGTCACTCAAAGTCGCTAAAGATAGAGAGCTAAAGGCACGCGAATTGGGTGTGTTTGGGTGTTGAGATACTCTCGTATCTCAACACTTCTCAATATATTTTATTATTATTTATTATTTTATACTTACTTTTTATTACTATTTATTACTTTTTACTACTATTTAATATTATATTATTATTTTTTACTTACTTTTTTATTACTATTCACATCATTCTTCAATACTTCTCAACACCCAAATTTACCCCCGCACCATTTTGTGAGGTGGCATGTACGTGAGAGGGCCAATGCCTAGGTGGCTCAAACAAGGCAAGGAAAGGGGAAATATAATAGGAAAACGATATTCACAGGAGACTTCACGCAGGGATTGCGTAGGAGACGTCTACGTGGAAAATAAAACGGTGCGTTTCGCACGTAGGTTTCCATCCTCCATCTCTCTCCTCCATTCAAATCTCCCTCTCCTCTATCTCCCTCCTTCATCTCCATTCTCTGGTTATTCCCAGACCCGATATGGGTTTATAAAATTTGACCTTTACACATCTCCTTCCTCCATTCTCACTGTTATCTTTCATCTTCAAAATGCAGCCAAGACCCAAGATGGATTTATGAACCCAAAAACTCTAACAGAGAGGCATCTCTCTCCCTCCTCTGTGTCGCAACTCGAGGGCCATCTCAATCTCGCAAAGGTACTCTCTCTCTCTCTCTCTCTCTCTCTCACACACACACACACAGAGGTTGATTCCGTTTGTTCTTAGCCAAAGGGGTTCATGTTGGGTCTGGATTATGAACAGTTTTTCCTAAATTATGAGCTACGTTTTTTCCTTATTTCTGTTCAATTGAATGGTGGAACCAACAATTTTTCATGAAACAAAGTATGAGCAACTCTTTCGAGTTCTGTCCTATTTTAGGTATTGATCCAAGCAAGTGGGAGTCTGTATTTGAAAGCTTTAAGCAAGTCGACCCCTCAACAACACGAACGTAAGTAAAACCAACAGGCTTTATCGTCCACAAATAAACCTGCCAATATATTTGATAAACATGCGACCTGTTGTCTGTTTCTTGAGCTAGCACAAAATAAAGATAATCCATATGATGAAAACTATAAATCATTGAAAAAAAAAAAAATTAGAAGTTGAAATCTGTCGATGAAAATTATTTCTAAACCTTTTGCTAATTTCAGGCATGGTGGGACTGATCTTCGATTCTACATTGTGCTGCCACAATATGCATCTGCTATATAAATAAATTCCATGGGACCAAACCATGGATGTTTTATTAAAAAAAATTTCACCTACTCATCAAGGAAAAAGGGAAGGCAATGATAGAGAAAACCTTTACTTAAACAAGAAATGACATTAATGAGGCACCTAAAAGCAAGATGAAACCAGTTATGTTCAAAACAGACATCATCTACCCGCGTCCTAAAATCAAGCTTTGGATTTCAGCTAATTAACATTCACCTCAAATGTTGTTTATCACCTTGTCTTTTTAATTATATAAAAAAAAAAATGTGGCTTATCACGTTAACCTGCTTATAAAATTTTAAGCTCCAATTATAACCTTTACGCTTGCACCCACCCTAGTTGAGAGATAGAAAAAAACATATATATATATATATATATAGAGAGAGAGAGAGAGAGAGAGAGAGCTCTGTTTCATTGTATTCTCATGATGTACATGGACTATGTATAATTTACTTGAATGCAACTACTATCACTGCTTTTGCTCACTACAAATATTCCCATTATCGTCAAAATCACTGATCATTTTCACCTTTATTGAACCCTCTGGGCTTAACAGGGTACTTCCTAAAGAAGTAATAACAACTTTATGAAAACAAAATTTGGAAGAAATAAATCCACTTACCACGGATGATGCCGACGACTGGTAGAGGAGGTGAAGTGTTCAAAGCTGCCAAAGATAACGCCAATGCAGACGACTGGTGGAGGTAGATTCAAAAAATCCGATGACGGTAGGGTTGGTGGCAGAAGAGTGCAACGTAGCCCAACCAATGAACAGGTAGTGAAAAAAAAACAAACTTACATGGATTTTGAAAAGGGATTGCAAAAATCAGTATTATGGAGATAAAATGGAGTGAAGGAGACGAATGTGAATGGAAAGGAAATGAAGTTTTTCTACAGATAAGAAACTATGAACAAGTTTGTAAGTTTGTCTTCCCAATTGAGTTCGCGCGACACGGGCAATTGTTTCTTTTTTTTTTTTTTGTTTTTTATTTTTAAATTATACTTGACATGGCAAAGTTACTTATTCGTGCGCATTTCCTACGCAAACTCTTCTGTCCGTAGAAGAATTGAATACAATATCGATTGGTGGAAGGGAATAGGCTGATAGCCAAAGTGGTTTACATCCAAGATCCGGGTGAAAAAACATGAAGCCAGCTAGAAAGACATCGAGGAGGGGGAGTCCTGCAGGCGAATCAATGTTTTGGGGAGAAGCAGGGATTTTCACCACTTGACAAAGAGCACTTTAATGGATATGAATTAAGAAAAGTGAAGTCAGGAAGACAGCTTTGGAATATTAATCGAGAGCAAGCGATCTAACATAATAATTTTTAATGGATATGAACTAAGAAAAGTGAAGCCAGGAAGACAGCTTGGGAATATTAATCGAGAGCAAGCGATCTAACATAATAATTTTTATTTCATGATCTATTCCCCTGCAGATTGTCATTTGGGAGAGCTACAGCTTTAATTATAATCACCAATTATCTAAATTGAATGAAAAATATAATATATATATATATATTTTAATTCGATCAAACCGTCATTTTAGAAATAAAATAAAATCCAGATAAAAGCAAATTAAAGGAAATGGGACAAAATAAAATTAAAAAGAAGGAAAAACAGAAAGATGCTCTCTACAGTAATTAATCATTACAAGAGTAATGAAGTAGTTTCCAAATGAATACCAGAAAAGTTTACTCTCCAAAAAGAATATAAGAGACAATGGATCTACGTACATCAAATCCCAAACTCAACATCAAACCGACACTCCAAACCGAATAAGATCCCTTCAAATTACGTAATAAATTATCATCTTAAAGGCACCAACCAAGGAAGACAGAAAATCCCAATGCCAACCCAGCTACCACCTCCTGCACGCACCTCATCGTCGACACTGCTCCGCTCTGCATTTCGGTTCCATAAATTCAAAACTAGCGTTATGCGACAATAATTATTAACCCGTTAATTAGATCGGAACAAAGATATTTAATTCATTAAATATATCTCTAACCAAGTAGCCTTTTCGGTAATTATTATTATTATTATTTTGAATTTTCATACAGCGACGACAATAACAGCTGTCGTGTATTACGTGTAACAGTCTGACACGGACGTCATTCCATGTTTCCTCGTGTGCTGCAATTCTAAATTTCACTCAAATTCATACATTTTTAGTTCCGTTGACAGTAGTTGTGGTTAGACAGCTCTGCCAGACAAAACTAAGGCCACGCGACGGTGGCCGGTGGCGCGTAGGTGACACATTGTACTGATCTGTTTCAGTAGTCAGTGAGGTGCGTAGTTCAACATTGTCTAAGAACTAAACACGAGACAAACTCGGTTGAGTTCACTTTCGTGAGCTACTGAGTAAAGTTAACGTGGGTTAACAAAGAGGTACAATGGATGTCTCTAAAGATTTCCAGATCTGAGCGCACATTGCACTCCAGAGCGAGTTAGCTAGAGCGAAAGTCCAAGGCTATATGCAGAACGTCCAAAAATACTTACCTCGTCGGCCAATGACGGACCAGGCGTGAACGCGTCTTGGTTCGGTCCTGGGGCTTCGGCAGGCGGCGCCGGTGGACCAAGTAGCTCTGGTGCTGGGGCCGGCGCGTGGTGCTTCTTAGTCTTAGTCTTAGTCTTAGTCTTTTTCTTGCTCGGAGCCGGAGCTGGAACCTCGGCAGTCGGCGCAGAAACCGGAGCTGGAGGAGCGCTGGAGGGAACAGTTGCTGGTGCAACTGATGGAGGAGATTTCTCCGGTGCAGGCAATGGTGGAGAGCTGACTGGAACCGGAGCTGGTGGGGAGCTCACTGGAGCGGTAGCCGGAGGAGATGACACAGGAGGTGTAGCCGCTGGCGCAGGCACCGCCGGTTTCTTCGATGGGGCTGGAGCTGGTGAAGCGGATTTTGGAGTGGTAACCGGTGCCGGGGATTTAGGTTTCGAAGGTGCTTCAGCAGGTGATTGTGGTTTAGACGGAAGTGTGGCTGGTGATGTAGCCGGTGTAGTAGCAGTGGGAGGAGCTTTCTTTGGCGCAGGACTAGGTGACTGGGCTCCGACGCCGCTAGAAACGACGCAGACCAATGCCAACACGAATGCAATAATGCATTTCCGATCCATTGCTCCAGAGATACTGAGTGAGATAGAGCGAGAGGACAGACTTGTAAACGGGGAAAGCAAACTGAAATATATAGGCCTATCAGCCAAACCAGGCAGGGAATTCAATCTGGGCTGTCGTGGCCCATTATAACTGGGCCCTCAGTAAACCGTTGGATCAACGAATAATGACTAAAGAAGGATGGGTTTAGGGGGCCCACAGAGCAGAATTTTGGGAGAGTGTAAACGTGGCGCTTGGAGTTGGAACAGTCTGGAACGGAACCCATTAGCTAGCAGTCAGTGGTTTTTGCAATGGCTTTGATAGGCGGATTATGGCGTAGCAGCAGTTGGATGCTACAGCTGGATTGTTCGTGATAAGCCTAGACAGACAGTAAGACAAACCAACGAGGGCTGACCACATGAGATGTTGGGGCAACGTAGATTTATATATCTCGTGTCGAGTCAATAATTGTACGTGTAGGTTATGAGTTTGTTACATTGCATGTTGGGGAACTTCCTTTCATATTACAGTCCGCCAAAAACTTGGAGGTCCATTCTGTGAATTAGAGGTCCACATATTTGAGTTTTGTTGGCAATGAGTAGCAACATGAGATTTTACTGCCATTGCTCATTTATATGATAGATGGGATGAAAACATGCTTCTTTGGATGTAGTATCTTGTAGCTGCAGTTTCTTGTGTGTGTGTGTGTGTGTGTCTAATGGGTTTCATTCCATTTTTAAGCTCGAACATTTCTTTAGCTACTATGTGAGATTGTTGTGCGGTTCGGGAGAGGGGTAGTCTTTGGATCATGTCTTATTCTATGGGGCTTTTAATTTGCTGGTTTTGTTAGAGATAACTTAGCTGTTTGAGCCACTAATGTGACCCATTTATTGGACAATCTAGTTCCTTTTGAAGGAAGAAATTATCTTCTTCAGTTCAGATATATGTGCATGGCGTAAAGACGCTCAATAGGAAGTTGAGATGTCAACTTCACGTTGATTTCAAAACATACTGAGATTAATTTGAAGTTTGATATCATCATCTACAAATTAAAATGTTTCCATGCCAGTATATATGTACATATTCAAAATCTCATCACGCTCCTTTACAACTGCAATACGTACGTACGTGCTTCTGCACAAGCCTAAAATGGTAACACATGACTTCTAACTTCCAGCAGTTGCAACTAGGGGGGTACAATCCGGTTTTGTACATATTTTTAGAAACAAATAGGTATATACCGGTTTTGAAATTTTAATAATCGATACCGGACCAATTCACTAGTTCAGTCTAATCCGATTTTTTCCGTTTTACGGATCATCTAATTTAGTAATAATATGTTTATAGCACATATTATATTAATTTTATATTATAAGATTAATAGACTTAAATAATAATATTATAATTTTATGTTATATTAATTAGTAATTCAGCATATAATATACATAATATAATATAAAAAATTATATTAATATATCGGTCTAGTTCGGTTTGAACTGGTTTTTAAAATATGAAAACAGGTACTGCACAAGTTTAGGACCGATTTTGATTTTAAAGAACTGATACTACATCGAACCTGATCAGGTTCAACCGATTTTTTTTTTTTTTTTAATTTTTTAACAACTCGGATATATGCTTTATGAATTCTATGTTGACGGGGGTATAACCATGCCACTCCACACAACAGATAAGTGAGAGAGCAAAGCATCATTTTCACGTTGAACACGGTAATTCTATTAAGGTTTGGATTATTTGCCACAGACACCTTGTATGCATGGTTTGTTGTCCATGCATAGATTGCTATTTATCAGAAAGAAATGTCTACTGTATTATGGGCACTTAAGAGTATTAGTAATTGCCCAGCTAAAGTTAAATTTTGGCCAAGCTATAGCTAAGCTACTTAAAAACCTCATTCACTAGACTTAACAATTCTATTTTAATTTTAGCCATCCAATTTTCACTGGTCAAATATAACCAGCCCAAACTATTAGCCAAATAATATGTCGGCCATAAAATAATCTTCCCGCTTCTATTTTCATTGCGCGCCATACCTGAAGAAACAAAACATCGACTACTATTGTTACAGCCTCCCAAAGCTTTTTCAATTCCTTTTTCAATGATCCCCATTCCTTTTTCTGGCAAGGTTTTGCTACGTGATGTTCATTGCTACAACAAATTCCTCTGATTGCATAGTTTCTTTTTAACATTTCAATAAATTAATGAACATTTTCTAATTTTTCTGAATCGTGAAATTAGACCAAGCAGGTTTTGTAGTTTTTTTTTTTTTTTTTTCCTCTAGCTACTATCTTCCACTTTTCAAGTTGGTTCTATATTGAGATTTTCTTGGTTGAAATTTTAGAGTTTGAATGATCATATATAATGTAAATGGACTAGATAATCAATATTTTAATTTAATAGTGATAAAGTTGGAGAGTTTGTTATTTGATGTTGTTGAAAAGTGACTAGCTAAATTTATAAAATTGAATTTTCTAGTCAAATTTTAGCCAAATTTTGACTAGGGCACTACTAATGCTCTAAGCCTAGGGGTGAAAAAAAAAAGTTGAACTAGTAAACCGAACCGAACTAAACTGGTGGATTTAGTCTGGTATCGATTTTGGTTCGGTCTGGTATCAATTTCTTTTTTCTCAAAACCAGTGAAAATCGATTCAGTTCTTATTTTCTTTTTTCTAGCACCGGACCATATATATATTTTAATTTTTTATATTGTATAAAATATTTTTTATTTGATTTTTTATATTATATACAATATATATAATTATATATAAAATAATTTTGTATTATATGATAAATTATTAATTAATATAATATTAAATTTTAAAATCATATATCAATATATATTATAATATACTATAGTATATCACTATATTATATATTATAATATATCACTATAGTCTACAATATAATTAAAATATATATTATAATATATTAAAATATATTATCACTATATTATTATATACTATAATATACTATATAATATATTGAAAAAATCAGACCGAAACCAACAAAATCAAAAATACCGGTTTAGAAATATAACCGATGCGGTATCAATTTTTCAAATATCAAAACTAGTATATATAGATTTGATTATAAAATATGTCTAAATCCGAGTCAAACTAGACGGTCGGTTACACCGCTACTTAAGCGCACTAGAATTACATCATTTATTGGTTACTTTGCAATTCACTTGTGCATAAGTGATATGATAACTTCGCATGCAATATTGTCGTTGACGAAATTGAGTAGGAAGACGAGTTTAAAGACCTTATTTTACGGGTTTCCTTAATAACCATGTCTATCATTCTCGTAAAAGAAATGATAGAGATCTTGATCACACTCGTCTTTAACATACAATAAAACTTACGAGTTAATCCTTTTGTAAAAATTAAACCAAAAATAAGAAAATGTACGATTTCATGTTGGTCAAGCATTCACATTGGCTTGGCCAAATGAAGATGTTGGCCAAAATTTAAATTATTTGTGTAAAAAAGACCCCAATTGGATTGGGCAAATTTAAAATATTTTACAATTTTACTATAGTCAATAGCTAAAGATGTAAAACCACTTTCATTCACCAAAAATTAAAATATTATTTTCTCTCCTACACTTTCATTTCACCAATTAAAATATTAAAATATTTTCTACAATTAAAATATTCTACACTTTCATTTCAAAAGATTAAATGATTTTTGAAAATATGTTTTTTAATATTAATTTAAGTATAATATAATTATTAATAATATTAAATTGGTAGAATTATAAAATGTGATAAAAATAATTTTTTAAAAGATATTAATTTAATAATAATTTATTATTATATAGAAAATCAATAGTTAATTTAATGTGGGGATTGAATTTAGATGGAATTGGTAAATATAAAAATGTGTTGATATTGATTAAATTTAGAGAAAGCCAATTAATAGGTGAAAAACAAGTGTCGAGGTTGGTGATATCTTATCTTGTGGTCTAATCATACGGCGACAAAAATTAAAAACAATTCTTCTACGTGCAAACATTTTGTAGACCAATCCGTGGACCAAAATGACATGACCCACTGTCGGTATTATTTTATAAAAGAATAAAGAAAAAAAAATTGGAAGATGAAAGAAGAAACTCTCTTCATCTCCCATGTTCTCCGTTTTAAAGCAAGAAAGAAAAGAAGAGAAGCCATTTTCATCTCCCCTCAGTCTCTTTTCCCATCTTCATGCTCTATTTTCGCAAGAGAAACCAGAGAGAATGAACAAGAGAAACTGCAAGTGATTGGAGAGCCAGGATATTTAGCCATCCCGTACAAACGCATCTCGTCTGTCCCTGGGTTTCCCTCTCGGTACTGCCCTGATGATGGAGTTCTGAAAGATGGATTGAAACAAACCAATGACATTAATATACTCAATGGATTTTCTCTTGCATCAGAGATTCTAAAAAATAATGGACTTATGGACTCCTTTGAGAAGGCGCCATTAAGGTATACACATCTCTTGCAAACTCAAGGTGAGCATGGAAGTGAAGAGACTGTTAGAGGTAGAACTACATCGAAGAAAAAGATGTCTACCCTGCCTTTCTCCTTCTCGTGAAGAAAAAAGAAAAAAAAAAAAAGAAGAAAAAAAGGGCCAACTTAAAGGGTTTAAGAAGCAGTAAATTCAAACCTCTCAAAGCAGAAAAAATAGGTTTATCAAGGAAAAATAGGAATACCCTCATCCCCCATATATGCATGAATGTGTTGATTCACCGAAGCACAATGAAGATCCTAATAATCTTGCCCAAGGTGTGATGCAGAATACTTCAACTGTACCGCATTAGTTACCTAAAAGGCTAAAATCCTAGATCCAACTGGGTGAGTAAGTGATCTTAAGTTGTCTAGTGATGATTGTAAAGGAAAAGAACAAGAAGATGAATATATAAATGAAGTTTTTTTTTAAAAAAAAAAAAAAAACTTCATAGCTAGTTTCATTCGTACAACTGGATCTTCCATGGTTCAATGATGCAAAGTGTTTGGCCACCAACTTAATTTTCTAATGAAGCTGGTGGATGGTAGTAATGAGAAGAGAATTGCTCCCAAGTTTGAAGGAAAACACACGGGGTTTGTATACAACAGTGAAGATGAGCTTGTTTGAGCAGAAGAGGAGTGAGCGAAAAAGAATGAGGATTCTCCAAGTAAGCTGCGGTTGAAGGGCTTGCCCACACCAAAAGGGAAGCACCTACGTTTCTCAGTGCCGGAGGAGGAGGAAGGAGTGATAAGGATAAGAACCATAATATTCAAACTGAATAGTTTGCAGCTTGACATTGGAGACATTGAGGACGTTGCGACTTTACGTTGAAGGCATTGCAGTGCAGCTTGGCATAATCCTCTGTTTATATTTTAAATCTCTTGTAAATCTTATCTCTTGTAACCAACACAGATCTTTCTATTATCTCTTGTAACAACTTTGATTATATATATGAATGATGTTACACTCATCTCTGGTAAGTAAAACTAGAGTGATTCCAATTCTTTCATGGTATCACAACCTTCTATACCTAATGCTTTTGTTGATCCAATGGCTCCTACTGCAAATTCTTCCTCTTCTTCCGCTGCATTTCATCTTCCTTCTCAGGTCATCTCCATCAAACTTGATGGAACCAACTTTCTTGCTTGGAGTGCCCAATTACTTCCCCTGTTTCTAAGCTATGGTCTCATGGGAATCGTTAATGGTTTTGAACCCAGTCCTCCTCAATTTTCCAACTCTGAACATAAGGCCCAAGGTATTCCTAATTCTGCTTATGTAGTTTGGCAGTATAAGGACCAAACGGTACTTGGCTGGATTGTTTCTTCTCTATCTCCTGCGATGGTTTCCACCATTTATGGCCTTGAGACCTCTCGACTTACTTGGCAAGCCCTTGGCACACGATTTGCTGCACCCTCTACGTCTCAGATTTCTCTCGTTAAGAGAAAGTTACAATCTTTACAACAAGGCTCCATGTCTTGCCAAATTTTTTTGGATGAGGTTAAATCCTTTGCTGATGAATTACTTGTCGTTGGGAAACTGATTGATGACTCCGATTTAATTCTCTCTATTCTCAATGGTCTCAACTCCTCTTTCCATTCCTTTGTGACAAACATATATGCTCCTTGCTAAGGAGAAATATATGCCTTTTTCGGACTTCCATGCAGAATTGTTAAACTATGATCTTATGCAAAAATTTCATAGTCAGACAATTCAACCAGAGGCAGGACCATATGCCCTCTACTCTCATAAAATTGGTTCTAAATCAGGCTCTCGTAACAGCGACAACAAGTCTCGTTTCTCAGGGGTATCCAAAGGCTCGAGTGGAGCTCCTTCCCATTTTCAGCAACCGTTACCTCACCTGCCATCCTCGTCACCTGTTGCTGCTCCTTCTACCTCTCGTTCTCGGTCTCCATGTCAAATATGCAAACGAGAAGGCCATCAAGCACTGGATTGTTTTAATCGCATGAACTACTCATTTCAAGGATGTCATCCTCCAATTGATTTAGCTACTATGGTTTATGAGGCTAACACCACTTATCTCAATCAACATCAATGGTATGCCGACAGTGGTGCAAACATTTATGCTACCTCAGATATTGCCAATCTTGCAACCTCTCAACCTTATGAAGGTGATGACTCAGTGGGCGTAGATAACGGGACAGGTTTGATTATATCTCGCACTGGCACTGCTTCCATTACAACTCCTTCATCTACTCTCGCCTTAAATGATGTTGCTTATTGTCCTCAAACTTCTGCTCATCTTCTCTCCATTAATAAATTTTGTAAAGATAATAATGTTCTCTCTCAACTCACCGGTTCTAATTTTTCTGTGAAGAACATCCTAACGGGGGACATACTTCTGACGGGCCAAGTGATAATGGATTGTATCCGATCAACCTTCGTCAACTTTCTTCATCCAAATTTCATGCTCTCACCATGACTGTTGGCGTCAAGGCTTCTACCTCCACTTGGCACTGTCGTTTGGGATACCTTTCTGCGATAACTCTACATCGTGTCATTTCTAATTTTTCTCTTCTAATTAGTAATTCCATAAATAAACAAGCCATTTGTGTGTCTTCTCAACTCGAAAAATCTAAACAATTGCCATTTTTGGATTCTTTGAGAGAGTCGACTACCCTTTTAGAAATAATTCATTCCGATGTTTGGTCTACTTCTACTCCATCTTTAAGTGGTTGTCGGTATTATGTAATTTTTATTGACGACTATACTCGCTTTTGTTGGCCCTTTCCACTTTCTAATAAATCCGATATTTATTCTACATTTGTTAAATTCAAGCTTTTAGTGGAAAAACAATTTAATCAGACCATTAAACAGTTTCAAAGTGATAATGGTGAAGAATATTGTTCTACCATTTTTAAGCAATTTTTAACGTCGAACGGAATTTTTTATCGCCTTTCATGTCCTCATACCTCACAACAAAATGGTCTCGCCGAGAGAAAACATTGCCATATTATGGAAATGGGACTCACTCTCCTCGCCCAATCCGGCTTACCTAAGCAATTTTGGGTTGATGCTTTTCTAACTTTTATTTTCATCATTAATCGCTTACGTACCAAGGTTCTTGATTATTCATCACCCTATGAATGCCTTTTTCATCTTCCCCTTGACTTCACCTATTTTCGATCTTTTGGATGTCAATGTTTTTCCTATCTTCGTCCTTACACTCCTGATAAATTATCTTATCGTAGCACACCTTGTATTTTCATAGGTTATTGCTCTAATCACAAGGGTTTTAGGTGCTTTGATCCATCTTCTCAGCGGGTGTATATTTCTCGGAACATGATTTTTGACGAAGGCATATTTCCAGCTCATGAACAATCCATCTGCACTGACTCTGCCAGTTGCTTGGACTTCATAGGTAATTCTCATGCTTTGCTTTTCTCTTCTCCCTCACATATTTTTCATTCTTCCCCTGTTTCTTCTCCTAGTCCCGTTTTGGCGTCTTCTCTTCCTGTTCAAGCTACCATCTCCACTGAACCAATCCTCCACTCCTCTACACCTATTCTCACCTCTGGTTAACCCGAGTCTCCTTTAGACCCCTTCTCTTCTCTTCCATCTTCACCCAACCTTTCCCTTGCTACCCATGACAGTGCACCTTCAGATCACTAAGACAAAGCACCCTCCCTTCCTATTCCTCCTTCTCATATGACTACTAGATTGCAGACTGGACATTCTAAGCCCCGTAGCTTTCCTGACTTCAACCTATATTACTCTACTCATCACCCTCTTCGAGCTTTGCATGCAAGTGTGGTCATATCTAAGCCTCGTACCTATGCTCAAGCAGCATCTGTACCCAAGTGGCATGCAGCAATGTACAGTAAATTTTAGGCACTATTGAAGAATGAAACATGGTCGTTGTGCCCTCGCCCACCTGGTAAAAATGTGGTGCCTTGCAAATGGGTACTGAAACTCAAACGTAAACTCAAACGTAGACCCAATGGCAGCATTGACCGTCACAAGGCAAGATTAGTAGCTGTTGGTTATCTCCAGAAAAGTGGTATTGATTTTCATGACACATTCAGCCCAGTTATCAAACCTTCTACCGTCCATATGGTTCTTGTGCTTGTAGTGTAGTTCAACTGGGATATTCGGCAACTGAATGTTTCTAATGCCTCTCTCCATGGCATTTTAGAAGAAGAGGTCTATATGGCACAACCGAAAGGTTTTGAGGATTCGGTACACCCCCAGTTTGTTTGTAAGCTTTATAAATCCCTCTATGGCTTGAAGCAAGCTCCCCGAGCTTGGTTTAATCGCTTATCTAGTGCCTTGCTCTCCCTTGGTTTTCATAGTTCACATGTTGACCCATTGTTATTCACCTATCACCAAGACTCGGTTCATGTGTTTTTATTAGTGTATGTGGATGATATCCTTGTCACTTCCAATGATTGGCACTTCATTATCTCTCTTATCTCTAACCTGCAACTTGAGTTTGCTATGAAGGATCGCGGCCAGTTGACGTATTTTCTAGGTATTGAAGCCACACACAACTCTTCCGATTTGCATCTTTGACAAACAAGGTATATCATTGATTTGTTATAATGTGTAAAACTCCTTGGAATCTGACCATATCAAGCTCCTTGTGTCTTGGGTTCCAAACTATCTAAATTTGATGGAGATCCTCTTCTTGATCCATCTGAATATAGACAAACCGTAGGTACCTTGCAGTATGTCACCCTTACACGCCCCGACATCGCATATTCCGTAAATCAGCTTTGTCAACACATGCAAGCTCCCACTTCTGCACATTGGACAGCAGCCAAACGAGTGTTACGGTACTTGAAGCAGACACTTGATTATGGCCTCTTCTACAAACATGGTTCTTTTTCTATTAATGCCTACTGTGATTCAGATTGGGCTGGAGACCCTGATGGCAGACGATCAACGTGTGGCTATGGTGTTTATGTGGGTCCTAATCTTATCTCTTGGTCAGCCAAGAAACAACCGATTGTTTCCAAATCTAGTACAGAGGCGGAATATCGATGCTTAGCTCTTGTCACAGTTGAGGTATATTAGCTATGCATGCTCATGTATTTCTCTTGACTCAGCTCCCATTGTTTGGTGTGATAATGTCAATGCTTTAGCTCTTGCCTCCAATCTAATCTTTTATGCAAGATCTAAACATATTGAAGTGGATTACCATTTTGTCGAGAAAAGGTGGCAAATTGAGACATAATCCTACAACACATCCCCTCTACATTGCAAGCAGACATTTTTACCAAGGGTCATACCGCTGATAGGTTCTATTTTCTCAAAGACAAACTCGCAGTGTTGGATCTCCCTGCTAGTTTGCGGGGGAATGATAAGGATAAGGATCATAATATTCAAACTGAATAGTTTGCAGCTTGACGTTGGAGACATTGAAGACGTTGCGACTTTATGTTGGAAGACGTTGCGGTGTAGCTTGGCATAATCCTCTGTTTATATTTTAAATCTCTTGTAAATCTTATCTCTTGTAACCAACACAGATCTTTTTCTTATCTCTTGTAACAACTTTGATTATATATATATATATATATATGAATGAGGTTACACTCGTCTCTGGTAAGTAAAACCAGAGTGATTTCAATTCTTTCAAGGAGGAGAAGATAACTTAAGTGTTGCTGGAGGGCCCTTTTTTATGATTAGCACTAACATTTTCTGATGAAGTTGTTCCATGAAAAAACTTAGTGATCTGCAAAGCACGTTGAAGAGCATCAGGAGAGGAGGAATATATATTGCTCCATTAATTTTTACTTGGAACTCACCTATTCACGGAGAGAGAGAGAGAGAGAGAGAGAGAGAGAGAGAGAGAGAGAGAGAGAGAGAGAGAGAGAGAGAGAGAGAGAGAGAGAGAGAGAGAGAGAACGCGAACAAGAAGAACACGGAATTTTTTGTCGCCCAAAATTCAATTCACTCCCTCAAGATAAAAACGCACCATTTTATTAAACAGTTGATTGGTGCACAATCCGTCCCCATCTTGCCTTCATTTAGACTTCTCAAAAAACAATCATAATAACTCAATCCGATCTTCTCTTTGCACATGTAAACTATTAAAGTAATTAGGTAATAAAAGTAAACTTATTGGATTCTATTCAGATGATAAAAATATTTTATTTTATTTTATTATTATAATTTTTTTAAAATTATTATATAAAATATAATAAATAATTTAATTTTTTTAAAATTTTAAAATAATAATAATATTAAAAATAATATTTTATTTAATTTTTAGCTTTCATCTAAAACTATCTCATCTTATCTCTTCTCAAGAAAAAAAAAAAAAAAAAAAAAACAAAAACAACCTTCCCCTTGGGTCACCATCAAGAATTTTATTTTTTATAATTAAGATAGAGATAGGTTAGGTATATGGATCCTTCTTGAAGCCCACATGTAACGTTAGATGCTATACATACAGACGTGTTCCTTATATTTGACACAAAAGTTATAAGGTTTTTTAAATACAATCACTTGATGTTGTGTCCATATTTGGTACAAATAATTGTATCTAGAGATATTGTTCAATCAAATCATTCTATAGAGGATCATAAAAATCCTCTCTCCTTTTCAATTATAAAATAAAATGCATGATATTTTAACTCTTTAATGTAAAATAATTAAAACATCTAATAGTTTATCTTAAAACAAATTATACCATCATGAAAAATTAAAATATTCTAATAGCTTATGAAAATTTATATTATTTGATCACTTCAAGCAACGATAGATCATTCTGAATTACATGCAAAAGTAAATTAATTGCAGTCCATTTTCGGCCCACAAATACTAACACAAACCGATACCAAAAGGAAATGCGCACGTCATAAAGCAATATCGTGACGAATATGCCTGAGAAGCATTGGAATTACGACTTCCGGCGAGCTCAATTGGGGAAGATGACCGTCTGAAGACATGACTTCCACGATCGACTCACCTCCGAGGTTCTGATGCAAGTATTCGGACACCACGACCGGCACGGCCAGGTCCTTCATGCTCTGCATTATATGGCACGGCACGGTGACCAGACACAGTATCTGTCTCATATCGCTTTGGAAAATGGTCTGCGCCACGCTCAGCGCTATGTCGGGTCTCATGTTGAAAAGAGTTCGGCTGAACTCTTGGACCGCCACCGAGTCCATGTCCCCGCCCACGGCAAGTGGAGCGAATCCTGAGCACCATGCCTTGTAGTTTGACCTCATCGCTTCGAATAGCTGGTCTAGATCTTCTTGCTCAAACCCTCCATAGTAATCCACATCGTTCAGGTACCTGAAAAAGCAAAACAAGTTATGATCAAAATGGCCAATTTACAACGCATCGAAATGATCGAATCTAATTGATTGAGATGCATGGTTAAACCTTTATTGAATCGAGAAGAAAAGGACATAACTGCTAAAATATTCGAAAAGGGTAATCGCGTTTGATTAATTAACTAGGAGGATGGAAAATATAAGCGCTTTTAATTTGAAGATGAATCCACGTACGAACCTCGGGGAGGCGCCGACCATGATAATCTTGGAGAAGAGATCGGGGCGAGAGATGGAGGCGAGGGCACCGATCATGCCCGAGACTGAATGGCCAACAAAGACGCAGGAATCAACACGTAGCTCTTCCAGAATGGCGAGCAAGTCGTAAGTATAACCCTCAAGAGTGGAGTAGCGTTGGAAATCGAAGTAGTCCGGGTTGGTGGTACCGGCGCCCATGTTGTCGTACAAAATGATGCGTTGGTTGTCGTCGAGGAGGTGAGGAATAAGATGCTTCCAAACAGACTGGTCGGTGCCAAAGCCATGGGCAAGCACTATGGTTCGCTCGCCAAAACCCAACACCTTCACGTTGTGAGCTTCTTCGACGATCCCCATTCTTAATCAATCACGTCTGGTGCTTAAACCGAGTCTTTTCGTGTTTCTGTTCCTTGCAGTACAGTTGGGGACTATTTTTTATTTTTTATTTCTCCAAGTATATATGAAGTATGAAAGCGTAGACTTTGTTGCTGGTCTTTTCTTCAGGCTCGCTAGCACCACATGTTTCCCTGATAAGATTTGTGGAAGGGCTTTTATCTGTTGCTTCGAGTTCAAACTCTCATTCATTGAAACCGTATTCTCTGATTTTTCTCATATTTTTCTTCCAATATAGATTTTTATAATATTTATTAATATTTTTAAACATGTTCATCTCAGTTTTTTCAGATAAAAAAAAAGTAATAAATATAATATCTATCTGTATCTTACTGTATTAAATAATGTATTTGAACAATATAGATTCCAACATCATAGTAGAATTCTATATATACTGTCTATATTTTCTAATATTTTTTTAAATAAATCATATCGTACATTATAATTTTGATCTGAAACATATATTATAAGTCAATTATATCATTAATAATTTTTCAGTACACAACTGTAATTAATATAGTCTTATTTATAATGTAAATCTCTATAAATTACCGTCTGAGAGATAGTATAGACAGAATTAACAAATTCTATATCTTATTTAAGATGGAGTATAGGACAGGTTTCTAAATTGTATAAGTTAATTAGCTCAAAAAAACTGTATAATGTCAGGATCTGTGGATATTGTTGGCTGATTGAATGGAAGATATTTAGCGATATTAGCAGCTGAGGATGTGATTTTGACCATATCGTTTGGTTGTATGTACTTATGGGGCTTTCTGCTGGCTGCATGTGTTAGTTGCCCTGCCGCAAGGGCAATTACTTTAACAGTGATGGGAACCAACCGGCAGTTTTGGACTCTTCGAAATATATACAACCCAATTAAAATATCTTACAAATAGCATGAAGAGCTAAGTCAATTTGACAAAGCTTTTAGTAGTTCTATAATTTATAACGCCGGGTTCCACTTCAATTTGGCACTTATCTTCGATAGAGACGCGAGGGAAATTAGACATTAATATCGTAACAAGTCTGCTCAACCATCACCGGGATTATGATACCCGAATTGCTTGAGTGGAAAAGAAAGAAAACTGTTATATACACGAAAAGATTATATAAAATAAATTTACAAATTGATGTGATTTTATATAATCCATTATATCTATTTTATAATAAAAGTAACTTTACAATCTAACGTACCACATCAGTTTATAGATTGGAAAATACTTTGGCCACAAATAGATTATATACAAGTAAATCTACAAACTGATATGTCTTGATGTGGTACATTAGATTGTAAAGTTACTTTTAGTATAAGAGGTCTGCTATATGTAAGCAGACGGCGGACTAAAATGCGGACGAAAGATGACATGGTAAGAAAAAAAAAAGAAAAAAAATGTGCTTTCTTGGTTTTCCTCCCGCAGTTTCTTTGTCTTCTTCTACCAGCGGATAACAAAAATTTTTACATACATTCAACTCGACACAAGCAACAGAGGAAGTTTGTCAGAGTCCCAACACAATTTAATACACTCTTGCACGCATTCTCTCTCCCCTCTCTGAGGAGAAAAAGTGGCATGATGAATCTTCTTGGTCTTCTGCTTCGCATGTGGGTATCGAACGCCATTTTGTCTACAATCATCATTGATGCCAGATCAGAGCCTGCTAAATCTGTAATTTCGGAGTCTGCTTCTGTTGCTCAGAGAGAGCCTCACTTCTCAATTTTCTCTAAATATGGAAGCTGAATCTCCAGGTACTTCAACAATGCACAAGGATTAGGATTCGAAACCAGAAAATCGGCTGTTTGGAAAAATCGGCTTAGGGTTAACGTTCATAACAAAGAAGACTAAAAAAATAAATTTTAATGGAGGAGTGAACGAGAATCGACGGGTGAGAAGTGAATCTCACCATTAGAATGGAGAATGAATCGACGGGTGAGGGAGAGAGAGAAGGAACGAAAATGGAGGAAAATGAATTAGAATGGAGAAGAAACGTGGAACAATGTGTTTTCATTTCAATTTCCTTTCTGCCCAACACATTCACTTCTGTTAGATTGAAATACACCGTTTCATTAAACGGATTATTTTATCCATTGGTCCCCAATGTGGTCCCCAAACTGCTTGCATTCAGACTTTTCCTTATTATAAAGTAGATCTAATGGAATCCATAAAGTCACATTAGTTTTTTGGTTTATTTTGTATAATCTCTTTGTGTCTGAAGCAGTTCTCAGATTGATTTACTTTTGTATAATCTCTTTGTGACTAAAGTATTTTTTAAAATAATATACATATAATCAATTTCACAGTCTTTTGTACAATTCTATTTCAAATTAAGAATATTTTTGTAAAAATAATATTGTTTTATAAAAATACCCTTAATTTTAAATATGATTGTCAAAAAAGTTATACATGTATTATTATTCATTGAAAAATATGATCGGTGAGGTTCCAATGCAAATATTTCATTAATCTAATCAGCATGGGCAATCAGTGTTTTTAATTAATTATTTCTACATATTTCTATTTGCTTAAACTTATGAAAAAAATGATGATTCTACATTGTATCAAACTTACTATATTGAATTCGAACTCCGATTCTATACTAATTCAACTTAAGCTTTTGCAATCTCTGTACTCAGGGAGAAGATATCTACAGGGGTACTTGTGCAGTCAAAGGGGCATCCATCCTTGGGTCTACCGGTATGAGAACCTCGTGAATGATCCAGATATATGACAATGACAGTAATATCGTCGTGAAAATGGCGCCTTGCCCCCTTTTCAATTTTCTTTATGTCTTCATATCTTATTTCTCTTTTCCTAGCCGCCTCCTGAATGGCAGCTCTTATCAATCGCTTTGCAATTCCCTGCAACAGTTATGGCAGATTTTAATTTCTTTTCGTATACCATAATAATTATTAATCAAATTAAAAGTATAGATCTATCAACACTGTTGCAATGGTAAAAGACACAAATATGCCTCGAAGTGCGCAGAGAAATAAGAGAGCAAAGGGAAAATTTAGGGCGCCCTTACAACTCTTGGATTTTTAAAGACAATTTCAACAGCTGCTTCATCACTTAAATGCTCCCAGAGACCGTCTGATGCAAATATCAAAAACATGTCTTGTGGGTTTAACTTCCGAACAACCATTGAGGGTTCGGCTGTCATTACAGGTCTGTTTACAGGAATGGGTGATCTGTACTGCAGGAAAAGAGGATGCCTGTTAAACTCAGGTTTCTTCAGGTAGACATCTCCAATTGATCTTGAGACCTATAAAGGGATCAAAGCATAAATGTAATGACTTTCTGGCAAATAAAAGTCTTTGGAATTACTCACACAATTTCATTGCAAAAAAATAAGGTAGTAACCATCAAGAAGAATAAATCCACACAAAAAGATGGTGACTTCTAGATTTATTCAAGCACGTTTGAATTTAGAAAAGTATCATTTTCGAAAGAATTATACTTTACATTATGCGTACAATAAGTGCATGATAAGATTTCAAAGAACAGAGATCTTACAGGTGCCACTGATTCAAAAAAGTAATTCAATATTCTTGTTGGTGTTATCTTATGAAGTTCAACAACAACATAAAAACAGATAAAAACAGGAAAGAAAACTTTCTGCGTTATAAGCAAGATATGTTACAAGAGTGCAGATATTAACGAGTAAAGATTAAACATGGCAACAGGTGTGAGGTGTTAACCCATAAGCAAACTATAGGTTACTCATTTCCTCTCTATCAAGCACATAATCTGTTCCCATACTCATATAAGAGTCGTACCAACAAAATTTCCAGAAGGATGAAAGTGCCCGTTTCTTTTTTTTTTTTTATATCTTTGGGTGTCCGGGCCAGCTTACGCGCACCTCGACTAATCTCACGGGGCCCTGAAGTTAACAGCCAGGTAAATCTCCAGTGGCCCTGAGGGGACTCAAACTAGTGACCATTGGGGAGCAAACCCAAGGCCTGACCAATTGAACTACCCCTCAGGGTTAAAGTGCCTGTTTCTTATGTAATAGTGCTCAATTTCTCTGGAAGGCAGAAGCCTGCCAGCTTAACTCGGGATGGCCATAAAATTCCCAAGAATTGCATAAAAACATAACAAAATCCATTTAAGCCTCATTTGGTTACACAGATAAGATGATATGAGAAACTTGTGAATAATAGTGAGATAATTTGTGAATAGTAGTGAAATGGTTTGAGTTAAGATTTTTATAGAGTTTCAGGAAATGAGATAAAAAAAAAAAAAAGTTGAATAAAAAATTACAAAGTTAAAAGAGTATTAGAATATAATTTATTAATATTATTTTTGTTTTGGCATTTGAAAAAGTTGAATTATTTTTTGTGTTTTGTTTGGAAGTTTGGGAAAGTTGTAATGATTAGGTAATGATTAGATAAAAAAGTTGAAAAATTGAAAATTCAAAATTGAATTTTTTTTTTTTGTTTGAATGGTGCTTGGATGTTGAGAAGAGATGAGATGAAATGGTTTGAAAGGTTTGTGAAACTGGAAAAAAAGTATACCAAATTATAGTATAATAGTCAAAGCAACCCAAGATTTTAGAACACAATGAACTTGTCATTTGAACTGCCAAAAATGCAAATCTCCAGTTGAGCACTCCAACAGAGCACAAACTGGCAAAAGGGACTGTTCTAAACACTAAAATTCCACCATATATCACATTGCAAAATGAATGTCCCAATTTTGTATTAGAATTTCTAAAATGAATTTTGCTGTAAATCATACCAGCGCTGCAGAAAGATTGCATAATTGAAAAAAATTTCCTATATCACTTATATCAGCTCCAATGAATTCTCAAATTGATCCATGCATATGCCTAAACAATGCTAGTGGCACATATAGATCACATCAAATTGCAGGAAACAGACACCAGATGCCCCATTGCTCTCATCCAAAATTCAGTCAGAGACTTGAAAACTTTAACTATAGAAGTAAGTCACTCACAACCTACCAAAGAGATTAACCATGATTCTTACCTGAATAATTCCCTTGATTCGCCAAACTCCATGGGTATACACCACAATATGTGAATCATCAGGATGAAGCGCCCTGACTTCTTTCCTCACTTCCTCAACTCCTACATTATGATCAGTAGATAACCGCTCTGCCACCACAGGACTATTTGCCTGTCCTGAGTATCTGCGGCCCAGAACCGCCCTAGAGTCCCCAAGATTAGCCACATACAAAACGTCATTCGATATTGCCCCGACAAGACAACATGAACCCACCGAAGCAATCTGCGGCTGAGCTGGCCAGGATTGCTTCACCAAGTGAAAGAAGTCCTGTTCTGTGGCATCAAATGCCTTCTTGATGACGTCCTCGGACAATCCACCCTGTTCTGTTGCAAACTCTGAGGGTAAAAATATATAAACAATCAATTTGTTAAGCAAATAAGAAGCTCCGTGTATTGGAAAATTGTGATTAAAAAATGGTTGCTAAAGAAAACTGCTGTTTAATTGCTACGAATTAAGAACTGGGGTCAAGAAATGAAATTAAAAATTCTGGAAACCATTCTTTTCTTGTTGGATTGAATCCTGAAAGAATGGAAAAGGCAATGCCAGCCAGCCCCCTCAGTTGAGCAAAATTCTAATGTTAGACGTTATCAAGTCACGGATAATCATAAAACCAAGATCCAAGTTTTGACTTTCTTTTCCTTTTCTAACATTCCCAACGCAAGCAAACAGGCAATTACATTTATAATTTTCGTTGAAATATCCCGATCAAACAACAGAAATTAAGAAGGATTAGTTAACTTACTATGAAGAAGAGGGAAGAGGTGGTGAGTGATGAAGCGAGAAGCTTCGGGGCCGCCATGGCCATCGTAGACACCGACATAGGTGGCGGAAGGAGAGGTGAAGACTTGTCCCTGGTCTTCCAGAAACGAGTTGGCTTGCACCACGGCGATCGAGTAGTCCCCTGATGCGTGGGGCTTCAAGTCCATCTGCCACAGAAGTTCATCCACCCTTCCCCCTCCAAAGCACCACTCGAATGGCCTCCAGCACAGCTCCAACATCTCTCTCTCTGGAATCAAACGGTCCCAGTGGGTTCTTTTTTTTTTTTTTGGGGGGGGGGGGGGGGGTGGGGTTTGGTGTGGCGAAAGTCAATTTCGGTATCGGTATGGTCTTTGTTTTTAATCAAATTTGTTAGAAAAGATGTCAGTTTGGTGGCTAACGAGCTCTGAATACAGAGAGGTTTAAAGAGAGTGGAATGCCGCGTTAAAAAGGAGACACAGATTTTCCAGGAAAAAACGCGAAGGATGCGTTCGGTGAGAAGGTCTTAGGCGTAAGACCAAGATTTGAGACCGAGTTTGGTTTAAGATTTTGTGCAAAAGTTGTTGTGTAATGGAGAGTGGGACAGCGCGTAACATAAAACTTTATCATTTTCCTTTTCCATTACCGTTTTCTTCGGTGGCCCTGACGCGGAGATTGAAGAAAATTTTCCTCTTTGTCCGACAGTGGGACTTCCATTTCCATTATAGCTGTCAGCAGTCGCTTTTAGACATCTAAATACGGCGAGGAATGAGGTCAGTCGCAATCCATTTTAATTTGAATGAATAATGAGGTATGATAAATTACAAATTAACGTAGTTTATGATAATATATTAGATTTATTTTATAATGAAAAGAATTTTATAATTTAAATGTCAAATTATATCAAGATGATTTTATGTTTAGACACAGTTGATCTCATCTCAACATTTAAATACTATTTAAATATAAATACTTTTCAATCTTTCTCGTATTTTTTCATCTAATCATTACAACTTCTCAAAAGTTCTATATAAAATATAAAAAATAATTTAATTTTTAACAATACTACAATTTCAAAATAAAAATTATATTATAACAATATTTTAACTTTATAATATTTTTATTCAACTTTTTTTCTAATCTTTTCCAAAACTAGATGCAAATTTTAATTCAAACTATTTCATTACTATTTACAAACCCTCTCACTACTATTTATAGATTTCTCATCTCATCTGACTATCCAAATAAAATCTAAAGGATTAAGGTTGAAGGGTTGACATATCCATCAAAATTCAAACTCAACATGAAATCTTCAAATTTGAAAGATTCCCTCTATTGCTGAAAAGGAGGAAAAATAATCTTTTTCTTATTTCATTTTTGGAATTAACATCTATATCATCTTATCTTATTTCATTCGTCCGCATTATAGCATTTGATTTAAAACTAGGTTATCATATATAAGTATTAGAGCAATAAAAGTAAAATTTATTGGCATCATCATCTATCCCCCCCCCACACCCCCCCCCCCCCAAAAACGGAAAGAAATTTAGGACAACATTACATACCTCATCACCAATGATACTCTAATATTGTTGGTAAAAGCATGACCCAAAGCCATCTGGTCCAAGTGACTTCAAAGGGCCCATCTGCTTTACTGCTACCTCAATCTCTCCTTTTGTAAACTCCTGTTGCAGGCATTCATTCATCTCTCTTGTTACCCAAGTGTCTAAAAAGGTCAGGCAGGCTTCAGTTGCTTCCCCTAATGTTAAGACCCCCTTGTAAGTGAATATAGCCTCATCAGTATCTACAACGTAATCCACAAGATCATAGCAAAGATTTTAACAAACAGACCCAAAAAGATACTGCCAACCATCATTTCCCAGCAGCAAAGCGCTTTTATCCTAGGAAGATTGAACTCAAACAATATCGTAGTAGCATATGAGGTTTTACATTCTATGAAAAATAGAAAAAGAGGGAAGACACCAAGAATGACCCTTAAACTCGACATGTCTAAGGCATATAATCGAGTTGAATGGAGGCTTATTTGGAGGTTGTTATAAGAAAAATGGGCTTTGGTGAAAAGTGGATAAAGTTGATAATGAACTGTTTTACTACAATTACATATTCTATGCTTGTGAATGGATCGACAAGAAAGTTTTTCCCATTGAAGGATTAAGGGAAGGGGATCCTCTCTCACCATACTTATTCTTGTTGTATGCAAAAGGCTTGAGTAACATGTTAAACATTGCTTAGAGCAAAGGGGAAATAAGAAGAGCGACAGTTGCTAGGGGTGGGACAAAAGTGAATCACTTAATGTTTGCAAATGACTACATAGTTTTCTGTAGAGCCACCTATGAGGAATGGAAATGCATCAATTAGATACTTGAGAAGTATGAGCAAGCATATGGGCAAAGTCTTAATAAGCAAAAAACTTCAATTTTTTTCAATGGTAATTCAAAGGAGTAGTTGAAGAAAATGATTATAAAAGGAGGTGGAGCAAGTAGTGAGAATTTTGAAAAATACTTAGGTCTGCCCTCTATGATAGGGAGATCCAAGTATAATACTTTTAGAGATATAAAAGAAAAGATTTGGCAACGACTCAACAACTGGAAAAATTAGTTTCTTTCTCAATCTGGAAAGGAAATCATTCTGAAGGCTATGATTCAAGCAATTCCTACATACCATATGAGTGTCCTCAAACTACCTAAGAGATTATGTAATGAGATCTAAGCTATGATGGTCAGATTGTGGTGGGTTTAGAAACAAAGTGAGAAGAAAATTCATTGAAAAAGCTGGGATAAAATGGGTGCTCTAAAAGGAGTAGGAGGAATGGAATTCAAGGTTCTAGATAGCTTTAACAAAACTATGCTCACAAAGTTGGAGGCTACTCACCAACTCGAGATCATTGCCTACAAAGATCTTAAAATAAAAGTATTATAAGAAGCAGGACCTGTTACATGCAAAGTTGGGCCACAGCCCCTCTGTAATGTGAAGTATATGGGGAGAATTGGGTCTACTAAAAGAGGGATTAGTGTGGAGGGTAGGGAATGATAAGAGTATAAAGATATTGGAAGACAAATGTAATCCTTTCCTTTTGTAGAGGCATTCAAGGCCCATTTAATTGTTTGAATAGGCAAGCAAAACTGGAGGAATATAAATGCAATAAAAGTGTATGGAACAAAGATTTCATTCAGGTGGTGTTAGTTAAGGAAGATGAAGATAGGGTGTACCAAATACCTCTTGGCTGGATGGGTCTCGAAGATAAATAGATCTTGGGTTGCTCAAAGTCAGGGATGCTTTTAGTTAAAAGTGCATATCATCTTGATATGTGCCTAAAGAAGATGCAGAAGGGTAAACCCTCCAGCATAACAAACAATGGTGATTTTTGGAAAGAAATTTAGAAAATAAATGTACCTAGGGTGGTCAAAAACTTTATTTGAAAAGTTGTAAATGACTGCCTACCTACAAGGAGAAGCCTAGCTAGAAGAAAGATCATAAAAGTGCATTGTGCCCTATCTGCAACATAGAGGAGTAGTATGTGTGCCACTCTCTTTGGAGTTGTGTGGCTTCTCTGATGTTTGGGCAGAACCTGTTAGTCCAGTGCAAAACTGGGCTTATAGTGAAATTAATTTCATTTCTTTTTGGCAAATAATGGTGCATAAGTTAAAACAAGAGGACCTAGAAAAGGTAGCAGTCATGTTAAGAGGCATATGGTTGAGAAGAAACAAGATGATCTTTGAGGATAAATTTACTTGTTCAAGTATGGTTGCAAGAATAGCAATTGAGAGCCTTGAAGGGTACTAGTTGGCACAGAAGGAGCAGAGGGGTAATCATAATACTGAGGGGATAATTCGAAATGCAGCCAAATGGAGGAAACTAAAAGGTAGCGAGGTGAAGGTGAATTGGGATGCCTATTTTGATTCAAAAAAAAAAAAATCAAGAAATGGGGGCTGTGATTATTATGAAAGATGGGAAGGGGGAGATTCTAGCTACACTATGCACGAGTAAGCTAAGAGTATCTCAGGCCATTACTACTGAGATCTATGCTCTTTGGAGGGCTATGCAACTTTGTACAAAGTTGAACATATATAGAGTTATCTTTGAAGGAGATGCTTTAGTGGTGGTAAAGGTTGTAAATTGTAAAGAAGAGAATTGGACTTGATATGGACAACTTATAGAAGAGATTTTTAGAGTATTCAATAGTGGATTAGATTGGAAAATACAATATACATGTAGAGAAAGCAATAAGGTAGCCCATGAATTAGCAAAGTTAGCAATAGACGTTAGAGAGGAGGTGGTATGGATCGAGGATGGTCCTCGAGAATTTTTCACACTTGTATTACAAGACAAACTATGTATTGGATGATACTATGAAATGAAATCACATTTTTTACTTCAAAGGTTATCATATATAATCTCTATAAATGTACGTGTGACCCTTGAATAGAAATATCATAGTTTGGATGGTACTATGAAATGAAATCACATTTTTTACTTCAAAGGTTATCATAGATAATCTCTATAAATGTACGTGTGACCCATGTATAGAAATATTAATATTGAAACATTTTACAATAATGTGTTGAAGGGAATATTGATTTTATAACTCTTTTATAACTTATTCTACAGTTACTAATGCAATTATGCTGCATCATTAATAATGAATTTCAATTGCCAAGGGCTTGTGGTTTGATGGCTCAAGACCCACATCTCCAAAATAGAGATCATGGGTTCGATCCCCTTCCCCTAATGTATAAAAAAAAAATGAATTTCAATTTTACTAAATTGTCTTTCGTTTCTTATAAAATTAAAAACAATTTTATAAAAGAATTGTAAGTTAATTATTTTTCATCCTATATATGTAAACCTTAGGCATACTGCATATTAGTCTTTATGGGTTAATGAGTACTGATATCTTAGGTTTACATAAGCAATGTATGCATTTTTGAATTAATGTTGGTGTTAGCTAAGGGTGAACAAAAAACCAGTGAATTACTAATTAATATAGCATTAGATTTTAAAATCCTATATAAATAATTATATATTATTACTATAGTCTATAGTATTAGTAGTTAAACTAAATATCACTATATATTATAATATGTCACTATAGTCTATAATACAATTATAATATATATTATAATATATTACAATATTATTAATATCTTATTATATACTATAATCTATATACTATATTATATATACTAACATATTACATATAATATACCAAAAAAATTGGAAGTACCGCTTTAGGGGTGTAACTAGTGCGGTATCAGTATTTCAAATCTCAAAACTAATTTATACCGGTTCAGTTTTAAAATATATCTAAAATCAAACCGAGTCGGATCGATTATACCCCTAGTGTTAACCATTAGCTAGGGTTTATATTATATATTGGCCTAACTAATGCAATCTCTATTGATAAAGAATAAAATGACGATGACATCCTATAAAGTCAAGTACGTACGTTGTTGGGATAATAGCCTAGCTAGCTCGATTGCTGGTTGGATCCTTGTTGCATTGCTTGTTCATAATATCACATAGGCATTTTGATATCTCATAATGATATAAATATAAATACTTTTCAATTTATTTTATAACATATAAATCAATGTAACGTTAGTGCCATGATCAATGAACGATTTTAATGAAGTTATCATTACTCTTTGATATCGCCTAATGTTTGATATACATAACTCCTCATGATTGTTGTGAAACGAAGACACGAAAGCAAAAGGAAACAACAAAATAAAAAATCAATTAGATGACCCAAAATTGATGTGGTTTAAGCAACGTGTCTACATCTACAGAGCTGCAGAGAATTTTTTTATGCTAAGGAATCAAAAAATACACTTTGGGACAAAATCTCACTGTTCAGAATACTCAAGGTGTACTAAACTATTTATTAAGTATATATTTATAATGCCACATGGCGGAAATCTTAATTTTCAATTTTCTGCATTATTCGCGGGGTGTTGAGTGAGCCTTGAGTGAGATCTCTATCTGATGCTTGCTTAAGCTACCTATCGAGCAAGACTTGAGCGAACTCTCTACCTAAGTTTCGCTCAAGTCACCTATCGAGCGAATGTCGAGCGAACTTTATGCCTAGCGCTTTTTCCTACCGCTAACAATGTTAAAAAATTTTCGCTTTGGCTTGGTCCTATCAACCTAAGTCTGCTCTCCATGGCCCAAGCCTCTTTGAAAATCCTGCAAAAACTCATAACACATCCTTGTCAGGTTGGGTCATCAAATAAAGCTGACACACCAACAAAACCAGACTCCACAAACCCAACAATCTCTCACTTGTTGACTGGTTGTATCCAACACATCACCATTGCCTCCTAAACATGTAATCCTCCACATTTGCAACTCACAGCCCTTGTCTTCAAGCTAGAAGACCAACTAAAGTTGTGCACAACCTTAGTTCCTCACTACAGCGCCCTCAGTCAACACATTTGTAGAGCAACTCTCAACTCTCACTGCACTAGGAATATCTGGTCTTGTACTAACCCTAGCACACATTAGAGAACCTGTAGTTGATGTCCTCATCTTTGATCTGGGTGATTAATCCCACCTTCTGCTGCTAGCTGTTCTTTCTTTAGTCGACGTGCCCCTCTCTTGTGCAGTTTCTGCTTCCTTTCTGTAAGTCCAGTCAGCTGCCTCTATACTAACTTTCACTTTTTCAATTTCCCATCTCGCAAGATTTTACCTTTGTACCGTGGTTCACCACCTTCAGTCAACATGATATAATTCAAGTTAGGTGACCACTGTGTAGGTCTGATCGTCCTGTTAGCTTTACAAGCACCAACTATAGGTGTAGGCATCCCTGGAACACCGACCACTCTGCCCCTGTCTCTTACACCTTTAGTTTGCATCGTGGTATTGAGAGATTTCCCCAGGCTTACATGAGGAACAACAAAGCTGACTCCCTTTTGGTTCCTTATCTAATTTGCTCAAAGAAGTCTGCTTTAAAGCAACTCTGTATTTTCCTGCACATTATTGGACCCTAATGTTAATACAACGTGTTAAATCTCTTACCATGCACCAAGACCAGTGCACTCTTAGGCCCCGTTTGGATTCAGAGTTGATCTCAACTCATCTAATCATTACAAATTTTTCAAATCCTACACAAAATATAATAAATAATTCAACTTTTTAAAATTTCAAAATAATAATAATATTAAAAAATAATATTATAACAATATTTTATTCAACTTTTAACTTTTATCTCAATTTCTCGCATCTCAACTTACTATTCAAACCTCACCTTAGTGACGTTCCACGCTCCTCCAAAAAACACTATTGTATGATTGTTGTAGTCAAGTTGTCCTATAGAGATCGGGCTTTTCTTCATATCTAGAACGTGTCTGACTTGCTACAAAGTCCACATGCTCATGTTCAGAAGTGTGATGTGCACATTGCCTACTCCCACTATATCCAGTGCCTCTCCATCAACCATGTGTACATCTTCCCAAAATCACCAGTAACATAGTTATGTATGATTTCTCGATCTAAGGTGCTATGGAACGAGGCCCATGAATCCAACACCTAATTGTCAACCGGACTATGCATTGCAAGAAATAGAGCGTCATGCATTTTTTCAGCCACCACATTCACAGTGTCATCCTCAGTTTGTTTATGATTCTGACAGTGCCTTCTGATGTGGCCAAGCTTGCCATAATTCCAACAAGTGATCTGCTGCCCAGATCTCGACTTTCTCCTACCCCTGTTCCTAGAACTTGACCTATCGTGTCTCCTGCCCTGAAAGTCAATGTTCAGGGCTAAGCCCGAACTCAAGATCTCACTAGAATCTCTTATGTGCACCACCTCTTTAGCAAGGATCATGTCCCGTATGTAATTGTAATTTAGTTTCATCTTACCGGCTAAATTACACACCACCATTCTCATAGCCTCCCAACTATTTTGCAATGATGCCAACATGAGCAATGCTCGAATCTAATCATCAAATTCAATATCTACAAATGACAATTGGTTTGTGATAGTGTTAAACTCATTTAGGTGTTGGGAAATAGACATACTTTCTTCCATCTTCAGATTAAACACTTTCTTCATTAGGTGCACCTTATTATTTGTTGACGGCTTTTTATACATACCGAACAAAGCTTCCATGAGATCTGTTGTGGTCTTCTTCTTAATAACGTTGTGTGCAACAGATTTTTATAGTGTGAACTGAATAACCCAGAACCTGTCGATCTAATAAGTTCCAATTATCATTGTCCATATCTCTAGCTTCTTCCCCATCAGTAGAAGATGGAGTTTCTTTTCATAGAGGTAGTCTATCTGCATCCTCCAATATCCGAAGTCTGTGCCATCAAATTTCTCAATCCCAAGTGCTCTCACTTCGTTTCTAGCCATCATTCTCCCTTTAGACTCGAACCTTGACTTTTGATACTAGTTGTTATGAAAATAATGACACAAAAGCAAAACGAACCAAGAAAATAAACAAATAAGCAATCACATGATACAAGATTAACGTGGTTCAACAACATGTGTAATAGAGCTATAGAGAATTTTATTCTAATGAGGAATCACAAAATACACTTTGGTGAAAAATCTCATTGTGTAGAACACTCAAGGCTTACTAAACTATTCATTAAGTATATATTTATAATGTTACCTGGCATAACTCCTAATTTTCACCTTTTTGTATTATTCGGTCAAGTAGAATGTCAATTTTTATTAGATGCTTGCTTGAGCTACTTGTTGAATGAGATTTGAACGAACTCTCTACCTAAGCTTCACTCGAGTCACCTGTTGCGTAAACATCAAGTGAACTTTCTGGTTGGCACTTTTTTTGACCCCAGACAATACAAACAATGCCAAAAATTTTAAGCCTCATTTAAAATCCACCAAAAAAAGATAACACATCCTTATTTGGTCGGGTCATCAAATCGGACCGAGACACCAACAAAATTAGGCTCCACAAACTCAATAGTTGTTGTTATACAAGTGGAGAAGGTAGGAATATTAGAGGTGCAGCATACATATATACATATATATGGCTGTAAAAAGTTCCGTTAGACTAATATTGTATCTGAAGAAAAGATGCCAATTAGGACAAGTCAGATATATAGAATTTCTTGAAAACGCCATTTTTGTTTTTCTAATTTGTTTCTTTGGATAAGGGGGAAAAAAAAACATTGTAGCTCATGAGATGATGGGGGAGATGAGATGATGTCTCATTGAGTTGGTTTATTGCAAATAAAGTCTTGAGTTTCCCTCTATTCTCTCTTTCGAAACTTTATTTGAAATAAACCAATGCATGCAAAGTAACATGAAAGGATCGAGCTTATCCAGTTATCCTTCTTGAGTGGCGCATATATGCAGCATGGACAGTAATATAAAGGGAGATGCCTATACGACAAGCTACACGTACAGGAACGATAGCCGAAATATGGTCCTCATGATCATCAGCTTTTTCCGATCTCATGCAAAAAAACATAAAACAAGTTATTGGGGCGTTGTTGAAACCAGCAATATTACCTCAAAATCCCTTTTTTCTAATACGTCAAAACATGTTAAAGAAAATATTCTGTAATTATGATAAATATATCAAAAGTACTACATGAATACCATATATAGATATATAGTTTAATTTTAAAATATCATGTTCACATGTCCTGCGCGCTAATTGATCGAGTACTTGTAAAAGGCCGGATATATAATTACTTAATAATTAAAACATCACTATTAATGAAGCTAGAAAATAGATACTTTACTTCCCTAATTTAGTGGTTGAACGATTATAAGTTTATATTGGTTGAACTCATGATATTATATATAATAATTGGATATTTCTTCTTTTTTACTTAATTTTAACAATATTACAAACATAAACAGCTAGAATTTAATATACAAAATTTTTTCAATATGTTCTATCAATTAAGTAATCAAAGATGCTGGTTTTGTATATCTTCAACAGAAACAGCTTGCTTTCGAAGTCTTGTTAATTTGTAGAGAAATTAAGGTGTGGTTTACATAATGAGATGAGATAAGATGATTTTAGATTAAAGTTGAAAGTTGAATAAAATGTTATTAAAATATTATTTTTTAACATTATTATTGTTTTGAGATTTAAAAAAGTTGAATTGTTTATTATATTTTGTGTATAAATTTTAAAAAATTGTAATGATAAGATAGGATCATGAGATAGAATACTTTCATTATCCGAACAGAACCTAAAGAAAAAACAAATAAAAAGTTTACGCATTATAAATTTTGATCAAGAAAATACATTTGGATTTTAGAAAAATTCTTATGTCCAAACTTTTTAGTTTTAAGAAAAATAAAAAAATATTTAGATTTTAATTTGCATGGTTTAGGGGCATCTCTCCTCCCCCGTTTCCTATTCCTTCATACTTCATACATGGCTCAAGCTTTTATCCCTCTCCCAGAAAGCACAGTTTCCATTACATTCATTTCAATCATGAAATCACTTAAAGAAGACATAGAAAGAAGAGCTTTTCATTTATCCTCTCAAACCCTTTCAACAATTTTCCTTTTCTTGTCTGGAGATGCATCTGATTTTTTCAGCCACCTTTTAACCTTTTTCCAGCTCTTCCTATCTTTCTTTCATAAGTAATTACTTTTCCCACAACTCTCTCTCTCTCTCAGATCTCTCGCTGTCTCTCTCGTGTGCAATTGTGATAGATCATGCCATTTCCACGTTCTACACCATCTAACCATAAAGCATCAAAGTTCACACTTTAATCATGACAAACACCACCACCGATACCGCCATCTCTGTTGGGGTGCGTCATTTCCTCCCATCACGGCTACATTTCTCAATCACTAAAAATTTACTGCAATTTCCAAATAAAATAAGAAAAAGAACCGAATATAGAACCTCGTTCTCTCGAGATAGAAAAAAGAAAAAAACAACTTGATAACAGAGCCCCGCCCCACTGTTATATCGTAATCTAATTTGAACTTAAAGCCAAAACAAAAAGACAATGAAACTTTAATGGGACTGAATACTCAATACACAGGCATGCGAAGCATAATATTGTTAATGAGTTCCTGGGCCTCATCAGGGGGATTGCTCTGCATGCGAAAGTTCCTTTAGCCATTCAAATGTTCGATGGCGTGACATTGCTTGCTTTCCTAGCTCCTTTTCTTCTTGCTTCTTTTTTATCTTCAACTCCAACAGTTTTTCTTTCTTGGCATGCGTTGCACTTTCACTGTATGTACTTGCAACATTACTGCTCCTAATGATTACAACGTTTGACGAAACTGCCTCGTCTGTACACTTACAACCATTCAACAGTCCTCCTATTCTTTTCTCCAAGAATCCCGGCGTCCTCCCCTGCTTCTCCACTTTCGTAGGATTACGGCTCTTTTCGCCGCGACTACCACTAATAATATTGTTCTTAGCACTGTTTTTGGAAGTAACACTATTGCGACTACCACTAATAAGCGTACTGCTATTGCGAATGTCGGAATTTTTGTTGACACTGCTGTTTCTACGAAGCTTAAGGTCTTGCAGTCCAATCTCAGGAGTAGGCACCAATCCCAGCCGCAAATAGTCCCACGTGAATGAATTCCGGCTTCTGCTACCTTGATTTCCTTGTTTAGTAGTGGAAAACCTAATCTGGGGTTTGGGACTTGGGCATGTAAGGAAATGGTTTTGGACTCGTTGCTTTGAAGTTTGTGTTTTCATCGTATAATTGGCAGAGCTAGCAGTGCTGCTTGAAGAGTTGCGGCTTCTGGTACTGCTGCTTCTGCTGCTGCTGTTGCTAGTAAACCCTTCTATAGAACCATGCTCCAAGGAGTCGGACCTTGATATGCACCGGCCGGTGATCTTTTGGCTTTCATGTCGGAAGCCGGTTGAGCCGGCGTCTGAGCTGACCGAGAGGCGTAGTGGGAGGAGTCTTCCTTGAAAGAAAACCTCATCCGCCGAACACATTTCTGATTCTTTGAACAGAGAGCCACGTCTCGAGCTGAAATCAAACTCTTCTTGGGTTTCATCAGTAGCCAAAGCAGCATCATCATCTTCTTCTTTTCTTGATTGATTGTCTTGGTCTTTGGTCAAATAGTCAATGACCGGCAGATCACAGAATGATAAATCTTCATCTTCTTCTACCACCTGATCTTCCATTGATTTAGAATGTTCCCATCTTTCTGCGCCGCAGTTTATTGCCATCTCCGCTCGTAAAAGATGACGTTTTTCTTTTTAAGAACTGTTTGAGTTTCCTGTGAGGGTAACAAGAAAAAAGGGGTAAGATTTATAGAAACAAGAAGAAGGGTATTTGAGTTGGAGAGAGAGGCCAGCAAGGTGGAGACATTTGTGGAATATAAAGGAAGAAAATGCCGAAAAGCAAGAAGGAATAGAAACGGAGGCCGACCTATATAGATTGTGCTTTAAAGGAACTGTTTTCAAAGTGTTAGAAAAGCCCACGGGATTCTGGTTTTTAGTTTCTTGAATTACAACAAAAATTAGGATTTTAAAAGACGGAAAAACCACGAGATACTATATCCCATCTCTACTCTAGCCATCTCTCTCAGAAATAGAATCATTGCTTTGGAGGAATAAAGTAAGTTTCTGCATACCCAAGTGGGGGAAGGGATACATATGATATTTAAAAATTACACACTTTATGGTTGAAATTTGAATAGTTGCTAAGGAAACATATGGCTCAGAAAGGGAACAAATGGCAGAGTGTAACAGTCATAGCCAGCTTTACATATTAGTGGGTTAAAAAAGTATAGAAAGGAAAGTTTGTGCAAGAAAAAGACGTCTCCAGTTCTTTTCTTTTCAAAACTTTGGTAAATTAATTTTGAGACACTATTTGTTCAATGAGTCCATTGTTCTCTCTTTCTCTCTCTAAAATGCAGAGATTTTTCTAGTGATGTTTGTGGTAGCGTATTCCTGGCTGCATTGGTAGACCAGGGGTCCCCACTTTATCTTTCACCAGATGCATGCGCGCGGCATGATTTGGATTCAATAAGTATTACTTTTTGTCTTATATTTTATTATTTTCAGTCATAATTACTTACATAATAAATATTTAAATAAATAATTACTTAAAATATATCATATCAACATGCAAGTTTAGAAATAAAAAAAAAAATTGTATTGATCTTAATTAGTTATAATAATTCAGAAAAATAGACAATTTTTGACAAAGTTTGCACCCGTGAGTCGTGACCACAACCCATGAAGAGATGGAAAATCTTTCCTTCGAGTTCCTTCCGGCCGGACAGTTCAATTCTTTTTCCCATGATATTTCTGCAGCATGAGTTAACCTTTCGGGCAGAGAATAGCTAGAAGATCAGATGCTTACTTTTGATGTTTTCTTCTGGCCAAAAATGGGGATAAAGTCAAACTACCCATTTTGACAATACATCACCTAGTTCTTTATGAATGTGTACTTCAATTACGTAGCGTATATTTATTATGTTAAATTTAAAGAAAAAATCTAGTTATAAGTATAACTGTATATTAATATATATATATATATATATCAATTTAATGTGATTAATTAAAAAATAAATTTTATTAAAATTAATGCTAATTTAAATTTTAAATATGAAATAATCAGTATTAATATATAAATTAGTACGCAACTTTATTTATACATAACAAAACTCAAATTTTAATATATCTTCAACATAAATTATTGACTCTTTTTTTTAAATGAAAAATTGACTTCATTCATTCATTAAAAAAAAAAAAAAGATTACATCCATGATCAGATATAAACAGAAAAATTTTCAGATTACAAGTCAATTACTGCATTTGAAACTCTACCAGTACATAAATTTTTTTAATGATGGGTATGATCTTTAACTATTATTTTAGCCCTCTACAAACAAATTATCTAAAAAATAACAATTTACATAAGACAAAAACTCATTCCCCACCCTTTATAAGAGGAGAAGACTTAACTTCTACGAATAAAATGTCTAAGAGACGATCTTTTTTATTTTACTTTTTAACTAAACAAAAGGCCGAAACAACAGTGAAAGCAGAAAGATAGATATGAAAATGATGAATTACAGTTTAGATCTATTCTGATAGATTTCGAAATCAGCCATAAAAGTCAGATCTAGACGATTTGATCTAGTGATCCGTCACTATCTTTCTAATAATCGACCTAAGTAGCATCTTGTGCTGGTCATGCCTCACAAGAGGTGTCGAAAAACTGTAGATCCATTTTTCAGTCTTGAAGGGAACAAAATAAATTAAGAAGAGAAGAAAAAGGAGGGTATCGAAGGAGAGGGAGAAGAGGAAGGAATGAGGGATAGAGAGAGGAGGAAAGAAGAGGTGAAAATAAAGAGAAAATAGGAATGAAGAAATGAGAGATGGAGAAAGGAGATTATTTTATTATTATTTATAAATTATTTTTTTATTATTTACAGATGATTTGAGATATTTTTAACATCCAAATAGAGCATCTACCTTTCTTTTTATTGAATCACACTTTTTTATTATGCTTTCTACGACAACAAAAAATGATTATTATATAAAAAATAATAAACTTACGATTAGTCTACAGTTATTTTACCATTCTACTTGGAATGAAAGGTGGTTTTGTAAACACGAGATTAATCTTTTACGAAGGGAGGCACAATTTCCCGTATTATAAAAGAATTGCCGTGTATCATTGCCCGTACTATCACTACAACAAAAAACATATTTTGGGACGAAAATTTTCGTCCCAAAATATATCGATTTCGTTCCGAAAGATTTTTTGGGACGAAAAAATTTCGTCCCAAGCTCGTCCCAACATCACTGTCCCAGAAGATATATTGGGACGAAAAACACAATTTCGTCCCAAAATATATCTTTTGGAACGATTTTGAAAGTGACCGTTCGATACCGTTCGAACGATGCTTTTTTTTGTCACGGTTAAAATTCGTCCCAGAATGGCGTTCGAATGCTTCTCATATACCGTTCGAACGTCAATGTTTGTTTTGAACGGTTATCAAGATACGTTCAAACGATCAGTAGAAATACGTTCGAACGTTAAATGAGACGATCGAACGGTATAAGAGATCGAACGGTGATGATCAACGTTCGAACGATATGGTAATGTCATGCGTTTGAACGGTTTTTTGAGCATCTGGTATCGTTCGAACGGTTTGCGAGTTGACGTTTGAACGTTACATTATCGTTTGAACGGCATGCCCATTAATGTTCGAACGTGACTTTGTCGTTCGAACGGATATTATTTTTATTAAAACCAATAATTATAAAAAAACTAAATAGACATCCATATTATTTGAAAAATATAAATTAAGAACTGTTTAATTACTCACAAAAGTTTTATAATAAGTGCGAAGAAATAAATAACCATAAAACTAGCATTGTTCATACATAATTAGATAATGTCATAAGCTAGACGTAAAAAACCATCAGTTGGTTGGAGGCCTGTACTGTTGCATAAGCTGTTGCATTTGGAGTTGCATATCTCTCCTGAACTCTGCTTGTTCTTCTTCATGTTGTTTGAGGCGCATCTCCATGTCTCCTTGTCTCGCCAATTGAGCCTCTAACTCTTGTTGTTTTGCAATCAATTCTTCAATTCTACGATTCGCATTCTCTTGAGCTATAGAGGCAGACCCGGAAGAAGAGGAAGAGGGAGAAGGTTTTACACAGCGACCCAAACCCCTCAAATATCCTGAACGTTCACCCAGAACTTGTGTAAAAATCTCAACATCTGTATTTGAGGAATTTTGATCTGACGCAGATTCAGCACGCAGGGCAACCATTTTATCCTACACATAAGATAAAGAGTTAATATCATCATAAATATTCAAATATATTTATTTAAAACAAATTATAATACTTACATAATTTTCACGGGCATCAGGATGACTCCACTCTCCATTACGATTAGTATGTGATGCAGCATATAATTTTGTCAGATCATAATTGGCATCTGAATCTTGCTATAATAAAGATTTGTTAAGATATAAAGTCATTATGATTGATATATTCAGTTAACTATATACAAATGAAAGAATAGCAATACCAATTTTTTAGAGAGGCGGTGGAAAGATCTTGAGCCTGCATGATGAGTAATCTTCAATTTTGATCTATTTGTTTTGTTTATAGAACTTCGCTCCTACATAAGAATTGAAAATATTAGAAAGCGAAATTAAAAATAGGACTAAAATAATTAAATTAATTATACCTTATATGATGAATCCTCAAACATGTCACAAAGTTTTTCCCAATCAGAAGGTTGCACATCTTGAAAAGGATGTTGGCGTGCTTCTTCACTATTCTCAAACTTATTATAATGCTCATGACACCTCGCCTTATACTTGCGGAATGCATTACTCATAAGCTCTTCCACAGTTTTACGCTCCTCTCTCCGACCAAAATTTATTTCGAAATCATCCTTACAGACAAAAGTTTGGACAAAAATATTATCATTTATAATATTCTAACTTTAAAGTAAAATAAAATTATAAGTCCAATTAAATTTCATTTATTAAACATTACCAAACAACGCTTCTTGATAAGGTCCTTAACATCTTGGGGGACTTTCTTCCATGAACTTGTTGCCAAAGGTGCATAAGTTCGTGTAAGAGCACCCACATGCGATGCAAGCCAAGCTGCTGGTTGTCCTTCGCCTCCGGTATGTTCATCAAGAATGTTAACTTTGATCTTACCCACCTTACGATATTTTTCCAACGTCACGCCTCTCGTAGTGCCTCGACCTTGACGAGATTGTACTGTGAAGTCATCATGATATATAACATTATAATCAATTTTCTATTATAATCTTAATTAATAACTTTTATGACTATTAGAATTTTACCTTGTTCTGTAGAGTCAATCTCTAATGGTGAGTCTGAAGGAGAGCTAGGAACAGGTGGAGATGGGTTGCGCACTTCCTTTCTCTTCGGAGGCATAATTTCAAAAAACTGATACAATATTCATTAAGTAAAATAGTGCTCATCATCACGTAATGTGAAAATATAATTCGTCAATCACTATCTGTATCAGTATCATTTGACAATTCAGTCTCATCTTCTGTAGATAGTTCAGATGAATCAACACTTTGCTCAAGTGTCGCATCAACAATTTCAGCCTCAATATCTTCTCTATTCAATGGAATCATCTCATACTGGCTCAAATCCACAAACAAATTAAAGACGGGCTGACTCTCTTGGTATGCTTCTTGAGTAGAGGCATCATCTTCTTCTTCATCTCGCCCTTCTGCCTGAGGGATAACATCATATATATTTCTTGGAGCATATTTTTGTACTACTCGCCATTGAGTTCCCAACTTCGGGTCATCTAAGTAGAATACTTGAGATGCTTGAGAAGCTAAAATAAATGGATCATCCTCGTACCATTTTCTTGATGTATTAATACTCAAGAAATATTCATCATCACGGACTCCAGTTCGAGGATTGCTTAAATCCCACCAATCACACTTAAACAGATACACTGCAAGCTCCCCCAAATATTTCATTCCAATTATATCAACAATCACTCCATAGAAATCAATATTTTCTCCATCATGACTTCCCTCAACTAGGACACCACTATTTTGTGTTTTCCTATAATGATCTCGATCTATTGTGTGATACCTACTACCACGAGAAATACATGCAGAATATCTTGTAGCCCGTCTCGATGGGCCACGCGCTAATGCATACAATTCATCTGATATATCGTTTGGATTATTGGCATGCATTTGTACAACCTACATATTAAGTAAAACGTCTATTATATCAATAAAAAAAACAATCAATATTTTCTATTTGTATTGAATGAAGTGTCGCATATGTAATGTCATTACCCGTTGTTCAAACCATCTCGGAAACTCCTCTTCATGTTTCCGGTCTATATCATTTACTCCTAGTTCCTTGAGCATGTTAATATGATCACTGAAATTGATGATTACGACATGTATTTTATATTATTAGAATTTTGCGAAAGTAAATGAGCGAATACTAAATTAAGAAAAGATTAATACTTACTTCAAGTAAATCTCTATGTCAGGGCAATTGTTCAGCACGTACCACTGAGCTTTCTCAAACTCTCTTCCACATAAGTCATAACCACGCACTGCACCAAGTGGACGTACTTGTTGGGAAAACACGGAAAACACATTTCGTTGTCTTGCTCTGTCAACGTCAAAGTTTCTTTCTGGCCGATCAAACCTAGTGTCAACTCCGTGGAAATATTTGGAACAGAAGGTATGCCACTCATCATCAATATATGCTTCTGCAATTGATCCTTCTGGGCGAGCTTTATTACCAACTGTTCGTTTCAACTTCCCAAGAAATCGTTCAATGGGATACATCCATCTATACTGAACTGGTCCTGCAAGTCGAGCCTCACGTGGCAAATGGACGGCCAGGTGAACCATGACATCGAAAAATGACGGTGGGTAAATACTTTCTAGCTTACACAATATGATGGGAATTTCCCGTTCCATTCGATCCAAAGCTTCTACATTTAATGTCCGTGCACATAAGTCTTTGAAAAATAAACCCAACTCAGTCAAAGCCACGCGCACGTCTCTAGTCAAGTACCCACGTATACCAATAGGCAAGATACGCTGCAAAAGGACATGACAATCATGACTTTTTAACCCAGTTATTTTCCAATCATTTGTTCGCACACACCTTGTCAAATTCGAGGCATAACCATCTGGTAATTTAATTTTCATTATCCACTCACAAAAAGTAGCCCTTTCATTCCTTGACAATGTATACCACCCAATCGGCATGTAAACGGACGAACCATTTTCTTGCAACTGCATTTCCGGTCTTATTCCCAACCGCTTCAAATCCTTCCTTGAGTTTAATGTATCCTTCGTTTTTCCTTCAATTGACATCAATGTTCCCAATACGGATTCGCATATATTTTTTTCAATATGCATAACATCAAGACTGTGCCGTAATTTTAACTTTGACCAGTATGGAAGATCGAAAAATATACTCTTCTTAGTCCAATTCAACTCAGAAGTAGCTCGTTTTCTCTTTCGTTGTTTTTTACCAAATTCATTACAACCAACATCTACAAATTGTGCAAGTAAATCTTCACCAGACAAATATGGTGGAGGTTGGCCCCATTCAACAGTACCATCAAACATTTGTGAATTTCCCCGCCATCTATGATCACCAGGTAGAAATCGACGATGACCCATGAAACATAATTTTCTCCCGTAAGTGAGCCATTCAGATTTAGTATGTTTGTTACATGTTGGACATGCCATTTTCCCCTTAGTACTCCAACCTGACAAGTTTCCATATGCTGGAAAATCATTTATTGTCCATAAAACCGCAGCATGCATCTTGAACGACTTGCCTGTTGATGAATCAAATGTGACAACCCCATTCTCCCACAAATCTTTCAATTCTGCAATCAATGGCTGTAAGTGTATGTCTATATCATTTCCCGGCGATCTCGGACCTGGAATGAGCAAACTCATCATGAAATATGGATCTTTCATACACTTCCACGGTGGTAGATTATACGGCATAAGTACGACTGGCCAAGTACTGTGACTAGTACTCATGTTCCCAAACGGATTAAATCCATCTGTTGCCAACCCAAGTCTCACATTACGTGGTTCTTCTGCAAACCATGTATGCTCCTTATCAAATTCCTTCCACACCTGAGAGTCAGCAGGATGTGATAAAATATCATCGTTTCTAACTCTGGCTGATGAGTGCCATATCATGTCTGCAGCTGTTGCACGTGACATATATAATCGTTGTAATCTATGTGTCAATGGAAAGTGGCGTACTACCTTTTGCGGCACATTTTGTTTGTCAGATGTCCATCTTGACTCGTGGCATATGGGACATTCGTTCAACTGCTCATTCTCTTGCCAAAATAATATGCAGTCATTCTTACATGCATGTATTACGTTGTAATCAAATCCAAGTCCTCGTTTCAATTTTTTTGCTTCATAGAAGTTACGAGGAAGTGTATTATCTGATGGCAGTGCCTCCTTAAACAACTCGAGTAACATATTGACAGCCTTAATTGATAATCGGCACATTGATTTTATGTGTAGCAGTCTTACGGTAAATGACAACTTACTGTGTCTTCTGCATCCTGGATATAGCTCACGTTGTGACTCATTCCACAATCGTGCAAAAGTATTATGACCCCCATCATTTGAACTTGATGTGTCCGTGCCACCTTCATTCATAAACATTCCCGCACCGATGTCACCTAACATTTCTTCCATATCCTCATCATACTCATCTCCAACAACATCTGGTTGTACATCTTCATCGATAGCTTCTTCTTCATGTGGAGTATCGAATGAAGTTGGATATGGTTCCCCGTGTAAGACCCAATCAGTATAACCCTTGTCAATACCTTTTACAAACAGATGCTCTCTCACCAAGTCTATCTTATGAGAGCGCAAATTCCTACATGTATTACATGGGCATCTAATACGTCCATCACTATCACATGTACCCAATGCAAACTCTAAGAATTTCTTAACACCTTCAGCATATACGTTGTAATTCTGACCCAAACGATCGCTAACTCGCATCCAACTCTTATCCATGCTGACTATCTTCATTATAAACAAGCACGTGTGCATCAACAAACAAGCATGTATCATGTATCAATCAAGGAGTATGCCACCTTACACCGGGTAGTTGGTCCTATCCCATTCGGAACTGTAAGATCATAGTCGCAAACCTATCCTCTATAATCTGTCACGCCCAACAAAATTTCGGCAGCATATCCCCATAGTTCTCCAAATATGCTCGTCTGGTTGTGTGCACCGACTTATCCATCGTCGATACAACATCACCGAAACTGCATATCCGGAGAACAAGGGATAAATCTGCCAAAATCTTAATGCTGGACGTATAACAGATATAGCTCGATAGTTTGCGAGAATGATCTTACAATTCCAAACTGTCCACTCTGGACAATTCAAGAGTTATCAATCTTTCAATTAAGGCGGATTGATAACTCTCGAACGGGTCTAAGGCTAATATTGATGAACAAGCAATATAAGATATGCCAATATTTAACATGTATCAAACAAATAATTCAACATCATAAATAATTAAGTTTTGTAACAAATCTTAGATGATTTGTAATTTAATTCATTCTCATTTGATTATTTGAATCTTTTAAGTATTTAAGTATTATTAAATGTAGATTATATATATTTAATTTTTAATTACACTCCTGCATTTAAAATGTTAATTATTTTAACACTGCCCAAGAAATCGTTCAAACGGTGTTCGTGACCGTTCGATCTCCTATACAGTCGTTCGAACGGTACACGTACCGTTCGAACGGTTTACATCCAGAAATCACTCGTCTTCAACCTCCGAAAACCCCAAGTAATACAGTCCATATTACATCAAAAGATAGCAAAATATATGACTAACTCATGTAAGCAAACGAAAACACTTATATAAAAACTAAAATGAGGTCAAATTTAAGGAGAATACCTGATTTGGAGAGATAAAGCTTCAAAAATTCCAAACGGTAAAAACTCTTCACCAAACGGTAAAAACAACCTCTTAATCCGAAAATATAAGAGATTGATAGGAGTTTGTAATATTTGAGGGCTAGATTGAAGAATAATGGCGTTGGTTGGAACAAAATGAGCGTGGGAGTGATGCTCGGTCGACTGAAACGAGTCCGAGATTGTGAGGTTCTGTCGTGTAAATGCAGAACATTGCCGTTCGAACGGTTGTTTAATGAACGTTCGAACGTCAAATCGACTAGCGGGAAAAATTTCCCCCGCCGATTTGACGTTCGAACGTGAAAATATACGTTCGAAGGCTAATAATTAACGTTCGAACGGTTATATTATACCGTTCAAACGTCAAATCGATTAGCAGGAATAATTTCCCCCGCTAATTTAACGTTCGAACGTTAATATAAACGTTCGAACGTACTATTAAACGTTTGAACGCCAATAGTAAACCGTTCGAACGTTTAATTATATTGTTGCTTATTGTATTTTTTTTGCACTATACCTTTAAATATAATAATTTCTAAATATACTATAGTTTAGAGCCATAGTAATATAACTATATAATATATAATCAAACATATATTATATAGTTTAGTAACATATATAGTATAAAATATCATATTACATCTAATATAATCAACAAGTACTACATATATTAACCTATTATATATAACATATATATGGTATCATAGCATAGGGTTATATGTATCACATGCATATATATAATGTTTATTTCTATAATATTAATAGTAGATATTTAATAATAGAATATCTACTATTAATATATATAGTGTCATCTATACTAGTATATATATATGTGGTACTAGTTAATATCACATATAATATATATGTTATATAAATACATGAACATGGCTTCATGTATATAGTAGTCTATATTATATTAATTATACTATATAATATAACTTATACTATATACTATATAATATTCAATAGTATAATATATTTTAATTAAATATAATATAATATATACTATAAATTGCCAAAAAATTATATATATAATACATAGTGTTTAATAATATATAAGTGCATTAAATATATTGCATTTAATATTTTTAACAATTAAAATATATTATAATTGAATTAATTATTATATTTAATATAATTAATACGGAATATTGCATTTAAATATTTGAAAACCGATTAATTAGGGATGGCAATCAATATTTAGTTAATTCGTTCGAACGGTATAACGTACCGTTCGAACGGTACTGCATATATAAGCCCATCCCGACGTCATTTTCACGCATTTCCTCCGTGAAAAAGCCTCCAAACCGTCGATCTCCGCCGTTGAACGCCGTCTTCGCCGCCGTCAACAGTGCCCACTCGAAGCCCCTACCTCTAACAACCGGTATTTTTCATTTTTAAAGCATTTTACCGTTTAGATTTAGGTTTTTGATAGATTAATTGTTTAAGTTAGGGTAAACCGATTTATACATCAAAATAATCGGTAGATTTGCATAAATCCATGTTAGGAACATTTATTTAGGTTTCTATTGCATTTATTTTGGTGTAAAATCCAGGGAATCGAAGGATTCCATGGATTTCAATGGCCGAGTCGACTCGGCCTGGAATCCCGATCGACGAATATCGTTCGAACGCTATGCTTAGCGTTCGAACGTTATAACTTAACGGTCGAACGGTCTGTCTGTAACCGTTCGACCGTTACAGTAAACGTTCGAACGATATAAATCAACGGTCGAACGGTTTGTCTGTAACCGTTCGACCGTTAAGTTACATAGTTCGAACGATATAACTAAACGGTCGAACGGTTTGTCTGTAACCGTTCGACCGTTACGGTAAACGTTCGAACGGTGTTTAATATTATATTTATATTATTAATATTGATATTGAGTGACATATTTATTGTTGATAATGTTGTTCAGAATGGCAAATATTATTAAATTGCTGTTTGTTTCAAACTACTGTAAATAGTTCTTTATTGTATTTTTCTTGTTAATGTTATATATCTAGTTTGTAATTATAAATTTCAGGTTGATTATAATGTCTACTTCTAGACCGGCACGTAAGCGACGCAATCTTGGTGAGAGTAGTAGTGGTCCAGTTCGGGAGAGGACAGTTTCACTGGAGCGACCAGTGAAGATTTCTGATTTCCAGAGTCTTATCTGGGAGGGTCATTCATTGCCCTCAATATTCAGTGATCGTGGTTGGGGACCTATCTTGGATGAACGGGAGGAAGCATGGGAGCCAGTCTCCTACATTGACATTGTTGCTGAGTTCTATAGAGAACTCGGCAGTGCCAGCGCAGATGATTCTGGGGCCTACAGTATCACTGTCCGAGAAGTACCCGTTGTATTTTCACGAGATGGACTTGCTGAGCATCTCGGTATTCCTAGGCTGCCAGATGCATATCCGAATGTGGTGCCTAGAGAGTCTGATCCTTCAGTTGAGGCGGAGACAGCTGAGGAGGAGGCATCAGTTTATACTGATGAGGTCGATACCCTTGCTGATCACGAGGTGAGGGATTTGGTTGTCGGTCCAGATGCTCCACCGTATGACGGGACGAAGAGCATCAAACAGGCAGATTTATCTTCTTTCTTTAAGATATTAAATTTGATAATTGCCAATAATATTGACCCTCGGCAGCACAAGACAGAAGTTGGCATTGATCGGACGAAATTTATGATACGGGTCGCTCGTGGCATTCCTATCGACTTGGTGGGATATATATTCGATAGGATTCGATCAGAATCTCGGTACATTTCGATGGATATACTACCATTCGGAGTCCTGATCACCCGATATCTACTATGTGCTGGTGTTGTGCCAGATGTTGCTGAGCGTAAACGGGAGCCGATGGGACCGATAAACAGCACCACCCTCTCACGCAGCACGGGACACTCGAGACTGCGTTTTCGTGCACATGTTCCAGAACCAGTTGATCCTCACAGAGATGCACAGCCGGGAGATCATGGAGTCTCAGCTGCAGCTGCAGAGACATCTACACGGGCCGAGGCATCAGTCCACAGTGTTACTCGTGAGGAGATGGCTGACATAGTGCGTGCAGCGATCAGCGAGCAGACATCAGCAGTGATCGATGCAGTGCGTATGGAGATCCATTCTGCTGTGTCTGAGCTTCGTACAGAGTTTGCTGCCATGTCTGCGACTCAGGTCACCATCAGTACTCGACTGACACAAATAGAGGAACGTATAGCTGCAGTCGAGGAAGTGTGCAAAGACTTGGGGTCTTAATTACTTTATGATAAATTTTATTTATTTATTTCCTGTTTTTTGTATGGACAATATTTTGTGTTTTGTAAATTCAGTATTTAAGTTATATGCAATGGTATTGTTTTATATTTTCTAAACTAATTCTTAATTTAGATTATTCATATTATTTAATTAACCAATTTTTTATAATTACTAGTTAATCTAAATATAATTTGGCAAAAAACTTAAAAAATTAAAACTCTGTCACCGTTCGAACGATTCAAATAACGTTTGAACGGTGAATATGCATCATTCGAACGGTTAATATTAACCGTTCGAACGGTTTATCAATTTCCCTCCAAAATAATTTTGCCTATCGCGCCAATATTACGTTCAAACGGTGAAAATTAAACGTTCGAACGGTTAATCATTAACGGTCGAACGGTTAACTTATTTGGGACAAAAATATTCGTCCCTAAGAATACCGTTCGAACGCGTTCGAACGGTATGGCATAACCATCGTCATTTTGGAACGAAATTCAAATTTCGTTCCTAAATCCCACTTTTTGGGACGATTTTCAATTCGTCCCAAAGTAATTTCGTCCCAAAAAATCATTTTTGTTGTAGTGTATATATAGAACTAATCTCAGCTATTCTCTTATCTCCTATTCTCTGGCCAAATTATCTGAGAAAAGTATGGATAAATATAAATGTTTAAACTTTAAAAGCCAGCTAGGAAGTGATATATATCGACTATTATTGCAAGTGAAAATATCAGTTCACTTATTTTGGCCAGCGGGCGGTGGCATGGGGGGCCGACTTTTAAACTTTTTTGCGTCGGCTGGATCGGATCAACGTCAATGTCGACGCAAATCGCCAAGGTTCGATCGATGATCTGTTCAATCCATGCGTGATTCCGTAATTTGCTTTGCTAGCTCTCATGTTGATGCGTGGTAATCTCTAGCCCATGCAGCGACTCATGATCTATAAATATATATATATATATATATATATATAATTAAGCTTATATAATTTTGAAGTGAATTAATTATCTTTGTTATTCTCTAATTATCAAGATTTTTATTAATCCTCTTTTTTGTCGCAATCAGTAACATGCATGCATGCGCATTTTTCTTTTATTATGAGTTTAGTTTTCTCGTAAGTGATAAGAGAAGTACATATATTATGACTAGTACTTCAGTTTCATTATCTACCTGAGGTTTGTATATTCTATATCTAAGGAGAAAGATACATAGGCCAAAAACATACATTTGTAAATCCATTTATTGATACATCCGTTTATGTGTAATCATGTCACATCAATTAGTATAGGAGAAGTGTTAAACCAACAAAGAGATCTCATGAAATTAAATTCACAAATTAATATCGATTGTTGCAATATATAGGATCTACTCATTATTAGTAAAAAGAATATTACAATCTAACATGTCACATCAAACTATATCAATTTATAATATTTTTTTGTGAATAAAATATTTCTTTTAGTATACAAAAAATATGTATTTCAATAATTTATATAAATATAATAAGAAAAAATCTATTTATCATCCCTTACACCACATACTAATATGTGATTTATCATTTTTGTCATTCTATTTAAACACAATACACATATTGATATCTGTAAACATATATATTTAAATAGCAGGAAAAACATAACAAATCACATATTAATATATAGTATGGGGATGATGCGTAGCATTTGTCATATGATAAATTTCACAACACATAATTTGTGACCTAGCAGGTCAAACTCTTCACATATTGTATAACGCAACCTGAATTAAATGGAAAGGTTAGGTTGCTTTTGGATATTAAGTTGAGTTGTAAACAGTACTATTTTATAGATTCTACTGAGATGGGTTTAACTTTTTTAAAGTGAGATGAGTTTAACTTTTTAGGTTAAAAATATATGATGTAAGTTGCGATAAGTTTAATTCTTTTATAATAAATTAAAAAAAATAATAGATCTCATCAATAATTAATTTAAAAAAAGTTTGAGTTTAATCAAACAATCAAATATAGCGTAAAGATACCCATTCGGAATGCATTACCCTACCGTTCAATTCTTGAAGTTCTTTTTTATTCCCCTCCCCACCCCACCCCACCCCACCCCACCTTTTTTCAAGTCAACGGGACACATAATCTAGAAGTTTCACCGCGAAGAGTTATGCTATATGTTATACTTTTATTTTATTGTGTTGATATAATATTACTTAATGAACATTAGACCGATTTTTATCTCTCTCTCTCTCTCTCTCTCTCTCTCTCTTTTTAAAAGTAAAACATAAATAATTTCATAAATATCAATACTTTCTCTTCAATACATTACTGAGAATAGAACTAGGTTCTTCTTCAATCCAAATTTTCTCCTCTTTCAATGATAGAGCAAACTTCCCAAGTTGAGGAGCTATAGTATATCCTTCTCCATGAATAAACTGAATTTTCCAACAAGGCCTACTCTTCATCAAGTAAAGGTCTCAATGGAGGTATTGCTTTTCTATGGAGATGAGATTATGTTGTTGCACTTGAATCCTATACTAGGAATCCTATCTCCTTAAGGATTACTCATTCTCTAGTAGGAGAGGATTGGATATTAACTGGTTTTTATGGAAACTCTCTGACTTCAATGAGAGCTGAGAGCTGGAATTTGCTCAAAGCTGTTAAACCTTCTCATGGTATGGCTTGGCTTTATGTGGAAGACTTTAATGAGATTTTTCATTAGGAGGAGAAATATGGGGCCACTATGAGACCTTACCCTCAAATGGAAGACTTCAAATTAGCTGTTGAGGATAGTGGATTAAGTGACATAGGATATGTGGGAGATAAGTTCACCTGGAGCAATAAGAGAAAGGGGGACAATTCACTAAGAAAAGATTGGATCGTGCTTTCGGCAACTCTAAATGGCAAGACTTATTTACTTCTTATTCTATGACACATGAGATGGCACAAAGCTTAGATCATAGGCCTATTGTGGTCATTATGGCCGCTCAGATGAATATTATCAACAAAGGAGAGAAACCTTTCATATATGAAGTAAATTGCACACTAAGAGATGAATGTTACATTTAGTAATAGAGGAATGGAAGAAGCCTATGTTGGCTCCACACAAACTGGCAATGACAACAAAGGGACTACAAAGATGTAAAGCTAGACTGTAGACTTGGAGAAAGGTCACCTTTGGGAAGAACCTTAAGAGACTTATCAACTCAAAATTGTCTTAGCTCTCAAGACTTCAAGAATCCAACAAAGGTGAGTTGGTAAATATAATAAAATTGTTAAAAAAAAGAAGTTGATGTGCTTCTTGAAGAGAAGGATATTAAGTGGAAGCAGAGAGCAAAGCAAAAATGGCTTTAAGAAAGGGATAGGAACACAAAGTTTTTCCATCAAGCTCAATGTTGACCAATCCAGAAGAAGTAAGTGCTCAATTCCAAAAGTTCTTTTAGGAGATTTTCTCAACAGATCATCCAGAAGGGATAAACAGGTGCCTGAGACATGCAAATTGTGGTGACTAATGATATGAATGGATTATTGACTAGAAAGTTCACTGTTGTAGAAGTGAAGGAGGAAGTTCACTGTTGTAGAAGTGAAGGAGGTTGTGTTCCAGATGAATTCCCTAAGCTCACCTAGCTTAGATGGTTTCTCTCCTTCTTTCTACCTAGCTCATTGGGAGTCTGTTGGGAGAGAAGTCACTAAATCTATTCTCTATGTTCTTAACTCTGGCAGTATAGTTTCTGACATTAATGATACCTTCATTGCACTTATTCCTAAGATAAAACCCCCTACTAAAGTGTCTGATTTTAGGCCCATTAGTCTTTGTAATATCCTTTATAAGATTATTTCCAAAACCAATGCTAATAGGCTGAAAAGAATTCTCCCAAAAATCATATAACCAACTTAGTCTGCTTTTGTTCCAAAAAGACTAATCTTTGATAATATCATAGTAGCATATGAAATCATGCATACCATGAACAATAAATTATCAGGTAAATCTAATTATATGGCCTTGAAACTTGACATCAAAAAGGCCTATGATCGTGTACAATTGGCCTTCTTCAGAGCTGTTATGAGAAAAATAAATTTTGCTCATCAGTGGATTGAGTTAGTAATGAAGGGGGTGGAATCAATTTCTTACTCTAATTTGATTAATGGCATTCCAACTATTTCTCAAACCATCTCAAGGGATTAGGCAAGATGATCCATCATCACCTTACCTCTTTGTCATGTGCGCTAAAGTTTTAAGTTCTTTACTGAATAATACTGAATAAACAGGTTCTAGTAATGGAGTCCCCTTCAAGAGAGGAAAACTTCACATTAATCATATATTTTTTTTTGCAGATGATAGCTTATTTTTTTGCAAAGCCAACTCCTTAGAATTGAGCAAACTAATTTTCTTGCTGAACACCTATGAATATGTCTCTGGACAAAGACTTAACAAGGACAAGACATCTATACAATTCAGCTTGAATACTTCTAAAGAAACTCAAGATATTATTCTGAGCATTGCAAGGATTAGATTATGTCATATGAAAAATATCTAGGTCTCTTGGCCATGGTTAGAAGAGCTCGATATAAGTCCTTTGGAAGCATACTGGAAAAAGTCAGACATAGAATCAGCAACTTCTAAGTCAAGTCTCTCTCACATGCAACCAAGGAAATCTTTCTAAAGGCTATTGTTTAGGCCTTGCCTACATATAGTATGACAGTTTTCAAACTCCCTTATACGCTGGTGAGAGAGATCAATAAGGTGATGCAGCATTTCTAGCAGGGGCAGCAAGAGTAGGAGAGAAAAATTCACTGGATTCCATGGAATAAGATGGAAAAATCTATGGCAGTAAAAGGAATGGGCTTCAGAGATTTTGAAGATTTCAATCTGGTCATGCTTGCTAAACAAGGGTGGAGGCTTCTACAAAATCCACATCCACTAGCTTTCCAAGTGCTAAAACAGAAGTACTTCCCAAATGATAATTTTTTCCAAGCCAAACTAGGTGGAAAGCTTTCCTACATCTGGAGAAGCATTCTTACTGCTCGAGGCCTACTTGAGAATGGCACTCATTAGAGAGTTGTTAATGGCAGGGAGATTCAAATCTGGAAGGACCAGTGGAACCCAAGATCCACTAATTTTAGAGTATAAGGTGTTGCCAATGCTCAAGATGAAAAGGCAACAGTCCATGAGTTGATTGATTCAGATACAAACCACTAGAGAGCTACTCTAATTCAGGGTTATTTTCAAAAGAGGATGCTGAGAACATAATGAAAATTTCCATAAGCTGCAACAATATACCAGATAAGCTTATTTGGATGGGGACATCAAATGTCTAGTTCATAGTAAGATCACAGTAAGAAGTGCATATTACTTTCAGAAAGAGCTAAATGAACTCTCCAAAGGTCAACCTTTAATTTTAAATGACAGAAGAGCAGTATGGTCAGTTCTATGGAAGCTAAATATTCCAACTGCAGATAGGATTTTTTTATGGAGAGCATGTTTAGAGGGTCTTCCCACCAAGTTGAACCTTTTTAAGAAAAGAGTTGTTGACAATCCTAAATGCCCTCTCTATTTTACAGAAGAGTATGTAGTACACGAAAACAAATTCATAAGTGTGCCTATTAAAAGACAACATTTTTAGACCTGTTTGAGGCCTTTTGTTCAGATTTTGAGATTGGTATTGCGGAGGAAATTACAATGGTGACAAGAAGAATTTGGTAGAGAAGGAACCAATTCATTTTTCATATTGAATTTCAACATCCCAAAGAGGTGGCTTTGCAATCTCAATAAGTTTTAAAGGATTTACATGAAGATCATGGCAAAAATGTCACTTTTATTGCCACTACTAACAATCTCTGGTTCAAACATGAGAACCTTCCATTCCAATAATATAAAAATCAATTGGGACATTGCAACAAACAAAGTTAAAGGAATTATTGGCATTAATCATTATGAGAAATATTGAATGATCAGTGTTAGCAACATTAAGAATGAATAAAATCTTTATGCATGATCCTTTATTAGCAGAAGCAACTGGGGCCTTACAATATATTCTTTTCAGTTTGGAATTAGGTCTACAGGATATTATTTTGGAAGGAGATTCTATAGGTTATAAAAGATATCTCAAAGGATAGTGATAACCTTTCCAATTATAGTATGGTGCTAAGTGATATTAAGTCAAAGCTTTTGAGCTTCACTAGTGGTATGCACATCATATGAAGAGGGAGGTTAATTGTGTAGCTCACTCTTTTGCTAGATCAACATTATTTCTTACTGATATAATGATGAATAAGGAGGTTTGTCTTCCCTGTATTGTTTCCCTACTTTAAGGGCTTTGATGAATAAAAGCTTCTTTTTTTAAAGAAAAAAAGTAAATTGAGTTTTGATATTTTAAAATAATATATTCAATTATAAATAACAATATTATGTTATTATAATAAGATACAAGTAATATAATGATGAAGTATAAATCATTTTCATTTTTTAATCTTTTTCATAACTTGTACAACCTAGTAACCTACTTGCAAGAAGTTAAAAAAAATGATATTTACAGTTATTAGGAGTATAAGTCTCTCACACTCTTTTTGAAAATAGTTGATAAATTTATGATCTACATGAAAATATTATTTTTTAATAATAGACCTCACTTTTATTTAAAAAGAATATGCGAGACTTACACACTCTCAAATTGTATTTAACATTATTTTTTAATTTATGAAAGTGAATTCATTCAAGATTGAACTTTGCGCGACTCCTTTAAATCCGAAATAATGTATTTTATTAAGAGAAATACTATAAGAAAGTCTCATTCCACACACCTCCATCTAACCATATGTGATTTGTCTTTAGGGAGATGCATTGTAAGTGGTTAACTTGATTAATAATGCTGCTACAGATTGGAGTTTAGGAGGCTTACTGGTTGAGGATGTAAGATTTCTATATAATTTTTTTTTATTTGTGTTATAAACTATCTTGAATTGTATGACCATATTTATCTAGTCGTCAAATGCATAGTGCATAGTGCTAACATAGTACTAGCATAGTGAGTTGGTCGACATATGCATAGTGCATAGTGCTAGCATAGTACTAGCATAGTGCTAGCATAGTACTAGCATAGTGAGTTGGTCGACATATGCATAGTGCATAGTGCTAGCATAGTACTAGCATAGTGAGTTGGCCGACATATACATAGTGCATAGTGCTAGCATAGTGAGCTAGCATAGTCCCCTTTGTACGCCTATATATATCGTTGAATTCTTTAAAAAATTCATAAGTTTCATAACCTTTCTGAACTCTATCTCTTTCTCTCTCCTTTTAAAAGTTTTATAATACGTTATGACTCTCTCTTTTCTATGATTTCATAACACGTTATCAGCACGAAAGTTCTGACGATTTTGAAGTTAGTAGTCCTCTACTTCAAGTAAGTTTTTCAATATATTTTTATATTCCTGATTTATATATGTAAAAAATGTCAAATCTTACAAAATTGGAATTCGTTGCTCTTGACATTTATGGAAAAAATTATTTATCTTGGATCCTTGATGCTGAGATCCATCTGGATGCGATGAACCTAGGAGATACAATTAAAAAAGGAAATCAAGGGTCCCTGCAGGACCGTGCTAAGGCAATGATTTTCATTCGGCACCATCTTCATGAAGAATTAAAAACTGAGTATCTAACGGTGAAAGATCCACTTATTTTGTGGAATGATTTAAGGGAGAGATATGAACACCAGAAAACTGTAATCCTCCCAAAAGCTCGTCATGATTGGATGCACCTGAGGTTGCAAGACTTCAAGAGTGTTAGTGAGTATAACTCTACACTCTTTAAAATTAACTCGCTATTGAAATTATGTAGTGAAAAAGTCACTGATGATGACTTGTTAGAGAAGACATATACTACTTTTCATGCCTCGAATGTGCTCCTGCAGCAGCAGTATCGAAAGTGAAAGTTCAAAAAATATTCTGAACTTATATCTTGTTTTCTATTAGCTGAGCAAAATAATGAGTTTTTGTTAAGAAATCACCAGTTACGTCCTACTGGTTCTATATCATTTCCTGAAATGAATGGTACTAGATTTACATCATTCTCAGAAGCGAATGGTGCATCTTTTCAAAGAAAATGAGGGCGTGGACGTAGTAGGAAAAATTATAGAAGTGGAGGTCCTAGAAGTGACCACACTAAAAGGGACAATAATAGATATACACCGTACCACCAGAAGTGGTTCAACTCAGAGAAGGGCAAAAGTCTTCAAAACAAATTTTTAAAGAAAGATGAAGATGGATACAATGTGGTATGACTGGACATTGGGCTCGTATCTGTCGTACAGATAAGCACTTGGTTGACTTATACCAATCTTCTATAAAAGAAAAAATAAAGAAATTTGAAACAAATTTTGCTGAACCATCATATGCTTTAGATTCTATAGATGAAGAAGATATTACAAGTCTTGATGTTTCTGATTTCTTTGAGGATTCTAGTGATAGAGTTGATCATGAAAGTGTTCCTTTTTAATTAATGTATTTCCTTTATCTTATTATAAAATATTTTTATATTCTGCAATGTTTTGTAGTAATGAAAGTTTTATTTATTCTTTTATACTTGTTATAAATTATTGATGATATGATTTATCTGAGAATGGAAATGGAGTATCCCTGAAGAATCGCCCTAAATCAATAATTTTATTGAGTATCTCATATGAGTGATACTTGTACCAAAAACTCATTATGATTTATGCACATGAAGTTGCATAATTGAAATTGTGGAAAGAATATATATTTGAATGAACGTCTCGAATGTGCTCATAAAGTAGCAATATCGAGTATGCTCCTGAAGTAGCAATATGAAATGCAAACGTTCACAATATATTCTAAATCTGTATCAGTGACTGAGCAAAATAATGAGCTTTTGATAAGAATCATTATTCACGTCTTACTAGATCTACATCATTCCCTGAAGTGAATGATAATGAATTTATATTATTCTATTCCCTGAAGTGAAAAGAATGATGCGTTTCATTCAAAGAAATTAAGAGATTGGACGTGATAATGAATATCTTTTCGGGCCAGAAACTCGTATTAGAAAAGCTGTAAGCTTTCTCTTTGAGATGATATTATACAAATTATTGAATCAAATATTATGATGCATTAAAAGGTTATATGATTCAAAATATTTGTATCTTTTCATAGTTATCTTAATCATCTAAAATGAATTACAATAAGTCGAATGATTTTCATATGGACGTCCATAAAAGAACCAGAAGATTCTTTTACTATAAATTTTTACCACCAGAAGTGGAAAGAAAAATTTACTTGAAGCAAATAAGATGAAATTATTCGATGTTATCTTGATTATCATATGTGAACCAGAAGTTCAGATGATAATTAAATTTTGGATACAATAAGATAAAAATGTCTCATATTCTAGCTGCTAAAATCCCAGCGAAGATTGAAGTCTCTGTAGGACAATTAAGAAATTCAGTAGTCTAAAGACATGTATAAAGGCATGTGAGACTTATCGATACAAAAGATAGAGTATCTCAAAAGAGAAAGGCACGAATAATTTGGTACTCCTGAAAAGGTCATTCCCACAAAACAAGCAATAAAGTCCATCCAAATTCTCTGTATAAAATTCTCCTATATAAACTCTTGAATAGTGCCTCCTGAAGAGATTTTTCATGAAAATGTCTTCCCTTGAAGAGGACAGGTACCTGAAAATAACGAGATCTCGTTACATTTCATGAATAATGGAGAAATTATGGATAGAAATAAAATTGTTATCGACAATGTATTTCCATATGAGATGGCAATTGACATTACCAGAAGTAATGATGAAAGTGAATCAAGAATCGTCGAAGAATAGGACGTAAAATATTGGTCAAATTTGAAAGAAACAATTCCTGCATAATTGATTCACTAGTAAAATATGATGCATCGGGACTTATAGTCCAAACACCTAAAGAGGTGATGCTTGTTGAATGTCAGTGAGTATTTATGGAAAGGAAATAAAAATGTGATATATAAATCACGAGTCAGTTTCTCAATTTCTGCAAAATTGATATCACTAAGTAAAATGTGATAAATATGGACTTGAAGTCCAAACACCTAAAGAGGTGATTTTTGTTAAATATCAGTGGATATTTATATACATGATATAAAAAGCTTAAAGCTTTTAATATGAAAATGTGATATAGAAATCACAAGTTAGTTTCTCGAAGAAACAATATTGATATGATTTTAAAGTGGTTGAAATCATATTGAGATTTTTATTAGCTTGAAAGTTACCGAGAGTTTGGATATGCATGATTAACTGCATATTTATATGGATCATTGGATCATGATATATATATGAAAATCCCTGAAAAATAGAAAATGTCTGAAGCTTCTAATATGAAGACATCTGGAAATATGTATTCTATCAAGTTTCAAAGATCCTTATATGATCTAAAGCAATCCAAACGCAAATGAAAACAAGTTATTATTGCAGTTTATATATATGATTTAAATGTCATTGAGGCTCCAGAAGAGCTCATAAAAACTGCACATATTTAAAATATAAATCTGAAACCCTTGCGGCTTCAAGGGGAAGATGGATGATGTTATTAGTCATGAAATACCATCTTTTAATACAATTAGTATTTCAGATTCATATTATGGGTTTGATATTAAGTGTGCATTATTAAAGAAGAAATAAAAGGGAGCACACAGAACATCTACCAAAAGATAGAAATACAAATATAAATATTTGTGAAATATTATTTTATTATCTTGAAGCAAGAATTACAGAAATTTGAGACACTTTGCCTCATTCTTTAAACGTTCTTGTTCTTCAAGAATCTGCATGGCATCCCTATCTAAAGGGGTGGGCAATCGAAAAGAAGATTTAAGCAAAGATTTTAAATTCCTATTCTCTTGCTTTATTGATTCTATCTTCATGTTGAACTCCAGAAGAAGTCGCTGAAGTATAGCAATATTCTCGTGGAGATTGTCAACTCCACAAGTTCTGGATTGCAGTCGCTGAGAAAATGCGACAATGGATGATGAGTATCCGGTACCGAGACTCACAAGCTCATAAATAGCTTCATTATCTGACCTATGAGTCAGATCATTATATTGCATAATAGCACCTGTGGTAAAAGCAGGTACAGCTAATGAATGAGGTGCAGAGTACCTCATATATTGGCCATGAGAAGATCGCTGAGCCATTGTAGGATAAGAATGCAGAAAGAGATTGCAGAGTAAAAATGCAGTATGATTATAGAAAATTGAAGAAGATGATATGCGAATGAAGATGAGCTGAATATCTCTTTTATAGAGAAAATTATGATACATCATCTCTTATGAAGCAAGGGAAAAGAGACGAAATATAACTTCATAGCTCTGCGGCGCCTGACAGCTGCGGTGCCTGACAGCACGCCTGACACCTACAGAGGAGTTGAAAATCTGCAGTGCTTGTCTGATCTTAAAAGGCTGGCCACCGTTTTTATTAAAAAATGAGGTTAGCAGTTTAATATTGATGAATTCTCCACTAACTATGTTATTTATAAGAACTCCAGAAGAGTACAACTCCAGAAGAGTAGTGATGAGCAGAAAGATCCAGTTATGATTATTTTATCAACATGGATCAAGTCCACAGTTAGTTGAATGTACAGATGCGACTTATCTTTTAGATACACACAAGAAGATCATTGCAATTCATGAGAAGAAAGTTGAAATTGATATCAAGAAGGTACGGTCAAGTAAAAATCTGGCAGATTTATTCACTAAAGCATTACCAACTGCAACATTTAAAAAGATTATGCAGAACATTGGAATGCGGAGGTTTGAAGACCTGTTATCATGTACTACCAACTGCAACATTTAAGAAGATTATGCAGAACATTGGAATGCGGAGGTTTGAAGACTTGTGTTGATTGTACTCTTTTTCCTTCGCTAAGGTTTTATCCCACTGGGTTTTCCTTTGCAAGGTTTTAATGAGGCAATCCTAAAGCACTCGGCGATACACATGAATACTGTACTCTTTTTTCTTCGCCATTGGTTTTTTCTCACAGGGTTTTTCCTTGGCAAGGTTTTAACGAGGCATATTCTTTAAATATAGTCATCCAAAGGGGAAGTGTTATAAATATCTTGAATTGTATGACCACATTTATCTAGTCGTCAAATGCATAATACATAGTGCTAGCATAATACTAGCATAGTGAGTTGGTCGACATATGCATAATGCATAGTGCTAGCATAGTACTAGTATAGTGAGTTGGCCGACATATGCATAGTGCATAGTGCTAGCATAGTACTAGTATAGTGAGTTGGCCGACATATACATAGTGCATAGTTCTAGTATAGTAATTTAGTATAGTCCCATTTGTACGCCTATATATATCGTTGAATTATTTAAGAAATTCATAAGTTTCATAACTTTTCTGAGCTTTATCTCTTCCTCTCTCTTTTTAAAAGTTTTATAACACGTTATATCTCTCTTTTCTATAATTTCATAACAATTTGATCTATTTTTTGAATTTATTATGCCAATCATTAATTAAAATTTTGTTCAGAACTTTCAAATGAGGGTAAAATGTTAGATGTGTTTGAAATAATAGTTTTCCCAAAAAAGTCGTATGGAAAAAAAAAATCCAAAATCAAAGCAAAGGAAAAATAAGAGTGAAGAAACAGAAATGGCTAGCCTTGCCGTCGCCGGGCACTACCTCCGTCGATCAATTCCTCAAGTCTCAGTTCAATTAAATCACAGAAGCACTAATTGTTTCTATACGTGTTATAGACCTCGGTTGTTCAGTTGCAGCACTGACTCGTCTCGGACTGAGTTCCACGGGGAGAACGCGTACGACCTCTTAGGAGTTTCTGAGAACAGCTCATTCGCAGAAATCAAAGATTCTTTCCGTAAATTGGCTAAAGAAACTCACCCGGACCTCGCCGATTCGAAGACCAATTCCACTGCTTCTCATCGGTTTGTTCAGATTCTTGCGGCGTATGAGGTGCTGTGCACACTGCTGACGTCTCTAGCAGTCTAATCAGATTATCAATCATAGATGCATCATTTGAATGTGTTTCTGTTGGTTTGTGGTTTGAGTGGTTTGCATTTCACGATTGTTTGGCTTCTTAGTTTATGCATATCGAAAATCTGATTTTTGCTGAATACTGATTCGAGGTACGAAGTACATTCCTAGTGATTAAACCGGCCTTGTAAGCGATTTTAAATCCAAACTTTACATTCGCTTGTGTATACTGTGACCCATGCAAGGGAATGAGTTCGAAGCGCAAAGGTAAATACACCTCAGAATGGTTCAAGAAAAATGTTAATTGTACCTAAGAAAATCTTACCCAAAAAAAAAAAAAAAAAACTTCTTTAAAATTTGAGTTATAAAAGAAAACTGACAAAACTAGTCTTATACTTAAAATTGTAAATACATGTAGCACTACTCATGTTCAGAGTTGTCTTAGAGAGACTGAATGTCTGGCTTAAAAGCGGTGAAGAAATTCTAACATCCTTAAATGTGGTATTTATGTGGCTGAGACAAGAATTCACTAGAAAATATAATTCAATACTCCAGGCTTGTTTCTTGTTTCAAAGAACTGATTTTGTTCGATGACCAAAGAGCTGGAATATCTTTTCTCACTCGTAATATGTTTATGTTGTCATGAACACAGTTCTGTGGGCAGTCGTAATGTTAGTAGAAGTCAATGTAGTTTGATGAGCTTCTACTTTGAAACTTTTTTCACCCTTGGATGTTCATTTATAGTGGATAATGGTGGTGTTCAGATTTTATGGTATGCGTTGTCATTGAAGAGTATTCTAAATTCACAGAATAATCAATAATGGATTGCAGATTCTTTCAAATTCTGAGAAGAGGGCGCATTATGACAGCTATCTGTTCTCTCAGAGAAGGATTATGCAGAAATGTTCGGGACAAGGAACAAGATTATCCATGTATAAATCCCATGTTACAACATTTAAACAGATGGAAGTTGTGGAATGGTTAAAGTGGTATAGATTTGCTATCAGTGAGATAGTGGCAGAGAAGAAGGTGGTTGTTGGAACGGGCTATTTTGACATACTTGAAAGGGATTTTTATTCAGCCATACATGCAGCATACTATGGCCCTGTAATTGAGTCAATGGATCTTCTTCCTGACCGCTTTGAAGCTGAGGAGAGGTCTGCTTATGAAACTCATGAGGTTCTGCACCTCGTTTCAGGGCGTGATCTTTTTGGGATGGTTTGCTTGGTCAATGAGGTTCCTGCATTATCTTTTTCCAGGAATGAAAAATTAACTTCATTTTCATCTATAGGTTTAAGTGTCTGCCCTAACATTGAGGATACTAGCATCCAGATGAGCTCTGATGGTGTGGATGGGTTTGGAACTCCTTTGACACAATCTCAAAATATTACAGATCACACATCAGATGCATATAAAGATCTAGAATTGCATATATCTGGAAGGGTAGTTGCTGTGGCCACTAGAGTCCCTCCTAAAAGCCATTGCAATGGGATGCAGACTGCAGATGCTCAAGATCATATCTATGTATTTCTTAGTTCACATGAAGATTCATCCATGCATGTTAGTGAACAATCTTCTACGGATCAGTCTTCTGGTTGTGAAGTTCGATCAAGGATTGCACTGGGAACTATAACTGGACTAGGGACTAGCCCAGACGAAGGGTCATGCTTTGTCTATGACAGCAGTGGCACAAAAACCCATGTGATTATGAAGCATAGAACATTGCTGGTCTGAAACTCAGTTTGACTTTAGTTATTGTCCAATTTATTGCTTAATGGTGCAATTGTCTTGTTGTTTTGCTTCATTTTAACCGGAGAAAAGACACTGCTGTGCATGCATCACGGTGGTTTCTTAGTGATGCTGGATAGTGCATATCACGACTAATTTGCAACTGATTGAAACCTATTCTTTCCACACCTGATTGGATTTTTATATCAATGACAATGAGAACTGTATTTTTGGCACCATTATGGAGACAAATTCTTGGGTTTTGAACGACTTTGCATATTTCTTCATTGATGTAATAGTGCTGAAAGTGCCAAATATTTGTATCATTGTAGTATGCACCTTTATTTTTTACTGGCTAAATAGTTCATTGCATGATGCATCTTGTCAAGAATCATTTGCGAACATTTGAAAAATACTACTTGTACAAATGCTTTTTGTTGTGGCGTGCATGATTGAAGGAATTCATTTTTGTTCTTTTGTAGTTTTTGATTGAGAAAGATGCTTTGAACTTTGAGGACAGACATCCAGTGAATCTCTCCTGTACAACATTCTCCTGCATCGTTGTTGATTTTATTGTTTTTTTGCTCTTTTTTTTTTTTTATGCGCATTGTTAATGCCAGGAAATTGGCATTGTTATAGACCCTGTCCACCAGCTATATCCTGCCTGACTGATTTTTTATTGGCCCTCTTACTAATGCTACCTTGTGGCCTCTTGCCTTAGGTTCTCATCTATGTAATGATAATTTAATGCCTATTTTCGGAGCTATATTGGAGTCAACCATAAATGAGTGCTTAATTTATTATTAATGACTGTTCATATGATTGTAATTATACTTCGCCAGATGATTTCTGTGGTTATTTATAGGATATGTTCATATATGAGTGTTGATTTAATTTTGATCTTTTTTAGGTGAAGCATATGCATTGGTATGGTGTGGGAGAAGATGTTTCTGTCTGTGAATGTCGATGCAGTAGAGCCTGTTTACCCCCAAGCAAGTAAGATATGACAGCTATGACATTTACCAGATCATATTAATGGGTGAATTATTACTAGTTCCACGGCTCATCCTAATCTATTTTTCGCATCAATTAAGTTTTCTTTGCTCGCACTCCCCTTTTGTTTTCATGGCTGTGAGCTTTTATGGTAATAGGTTCAGTGAAGGAGCTGGAACTGGTCATTTAACCAATCCTACCATCTTTATTAGTTAGTTACAGCTCTCCCAACGAAGGAATATCTGTCCTGCTATTCCTAGATTAACTGTGCCCTACTCCTGTTTTAAATGTGTATCTCTAGTTTTGTTACTTAACTCCTCTTAACTCATCTCATCTAATCATTACAATCTTTTCAAATTCCAACACAAAATATAATAAACAATTCAACTTTTTCAAATCCTAAAATAACAATTCAACTTTTTCTGATAACATTTTATTTAACTTTCAACTTTCATCTCAACTCAATTCAACATCCAAACACAACCTAGTCTTTAATATTTCAAATTAAATAAATTTCTGTGACTATCATTTGGTTCTATCTACCTCTGAGGAGCGTCTTAAATTTTATATGGATAGTTGTCCATTGTTCCATATTATTTGCTCGATATGTAGGGTTTGATGTGACCAACTCAAAACTTAGCCAGATTTTTATTCTATATATTTTCCTCCATTTTTATCAAAACCCAGAAGTAGTAGTGCTTCTATTGTTAGCATTTATTTTGTTCCTTTTCTGGCTCTGAGAGGGGTATAAATATTAGCTTCCTGTTGAAAATGACTGACCTTACTGGCCAACAGGGTGAATTTTGTTTGGAGTGTGCTCTCTCTCTCTCTCAGAAAATGACTGACCTTACTGGCCAATAGGGTGAATTTTGTTTGGAGTGTGCTCTCTCTCTCTCTCTCTCTCTCTCTCTCTCTCTTCCGAGCCAAGTTTTGTAGCAGTCACTTTGGATAAATAGTTTAATACATACAAAGGTTAGTTCAGTTATACCTTCTTGAAATGATCTAAAGCTTGCTTCTTCTGTCATTAGGGTGCATAAGACATTGAAGATGAGACCCAAACAAATACAAATTACTAACCCACATACTTCAACAGATTTTGGCTTTTCGAGCCTCGCTGTGGCATACATGACATTGGTGGTTGGTATGTCGAAACATTTGGCAGAGATAAGAAAGGTCGGACAGTTCCATCGCAGAGGTATTGGGATGGCTTTGATGCAAGTGAAGAATGTAACAAGTACGTTCAGGTCTTTTTTCTTGAGATATTCTTCAGATTTTAGGTCTTTCTTTTCTATTTTAATTAGGTTCCTGCCTTTGTTAAAAGGCCAGTTCTTAGGCCCAAAGCGTTGTCTAAGTTATTTGTTGATTGTATTATTTTGTGGGTTATTGACCGTATAATGCTTTTCAATTGACTGAATAGATTAGGTAACGCAAGTCAAAGATACTGGGCTTTGGAAGTGTTCTTACTGTATTTCATTTGCACTATCTGCAGGAGACTCCATCCAGCAATGTATTTGCTTGCTATTGCATATAGAACTCTAGATCTTGAAGATGTGAAAAGAAAGAAACGAACAGTGAGGGATGTCATTGAGGGACAGCTGTTTAGAGTTCTCAGTTGGTGCAAGAAAATTGCTTAGGATCGATAACATGTGGGCTTCTGACACTGTAATTGCTTCTTTAATTACACAAGATGTTCAGAAAGCTAAATTGCACAGGCATCTATTTAATGCAAAAGCAAAAATCCCTGCTATTGGTCTTAACAAAAATAACCATCGGGAGTTGGGATATTATTGAAGAACGACTTTCTACTGTTTCCGAACATCACTAGAAAGGACTTTCTCACCCCCCATAAACGTTTCAGATCTGTTGATTTTGCTTTGTATATATTTGATCCTATAAAAGCTAAGTTACAGTGGTATCATCTCTGCAGAGTGTATCATCTTGTCAGTATTCTGTATTCATGAGGATGATATTTGCGATATGCACGGGAAATTGCCTTTTTTGGTGATACTATTTCTTGAACATGTAAGGAGAGTACCCTGTCAGACTACGTCTGTTATTATGCATTGTAAGAACAACTTCTTCTAACATCTGCAAGAAGTGATTTCATAGCTGTTCTCTGACATTGCATCTTGGGTATTGAAGGAAGATTGATATCTCGACATAGAGGCATGCCAAAGAAAGAAGACTTAACGTTTTATCTGGCAAGTCATTATCAATCTGGTGGAGACTCATATTAGAAGACTTTAGTGGTACTTTATCTCTAAACCTTATTATATATTTAGGTTTCCTGTAGCTGGCTCCATTTGTTTATTATGTATACTTTATTGGAACAAGCTGAAAGGCGTTTTTGCTTGAATGAATTGAATTATACAGGCAATTTATATGGTAGACAGGTAATGAATCTATGATCTGCACTGCAAGCCACACTCGTGCTTATATTTTAGTTCCAAACTCTTCCCCACCATTTACCTAAAATTCTGTTTATGCTTCTGATTCTTTAAACAACATAAATAATATCCTTATAATAATGTGGAAAATCTATAACCATTAACATCTAGTTAGTGGGAATTACGAGGCACCATGATTATATGAAAAATAATATGATTTGTGCCTCCTTTTTCTCCTTTATTTAAGTAGATCTTTCTTTTTGCAGTACTGTCCACTTGCTAAGACACGATAAAACCGATCTCTACAATAGGCTGATCTTCCATCAGCGGCCTGCCTCAGCTACTGGATCATCGTCAGCCATCACCTCGACAGGCAATTTAAGCAACGCCTCTTTCTACAAAACTCATTAAGGACAAAATACAGGTAGTTCGAGTCTCCTCAGGGCTATTGGAGATTTACCTAACCGTTAACTTTAGAATTTCGTGGGATTAGTCGATGTGTGCGCAAGCTGGCCTGGACACCCAATGATATAAAAAAAACAAAAACAAAAACAAAATACATGTATGTCAGGTAGACATTTAATACATGATTGGAATGTCTAGTTATGTATTTATAACTTCAATTGATTTTGTGCTGATTTTTGAAGCTGGAATGTCTGATGGGTTCTCTTTTGAGCCAAGGTACCAAATATGAATAGAAAAGGAATCTTATACTAGTCATCTACCAGACTCAAAATCAGATGTACTATGCTGAAAGACTACAGTTGAAAGTCTCAGAAGTGAATAAAAAATGAACTGTTTGTTTATCTTTTAAACCTTGTTTTAGGAGTATAAACTTGATTTAGACCAGTCACTTTGATGTACTGCTCCATTGCCACCTCCGGACGCATTACCAAGCCGTTACCAAGCATTTCTTGCATAATGTAATTATACCCCATCAATTAAAAACAAAATTTAATTGCATTGAAATGCCCACAATCAGAACTAGATTGAAGTAGCTAGCTAAATTAGAAAAAGTGAATTTTCTAGTTAAATTTTTGCTAAAGAATGACCAGGCCTCTACTAATGCTCTTAGAAAGTAAATGATATACTAAAGTTTGTAAAAAAAGTAATTAAATTTAGAATATATGTCAAAAAACTTACCTTTTAATAGTGAGTTTTTTTTTTTTTTTTGGCCAGATGGGGTGTGTGCAGTTTGTACATTAAAAAATTGTATTTAACATTACTCTATTTAAATTTGTCAAATTAGCCTACGTGAATATAAATGATAAATTTAAGATAAAAATGAGTATTTGCATTTGAAAAATTAAGATACCTAACGCATGTTATAAATAGTTTTCTTGCAATTAAAAAATATTTTCCATTTTGAAGAAAGTAACTGTCTATAGAAAAAATGAAATTTAACAAATAAAACATGCCTCAAAAGTTAAAATTAAACAAATCTAATTATTGACTCGTCATAATAAGATGAAAGTGAAATAAAAATATACTATATATAAATTTTATCATGTTTTAACTAATTTAGAGTATCATTGACTCCTTGGTTAACTTGACTAATTATCAAAATAATCTTAAAATATGGTACATATATTAGGTTATTAAAGAATATTTACATAAATAATTATAATGATAAGTTCTGTGAGGGTGTGGCCCAACAGTGATCATTGGGTGTGTCCCTAAGTAAAATTCTTTATTTTTAATTTTTATTTATATTTTTTAACACTTTTAAATATTTTAAAAATATAAAAAAAAAATACTAATATACTAATAATCGTAAAAAGAAAAAAAATTAAAAAAAAATTAAATAAGTAGTCAAAATAAACATAATAATCTCCAATAAAGTAATTGCAAATTAATTGGCCGGCAAATGTTTATGGGGGAAAGCGTGTTATTTTCTTGTAGGCTGTAGCCATATATAAACGACCCCGGTTGGGTTCCTCTATATCGAACGGTACTCGTCTTTCGCTAAATTAGGGTTTTCAGGTTCTCATCCCTTTTTATTGCAGACATGGGAGGAGGAAACGGGCAGAAGGCGAAGATGGCACGTGAGAAGAACTTGGAGAAGCAAAAAGCTGCCAAGGGTAAATTATTGTTCTCTTCCTTTGTACCTTCCCATCAATATTTCTTTTCAAGTTGTGTGCCTTGTTTGGTTTCCGAGAACATGACAGCAGAGCGGAAGATACCATTTTCGCATCTTAATTCTCTCTTTCCGAATCAAAGACCTCAACCATTGAGAGCATGAATTAGTGGGTTTTACTGGGTAATTAAGATAACGTACAAGATGATAAAGATCCTTTTATTTATTAGAAAATCTCCTTTTCGATCTTTTTATAAAAACATCTGTGGTTCGTATTACATGTACAAGATATACGTGTATTTGTTGTGCTTAACTGGATGATTCGATTTGTATTTTCAGGAAGCCAGCTAGAAACAAACAAGAAGGCGATGTCAATCCAGGTATTGTTTGGTTGATAATTGGATTGAGTCTACTTTTGTTACCTTTATTGGTGCTTAAATATTGAAATTTAGACGGTTGAAATATTATACACGATAGTTGTGGGAGAAAGTCATCTTGCTTTTCGTTCATCCTGACCGGATTATTATAGGACCTTATCAGGGGATGGTTAGATTGGTGTTTAAAAAGGTAGTTAATTTAGCTCACAACTCAGATGTTCTTTGGGTTGAAGCTCAAGTCCTGGTTCATTTTCTATCAGGCTATCCTAGGTCTGGTTGCTTGAATTTTTAATCGTAGGGGCCAAGTTTGATCTCATATGAGGAACTTCACTCTACTGCTATTGATAGCTCATATTATACTTCCCTTCAAATTCAGGAGATAAAGTCTTTTGTTTCTTCAAGACCGATTTGAAAATATTAACATCATCTTAGGCTGTTGACTTGAATGTTGGATTTTAGTTTCTATTAAACGGAGGGCCCATACGAAAATTTTTCATTCTCATTGAACCCTCTTAACATTCCGTGACAATATCTTGAGCTTCATGATTAAACTCGAGGGCCCTCCCCCCCTCAATTCTACAACTCTGGAGCAACCGTTCTTAGAGTAATAATTGATGAAGCAAGGCAACCCTTTTAATTCCCTGAGGCCTCTAGAAACCGATTTGGGACTACAGGCCAATTCCTTCAAGTTTCTACAATGGTGACAAATAAGGCCATAAGTTCCAATTCAAACCCTTCACAAGAAACTTTTTGATGATGAGGAATCCCAGAGACCCTGCAAACCCATGTCTTTTACCTGGTTAAACCTTGGATCCATGTAATGCATCCCCATAACACGAATTAGGTAAAACATTGACTTCTCACCAATGGGATGTGGCCCTTAGAAATTGTTTGCAACTATGACCAAGACCCTTACCACTTGAGCCAACCCCTAGGGGCTAACCCTTCACAAGAAATTATAACAATGTGACGAACTTAACTGATTTTTGAAAGACCCATTCAGAAATTCCTTAAGGTATGCTGCACGGTAGATTGCATGAGATCATTGCCTTTGTCCCTTCTGGAATTGGGGGCGTGACATCAGACTAGTTATGTCTAAATCAAATCATGGATCAAGAGGATGAAATATTGTTGCAACCATATCTTGTCTTAGTTAAAATCATCCTGCCCATTACTTGGGCTCTTGCCTATTCATATGATCAATAAAATATTGTTTACTGATAAAAAGAAAAAAAAAAAAGAAAAAAAAAAAGATTTTTCTGCCTATTGTACTTCCTTTCAATTGGTTGGTTAACTAATATTGTTTTTGGTGAACATTCAATGCAGTGCAAGGTGTGCATGCAGACATTTATGTGCACCACTACGGAGGTGAAGTGCAGGGAGCATGCGGAAGCAAAGCACCCCAAATCTGATGTGTATGCTTGCTTCCCCCACCTAAAAAAATGAATGAATGTGGAGATGGATTGAGAATATCATCATCATATATGTAAATCTTTCTATTATGATGTGCTTAAGTCCTACATCGTGGTTGCTTTATGCATGTTGTGTTATTGTCTGTTTGAGAGAGGGAGAGGGAGAGTCATGTATACCTGTTCTTTGTCCAAGTGGAACTTAGTGTCCAATTGTAATGAATATTGATGCCATTGGTGATGCAAGCTTGTTTAATTGTGATGAGAAATGCATTGATCATGAAAGGTTGGCGGAGTCATTCCACTCATTTCCAATAATTAAGCAGCCGATTTAGACATTTCTTGTACGAGAAATATTGTTCATGTTAAAATTTGTCATTCCCAATTACAATGTATGTGGCATGTTTTACGTTACTTATTTAAGTCATCGAACGAAATTACTTAAAATGTATCACATCATTAAGTGCGATTAAGGATGATAAGATCGAAGAAGAAAAAAATATTGCCCTTCCAATAACGACGCAAGGTTGCCAAACTATGCGCTTATAATTAATTACTTATGGGTGATACAAGATGAAGTTTTATATATGTTTCGGGAATGAGATGAAATGAGAATTTTGTGAATAATAAAAAATTAATTTATGAATGGTAGTAAAATGATTTGAATTAAGATATTTTATTAGATTTTGAGAAAAAGAAAGAAAAAGTTAAATAAAAATTTTATAAAATTATAATATTATTAGAATATAATTTTTTAATATTATTTTTATATTAAAATTTGAAATTGAAAAATATTTGTATTTTAATGATATTTAGAAAGAAAATAAGATGACATTTCAAATACAATTTTTCTATGTACAGTTGAGTGGTGCAAACAGTGAGGAGTCGATTAACACCACATCAGCGAGAAATTTAAAAAAAAGAAAAAAAGAAAACAATGCTCATAATAAGAAAGAGCATGTAGGTTTCGTCTTTCAGGTAGGTCTTCTTTTTTGTGTTTGTGTTCAATCGACGAACAAAGGGCACAAAGAGTTTTGAGTGTGAGAGGTAGTAAGAGTAGCAATGGCTTCCTTATCAGTTGCTTTAAATTTTTTGACGCTAAGGCCATCTCATCCCCCTTCCCATTCTGAAGTATCCATCTGTGCACAATTCCTCCTATAGCCCTTCTCAAAGACTCAATACCGATAATTTGTCAAAGCTAAACTCTTATTTCTCTTCTACTTACATTTTCTTTTCATCTAAAGCCTCCAATAAGAAAACCCATTTGCCCTTGAAAGGAATTTCATGTTTGATTTTTCTTTTTCTTTTTGGGAAAATGCAGAAAAAGAAAGAAGTACATCGGATTTTCTTTTCCTATTTGGAATTTAGCTTCTTGATTCTAGTGATAAGATGATCAATAGATTTCTTTTGTGACTAATAATTTTGAAAGATGATAGACAGGGGTTGTTTGAAATGAAAAACGTGCAAAATCCTCAGCCATCGGCAATGGAGTAAGGCAGTAGTGTGGGTGACAGGAAAAATAGATTCTTGAATATAAATGGGAAAAAAAAAAAACTTGAGAAGATTATTGGACTGGAAGGAAGGAAGGAAGGACTGAAACTAAGAAGGAAAAAAGAATTGAAACTGAGAATGAAGAAAAGACTGCATGACTTGGTTCATCACATTCATGACTCTCCGAAGTTGGTTCTTTCATGAGAAGAAAGTTGAAATGAAATTAAATAAAGTTGATTTTTCTGAGCATGATTTGATTATTTTATTTTGACTTTTTCTTGCTCATAGAAATTTGATTCACTCAGCTCGAGCACATAACATTTTCTCTTCTTTTTCTCATTTTTGCCCATGGCTTCCTATACTTTTTCTTTCTTTGGCCCTCTCTATTTAACACGCGTTGCTCAACACTCGTACTTTATCTCCATCTCCCTCTTACTGCCATTTCAGGAGACTTACTGGAGGATTGTAATTGCACAGAAGAAATAAAATCATAATAAAAAAATAAATAAAATAAAATAAATAAAGACATGACTTTATCTCCACGAAATCTGATAAAGCCCCAAAAATATCATCGACAATCTTCCTTTTTGCCTCATCACACACTTCACATCAGTTACAGAAGAGAATCATCTTCAAGTGTTGCTTGCCAATCCTAGAATTAAAGCTGTTTCTAGATGTTGGAAACTAGAGAACTCTATCGTGGGTCTTCGACTTCATGGGGAAGACGAAGGGAGAGAGACTTGATAGTTGAAAAGTTGGTCTGAAGAAGTTGACTTGATTTCGTTGAGAAAGACGGAAGGAAAGGAGAGCAAATGTGAAACGCACCATTTTATCACTAAATCAATATGAATCGTTTCATTTTCCACGGGGACAACGACTCCCCCGTGGTTATGCAGCCGACTTAAGTATTTTTCATTTTGAAATGAGAAGAAATCATCCGTACTCCCCAACAACACCTTCATGCATCCGAGCTGCCTCCACTGAGAACAGTTGACTTTCTCTTGACTCGTCATATTTTAGCGTCTTTCATAGATCATCAATTGCCTCGGACGTATGAGAAACCATTATTCTGTTGCGACTCAAATGATTTAAGGGATCGGGTGATACGATACCCACAGTTTGGAAAGTCTTCATAATCTCGGCCAATCGTAATAGTCTATTGCGGCCAGCTTCACTTTGCGCGTGTTACTCACCAATCGAGGAGTCATGGATGGCATTGAAGTGCGGGATTGAAAACTTCACAAAGTTTCATTCAACTCAACAATAGTCTTCGCATTATGAACCCATACACAAACTTGACTGCCCACATTCAGCGAGAGGAAGCCATAAAAAACTATAGGGTTTATAAAACATATTCCAACTAGCATGGCCTCTTGTTTGTTTACACACAGGACTCCATGGGATCAGCCTACTGTGTGCGCATCCTGCTACTTTCTGCTGCCCTCACCTGAGAGAAATATGGATGTGCCTGCACCACCAACATCAGCGTGGCAACATTTTAGTATGCCCTACGGTAACACTGATCAAATTTATCTTTATCCAACCAGATATGGATGCATACTAGTGCAAATTAGATTGAAATCCTTGTTGCAAGTAATCGCAGCACTAAAGAATTTATAAAGAAAATGCCGTTTCGTGTTGACCTGGGAGGGGGAGGGGCAGGGGGGTAAAGGAATATAAAAGCTAAAAAATATCCTACTCCTACTCTTGCATGAAACCATATTCTGACCGAACCCAAGAGGGCAAGAGTTATGTATATCAATTACTATAAAAAAGGCAAAAAGAAAACCAGAAAAAAGAGACATTAGCAGCAAATAAATATACACAGAATTACCATGGCTTCTCTTGCAGTTAGCCTGTCCTGGTGATCATACCGTAGGAGCTTATCAAGAAAATCAATGGCCTGCATTCAAAATATTTTTTAAAAATCAACCAATTATAGGGACTACTGGGGATAACTAAAACTTGATACATCTAGAAGGCAAGAAGAAAATAACCTCTGGAGAAACCAGATGCTGATTATCTGCATTAATAAATTTGGACCAGGGTTTCCTGCTGTGCCTGCAGAAGGTATTGACAAATTAATCCACGGACAACATAAACGGTTAAGAGGCTGCATGTAATGATTAACCGAATGAGGGACTAAAATCATTATTGTTAATTGCGGCACTTCTAAGGCAAAGATGCCCAAATTCCATTTTAGATATTCTTACCTAAGTTACTTATAGAATATATATATATATATATATCTCACAGTAGTCACAGTTTAAGATTTATGCTTTCATCAAGTATCAGAGAATGATCCTCCACTAGGGTGAAAAAGCTCATCGGACATACCTCCCAACAAGTGCATCAAGTTGAGGGTCAAGCTCCAAATTATACTTATTCAGATATGCATTTAACTCGTCTGTCCCAAGAACCTGGAAAGCAAGCCACTAAATTCATATAGAAATCCTTTTGAGGAAGAAAAGTATATTACCATAAAGTATCTTTTTAATGGAAAGAAGAAACACTGTTGAACTAAGTCATAATAATTCTATAAACACCCAAGGAAAAGATAATGAATATCAGTAATAAACACCGTAATTTACAATATTGAGAATAAAAATACATTTTATTTTTCTATTGACACATGTTTCTTGGAGTAATAGTTGAAGGTACATAAATTTGAGAACTTTTCCAAATCAGAATAGGCACTACCTTTGCAATTTTGACAAGTTGATCATGGTTGTCATGACCATAAAAGAATGGCTCCTTGCGGAAAATCTACAGAAGCAGTAAGCCATCGAGTGAAATGAGCAAAAGCACATGCACAAGCACCTAAGAAACACACGCATGATGCAGCCTAAACAACATTTTACATGATTTGAATCTAAGTAGAATCCGGTCACCATAATTCTTACCATTACCATAATTCTTACCATTACTGATCAAAAAAATTCTTACCATTCCTGCAAACATGCAGCCGAGGCTCCACATGTCCAAAGAATAGTCATAGTCTTGCAAATCAACCAGAAGTTCAGGACCCTTAAAGTATCTGAAAAAAATATAAGAAAATTCTAACCTTTTCAGAAGGTTAAATTTCAATCTTTAGGAAAACAGCTTAGATTTCCATATATGGTCGAACTCTTTTCTAAAACATTTAAACCCCCTCTGATCCTTTGATGCAGACACAGAAATGCAATAATGCAAGAATGAAGTGTTGGCTAGAAAGACAAACTAATATACTACAATTCTGTTTATGCGAGTCCGCTCAGTATGCTTTATTAAAGAGTTCGTGCATGCATTTGTATATGACATCCACTGATTCATTTTAATACTATAAAGCACAAGTCATTTTATGAAAACGAACTATATTACCTTGCATTATATAACAAAGTTAAATATAACTTTAAAGTGGTTTGTAACAGGCATTCTATACACAAGACATTCTCCACATGTTCAAAGCACATGGCTTCGACATGGTTGTGAGGCATCCAACTAGAAGTTGGAAGCATACAGACCCCATAGCCTGCTGAAAAATGTTCTATAAAACAATTGATAGCATGAACTTAAGTTCACCAGATGTAAGCTTTCAAACAATAAATGTTCAGTTTATAGGACCTTTTTCATAAGTATGTTTCAATTTATAGAACTTAGGCCCTAGGTCTCAAAAATTACCTCGAAGCTACACGGACATTATATTCCTTGCCGGGATGGTAGAACTCAGCAAGACCCCAGTCTATCAAGCGAAGTTTACGCAACTCATGGTCGATCATAACATTGTGAGGCTTGACATCTCTGTGCATTATTCCTTGTGAATGGCAGTAGTCCAATGCCTGCAGCATAAGGTTAGCAAAATTGGTTGAACTGTAAAAGTGCATTTCATAATACCATTGAAAGGTCCATACTCGAAGGTTAAATAGAAGAATTTTATTAATTCACATAATTAGGCAAGGCCCAAGTACACAGAAAGTATACAAGAGATGAACATAATAACAAGCTAAGTGCCGTGAAAAACAGCATAAAAGTCATTAAAACTAGTCCCATTCAATACAATAGCCGAAGCCTAAAGTAACAATGTATGAAAGAAAAAGTCAACCCCCCCAAAAAAAAAAATTTTTACAAGTATATTAATATCAATAGGTGTAACCAAATATGCTAGGTGTATACAAGAGAGAGCACCTAGCCCATAATAGAGAGCTCCTAATGAACAACGCCCAAGAGGGAGAAGTTAGAAACCTATCCGATATACACCAAGCCCCATTGGTACAAAACACGACTCCCCAAAGCAAAGCAAGTCACTGTAATTACCCAACCTCTTGTTTCCCACACAACTAATACTCCACCCGAATGAAGAATGATCCTACGAGGATGGGGGAAGGCTTTATACCCTCCCTCTAGTCCTTCCTCGACTTGTACTACCTCCCTTTGCGTCGTAGTTGATTGCCCAAGTGAGATGCTTTAAGTCCCTGCTCTTCTTAAATCTTGATTTTGTTTCAAGCAAGTGACCTGCCTCAATTGTAGTGAGTAGTGCTATGAATTGGTTATCAAATCCTCCACATGTAATCCCCACACATTGCAAAATCTCATTAACCTTTTGCAAATCCCAATTCGATGATGATCTAGCTATATTGTTTATTGGAGGAAGAGATAACAAGCGGACAACATCTTCCCCAAACACAGCTCCCAACTATACACTAGGCCCTAAACATTAATCCTCCCAAGGCGCCAATGAAAAACCCATATTTTCCCCCCCACCATCTCCTGCATTCAAATCTTGTACTTTCTCAATAGCTCCATTGGTTCTCTCCAAAGGTGAGGTCATGGTCACCATTGGTGGTTCTAGGTTCGCAGCAAGTCTTGGCACTACATCAAGTTCCTTCACTTCTAGCGACCCCTTATGTGCAACTTCGACAGACCCTACATCTCCTTCAGACCTCGGCGTTACACCATTTTCCTTTAACTCTGATGTGGGAGCCATGGTTTCTTTGGGGAGAACACTGACCAAGGGTATAACACCGACTATTTGCCTTTCCTGTGTCACCCTAAGGGCATTCCATTATGGATATCTCTTAGCCGATACCCGACATAGAAGCCACTTCGAATGGCCCAATTCTCCTTTTGACTCGCCACACACTCTTGGATCTGATTATAGGGAAAGGGCCAAAACTGAATTTCCGTTTTCCTTTATCTGATTTTAAAGGATTCGGGCCTATCTTGGACTTGTTTCTTACAACCATGTTTCCTCCAACTGAAAGCGAGTCTATTTTCCTAGACAAGGAAGTGATCGCTACCTTCAACTCGACAAGCTGGGTTTCCATCTCCTTTAATGTAATGTGCATCTCTTTTTAGCCATACTGCCATACTCCTCTTTTTTAGAGGAGTTGTACTCCCACTGAATTTGAGCTTGCTTGCATGCATGATCTACAGACCACTTTCATAGTTCCCCTTCTTGCCCTTGGTATCAAACTGAGTCACCGAAGCATGACCCATCTTCAAAGCTGCCACATATGATCGCATCACCATCGTGGTTGTGCTTGGGTCTTTTTGTTTCAACTCCAAGTTGATGTTCTCATGATCGGATGTCCATTTATGGCTTTCCTTCCTTCCCATCAATATGAATGGAGAAAAACATAGCAGCAGCTCTGTGTAGTTGAACAACAAACTTCTCCCAACCCAGACCTTCATACCCATCAGGAATAACTACATCACTCTGCCGGCCTCCTACAACATATCAGGTGACAATTAGATACCTACCATGCACGTTGGAGCATCGTTGAGCCAGGAAGACTCTGTTTCGTTTGCACAAATGTTTTGTGAATTCCGAATTCTTCCCTGTCAGTAACATTGCTTCCACCGTAGCCACTAGCCACCTTATACCACTACGACCCATAGCTACAGACCTCCAAACCCTTTTGCTCCTCTCCACAATTTTTATTGAGGACATCCATGCTTTTGGTAAAATCTCAAAAGCCTTCGATTCCAACCAAAAGCACACCGACTGACCCATATTAATCTAAAACTTTTGATTTCAGATGCAGGGGCTTCCCAAGCTTCATTCCTCTTGAATGTTTATGCAAAAAATATGAGCACAAGCCTTCGGTGCATATCTGAGGCAGATCTAAAGAGCAGTTGGAAACTAAGAGGAACATGGATGAAGAAGAATGGGTCTACATGGTTTATCGGTAAAAACGGAGCCCAACAACAACTCAATGGATCAGGAGAGTCTGATTGGAGATTTCTATTCGAGATGGTGTGATACCCAATATGATAAGGATAAGAGTAGGTAGTGTATACGATCCTACATTGCTTTGGAAGGCGAATTTCTTACTCTTTATAAGGTTCTAATAGGGCTCCAATTATATCATTGACTAGCCCTTTTTGGAGTAAAGGTCATATAGTTTAGGCCTTCCATTGGGGTGTTACAGATGGTGATGAAGCTGGCTTGATTTTCAGTGACAGAGAACAAAGCCTTCTCTCCTCCGTTGTTGGAGAAGATTTCAATGCCAGAGTACTCCAAAGGAGTCTTCGGCCGCCGTCGACGAAAAGGCCAACAAACCCACCCATTGGGTGTTCCCTATTATCAAAACAACAACCATTCCTCTCGTTCCAAGTGCACCACATTAAACATAGAGGCACCATCTTCCAAACAGCCACAATGTGACAATTGCCCTGAATACCTTTCCAACGTGATGATCAATCTACTACCCTCCTAGGCATTACTCATGCGATACCAAGCCTAATAAAGATTTCATCCCATGAAGCCTTAACCACATCGCACTGACTTGTCTATAAAGTGTTCCAACCAACTTTACGGACAGAAAAATCTGCATTTGGAATTATTGTTGTTATTTAGTTTAATTATAAGCAGGGTAAACCATCACTTTTCAGGTAAAAGCATATCTTAAGAGTAATGAAGATATCCAAGGGTACAGTTGCAAATCTTGCAAAGGAAGGTTTGACATTCAGTTGAAATTTGTCAATTGTTTGTTTTCAGAAAAAATTATAGTACCATCTAACCAAGAAAGGAGGAGAAAAAAGGAAAACAAAGCTTATTAGCAAAAGCCATCTTGAGGAGTTCAGGAGTTTGTTTCTAGGCACTTATGACATAAGATCCACACCAATATCCTTTATATCCAAACTGCTGACCAAACAATGACTTCATACGACTAAATGTGGGAAATTTTATCACCAAGATACTTGTCAATTATGCTCGCTCGAGAGACATTGAATCCCAAATTCCCCAAAGTAAGCAGCAGAACTCCAGAAGGAAGTTGGAAAAGGTAAGTTAGAACAATCAGAACTTCAAGTGACATTACAGGCTTTACAGCTGTTAAGCTTCATTTGCTTTAGTTCTCTATTCCCATAAAAAATATTGCAGCACCTCAAGTAAGCCATAGATTCACCAGAAAAAATTATAAATGAGCAAAACTGTGTTGAATGGAGAAAGAGTGAGTGAATAAATTACCTTCAGAAGCTCATATATGTAGTAGCGTATGTCATAATCGGTCAACGTGGGATAAAGAACTTTGAAATCTGTACTGTTCACATATTCAAATATCAAGCTAGGAGTTTTTGAGTGCTGATCTCTGACAATATCAAGAAGCTTGACAATATTTGGACCACCACAAATGTTCTGTAGTATTTTTATCTCTCTCTTAATCTGCAAAAAAGATGTATCGAAACCTCATGCTTAATCCTTGATTGTTACCTGACTAAATTTACAGCAGAAAACCACATTAATGGCATGCAAGACGAGCAACAGATAGAATATATAAAGTAAGCACAAGATAGATGATCCTCCACTCGGGTATCTCACATATTTGTTACAAAACCATTTATTTCCTCTTGCAGTTGCAATATTGAATTATTACAAATCCAACAACATAAAAAATTTAAACAATGCTCCAAATCTTGTCAAAAGTAGCAAAAGTAGTACTCTAGAAACAAAGCAACTATGCTGAAATGCTATGTCTTCTTTCCTCAAGGATAAAGTGAACAATTAAAACTCACCTTCTTTTTCTTAACAGGCTTAAGTATCTTGATTATGCACCGCTCGTTACTGTTGACATTTATGCCCTCGAAAACCTCACTGTATTTTCCCCTTCCAACTTTCCGTACAACCTCATAATCATCTTGATCACTAGAAAGAATGCAAAGAAAGATTTCTCAAAATTTCAGACAATAGCTAAAAACGGACAAATGAAAGAAAGAGGGATTAAAAACTGAAAAATATAGGTACTTCAGCAGTAGGTGAACAACATGAATCCAAGAGAAAAGGATGGATTAAAAACTGGAAATGTAATGGTACTTCAGCATTAGGTGAACAACAAGAATCACTCCCTTCTCAAACCCAGCCACGCCATCTTTTCCTATATGTACCAACCCCAATCCGATATATAGAACTTCCACAGGTGGCAGCTTTATAAATGCCTTCACTTCTACAAATTCAAGTTGCCTTTTTTGAGGTTCTCGAAACCAAAATTTAATCAACTCCATCCATTCTATCCCTACTCAATGTGATCATAGCTTAGGTTATTCAATTTATTTCATATGGATCAAAAGATATTATCAGGCTACGCTAACAGGAGAAAATACATATCAAACTAGAACCCCTACGGTCTACGCATAAGAAAATTAGCGCACTGCAAGAAAAGAGGAAAAATCGATCTCAACCGCATAATTAAAAAAAAAAAAAGGAAAAAAAAAAAAAAAAGTAGCTCAGCGATATTAACTATTAAGGCATAAATCCTGAGAGAAGCTTAATCAATTTCGTTATCCCCGTTGCAAAATTCTTCCCAATCAAAAGCAGCGATAGGTAAAAAAAGGAAGATCAAGAGAAAAAAAAGGGCGTCGGACTAGGGTATGAGAAATTTTTATGTTTATTACCCCCATTGAACGGTTAGAGATTCGTAATCCCAGTATTCTTTGGGCCGCACGACATTGACGTCGGAGTAAACGCGAGCTTTGGACATGGCTCCTCGGGCGTGCGAACAGGAGATCTCGATGAGGTGGATGGTATCGTTGCCGTAGTTGGAGGTGGTGGTGTTAGTGGGGATGATGGCAACGCAGGAAGGGTTAGGAAGGGAGGGAGTACGCAGGATAGGGGTTCGCGCAACAGGCGCACGCAAGGCAAGGAGGGCGCAGGCTAGAAGGAGGCGGAGCGGCAGTGATAGTGGTGGTGGGTTGTGCGCATGTCTCATGTAGCGCACAGCTTTGTGGCCATTGTCAACCACGTTAATGTTGCCACCGCCATGCCAACAATTTTACAATTTCTTTTATCTCAACCGATCTCGGTTTTCTATCGGTTCTGCTCTGAGTTGAGAATCTGGTCACGTGGCACGTGGTTATTGGCTAGGATACAAACCAGTTTTGTCCGCGGATAAAAGTTTTGTCAACACTACTATCCAAACCATTATATTATATTTTTATTAAATGCAAGTTTTGTATATTATTTTAAAAAATAAATTTAGGATATGCTTTGTGAGTGGAACTGATCACGTATTTTGGAGAGACTTTTTTCGAAGGGTTAAGGACCAACAAGAGAATATGGATAGGAATAAAAGAAAGCACAGATTTGAGTAAAATGAGTTTACCTCTAAAATACGAGAGGTGACCTTTCCAACTGGCAAAATTCTAATGAATTTTGGAAAGGATGGAATCATAAGCAGAAATAGGAATTTTGCCGTAAGAGAGGGGAGCTCCAAGGTAAATGGTGGGAAACTTGCCTTCTCTAAAGCCCTAATGATGCGCTTTCTAGCTTTGGACATATCTTGTGCAATAAGAACACACTTTTGGAAGTATTTAACTTCTGCCTAGAGATAGCCTCGTAACGATTAATAAACTTCATAAGAGTGTTAAGGCTATTTTTTTAACCATTAGTGAAAATCAAAAGATCATCAGTAAAAAGAATTGAGAGAAAGAGGTACAACCACAGGGAATAACATAAAGAATTATATGATCAACCTCCATGAGATGGTTGAGACCTCTACTTAAAAGGCTTGTCACTAAGGATGAAAAGTAGAGGTGATAAGGGAACGCCTTGGTGAAGGCTGTTGCTAGAAGTAAAATAACCATTGTGACTAGCATTTAGACAAACAGAAAAGATAGATCATTGAAGCAATGCTGAAGTAATAAAATCACATCTTTGCTAAAACCAAAATAAGCAAGCACTCGAGAATGATAATGCATTACTCTATCAAAAACTTTGGCCATGTCAACCTCAAGGAGGGCATTGTTGCCCCTAACCCGCCTAGTAAGGCTGTGGGTCAGTTCATGAACTAGAGAAATGCTATAAAAAGTCATACGTCCCGCAACAAAGTCACTCTCATGCTAAGCTATTGATGTAGGGGAATTCAAACTTGATGATACTAAGTTGGCATATTCGACGTTGGTAGGAGGGTTGGGTATGTGCGAGTGTTGGCAGATCAACTACCAGAAACTTTCCAAGAGATTGAGCTATAGCTTTCAAATAAAAGTTAACACATAAACTCAAAGGGAGTAAAGGAAATCTTACCCATACCGGTTGAATTGGAGATTCCTCCTTGGGTGGAGAAATCCCTAGACCATTTGAAGAGTCCGAATATGGCAGCCTCCATGATATGACTAGTCCAAGCTTTGGCCAAGTCTTCTACTGATTGAAGTTTAATCAACACATGGCGAGAATCAATCAATTCCACGATTGGGGGATTGCTCAAGGTTCCACTTAGACATGATATGTACATACATACATACATATATATATATATATATATATATATATATATAGATGCAAAGATATCCACAACTTTATATTTGTTCTTTAAGTTAAATTATGTTGAGTTGTTTTCATGATAATAAGCCAATTTTGTGAGACTATATAGTGTGTGATTAATTGATGAACAATATTAGAATCTAAACATTACATGACACATATTTTAGTCCCCACAGAAATAATGAGGGATGAAGTCAATTATTGGATTTAATTATCTGTCCAATGATCGATCGACGTTTGAAGGAGATGGAGAACCCTTGATGTGTGAGGCCTTTAATTTGATGTGTACAAGTGCTAGCTATTGTTTTTTAAAAACCATTTTAAAAAAGGAGAATATCAATTCAAAATAAGCAAAAATAAAATATCAAAACACTCGGGTTAAAAATAAAATAAATCCTGAAAATTAAACAAAAATATTAAATAAATAGTTTTAAGAGAAAAATTCAAAACCAAATTAATTAAAGGACAAAACATTAAACTGCAAAGCTAAAAAAAGATTCAAATAATTGCAGATAATGCTTTATCAAGTTAATTCACAATAGCCGACGATAATTTGTATGGCATTGAACGACCTTTCATGCTTTATCAAAGTTTTTCCATTGTCTGTGCACACTTCCTAATCGAACTTGTGTGATGTGAACCTTTTGTTTTTCATTTTTTAAATTTCTTTTCATGTCTTGTCTTAATTTCATACCAGGTTTTGTCCATATTTTCCGGATAATTCAGTTTACAATGAAAATTTCAAGAATGAAAAGCTGGGAAAAATCGGTACCCTTGTGGGTAAGAAGAAATCCCACGTGGAAACGCATTCGTGTTAGCCTCCAATCATATCACCCCTGGCTCAGGTCCCTAAGCCTCTCACCACATACTAAAATCTACCGTTTATCCAACCCTGCCTATTTGTAATGCCCAAACTGCCATTCATTTCCCTACTTTTCACGTGGCACAAATTAATAGGTTATGATATCTTTAGCCCCAGACACAGGAGGCCAATTTGGATGATTCACCCAAGGTCCAAGGCTGATGATTGTTGGTATGGCTGAAGTGAAGTGGGATGAATTAGAATCTACAGAACAGAGAGCTGCAGCTTCAGCTTCAGCTTCTATTATCATTATTACTGCATAATAGTTCAGGTCATGAGATTCTTATATGTTGGATTTTGAAAAAAAAAAAAAAAAGTGCCAAAAGAGAAACAAATGAAGTACTGAGGATGACATAGCTCATATGCAGGTGCTGTTTCAGTACCAAAACCCGATAGGAATTGCATCACAGCCTTTCTATGCTCTTGCTTGCTTCATCATCCACTATATTATGAAGATTATGGAGAATAGACACTGATAAAGGGTGCCTCAGTCTCAGCTGGCTATGGCGGATCTAGATCAGAAGGAGACCGCACCCACCACTGTTAACATGTATTCTAAGAAGGAGCTTCTTTCCACTGCCCTGAAGAGAACCAGTGAATGGTTTGCTTCGATACATTCGTTTTGTCTTTAACTAAATGTTTTAATGGGGTTTTTTGTGCGAAAATCATGTGTTACCCTCATTGTTTAGTGGCTTTTCTTAGAAGAAAAATTAGTGGCTAGAAATATTGAAGATGGTGTCAAAACTTTTTACAGGATTTTCTCACAGGAGATCCCAAGTGATGTTACCATTCAAGTTGGAGGAAGCTCTTTTCCCTTGCATAAGGTTCAATCCAATATTAATTCCCGCCTTACAGATTATCATACATAATCAATAACAGGAAGAACACTCGACAGTTTTAAGTAGAACTAGATATTTTAGCATATCCTGACTTGTATTTCTTTTGTTCTTTGTATGCTTTTATAATTCCAAGCAACAGGAATCTAACGTAGAAGCTAAATTTAAGCACAAGCCGTATTGAATTTTATTGTTTATTACTTACTTCAAATTGCAGTTCCCATTAGTCTCAAAGTGTGGATATATAAGGAAACTGGTATCTGAGTCTAGTGATGCTGATCTTTCTATCATTGAACTCGATGAAATTCCGGGTGGGGAAGAAGCATTCGAACTTGCAGCTAAATTCTGCTATGGCATAAATTTTGAGATGACAACGGAAAACATTGCTGTGCTCCGATGCGTGGCAGAGTATCTAGAGATGACTGAGGACTGTGCTGCTGGAAATTTGGTGGGAAGAACTGAAGCTTACTTGAATGAAGTGGCACTTAAGAGCCTCGCAGGGGCGCTTTCTGTTTTACGTATGTCAGAAAACCTCCTTCCAATTGCAGAGAGAGTAAAATTGGTGAGTCGATGCATAGATGCTATTGCAGATATAGCCTACGAAGAGAGCCAGTTCTGTTTTTCAAGCAGGGCTGAGCGTATGAACGAGGGTACAATTTCTTCTTCTGTATCTCACTCAAAGGCCATTGTTGATTGGTGGGCAGAGGATTTTAGTGTTCTTAGAATTGATATCTTCCAACGAGTTCTGGTTGCAATGATAGCTAGAGGTTTTAAACATTACGCTCTTGGTCCAATACTAATGCTCTATGCACAGAAATCCCTCCGTGGTTTGGTGAGATCCTACTCTAACACAATGATATGTTTTCACTTATCTGATTTATGTGGCTAATCCATATTCGAATTTGTTAAAAGGAAATCGTTGGAAAGGGAAGGAAGAAAATTGAGCTACGACAAGAGCACGAAAAGAGGGTTGTGTTAGAAACAATAGTGAGTCTGTTACCGAGGGAAAAGAATGCAATGTCTGTTAGCTTTCTGTCAATGCTGCTTCGAGCTGCTATATATCTAGAGACAACAGTTGCTTGCCGGCTTGATTTGGAGAAGAGGATGGGCATGCAATTGGGCCAGGCTGTTTTGGACGATCTCTTGATTCCTTCTTATTCCTTTACTGGGGACACATTGTTTGATGTGGATACAGTGCAGCGGATCATGATGAATTTCCTTGAATTCGAAATCGATGGGAGCCGGTTGGGCTGCAATGCAGATGATCATGAGTATGTTTCTCCTCCACCTAGCAATATGGAACGGGTTGGGAAGCTAATGGAGAACTACCTTTCTGAAATAGCCTCTGATAGAAACTTACCTGTTACAAGGTTCATCGGTCTTGGCGAACTCATCCCTGAACAATCGAGGGTAACAGAAGATGGGATGTACAGAGCCATAGACATCTACCTAAAGGTGCAATCTCTTACGTTCAGTGTATTACTGTCGCTATGAACAAAAAAGAATGAAAAAGAGAGCCATCAACACGATTGCTTTATCTGCTGTTGCTACCCGAGTTTTGGAAACAACTACACAAAACTTCTCTCTTAACAACAATGTCTTCATGCATTAAAAATGATTAGATATGATATAGACCTTAATAACAACTTGCCGTTATGTGCCTTCACAGCTAAAAGGATTTCTTGAACATATAGTGGCAATGATATTTTTTTACCAAAACCATTCAAAATATCAAATGGTTCAGATATCAATTTTGGTGCTCAAGGCTTTCTTTTCAAATTATGAGCGAAATTGCTGAAGAAATTCAAACTAAAGACCAAATCTAGGAAATCAAAAAAGTACTTATAGCCTTTTTATCCTCGTTGATCCGCCATTCTGTTTGTAATTTACAGGCTCATCCCGCATTAAGTGACATGGAGAGAAAGAAAGTTTGCAGCTTGATGGACTGTCAGAAACTATCTCGGGAGGCCTGCGCACATGCTGCTCAGAATGACAGGCTTCCCGTTCAAACTGTGGTTCAAGTTCTTTATTACGAGCAACAACGCCTTAGAAATGTCATGAATGGCGGTCTCACGAGTGCAGATCCTCCTGCACTTCCTTCAAAGTTAAAATTGTACCCAAGTGCTGATATCCCCCTAGCCTCGGAAGAGCTATCCAGCCTCCGGAGAGAGAATGAGGACTTGAAAACAGAGCTGATGAAGATGAAAATGAGACTGAAAGATATTGAAAAGTCGGCGGCACTTGGACCTTCTGTAAGCACACCAGTGAGAAATGCTCTGAAATCAGCGGATAAGCCGCCTCTGCCTCGAAAATCATTCATAGGCAGCGTGTCCAAAACGTTTGGGCGTCTTACTCCTTTCATACGAAGTGAGGGTGCCACACCTGGTCGGACAAAACCCAGCAAAGATCGCCGGTACTCCGTTTCTTGAGATACTAATTGCATTGTTTGTAATATAAGAGAATCAGTATGATTCACGTCAATCCCATGATTAATGGTCATCTACGTCAATCCCATGATTCATGGTCATCCCATATTTCTCTCTATGTAATTTTAGATTGTAATCACTCTGTTTATACTTTCTGTTTATAGCTTTACATTCCTTATTTAGCCATAGTCTTGTATTATATATTGATCAGTGGTAATGAGAATTAATGCAAATATTCCTGCAAATTACTTGCGTAAACCTTTTATGGTATCAGAAGGTCTCACGAGAAGAACAATCCTCCTTTCACGAGAATAACAATCCTCCTCTGCACTATGTCGTCCAGCCTACATTCTACTCCCCACTTTGTCTCGGGAGGCTCTGATCCTTCCATCGACCTCCCTTTGGTTACCATCAACACCTCTAGTCAACTACCTTATAAGCTTACTGCCTCATATAATCCCTCCTGGCGTGCAACCTTCATAACCATCTTATTTGGCTATGATCTAATGGGTTATTTGGATGGCACACTTCGGTGTCCTCCTACACCTACCGAGAAGTCCTCTTCCTCTGCTTTGGCTTGCTATGCACACTGGTATCGCCAAGACCAGTTGTTGCTTAATGCGATCTTCTCTTCGGCTTCTGAAACCATCATGCCTTTCATCACCATGACCACTACAAGTCCCATCTATTTTCTAGCAAATCTTGGGATCGGATCATGTAGTTGAAGGAGGATTTAACTATTATCCAGCGGGGTTCTCGCACGGTGTTTGAATTTCTTCATGCGGTCAAGGTGATCACTGATGAACTTTCCCTTGTTGATGCACCAGCTTCAGATGATGATTTAACGCTCTATGTTCTTAATGGTCTTGGCTCCGAATTCAGAGACATGGTGGCTCCCATTCGCACACGAGAAACTATGCTCTCCTTTGTCGAACTACATGACTTGCTCATTAGTCATGAGCACTATCTTAAACGCATGGATGGCAATGCTTCCGCTCTTGTTGTCATAGCCAGCTCTTCCCAACGGAAACAGTCCAATGGCTGATTCAAACACAATAAATCTCGATCCAAACAGCCTTCCACCAATAAATCTGGGTCCAAGAAGTCTCTTGTTGTTTGCCAAATCTGTGATCAATTTTGACATACTGCTAAAACCTGTTTTAAACTTCAGTCCCGACCTGCTGCTAATTGTACCACTTCGACAGCTCCACCAACTGGCAAATGGCTTCTTGATTCTGCGGTGTCTCACAATATCACCTCCGACCTCGCCAATCTCTCCATTCACTCCAAATATGAGAGACAGGATGAGGTGGTTCTCGGTGATGCTACAGGTTTGCCAATTTCTCACATTGGTTCTACTACCCTTTCTTCTCCTTCCCGATCCCTCACCTTAAAAGAAACTTTACATGTGCCTCTCATTCATAAAAACTTGATATCTGTTCACAAATTTACTCATGACAATAATGTCCTCGTTGAGTTTCACCCTCTTTTTTACCTTGTGAAGGATTGGACGACGGGGGTAGTTCTCATGCGCTGTAGGTGTGAAGATGGGGTCTATCCGGTGGCATTCAGTTCCTCTTTTCCTCAGGCCAATCACCTTCAGTTAGTTGGAACCCGTGTCTCCTTCGATCGTTGGCATCATCGGTTGGGGCATCCCACTCTAAATTTCTATTTTCTTGTACTTCCTGTCAATACAATAAGTCTCATAAACTACCATTTAGTTCTACTTCTCTCAAGTACTGTCCCTCTTGAATTTTTGTATGCCAATGTGTGGGGGCCCTCTCCGGTCCTTCCATTGATTGTTATCATTATCATTTGTTACTTGTTGATCATTTCACTTAGTATTATTGGTTTTACCCCTTACGGCATAAGTATGATGTTAGTGCTACATTTATGCAATTTACCTCCTTGGTTGAAAATCAATTTTCATGCAAAATTAAAAACCTATACTCAGACAATGGTGGAGGTTTATCAAACTATGCTCCTTTCTTAGTGATCGTGGCATTAGTCATTACACTACTGCCCCCCAAACTCAACAAAATGGCACGGCTGAACGCCGTTATCGCCATATTGTCAAAACAAGCATGATCCTCCTCCATCATGCTTCAGCCCCCTCCACTTGCTAGACCTATGCTCTCGCTATTGCGGTCTACCTCATCAACCGCCTACCTACACTTTTACTCTTGCGTACAAGTCCCTTTAAAGCTCTCTTTGATCGAGCCCCTGACTATCACAAACTAAGGACGTTTGGTTGCCAATGTTACCCTTGGCTTGTTCCCTACCGAACCAATAAGCTCCAACCGAAGTCCTAACCTTGTGTTTTCCTGGGGTACTTCCTCACTCAACATGCATTCAAGTGTTTGGACCTCCACACGGGTAAGTTGTATCTCTCTCTCCATGTCACATTTGATGAACATGTGTTTCCCTTCCAAACTGCATCTGCTCGTGTCCCAGAACCTATTCCAGTCTCCTCCCTTGCACGTACTGATGTTTCTTCACCGGTGCCTCCTATTACTCTTCCTGCTTCAGATAGTTTGCCGCTCACACCTCCTGCAGCTGCGTCCTTTGTCCCCGCCATTCCGACTACTACTCCAAGTATGTCCCCCACCTCTCCCAAGCATTCTTCTAGCACTGAGTCTCCTTTGTTAGCAGCTTCCCCACCACCTCGTCGAACTCATCCTATGGTTACTAGAGCTCAGAACAATATTGCTGCCTTTCCCCATCTAAAGTCGTTGTAAATTATGTCATTCTATTGTTTCCTCGAGAACAATAAGTCTATAATACAAAGCTAGAAGATATAAAAAAGAGTGAAATTGTTGTGCAATCGTTTCTAACATATACAACCATCTTTCATTCACACCGTTGATCATGAGCTTGATTTAAAAAGGGCAAGATGTGATATTAAAGACGAAGATGAGACATAACCATCTCAGCAGAGAATGTAACGCCCCAGTCCCATAGGGGTTGGAGAGTTACTTCATGTAACTTAAAACTCACATTTCATTAAAATATTTATAGACTTTAAAATATAAAATCATTGTAACACTACAAAATTTCTTAATAAAATCGGCCAATCCTAAAAAATCTTCTATGAGTAATCCACTATGCTTAAATAAACATCTCACCCATGCTCCATAATCCTGATCCTTAGCTAAACTATTCCAAAATCATCTGAAAATATGTGATGATGAGGGATAAGTTATCAACAATTCAGTAAACAAAGAACATATACTGGTATGCAAATATAAGCATTTACATAATACAATATGCAAAATAAAATATTTTTCAGGATTATCATGCAGAACAAAACATATTTTCAAACGTAATAGGGCAATGGTTTTAAGACCCATAAAACCCAAAGCATTTTGGCATAACATAACCTGAGTATCATTATCACATCAAAACAGAGCATCTCACAAAGCGAATGCCATGTTTAACTCCTGTGGTATGGTTGTGCTATCTCCGGTGGCCAAACTAGGCAAAGACAGAGACGAATCTTTCCCTTATTACTTTTGGAGTCTCGAGTGTGCACATAGAAAAGACCATATAAAAACTACTTTGTTTCCAAAATGGGTATACTTAAAGACAGAGAAGTTGGTACCAACCCAAAGTGAGCAAAGCAAAGACAAAGTCAGATACAAAATCAATATACTATGCCAAAGGTTTTTCATATGCCATATAAAAAAAAAAAAACAAAATGCCAAAAGATATTCAGATCATTATCACATTTTGAGAACAAAAGTCGGAGCATCTTTCTAAGTAAATGCACAAATTTTCAGATTTTTCATATCACTCTTTTCACATTTTAGAGATAGCATGACAAAAATATAGCTCATGTTTACACAATGTATGTTAGAAAATATTTTCCATTTTTCATACCGATTCATGAGTAATGCAAAGAAATGATTGAAATTGTTTTTCCCACATTCTCATTTTATAACAAAACATGCAAGTTTTCAGAAAATCAATATCAGTGTCAATAATTTGTGTAAAACCTAGCATAGGAATTCCACCTATCTAGACTTCTTAGCCTTTCAAAAAATTTCCTTAACACTGCAGTGCAAATATTAATCGTCATCTATAAAACAGTCACGTGCTCTCATAAATTTTCAATCGAACACGTATATCAAAGCTTAAACCTGAAGGACTAAGTAATCGATTTTTCCTTAAACAAAATAATCTACAACTCTCGTAATCTTAAAATATCATCACTTCCCAAATTCATCGATGTCCACTTATTATTCACTTAACTTAATTCCCCCTTATTCACAATGTTAATTTAAAAAAAAAAAATTAACACCCAACCCGTTTAAAAAATGAAAAGTCGTTGAAATAAAAATATTATCTGACCAAAAAATAATTTAGAACCCGAACTCAACCCAAAAGCATTTTACTTCAAAAATCACTTAATGTAACACACTAAAAAAAATATAAAAAATAGAACCAAATAAAAACAAACCCATTGAAATAAATCCTTAAGACATTGTGTTTTAAAAATTTAGGATAAAATTATAATTTACTAACAAAAGTTTTACCATACTTTACGTAGAACCATTAGGAAAAGCTAACCAATAACCTTGAGTTTAAAAGTAGAGGGAAGAGGCAGTGACAAAGGCTTACTGAGAGGGAAGAGAATGCAACGGAGGCTCGGCGGAGCTGGGGCACTAAGTGTGTGTGTGTGTGTGTGTGTGTGTGTGAGAGAGAGAGAGAGAGAGAGAGAGAGAGAGAGAGATGAAGCTCACCGTGAGTCATGACTGACCGGGGGCCAAAAATTTCCAGGTGGTGGTTTCTGTGGAGTCTCAACGTGGTGGGGCTCTCGGTGTGGTGGTTGCAGTGCTTGGCAAAAAGGAGAGGTGGATGCTCTGTTTGGGGTATGGAAAAATAGGGGACACATGGGATGAGTTGGGTGGTTCGGCTGGGTTACACGATGGCTGGCAGTGGCTTGTGGCTTCCGTCATATGGAGGAGATCTCAGCACACGAGTTTTCTGTTTAGGCTGATGCTGCGCGATGGATTGGAGTTGCTTTCTGGGTTGTTTGCGATTAAAATGGATGCGTGGTGGTGCAAGGCAGTGGCTGAGCTATGGTGTTGTGTGGCTGTGGAAGGAGGAAGGGTTGTTCTGAAACTACTGCTGTTCGATGATGTCAAAACAAAGGTGATACCAAACGGCTAAACAGGTTAGGGCCATGACTGACTAGTTGGTGGGTTTGCAATGCTTACGGTGGGGGAGAATTAGAGGGTGGGTGCTTTGTATGCAGAGGGAGGTTGCGGCTTAAGGTTTCTTCATGCAAGAAAAATCTAACTGCAGTATATATAGGGAACCAAAAATAAACCATAGGGAAAGAGATGTGTATTAAGAGGCAAACAGACGTGATCGAAGCATGCATGAAGTGAAGTCTATGGAGCTGTGTGTGAACTTGTGCAACACGTGAAAATTAAGTGATGAAAATAAATAAAGAAATAAAAGGGATTTTTCTCTTGATTTTGGATCTCAAATCAATCTAAAAAAATTAATTCAACTTGTTTAAAAAAATTATCTCGACCTATAAGAAAAAATTTTAACCAAAATATCCAAGTCAAAGGAAATCATAATTCACCAAAAGAGATTTAGATCCCTAGTCTACTAAAATATATATATATATATATATTTGAAAACTCAGATGGGCTTTTCACAAATATAAATCTAATTTAATTTTTTTAAATAGCATGGCACTGGATCCGGGTGTTACAGAGAACGTGTATTGAAAACATTATCCCGATAATAACACTACACCCAGTGGGGTCTGTATTCAAATTATTTACCTTTATGATAAAGATTGGCCTTTACAAAAAGTAAAATTAACTCAAAGGACAGCCTTCGTGAAGTGCATGCGGATGCTGATCGCTATGGATATGGAAGTGCGGAAGTAAGACAAACATGTCCCAAGACAATTCTCGCTAAAATTGTAGCCTAGTTTGGATTGATATGAGACAAAATGGGTTTACTAAATCCAAAGCTAACAACAAGCTAAAAATGAGGTGATATTGAGCTGGATATGGGAAGCCCTGGTCAATAACCAATAAAATAGAAGCCAAAAAATGGCCAACAAATTATCCACGTCAACATATGACTACTTGAGCCATTTTTCTAGATAAGATCCTAGGATACTTTCAAAGGACTAAAGAACATAGTTTAGAGGTAAACTTAGATGAACCCCATAAACACAAATTGTCAAGATTAGGAAAAGCTAAATTGAGTCATTGGCGCAGCGCAGTAAGATTTTGTGGGCATGCTAGAGCTTCTTTTTGGCTGATTTTTTGCCATCCTATCAATTGCTGAATAGGTGTAACGCCCCATACCAAGAGTTCAGGGCAGTTAGTTTATATTACTTAAAATCATCTCCCAACAACATAATATATATATATATATATATATATATATACATATACTCCAAAGTCTCTGTAGAATATAAAATTCATTGTTTCAAATAAACTACTCCAATATAGTTAATTTAAAACACCATAAAATCTCAAAATAAACGTCAACCTTCCAAAATACCAAGTCAACAGAACAAAACAAATCTACTAATAAAACTCTCCAACAATCAAAGTACCCTCTTTGTACTTAATCCACTATGCTCACATTGCCTTGCACATGTTTCCTATTCTTGATCATTAACTAAAACATTCAAAACATTTGAAAATATTGTAGAAATAAGGGGTGAGTTATCAACAACTCAATAAGCAATATACATATACCAGTATGTAAATATAAGCCAGTAACAGAATGCAGAACAAAACATGTTATCAAAAATATCAGAGTGACAATTCAAAATATTCATATTAAAAAATCTTTTGGCATAGCATAACTGAAACATCATCATATCAAAACATAATTCTATATTTAACTCTCCTGGTAGGGTTGTACCAGTTGCCAACCGAGCAGAAACAGAATGTGAAATCATTCATTTATTCTTCTCGAAGTCTCGAGTATGTATACAGGAAAGACCATACAGAAAATCACTTTGTTTTCAAAGTAGATGCACCAAAAATAGAAAAGTTATTACCAACCCAAACAGAGACCATAGTTTTATATCCATGATAAAGTCATGATGGAAACAAAAACAAAATGTTATGCAAGAGATTTTCAAATGCCACATCATATCATAACAAAGTACTGAATAGATTCAAACCATCTTCATATAATCAAAACGAATTCCGATCATCTTTACATAGTTATGCACAAATTTTCAAATTTCATATTTACTCTATGAGAATTCCTTAAAGCCGGTCTAGCTAAAAATCCACATATAACAGCCTGCCAATAATTTTTAGACACTTAGGCTTTCCTTTAAAGTTAATGTGAACCAGCACTACATGGGATTATCAACCCAACGGCAAAAGAGATGTAGGCCCCCTCCCCTTCACAGTCCCTTCCCCTACTCTCATCTCTTTCAACTCCATTTATTCAGACAAAAACTTCAATCGATCAACATGAAGTGTCCACGTATTACATTTTAAACGAAATTACATTTTAAATCCCCAATTTGTTCCATCGCCCACCTACAGATTATTGGTTTGGCCCAATTCGCTGCATCTTTGTTCTCCCAGTTGAGTCATGAAACATATCTAAAAGCTTTGCAGCAAGAGTGACAGCACTCCGAGAAAATCTGTAAGAAAAACTATCTGAGTGACAAAGTTGTAAAGAAAAGCAAAACAGGGACAGAGAGAGATGCTTGACGTACAACATTCGGTGTATCTTTGAGATTTCGCCTGGGTTTGTTTCAAATCTGGGTTTGTTCAAAATTTTTGAGATTTTTGGTCATTCTCTATATCTTTGCAACTGGGTTTGTTTGCTCGACTAGCATAAATCTGTTTTGGGTAAATCAATTTATGCCTCTGACATCTCTCTCTCTCGTCCCTCACCAGTTGGATTCTGAAAACTAGTTTTCTCAAGATTTCAAATGGTGTAAATCAACTGAACTGAGACTCGTGAGAACATGATTTTAGCATATCACAATCACATCTCAATTTAATTATCCGGGTGGGTTGGGTGTTTATTAAAACATGAGAAATAGTTCAAAAGAAGCCATGGATGATGGATTCGTGGGGTGAAATCGACCTGGGTGAGTGAATGACTGAGATGGTGGGCAATACTCGGTGTCGGAATGGTGGTGGAGGACTGGTGGAGGTGGATGCTGGCAGTGGAAGTCTAGTCGGTGTGAAACTACAGTCAACGTAAATCAAAACGTGAAGCTTCTCCTCAGTTTCCCATCTATGTTCTCTTTGCCCTTTTCTATCACATGTGAACGAGTGTGGGGTGATTTTGGTGTCATTTCTGAGGTGGCATAATGTCAGTGGAAGGCTGTTATTAGGTGAAAATTGACCCGACTGTTTAGAAGCGGCTCTGCTACTCTATTTATACAATTAAGAACATAATGCCAAAATTTTTTCATGTTTACACCAGTCATGATAGACAATATTTTCTCTTTTTATACAGATATCATGAGTAATGCAGATAAAATTACTGATGTTGTTTACAAGTTTTTCATAATAGAACAAAACGCATGTTATCATAAACTCAACTTTAGTCTATTCTTTTTATGCAAAGTCTAACATAAGAGTATTGCTTACCGAACTCTTCAACTTTTCCTAAAAAATCCTCACAATAGAGTTAAACAAAATTGATCATCATCTAAACATAATTAAACATACTATTAGTTAATACAAATAAATGTGAACATATAAAAAAATCAAAATGACGCAACTAAGCGATTCCATGACAATAACACCATGGTTTCATTTCTTCTAACCTAGTTACTACTCAATTCCAAACCAACAAAATAACTTCATAAACTTTGCTTATAACTAGTTAGAACTACTCCAATTATGAAATGTCCATTCATATATTCCATAAGCACTTGCTCGTTAACAGGCCAACCCATTTAGAACACATTTAATAACATCTTACCAAATATGTTTACACCAAAGACTCCAATTTTTAAACTAACAATCGACACTTGAACCCAACTTCGTGAAATTAACTTCTACAAGAGCTAGAACCCCACTATAATCCAATACATCTAAATGGCAGACAACCCTCAAAATCACTTATTTTAAACAATCACCACCGCCACCCATTTTAGACACTTCAAAAATCAAATACTCCCACCATTCTCACACTCGACTAATCCAATCGACACCAAATCAACTGCCACAACTAAGATCCCTACTAACCCAATCCAACCATTTCAATCCCTAACAATTGTTTAAACCAATCGTCAATTAAGTCCATCAAAGAGTCTTTAAATTACCTATTGTTCGATGATAGAGCTTCACACTAAAAGGAGTAGCGGTGAGGGACAACAACTGCAGATGATGATATCAAATTGAAACATGTTAGGCAGAGAGAGAAAAAGAGAGGGGAAAAGAGAAACCGAGAGAGGCTTATCTAGATTATAACCCAATGAAGTGTAGGAGGCAATAGGCCTTACAATGCAGCAATTAGCTACAATCTCACAACGAAGTGGCTTGGAGGTGTGCTCGTACTTGGAAGGAGTGGTGTGAAGGCATAGTCACGAAATGAAAGACAGAGACAAAGATAGAGGAAAAATAAAATGAGAGAGAGAGAGAGAGAGAGAGAGAGAGAGAGAGAGAGAGAGAGAGAGTTAAGCTTACCAGTCAATGAGATAGGGGTTGGTGGCTTGGCATAGAGGAGATCAAAAGTCAATTGAGGCAGAGAAAGAGAGAGAATCTTTACGCATGTGCTACAGTATGGAGCAATGGCAGTGGTGTCAAATCCATGTACGGTAAAGGGAATAGCTAGTCTAGGTTCTCATGTGGTGATTTGCGACGATGCGTAGTGGCTAAAGGTGGAGAAACTCACGGGAAAGAGGAAAAGGACATATAAGAAGGGAGAAAAACCGAGATGCTCGGTGGGATTGATGATTGTGGCTCGTGGTGTTTTGGTATCAATGTGAGAGGGTAACTAATGATGATGTCTTGAAGGGAGCGGTACACGATGGGAGAAGGGAGGAGGGCAAATTGCAAGAGAGAGAAATTTGTTGAAAGGAAATAGAAGTGGTGTGAAAGGGTAAGGAAAGTATCGGGAAGGAGAGAAAAATATGGGGAAGGAAGAACCATTGTGGGAGGGGGGAAGAAAGAAATAAAGAAGAAGAGGGAAAAGAGAAGGTACTAACCCCAAAGGAAACAACATCGTTTCCTTCCTTCAGTCGACTAGGCTTTGTAAGCCTGGGCCTGATGGGCTTGGTGTTACAGTAGGTTTTCAACTGCTATATTCAAAACTATTATGCTAGACAAAATATAGTTGAACAAAAAAGAGGATTTCATGAGAGAGGCGGCATGTGAAAATTAAATATAGTAAAAGAAATACTCAACATAATTAGTTCAGATTGAACTTGACATTAGCCGAGAGCTTTGATGCTATGATAGAATTTGAAATATAATAGATTTTAATTAGAAAATTGATGAATGAGAGAGGCCAAGAACTTTCAGAGCTACATTTTTATTATTTTGAATTTAAATTTACATTATATACTACTATTTATGAGAGATTGGGGATAATTCAAAGGGAAGTTTGGTTACACACTCTTTGTGCCATAACTAACTTTGGATTAGCTTCTTGTGTTTTTTCTTTTTTGAGAAATACCTTATTTTGTTTTCAGTTATTTCGAAATAGGTCCCATAGTCAACTTTTTCATCCATTATCATTAATGGGAAATGCATGACCCAATCACAAACAGTCATGTGTCATCTATAATCTTTTAAAAAATTAAATCAAATATTTTTAACCAAAAATAATTTTGATAATGCTAAAAAAATTTATTACTAAAAATTTGGAAATTAAAACAAAAAGAAGAAGATGGTAGCCATCGATAGTAGCAACCAATGCAACCACTAATAGTGGCCATGCTTTGGATACCACTAGGGTGGTGATAACCGACCGACCTTTGTGTTAGCAAGTTTCTCTACATCGAATGGTGGCTAGATCTCGATAACTAGAGGGTGGCCCAAATAAGGCTAGATCTAGCCATCAATCAGTGGTAGCCAGATAAAGGTCGATCAGTTCTGGCCACCCTAGAACATGGCCACTGTGAGTGGCTATGGTAGCCAGATGACCAAATTATTTCCCTAATTCAAAAATTGAGATAACAACAAATTTAAGAGATAATGATTATTTCTAAGTGGAAGGGACTAATCCAACTTCCCATATCCAATGGAAATCTTAGTTCATTAACAAATTCTCAGGCAATAGGATCATATCTATAATGACGGTTAGGGGTGTTCAGCTCAGTACTGGACTGGGTATCCAGGTATTCCCGGCCCGAAACCTGGGTTTCAAATCCAGGCTGGAACTCGACCCGGGTATACCCAGTTATGACCTGGGCTGAAACCTGGCTTAATCTGGGTTTTAACAACCTAGAAATCTAGGTACCGAATTGTACCCGATTTTTTTTAAAAGAAAAAAAAAATTATGAACGTCTGTTTTAGAAGCATATTTTTTTTTAATAAAAACCTATATTTATATGAAAATGTTGAAAAGCATAATTTTCTTATATTTATTTAAAAAATTAAAAAAAGTGTTGAAAATCATACTTTTTTTTATAAAAGACTATATTATATAAAAGGTTTTTCTAATTCAATAAAAAGCATAATATTAACATTTCCAAAATATTAAAAATATATAAAAAAGAAAAACTAAAATGCATGCAATCCATTACATATTATATTATTTTGTTATTTATACATCACATTACAATACAAAATACAAAACTACAAGATTTAAATTACAAAATAATTCCAGCAAGTAGCAAGTTCAAGTGATATGTTTTTTGGCCTTAACTGATTTGAATAGTATTCCCCCCCCCCCCCCCCCCCCCCCCATGAGTTGGTCTTATAGCTGAAACAATGGACAAGAAAAATGATAACTTGAAGAATAAAGAAAAAAAAATAGACAATCCTAGCAACGCCATTTGTTTCAAGGATCACCTTATTAGTGAAACCATGAGTAGATAAATCAAGGCTTTCCAAATAAGAAATCTGCAAGTACAAGCACAATTTTCATAAAATACTTTTACTTGAGGTTCAACCTAAAAAATGACGAATAGAAAAAACATTGCAGTTGAGACATGTAAAAAGGGGGTTCTATATTAATATGAAACTTTTACCAGCAAGACAAACTATAATGTTCAGTACTACTACTTAAGGGTTGGCCTCCTTTCATTCTTCAATCAGCTTGTCCAAGCATCACGGAGACATGTAAAATCAAACAAAAACCCATGTACTCAAGCAACTATACAGACATATAGATGGAAATTTATGGTAAAGATACAAAGATCACCATTTTTAGCTCTTAAGAACACAACCGAGTTCCCTAAAACCAGCTTCTTGTGGTTCATAAATGTGCTCCACCCAGTCGTCAACAGAGCATAATGGCATAAAAGAGTTCAGATAGTAAAAATCTCATTATTTCAAATAACATTTAAGTGAGTAAATAGGGACATAGAAGAGCCATTGACTGTTGGAAATATCAAGTTGTATAGTTACCCCAAACAAATAACATTTAAGTGTGGAAAGGAAACGGCACAACAAATTTTAAAGACAACTGAAGTGGTGATTGATCCATTGGCAAACACCCTTGTAGATGAGCACTCCCAGATAGATTCAAAAAAAGTTGCAATGTTGATAGCACCACCACCACGACAACGACAAAAGTAAAACACTGCAACTACATCTAACATAGAGAACAAAACCACTAGATCTACGAGATCTACACAAATACTCTTCAAACATTCAAACGGATTTAACCTATAAAAATCCTCCTCAAACATTCTCAGAAAAAAAAAATGAAAATGAAAAAAAGAACAAAATAGGGGGAAGAAAGAAAACATACCTAAATGAAAAATACTTTCTAATCTCTTGGATCCCAAGTTCAAGCACTTTCACAGTTTGTCATCGCAGATAGCAGATTGAGAGATAGAGCAGATGAGAGAGTGATTTAGGGAGGGCTAGGGCATCGCAAACACAAATGCAAATGCAAACCACACACAGAGAGAGAGAGAGAGAGAGAGAGAGAGAGAGAGAGAGAGAGAGAGCAGATGAGAGAAATGAAACCAGGTTTCGGGAGGTGTAGGGCATTGCACTTCGCAGAGCAGAGAGAGAGAGAGAGGAGGGAAGTCTGGGACTCTAGGAAGACAAAATCTCAAGGGAGGGAGTGGCTACTCATGCGAATTAGGGTTTCTCTTTTCGTTTTATAAAACTCGGGTACCGAGTTTAAAACCCGGGTGTCATGTTTTAAACCTGGTACTCGGCCCGGATTCATCTAGGTTTTTAAATCCAGATTCTACCCCAGATTTTCCAGGTTCCGGTCTAGGCTGTGTAAAACCCGACCTATATGAACAGTCCTAATGAGTCAGTAATGACTGTCAGTATAATATTTCATCTCAATGAATATAACAATTACACAACTGTCATGAAGTTGTAAAGAAACTCACTCTAAGATCACTGGAAATAAAGAAACTCACTGATCTATGATCTATTCGCCCAAAAGAAACACAAAATGCTTTTAAATACCGTTACGAACCATACAAAACTAAATTGATATATATTAAAAGTCAACATTCTTAAAAATAAAAAGTAATCGAGTACATTTGCTCAACTGAGATGTATACAACAGTACTTTTAGCGAATTGGAATCGCAAATATTGCTGGACTATGCCTTGAATAAGAGTCGAGTGAACTAGTAGTACTCTTGAGTGAGATCCTACTTCGCCTTCACTTGAGGTGCGCTAATATCGCTCGCTCGCTCGACCGTACATCTAGTAAGGAGGTTGAGTGAACTATTGCCTAAGCTCCTTGCTTCCTTCTGCCCCTTTGCGACTGTTAGCTATAAGCTATTAGTTTAGCCCGACCTATTTGTTTGAAGCTTTGCCAGGAAGCAGTATCAACTCGGTCGAAGACATTTTTAAGGGCTTAGGCAGTATTGATGATGTTGTATGGATATGACTCACGAATGATCATTGAAAAACTTAAATGAGGTCAGTTGTAAATTTGTGATGGATTTTCAAGTCAGGAAAATTACTTTACACCAGACCCCATCACCCATTATACTGAAAACTAAGCAGACAACTCCACGCAAAACATTAGTCATTGGATTAGCCGACTATAATGAGTTTCATAACATATCACCTAGACTTGGATGACTTTTTCAGGTGATGTTCAAACTCAAAACTTGAAAAAGCCAAGGAGGCTGGTTTCGTCTCTCGATTTCCTGTCTTAATTGTTCTTCAACATCAATATTGTTTTTGCTTCTTCTATGGTACCCCGTTGTCATGTCTAAAGGCATCTGGACAAGCCCCAGTTCATGGACATTGAATTCGTCTCTTGTCATTTGGCGGGTCCATGAACTAGTCCTATTTATCCGACTTGATCCGGTAGAGGAAGAAGAGAAGCTTGGTCCGGAATCTGAGGTTAGGGGAGTCTCGGGTTTCTTTCCTCGATTGAAACTTGATGGGCCCAGAGTCAGCTCAATCTCACTCTCCTCTATAATCTCTACAGCTCCATTACCATCTGATTCTGCAATGTAATCCTCAGCAGGCCGCTCCAGATCAAGTTTCCTTTGTGGCTTGTAGTACTGTTGGGCTCCACGATGATGATGATTAGCCTGAATATAAATAAGTTCATTCCTCAAATTCCATCGTTCTTGACTCCGTCCATTTGGCCTGCTGCTTCCAATGTTTTTCATTAACATCTTCTGGATCCGATATAGACGATGAAGTTCACATACCTGCAAGATCATTCTCAAAGTTCAAAACAAACACAACTCAACCGAGCCGTATGAAAAAGGCCTCTAGCTAGAGGTGTGAAATAGAGGAAGAAAAGTACCTGCTCCTTGAATGTCTCTTCATGTTTTATCATGGCCAATCTCATGTATTCCCTGTCATATGGCTTCAGAAACTTCTCCATTGAAGTTCAAGAATATACACGAACGGTAACAGTTGGGAATCTTTCGTTTTTTACGAACTAGTGCTCAGTTATGCATCTGGATCTCATATCCTCTCCAATAAATTAGTTCCTCACACCTAAACCTGTGAATGAGGAAATATCAAAGAGGTTCAGAGCCAAGAACGCATCAATTATTAGTTCTTCTTAAGCAAAGAGACTAGATATGTATGGCAAGCATTATCGAATAATTTTCGAGCAGCAATGGTCCAATGGATATGAATTGATAAGATCAACAACTTTTCATGAGTATAATTTGTCTGTATTCTTATTCCTATTCTTCTGAGTAGTAAGTCATTTTGAGCCACAACAGTAATTTCCCATATGAAATATCTTACAACATGGCAGGGAATCATATAGTCATCAGCACAGTTACAAATTTATACCATGTTTTTTATTTTGGAAACAATACGTACGCTATGAAGACCATTCTACTATTTCGCCTGTTGTAGGACTTGAAGAAACGAATATTTCTCTCACTCACATGCTGAACATGTCTATTTATGTATAACAATGCTCTCTATTGTGCTTGTGGACTTTTCTTTTTGGGGGGCACAGTGGTAAGAAAACTAAATACGATAGAACAGAACTTTCATATGAGTACTATTGCATATTCAATTAACAAGTACTCTGTGCATTAATTGTTAATTATCATAGACGTTCATGGTAAGAAATTCCAGGTCGTAAGTTTCAGTGGTGCAAACTCAACAAGTTGACTATCAAGAAAACATCATTAACGCCAGTAAAGAGAGAGAGAGAGAGATCAGAGAGAGTAAAACACATGGACGCACTCATATGCATCATTATATCGATCAAAAGCGAGTCTGTATAAGTTTCTATGCCCAGACTGTATCTTTTCATACACTACGCCATTGAAGCGATATACATGCAAAAGGTACTGGCTAAAATGGATAAGACTGACCCTTCTGACCTGTAAGAGTTACATGAGCCGAGGAGATCACAACTTGTGTTGTCCTGAAGAAGAAGAAGAAGAAGAAGAAGAAACAGAGTGAAAAGGACTCTTTTCAGGGAAAGGCATGCAAGCTGCAAGCAGATCCTTGTGACACCGCAACTAGACTAATAGCTTTCTTAGAAAAAGAACGAACTTGCCTTCGCATTCCCCCATTAGTATATACAGCAAAAAGATCAAATAATTAAAATAAGAACTGAAACATGGATTTAAGATTCCATTCTCTCTCCCCACACAGAAACCGAGGTGCTGTCTTTGCATTTGGGGGTTTGAGGCATGCCAAACAAATCTCAGTGCCTTAGCCAATGCGATGCAAGAATTGTGGAAGAGATGCCTGACACTGGTCCAGCTATGCAGACATATAAAACTGGATATGATAACAAAAGCTTCATCCCTATATTCTTAATTATATTTAGATGGTAATAATAATAATATAGTTTTTGAGGATCACAAGGCCTTGCATTGCTCAAGACAATCATCAGAGGAACAGCTTAGCCAGCCAAGCTGAATCACATGCACCCAAGAATTATATATGCTAGCTACAACTAACAGTAGTTGTCTTAATTATGTCACACATAATATATTAATGCACTATTATTGCCATTATTTTATTGTTATTATTACTATAGGATAGATTCAAGATATGTCTATACTATGTAATACTTTTTTATTACATAGTAATCACTAGTAAATTAATTCACTAGTAATCATTTTCTTAATTATTAAAAAATTAAAAAATAAATAAAAAATAAAATACACGAACGGTCAAAATAGCAAAGTATAATTTTCGAATTGGTCTCAGTGGCAAAGGATAAATGGTCTTGTTCCGAAGGATCAGCAATACTTGTCATTATGAAGCTACAGTTGCATGTACAGACAGATTGGAAGATCAAGATCAGAGTTTATATAGTTGCAAAAATAAATCTACGTATGTTTTTTTTTAATAGCCAGAAGGAATTTTTTATTTTTAAAATCCTAAAACAAATATCGAGAAGGATGATCACATGCTTCTTAGGATAATTAACAGAAGTTGCTGATCTAAATTAGATAAATAAATAAATAAATAAAAGAGAGGGTGAAGATGGAAGCACGCGTTGTTGGGGCAGCGGTATGGGGCGGTGGGCCCATTGGGTTTTGGAGGAAAAAGGCTGAGCCACTGCCTTGCGCTGTCCTTTGGTCTCACCTTGACACCTTCCATAAAAGAACAGGCAAAAATCACAATGGAAACAAAGGAATCGACGAGATCAATAATTTTAAAAGTTGCATAGTTCTGGGAGAGAGGTTCCAGTAGCACAGAGGCATATTTGAGTGCGAGTGTCTGAGGTTTTCATAGCATGAGGATAGGCAACTCATGTGGGGTAGATCATAGCTGCCGCCTGCCAATGCCATGTTGCTGTCGGCCTGGCGCCTCTGCCATCAGCTATAGCTCCATCGAAGTTTTAAACACTTTTACATGATGTCCTGTCCTGTGTTGTCCAGAGTACTCCAGACTCCAGTGTCCAGCCTCCGTAAATTTACAGAAATTGTAGGCAAAAACGTATCATAAAGATAAATTTATATTTTATATGTTATATTAGATATATTTTATAATAAAAATATTTAAAATTTTATATATCAAATCAAATTATTTTAATTTATAAATTTATTTTTATAATATTTCTTTTTTTAAGAGAAAACCTCCCACCCAGTACAAATCCAATTTTCATGCCAAACTAATAAAATACTAATACTTAAGATATATATCAAATTTCTATTTATATTCATATATACTAGATTTATTCTTTATTTTTCATCTTTTTTCTCTCCTCTCTTTTTCTATCAACCCACCCTACGGCCTCCTACAACTTCCCCCCTCTCTCTCTCTCTCTCTCTCTCTCTCTCTCTCCTTCCTTTGCAGGCCGAGAAATCTCTTTTGATTTTTCATCAATAAAGTTATAAAACTGTCTATTAAATTAAAGAAATTGTACTATCTGCAGGTCCTTCCTTTCAAGTCCTCCTGCAGTGATTTTTATCTAATAGTAAAAAGAGATTTTCTCGTTTTCCACCATTGCCATTAGTTGTCCAATTAAAACTATAAACTATACTTCGAAATAATCCATTTAGCATACTTTAAAAAATTTATTTTACCTGCATCTTATGTGTATACTTAGATTTAAAACAATTAGCTTTACTAAATGTATGAGGGAATTGGTGAAGGAGAAATTACTGGGGAAAAGAGATTAGTGATTTTTGGATACATATCAAATTTATGTTGAATTTCTAGATTTTTATTTTTATCATTTGAAATTGAGACCACAGACAAACTTTGTTTAAGAAACAAACATGAAATTTCGACTAGAAGGAGATTGACAGTAAATTGCTCGGCCTGCAGAGAAGAGACAGAGTATTTTAAAGAGAATGAGAGTTGCAATGGGGTGGGTTGAGAGATAAAGAGAGGGGAGAGGGAAAAGATAAAAATAAAGCAGCAATCTAGTGTATATGAGTGTAAATAAAGATTTGTTATATATCTTACGTGTCAATATTCTATTGGTTTGGCATGAAAATTAGATTTGTACCCATCCGGTTGGGAGCTTTTCTCTTCCTTATATTTGAGGATTTGATGGTAGAGGTTGGCATGCCCTGAGGGATGATTCATGTGACCTATACATTTGGATCAAGTTGATTGTTATTGATTTCAATTTCTACATTGTTGGTAGGAGTTTGAAACTCTTGACAAAAAGGAAAATTGAAATTGAGAATTTGATGGTAGAGCTTCACACACCATGAGTGTCGACGCATGTGACCCATGCATTTGGAGTTTGACCTAAGATCAAGATATAGACTCCAAGAACTCACCAACATGGTTTATGCATCTTTGGTGGTTGGAGATTCATGCACATCTTAACCTCAACTTCTCTTAGTGAAAAAATAAAAAAAAAATAAAAACTAGAGGGAAAAGAATGAACTAAAATTAATTACCAACATAAGAAAAGGGAGAAAATGATTGAACTCCCAAATATTAGTAGAGGAAGGTGGAAGGGAGGAGCTCCTCTCAGCATCCTAGCTAGGTGTTATTATTGACAACATTACATGATCAGTTATAAAGATTAGGACAGCCAGTATGATTCTAGGCCCACATAATCAGCAAATCATGATCTTCTAGATAGCAGTCCGCATGAGTACTTGATTATGTCCATGATTCTCTCTTGTATATACACAATGTCTTTATAGTTCACTTTTTGTACATTACAAACCCTAGCTTCAACATTACTATATTTTTTTATTTAATAAAATGATTGATCTCATTACTTTCAATTAAACAATGAGTGAATACATGGAGGAATATCCTCCAGTTGAATGATATCCTCAGTGAGGAGTAGAGCATTCTTAACTAATACATGAGCAATGTGACATCCCCAAATTTCGTTTGGGATCGGACGGACATTTGAAGCGTCGAGACATGCAACACAAGGTTACCTGCCCCCGTTCATGACATATAAGATGCAATATTCCTAACATGCATCTAACAATATGCAATATTCGCAGCGGATAAATTTTTTCTTTAGCAATACTATGCACCAAATTGAAAATATCCCAAATGCTTAAAACATACTTCATACATAAAAATCCATTGAACAACTAAGATCACAACACTAGTCCAACTAAGATCACAACACTAGTCCAAAATGGTTATGATCCAAAAAGTAGTAGAGATGCAACTCAATCGTACAAGTAGTAATTTACGTTAATTACTATATCAACATTTATGTCGCACCGTTACTTAGTCAACTGTGTCTAGTTGATCAGCTCCTGATTCTCCTTCAGGTCCTGTAACAAGATCTACCATTCGGGGGGAATGGTAGTTGGGACTACCAAAGTGAGATTTGATTACAAATCTCAGTAAGTTAACAAAAAACTTCCACACAAGCTAATGATGCATGGATGACAGTAAAAGCATAAATGCATAATCAAATTCATAAGTAATTAAAGCATAACTTGGAGTACAACATAGCATAATTGACATAACTTAAATTGAAACATGAACTGAACTTGACTTGACATGAACTTGATCTGAAACTTGACTTAGCATGAACTTGCTTTGAAACTTGAATTAACATGAAAAATACATACTCCACAGTTGTTGTGGCCCTATATATTTTACGTGTAAATACATACTCCACAGTTGTTGTGGCCTCATGTATTCTACGCAAACTTGACTTAACATGAAAAATACATACTCCATAGTTGTTGTGGCTCCATGTATTATACGTATAAATACATACTCTACAGTTGTTGTGGCCCCATGTATTCTACACAAACTTGACTTAACATGAAAAATACATATTCCACAGTTGTTTTGGCCCCATGTATTCTACGTGTAAATACATACTCCATAGTTGTTGTGGCCCCATGTATTCTACGCATCACAATTGTAGTTAAATACATACTCCACAGTTGTTGTAGCCCCATGTATTCTACACAAACATAATGTACTCAAGATGAAACGTGACTGGAATACAAAAGAACTGAAGCCTTGACGTAACATAACGTGACTTGAACATAACTTGAAATACATGACCAACTTGAGATAGAAACATTTCATAACATGACATAACATATAATAGACAACATATTTAACATGACATATTTGCAACAGTGAATATTACATGACTTGACATACATGTAATAGATGGCATATTTAGCATGACGTACTTTTAATGTACAGTAATACATAACAAAATATATTATGTAACAGATAAAAATTGATGACAGAATAAATTCTGTATAATAGACAATTACGTGATAACTTGGCATGGCATGACATATATGATAACACACATACATACACTGTAGTTCTTTTACTTAGCACACATACACAGTAGACTGCTAGTAAGTTAAAAGCTAACTTACCTCGATCTCCGCATTTCTTATAAAACTTCAAGTGCGATCACGAGGAACTGTAATTAGTGATTCTAAAAGTTAGAACTAAATCACTAAAAATTTGAAATATGAAAAATACTAACTTAAAGAGTAAAATTTTTATTTTACTCTCTACATGTGGGAAAATGACCGTTTTACCCATAACTTAAGGATTTTGCATACTAACTCCAAAAGTTTCCAAAATTTACATTTCTCATGTAAATTTTGTCCTAAATTTAAATATCAACTCAGAAAAATTTAAAACAAAACACAACTATGAAGAACACACTATGGCCGAAACATCCATAGGCCATTTCCCTTGATTTTTGTTGCAATTCCTTCCAACTTCAAAACTCATGCTTAAACCAAAATTTTGCAACAAACATCTTCCAATCCTAAGTTCAAAACCATATTTAAAACATCCATTTAGAAAAAGCTAATAATTAACACCAAACTTTTTTGTAAAAAGATCCAAACACTTGAATCACAAGTTTTGACCTTAAATCAAAACATCTCCAAGAATTTCAAAAATCAAATCTTACTTCTAACATATTCATAATATCATCCTAACATCAACCATGCTTTAAATCATCAAACTAAAGTCACCAAAATCACAAAATAACATTTGGAGTTTTTGGTTTTACACTTAGTCCAAAAACAGAAACTTTTTCCTCAACTAGTTTTGATAAATCTCTTGATCTATGACTTATAAATATATGATCTTCAAACTAAACCATCACATGGTTTAAAAAGATGTCCTAAAACATATATAAGCTTCTAATTCAAGATCACATGGTTAGAAATTAACCAAAACATAAATTTAGCCAAGAATATCCACACTTTGGCTTATTTGAATATCTCTTTGCATAAAATTTCATATCTTTGACACTAACATCAAATATTTTCAAAATAATAATATAATATGTATATAAGATACTTAAGATCCTCCAATAAAATTATTAAAGTCATTAGAATAGGTTTAGACCACCAAAGAGTTAAACTTTCTCAAAACAGAAACTGTTTTTCTTCTTCCAGTTTCTAAGTTTCTAAATCTAAGAAAATCTTTCATCAAAACCTTTAATCATGCAAAAATCCTCAACCAATAGTCACATATACATGTTAACAATACTCCATACAAATTTTGGATCAATATCTATCCATTAGCTTGGTCAAAAACTCCAAACTATAACATATTCTCCAGTTTATCTCCCAGAATGACCTTTTTATAGTTTACACAATATTTGACTGACCAAATGATCTTCAAATGGGGCAAATAAGATATCCATGTAAACTAAACTCAAAAAGGAACAACTTATATGAAGGAGACTTTATGATAAAACACTTACAAAAGCTTCGAAATGGGTATACAAAAGACCTCCTAAAAGCTATCCGAGAGAGAGTGTTTGATATTCTTTCAATGGAAAGTGTAAATGAAGATAATTTCGTGGGGAGAGGTGGCTGGAGATACTTATGGATGAGATATGAAAGAGATGAGGCTGGAGTTGAGAGTTGAGTGTAGTTTTCTCCTACCTAAAAAAAATCTATAAATGATTATCTTATAATATTCTATCCAATAATATCTAAAAAAAAATCAACTTAAGATATTTTTATCTAATAATATCTATCAACTCAAAATATTTTTACCCAATAATATTCACGAAAATTACCTCAAGATATTTCTTTTTATCCAATAATATCTACAGTTTTGAACAGACGTTTTGTCCAAAAATATGAAAAAATGTTATTGCGCCATAAGACTTTAAATAACCCTCCGAGTCTAATGGCACAAACCATAATACATTTTGACACTTCTAACTATCTCCAATAATCAAAAATACATTTATGATACTATAGTAAATAATAACACTAACTATATAGTTAGACAAAAACCTATACGATTAATGGATTCGTGAAAACTTATGGGGTTTTCACGAGGTTCCTAAGTTAATAGAAATTTCACAATTGAATTTCTAGCGGGCTGTTACAAGCAACATTGTTAGAAGTCCTTGGAACATACATGATAGACCAGTGAGGCACCTTTCCCAGTAACTGTTTGATATCTTTAATCATCATCCCAGCTAAAGCCCATTTCTCTTGATTTTTGTTAAGTGCATTGACCATTAATAAAGCATCTCATTCAAATTGCATTTTCTCCAATCCCATTTCAATACAAAGTATTGTGGCTTTTAGGAGAGCAGCTGATTCACCCAACTAAGGATCTGGAAGTCACATGAGATGATCTTAGTGTAGTAATTACTTTGCCTTCCCAATTTCTAACTATAACCCCTATTCCAACCTTGCAATGAATTTTGTCTATGACAGCACCTCAATTAATCTTACATGTATCCTGTGAAGGAGCTTATGAGACCAAAGTGAGAGAAGAGGTAAACGCCTCTTTAGAAATAAAATTATCCATTCTCTCCATAGTTGGTGGGCTATAAATGCAATTTCTTCTAAATCCTCAACTTGCATGGATGAAGAGAATTTTATCAAGAGTTCCAAAAAAGAAATTTTCTCAATAGTGCATTTTAGTAGTCTTCTCAAGCATGAGCCCTATATATCTTGTGCTAACCTGCAATTTCATAAGATATGAGATACAGTTTTTGTCTCCATACAACAAATAGGGTAGTTAGGGAACTCCACCCACTCTATGTTTAAATAAGTTTAGTTTAGTAGGAAGAGCCTTGTGACTAACTCTCTAGAGGATTAATACTCTAACAACATTAGGGGCCTTAAGCTTCCATATTTTGGACCAAAAGTCATTTGAGACAGTGCTGCTAAAGAGTTGACCCTTAGAACTTTCCATGAGTTCCACTTGAAGGTGATATGCGCTTTTAATTAAAAATTTACCATCACCAGTACATCTCCATGCCAGCTTATCTGAATTCTTGCATAGACTAAGAGGTAGTCTACTAATGATCGCAAAGTTAGACTCAGAGAAAATTTCCTTAACCAAATATTTTGTAATCCTTAACCAAAGTAGTAGTGGCATCCTTAACCAAATACTTTGTAACCCTTGCAGTAGCATCTCTACTTATTTCAAGGGTGTTTATGTTTTTTATATGCAATATCTTCATCGCATTCTTCATCTTGTCTAGTTGATCGTTCTTTGAATCATACTCCACAATGTTTATGTGGAGAGATGACATGTCTAAAATTCTCGAATACCCTAAGAAATCCAAGACAATCTTTTTATTCATGTCCAAATTACAATAAGAAGATCAACACTAATTACTCTAATCTTGTTTGTGTACTATTATTTTCAGACATTGTATTAATTGTAATTTTCCACAATGCTTTTGTACATGTTGTTTACTGCAAGGAAGGCCATATTACGATTACTTTTTATGGATAGATATTGAAGTAGAAAATGAAGGAAAAGTTGTTTGGGAAAGAGAAAGTTGTCTCCAAAAAAGAATAGAAGAACTCCAAAAGAGAGAGAAAGAACTACAATGTGCAAGGGAAGAGATTCAAAAAAATGAGGAGGACATCCAAAATGATTGGAATGAGTTTTATGGTCAAATGAAATATATTAGCCATGCACGCATGCTACTCTACGTGTATTGGAGACTTTCAATTCTAATATCATGTTGTTGGATAGGATCAAAAACAATTATAGATTAAGTCAATGTATACCAAACTATGTAATATGCTTGGATAGGTTGTAATAGGTTTAGATCCTTTATCAAAATTGTAATATTCAGACCTAGCAGTTGTGTATGAAACACTTAGAACTTATGATATTTAAAATATATTATAAAGTGTTGTCATCTTTTAAGACAGTTTGGATTAATATGTTTTTAATACTCAAAATATTATAAAATGGTTAAAATATCCAACGTCATCAACAATACAACGAAAATGCGCTCTCTACAACGTGAACTGTACTCATACAAATCTAGAATACTAAAACTTTGTTGCAATATCTGTTGGGAGCTGTTCTGACACAGAGACGATTCTAAATAAATTAGGGACGAAATTTAACGTGGTTCGGCAATTGCCTACGTCCACAGATGCTGTAATTTCACTATGAAAATAATTTTTACAGAAAAATTTTCTCTGTTCACCCACTCTCTTCCTCTCTTCTCTTCCTCTCTTCTTTCTCTCTTCTACACTCTGTCTGCACTCTCTGCTGCACACACTATCTGCACCCTTAAGCTCTCCTATTTATTGGAGAGCAGATCATTACGTTGCAGCAATTTGCTGCATGATTCTTGGAGAGAGGTGCCTAACAATACAAAAGAGCAAACGGTGCAACGATGCATTCGGTGTCTTTCGGTGCACTGTTCACTGTTTTTGTCTCCACCTGCAACAATCTCCCACTTGGAGACAAATGAGTCTACATATCTTCATAGCAACTTCAAGTCATGCCTTTAAGTACGAAGTCCAACTAAAACTATACACAGCTTCAGTTTGTCAGCAGTAACTACTTTTGTGAACATGTCTGCTGGGTTCTCTGTTCCTCGAATCTTCTCAAGTATCAACTGTCCACTATCGAGAAGAGATCGGATAAAATGGTATCGCAACTGTATGTGTTTTGTTCTGGAATGAAAGGCTGGATTCTTTGCAAGAAAAATAGCACTCTGACTATCACTGTGCAGAATGCCTTTTTCATTCTTCTTTCCCAATTCCTCTAAGAATGACTGTAACCAAGCCATTTCCTTCCCTGCTTCAGTTATAGCAATGTATTCCGCTTCTGTAGTTGAGAGAGCAACAATCTTCTGTAACTTAGAAGCCCACGATACAGCTGTATCACCCAGCGTATACACAAATCCAGTAGTACTTTTTCTGCTGTCAACGTCACCTGCTAAATCAGCATCTACATATCCCTGTAGTTTTAAACCTGCTTTTGTAAAGCATAGTGACGTATTTGAAGAGCCTTGTAGATATCTTAAAATCCACTTGACTGCTTCCCAATGCTGCTTTCCTGGATTACTCATGTACCTGCTCACAGCTTTCACTGCTTGTGCAATATCTGGCCTTGTACAGACCATGGCGTACATAAGACTACCAATAGCAGATGCATAGGATATTCTGTCCATGCATTCTTGCTCTTCCTCCGTCTTTGGCGACTGATCCTTAGTTAGTCGAAAGTGACTAGCTAAAGGTGTGCTCACTGGTTTTGCCTTGTCCATGTTAAACCTTCTGAGCACCTTCTTTACATACTCCTCCTGGGAGAGCTTGAGAGTATCATTAGACCTGTCTCTAATAATTCTCATACCAAGGATTTGTTTTGCAGCACCCAAATCCTTCATCTCAAACCGCTTTGACAACTGCTTCTTCAGTTCATTGATTTCCTCGATGCTTGACCCTGCAACGAGCATATCATCCACATATAATAGTAGGATAATATAAGAGTTGTCAAAGTTCTTCATATAGCAACAATGGTCAGCTTGCAGTCTTGTAAATCCATTACTGCACATGAAGTTGTCAAACTTCCGGTACCATTGTCGTGGAGCTTGTTTTAGGCCATACAAGCTCTTCTTCAGTTTGCAAACTAGATTCTCTTTTCCCTTCACTGAGAATCCTTGTGGCTGGTGCATATAGATGTCTTCCTCCAAATCACCATGAAGGAATGCAGTCTTCACATCTAACTACTCAAGATGTAAATTCTCTGCAGCCACAATTGCCAACACTAGCCTGATCGTTGTCAATTTTACAACTGGAGAGAAAATTTCTGTGTAGTCGACACCTTCCTTTTGTTGAAACCCCTTCACGATCATTCTGGCTTTGTAGCGCTTGCTACCATTATGCTCTTCCTTAATTCTGTACACCCATTTATTGTGCAAAGCCTTCTTGCCTTTTGGAAGCTTAGTTAGCTCCCATGTCTAATTTGACATCAGTGACTCCATCTCATCTTGCATGGCTTTCTCCCACTTGATCGAATCTTCAATTCGTAGAGCTTCATCATAACTTTCCGGCTCACCACTATCTGTTAGCAAGATGTAGTATAGAGATGGTGAGAACCGCTGTGGTGGCCTAATTGTTCTTGAAGATCTTCGAGTAACAGTGAGTGGTGTACGTTGTTCAATCTGTGTATCATCATTTTCTTGATCCTCGTTCTGATCAGTGTTGACTCGAGTAACATCAAAGTCAACAACCTCAGGTTTCTTTGGCTATTCCTCAGATTCAGCGTGTAACTTAGCTTTGTACAGAATCTGCTCATTAAATATCACATTTCTACTTCTGATGATTTTGCGATTTTTATCATCCCAAAATCGATAGCCAAATTCTTCATCACCATAACCAATGAAAAAACATTTTCTAGATTTGGCTTCTAACTTGTTACGATCAGTAGAATCTATGTGAACATATGATAAACAGCCAAAAACTTTCAAATGGGAAAGATTTACCTTCTTTCCGCTTCAGACTTCCTCTGGTAGATTGAACTTTAAGGGAACTGAAGGTCCCCGATTAATCAAATAGGCTGCAGTGTTAACTGCATCAGCCTAAAAACATTCAGGCAATCCTGAATTTAGCCTCATGCTTCTGGCACGTTCTTTGAGAGTTCTGATCATACGTTCAGCTACGCCATTCTGCTGCGGTGTCCCGGGAATAGTCTTCTGAAATCTAATCCCATTTGCAGCACAGAATTCTTTGAACTCTCCGTCGATGTACTCTCCTCCATTGTCTGACCTCAGACATTTTAACTTCAAGCCTGTTTCATTTTCAACCATGGCTCTCCACTTCTTGAAAGTATCAAATGTGTCAGATTTTTTTTTTCAAAAAATAAACCCATACTTTCCTGCTTGAGTCATCAATAAAGGAAACATAGTACCGCGATCCTCCAAGAAAAGCGACTGGGGATGGCCCCCACAAATCTGTGTGTACCAACTCCAACTTTGTAGATTTTGGAGTTCTACCATTTTTCAGGAAACTAACATTTTTCTGCTTCCCAAAAATGCAACCTTCACACATGTCAAAATTAGTTGATTCCAACTTTGGTAACTTCCCCTTGGATAATAGTACTTTCATTCCTTTCTCACTCATATGACGAAGCCTTTGATGCCATAGATTGGCATTTGCATCAGCAATTGCAATAGTATCTCTAATACTTGAAGTCATGTATAGAGTACCTGTTTTTGTGCCTCGAGCTACTACCATAGCTCCTTTTGTTATCTTCCACGTGCCAACGGTAAATAGTACCAAATGCCTATCAGCATCAAGTTGTCCTACAGAAATCAGGTTCCTCATGAGCTTGGGAACATGTCGCACCTTCTGTAACAACCATGCACTTCCATTGGGCAGATTGATTGGTACATCTCCCATGCCTTCGATTTCCAACGCTTCACCATCTGCTAAGTACACCTTCCCGAAATCACCAGTGACATAATTCTGCATGATTTCTCGGTGTGTTGTAGTGTAGAACGAGGCTCCTGAATCTAACACCCAAGATTCAATTTGGTTGTCGACTGAAAGAAGTAAGGCATCTTGGAGATCTTCTGTTGTGGCATTAACAGAGTCATGCTCATTCTTCTTCTTTGCTTCCTTGCAATTATTTTTGAAGTGGCCAATCTTGCCACAATTCCAGCATTGTACTTGTTTTCCGGACCTAGATTTACTTCGGCCTCTTCGGGACTTCGATCTGCCCCGATTTGAACTTCTACTAGCTCCTCTACCTCTCGTCTCGAGGTTTAAGGCAGAATTGGAAGTTGATGCTTCTCCTGTATCTCTTCTGCGAACTTCCTCGCTAAGAATATGATCCCGAATATCTTGATACTTCATCTTTGTTTTGCCATAAGAATTGCTGACAGCTGTTCTCATGGCCTCCCAACTCTTTGGCAATTGAGCTAGAGCAATCAGTGCACGTACTTCACCATCAAATTCAATCCCCACTAAAGCTAATTGATTGATGATGGTGTTGAACTCATTCAGATGCTGAATAACTGGAGTTCCTTCTGTCATTCTCAAGTAGAATAGCTTGTACATCAAATGCACTTTGTTATTGGCTGATGGCTGCTCGTACATGTCCGATAGAGCTTTCATCAAATCCGCCGTGGTCTTTTCCTTTCCCACATTGTGTGCAACTGATCTTGACAGTGTTAGTCGAATGACTCCCAATACTTGTCTATCAAGGAAACTCCAATCTTCATTGCTCATATCATCTGGCTTTCTTCCTAGGAGTGGAAGATGTAGTTTCTTCCCATAGAGATAATCCTCTATCTGCATTCTCCAGTAGGCAAAGTCTGTACCCTCAAATTTCTCGATACCAACACCTTTAGCTTCTTCTCCAGCCATAACTTTACAAATGAGTTCAAATTCAAACAAACAAAGATCACCGTTGCGTCCGAAACACTTGAATTAGCTGGAAACGAGTCTGGAATGATCCAAATAGTTTGTCAGCACTATTTGATCGTCGCGATGGAACTACAACTGGCGTGATCTAGCCCAAAATGATCTGCAACACGTGGATGGTTCAGATCCAATGTACTGATGCCGAATCTCAAAATTTTGACCGTACGGATGAGTCCAAAATGATCCAAATAGTTGGAAAGCACTATTTGATCGTCGAAATCGGACTCCGAATGGCTTAGATCTAGCCAAAAATAGATCTGAAATGGACGGTTCTGATCTGTCTGGCGCGTGAGATACACGTGTTGCACAGTGCGCGTGTTGCACGTGTTGCAATGCACAGGGCGCGTGTAATACACGCGCTACAGTACTGTGGCGCGTGGGGGAGAGTGAGGCGCGTGTGACACACGAGCCGAACCTCTGTAGGGCGCGTGGGGGCGCGTGGGCGCGTGTCCTTCACGCGTCTTCAACCTCTGGCGCGTGTGGGGGCGTGTCCTTCACGCGTCTTCAACCTCCGGAGCGCGTGGGGCGCGTGGGTTGCAGCAGATGCACGCGCCAATCTTCTAGGGGCGCGTGTAGGCTCGTCCGACCTCCGTTTTCGATTCCGTTTGCGGCAACGAATTCGTCTCGATGCGAGGAACACCGTGGAGTTGTCAAAAATTGATTTTGAACACTTGAATTTTTGGACAGCTCGAACCAGTGCTCTGATACCAGTTGTTGGGAGCTGTTCTGACACAGAGACGATTCTAAATAAATTAGGAACGAAATTTAACGTGGTTCGGTAATTGCCTACGTCCACAGATGCTGTAATTTCACTATGAAAATAATTTTTACAGAAAAATTTTCTCTGCTCACCCACTCTCTTCCTCTCTTATTTCTCTCTTCTACACTCTGTCTGCACTCTCTGCTGCACACACTATCTGCACCCTTAAGCTCTCCTATTTATAGGAGAGCAGATCACTACGTTGCAGCAATTTGCTGCATGATTCTTGGAGAGAGGTGCCTAACAATACAAAAGAGCAAACGGTGCAACGGTGCATTCGGTGTCTTTCGGTGCACTGTTCACTGTTTTTGTCTCCACCTGCAACAATATCATGAACAAATCTGGAGTACTAAAACTTTGAAATATATGAACAAATCTGAAATACAAAAACTTTGTTGTAGTATTACTATCAAGTGTATTTCCAGTATTACTATCAATTGATAATACAGATGAATACTTTGTTGCAACAACTAAAACTTTCTTCTCAAAAGGGTATAAACTTCAGGTGTGGAACTAGAGAGAGATGATACCAATACTAATTTCACATGCAATATGATTTTCATTTATTGAAACTTGCATGAAAAATTAGTAGACAAACGTATGAGTACTTGTGATAGGAAAACTAGAATACTAGTTGAACTCTATAAATATTAAAACTATTTAAGAAGTGTTAAATTAAATACAACTAAGCTAGGAAAATATAAATAGCATTTCATTAACCATAAAATATAAGGGAAGAGCAAGGAAAATAGTGCATATTTACAATGTCTTCTCACATTTTAAAATAGTCAAAATGCTCAGAATGTATATTTTAGGTACACAGAAACCCAATCAATTTACTCATTATAAAGACTTTCCAACCATGCATTCTCAAGCAAATTGTAAATGTCAAGAAACACTTCCCAAGACTTCTCAAACTTGTCAAAAGTCTGAGAATCATAAACACATTTTTGCAACGCACTCTTCAAACTACACTTATATTCAGTATGCGAGCCCAACTTCTCTTTCAATTTTCACATTATGTGCCACAAGTAGTATCTATGCTAGGTGTTTGAAAAAACTATTACAATAGCATTTTTTATAGCCCTGTCTTGATCAATAATGATAGTTTTTCGCGCTCTCCCGTCTATACATTTCAACCAAGTCTCAAATAACCTAACAAAAGTTTCAATATTTTCACTTGATATCAAACATGTTCCTAAAAGTATTGACTGTCCATGGTGGTTAACACCAACAAATGGGGTGAATGACGTGTCATATATATTTATTAGGTATCTTTATCAAATGTCACAACATCTCCAAAATACCCATATGCTGCTTTGCTTGCCAAGTCTAAGGTGTCGAGTCTTATCAATATAATTCTATGCATCTTTCTCAATAAATAGAAGTTTCTCAAATCCACCAGCCTCGACAGCCAATACGTTAAAACTTTTGGCCATACCTATGCCTGCCTTGTTGTTAATATTTAATTGCCTCTTTAAGAAATCATCAATAGTTCTATTATATCCAAAAAATCTTGTCTTTCGTGGACTTAGACTATGATTGTGTGTATTTTGAAAAGTAGTTATGCCTCAGACACCACCAACCAAGATTACATTAATCTTCACCTTATAATTGGTCTTTGTTGCCGTGCGTGGTTTAGAAAGTTGGAAATATGGTTTCTTGCCATAACACTATGAGTACAACCGAGTGTTATATATCTTACACTATCATTATCTTCCATTTTATTCCTTTGGGTCATTAACCCAAATCTATTATGTTTCTCATTTTGCTTATAGTAGCCAATGAGTTCTTACTTAGTTTTAAAAAAACATTCCCAACATTGGCTTTGAAACCCCATCATCATCATTTCCTAGTGTTCCATGATTATCATTCCCAATTATTTGCTCTACAACCCCATTATCATCATCATTCCCTGGCGTTAGCTCTAAAATCACATGATTATCAATTATTCCTCATCATCTCTCACATTTAGAGTATCCATATAAGTATTGCTTTCAAAAAAAAAAAAAAATGCGATTGCCTAGTAGATGTGTTTTATTCCCTTTTCTCTATCAAAAACAATTTTGATATATTTAAGCATAACACGAGATTAAAAAAAAATTAAATAAGTATAAAATTTTGGTATGGGAAGATAACTTTTGTTTCAAACAAAAAACCACACTTGCTTATTCTAACATCACGAAGCACAAGTCTAAGGAAGACATGATTTTTAACAAATTATATTTTTTATTTTATAAACTTGATACTAAAATAAAATGACAATCAGTCGAATTGAAGTTGAATACATATGGAATTTTACAATTTCACAAACATGTGGACGACATACATAAAAAGAAGTGCATTACAAAAATGTGTTTATGATTGTAGCAATATGCTTATTGTTCCTAGATGTTAGAGCAATGAATTGGATTCAACGAAGATCTATCTTTACAATGTCACTTTTGGGCTTTGCATGTTGGATTGGTGGGAGCATTATCTTTTTAGTATCCTCCATTGTATCCCTCCTTATTTTAGTTATTGGTTTTACATGATGTATGCTTATTTTTTACTTATTTTTTACTTTATGCAATAGTTCAACCAAGATTTACTTGGGTTACATACCATTATGATATCTGTGAAGACGACTATAATCTAAATAATCAGTAGTATGAATTTCCAAAAAGGAAAAATAGAACTTTTTAGAGGTTGATTTACAAAAGAGTTAATGAGTACTTTTTTGCTTTCATATGCTACCATTCAATCAATTTTGAGCCCTTTCTGTCTGTCATTGTGATATTGCCTTTTTTAATTCCTAAAATTTTTCAGATGCTCTGGTGATTGTGTTGATGTGGTTCATTCTTTACAATAGATCACGATATGTAACTGAGTTATGCAAGAGGTAATTCAAGAACCTTTTTCTTGTGATTTTCCTCATAAAGACAAGGTTACATAAGCTCGCTAACCCAAACATTCAACGATACCATGGACAAAAATGATATGTTGGAAAACAACTAAATATCAAAGAACGTCGGGGCAAAACACAAGCACCCATAATACATTGCAGCATACAAGCACCCAGAACACATTGTAACTCACAAACACCCAGAACAACCACAAAATACAAGCACCAATGACAACCACAAAACACGAGCACCTGACATACCCAAAACACAAGCATCTGATTTATTTTGATTTTTGGTTCTTAATTCCTTACTTGTGGAGGAGAATAGCATTGTGACTCCATGAAAGGTGGAGGAGATCGACAATGACCAATGAAGGAGAAGAGCACTTCAAATCTGTAGATGGTAGAGGAGGTCGTCGATGGGTAGTTGAGTATGTGACTCCGTGGATGGTGGAGGAGGTCATCCCATCGATGGTAGAGGAGGTTGGTGGAGGAGGTCGTCGATTGTTGGGCGTTGAGAGCTTGAGAGGGAAAAATTGCAAGAATCAGTTTGGATTTTTAGGTTGTGGCACAACAATTGACCAGGGCATTTAGACAATTACTTGAGACACGCATGCGCACGTGTGTAGGACTGCAAAGGAGTCTCAAGAGAGGACTATACGCAGCAACTCTCTTAGATAATATATGTGCGTGCATGCAGTGGCGGAGCCACGTTAGGGCCAAAGGGGGGCTATGTTAATTTTGAAAAAAAATATATGTTAATTTTTTTAATTTAATAAAATAAGATTAATTTATCATGTGTTGGCCCCTCCTCTAAATATTATTTTAGTCCCTCAATAAAATTTAATCTGATATAAAAATGAAATAAATAAAACACATCTCATATAAAATAAAATATATATTTTTATTATAAATATAATTAAAAAAAATATTCTAACTATAACTGGTAGTATTTCTAGTCTATTTCCATTTTTTAAAGCATTTCAATCTCTAAGTTATGGCTTACGACTATCTACTAGACTGCCTTTTATAGACTACATTTCCTTCGCACACGGCACAACACCATACTTTCACATCTTATCTTTTACATTTTGTTTTCTCTATTTTCCAACATCAAAACACATCTAGTCCTTCACATTTTATTTTCTCCATTTTTCATTATCAAAACGAAGAAAAAATGAAGCATGAGATTTTACCTGCTCTCTTGCTCGACTGTGAGGCGCAACGCTGCGACTGCCAATGGATCATTTCCAGTTTCCAGGATCAAGAATTTTCTCGCCTTCTCGCATCGACGCATGATCTCTCTCTCTCTCTCACGCAAGTTCGCAACCTCGCTCAATCGCTCTTGCTTTCACAGACTCGCTTTATCGCATTTCCATGCTAAAAGGTTCGGCCTTTTTATTTTTGAAACTTCCAGATTGATAAGATCATGAGATAGTCAAATAGTCAAAGATGGAACTTGGCCCCTTTTGTCTCGACATGCTTTTTTCTAATCTATTTTTTTCTTTTCTAATCTCAACAGTAGTTACTCACATCTAACAAATTTCATAATATTATTTATTCATTTATTTAATAGATTAATACTTTTAGTAGATTAATACTTTTATTTATTTAGTAGATTAATAATTTTTTTCTATATAGTAAACTGACATTTTATTTTTTAGTAGATTAGCAAACATATTTGATAGCTCCTACCAGTTCTCATCTCACAGTCCCACGGAGCACTATTTCCTTACACCTTACTCCTTTATCTGTACGAGAGTATGTCTTTTTTCTTTATAAAAATTTTATATTGATATTGATCATATTATATATATATATTACATATATTAATTGTGTATGGTTGTATGTACTAATTTAAGTTGTTTTTTTATTTCTTTTATAAGATTATGTGTATTAATAAATTGTTTGATTTTCCATTTTAGATTGTTTAATTTTAATTTGAGATATTGTTATTAGAATATCTATAAAGTTTATCTAAATTTCTAACTTTATTTTATATGTTTCAATTTGATTTTAAATTTAGGTTCATGAATGAAAATTAAAAACTATTAACTCATTCTTAAAAAAAAAAAAAAAAAAAAAAAAAAAAAAAAAAAAAAAAAAAAAAAAAAAAAGAAGTTGATCTTTCAAAAAATTCTTCTAAACTTCCAAGGATTGAACCTGAGGAAAATCTTGATCTTAACTTTCCAATTTTGAAATCTGAAAGAATTCATTTTACATCGTCAACACTTAATTCTAAGGGCTTTGCTAGATGCAGTCGGCATGCAAACGGCTGTACAGAATAAATAAATAAAAAAATTTTCATGGGTGTACGGAATGAATAAAAAAAAGTTATAAAAATAATTTTTTTTCCATATAAGTCCCATATTAATTCATTTTTTTCAAAGCGACTGCACGCCGACTGCATTTACCGACTGCAAAAATCATTTCTCTAATTCTAAAGGGATAGATATATCTTCCGTACAACGAAATCCGGGATTATGTTCTACTATATGAGATTATCCAGTCAATCAGTATGATGAAATAAAAAGAGCTTATTTAAAAATGGGTCCATATCAAATACATCTATCAAAATATCTATTTTCTAGTTCTGAAAAGCATCCTCATCGCTTTCAAGTTTCATGGTTAGTACAATTTTGATCTTGATTAGAGTATTCTCCATCAAATGATGTTGCATATTATTTACCTTGTAATTTTTTTACAATGAAAGCATCTCAACGTTCTAGATGAGATATATTTACTATCATAAGATTTAGAAATTTGAAAGAAGATTAATTTGATATTGACACCCCAAAATTGAGCTCTCGTTATGTATAAGGTTGTGGTTGTCATCAACGAGATCACATTACGATAGAACATCATTATCATTTTGAAATATTTAATGCTACTATAGATTTTTAAATGCAAAAGCTTGACAATAGGTTTGGTGAAAGAACGACAAATCTTTTAACTCTTAACTCAGTTTTGGATCCAAATGAAGGGTATAAATCCCTTAATATTGATAATATATGTTGTCTTGTGGAATATTATTATCCTCTTGATTTTTCTGAGAATGAAAAAATCAATTTAAGGTTTCAATTGAAGTATTATGAATTTGACGTCCTTAGCAATCCAAAGTTTTGAGATTTGAGATCTATTGTAAATTTATGTCAAAGATTGGTAGAGACAGAGAAATCAAAGATATACTATCTTATTGATAGATTAATTCATCTAATTTTAACTATTCCAATGTCTACAACAACTAATGAATGAGCATTTTCAGTTATGAAAATTCTTAAAATAAGGTTTCGCAATAAAATTGAATATGAATTCTTAACAAATAATTTAGTTGTCTATATTGAAAGAAAAATAACTAAGAATTTTGATTTAGATTCAATACTTGATGATTTTATTTGTTTAAAAGAACGCAAGGTACAATATTGATACTATGTATTTTTTTTTGTTTAATATATTTATATGAATATCTTTATATTATTTTAAGGACATATTATTCTTGACATATCAAATATTTTTTTAATACATAAGATTTATTAAACATATTTTATTTTTATTATAAATCTTCATATCAGATTATTATATATCATAAAAAAATTATATAAAAATAAAATAAAAAAATATATTAAATATATTGTTCTAATTTTATTTGACTCCTTTTAAAATATATTCCTCACTTCGCCCCTACGTGCATGGTTCATGAATCTTGTGCAAGGGACGAGACTATTCACCTACCATATATATAAATCAAGACACTGTAAATAAATGGGTCAAGAATCCAGCACCCTTCTTCCATACACCAAGACTTTCATGCCTCGAATCTTAATTATTACTCTATATAATATACACAAAACTTTCAAAATGCTTGTTCTTTTTTCTTTTTAAATAATTATTCCTCTGATCTCTCTCTTTTGGGTGATTAAGATGCCACGCCTGATTAGAGGAAAAAAAACTTAATTCCCATGAAAATATTTTCATGTCACTCATCACGCTACTTAATTATAATGTCGCGCCTGCGTCAAGTTTAAGTTTAAGAAAGGAAGAATCTCGCAGGGGTCAGTCATGTGTCATATTAAGGAAAAATTAGTAAGGAAATGGCCCCGCCGCAACGGGGGTTATAACATCAACATTAGATGGTCACTTTTGCGTTTAAGTAACAACATAAACACACCCTTAAGGTTGGGTTTGGGTGTTTGCGTTTAAGCAACAACTTAAACACACCCACAGGATCAGCAACAGAGAGCTCCCTATGGCTATATATGGGTGTCAGAAGTTACATACTGGCCTACATCCATCATGGTTGTCAGAAGTTACATACTGGCCTACATCCATCATGGTTGTCCGTTCCAAAATGACTAGGTAGCTGGACGACTGAATACTGAGAAATGATATTATCTGTTACAGAACTTGTAAGAGGCGTATATTTATTTAAAAAACATAATAAAAAAATAATTTTTATTAATAAATTTCACTATTTAAAAAAAAATATACACGAAACTTAAGTATTACACGACTATACCTAAAATTACTCTGATAATTACCACCCTGTCATGAATCTAAACCATACATGGAATAATTAATGCATTACAAGTAGATCGATCGAAGCCGAAAAGCAACACCTACGTACTATTTTTACAGCCTTGGAAAATTAAACACACTCTCAAGGCGCATCCCTACACACATTCTAACATATCCAGTTTAGTACGTATTAATTAATATCTCCTTCGATGGTAATATTACTACTGCGCCAAGTAATGAATCCTTGAATGAAAACTTCCCCGGGACCCGATCTTTTTTTTTTTTTTTTTTTTGGTTTTTTCAAGATCTCAAGGCTATTCCGTTTTAAACCCACAAAATTCAATCATTTTCTCGGCTATATAAAATTGATCTCGATCGTTCCAATCCATAAACATATATATGATATATGCAAGTACCATCGCAATATATATCGATCTCATGGCTTGCACGTGGAGATATATATTTTGGGTATACCTAGCTCTCTCTCTCTCTCTCTCTCTCTCTCTCTCTCTCTCTCTCTCTCTCTCTCTCTCTCTATATATATATATATGAGAAATAATATTTGCAGTCGTGGTTGTGCAAGCGGCGTGCAGTCACTTTGAAAAAAATGAATTAATATGGAACCCACATGAAAAAAAAAACTAACTTTTTAATCGTGGATTCCACTCTTTTTCAAAGCGATTACGCGGCGTTTGCAATTCTACGACTATATATAGCATTGCTGATATATATATTGATCATCATGCATGCATCTTTCCATTAATTTATAAGTAACCAAAGTTGACTAGCATATAGATATAGTATATTACTATAAAATATATAATTTCATCATGGACAGCTCACTTTTCTCAAAAAAAAAAAAAAAAGGGCATCTCAATGGGATTATTGACCATATGCGAAATACGACTAATGATTGGTAAATTCAAACCCCATTGCTTTCAAAAAAAAAAAAAAAAAAAAAAAAAAAAACAAAACAAAACAAATAGTAATAATAATAACTAAAATATATAGAAAGCAATTAAAAAAATAACGGAAGCACGTACATAGCTTATAATTTCCACCGTTCTCTTCTTTTGCAAACCCCCCCTCCCCGATCTCCCCTCCCCTAGCTAATTAAATATGGTATGAAGAAGCCAAAAGAATAAAGATAAGAGTCAAGGAAAGAACAACAATTTTACCATGACTACAATCCAATATTCTTTACCATGGCTTTTCCCTGTCCACTGAGATGTCTCGATCGGCTTTGCATTATCTCAGAGAGAGGGAACAAAAACTAAACAACTTCCCTCGTCTATTAATATAGCTTAATTTACAGTAATAAAGAATGAGGGTGCTGGGCGAGTGTGAGTGAGTACGTAAGCAACAATGTCTACCCACGTACACAGCTGAGCTAGCTAGAAATCGATGCAGGGTCGGGTCCAACTCACTTTCCAAAAACAGAGAACTCATGAAATTAAGAGAATGGATAATTAATACTCGTCGACAAATAGGTATTTTAATTATAAAATATTAATCATACATATATATTTTTCTTGTAATAAATCTTTTATATATATATATATATGAATTTTGCTACATACAAGTAAAGTCGCGTATTAATCTACATATCAATACTGATTCTTTTATATATAATTAAAATTAAAATTATTTTTAATAAAATTTATTTTTTGACCAATTACATCAAATTAATGTAAAGATTAATATACATATATATGTATCTACATACATTGCGAGAATTATATGATCTAAGTCTTTGAAAATACAAAATACATGTATAGTATTCTAATTAATCTTAGTAGTGTTATTATATATGTTTTCAATTTTAGGTAATCATGAGTTGTTCGTGGAGACTAACACAACCTATGACTTTCTATATTAACGCACTAATTATTATCAATATAATAATATATAATTAATTATCTTTTGTTCTACCAATTATCACGCATGCAATATATTATAACATACGAAAACTCCTTAATTCAAAGTCAGATCATAGATCTGTCGTTGCATCCCTAGTACGTAGCCGCGCCACCCCCTCCGTCTTTTGTGCTCCCAACTCATGGTCTAAGACGCCTAACTTGCAAGCTAGCACCTAGCTGTACCATCATCGATCTACTCCGATTTGATTCAGTTGTGATCTCATCAATGCCAGTCATTAAGGATTCATATTCATTGAAGAGGCCAGAAATTATGAACTTTCATGAGTACGGATGTGTTTAATTGGACTTTAATCGGAGGGTTTATACGAAACCTTTTCGAGTATTCGACTAACAAAGTCGTAGTATATTTCTTAAAGGACAGCCAACCCTTACAAAATCATGATCTAGTAAAAATAAAAAAAAATAAAAAAAATAAAAAAGTTTTGAGAAACAAAAAAGGTTTGTAAAAAGAAAGAAAAATATCTAATGTGTACTATGCTGTCGTTTTAAAAAAGAATAAAATTTATTATTAAATTATTAATTTTTCATACAAATTTTATATTTATTTATATTTTTTAAAATAATTATACAATACTTATACACTTATAACTAAAATTATAATTTTTCTTATAAAAAAATCTACAATGTAAACACGTAATAATTTTCACGACACTTTATTTGTATACGCGTACTCGTAGGATTTGGAAGCCCACGGGAAGCTGCAGCCATTCTGATCAGGGTCAAATTCAAATAACCAGATAAGGTTTTGGGAGCAGCTTCTGCATTCACATTATACCCTTTTTTTTTTGTTTTTCCCTGAGCTGTACGTAGTGAAGTTTCTATCGATCGATCGTATGCTAAATTAATTGAATAAATAAACCTAAATCGAATAATATTTTGACAACCAGGCAGCCATTAACTGATCATCAGTCATGCATCATCATCAAATATATAATAATTACAATTTTGATCTCCAACGTCCAGTACTGCCTGATCATCATGATCGTGAGATTCTGATCTAATCGGCCAACTGGCTAAGCTTATAATCAGTGATCATGACCGAAGACCTCTTCTCTGTACAGTAGTCATTTTCCCCGGCACCTTAACAATTATTTATATGTTTAGTTCTGATCTCTAATTAATTATATATAATTCAAGTTCAACCCCTATATACTGCGTATATAAAATCTATGCACCGTTTCAATTTCTAGGTACGTTGAAACTTGAAACTTTTGATCATCAAATCATGTTTCGGTTTAATCATTTGGTAGTGTTGTCATCACTTTGCATCATCATCGTCAGTTTGTGCCTCTTCCCTTACCCAACAGCAGCAAAGCTACAACGAAATTACTATGCCAATACCTGCCCCGATGTCGAAAACATTGTCAAAGAAGCCGTCAGACAGAAATTTCAACAAACCTTTGTTACAGTTCCTGCAACCATCCGTCTCTTCTTCCATGATTGCTTTGTCCAGGTAATTTATATATATATATATATATGTTAAACTCGGGCGTTGAGTTGGTTCCTTATAATTAATATATAAGATTACAGGGTTGTGATGCGTCGGTGATAATTGCATCGACTGCAAATAACAACGCCGAGAAGGACAACTCCGACAATCTTTCACTGGCAGGAGATGGATTCGACACAGTGATCAAAGCCAAAGCAGCTGTTGATGCGGTACCAACATGCAAGAATAAGGTCTCTTGTGCTGACATACTCGCAATGGCGACCCGAGATGTGATTCAACTGGTCTGTTCACCGACGTTAATCCTGATCTATACGCACGTTTTTTTTATTTTTTAAGTAGATATAATATGTATTGATGTGCTGAAAAATGCATGATTGGTGCAGTCGGGTGGACCTTCATATGCGGTTGAGTTGGGAAGGTTGGATGGGCTAAGTTCAACAGCTGCAAGTGTAAATGGGAAGCTGCCTTCGCCAACCTTCAATTTAGATCAGCTCACTTCCCTGTTTGCTGCCAATGGGCTCTCCCAAAAGGATATGATTGCTCTCTCAGGTATGGCTTCTTGTAAAAAATGTTTCTCTGGTTTTTAAACCATTTTTTTTTTGGACATCGAGGGTTTTTTATTTTATTTATTTTATTTTAATTTTTATCAATCATTAGAATTTCGATAAGTTATTTTTAGAATAAGTGGTTCATTATTGGTTTTATAAGTTGGAATCATATGATCTTCACATACGACAGCTTTTTTTGATATATTCTACACGCAGTGTGCCATTGGATTATATATATATATATATATATATATATATATATTATATCGGTACCCAATAATATATTGGAAAAATAGTTTTGCTATATATTACACTCTTTCGAGTTCATCATATTATGCTCGTATAGCAATGTCTATCAACCCTTAGGTCAGCTCTTTTGTAAATATGAGATGGGAATATAATATATAACATTTTTTTTTTGAGGAATATACTATGCAATTGATCATAATTCATCATCATTGTCATCGCCATTGTCATCGTCATCTCATCAATAGTTTAGTGATAATGATGCATTTCAAAATGATGAAATTTATGAATCTAATTCATTTCATAAAACCAGTTCACAGAGATAAATTTGCTCTAACCTTATAAACATGTTCAAGACATTGTCTACATATAATATGAGATTTATTGCTTAACATCTTTTTTCATGTGTCAGTATTTTTTCTAGTTTTTATCACGGGGTAAGTAGTATGGCTTCCAATTCGTCCTATGGCAGACTCTAATACCATGAAAAAAATTCATGGGTATAACTCATCTCATAAAACATTTCAAAGAGAAAGGTTTACACCAACTTTATGAACATGTTCAAGACCTTGTTCATAAACAATATAAAATTTATTCCCCGATACAAAATTAGCACTTGTAATGTTGCATGCATGGATGGATATGGATGCACGATAGAAATCTAACATGAACCATGGAATGTTGTGTTTTGCAGCGGCTCACACGGTCGGATTCTCTCATTGTAGTCGGTTTGCAAACCGGATATACAATTTTAGCCCTCAAAATCCGGTAGACCCAACACTAAACAAGACGTATGCGGCTCAACTTCAATCGGACTGCCCGAAGGATGTGGACCCAAGAATTGCCATCAACATGGACCCAAACACGGCCCAGATCTTCGATAATATGTACTTCAAAAACCTTGTGCAGGGAATGGGCCTCTTCACCTCGGACCAAGTTCTATTCACAGACTCAAGGTCCAGGCCCTTTGTTAATAGATGGGCAAGAAATTCGACGGCCTTCCAGCAAGTCTTCGTCAATGCCATAACCAGATTAGGCCGGGTCGGAGTCAAGACGGGCACCAATGGGAATATTCGTCGTGATTGTACTGCTTTCAATTGAACAGAGAAAGCCCTAAAACCAAACATTATTTTATGCACAAAATAAAGTAATTAATAATAAATCAAGACTTTGACCGCACTACAAGAAAAACAGGCAATTGCGACCAATTTATAGCAATGAAAAGAGTATTGGTCGCTCTTTTCATTGCTATAAATTGGTCGCAATTGCCTGTTTTTCTTGTAGTGCCGTGAGGCTGGCAAGCATATTCAGACTGAAATCTGAATTTTCTTCCTTTATTTATTTATTTATTTATTAAATCTTCTCAATTTTTTTTTGATGGAAATATGCTACTGCATTCATTAATAATCGAAGTTACAACTGTGACTTATCAATACAGGAAAAACCAGACTATAAGTCAACTAACGCAACTGCTCATGAGCTCCCCCGACAACAAATTTCTTTGTGACGGACATTGTCTAAACTTCTACACCTTTTCTTCTGACAACAGTCAAAAGAGAAAGCGCTCTGTCAAACCAGAGCTAACGACCTATCTTCCAAAGAAGAGAGGTATCCTCACGCTCCATCCTCCCAAGGAGGAGGAGTACTACCCCACTCTCTCCTCCCAAGGAGGAAGAGTACAAAACACCTACCTTCCTCCAAAGGAGGAGTAGGACTAACCCCCACATTCATCCTCCAAAAAAGGAGTGGGACTCAAATCTATTCCTTTTTTATTAAAAAACTAAGCTAAACTAAAACAAACCAAACAAAACAGACAACAAATAAAACTGAAGCTTATGGACTATAAAATTAAAAGGCCCAGCCTGAGACAAAAGCCCAGACTGAGTGCTTGAGGGGCCCGGCCCAAACCCGTTAGGGTTTCCAAATCACCATCTGCCGCCGCCATCCGTATCCCCTCTGTCCCTCCTCTGCATCTTCCCCCGCCGAATCCCCTGCACCAGCGTACAAGAAGGCCTCATGTCGCCATTTGCCCTCATGCCATTACCCCAAATCTTCACCACGCTAAGCAACCGGCTTCTCACCAATGCTAGCTCCGTCACCGTCACCAACACCAGCCCAAACCTTCCAAGAACCAGCCATTCTCCGCTTCGGCTAGAAGAGACGGAGACCAGATACAAAGCCAGAGACCAACAACAACCTCCATAAACTAAAACAAAAGCTAAACAGCAAACCAACAACAAGACAAAAATGAAAACAAAAAAAAAAAAAAACGGTGCGTCCCCCCAATCCGGCCACCAAACAAGAGAAAATCCACCGTGAGTTCAAACATGGACTTTTACCCCAGAAAACCTCCATCAACCCCCATGCATTTCAGCCGTTCATCCCAAAAAAACACCTCTGTTTTCCATGGCTAAAACAGAGTCAATGAACCCGTCGGGAGAACACCCCAGAAACGCATGCATACCAAGGCTTCTGAAACTCGAAATCCGTGGCTCTACCCACTGAAAACCCTCCCCTTCACCACCACGCCCATCTACGTGGTTGTCCATGGTGGTCACTCTTTCAACCGAATCACATTCACGGCCAAAAAAACATCGAAACCCTCCACCTCTATCTTGTAAAAAGCCTTTCATCCCGTCCGATTGGAATAAGAATAGGTGGCTTCAAAGTCCGATTGGAATAAAATAGCCCTCCCTCTTCATCGTGTAAAACCGCTTCCATCCCGTCCGGTTGAAAGAAAAAAAGGTAATCGGCTTCCGTGTCCTTGACCATGTAGAGAAAAACGCATTCCGGCCACCATGATCGCCGCCGACCCACGCTTATTAAAACCGGGAAAAGTGAAACTAGACTAAAACAAACTGGATGGAGGGAGGGGGGAGCCGTAGCTCCCACCCCCGTCAGACGGTCTAATCCCTTTTTTCCTTAGAGAGAAGGAGGAGCTTCTCTCTCTAAGGAGGACCACTGGGAATCTGACTTAAATCTTCTCAATTAAATGTTTATTTGGAAGTAAAATAATAATAGGTATGCTCATATTGTTAATGTCAAATGCGGTTGCATTTTACCCCGGCCTAATAAGCAGGTTCCACCCACATGAATTATTATCGTACAACATCTATATATTCAGCAGTTCACAGTTACACATCAGCAACTCCAAGTCAGCAAGTCAGTTATCTTCCGACTGTAAATTCTTGGTTCATAATATAAGAACAGATCATCAAAGCTATGTATATAAATAAACCAATGTCCATGAAATTTGGTTAACATCTGATACAGTAGCATGCATGCGTCATGCATGTTGGTGACTGTCGATGGTTCAGTTACAGCTTGGTGTGTCAATAGAAAGAGTTCAGTTTGTTGAATAATAAACATAATTTAGTAAATGTTCGATGAAGAGTTGTGTCTTTTGGTAGATTCATGAACTAGAGTGAATGTATCTATTAGAGTAAATGCTAAGTGAATCTACAAGCCTATAAATACCGATGTATGCATTGGCATAAAGTAAGCCACTTGAGATATAATTCAGTTAGAGAAATTTTAGAAATAGTCTCTCCTCTCTCCCCTCTAGAATAGAATACCAGTTTTTCTCATCCAAAACAGTTTTCATCGACATCTCTTTTGATCTGTTTTTTGCTCTGTGTTTCTTATATGTCGGTGTTTTTCATTACTCTCATTCTTAACCTACCACATCCTACAAAGCAAGTTTGTCAATGGATAGAGAAGAACAAGTACATGAACACATCCAAAAATGAGAGAAATACAGCGCACAAAATCTCTTGAACTAACAAAAAAACTTTAAATGCAATAAGTTATAGGGCATCCTTATTGGAGAAAGGAGTGGACCGAGTCTCATCTGAGGACTAGGAGCCCCTGTGTCTCCCTTGAAGAGCAGAACAGGTCTCCTCTCAAGGAATGGGTCTCCCCCTCCCTCTTTTCAGTATTCAGTCACAGATCAGCAACTACAAGCAAGATAGACAGCTTCCAACTCATGTAATTCTTAGTTAGTTCATTTAGCTAGCTGGTGTTACGCACAAAACTGCCCAAAACACATCAAAGACGATATTTTAAGTGGTTCAGCAATTACCTATATCCATTGGAGTCAAAATTCACTAAGTTTGTATAAGTTTACAGACACTCAGCGACTCTCTCTATCACGCCCTCTGTTTGTTTCCCACACTCTCATTCACACATCAGATTTCTCTTTTTATAGGAGAAGCTATACTAAATGAGACAGTGGGGAGCTGCTGGAGTTATGTTCAACCTTCAACAACATTTGGACGGTGCAGAGCCTAGCTTGGAGGTGCAGAGCAGCCTTTCCTGACTTTGGCTTCACACTTGGTGGTTGTTTTCAACAGCTGGTGGATAATTGACAAAAGATCACAGATTTACATCTTGGTGCGCTATTAATACAGAAGTTCAGTTTTCATTCACATTTCATTTCTGTTTTTGGCTCTCTCATGTTTCTTTTCTAGCTAGCTAGTTTCTTATGGGCCGAAGTATTAGTCCCATAATGATGGTGATCTTGCAACCTTATATATGGAAGTGTTATAACTTATATGTATGACATGATCTGACGATATTGAGCATGCGTGGTTGGTAAGATTCTGACAAAAGCAAAAAGAAAAAAAAAAGAAAAGAAAAGAAAAGAAAAACCATGGCTGCTAAATTAATATTGCTCATTTCTAAAGCCAAGAAGTCGCCAGGAACGAGTCGTTCGTAGCGTGCATCCTAAAATGTTGTTGTGGTGGTGGGGGTGGTACTCACTTTTTTAGCCACTCATTTCTCTGTCTCGCACCCACACATGTATTTCTCTTTGGAGTCTAGACCACGTTCCAAGATATTCTCCTCGATCTTAAAAGAACTCGTTCTGGGTTTTCATACTTCTCGATCGTGCTCCGAAAGTACTCAAATATGTGGTTGTATATAGTTTCTGGATAAGACATTTATCCGAGGTGGCTAATCTACGTATATATGTAAATTAACAGACCCAAAATCAATGTCTTAATCAAACTGATCATTTCCGCTTTAACAATAATAATTAATTGGTTCGAACTGATAATACATGGACATGAGTTGAATTTAATGGCATAGTTTATGTTCTAATAACAACAGCAATATTTTAATGAAAGGCTGATATTTCCTATCAAAAAAAAAAGAAAAAACAACAGCAATATGTTCTTGGCTAAAGAGACGAGAAGATTCTAATTTATCAAGTGGTTGCAGTTTGTGACCACTCATCCACTACAGCTCCTTTGATCTTTCTATATATACGTCCCTTTTAATTTACTCCAAACCATGCATCGAGTAGTAGACACCCATATAGATAGCACTGGTATATAGAAATAGAAATAGTCCGATAGTGCAAAATCGAGCTTCGAATTGGCCCCTCAAATGGATGCTCGGTTTGTTCTTGCGTGGTCACTTTTGATCTTAGGTTTCTGCGGCCTCTTCCCTTACACAGTGTCGGCACAACTGAAGCAAAACTACTATGCCAACGTCTGCCCCAATGTTGAAACCATCGTAAGAGATGCAGTTGGAAAGAAAGTTAAACAAACTTCGGTCGCAGTTGCTGCAACTATCCGTCTATTTTTTCATGACTGCTTTGTCCAGGTAAAATTTAAAAAATGACACATAACAACGATAGAGATCATTTCATATTGAACGCTATAACCGGCTCTCCATTTGCTCATTTCCGGGTGCATGCTAGCTGTGTCTGATGGTAAGTAAATAACTCACAATTAAAAATTGTAGGGTTGTGATGCCTCTGTAATTATACAGTCTACTGGAAGCAACAAGGCGGAGAAGGACCACCCTGATAATCTGTCCTTGGCAGGAGATGGCTTTGACACCGTGATCAAAGCCAAAGCAGCTGTTGATGCAGTCCCAAGCTGCAAAAACAAAGTCTCCTGCGCTGATATTCTCGCAATGGCAACCCGAGACGTCATTACACTGGTTGGTTGCTTCAACGTTCTCATAGAGTCCAGAGTCTTTCATTCTTGATCTCATTATAAATTATACTTCGATCTCTTTATAAGCATTGATATACGTAGATAAATAAAATATAATAAATAGTTTTTAGATCATCAAATCATGGAATCATAAGAGAATGATGAGTTTAGATTTTTCGTTTCTTTTTTCTGCTCTCAATAATAAAAAAGGTAATGACAATATCTAAATGTGGTACTGCTGGGTTAAATGATGATGCATTGCTGATATGATGATGATGAGGTGTAGTCTGGGGGGCCTTCTTATGCTGTGGAGTTGGGAAGAATGGATGGGGTGAGCTCAAATGCAACGAGCGTAGAAGGGAAGCTGCCAAAGCCATTCTTCAATTTGGACCAGCTCAATACAATGTTTGCTGCCAATGGTCTCTCCCAGACGGATATGGTTGCTCTCTCAGGTACGCATGCATGCACTACGCAACACCCTCCACTACTACTGTGATCTCCGTGTGCACCGAGATCCTAGATTTTACAAAGTGCAACTGCAAATTCTAGTACAGACTCATGTGATCATCTAGACGTACGTGATCTTTGGAACAGATTTATTATTATTATTATTAAATTCTCAAAAAAAAAAAAAAAAAAAATCAATCCACGCGTCTTTAAACCAAGATAATCTCACCCATCAAAACATCTTACCTTAATTTTTGTAACAAACAAAATAAATACAGTTTTCATAGAACTCAAAAGAATTTCTCACTGATTATAAAATATTCTTCTTTACGAATTCGATGAAATATTTTTAAATTCTATATATGTCACCAAGCATTACATTCCAAATTCGGACGTACATTAATATTGATCTAAACTGTGAATGATGTATATATATATGGGGTCCATCATCGACATTCGTCGTCTTCCGAAATAGAATACGACGTATGATCCTTAATTACTTTCCAACTTTATTTTCAGAGCGTACGTAGTACTACTCAAACTGTCTTTTTGCATGATTCATTCGCTATATATGCGTGATAAATAATAAGAATGTGATCATGGGGGAAAAAATTATAGAGTTTTGTTATTTATAAACAAAGTCGCGTATTAATTTGTGTATTAATATTAATTTTTTTATATTTAAAATTTAAATTAATATTATTTTTAATAAAATCTACTTTTTGATCAATTATATTAGATTGGTATATATATTAATACGTAATTACGTTTATACTAGATTTTTTTAATGTTTATAACTAGATTTTTTTAGAAAGTGTATGATTTGCATGTTTTATCTGATGCAGCTGCACACACCGTCGGATTCTCTCACTGCGGTCAATTTGCAAACCGGTTATACAATTTCAGCCGTCAAAACCCGGTGGACGCTACGCTGGACAAGAATTATGCGGCTCAGCTGCAATCACAGTGTCCTAAGAATGTGGACCCCACGATAGTCGTCACCATGGACCCAATCTCACCCAATACGTTCGATAAAGCATACTTTAAGAATCTGCAACAAGGCAAGGGACTGTTCAGCTTGGACCAAGTTCTGTTCACGGACACAAGGTCCAGGCCAACTGTAAACAATTGGGCAGTTAGCACTTCTGCCTTTGAAACCGCCTTTGTCTCCGCCATCACCAAGCTCGGTCGCGTCGGGGTTAAGACAGGGAAGAATGGCAACATTCGTCGTGATTGTTCAGCTTTTAATTGAAAATACTACGCCCGGGCCAAAAAATTCATGAGTTAGAAGCTGGTCGAAGCTAAAAAAATATAATTAAATCTCTACTTATTTCAAAAGTTTAATTTGATGAGAAAATGTAAGTAGGTTTAATTATTTATATTTTACATTTACAGTTAAATATCAAATGTAAGAACAAAAAACATAAATAACAAAAATAAAAATAGGCAATGTAAACTGTCCTTACGTATGGAATAAATTATAATGAATTCGCACGCATTGCTTTATGAATAATGTTAAGATCGGTTTTCTCGTTATTATTCTTACTTTTAAGCAATCATGTTGGGAGATTAAGGGCTAAAGTTCTTTAATTTAGAATGTCATTGACTTGACTCTTTTCGACAATGGCAAAAGTTCTTGACTCTTGTTGTGTTTAAATCTGTGGAATTAATAGTTTATGAAATGGTCAAATATTGCATTAGTAAACGTAAATCATAGTGTCATCGTCGATCAAAGAGGCATGCATGGCACATGCATAAAGCGATCTCAAATTAATTACAAGGAGAGACAGAGACAAACATCATGTGCTACCTCTTGCATTTCATTGCCAATCAATATCAGTTCCAAAGTCATCCACCAGTTCATTGTCAAGGACTCAAGAGCTGGACCACAGAGGACTTCAAGTAGTTAATTAAGCATTTAAAGTTTTACTTTAAATGGATTAAGATCATTGTCTCCATTTCACTGTAAATTGATAGTATCTGCTTAGTAAAAACATATGACGTTTTTGGTCATTTTACTTATTTATCTATTCCTAATTAATAGAAACATAATGACCAAAATAACTTATTTTTGCACTAAATGGATGAGTTGTTCATTTTTATTGAAAATGGAGAGGATCCTCTGTAAACTGCTCATAACTGTCAATTGACTCCTGAGCCTTTGAATCTTGAATTCATGTCACTCAAGGTTCTCATACTTAGTTTATAAAGCACTATAAAAATGATATTTTCTATTGCAATTTTGAACGAAAGATGCGCACTGATTGTTTGATCATAATGCATGAAAACATACTAGATGTTTTGGGGAGGCCATAACTTTAATTGCTACCCAAATTGATGAATAAGATTTGTAGGCGGATACAAGGACACTGAATACATGCACATATTATTTGCAATAATAGACTAATTAGATAAATCTATTGTGTCTCCAACTTGCAAAGGTAGTATATATTAAAGAGTCTAAAGAATATAAATGTGATATCTCATATGATAAGGATAAGGGTAGGTGGCCGTATATGAGATCCCACATTATTTTGGAAGGAGAAGTACTTCTTGCTCTCTATAGGATTCCAATGGGGCTTCAATTATATCATTAACTAGTTATTTTAAATTAGAAGCTATGTGATTTTGGTCTTTTATTTGGACATTACAATTGGTATAAAAGCTAAGTTTGAGATTTTACAGACTTTAAAAATGATTTTTTGGTGAGATCTAGAGTTTTAAAATTCTCCAGACCCCAAGAGATGATTTTGATGATACTTAAAGTTTTAAATTCTGTAAACTAGATTTGAGGTTTTAAATTTTGCAGACTTCAAAAATGATTTTCGTGAAAATTGGGGATTTAGAGTCTGTAGGCTTATTCTATAGACATTATGAAATGAGCTTGATAAGATTTAAGGTTTAGATTTTGAAGATGTATATAAGCTTGATCAAATGCCAAATCAAATGCCAAGTTTTAGAGTATAGAGTTGGTCAAATATGAGTTTGTAGATTCTACAGACTTTTAATGAATGATTTATATGAAATCCGTGGTTATAGATTTTTTAGACTTTAGGGAATAATTATGATCAGATTTATGGTTATGAACTCTGGAGGCTTTTGGGAGTTATTATCAAATTTAAGGTTATAGTTTCTACACATTCTAGGAAATGATTCTTATCTTAGTTAAAAGATTATTGATTATGTGAACTTTAGGATATTGTTCTTATAAGGTGCAAGGCTATGGGTTTTCCAAATTCAAGGATATAAATTTTGTCAAATCTAAAGATAGCGGTATAACAAACTATTGGAGATGATATCTTATATTTGATAATATAGGAGGTGATCAAGCTAAGATGAAAGTTTGTTTGGGTAGATTAGCTGGGACTAAATTAAACTTCTGTTAAGATTTTGACGGATGCTAAACGGATATTTGTTTGGATACCCTATGTTGTGGGGTTGAATTTATAGGTGCACTGTTTAGATGTTTGGGATGGCATTGGAACTTTTGGGCTTACTGTTTATTTTAGATGGGATGTGCTAACTTAATCCAAGTTGGACCTTTCAACTAGTTGGGTCCAACTTGGATTAAGTTGTGATTAGGAATGCCTTCATCGTAAATATGTTCACTTGTATATATTGACACGTGTAGGAGTTGAGGAAATGAATTTCAACTCTCTTTGTTGCAAATGCTTTAATCATCACTACCCTTGGGTTTCACTCTAACAAATTCTAAGTTGACTCCCCCAAATATTCAAACATTCTTACATTAATACTTGTTCCACTCCTCGAGAAAGCCTTTTCATCAATTCCCTGCAAAATGGTCCATATGACATTGCTTGAGTTCACATCGGTTAGGATCCATTCGTCCATTCCAAGTTGACTCTCTTTTATCTCTCTGGTTGTCGTAGTCATTGTGTACCCACACTACCATCACAATCAAGCCACTCCATCGTGACACTGTAGCAATTTCATGCATTGTAGGGCCCTCTCTTGCTACTCTAGTGTGTCATCCATATCGCTGATGCCAATCACGTCGTACCCCATTGATGCAACTCTATCATACCAAACCATGACAGACTGGATAAAAATCATCATTTCTCCGGGTAAAGAATTGGGACTGAGAGAAGAAGATGAACATCACTTTCAGTTGTTTGCAGTTATAATGTTGGACTTCATATGGAAACAAAGAAATGATATACTCCACAACCACACTCTCTTGTCTCTTGAAACAACAAAAATCCAACTGAATAGAACTTACTAGGAATACAAGGAAGCATGGTCAATCAAAAAGCAAACACAGATTACAATTTGGAAGCACCCCCCATCAACCACCAGAGCTTTTCTTTTGATGCAGCAGTTAGATACTTTTTCTCAGTGGCATCTGTAGTCTGTAGAGATCATCACGGAAAAATTTTAGAAATTCAAATAGAAAAGATCCTCTCGTCTAATCCTCTGGTAGCAAAAGCAAAGGCAGCTCTACTAGCATCGAAAATGGCCTCCCAAAGGAACAAGAAATGGCAATTATGAAAGGGGACTCGCAATTGGTAATAAACTCTTTGGATAGTACAAGAACCAATATTCTCTGGCAAATTGAACCCATCATTGAAGACATAAAGCTTTTATCAACTCCTTTTAGGAGTTGGATCTTTGCAAAAATTCATCGATCTGCAAATTGACGTGCGCATGCAGAGGCACAATGGGCAGCAACCAACTCTATTTTTGGCTGTATACCCCTTGATTTACTGTCTAGATGCTTGTTGTTTATTGATAGTGGAAAGGATCCTCCTTAAACTTTGTAACTTAATTATTATATATACAAGCTTGATTAGAAAAAAAAAAAATACTCCATCGTGCCAAGCCCAACCACATAGCACTACTTCATCCACGCCGATCCACCGCCATACGTGACCAAGCTGATAAGCTCTCTCTCTCTCTCACTTTTTATTCCCCTACACCTAATATTTTATTTTTTGGTTGATAACACAATACATCACCTCCCCTGTTCGTGGGCTCTATTACTGACATTGTTGTCCCAATTCCACAGCACTGTTTTGTTTTAGTGTGAAGCTACCATTATGGAATAATAGGTAATTTCAAGACTCTTTGATGGACTTAATTGATGGTTGGTTTGAAAAGTTGATAGGGATTAAATTGGTTGGATTGGTTAATTGGGATTTTAGCCATGACGGTTGATTTGGTGTTGATTGGATTGGCCAATCATGAGAAGGGTGGGAGTATTTGATTTGTGAAGTGCTTTAAATGAGTGGTGGTGGTGTTTGTTTAAAACATGCAACTTTGAGGACTGTTTGATGTGCTTGATACGTTGGTTTGTGGGTTGTTGGTTGTGGACTTGTCAAGAGAATGAGCTGTTTATTTGTCTGTCATGGCAAGTGTATGATGTTTTGTTGACTTTTTGTGGAGTTTAGGAAAGTGGAGCTTCAGAGTTTGGATTTAAGTATTGGTGTGCTTGGAATTGAATGGTTGTGCTTATGCAATGGTTAGAAACTGAGGCATGATTTATGGATTTATGGATTAAGTGTGCTTATTTATAATTAGAAGATTTGGAAACATGAGATTGTTGTCGTGGAGTTAGTTAATTGTGTCGTTTATGTTAAAGGTGTCAGTTTATTTGTGTTAATAGTTTGTATTAATTATGTTTATGTGACAATCACTTTTGCTTGACATTATTGTGAGGATTTTTGAAAAAATTAAATAGTTAGATAAGAGAGGCACATATACTAGATTTTACATAAAAAGAAATTGATTGAGGTTGATTTTATAAAAAAAAAAAATATACATATTTTGTTATGAAAAGAAATTTGAAACAATCTTGATTATTTGATTTGCATTATTCATGAAATTTATATAAAAAGGGAAAAGTATTTTTTGTCATGACTAGTATAGATATGAGCTATTTTTTGCATTATGTTCTCAGTTGTATAAAAAGAGGGAATATAAAATCTAAAAATTTTATGTAACTATGAAAAAAATGATTTTAAATCTGTTCAATACTATGATATGATATGATGTGATATTTGAAAACCTCTGATATGATATTCTGCTTTTGTTTTGCTTTGGTCTTACTACAAGTGCTAAGCTATGGCCTCTATTTGGGTTGTTAACAACTTTTCTATCTCTAGTATATCCACTTTGGAAACAAAGTGATTTTTCTGTATTGTCTTTCCTGTGTGCACATTCGAGACTCCAAGAATGATAAGGGAAAATGTTCACATTCTATTTTTGCTCGGTTGGCTGCTGGGGTTTTCACAACTCTACTACGAGGATTAAACGTGATCTCTATTATAATATGATGTTCAGTTATGCTATGCCAAATGACTTTTAAATATGAATATCTCTAACTATCGCTCTAATATTTGTTATAACATGTTTTGGTTTTGCATTCTGTTACTGAATCATATTTACACATTAGTATATATTCACTGCTTACTGAGTTATTGATAACTCACATCTTATCACCACAATATATTCAAATATTTTGGATGTTTCATCTGAGGATTAAGAATAAAAAGCATAGGCAAGGCTAGGCAAGCACGGTAGATTAAGTATAAAACGGGTGCTATGATTATTGGACAGCCTTAACGAATAGATTTGTCTTGTTATGTTGATTGGGTATTTTGAGAGATTGACATTATTATCGAGACTTTGTGGAGTTGTTGATTTATTTCATCACATTATTTCATTGATATCCTTGTAGAGGAACACACACACACACACACACACACACACACACACATTTTATATGGTTGAAATAGATGAATTTATGTTTTATAGTCTTTGAAAATTATATTTGTATTGTGGGAGATGATTTTCTAGGTGACAGAAAGTAACCCCCTGACCCCCAGGGAACAGGGCATTACAATAAAGAAGTAAGCATACAAGAAAAAGAGACTCCTAGTGAGTGGTATTTTCATAAGCACCTTTTCTTAACTTATTATACCAAGATCAAGTTCCTCAAATTTATTATTTATAATTTGAGGCTCCTATGATCGGCAAGTCTTGGAAGAAAGGGAATTTACCTTATCAATTATGTAAAAGACCAATGAAACAAAGAAAAACATGATGTCGGTATTATTTCACGTCAATTTTACCTTTGGAGGAGGAAATAAAGGGAGGACTATAGAAATGATAAATATAGTGTTGAGTGCTTCTCCATTTATTATTCTCCCATTCAATTATTCTTGCAATCTACCTTACCCCTTCATAAGAGAAGGATTATCGGCTTTAAGGTGTTACAGAAATTATGTACATGAAAAGCTTTCAGGAGGATCTGGAAAAATAAAACCAGCACGTCATGCAATATAGAGAAGCCTTTTAGGTGATTGAGCTTTAAAGGTAGATAAATAATAAAGGTTTGGTTGTATTAGCACCTTCACAGTACGGCACAACACAACTTACTTTACAAACCATGCTAATTAGGATGTATTCATTTTTGCATCATCATAAGTCCCTCCCTGTTTCCTGCAAAGACAATAGCAAATAGTCAGATCAAGACAAATGCAACGCAAAGCTTATGATTGAGAACATTCTCCAAATCGATCCTAGAGTTGGACTTACCAAAATTGACATTATAACTCTAAGCCTGTTTTTTCTTTATAGTGTTAATCCTGACGTAAACGATAATAAAGTTCCTTCTGTTAGTGGTTCGAATCCACTTCTAGGCCTTGTAAGAGTTTGCTTGAAGTTGTTTGTCAACCTCAAGTTATAACCTGGGCCTTATGACTTACTTTAACAGGGAAATTTGCTTAAAATTGCATATGAAGTGCACTTAACTTGAAAGATTACCAAAATAAATTCATTTCAAAGGTTTGCTTACTGATTTCTAGTCGCATCAACTTTCCTTACAGCTGCACTTTCCTTGCAGTGGCTTCCCTTTGATCCTTGGGATCACGTCCATATCATCACCTTGTCAATAAAAAATAGACAGGAGACACAAATGGATACCAAATCATGAGCACAGTTTCTCTAATACAACAACTTGTGGCACTTTCATAGCAGTCACATTTCTATCCTATCAACAGTCTCAGATGGAGGATGCGCAGCAATGTTCCTTCTAGATGTATCTTGTAATAAATACTTTTTGCTATTGGTACGTCTAAGTTCTCAATAAATTGAAAATTGTATAGTCAAGCAAGATCACTAGATTTTAGAAACCCTTGCATTCAAATTTGCATCAAAGATGATTAGACTATTGTGCACTCTGTAAACACAAATATTTCAATTCTCAGGATATAATCACATTCACAGTAAAATCAGCTTAAGAGAAGTATTTTAAATTTCATTTTGGGATGGATATTAACAGAAAAAAAAAAAAAATTTGTTTCGATGGTTCATAAATGGCTCATACCACATATTGGCACTTGCACTTTCCTGAGAATGGCTTCTCTTTTCGTTCATGATTTCATTATCTAATCATCACTCTAATGACAAAGAGAGGGAGGAATCAACATAACCATTCCTGAGTTTGGTTTCTTTTAAACAATATCTTATGATGCTTGCATTGAACTCAAGTTTCGGTCTTCTCTACAGTTTCAGATGATTACAGCAATGTTTGTTGCAGTTGTCTTGTACTTTCTGTTATGTGTACACCTAAGTTCTTACTAAAATACAAATGTTCTAACTAAGCTACAAATGGATTGTAAAGTATTAGTATTTAGAAGTAATGTGCATAGCATACAACACTAAAAGATGTCTATTCTCACCATTTATGATAACACACACTCATATATAATCTTATATGAGTTAAATACTTATAATATATATATATATATATATATATTCTTATATGTGTTAAATGCTGAGAGTGGAAGTATAGAATTTATGGACTGGGTTGGATAATTCACACGTTTAGGAAGACACTTATCTTTTCATATAGAGACTGTACAAAAATTACCAATTCTTCATATCATCCATTCCTCCAATAAACTTTTTGCCCCTTGAATTGATCTCCATGCATATGAAGGTTTATATCCTAGTCTAGAGTTCAAAAAATCTCCCTCCTTATAATACTTCAGCTCTATAATTGTTGCTACTAGTGAATTAGGCATTTGATGTAGTCTCCATCCTTGCTTAGTAACAAGGGCCTTGTTAAAACATATCAAGTTCCTAAAACCCAAACCACCTATGCCTTTTGTCTTACTGAAAATTGACCACTTAACCCAATGAATTTTTTTATCCTGATGCTGTCCCCACCAAAATTTCTTTATCATTACTGTTATTTCATGTAGCAACTCCTTTGAAAATTGGACAACATTCATGTTGTATATTGGGATTGCTTGCACTACTGCTTTGATCAAAATCTTCTTCCCAACTTGGCAGCTTATGACAGAAATTTAGTCTTCCAGTTACTTATTCTTTGCCATACTCTATCTTGGATATACTTAAAAGTTCTTCTCTTTTCTCTACCAATTATAATAGGAAGCCTCCAATACTTCTCAAAATAACTTGCTACTTTCACTCTAATAATGCTAGTTAAATAAGTTTGAGTTTATTATCTAGTACTTCTACTATAAAATATGGTTGTTTTGTCTTTGTTCAATTGTTGCCCCGAAGTTGGCTCATATGGTTGCAAAAGCTTTTGTAGACACCACCACTCTTGCATTGAAGTTTTGCAGAAAATGAGGCTATCATCAGCAAAAAATAGATGATTATAAGTCTAAAACCATTCCCTCCAATTGGCACACCATGTATAACTCCTTGTTGCCCAGCTATCATCAAAGAAGAACTTAGAAATTTTGTACACAGTATAAAAATATAAAGAGATAGTGGATCTCTTTGTCAAATGTCTCTTGAAGGAAGAAACATTTGACTTGGGATTCCATAGACTAACACCTTCTGTAATACAAATTGTAGGCACATCATTGTACTGGTGATTCAGTTGTTTTTAAAACCTATTTTTCTTAATACAACTTCAATGAAGGTCAATTCAATTCTATCGTAAGCCTTACTCATATCCAACTTCAATACCATATCGTCCTCCATTCCTATTATCTTTGTTGCCATAGAGTGAAGTGCCTCATAATTAAGCCACTAGTATATTTTATGAGATCAATCCACCAACCACCAACGCACTTTGATATTGACTAATAACATAATGCAGCAAAGGTTTGAGCCTAGTTGCAAGCACTTTTGAAAAAAGTTTATATATTATATTACATAAACTGATTGGTCTATAATTTGTTACATACATAGAATTCTTTTTCGGTGGAATCAAACATAAGAAGGTTTCATTTATAGTCCCCTATGTGCTTTCACCATTTAATAAATTTATTATAGCCATACACACCTGATCTCCTACAACAGTCTAATATTTTTTATAGAAACAAGCAAAAAATTAATCTGGGCCAGGAGATTTCAAAGGATCCATATGGAAGAGAGCATATTTGACTTCTTTAGAGGTCTAAGGGTTGTCTAAGTTATTGTTTAAGTTTTTAAGCACCCTTGTTCAAAAATCTTGAAGTATTTCTTCAGTACTTGTTGAGGATGAGGTAGTATAAACAGATTTGAAATGATTAAAAAAAAAAAAAAAAAAAAAAAAAAAAAAAAAAAAAAAACCTTCTTTATCTCTTTTTGACTATTATACATTCTGCCCCTTGCATCTGTCACACTCAATTAGAGTAATTTTCCTTCTGTGATTAGCACACTGATGAAAGTACTTTGAATTTCTATCCCATCTTTTAACTAATGTTGTTTTGTTCTCTGCTTCCATACCACATCTTCCTATTCCAGCAAAACATCAATCTCTTTTTGAATTGTTTGAACATCTTCCACTATTCTTCCATCACCATCATCAGTATACTAAGCCAACATTTCTATCTTTTCATGAATATCCTTCCTCATTTGATTACCAATGCCCCTCTTCCAGTTTTTCAATTGCAGTCTACATGTACTCAACTTATTCTGCACTTCCTGCATCTTATTAGTAATTCTTAAGTCATTCTTTCATACATTATCAACAATTCTTTTACATTCATCATCTAAAGTCCAACTTGATTCAAAACGAAAAGGTCTTCTTTTCTTTTCATACCTTTTCTACCCCTTTAAACTCATCAACAAAGGATTATGATTTGAACTTGTTGCTGGCAGCACAATCACTATCATATCAAGATATTTATTAATCTAACTTCTATTTGCAATCACTCTATCCAATGTTTCCTTCGTGAAGGAGTCGTCTTTTCTATTATTACACCAGGTATATCTTGGCTCATTATAATCCAAACAACTTAGATCACAATCATGCAATACTTGTTGAAACTTCTTCATTTGTCCATGAGGTCTCCATGCAGATCGATCCATACTTTTCAAATTGGCACAAAATCTCATTAAAAATCACCAAAGCATAACTATGGAATTGGATCAAAAGTCTTTAGATTTCTCAACAAATTCCAACCTTTTTCTCTTTGCGTCACTTTGAGATAACCATAAAAACCAGTCAGCTTCTAAGAAAATCCATTACTAGTGTCAAGAACTTGTGCATTAACATGTTGTAATGAATAATTCTAGATGAATATAGAAACATTTTCCTTCCAAAATAAAGCTAAACCACCTTTACATCCAACACAGTCCACTACAAAGACATTTTGATAACCCAATTTAGACTTTAACAAGGACATTTTATTTCTATTCAATTTTGTCTCTATAAGAAAGAGAATGTTAGGACAATATTCCTTCACTATTTGATGAAGAGCACGAACAGGTCAGGGTGTCTCAAGTCCCCGACAATTCCTACTTAATATATTCATAATATTTGGCAGGGCTGCTTAACAGCCTCCACCGTATCTTTAGCAATTACTTTCTTTCTCAGTTTAAACATTTTGTTCTCCTCTGCAATGGTTAGGCTACTATCAGTCACTATCCCTTCAATCTTCCTTTTTTGATGCAATAAATCTCCTACAGTAATAAGTGTCTAATCAGCATTCACTCGTGCTCTTCTTTTCCATGATCTTGTTATTCTATCTCATACCCAATTATCTCAATCCATTCTTAATTTATGATTTCTTCTCATCCTGAATGAACCTTTCATTCTTTTACTTTTGTAAGGCACCAAACTCCTCATCTCTTAATAATCTTTCCTTTAATGCCTCCATGATTCCATGATTATCTCCACTCTTACACTCATCCAAAGTTTTTTCCTTCCCACTAGTTTGTAGATTATTCAAAGTATATAGGTGCAAGAGTTGGTTTTTTCTAGTTATAACCATTGGGACAGTTTCAATAGGAAACTTAGAATTCAAATTTTGAATAGAAACAGTTACCTTATCCAAAGTCTCCACCATCGAACAACTGCTAGTAACTATATTAGTTGCATGTTCTTCATTTCTTATCGGAGGGAAAACGTTCATCTCCTTCCCTATCATGCTAGTCAAATTGTTTCCACTAGATTTTTTCATAGTTGACTAAGAAGCTCTAAGCCAAACTCCATAAGGCTTCATTTGTTGTGACTTAGTAGAAGGCATCAATACCTCCAGAGAGCATCCATTCTAACCATGGAGTATCACACCACAAGAGAAACAAAATTTTGGGAGTCTCTCATATATGCATGTAACCCACATATTAATCCCACCAACGTTAACCATTAGACCCCTAGGCAAATGTTTATGTAAATCAAGCAGTACTCAGACTCGTAAGAACTGACCCCACCCATTTCCATTCTTGTCAACCTCAACTTTTGGATAGGATCCAATAGCACCACCCAACTTTTCTCCCACATGTTCATTCATACCACCGAGAGGAAGATTATGAAATTGAAACCAAAAAAACTTCCTATCAAACGTCATCTCCTTGATAGGAATGTAACCAAGAAAATCCTCAAGGATCACCAAATTGCAATCAAACATCCATGGGCAACTACTTTGAACTTTGAGTAGATCAGACTCTCTATTAAATTCCAAGAGTAAAGTGTTACAACCCACATCTGCAAATGTTATAGATCCCGATGCCTTCCATATATATCTTCATCACCGTAGTACAAAACACTTCAAAATGGAATGGCTTTTCTGATATCGCTTTTCCAACTAGGTAGTACTTTCCTCTTGCAATTGTATCTTCAACATCTTCTCTATCTATCACAAGACCTTGGTTTTCCTTTTCAGTTAACAACAATTTTCCACATAATGATGTTAAGTCCTCTGCCATCACATGAGTACTCTCTACAAACTCCTCTAGTTTTAACCAAGGAGACAAATTGCCTTCAAGCAAACTCTTCCCCTCAATCACCTTCTTCACGCTAGAGAGAGACCCAAGAGAGAGACTAAGTGCGTGGTCAATGCCGTGAAATTGAATCCAAAGATATGAAGAGATTTTTTTATTCTTTATTTTTATAAGGGGTGGGATTCGAATTCAGAGTTTTATTTGAAAAATTAGGTTATATGCCACTAGGCTCTTGCCTAATATGAATAGATTGAAATGGCAGATCATTGATCATGACTCATGCATTAAACTTTTCATAGCGCCCGACTAAAGTTGAAAATTTGGCTACAATGTTTCTTGATTACCGCAGCTAGAACATAATTTACACCAATTTTTTTAAGCAAAAGATTCTGGTCCAAATGCAAGACATCTTCTGCAAGATTTTGCGAATCTCAAAAAGAATATTAAGGCAAATTCTGATGGACACAGAGAGAGAGGAAGGGGGGGGGGGGGAGACTTCTTTAATTAGGTTACTGGTTAACATACTTACAAGAAACAAGTATGAAATTATTGGCAACTTGACAAAAACCTTCATCACAATATGCTCTGACCATCTACTCCCAAAAATAGTTGTGCTAGAAGAAGATCATCGAATTAGAAGCTAATTAAAGAAGAAGATTAAAAGAACATAAAAAAAATAAAAAGTGGAAAGAAAATGATCTTCAAGCAGGCAACCAAGCAGTGGCAAACACAACATTATGTCCTTTCCATGTAAGAACAAGATCTTCTTCTTCCTTCTTCAATCCCCACCCAGCTGCATGCTCATCTAGCATGGTCTTCACCTCCGAGACTGCTTCTTCTCCGAAAGAAACTCCATGAAAATTGGCATTTCTCATTCGTTGCACCCACTGGCTTTTAGTTTCAAGCCGCTCAACCCTTTGAAGGCCCTCATGCGCTATCACATTCTCAATCTTCCAGCAAATATCGGCTTCGTACCACTGCCTCTCCTTACTCCCCCTTGGAAGGAATGTATCCATGGTATCATAAGGTATCCATAGATAGTTAAACGCTGATCTTAACCTACACACCACATTATTCGATGTCAAATCTACATCTTCGTCTACTAGAATTACAATGGTTGGGTCTAAACTCCGAAGCGCACTGAGAAACATTGTCCGAAAAGAGGAAGTAGTACTTGTGGAGGAACATTCAAAAGCATAAGGGTTTGAGTTTGCACTAGGAATAGATACAAGGGTTTCTTCCGGGATGTAGTGAAGCATCATATGGCAGTTAATTACCAGTGCCTCGCTGCTTTCGGGATAGACTAAATGTTGAACCCGAAGTTGTTCGATTAAGGCCGCAAACCCGTCTTTGTAACTTGAAGGACTCACTCTAAACTCCATCATAACATTCTTAGACATGGCGAAATTAACCAACTTGGAACCCAATTCCTCGTACGAAAGGTCCAGCTTTGGCGGGAAGTCTTCTACGGCAGCGGCTACGGTGAGCTTGACCAGAGGAGGGACCTCGTGACGATTAGCTATGGCATCAATCAGTGTAGGAATCTGCATGCAATGTGTCAAGCTTAAATCGACGATGTGAATGACCGAGTACCCTTCAACGGCTTCTAAAATTGCTGCGTTGGCTGCTGTGAAACCAAACCGATGCCAAGGGGTCAAGTCCACAAAGCTAGCAAGCTCAATGACTGAGAACTTGTGTGTGTCTATAGCAAGATTGCTGGGAGCGTTTGCCATAGCAGCCAGCATTTTGCAGCTTCCACTTTTGGCTGCGCATGCAATTAGAGCTCGGAGGAAGCCGCAAGTAAGGCGCTGATTCGAGTCCCCATCTGGGGGTGCAATGTTGTTTAAGACCCATAGAATTTGTTGGGCAAGAGTGGCATCGTTGCTTTCAATTGCATTGGCACAGTGGACGAGAAGTTGCTCCATACAATTGGCATCACCAAAGCTCCCTAAGGACTTCGATGTGGGAAATCCAAGCCATGGCCGAGTCTTATGAATCTGGCTTTTGTTCATAGTAGGATTGGAAAATGGAGTCATTTGGTGTAAGGGTTGTGGTGGAGCCTCCGTGAATTGCATCATTGAGAGAGAGAGAGAGAGACAGAGAGAGTACAAAAATCTTATAGAAAAGAGAAAGAAAGCCACACAAAAAAAAAAAAAATGGAATTCAGAAATCAGAAAGTAGCAGAAAGAAAGTGACCAGACTAGTAGTGGCCCTAGCGGGTACCTTTGCCATTGGGAAACGATTCATTAGTGGTAAAATTTACCAGTACGGTTCGGGAGAATTCTGCAAGTGAATCAAATAAAATTGACAGTACAGCTTTATCTGGGAGGACTTTATTGTTCTTCCTAAGGGAAAAGATCAGAGGGGGCGAAACTCTCAATCCTGTTAAAAAAAAAAAAAACTTGGTGGGAGTCAAATCGTGCAAAAGAGACCCTTCCAAGCTATTTCACAGGCTTTTCAGTTGCCATGCAGGGTGCAATGAGGTTATCGAAGCAGTGATTGAACAACCTTTTTCATGGCTACAAAAGGGTCTTATCTATCTTCCTGATCAGGTGAGCGAGAGAGAGAGAGAGAGAGAGAGAGAGAGAGGAAGGAGAGGGGAGAGGTGTGGTATAAAGGAGAGGTAGGATGTAGGGGCGCTTCTGTTGGATTTTGGAGGCATCTGAATGGCCGGCCAGGGGTTTGTCTGGATGCGGGACTTGTGATTTTGTCATGTAATGGCTGGGTATTTGGATTGAAGGCAGTTAAACTTTGGCTTACTCTCTCACTCACGGGTCATCGTATCATGAACAAATGATCGATTTTATGTTCTAATTACTTGGTGGGTTTGTAGAGTCTAGTTTATTGTTGTAGCGGCTCGATTTGATCCGACCCGATAATAATTTGTTATGGTTTTTTAGTAAATTTTCAATGAGACTTGTTTCAAAAAGCGCAAGTTTGGGCCAATAGGTAGAAACAGGCTTTGGCACTTTTTTGATTTAGGAAAGGTTAAGATAGAAAGTTTGCTTGATATTTACTCGATTTTTAACTTGAGCAAAAATGAGACAAAAGGTTCACTCGAGTCTCGCTCGACAGTGAGCTCAAGTGAAGCTTAGGCAAAGAGTTCATTCAACATTGCTCGCCTCAACACTCAAGCGAAAACCAAATAGAAAGTTTACTTGATGCGCTCAACACTCTATTTGAACGAATATCACATAAAAGTGAAAATTAGAGTTTCCATCATATAACCTTATAAATATATTTATTTTGAACAATATGGTCGTGCTGAACAGTGAAAAATCACCCCAAAATATATATTGTGATTCCTCAATATATTACAATTTTCTACAGCTCCGTGGACATGATAAACACACGTTACCGACCATGTAAACTTGTGTCTATGTGATTGATTATTTAATTATTTCTTATTTACTTTTTCTTTATTTTCATCGTTTTTCACAACACTACTTTGGCTTTGTATATATGCAGGTATGACTATTTCCATATTTTAAGTTTTTATAATCTATCTCGTTCTACGCACATTTGTCTGATTTTCATTTCTCCATGCATCTTGGTGGGGTTGAGCTACAAGGACATATACATGTTATGGGGTGGTTTAATTTACTAGGTATTCCTACCTATATATATACACACATATATATATTCTTGAGAGAGAGAGAGAGACACACACACACAAAGAATGGTCATTATCAAAGCCAATCAATTAGGAGGAGGCTGGAATATATATATACATATATCTGATCTCTTTTGAAATTTCCTCTCTCCTCTCGCTCTCTCCCAGATTTCCAAGATCTTATCCATGATCAGTCCACAATTGAAATCGAGGACCAGTTTTGATCATTTCAGATATTCAATAGAAATTTGAACACATGGGATGTAAGAGAAATATATAGCATGATCGGTAGGTAATACCATGTACTGAAGGTCGCACGCCCCAGCTTCAACTGGTCCCTATATATATATATATATATATGAGCTTATGTAAGAATGTTCCTCTTATAATTAGCTGTATATGACTGACTACTCATATATTACATATGCATGTGATTACTCCTTTTGTTCCCTTACTCAAAAACTTGTTCCCCTCCCAACCGCAGCCCCACTTTAAATGTACCAGTACTCGTCCATGCCACCAACAGTACTACTTTATCATATTAAGATGATAATGATAATGATAACATTTTTCTCAGCATTAATAACAATAACAACAAAAGAAATGCCAAATTTGGAACACAATGCTAGCTTAAACCAAAAAGACAATTATAACCCACTTTTCCCAGTTGATTGATGGCTTTCAAGTACTACATAATTATCCCCTTGTCTCAGAGCATGAGAATATATATATATATATATATATAGAGAGAGAGAGAGAGAGAGAGAGAGAGAGAGAGAGAGAGAGAGAGAGGTCCTCATCATCAACTGGTTTATTAAACTATCTATCTTGTATGGTTTTTCCATGCAGCAGCTTGTTTTCTTATACCATAGTTCCATACCACCAAACTTTTACTGTTCAATTTCAGTAGTTAATTTGTCGTCTCAGCTTTATCATGAGAGAAGTTTGTTTTCTAAAGCTGACAAACTTTTTTCCATTCTTTACACTGTATCATTGCAACAAATTAATAACTCTTTATCGTCCTTGCGAGGCTATCAAAAAAAAATCATACAGCTAATTAAATATTATAAAAAGAATCCGGGTGAAGCGTATGATCAGGAAAACCCGCATATAAGTTAAAAGCTGGAGTGGTTTTTTTAATTCCACGAGTATTTTGAGAAGGATTTATAAAGTTGAGGTACAAGAACTAAAGGACATGCGTGCAAAAGCAAGCATTAATTCAAGCAAGCAGGTTTTGGAATTTCTGAGAAAGGGAATTTTGGGGCATCCTGCATCCATGGTCTTCGGCTTTTCCTTCATTGGACAACACAAAATACATAGGCGTAAGCATGAAAGTAAGGAATGTAACCATGTGCGTGCTGTAGATACCCAAAACTGATAATCATTTGTTTTTTGCTTCAAATCTTGCAATATAAGCACACTGACGTTATTATTAATTAAGGATTATAATATGTAGTTTAACGAGGAGCTTGTCCAGAATATATGGAAGCCAACAATTTACATGAGAACAATATGGCATTCCGAACAATTTATTTTGTATATATCTTGAACCTAACATATATAGATCAGGAATTAATATATAGGAGAGAACAATATGGCATCTTCTTCTTATTTATTTTTTATTTTTGAAAAAAAAAAAAAAGATGAGGACTTAACCCTAAAATATTTTATAAATTTTGTGTTTGGCGGAGGATCGAATATATACCATTGACAAAAGTTGAAAAGTTTTGAGATTATTACAAAATTAAATCAAAACCAAAAGTCTTAGCTTGTAAAAATGATGCAGCGGGATCATGAAAATAGCAAAAGAAGAGGTTGCGTCTTCTAATTGTTGATAACTACGTACCAGAGTTGTAGAAAATGACATTTTATCTTTTCTTTTTCTTTCTCTTTTTTAATTTCAGGCATTCAACGGTCGATGATCCATACACGTTTTTTCTGTGTCCTACATCCAAAAACCATTAAGAAAACTATATATATATATATATATATGCTAGTTACAATATATTAAAAAAAGAGTAAACTTATGAGAAATATTGACAGCTACAACATGTCTATGTACCAAGGTATGACAATATCCAAGGTAAGTGCAATAAGCTATTTACCTTCCCTAGCTCTATATATATATACACATCTATATATATATATATATAATATATGATCATGATGATCTATGAACTGATCATGATCTGCTAATTTTTAATGTCGGAATAATAATTGGTCCATCATCATGTTGTACTTTGATATTCACAAATAAATCACTTAAATTCATATGACTACGAATTATAAATAAAGTGAAACTATTAATTAATAGATTTATGTATGTAACAGTTCAATATATGCGACCAGATCTCACTCAATTTGATCAAACTATTCATGTCTTTATATTAATAGAGATCAGTAGTACTGTAAAATATCAGTTATGATCATATTTAATTTGATGGTGCAATTAATTATTATTTTGGAAATAAATATTTTAGAATAATTATTTCCAAAATGATAATGTGAATGATTCTTTGGAGATTGAATTGATCAGATATATATATATATAGTACGTACTACGGATCGACCATTAATATTCGATCGAATTAATGAATCTCCAATTGGTTAATGGATATCCGAGGATGTATAAACATATATATATTCCCAATCCTGTACATATATGCAGCTAATTATTATAATTAATTAAAAAAATCTGAAAACATAACTCTGGACAATTCCTACATTGTTGCTGCATGTTGTAGTACTCATGCATCATCAAGTGTTTTTTGTCAACATTCGATTTTAGGAATTCAAAGCCCGCCATTAATGTTCGCAAATTGCACCCCGTGAAGTACGTCCGTACTGAGGTTTATTGTTTATATATATATATATATATATATATAGCCAGGCGAGACACTCAATGTGTAGATGATGAAGGGGCTGCTGCCCAGCTCTTCAAAACCAGACAAAACCCATCTGCATCACTCTCTCTCTCTCTCTCTCTCTCTCTCTCTCTCAAACTTGTTTGTATACGAGAATGTTTAGTACTTGTCTTAAATGTTTATAATTTTGTCTCTCCCAAGTTATTCATGTTAAAGCAGGAAACAAATATTATCCGCTAAAATATTCTCTCAAGAAATAAAGATAAAGATATTTATGGCCAACTACACGGTTCAATTATACATATAATATTATACTGAAAACTAGTCCAAAGTTATGCAGAAGATTATAATATCATATACATCCATATAACATACATACATACATACATATACCTAGCTACATGTCACAATGTTACGATCCTATTGGGTAACTCTAGTAAAAATGGAACAATAAAATGGAAATGAATGAGAAGGAAACAGATTATAGACTCATATTTGTCACTTAGCTTGAAGATGATAATGAGTATTCGAGGTACCTTGCCTCTAGACGAAAACTACAAGGTTTAATATAAAATTCCAGAATACCCAACTCTCAATGTTCTCCTTTCCCATATCGTCGCAAGGATAACCAACCATACAAATAAGAAAAGAATTCATGTACAGTAAAATAACATACTTCAGAAAGACAAAACACTACAAGAGTACTCCAAGGCAAATTATCTAAAGAAGCCAAACGATGCGCTCTCATAGCAGTCTTCAATTAAAACGATGCACTTCGCTGGAGCTTAAATGGTACATTCCTTGTAGGCTGGACTGGGACAAGCTCTCCCCCATCAAAGCACCTTACCCACTAGGTGCAATATCTTTGCCCACAAGGTGTGATATCCTCACCCACAATTAATGGTCCCACCACTAGGATAAAAAAACGAACATTTTCCTTGTCTCAGGACCCACACCATGTTTTAGAAAAACACTACCATTAAGGACTGCTCCCATACCATCTAGGCCCTATCTTCCATTGTATAGCCATGGATAACAGCAACAGGTGAAACTAACAATAATTTTGTATCTCCAAGAAAAGCATTTATGCACTCTAACTGTTCAACTACCTCAAATGCCTCGGTAGCAATGAAATATACTCGAGAGAGCCCCTTGGAGCAATCAATTGGAACACCAACTCCAGTAGCAATAGGCCTTGTCAATGATCGCATGGTCACAATGATACTAGGAATGGACTTGAGTTGGTTCAAGAAGTTGCTAACCTTTTTAAATTTAGGCCCTAATTCAATAAAATGGTTTGCAAGATTTGTCCTAGCTTTATTCCAAATAACAAAGCTACCTTCCAAAATATAGAAATCGGGTTAGACAAGAAGCAAATCTGAAGTTGCCCTCACGGGAAGGAATCAAGACTGAGGTACATTGCTACTAATAGCCTTATCATAGAACCTAATTGCTACCCCAACTGCAATTTTCATCTAAAAAATTTTGATTCCTTCCACTACCTTTCGGATTTGGTATAATCTCCATCTTTAATGCATCGACTTCCAAAAGCCTCTTAATTGCTTTCAAGTTAACCCACAAATTATTTGTATTGAAAACTATGGACTTCTCTATTGACTTGAATTCATTGACATGTTCATCAGGAACCTGTGCTATTTCAAGAAGCTGAACTCTTCCCTCATAAGAAATGAGTGTGCCACCCTTCACATTAGCTAAGGTTTTGGATGTCACATCCATGTAGTATTCCTTTTTGTTGTGGACTAAATGATTTAAGATTTTTAAGTCAACAACAACTCACAAGTTGTCTAAGTTGGCAACAAATACATACTCCTCACCTTGTGATAACAATGTATCAAGTTTGCCACTGTTCTTCAAGGATGGAAACACATCACCATGGTCAGGAGAACACTATCCCTCCTTGCCAGTCCTACCCTTGCTTTGCAGTGGACTAAAGTCATCAACAACAAGACGAGGATACTGGCTCTGACTCAAAGTATGGATTTCAACATTTGAGCCAAAATATTTTTCCATCACAATCTTCAATGTATCATCATGAGTGTTGAATGAGTTCATTAAAAGCAAAGAAACATTGCATCTGTACTTTGAATTAAGATTTTCAATTTGGATAACAATTAAGTTGAGAATTGTCAACTCATTCTGAACTTCAATGACAGACTTGGGACCAGTACAACCTATTCTTGTTCCCATAAGATTTGTTTCTCTTCCCCTATCAAAGGGCCTAAAAACAACTTTAAGGGGCAAAACATCAAACAAGTGAGGAGTAAGGTTCATATCTACTGATACTTGCAACCTCGTAATAATTTTCCATTGCCCTCCACCAGCAATTACCAACAAAGTGTAAAAGACATCATATACCTCAAAATTACTTTCAATATTATGTTGTGCACTAGAATCTTGATAGAAACTGGAAATGGAGATAAGGTACCGCTTACCACTTGTAATTACAAGGACGCCACCCTTCGTTGGATCCAAACAGTCACCAACCAGTGCTTCTTCTAAAGCTAGGACACCCAGAGCAAAGTATCCTTTGTATACTTCAAGCATCCTAACAACAAAATTCAATGCAATTTTCCATTGATTTGCCTCGCCCAGCTAATAGTATACTTGAACTTTGATCGCATATGATGTAAGATCTTCCATATAAACAAACAACCCAACAACTGCCACAAAAAATGTAGACATTATTGGTGATTCTTGATAAGAAGCTATCTTCAAATGTCCATCCTGTTTTTCTTCAACTATTGGCATATTGGAAAGAGCCATCAGCTCAAATGGCAAATCCAATGTGATCTTAAATGTAGCCTTGCAAGTTGGCTCATCCCCACAAGGAGAGCATTGCCAAACCTCTATGGTATCAAAATAGGATGAACCAACGAAACCTACAGCATAGATTACGTATCTTTCAGGGAGCTGAATAATCTGATAAACCTCTATGCTTTCAGTTGAAAAATCCTTGTCCTTTAAAACTTCTCCATCAATGCTAGAAACAGCATGCATAAACCCTTTACTAAAAACAAGAATCACATTGCCCTTGTCGACTTTCAAATTTATCGGCACAGACAATAATGACTTCAAGGATTTCAAATTTAAATGGTGTGTTCCTTGTAGATTGGACTATGACAAACCCTCCCCCATCAAAGCACCTTGCCTATAAGGTGCAATATCCTCGCCCACAATGGTCCCACCACCAGGATCAAAAATAAAGATTTTCCTTGTCTAAACAATTGTAACGTCAGAGACAAACAATGACTCTTACATAGCCCAAAGGGCTAGATATGGTGCCATCAAGAAGCGTTATGAGGTTTCTCTCCTGTGATCAAAGCCGGCAACCTTAGAGACTATGAGGTTTCACAATCAAGAATTGGAATCTCTTCTATCACTACTGATTTTACATTTCTTCCTGTTGAATTTGTAGCCCCTTTCATTTCTTCCCTTAATTCGATAGCGTCCAAATTTTCACTCATGTTGATATCACGACAGAGATATACATCCTCAAATACCCTTGTTTCTCTCAGCGTAACATCATCATCCAAGAGCAATTCTCTGTACATCAATTTATGTTGCTCCAATGGATATATATGCCTTTCATATGCGTATTCAATATTTAGCTTCACGTAGTAAATAGTGTAGGAAGGTTCAACTAAGATTTTTAAATGTTTACTGTTGAAAGACTTCACTATAAGCACTATTTCCCCAAGATCTCTATATAATTCATCATAGAGTGCACGATGATAATTTTGAAAACAGAAGTGAAGTTTAGCATTACTCAATTCTACCATATCAAGATCGTCGTATCTAGATACCACTTGTTATGATCTTGTTGGGTAACTCTTGTAAAAATGGAACAATAAAATGGAAATGAATGAGAATGAAACAGATGATAGGTCATATGTTCATCACTATACTTGAAGATGATAATGGGTATTCGAGGTACCTTGCCTTCAAACGAAAACTACAAGGTTCAATATAAGATTCCAGAATACCCAACTCTCAATGTTCGCCTTTCCTATATCCTCGCAGGGATAACCAATCATACAAATAAGAAAAGAATACGTGTATAGGAAAATAATAGACTTCAGGAAGATAAAACACTATAGGACTCGAAGGCAAATTATCTAAAGGAACTAAACGTTGTGTTCTCATAGTAGTCTTCAATTAAAACGATCGATGCACTTCGCTGGAGCTTAAACAGTGCGTTATTTGTAGGTTGGACTGTGACGCATAACCAGCTTGCATGCATCTATTGCCTATATCAATTTTTTTATTTTATCAATCTATCCCAACCTTTATCACCCTAAAAAGACCTTTTATTCATGTACTGTCTTTTTTTGAAAAAAAAAAAAAAATGAAATCAAAAGGTTTAGTACCATTAACAAAAGGTTTACTCGTTTAACTTTCTCACCCCTAAATTAATATCCTAGCAGTAGCCTTTTTTGGAGTTGCAAAGCAGAAAATCATGCACAAACTGGGGCCAAGATGGGCTGGAGCAGAGATCGGAGTAGGCCCGTTTGAGTACCCATGAAGATGCAGTGACAGTTGGAAATATCCCAAGTGAGCCCATACATACTCTAACTAACTGGAGGCATCGATGGGCTTTGCTGGAACAACATTCGCATTTTTTATGCAACTGAAATGTCCATTTTAGTGCTACTGATTCTATTTTTCATTCTTCGATTGGGCTCAGTTTTAAAAATTAGAATGAGAGCAGTGTCATTTAAAATTTTTTATACTATATATTGTGATATAATTTAATTTATAAAATTAAAATTTTAAAATATTTCACATAGATAATGTGTGGTATAAATTACTTCAAATAAAACTATTCTTAGAATAATACTAAATATAATTTTAGGATGTGTAGTTACACTAACTCTCTTTCGAACAAATAGGATACACTATTTAATATTTTTTCATATAGGTCTCAAATTTATTTATTTTTTTTTACAAAATATAAGCAAATCTTGAATAAACGGTATAAATCATTTTCTTAAAAATTATAGCTTCACATAAACTAAACTAAAGTTGGATCGAGTTGAGATTTTTGTAAAAAGTTATTCTATTTTCAAATCAAGACGTAAGTATACCGTCCACATTATTTAGACTATAAAATTTAAATTATTTTAATTTATTTAAATTATGTCACATAAATATTTACTAAATATATTGTCTTATAAATAAAATTTTTCCTTCGGAGACAAATCCAAACGCGGACTATCTGGCTGCTTTACTAAAGATTCTTGTTAACCAAAATCGAAGTCCTGCTCGAGTTGAGCCCAAACTTGCCGATCAACCCAAGTCCCGCGTGTCTTAATGACTTTTGCTGTCTGATGACTCTGAAGTCAATGGACATCATCTCATCTCCCTGCATCCTTGCAAAAAAGAAACAATATAATTCGAATCTGGTGTCACACTCCTTATCTTTGAATTTCCACCAAGAAAATGACAAAATGTAACTATCTTTTCAATTTTTTTTACAAATTTGATTTTGAAATAATTATGTCTCTATCGTTATTCTTTTATAAATATTCTTAAAATATATATATATATATATATATATATATATATATATATACTAGTAGAATTAAAACGTCCAAGGGACGTTTGCCTAGTGGAGGCAAATTATAAATGTAAAACTTTTTCATGGGAAAAAAAAAATCCTTTTCTTCGGCAGCTGTCCCTTTAGCTTGTACGTCTCTGGTCTGCAGTCATAAAGCTGGGCCCAATTGTCTTAATACGAATGTCAATAATTCTCAACAAGTGGACCATCAGTCTGTAGTCCCTCCTGGTAGATGGATTTTAATTTTTATGGAAATTTATTGGATTAGATTTTAGGGAAAAAGGTGACACGCACTAAAAGGCAAGCAATCCAATTGTGATCTTGAAGCTGCCTCAAGCTTTCATAATTCAATGTGTCATCCATCTGTACATAACCTGTTTTTTTTTTTTTTTTTTTTTTTTTTTTTTTTTTTTTCTGTTTCAATCAATCATTTCTAGCAAGTATTGTTGCTGTAAATTTTTTAAGCGGACATAATTTAATTTAAATTTAATTTAATTAATTAAGTAGTAGGTAATTTTAAATAAACTTATATCTTAATAAAATGACAAAAAAAGAGTGTTAGGATAAGACTGTCAACCTATATTTTTAGCGTGTCCCAAATACAACAGGTTACAGTTTGTTTTTTTTTTTCGCTTAGTCTGTGAAGTGACTTTTTGTTTTTGAAAACGCTGCAGCCTGACGTCCTTTCATTAAAAACATAAAAGACGAAAAAGAGGAAAGACTTCGTGAATCCATTTAATAAATGACAGATCATTTCAATTAGGGCTGCCCACTTGGGATACCCATACCCTGTTTTCATTTGGTTTTATATATTATTTGCTTTGTTTTAGACACAAGTGCAAGATTTGGTGATGACTTTGGAAGATATCACACAGATCTCGAGCACAGGCATATCAATAATGCATTAGAAAGACAAATAATAAAGGAAGGAACGTCGAGATAAGGATGGGTCTGACTTTAGAGAGAGAACTTGGGAGGAATACGAAGCCGAGAATGAAAGATTTTGTGTGGTCTGAAATTCTTTTGAAAAAATATCACTGACACAATCTAACTAAAGACTAAAACATCCTTATATAAACGGACACAAAGAAAGGAAACAAAAGGTTAAAAAAGTAACTATGCAAAACTTTCCCATGAAAGTAAATAATAGTAATCAGCAACACGTTCAGCAATCAGCAACACCGCTATGCACTGCTCAACAGCAAGTAAGAGAGGGGTGAAATGCCCTAAAATAAAGAACAGAAAAAATAAGTACATCTCATTCAGTATACTGAAATAACTGATGTTATTCATGTGAATCAACCTGTTTAGAAGGAGAGCAGCAACACTGTTATGATTGTTGATATCTTGATCTCGTGGAATTTTTCCAAATAACAAGCAAAGATTTTACAAGTGAACTGTAACTAACAAAATTTATAAAATGAGAAGCTTCAGTTGGGATTTAGATAACATTCATGGAGGAGATGAATGAAATTATTAGATCTAAAATACCATCTCTTAAATACAATTAGTATTTCAGATTCATATCACGGTTTTGTAAGAAATTGTGCATTATTAAAGAAGAAATAAAATGGAACACACAGAAGATCTAACATAAGATAGAAACACATATATGAATATTTGTGAAGTATTATTTTATTATCACAAAGTAAAATTACAGAAATTTAAGACTCTTTGCCTCAATCTTTAAACGCTCTTGCTCTTCAAAAATCTGCATGCCTTTCCTATCTAAAGGAGTAGCTACTCGAAAAGAAGAGTTAAGCAAAGATTTTAAATCTCTGTTCTCTCGCTTTACTGCTTCTATCTTCATGTTGGACTCCATAAGAAGCCGCTGAAGGATAAAAATATTCTCATGGAGTTTGTCAACCCCACCAGTCCTAGATTGTAATCGCTGAGAATATGCGACAAGGGTTGATGAGTATCGGGTACCGAGACTCACAAGCTCGTAGATAATTTCATTATCTGACTTATTAGTCAGATCATTATTGGATTGCATTATAGCACCTACGGAAGAAGAAGAAGCAGAAACAACTGGTGAACGAGGTGCAGAATACCTCATATATTGGTGATGGGAAGATTGCTGAGCCATTGCAAAGTGAGAAAGCAGAAAGAGATTACAGAGTAAGAATACAGACTAAATTTAGAAAAATGAAGAAGATGAGATGCGAAAAAAGATGAGCTGAATAATTCTTTTATAGAGAAAATTATGACAAAGTATCACTCTATTGCTTCATAACATCTTTCGTGAGGCATCTCTCTACAAGAGACAAGAGATGTAGCATCATAGCTACGGCGCTTAACAGATACAGAAGAGCGATGTAGTATCATAGGTGCGGCGCCTGACAGCTACAGAAGACCTGTAAAAATCTTACGGATCAGAGTTGTCTGGTCTAAAACAGAGGGTCATCGTTTTTGTTGAAAGAGAGAGAGAGAGAGAGAGAGAGAGAGAGAGAGAGAGAGGTTAACAGTTTAATTTTGATGAATTCTTTACTGATTATGTTATTTAGAAGAACACTTAAAGTATATCATTTATGTTTTTTTAAAGGATCGAGAGTTTACCACTGAAACCGAAGATGTTAGACATGGATACAGCTGAAAAAATCGCAGGAGGTCGAATCCGCACCGTTTTCCATCAGAAAACCCTCCAAACAGAGCAAAAAAGAGAAAATCAAAAAAGACAACGGCCAAAATCTATTTTTACATAGCTTTATCAACAAAAACGGAAACCCACATGTAAATTCTATGAGATATGGCAAAAAAAAGTAGAGAAAATAAGTGAGAGGAAAGAGAAGGTGAGGAGCGAAATGATAGGAGTCTGGGTGGGTAGATGGAGAACAGTTTTATTTCGTGAGAGGAATGTGGGAGGTTTGTGTACGTGATAATACACACAAGGGAAACCCACATGCAATGTATTTGTGCTGAGAAGTGGATTCTCTCCCACCAAATGAAAACCAGGTGTCCTTAAAGCGGTTTTTGGTTTTGTTTTTTTGGTGAATTACGACTTGTTTGGATGCTCGACTAAGTATGTCTCCGACCCATTAGATCCCTAGATTAACTACTCTACTCGCAACACCATTAACATGATATAACATCATATTTAATACATTAGACTATTCGTTCATTATTAATCAATCATTCAATTACAGTATTGGCATTTCATATTTTTATTTTTTAAATTCTTTTTTAAATTTTTTTACATTTATTTTTTTAAATTAATTTATTTTATTTATTTATTATTCATATACTAAATATTTAATAAAAATAAAAAAATATTTGTTCATATACGGGTTTAAACCAGTATATATGAACAAATTTAGTAAAATGAGATCACTAATTAGCTTCCACCTATCCATTAATTAATGGTATGAACGGACAAGATCATACAAACAATGAAATTGTTTATAATGATAAAATCAAGATAATCATGATTAATTGTCAAGATCATCTTGTAAATATTAGTGTAAATATTAGTGTTTAATAATGAAAAGATCATCAGCACATGGAGGCCCCTTTCAGCTTTTGGACGCAAGGGAGAGTTTTCTTTTTCCTTTTTGAAAAACACGCATTTAGCTGTTTTGGACAATGGCAATATATTACAATAAAACTTTCAAAAGCTTGGCCATATCATCAAGCAAGTCAAATATTGTGAAAAAGAGAGAGATTTCTCAAAAAACACGTACCCACACGCGTGCGGAAAACAAAAGAAAAGAAAAACTATACCATAGACATATTTCATCGTTCTTCTTTTCTATTGTCCTCAATCATCCAGACGTCCTATCACCCTGCAAAACTACTGCTGCAACCAAATCTTTTCGCGGATTCATGATGACTTATAATCTATTACTGTATACCTTTAGTTATATTTGTATGATGTTTGGCCAATTACTTGACACCATTGTTTTCATTACAGAAGATAAAATTTAGTGGAAGATGGCAATCCACATGCAGTGTTTTTATTATTAATATTGTTATAATTTATTGAGATAAAGAAGTTTTATATAAAGCCTCTTTATTTAAATCTATGACACAGCATGCAACAGCACAAGGATAGCAAAACTTTCTATCCACCTTAGTATATTAAATTCAATATTTTTGTCTATAAGACAAGTAAGGCTCGACCACCAACACACCATGTGATTTACGCGCATTATCGGCCCCATTCACCACCTAAAAGTTGGCCCACCAAGCCCACAAAGATAAGACCCTCTACTTGGCGATATCCCATTGGCTATTAATTTTATTAAATTATTTTTCTTCATTCGTCGATTTCCACAAAAGTCAGTGTAATTCACATGCTTGGGCCCGCATTCCTTTATTTTAAGAAAATGTATTTAAAACATGGATTTATATTTGAAAGTGCCACGTATACTGTTTGTTCAATTATCCAACCACGTCACCTGTGATTTTTTTCTTAAATATATCTTATTTTATAGTTTTATAAAATGTCCAAGATCGGACACTTTTTTTTTTTTAAATAAAATTAATTTTTTAATAATAAATTTTATTTTTTTATTTTTAAATGAAAGATACTTACAAAACTAATGACAGCAGTTCTATTCCTTGTCCTCTTTATAATTATTTAGTTCTCTTAGGACCAATTTGTCAAAAGTTAAGTTGTCTATATCAATGGTCTGATCATTAGGAAAAGTAGTTGAAATTAACAGTGTTTCAGTGAACATCTGATCGTGATCGAATGGCTGATAGGACTCTCTGCTGCTTTCTGAAAATTCTTCTTCTTGAAGACACGGCATACCACCCACCCGTCTTCGGTTTTATGTGTTGTCCCTAGCCAGCTAGCAAAGTCAAAGTTAGCTGCTGAAATTTGAACAAGAAAACAAAAGACTTGAAAAGAAAAAGAAAAAAAAAGGCTCTAAAACTTCCGGCGAGATCTCGGATCTTCCGTGACCGAGGAGATCGGCGACGAAAATAGCATGGACCCGCGAGATCTCTGATCTTCCGTGACCGAGGAGATCGGCGACGAAAAAAACGGAGGGTCCATGCTTGCCCTTCCGAAATAACTCTTAACATAAAACAGCCATCAAGAATCTTAAGAGAAAAACGTGAGATGGAGAAAGTAGCACCGAAGCTCCTAAGCCGACGAACTGCACCGAAGTGGTCACCGCTTCCTTGAACGACCGCGTCGAGATCAGGGTCTTGGGTGACATCGGTGCTATCAGCCCCTTTTTGGCCTTTGACCGCCATTTCCACCACCACCCACGGCCAAAACTTCTTTCCTTTAGCTTCAAAAACATCCTTTTGCAGGTGAGCAATCTTCTGGTTAGTAAAAAGTTCGGACTTTTCGGTGGGGTGGAGTGGATCTTGAAGCTTTGGCAGAGAGCTGGGTTCGTGAGCTTCAGAGAGAGAGAGAGAGAGAGAGAGATATGAGAGAAGAGAGAGACAAAGAGAAGAAGAATCGAAAAAAATAGAAAAGTAGAAAGAAAAATATAAAGAGCCAACCCTGACACAGTTACTAAAGACCAAAAAATCCTTATATAAACGGACACAAAGGAAGAAAACAAAAGGTTAAAAAAGTAACTATGCAATAAAAACGGAAGAAAAAAAACGGAACGCAACAATTCACTGCTCATTCCTGTAGAAGCGCGTAGATTATAAATGTAAAACTTTTCCATGAAAGTAAATAATAGTATAAAAGAAAAATACAACAATTGTATTAAAATAACTGTATGTCTGAGAAATTGGAACATAACAAGTTATTTTCTACAACAATAATAGATTGTGGCACCCAAAGACATGGACCATAGTTGAAAGTCTGATGTACAATCTTCACTGTTAAATTAACACAAAATGATAAAAAAATATATATATGAGTAGTTTGATGTTTTTACTCTAATCCATCATTTTGTGTCATCCTGTACAGCATTAATAGAGACGACATTGAAATTCTTGAACTGCTTTTGGTTGAGTCGATCGAGGTCTGCAAGAAGTTCAATCTCCCACTCTTTCTGTGAAACTTGTGCCACAAGATTTTCTATATATGACAAATGTTCCTGCAAAGGGAATTTTTAATTATAATTGCATAATTAATAAAAATTTAAATAACTTATATGCTGAAAATTTATGTCTTCTAAATTAACACAAATTTTTGAATGCAATGTTTTTAATTAAATTACTATGCATGTTATAAATAAAAATAAAATTGACATAATAGACAAGTATATAAAAATCAATTTCAACGATTTTTGTTATAATTTACTTTTAAAAGTTTTTTTAATATAAACCTCAATGTATTTATAGATAATGTATTAAATATGTTAAAAATTTTGAGATAGATTTTTTTACTCGCAACAATAAAGCGAATGGAAAATAAGAAGATGTACATCTCCAGTATGATTCATAAGCTCAACTGCTGAACAACCGAATGCTTCTTCTACAACTTCACCAAACATAACAGCAGATAGTCTTCCTGTATTATCGTCGAGTTCAACATATGCTCGGCAGCTATAAATTTGTTGGAAATATCATTTTAAGTTAGAATCAATAAAAACTATACATTAAATCTATTACATAAATTATCAAATAAAAGATTTGAAAGATACATACCGTGGTTGGGAAATGCTTTCGTGTTTGCAATGGTAACAAAGGAATGTATCATTGTAATCATATCCAGTTCCTTTATTACAGCCAATACATGACATGTAAAAAAATATCTGGCGCAAATCAACCACAATTATGTTTGCCTTTATCCAAAATTTTGTTTTCTGCATCACATTAGTTAGAGACAATTTTTTAGAAGAATTGATTGTATAAATATTTGAATCTGTTACTAAGAATAGGATTTTACCGCCATGGGTTGCAAACTTTTGATGAATTCAGCAACATCACAATTCTTGATTATTTCCCGAATGCCAACAGAAGATAGAGATGCAGATGGGTGTGTCAAGTTTTTTGCAATAATACTCTTGAGTAATAAATCATTAATCGCTGCCCTTAAAATTCATAAAAACAAATACAAAATAAGAAATAAAAATATGAAAATTTCAATATTCAAATTGTATGAAACAAATAATGACTTATTTGTAATGATTACCACTCTTGCAATGAAGTTGCCTCAGGAATAACAGGATTGATCATAAATTTACTTTTCGGACGTGATGATAGAGATAATCCTTCATTAGAAATAGGCATCATAATTAATGCAAGCATATATAATGTAAAAGAAAATATAAGATTGTTAATTATTAAAAATACCATTATAAGAACCAACTCTTATTTTGGTTCCAAGTATAATTGGCTTTGTCTCAATCATTTCCGAGATTTTTTTGCATTCATCTTGCACGAATCGACCCCACATAGTTAAACATATGGGGTTTAAGCTACAAAATTGGAATAAAAAAAAAAGAATTAGCAAAATATGCAATAAATAAAAATTGGAACATAATTCAAAAAGAGTGAACTATTAAAAAAATATTTTTACCCTTGATCGATAACATATATCTCTTGAATAGTTGTTGGTCCATGTGCTAAAGTTATCTCTCTACATGGCTTGATTTGGATTGCAAGAGCTAAAATGTCTGACAAATAAGATTTAAATTTTTAGTATATTGATAATTAAATATTCTAAAGTAAAGAGTGAATTACCTATTTCTGCAATTGAATTCTTGTAGGCATCTAATTCATTGAATGGAATGAGTTGGTACTTTGGTGGCTCCAGTTGTCCTTCATCCTTTGGAACTTCCTCAATTATCGTTTTAGCATTTAAGATCCATTGATATTCATATGTTTCAATTCTATACTTCGGATCCAATGGCTTCACATATGCATTACTGATGTAATATGACTGGAAAATGTGCAAAGTATCTTGTCGCGAGTCAATATCTTTATCAAATATTGTAGCTTGCAGCTGATTTTCCTGTATAATATAAAAAATTGTAACAGATAATTTACAAAAAATAAATTGTAATAAATAATTGACTATAATGATTTTCTTTGATTTTAAATTGTTTTGAGTTATGTGTAAAATTTTTGTTTTTAAATGTGTTACAGGAAGATAACTAAATTAATAGAACATCGTCGACATTTATATAAGGAAGCCAAAGATTTAAAAAGTCAAACATCAAAAGACCCAACAAATTAGCAGTAAAAAAATAAAAAATAAAAACAAAACTCAATAGATAGAATGCAAAAATAACAAAATCATTTACCAGTTTTTAATCCACTAAAAAAAATATAGAACAATAGATAGAAATAAATATTATACCTCTGGATCAATCAATGTTAGGCTTTGGTACTTCACTGGTGAGCGTTGGCCTGTTCGTTTGGGTGACTTTTCTGCCACAATCATTTTGATTTTCCAGTCTCTTGTACTTGGAGTGATATCTTTTATTGATGTATAAACCGTCCGCATCTTTAAAGCTGTTCACACACAAAAATATTAAATGTGTAAGTATAGTCAACGCAATATTAAATAAAAAAAATTGCAAAGAGAATTTAAGAGTATAATAAATTAAAAAATACAATACTAAATATACAGAAAAGAAAATTCTATTAAGTGCACAATGTTGTTGAAGTAATTAAACTGAAATTATACAATCGAATCATTACCTATTTAACATTAATCTGAAGATGCTAATCTTAATAATTCCGTATAGACAATATTTTTTGTGCAGTTCTTTTCTGATCGCTCAGTTGACACTGGCCGTATTAAAATCCTTACTGTAGATGCAGTCTTTGCCCTTGATAAAGCCACATATAATTGACCGTGTGAGAAAACAGGTTGAGGTAAATATATTCCAACAAAATCTAATGTTTGCCCTTGTGACTTATTTATAGTCATTGCAAAACTTAATCTGATAGGGAACTGAGTTCGTTTGAATGGGAAGCCACTATTTTCATCAACATTTGGTAAGAATGGGATCCTTGGAATAAAGACCCTTTTTCCGCTGTGATGCCCAACTGCGATTTTTGCATCAATGACATTTTGATCAAAAGCCTGACAAATTAGACGTGTTCCGTTGCATAGTCCTTCTGAAGGATTAATGTTTCTAAGCAGCATGATAGGACAGTTTATCTTCAGTAACAATTCATGAGGAGGAAGTCCATTTGGGGTTAGAGTATTTAAAAAATCTTCCATAATTGACTGTTCAGATGTATCTATTGCTTCATCAAAGCTATAATATCGCTTAAGCTCACCAGGAAATCTATGAATTAGCAATGCATTTATTTCATCAACATAGCTGTTCTTTGGTGTTAATATGGCCCGATTCATCATAGCTGAAATATTTATTGAATATTCATGAATATCATGGAAAACAGCATCTATTAAATGATCCAAAGAAGTACAGTCATCTTCGTAAGGAACAAGCATGCCATCAAGAATTTTTATAGTTTCATCAACTGTGATTGGTGGCATTCCGTTGCCCAATTCTAACACATATTCTGAAAAGACTGGATCCAATCTTGCTCGCATATTTTCAGTCAAATGAAACTTGATCAATGTAGGCCACAAGTAAGAAGAAACCAAACTGGCGTCAACATGTTCTTGTCTTGTTCCTTTACGAACCACAGGTAAAACCTGGCGAAAATCTCCACCAAAAACGACAACTTTTCCACCGAATGTTAACTCTGAATCATTAATGTCTCGTAGCATTTTATCTAATGCTTGAATATGTTGTTTTCTTGACATAGGGGCCTCATCCCATATAATTAACCTTGCCACACGTAGTAACTTTGCGATGGCACTTTGTTTACTGACACAACATATGCTATGTTCATCAGTATCTAGTGGAATCTTAAAGCGCGAGTGTGCTGTTCGACCTCCAGGAAGGATGGATGCAGCAACACCAGATGAAGCAGTTGCAAGTGCGACTAATTTTCTTGATCTTACTGCGGCAAGAAGTGCCTTGTACAGGAATGTCTTCCCCGTCCCAGCAGGGCCATCGACAAAGAATGTAGCAGCTTCATTAGAAAAAACCTTTTCCAAAACTGAATTATAGACATGTCGTTGTTTACTATTAAGGGCTTCTGATGCAACAATATCTTCTTCTGGAATTTCAACAGCCAATTCATCATCGATTTCCCTAGATTCGAGTTGGTCTTCACCAAAACAAATGTTGTCATCAAGAAGATGGAACGAATTAATGTCTTTCCCCATTGATTCAAGTGTAAAAGAGATTAAGCGCAAAACTTGCATTCTTACATCCGACATAGAATTTTCAGTCGACCTAAAATCAACTGACATATCTTGCTCAAAACGTTCCCAAAGCTCTCTCGGATTGGTTGGATTACAATAAACCAAAATAGTTGCAAATAGTCGTCTCAAACTGGATGGCATTTGATATAGAGATGCTTCATGTAAACAATCTTGTAAGCTACTGTCTCTTTCTAGCAAACCATGCATAGTTGCTACCTCACGAAATGTTGGAGCCACGACACCATCAACTGTTCTAAGATCTTCAAACGACAAAGGTCCTCTTACATGATTTAGCAATATCCGCAGATAATACCTCTCACCTTCAAATGGATTTGCTGTAATAATTCGACCTATAACAGTTTTTTTTTTCCGACGAGTCCACTCTTTGTATTGTTGGCTCCAAACATAAAATTCTGGAAATTCTTTGTATAACAATGTCCTGGCATTTTCATCTACTTGGTTTAATGCAAAGAATTCTGTTAACATTGATTTTGCAGATCGATCAGAGTTGAGAACATTGATTAAGTCTTCATTTGCTCGAAAAGTTACTTGGTGTTTATCCTCAAGATGTAAATGTAAGCTATATACTGATGGGTACATTTCATTAACAATGAAGCCGTATATTCTCCACGTAGCTTCAGGTGGAGCAATCCATCGGGCCGATTGGAATTGTTGGATTTCGTCAATTTGTTGATTGGTTTGTTTGGAAACCAAATTGAAAGCAACACGATCATGCCCTTTGTAAATGTACTTATAAAGATATTTGACTACTTTTATCGTAGAACAAATCTCCACATTAATGTGACAGTCAAATATTGCAAGCAAATATGGATTATATGGAACGACCCAACGGTTATCCAAATTATGGCCTCTCAGTTTGACAGTTATTCCATTGTCAGAACGCTTATATATTGGGAAGCAATCATTTCCAACAGTCGTACTTGATGCATAACTTTTTGGATATTGGCTTTTGCAACAACCATTTTTTTTCATGCAAACATTTGTTGGATTCAACACTCCACATGGTCCATGCATCATATGCTTGATAACAGCATTATGCAAGTGCAAATTTGTATTTTTATCAGGTATTTCTGCCGATACGATCTCATCAAAAGATTCAGGCGCATAGAGTTTCCAATTCCTCTGTAATATAATTAAGAAATGCGCATGTGGAAGCCCTCTTTTTTGGTGCTCAATAACATAAACATATGCCGAGACTTTTCCAAATATCTGCTGCTTGAATAATCGATCCTTTAATTCTTCTAATTTTGCACGAAAGACCCGAGCAACCAAATCAGGCCGATTTTGACTCTCCTCATGCAGGCGTAATTCATTTGAAATTTCTTGCCAGTTTGGATTGCACGTCATTGTTAAAAAAATGTCTGGTTTACCATAACGCTGAACTAAAGCCATTGCTTCCATATATCTTTTTCGCATATCTCTTGGACCCCCAATAAATGACGAAGGTAGAATAATCCGTTTTCCAACATTAGAAGCATCAGTTTCTCCAAGTGTAATAGTATCAACAATACCTTGATATAACTCAGATCGAATATGTTGTTGTTTGCTACGGAAATAATCTAATCTTGACGTCTCGATCTTAACATACATATCGACAACAAATTGTTGCAATAGGCGACCAGACAGTAACAAAATTGATCTGACATTTTCTCTAATTTGTAACTTGTAGCAATAATATTCACGACACGAAACAATTGGATCCTTCCTTCTTCTGTTCAATGCTGCAAAAGTTGTAGGGGAATGAAATATTATAAAATTGGATGTCTATAAACTAAGTACAAAATGAGAAGATTAAGATTACACTATAACCTCGATGTTCTCTTCTAAGTAATTCTTCTGCTGATATTGATCGGTGAGGATCTATTGATCGGGTTGTTTCGTTACTTGTTAATGTGCTTCCTCTATTGACCCTTTGAATGCCTTGGTGCCAACCAGTATCGCCAAGAGGAAATAACAACGGATACTGAAGTGGATCATAACAGCCAAAATAATATTGAACTATATGACTTCCACCAGAATGACTAAAGACATAAATGTCTCGTCCTCTTAGCTGATCTGCATCTTCATTTTCAACCCATATTGCTGCAACTTGTGAAGATGTCGGGACATTGAATACACGTTGATCTAGACCAACATCTGATCTTATATGGATTACTTGATTTTCCAAATTTGACAAATCACCAAGAGATCGAAAGAACAAAGAATATGGATTGATGTGAAGAATATCGATGAGTTGAGCTATAATTGATGGATTCATTCTGTCTGAATCAGAAATGCGATTTTCTAATTCATGCTCCGTATCATAGAAATACAATTGAAGATAAGAAGGACGACCATTTAAAGGGATTAAATCATTGATATAGTGATAGATCTGTCCCTGAGTTCGAAAGGTATAAATTCCTCTATTCCGTCTGCAAAGATCTTCATCGAATTTAACTCCAAAAGATGTAAACGCGAACTTGTTATTATAAGTCCGAACATAGGTCTTAAAATGCGCAGATTCATCTGTGTTAGATGTGAAAAGATCATAAAGTTGATCAGGGACGGCATTTGTGGCCAAAGAAATTGTCCCATCAGCACAACAAAATCCGTTTGTTTCATGATAGAATCGCTTTGCTTTACAATGTCTGCAACAAGGCACATACGGCAAAGAATATGCTTCAGATGGAACGACTTGTAATAATTGCCTAAGTCCAGCAGAGCGGCGATGCCCCTCACCTATTGAGTTCAAAAGTGAATATAAGACAATAGGTGTAAACTCATCGATTGTTTTTTGAATGATTTGACCAAGAACACTACTGGAAGAGTGACAAGAGTTGACAATGGAATCACAAGAATGAATAATATAATTATACTGGTTTCTTACCCCTACAAGGTGGCGATATACTTGTTTCAAAACTTGACTGTTCCTGAACAACACATGGAGCTTATTTGAATAGAATGTTCCCAAATTTCAATGAAAAAGAACAGAAGGATGTTTGAATACGAAAGATGACAAAATAATTTCAGGAAAACCTGTTGAATCAGAAACTGATTAGAGACGGTTGTTTCATCTATGTATATATTTCCTGATTTACGTGTCAGAAAATCCATAGAATGACTCGGACAATTTGAACGATCTGTCACATTGTTTAATGACGAAGTTGCCTCTGAATCAACCACACAGAGATTTACACCAGGAGGAACACATACTTCATGAGATGAAATCAGTTCACCGATGTCAATATCAGAATGGAAAATCCGTTGTCTCTTTGACACCTTTTGTAGAACAGTAAAGTCTTGAATGATGTTTATATGTTGGACATCATCATTTGAACGTTCATCAATTGATATAGTCAGTTGATCACCATCAAACGAAGTTGAATGTTTTAATTGGAGAGAATCGCTGCTAGATGCCTTTTTTTTAGCATATATTTCTCTCCGTTTTCTACGGAGTTCTTCCTTTTTCTCTTCTGGTAAATCTTTATACGGGATATTCTCCGCCCGTTGTTTTCTTTGATCTTCAAAAAATAGTCTCCAAACTTAACTTTTACAAAACTAATATTACTATTTCAAAACAAATGCTACATAACTTATTAACACAAACTTACCACTACTCATTATGTTAACGAAGCAAATGATTCTTCCAAAAGTTGGATACTGTTCCACACAACCAAAATTAAATGAATAAATAATAATTGCTTAATGTGAAATCCATACGTCCATGATGCATTTTAAATGCTATAAACAATTTCGTTGATTCATATGTTGAAAAATACATACAACCAAATTATTTATACTTTAAATCAACAAGGAAATGAAGATAAGAAAATAACACATGAAATGGAAAAATACCATGAAAATGGAACTTATGAAAAGCATAGATCGATATCACATATCAAAATTCTTGAATAAAATATTTCTCAAAATTAATTTGTCATTCAAAGCAAGGATCCACAAAAAAATTATAAGTAGGGACCAGGACCGTTGTTTTCTTTGATCTTAAAAAAATAGTCTCCAAACTTAACTTTTACAAAACTAATATTACTATTTCAAAACAAATTCTACATAACTTATTAACACAAGCTTACCACTACTCATTATGTTAACGAAGCAAATGATTCTTCCAAAAGTTGGATACTGTTCCACACAACCAAAAGAATGATTTTCAATGAAGACCTTGTACAAAGATTTTTGTTTGGAACTTTTGAAACATAGAAGATGATTTAGTGAGAAAATGTTATAGGGTCAAAATCCCAAACACAACTCAGCACCATTAAAAAACTAATCAACATGCTGTGTTGTGGGACCGGCTTATTAGAGGCTGATTTTCTTAATCAAGGGTTAATCTTCTTGCAATACTCGCAGAGAAAGATATTATTTAAAGTACACGAAATTAAGAGCTTGTCGGCGCCGTTGGTGAATTATATATTGAGAAGTGTCGCGTCTAAAAGTTTCATAAAAATAAATTTCTAAATTAATATAATTTTTTAAATCTATGTTATAATAAAATTAATTTTACAATCTCATATATCATATCAAATTATATCAGCTTGTAAGTTTACTTTTGTATAATTTATTTATATATAAAATATTTTTCTTATATATATATATATATATACAATTGACTTTTAGCACCAAAATGTGATGATGATCATGGAAGTAGCTAGCTAATTGCAAACCACCACTTACGTACATGGTCGATGGAGGATCGGATGGGTTTAATTTCTTAGTGAGGGAAAGACCATATATATGAAAAAGCTGATGAGAGTTGGGAGGGTTTTAATAATTAAGGCAAACATATATTATTAAATAAAATCACTCAAAGCTTTGAGTGATTAATGATACATTATCAATTTAGATAATGATGAAGAAATATTATTTTATAAACTTTAGTTTATAAAATAATATTCTATCTTAATTCCTCTCAGTGTTTTATGCACTTTGATTAATTAATGATACCTTATCATTTTATATAATGATGGAAAAAATATTATTTTATAAACTTTAGTTTATAAAATAATATTCTATCTTAATTTCTCTGAGTGTTTTATTAAAGTGTTTATTTTAAATAAAATACTTACGTGTTTTCAAATCATCTTAATCCCTCTCAGTGTTTTATGCACTTTGATTAATTAATGATACCTTATCATTTTATATAATGATGAAAAAAATATTATTTTATAAACCTTAGTTTATAAAATAATATTCTATCTTAATTTCTCTTAGTGTTTTATTAAAGTGTTTATTTTAAATAAAATACTTACTCGTTTTCAAATCAGTGTTTAAACTCATCGTTAGATATTTTTGAAGATACCGAAACGTAGGACTGATATTAAATACCCAGGCCCCTACCCTTTCCCTTAAGTTTTTTTCTCTTTTTCTTTTCTTTCTTATTAAATACCCAGGCCCCTACCCTTTCCCTTAAGTCTTTTTCTCTTTTTCTTTTGTTTCTTTCTCCCTTTTCTCTCTCCCTCGTGAAGCTTCCAACCGATCACTGTGCATGAACTTCCTCCACCGTTCGGTCTAAGCTCTAGACGGTGCCACCTCCAGCCGCCGTGCCTCACCTCCCTCACCGGCGTGTTCCTCCCTCACCGGCGAACACAACCTCACCGGTGGTGTGCTTTACCGGCCACCCGATCTCTCTTTTTTCTCTTCCAAACAAATGGGTCTTCAACCCTTTTTCACCTCTTTGGACCACCATACACGGCCGAAACGGTCACCAAGCACCACCAACGAAACCACCATGTCAAGAGCTTCCTCTCCATGTCCTTCTTTCTCCCTAACTCTCACTCTTTCTCCGATGGGTCTCCACACACACATGTTCGGTTGCACCGCCGTGCACCACCGTACACGGCCACCCATGGTGTTTCACCACCACCACCTTGTTCCTCTCATCACCACGAACTTCCCCAAGAAATTGCATGACCAACGGAGCTATGTAGAGCTGTCACTCTCCCTCACTCTCCAAGACCGAGAATAGCTTCAAACGGCCGACCCGCCGCCGTGAGCCACCGTATGGCCACCACCTCGCCACCACAGCTCCACCACATGTTCCTCTACCTTTCCTTAGCTTCCCATGAAGTTCTATGACATATATTATTAAATAAAATCAAAGCTTATGATCCCTAATGGAAAATAAGTAATGAAATTACGTACCCCGCCCATAACAAAAGCAAGCAAAAGATCTTTTAGCGTTCAAGCTTTGCATTTATGCGATATTGGAGACGTATTTCAATAGCTAGCTTTCAAAGATTGGGGGGCCTCCCTTGTCTCCTTGGTGGGAAGCATATGTTTCATCATATTCTATTATTATTAATTATTAATAATAATACTTAATCAACGTGCATTGCATTTCGATTATATACTGAGGAGTCAATAGAATGGTAATCCAAATATTGTATTCAAATATATTTGAATGAAAGTTTGATGTATACTTTAAATCAACAAGGAAATGAATATAAGAAAATAACACATGAAATGGAAAAATACCATGAAAATGGAACTTATAAAAAGCGTAGATCGATATCACATATCAAAATTCTTGAATAAAATATTTCTCAAAATTAATTTGCCATTCAAAGCAAGGATTCACAAAAAAATTATAAGTAGGGACCAGCAAAAAGAGATATATAATATATATATATATATATATATATATAAAGGCACTTACAGGTCTTGAAATGAACAATAGAGAGTCTTTTATATATTTAGATCTCTTGATGAGGACAATTCCTGTTTAGACACAAAAGGCATCGTAAGTTTTAATTGTATTATATATATATATATATACATATATATACACAGGCAGATTATGTGTAGGCAGATTTTCCTTACCATTAAAAAAAATAAAACTAAGGAAATACGTACCTTCTGAAACAAAAACCGAATCAGCTATGCGAGACCAAGTTAGAAGTGAACACAAATTCTGAAACAAAAACCGAATTAGCTATGCGAGAGCAAGTTAGAAGTGAACAAAAATGAGCCATAAAGACCGTTTTAAGGTGCCTGTTATTCTTAATCATCCAGACGTCCTATCATCCTGTCAAACTACTGCTGCAACCAAATCTCTTTACGGATTCATGATGACTTATAATCTATTACTGTAGTCATATTTGTATGACATTTGCCTGATGAATTTTTGTCGCTTTTCATGTTTGTTTCCTATAAGGTAGGCCAGTACGTACGCAGTGCAATAATTCAACATCGATCATGATAATGATTCCATATTTTTATAACTATTATTATATCTATATGTAACATATTTTTTGCATGAGAATAATGGTTTTACATATCATGGATTATTTTGAAACTTATCATGGATTATTTTAAGAAGTCTTTATAGTGAAAATATCAAAAGCAAAGGATCATTCATATCTTGTGTGTACAAGTAGGATAGATATTGTCGGGGTAAAACGATATATATCAGCTCTTTGTCTTGTCACGTGGCAAGGCCAGCAGTTACATTGTAGAATCAATCGCCCGTTTTCGAGATCAAATAATATTATATTAGAGTAATAGATTGTAACTTTCGATATATTAAAACTTGATATATTAAAACTTAATTCAATAATTTAAAATGCATGGGTGTGTGCCAGCTATTGATGCTCTCTGTCATCAAATAAAATAAAATAAGTGAGAAGATGCGATTAGACTCGGCAACCGAACAAAGCATCTTCACATGGCATCAACTCCAGAATAGTGAGAAGATGGGTTTGCTAGGATATCTTTATAGTGAAAATATCAAAAGCAAAGGATCATTCATATCTTGTGTGTACAAGTAGGATAGATATTGTCGGGGTAAAACGATATATGACTAATTTTTTTTTTAGGTGACCCACAATCCCACAATCATCAAAAGTAGACCAACTATTTTCGTACCCTGTTTTCTTAATTAATATTTTTATTTCGACAAGGACATACATATCAACTATTTTCGTACCTAGTTTCCTTAATTAATATTTTTATTCCGACAAGGACATACATATAAGATATATATATATATGATTGAGTTGATCTTAAATTATTTTTATGAAAATCTTTCACTTAAATTATTGTTAATCTTAGAAAAGAAAAGAAAGACTTAAATTAAAGGTTTGTGTACCTTTAATTTATTATTTATTATTTATTTTATCAAACTTTTAATATTAATATATTAATATGACTAATTTTCTTTTTAGGTGACCCACAATCCCACAATCATCAAAAGTAGAGGTAGACAAATTGCTAAAGCAGTAGGAAACACCAGCCTCATAGCCATCGCCTCTTTAACTTTCACTTTTTTTTTGGGGAGGGGAATCCTTCCGGTAAATTCTTGAACTTTACAAATTAAAGAGCCACTACCACTCTAATTATTATCCTAGAGTCAACATAAAACACAGCTTTCCAGTTTTCATATCTGTGTGTTTACAAGGTACCGAGGCTGTTTTGGAGAAGAAGAGTTTTGTTAATCATCATGTCATAAAGACCGTTTTAAGGTGCCTGTTATTCTTAATCATCCAGACGTCCTATCATCCTGTCAAACTACTGCTGCAACCAAATCTCTTTACGGATTCATGATGACTTATAATCTATTACTGTAGTCATATTTGTATGACATTTGCCTGATGAATTTTTGTCGCTTTTCATGTTTGTTTCCTATAAGGTAGGCCAGTACGTACGCAGTGCAATAATTCAACATCGATCATGATAATGATTCCATATTTTTATAACTATTATTATATCTATATGTAACATATTTTTTGCATGAGAATAATGCTTTTACATATCATGGATTATTTTGAAACTTATCATGGATTATTTTAAGAAGTCTTTATAGTGAAAATATCAAAAGCAAAGGATCATTCATATCTTGTGTGTACAAGTAGGATAGATATTGTCGGGGTAAAACGATATATATCAGCTCTTTGTCTTGTCACGTGGCAAGGCCAGCAGTTACATTGTAGAATCAACCGCCCGTTTTCGAGATCAAATAATATTATATTAAAGTAATAGATTATAACTTTCGATATATTAAAACTTGATATATTAGAACTTAATTCAATAATTTAAAATGCATGGGTGTGTGCCAGCTATTGATGCTCTCTGTCATCAAATAAAATAAAATAAGTGAGAAGATGCGATTAGACTCGGCAACCGAACAAAGCATCTTCACATGGCATCAACTCCAGAATAGTGAGAAGATGGGTTTGCTAGGATATCTTTATAGTGAAAATATCAAAAGCAAAGGATCATTCATATCTTGTGTGTACAAGTAGGATAGATATTGTCGGGGTAAAACGATATATGACTAATTTTCTTTTTAGGTGACCCACAATCCCACAATCATCAAAAGTAGACCAACTATTTTCGTACCCTGTTTTCTTAATTAATATTTTTATTCCGACAAGGACATACATATCAACTATTTTCGTACCTAGTTTCCTTAATTAATATTTTTATTCCGACAAGGACATACATATAAGATATATATATATATATATATATATATATGATTGAGTTGATCTTAAATTATTTTTATGAAAATCTTTCACTTAAATTATTGTTAATCTTAGAAAAGAAAAGAAAGACTTAAATTAAAGGTTTGTGTACCTTTAATTTATTATTTATTATTTATTTTATCAAACTTTTAATATTAATATATTAATATGACTAATTTTCTTTTTAGGTGACCCACAATCCCACAATCATCAAAAGTAGAGGTAGACAAATTGCTAAAGCAGTAGGAAACACCAGCCTCATAGCCATCGCCTCTTTAACTTTCACTTTTTTTTTGGGGAGGGGAATCCTTCCGGTAAATTCTTGAACTTTACAAATTAAAGAGCCACTACCACTCTAATTATTATCCTAGAGTCAACATAAAACACAGCTTTCCAGTTTTCATATCTGTGTGTTTACAAGGTACCGAGGCTGTTTTGGAGAAGAAGAGTTTTGTTGTCAAAGAAGCAGTTCTTAATTTCTCGGGATTTTATTCACTTCTATAAAGTTCGAGTGACTCTAATAATCCACCGGGCTTCAGTGTATTTTTCATTGTAAATGCCCCATCTTGAGTGAATATTGCTGCGAATTCTTCTTAAATATGGCTGAAATTAGACTTACAAGGGTAGAACAAGGCCAGACGAAGATCAGAAATGTCCCAATTGCAGTCACCCCGGAAGGTTTTTGGTGTTGTCTCTCTCTCTCTCTCTCTCCGCGTGTTTTTGAAGCATCTTAGAGGGCATCGATGGAGTCAATCTCTCCAAGATATCAAGAAACTCAGAACGCAAATCCGTCTTTCTTGCCATCCCCCAACAGCCGTAGCTCCAACAGTAGCAGCAGCAGAAGCGCCACCAACAGCAATTTCCACACCAGAAATAAAATTAGAATAGACAAGCAAAGAAACAAAAAAAAAAAAGAACTCGAAAACAATTTCCATATCATTTCATGAGGCAATCATAGAAAAGAGGAGTTTTTTAACGTACGTTTGCCACCACTGAAAATCTTATGCACAGGTTTTCCCTCCCAAAGAGCCGGTAAATATTGGACTTCATCGACGAAGGAGAAGAAGAGGAGGAGGAGAAGAAGAAGAGCTGCTCTTTTTCTTCTCCTGAGGAGGAGTTCAAAAGCAAAAAGACATGGAGTTGAAATTACCACGATCTTCAAGCCAATCGGAGTGATATGTTCCTTCTGCAAACAAAAATCACAGATAATCAAATTCATAAACAAAATAATATATAAATTCAAAAACGGAGAGAGAGAGAGAGAGGTTCAACAAGATGAAGAGAAATTGAGAGTCGCGAGATAGAGAGAGAATAGAGGATGGGTCTGAGTTTAGAGAGAGAACTTGGGAGGAATACGAAGACGAGAATGAAAGATTTGTGTGGTCTGAAATTTTTTTGAATGACACAATCTCACTAAAGACTAAAACATCCTGATATAAACGGACACAAAGGAAGAAAACAAAAGGTTAAAAAGGTAACTATGCAATAAAAACGGAAGAAAAAAATAGAACGCAATAATTTACTGCTCATTCCTGCTCATTCCTGTAGAAGCGCGATAGGCGCTTATTATTATAGATAGATATATATATTTCATGAAACAATGTCTTACTTAGAGATGATAAGGCATCCTTATCTTCTACCATCAATGTGGGGCTCTCCCTCATACTAGCACTACACAAATTCTCTATCTTTTTTTTTTTTTATAATCTTTTTTTAACGTAGGAGGGGCAAGCTCAAAAGGCAGCTGTACAAGCACCAAAGGCAGCACTCAAATCAAGGCTTTGCAAGAGGCCCCACACACGCAATAGACAGACTGAACCCATACCATTCATTCCAAATCAATGAAATGAGAGACACTTCGGGATCTCTCTCTCACTAACAACTCCAACCCAGTAGTAAGCAACAAAACATATTCAGTAATGGATTTCTCATAATAAGGCAGCTGTGTTCTTATTTATTCCTTTTTAATCTTAGCGTTTTAAATTCTGTTTATTCCTTTTAAATTCTGCCTAACCAAATGGACAACCCAAGTTTCTGCAATCACAGTTTCTCATTTATGTACTATTTCACCTTTCTAAATTACTCTACTTCTTTTTAGCATGGAAAATGACATTATTTTCCCAAGGTTTTTCGAGGCAAAAGACTCTTAATTAAAAGAGTACGAGATGGGTTGAAAATACTCAGTGGTATGAACCTAGTATATACAAAAGCACCTACAGGCTATAAGTACAGCTGGATGACATGAACAACCATGTGATGCCTACCCCCTCTTCCCCACAAAAAAACAACAACAATCAGGTAACAACACTGCCTATGAATAGCTTTTGGGGAAAATGCCTCGAGTGAAGCAAAACAAAGCGCTTTCTTCTCTCCCTAACTAACAAACAAGAGCTAGAGGGAAAAAGTTGCCCCCCAGTTTTTGTTTTTGATGTAAATCTTCCGTAAGCCAGTCATTTTTTAATAAAAATCTAGCATGAATTTGCAGGTTATATATTGAACATTCCGATATGTGGGGTCCTTGAGTGAAGCAAGTTGGGTTAGCTTGAACCCAGTTTCTATTCCAAAATGATGATTGTAACCAAATCCTTACTTCCGTTAACCTGTCGGTAACTCCAGTACCAATTATAATGTCAGATCAGATCAGATCAGATACCAGCTAAATCAGCTTTGATTATCTGGATAAAGTTCCAGCAGTAAGTGCACGCATTATTGCTTAATATTATGGATTTCAATATTAAATACAGTAAGATCAGTATATCTTTAAATTACGGACCAAAGCACATTGCTCTATACGACCAAAATGAAAACTGTGCCAGAAGTTCAATCAAGTCTAGGTGGTCCATCCACAGCGGAGACGAAAAAAAAAAAACCCAATAGTGCGCATCATGGGTGTCAAAACTTCCATATAAAAGGGAAACCTTAGAAGACTCTGCTTTTTTCCTCAAAGAATCTCTTGATTTTAAGATACCCAACTTTCATTGCCTTGAGACCAAACTGAAAACTTGGACAGAACCATCAGCCATGGCTCCCTATGGTCCAAGACTGGTTGTGCCTATTGATGTCAAGAAAAAGCCACGGGAGCAGAAACTTCCTCTCCATAACCGGTGGCACCCGGACATACCTCCTGTTGCTGAGGTTAAAACAGGAGAGGTTTTTAGAGTAGAGATGGTGGACTTCAGTGGAGGTGGTATCACACAGGACTACACTGCAGAGGATATCAAGCATGCTGATCCATCTATTGTGAGTTCCCTTTAGCTTTGTACAATATTTGAACAATTTTTCAAGTTCTGGTTCAACAAACTGCATGCACACTGATGAAACACCTTCTTTGATGAACACCCTTGTATAGCTTTTATTTTTCTCTCAAATATTAGAAGATGAAAAAAGGATTCTTAATCAGGTTGGTGGGTACAGCTTCTTGCAGTTGGAAATTACCTCTAGACATCTTAGCTTGAGGGGTTTAATCGTTCATTTCCCTCTTCTGTTTTTTCAAGTAAACCCAATATTTGGATGGTTTTCTACCTCCCCACCAACTGGAGATGCTGCTTCGGTCTTGGTACCAGTACCAAGCCTAAGAAGAAAATTCGTCGGGGACCTTTTGGAAAAATTGTCACGCTCATTTGTCATCTACCTATGTAGGTGCTCAACCTCCATCAATTTGTATATCAATATTTCCTCATTTTAATCCTGCCAAAGATCCTCACCAGTCATCAGGGAGCCCCCCTGCACATCGCCACCGTGTATTTTAAATTGGGCCCCATTCTCGGACGCCAACCAGCTTTGTCCAAATATGCAATTAGCTTAACCCTACAAGTCTACAACAATAATCCCATGCTCTCCGCTCTTCCACTTCTTCACCCATGGCTCCTCCGACTCCAAAGCAAGTGGTGACCATAGACTTGACAAAGAAGCCATGGGAGCAAAAACTCCCTCTACACAACCGTTGGCATCCTTATATACCCCCGGTTGCAGAGGTAAAAGTTGGCGAGCTCTTTAGAGTGGAGATGTCCGACTGGACTGGAGGTGTAATTAAAGATGATGATTCTGCACTTGATATAAAATCCATAGACCTCTCAGCTGTAAGTATGAACTTTAACATATCTACTGAGGAGAAACTTGACTCTAGAGGGGATTGTTGCTATCAACCTGATTAGAAGAAACTACTAATTGAGACTGACATATTAGCATATCCTATGAGCATGATCATTTTGAGTAGGTTAATGATTAAAGATCTGGAAACTGGCACAGGTTCATTATCTCAGCGGGCCGATCAGGGTTGTGGGTGAGGATGGGATAGCGGCCAAGCCAGGTGATCTTCTGGTGGTTGAAATATTGAACTTGGGTCCTCTTCCTGGAGATGAATGGGGTTATACAGCAACTTTTGACAGAGAAAATGGAGGTGGTTTCCTGACTGACCATTTTCCTTGCGCAACCAAAGCTATTTGGTATTTTGAAGGAATATATGCCTACTCTCCTCACATACCAGGTAAAGTTTCTACCCTTTTTTTCCCACCTCCCTAGCAGCATGCCCCTAAAAGCTTCATAGGGTACTTCTCTAAATATATTGCGGAGAAAAGGAATAGATTCTATTTCATATATTATGCCATGCATTGCAGGAGTACGATTTCCAGGCTTAACTCACCCGGGAGTAATTGGAACTGCCCCTTCAATGGAACTGCTTGACATATGGAACAAAAGGGAAAGAGATGTTGAAGAAAATGGGCTCCAAAATCTCAAATTATGTGAGGTTTTGCATTCACGACCATTAGCAAACCTACCAACACCCAAAGGCTGCCGCCTAGGAAAGGTATGCTTCATTGAATACTCAGGAGAGTACCCAAGTGACCATGAAAGAACTTTCATATAATTCTGGTAGCTAATGTTAGCCACCAGAGTTGGAACTGAATCAATTAGACTAATTAGTTACTCACTGTGTCACTGACATTTGTAGATTGAAGAAGGCACCGCAGAATGGGATAAGATTGCTAAGGAGGCTGCAAGAACAATTCCAGGAAGAGAAAATGGTGGCAATTGTGACATAAAAAATCTCAGCAGAGGTTCAAAGATATACCTTCCTGTATTTGTAGATGGAGCAAATCTCAGTACTGGTGACATGCACTTCTCTCAGGGTGACGGTGAAGTTTCATTCTGTGGCGCAATCGAGATGAGTGGTTTCCTAGAACTCAAGTATATTTCGTATCTCTTAACATTTAGGTTTCCATGTCAGGATTCTGAACAAGCATTGATAACATTGACCAGAGCAGCTGATTTGTAGTGATATTGATGGTAGTTTCATGAGTAGAAGAGATACCAATTATTTATTATTATAGGCCTTGGAAGGGGCTGGGGGAGGGCCCAATCCCATTGCTCTTGGTATGAATGTTACAAGATCTTACTAAAATAAGAGGAACAGTTTGAGAGAAATTGTGAGGATATTTAAAGGAACCAGAACACATGTCCAGTCCACCCTATAAGTTGACCTCTAGAATCACTAAACAGAGATGACTGGCAACTGCTCTGGTGTCCAGTAAAAGATATGACTGAGTGCAGCTGAGAAGCTTGTGATGAGTTAACAACTCTTGCTAAAGAAGCAGCTATTTCAGATACCACTGCAACAACGTGATCCACCACTTGAACGCTTTAACCATAGTGGCAAAGATAAGAATATCAGGAGTTTCTTTGTCTTTATATATATACCGCGTGTTAGATACTCCAATCAAACTATCACAGAAATATATCCCACACTTCTTATCTCCTGGAATGGTTTTTCCTTCTAAAGCCAATTAGGATTCTTTAACATCTTAAGAGCAGAACCATCTAAACATCATCTAGAATATCCCTTCCAAACACTGAAATGTTTCACTTTTGATGTCAATCACAATGTTGGGCCATCTCACTAACCTGGAAAATAAATTTATGTGCCTCGTCAACAACTAAATAACTTGTCACAGAACATTTCAAATGTCTAAGACTTGCATGATTTCACCATTGAAAACCACTTTCATCATATTTAGGTCAATCATTACTTAGTAAAACGAATACGTTAGTTACTCCATTATTTGAGGCTCATATTTATTGAATAAAAGAATCAAACAGCTATCTCCATCTCTAGCACATTGTTCACAGCTTATTCGTCATCTAGCACAAATCTTGTTATTTCAGGTGTGAACTTATCAGAGGAGGAATGAAAGAGTACCTTACGCCAATGGGTCCTACTCCTCTCCATGTGAATCCAATATTTGAGATAGGTCCAGTCGAGCCAAGATTTTCAGAATGGCTGGTATTTGAGGGCATTAGTGTTGACGAGAGTGGAAGGCAACACTACCTTGATGCAAGTGTTGCTTACAAGCGAGCTGTCCTCAATGCCATTGACTACCTCTCCAAATTTGGGTCCTCCAAAGAACAGGTTTAATGCCCCTCCATAACATATGAATTGTTCCTATAACCCTTACATTTCCATGCACGCACAGTGAAGTACCCATATACATGCATAGGGTATATTAGGTTTGAACAGCATTACTGAACTAGCAGATACTATGGTCATTATCAGGTTTATCTTCTGCTTTCATGCTGCCCCTGTGAAGGAAGAATTTCTGGAATAGTTGATTCCCCCAATGCTTGTGCTACCCTTGCAATCCCAACAGCAATCTTTGACCAGGTAACTCTTTCCCTTTAATTTTTCAACAAGCATAAACCAAATATTCATTCTACTTTTATCACGTTATCTCTAGTAACCATCAGATTACTAAAACTTCAATGTGCAAATTATTGATCAAGATTCTATTGCAACGAGTTACTGGGTCACGAGCTTCCTGCCAAATTACAAGTCGTAAACACATTTACTGAAAGCATAGCCTTTCCTCCCCCTGAACCATAAGAAAGAGTGGCAAGATGCTTTTGACCTGAACCACCTCCCCCTGCCCCCACAAAAGAAGAACAAAGAAAAAGTTAATTGGAACTACTCTATGATTATTACTTCACATGATCCTCAAAACTTTATAAGCTTAAGCAGCAAGGAATGGGCCATATCACTTCTTGTTCTACTTCTCTAAAATATCCTCCATGACTATGCCAAGCTAAATGAACTTAATCGAGGGGGTGGAAAATGTTCTACAACTAAAAAAAAATTCATAATATAACCGAGTGATAGTGGTGTAAAGTTAACAGATATTAGGCTATTGATAATTTGTACATTGGCTTCTTTAAAAATGTTGTTGTGTGTCTGTGCAGGACATTCGTCCTAAAAACAAGAAGGTTCCAGTTGGGCCCAGGATAGTGAGGAAACCAGATGTCCTCAAATGCACTTATGATGGAAATTTGCCGGTCACAAGGAACCCCAGTGCCTCGACATAACTCTTCTGAGGGTTGCTCAATGAGCTGAAGACATACCAACAATGATGCCTTTGGCACCAACCATGCATTTATACATATCTGTTACCTGTAATAGATGGACATTATCCTTGGGCTACATTTCTACAATTGTCCTTGTCACCACCAGATCTAATTCTATCCTCTTATCACAAAAGTAATTTTCTGTTCAATAGAATAAAATGCTCCAAAAAGGCCTAATTTAACTACCGTTTGAATAAAATATTAAGCTTATCCAAATTACATGCCATGTGAGTCTTCAAGACCGAGACTGCCTGATTTGTCTTAAACATAACAGCTGCAACTGTTCCAGGTCCATTAGTTTTGCACATAGTTTCCAAGTGAAAAACAGCATGAAGTATATCATTTAAGCTAAAGATCCACCAATTCATTTGTTGGAAATGACAAGTAAAGTTATTAAAAAACATGCATCGTCCGTTAGATATGACTCTCCAGAAAGGAGTTTAAAAAGGTTGATATGGATCGGTTCACACTTGTCCAAGGTATTACCTACAACTTGAGTCCAAAAATTTTAAATCATACTTGATGTAAGATGCACTCGATAATATATTGAGAATGTTAAACTGCGTTGCAGAGAAGAACATTGAATTCCGAACCCAGAGCCTAACTCCACGCTGATGTAACATACCTCAAATAACTTGAAGAAAAATACACTGAAATCACTCACTTCGAGAAAAGCACCTCCAAAAACAAAATAAGAGGAAGAAGATAATGAGAGGAAAAGAAAATAGGATTTTGATTAAATTTCTGCAAAAAATTTGGTAGAGCACTTGACTCCTTACATATGGTGTAGTCTTAGCAAGACTATCCCACATATGGGCCTAGACTAAAAGCTCACTAAAATAACTGAAATGAGCAATTATTCTAAATGGCCCAAGCCCATTAACCCACTACAGCAACGTCCAATTAGACAACAAGGACCCAAACATGTAATAAAAATTAACTACATAAACGTAAGGTGGCCCATGGCCTAAAAAGTATATAAATTCCAACTAGTTACTGAGACCTTGTAATCGTTCTGGGACTGTGACAAACCCTCCCCTTCAAAGCACCTTATTTAGAAGATGTGGTTATGCTTCTTGGATAAGATTTTGGCATCAATTGTTAAGATCTTGACGTCAAGTATGCTCCCACCCGAGTAAAAAACAAAGATGTTCTTTTTCCTACCCCTATTCATCTTTCCAGATTCCATAGCTACAACACAAACAGCTTCTAGTTTCTTAGTGAGATCCAAAAATATAACATTCACATTCAATTGTGCCCTATGGGCAAGCCCTCCAGACTAAGCAAATATTGAGGCAAGGCCCATAGCGTTAAGGACACAACATCTAGGAAAAATATATGATCAAAAACCTCATTTGCCAACTTCATTTCTAACCAAAGCTCTTCAACTTGACTTAGATGTCAAATTCTACCAATTGCTTCGATTGCCAGTCAAAACCTTTAAACCTAACATGAGGGAGTTTTTTTCTTTCTTTTTTTTTTTTTTTTATTGGTACCAGGTGTTTAAAAGCAACGTCCCAACTACTCTCAGGGGTTAACATGAGAGAGTTCTTGCACAATACTCCAAATTCTCTCAAGCTCATTTCTCTTCGCTAAACACCCATACAAGATGATTAGGATATCCAATGTTGATAGTTATTCCATGTAATAGATACCTCCACAAATTCAACATAGGCTTTGGCCATAATGTTCAACATTGCCACTCTAGATAAGCCAATTTCTTGTGAGACTCCTCACCACCCCCACCTTTCTCAATATCTAAGAAATCATTGTCCAAAAACTTTGCTTCTGAAGCTAAAACTTCCCCACTTTTTTCCCTAACGTTACTATCCTTGATTAAATCAACTACTGTTGCAGTTGTTACAAGTTCTAAAAATTTATCTTCCACATGGGTTTTCACACCATTACATTCATTTGCAAGGGAATAAAAACTATGACTATCCAAAAAAATAGGGGTGAGCACCGACTTAGTCAAAGTTGGATTCTCCAACTTTGACTTGTGCAGACTCCAATTCGACTCCAACTCCAACTTGTTGGAGCAAAGTCAGATTTGAACTTTTAACTTTGGGTTCTTTTTTTTTTTTTTTAACTCAATATTTATCCCATTTAAAAAGGGATTTTTGTGGGCTTTCAAATATCAATTTTTTGAAAAAATTAAAATTAAAGCTAAATCATTCACTGCTAATTTATTTATATACTAATATCTAACATATTTTTATACTAGACAAGTACTATAGTGTCTAATTACATGTTATCATACTATAGTATTACATATTACTTTTAGTGTTTAATTACATGCTATTATACTATAGTATTACATGCTATTATATTATACTAGTGTTTAATTTATTTATAACTTATTTCTATACTGGACTTATTTTTAGTGCACAATTACATGTTTATATCTTAATAAATTGGTATTATGTATTATTAACTTATTATACTAGACTTATTAGTTATGTCTATACTAGTGTCTAATTTATTTCTATAAAAGACTTATACTATGTTGTCTAATTACATGTTATTATATTAATGTCTAACTTATTTATTACTCAATCATATACTAGATTTTCTAGTGTCTAATTACATATTATACTTTAGTAAATTAGTATCATGTATTATTAACTTATTATATTAAGCTTATTTAAATACTAGTATCTAATTTATTTCTATACTTGATTATGTATGATAGTAATACTATAATGGTTACATATACTAAACTATCATTAGTCTATTTATATTATAGTATAAGTATATTATTTTATAATAATTAGCTCATACTAGTATATTATTAAATTTAAGTATATATAAGTTCTAGTTATATAAATATATAATTATACTAGTATATATGATAAATATATAGATAAATACATATTTTTATAACATATATACAATATCGAAGTCGGATTTAGAATCAAAATCAATGTCGGAGGGTAAAGTCGTAGTCGGAGTCGGAGCATAAAGTCAGAGTTGGATTAGATTGGAATCGGAGTCTGTCCAGCGATACCTCTAACTCTGAATCCGACTCTGACTAAAAAATTAATAATGAAATTCAACTCCGGCTCCTTTTTTCGGAGCAAGTCGTATTTATAGATTTTCTCTCAGCGCTACACAAAGATTCTATTAACCTTCTGAAAAGCACATTACATTAGGTGGCCTTAATCCAAGCTCTAAAAGTATATTTTTCTTTCTCCAATCCTAGTCCATCATCTAATGGGGTATGCCACTAGAAAAGCTCACTAAGGTTACAAAAATCATAAGAAATGGTTATCTTTCCAATTTTTCCATCAAGATTACAATTGCAGCAGCAACTGGAACTTGGGTGACGACCAATGATACCGTTCCAATGCTACTTGAAAAACTAACTTTGACACATATAAAGCTTGTACAAGATGCAATCGCATTGGCTCCTCCACATTTAACATACTTGTATTGGAACAAGTCTATGATTCGTGTTTTTTATTTTTGTTGAAAGGACTCTGTAAATGAACATTGGGAAGACCCCCCAATGCTAACCTCTACAAGCTAAGAAATTTCTTTCCTTGAACCTTCAACCGCATCACGTCTGTGAATAACATTCCAGCCTATTTCAACTGTAAAATCACCACGAATTGTTCTAAAGGCAGAAATCGATGGGTTTGTAACTCCAATAGTTGTTTGCTCAAATGTTACTACACTCTTACCCTCCCCCACCATAACAACAGCAGCACCAAAAGTAATGTAGTTGACCAACCCAGGGGAAAAGGGATCTATAGATAGATTTACATAATGCTTTTCAGCAAATGCACGGTCCACTGTGATGAGATCTATTTGAACAAAACCCACACAGTCTCTAAGTGACATTTCATCATGCAACTGAGGTGCAATATCCCTACCTTCTAGCATTTGCAAGCACATAAAATGTCTCCACTCTTTACCACAAGAGAGTACAAGAGAAACACCAATAAATTTAAGTATCCCAAAAATATTTCCAATGTTGTTAAAATAATTTTCACAAATTTTCTCAACAAACATATAATCTTTATTTGGATACTAATTGAAATTTGAAATTAAAATAGGTACGTACCAGTATATTCATGGCACTTCTCTTCTTTACCTCTCCACAATCACTGAGAATGCTGCCAAAATCCTCAACTAAGTTTTTGTCAACAATAGTTTTGATGTATGGAGGAGGACGAATAATTCCAATAGTTCTTGTATGAATTACAACCATTGTAGGAGCTGAGCTAGCTTTGTTCTATCCCTCGTTTGATGGCTTTTCATCATTTTGCTCATAGAACACTTGAGATGCAGGAAGAGGGCCAAGATTTCCATTAGGATGAAGAGGAGTAGGAAGGGTCAAGGTTTGCAAAGTACCTTTGTTGGCCTAAATCAAGATGCCCCTACCTAAATCCCGTCTAACTTCCTCTCTTCTGCCTCAACTACAGCACAACGGCCTCTGAGTGCATATTTCTGATCCCTTGGGCCACTCGGTGATCTCTATAGTCAACAAGTTGAAAGACACCTTTGTGTAACTTGAGAGCCAGTCGACCATTGAGCTCCTACAGGTTGCTGTGTTTAGGAGCCAGAATAGCTGCAAGTTTAGTGTGCTTAGGGCCCTAGTTGGCTACGACAAAAGTGACGGAAAAGATGATGGGATTGCCTTGTTCACCATGGATGAATGGGACTGTTGTGGATGAGATTGGATCGGTGGTGATGGATGTAGAACCATACCTAAGATTAAAGTTTTTGGGAGAATACAAGATAAAGAATGAATTGCCATGGCTAGAGAGAGAGAGAGAGAGAGAGAGAGAGAGAGTGTGTGTGTGTGTGTGTGTGTGAACGCCTAATATGTGGGGAAGAAAAATCCTAGTGTGATGAGGTGTCAAAACTACATAATTAAGTTACTAAAGTGACTAAATTGTTTAACCAAAATGAATTAAGAACTTAATTATGAAGTAGATTATGATATTTAAGTAAATTGATAAATTCTAATATTTTTGCACTTAAAATGATTTATAATATAGTTACTTCACATTAGAATTAATACCTTAATTTTACTCATTTTGTATTTTACTTAAATGTTGCAGGACACTAATAAAAAAATACATGAGCTGCCTACACTCCATTTGAGAATAGAGAAATATTATAACAAATGGGTATTTTTGGAAATATCCAACTATGCACAAATAAATTGGTGGTAGAGGAAGATGCAGGGGCTGGACGTGGAGCAGGTCACGCAGAGGAAATCAGCACGGCAGAGGCACAGCCAACAGAGGAATCACACAGACTCAAGGGGCAAATTCGATTCTTGGCTACAGGGAGCATTTGGGGGACTTTTTATTGGGAATCACTTGGTTCAGACGGCAAAGAAAGAGAGTTTTTCTCTTGGTCGGATGCTATCTTTATTTTTTTTTTCTTTTCTTGTTTTTAGTTTTTGGTTTGAGTCAGTAGAAGCACTCTCTCTCTCTCTCTCTCTCTCTCTCTCTCTCTCTCTCTCTCTCTCTCTCTCTCTCTCATTTTTAGATTTTATTTCTAATCTTTTATTTGACGTTTTCGGTTCCAGACCTTGGGGGTTCTTTGGCTAGTTTTCATTTCTTGCTTTAAGTTCTATCCTTTTCGTTCCCAGTTTTTTATTTCTTTTTCGGTTCTTAGTTTACTTTTTTGGCTAGTTTTCATTTCTTGCTTTACGCTTTCTTTTCCAGACCTTTGGGTTTCGATCATTGGCTATTCGACATTTAATTTTTCTTCTGCATTTATTTTCCTACAGCAACTTGAAATGTTAGGGTTCATCATTTTTTGGCATTTTGCTAATTTAAAAATGATAAGCTAGATTTTTAGTTTGGAATTTAATAAGTAACTCATGACTATTTTGGGTTGGATTTTCTTCAAGGTTATGGAATTTTAAATGATTAACTTAATAGATTGTATTTCATTTTGCCTATAGGAAGGATTAAAGTTCTATATTCTTGAACTTAATCAATCGTAGATATAAAGACACGATTGATGCTTGAACTTATAACAAGATTTTGATGGCTTTCTTTTACTTTTACACTTGTTATAAAATCTGTCAAGCACCTTGATTATACTGAAAAGTGTGCTTATAGTTTAATTAACCAATCATAATCTATTGAAATAAGAAAATGGTTGAGAGAATATGAAATTAGAGGTACATCCAACTTCAAATTAGAAATGGGCAAAAATTGCATCCCAAGTGTTTGTTTTATTACTTCTTACAAGTTTAATTCAACTTCTACACATTTTCCTTAAATCTCTTGGTACTTAATAATTTTAAAAACATAGATTCACATTTATTTTCATCTCTCGTAGTCGATATATCTTTTACAACAAAAATGTCACAAATACTATGATAACCCTTTGTCAATGTAGAATACGATCTTGGACTTATCCTTGATACAACTTGACACTTCTACACTTGAAAAAACACATTTGAGACCGAGTCATGGCAATAGTGAGGGAATGAAGGTTTTAGGGGCTTTTATTCATAGAGGGACATTATTGGCTACTAAGGTGAGAAAATGATTGGTACGCTTCATGGGTAAAAAAATGAAAAGTTTAGAAAATATGTGTTTATTTCTCAAGAAAGTATACGAAAGGAAATAAATCTGAATGATTACCTTTCTCATGGGCCCGAAAATTGTTTGAGGATATAATGACTAGAGACAAGGAAAATAAACACCACCAGGGTCAAACTTCCAACTGGTGAACAGGAAATCAAAGACGTTGCAATCTTTGTTGTTGGCACCAAGAATGGTCTTGAATGCTGGGTCTCCTCCATTTTTAAAAATTGTCGGATTATTACTTGGTATAATCATTCAAAATAAAGGAAATAAAAGAATAGAAGAGATTTTTAGAACAAAGGAAAAAGGAATCTCATTGGGATTGACTTCTCTTTTTTTTCCATTGTCACTATATATTCTTTGTCTTCTTGTAACGCACAAAGTTGTTGCTCTAGATAGATAAATTTTTGTTTAAAAATACTTCCTACTATCAATTACACACTAGTGGAGAATTTTGAGATTTTCTTATATTTGTTTTGCAGACTCTCTGAGTTTGTTAAGGGATACAAAATTTTTTTCTATGATAACATAGAGATTAGCGTCTCTCTAATACCACTTTACAACATACCTCAAAATACTTGAAGAAAAATACATTGAAAGCACTCACTTCTAAGGGAGTACCTCCAGAGAAAAGAGAGGAAAAATATTATGAGAGAAAAAGAAAATAAGGATTTTGATTATGTTTCTGCATAAAATTTCGTAGAGGCCCTGGCTCTTTACATATAATAAAATCTTAACAAGGTTGGCCCACATATAGGCCTTGATTGAGCTAAAATATTACACATTTTAGCTATTTAAAATCAATGTATTTTAAATTCATCATGACATTATTATTGGTTTTAAATAGAAAAATGGTTAATAAGGATAAATCAAAGTTGTGATTTTAATTGATTAAAAGCATCAAATTAATATTGCATATTATTTGCATGCAGGAGTTTAAAGCATGTATCTTCAGTGCCCATAGCAAGTAGTTTGGTTCAACTCCAAAAGTTACTCATAATTGGTTGTGAAAATATAGAACAAATTCTCTCTTTGTAAGCAGCCCCTATCTACCACCCAAACATCCTTGTATCAAGAGTGTGAGAAGATGTTATGATGCGGGAGTATGCATGGATTTTGAAAGGATGGCCACGTCCAACCAAATAAATCTAAATTAAGGTGAGGAACATGTGATGGATTGGAAGACAAAGGCTGCTGCTGTCCACCAACTGCTGTCCACCGAAATGAAGGAAGAAATGCACTGCCGTGTTTGACTTGAGTGAGGTTTGAGTGAGAAGTCTAATAGGAGAGTTGCTGGAAAGTAAAGAGAGGGAGTTGGTGAATAAAATAGAGAGAGACGTGTGAATGAATTATGGTGAGGAGGACCGACTAGAAGCAGCTATATATATGTATATTGCTGGACGTAAATAAAACAAGAGGTGGGGAGCAATCGGTGTAGGGGTTGAGGGGCAGATTACGTAAGAGAGGGAAGGTGAGTTGATAAATAGAAAGAGACGTGCTGGAGTTTTGTGCTGAGAACCATAGAGAGGGTGAGTGAAAGAAAGTGCTGGAGAAATTTAATTGGTTGGGATTTGTTTTGGAGGGAAGTAGTCAGCTGAGGTTGTTGATTTGTGAAAAGTATTAAGGAGAGTCGGCTGCTTATGATGTGAAAAGTCGGTGGGTGCATGCTTAGAGAGAATTGTGTGCTGGATAGAGAGGAGTTGAGGTCGGCTGGGATTAGTGTACGTAAATAAGAGAGAAAGGGGAGCAGTAGGTGGGAAAGTGGCTGGACGGCAGAATTGAAACAAAAACAGATTGAATGAATTTTCAATAAGTTAGGCATGAAGAAACCGTGTTGGACTTGGTTGTTTAGTTTGAATTAAGAAACCAATTGAATAAAATGAGAGAGGAGGAATGCAAGACACGGCAATTAAAGATTGAATGCAAGATTGAGGTGTGAAACCAATTAAGGCGTGAATGCAAAAGGTAGCAGAATTAAAGTGTGAATGCAAGATTGAAGTGTGAAACCAATTGAATGGAGATGCAACTAGCCAAGATGTTCGGCTATAAAATGGGTGCAGTCCGAAGCTTACAAGCCACAACTCAAACTTAGACAAAGACAACTCAACACACACAATTTTCTGCTTATGTTATTTCTTTGTTATGTACTTGAAAGAATTAGCTCTTTCTTGTGTTCAAAATTTTGTTTCTCCTTTTAGTTTCAATACTTTGTTGTTTTAGCATTTTTATTAAGTGTATTAAGATTTGTTCTAGAATTTTATTTCATTAAGTGTAATACCTTAATTTTAATCAAGTGTGCTATTTTGTTTCATGCAACAAAAAGAAATTGTTTTAGAAGTTTTAATCAAGTATGCTAGTTTGTTTCATGCAACAAAAAGAAATTGTTTTAGAAGTTCTAATTAATTGTGTTACCTTAATTTATTGCAAGAAAGGTTTGGTTTTAAGTTTTTGTTTTTGTTTTTGATTTTTCTGAAACATCATACGTGGAGAGTAGAGGAATTGTTCTAAAGTTTTTATTAAAGGTTTAGAGATTAATTTTCAAGAGTGATACGTGAGAAATTGTTCCTTTTTGCTTTTGAATTTTAATTGAATAGTGAAAGGAAGTTTTCGTTTAGACTTTTCGTTCCCTATTTTATTTAACTTCAGTTTAAAGTTTATAGAATACTTTTGAGTTTCTGTTTACTTATTTCGTGTTATTTATTTTTCTTAGTTCTTTAAGTTTTCATTTAATAGTGATTACAATTGTTATGTGTTATTTTGAGAATTCGTGATTTAATTACAAAGATGGATTCTAGAATCTTAGTTTTGGGCATTTTCAATTTTCAGTTCATGTTTTGTCAATTACTTTCTAATTTAGTTTAATTCTTAATTTAGTTTTATTAATTTCTGAGTTTAATTTATTAGTCTTTTACATTTCAATCCGACAATCAAAATCAAAAGACATGAATCTAGTCCATGACTAGTACCCTTTTCCATCCATTGCACATACCATCATTTTATTTTCTCTTTGTGAAGTTTTTTCACATTTTTTCAACGAGTTTAATTTTAAGCAACTTTCCCTGAGGAGACGATCTAGGAATTTATTCCTAATTATTACACGATATCCTCCTGCACTTGGGATAGCATTAGTGCTACTCATTTTTGAGTGAGTCAAGTCTAGACTAAAAACTCATTAAAACAATTGAAATGAGAATTACTCTAAAGCGCCCAAGCCCAACCTACTATAAATAATATCTAATTAAATAACAAGGACCCAAACATGTAATGAAAATTAAATATATAAACATAAATGGCCCATGGCCAACAAGCATATAAAATAAAACTAGTTACTAAGGCCTTGTAATCATTATGAAACTGTGATAGTTGAGCACCTATAGAAATAAATCTTGCAATTAGGATATTTTTAATTTTTTTATAGGTGTCTTGCAATTAGGATATGGTGTCAGCAGATTAACAAATGATAGACTAAAAAAAGAATCCAAATGGAATTCTATTCCATTTCAATTACATAGGAACAAGACAAGAGGGTCTGCCTAGGGTTTCGAAAGAAAGAGAGGCGTGTGGCCATCACACTGTAGATCACCATAGTCTAATACTAAACATGTATACTTTGCTATGTATAAGTAAATCAACTTGTCTAAAATGTGGAGCAGTAAGTGTATGAAAATATATGAACCTAAGAGGAAAAATGATAGAGGAAAGGCGTACTGAGATAGGAAAAATGAAAAAAAAAATTATACACTTTACAGTTCCATTTGCATAAGGGGAAAAAAAAAACTCCCGATTTATGGTGTACCAACAAATGGACTAAAATTGAAAATAGCAAACATAGACCGCACATCTTTTGAATTTGTAATAGGCCCTTCAAGTAACTAAATTTGAGATAGTCAGTCCCTAAGGAACATAGTTGATCAAATTATTAATTACTATTCATAAACTATTTTACTATTATTTACAGATGATCTGAATTACTCTTAGCATCCAAACAAAGTCTAAGAATCAAGAATTAGAGATTGAGACAAAGAGAACAAATTGAATGCAATTCGAGAGAAGATGTCCCTAGCTTTTTCCTTTCCATTTATAATAGACTCGTTCCTTATGCTATACGACATAGTATCTGATTCTTACAAAAAGCAACATATTAGAACAATGCCTCTCCACTTATTACAGAATTAACATATACTAATCAACATCGTTCTTACTAATAAAAAAAAAAAACATTGTACACTACGAAGTTTAATATATTTAACTATCATTTCCTTATTTTTTTCTCTCATTCTCGTTGTTATACTGTTTATTCTCACCCTCTTTAGCTCCGTTCTCAAACCATAACGTACCCTTCCCATTCAAAGCACATTGCCCACAAAGTGAGAAAATCTCTGACGAAGCTGCCAATAGGGCTTCCAAGTAGCATCCTCCACACCAACACATTTCCACTACACTAACAACTCAACCATGGCTCTGTCGTTTACTTCCCTACTTTGATGCTAGAGGATTTGCTTAAACTCATGCATTAATTCTCCTTGCAACTCAAATAGTGTAAGTATATAGAGAAGTGAGACATGTTGGCTTAGCTTCCTCAACATGAAATGTGGAACACATAATAAAGTAGAGTACGTGAAAGACGACTAAGTTTGTAAGTTACCTTACCAACCCTGTGTGATGTGTAATGGGCCAAAGAACTTTGTTGAAAGTTTCAAATTTCACCTAGCTGCTAAAGAATGTTGTCTATAAGGCTGAAGTCCGAGATAAACCCAATTAATGTCTATTATATTATAACTTCATCCTCTCTTAGGAAGGCAACAAATTAGTCTTCAAGGTAGCCATAATTTGGTTCCTTATTTTCAACAATTCATCACTTGTATGATTAGGTGTCAACTCTAGTATGTAGCTTGATAGGAGGTATACCATAGACAACTTCGTAAGATGTAAGCTTGGTGGAGAAGTGAAAAGTGGTGTTATACCAACATTCAACCAAGGTCAACCAATCAAACTAAAGTTGTGGTTTATCTCCTATAAAACATTTCAAAAAATGCTCTAGACATTTGTTAACAACCTCAATCTGTCTGCCACTGTAAGAGTGACAAGCAAGAGAATAAGATAAATTCAATCATTGTAACTTGAATAACTTTCTTCAACAGGAGCTAGTAAATGTGGGCTCTATATATGAAACAATGTTCTTAGGCATGCCATGCAATTTAAAAGCATTATCCATAAAGAGATAGGCTCCCTTGGCTATTGTATATAGGTGTTTTAGGGCCATCAAAATTAGCATATTTTGATAATCTATCCATCACCACCACCATAATTACATAATATCCCCTTTGAAATATGTAGGCCTTTTACAAAATTTATTGAAATATTTGTTCATATATGTTGTGGAGTTGGTAAAGGTTGTAACAAACCAATCAGATGTACATTCTCTACCTTGTTCCTCTGACACACTTTATATTATTAAATAAACTTTTTAACTTTAGTATTCAAGTTAGGCCAATAAAAATTAGTATCTACCAAGATAACTACTAATTTCTTCCTCAGCTGTCCAACTACCCTCATTATTTTAGAAATTGGAATGCCTACAATAGCTTGAAGTAAAATTGAGGCAATCTGTCCACACTCCTCAACTTCTTCCTCTACACATTTTGTCACATGTTCATATTCTCAGCTAGATTCATTGCCACTACCATCAAACAACTCCATACCTTCCAATAAGTACAACCTTGGCTTAAGACACTTATGCTCTTCATGCCACTTGTCCTCACAAAAATAGCAAAGACCATTCTTTCTTCTTTCTTGCATATATGCCTCAGTAACCTTTTGATAGAACATCTTTGCTATGGGTTAAGTTTTAAGGAGGTTCCTAATACGGCTATACAAAAATCGAGGAAACCATCGTTATCAATACAAACTAACCCTACACTGATGCATGTCTTCTATCCTCTCCTGAGTCTACTCTCCCAAGCTTGTCTCATCTCTCCATGACTCAAGTTTCAATAAATCTCAAGCAATCTTCACCGCATGCTGGTGGCTCTTGCTCTTATGAGGTTGGTTTTTATTCTCATGCGGCCATACTGCACGCCAGTGGCATTTTTTTGCATTTTAATGTATTGGATTTGATGTGTTCACTGTTCACTTTTTTTCATTGTTGGTAATTATTTTTCATATTATTTATTGTCTAAATTTTTTATTGTGTATGTACAAGGATTTAAAAATTTTGGATCAAATTTTTGGGACCTTAAACAGTGATCCGAGACCTAATTCCCATTGTGAGTATTAGATCAAATTATTAATATTGGGTGATGATTTATTTATTTATTTATTTGCATAAATTGTGTTGTAGTATTATTTTGGAATAAATTGTGAGGTTGATGAGTGAGCTAAAGTCTAGATTAGAGTCTTAAACTTGTGATATTTTTCATATTGCAAGCTAGCTACTATGTAATTGTGTTGATATTTGTTATTTGTTTGTTTTAACTTTTTATGTTTTGTAATTAATTGTGTATTTAAATTTTCACATATTAGATGGAGTCTTTGTCAACTCCATTTGATCTTGATTTGAATGAACAAACCATTAATTTGAAAGAGATCCAAATAGTGCAAACACCAAGATACCCTAGTGCCCCAAACAATAGTAATTGTTTACTGCCTAAGAAACAGAAGGGGAAGGATCCGTCGATTGTTTGAGGCCATTTTACAAAGGTGAAGAGATGTCCCTTAGGTGATCCTAAGGCTAAGTGCAATTATTGTGCCAAGATGTACAATCTGTTTTCATGTCCTAAAAATCTTCGTAAACGTGAGCGTTTGGATTGATACTAAAAAATATTGGTGGGTGAGGCAATAACCAAGGAGGGGGTTGGAGAGAGTGATGGTAGTACAGTAAAAGATCTTGTAACCCACAAGTATAGTGAAGAAACTATGAAGTTATTGATTGTAGGGATGATAATTATCAATGAATTGCCATTTAAAATTATTGAAAAGTAAAGATTTAGGAAGATGTGTTGGTTGCTTAAATTTCAATTTAAAGTATCATGTCGTGTCATGGTTGCAAAATATTATATAAAATTATTTGCAATGAAAAATGGAAGCTAAAAAATTGTTTAAAGATGGGTCATGAAGATTTCATTGACTACCGATACATGAAAATCATTACAAAATCTTAATTATATGTATCTAACTGCACATTTTATTGATAGAAATTGGAAATTGCAAAAAAAAAATAAAATTATTAATTTTTTTAATGCATAATCATCGAGGGGACACTATTAGAAGATATATTGAATTGTACCTCCTTTATTGGGACATTGATAAGATATTTACTATTATTGTTGATAATGCTATATCAAATGATACTGTAATTTCATATTGGTGATAGTTTTTTATGATAAATGTGTTGAGGGAAAGTATATACACATGAGATGTTGTGCTTATATTTTGAACCTTGTTGTGAATAAGTGTAATGACACCGTCATAATGGTTAAGAATGTGGTTAGATATATGCGCTTTCCTATAAAATTAGGCAAATTTAAGAGATGTGCAGAGAAAGAAAATTGATTGTAAGAAAATTCTATCTCTTGATGTACAAACTCGATGGAATTTAAGTTACTTAATGTTAGAAGCGGCTAAAAACTTTGTTAAAGCTTTTAGGTGGATGGAAATTGAGGACCACAATTTCCTCTCTTACTTTAATGATGGACACATGGAGCCTCTTAAAGCAAAGGAATGGGAGATGGTATGGGTTTTTGTAAACTTTTTAAAAATATTTTATAATACTACTATAAGATTTTCTAGGTCTTTATATATTATGGCCAACACCAGTTTTTTGAAAATTTGTATGCTCTAGAAAAAGTTGGTTAGGCCGAGTGAGAATAATAGTAGTTGTTTGATGAACATGACTATAAACGTGATAATAAAATATGATAAGCATTGGGATGAATTTGTTGATATTGATTGCAGTTATATTTAATCCACATAGTAAGTTAGGGTTTCTTACTTTTCACCTAAAGAAAATTCACGATGAAACTTGTGTTGAAGAGTTAGAGTCGAGTTGAGACAATTATTAGCAGACTTGTATGTAGGGTATAATGTTATGTTCAATTCTACCTCAACTAGCTGAGAATGTGAGCCCCCTCCGACATCTACAACAATAAAAGATGGTAAAGACAATAATGGAAAAAAATGATTTTATGAGTGGTATCAAGCATCTTTTGCCACTGAATCTACAGTTGCCAAAACATTGGTGGACTGATATTTATTAGACGGCTATGAGGCACTCAACTCAACTTTTGACCTGTTGATTTGGTAAAAAATTAATGAGCCTAACTATTCTATACTTGTAAGGATTACATGAGACTTGTTGGCCATGCTTGTTTCCACGATTGCGTTGGAGTCACTATTGTTAAACCTAAGGTTTCAAATTTCATGCAATTATATATCTGCACATTGATTTTGATGATAACAAATGAATTTAAAGAATAAATGAGTCTCAAACTCAAGTTGTCTACACAATGTAGTCAAGCACATCAAGGAACCAAGTATAAGCAAGAAGGGAATAAATTCACATTAAAGATCATAGAGTAATGTTGTAAATCTCTTAAAAATTTGAAATTAGGATTAAAATTCAAAATTAATATTTTATTATAAAATATTAAAATACATTTTTTACATGTGTATGAATAAATTTAATGCATGAATATTTTAAAAATTAAATTTAAAAATTTTGAAAGATGATTGATTGTCACCTTTCACATGTGCATGACATGATTAAAGGTTTGAATTTTAAAAATATTAAAGATGATTGATTGTCATCTTTCACAAGTGCATATTGTATTTGAATATTTTCAAAAATGATTGATGCTCTTTTTGACTTATATAAAAAGTAGATGATTTTGTTTGAAAATTTTTAAAATATTAAAGATGATTGATTGTCATCTTTCACATATGCATGCTAATGAGTGTGCGAAAGTGCACTCTATATACCCTATTATTAGACTAAAATGCTAAAATGTGGATAGAAATCATAGGGATTAATGTGTATTCTTAAATTGAATTTCTATTTACGTTGAGATACTCCTAAACAGTTTTTTTTTATGTCTAATTTCAGAGTTTACAAAAGAGCAAGTCAAGCCCGGTCAAATTCAAAGGAGGACATTCATGGGGTTTGAGAGCAATTTGGAAGAAAAGAAAAAGAATAAAATTCACAAAATGAGACCACAAGAAATCCAAGTCTGAAATTCACTAGGGACAGTCTGGACATACTTTTAGTCTTTTGAATATATCTTTTTACTCACATATCGGATTGATGCAATTCTTAATGAATTAGAAAGATATCTTAAAGGGCTATAACTTTGTCTCTAATAAGAATTTCCAAATTCAAACTCCTGAAGGGTGTACGTGGCTGCCAAGATAAGTCCTAAAATTTAAGCGATTTTTTTATGCGGAAATCAAGAGGACATTAGGGTTTCTTTCTTACCCTATATAAACATATCATTAGCACGAAATGGAGGGGAGTAAGAGGCACAAGAGGCAGATCTGAAGAGAAGAAAAAATCACTTCCATGGCTACCGTTCGCTTCAGTTTTCTCTTGAGATTTTTGTTGTCCATTATATTTATCGGTAACTAAATTCTCAAGTAGGGTTAGGGATGAACTTGCACATTAGATGATATTTCTAATTTATTTTTAATCCATGTATTTGATCTTCAATTGCTAAAACTCTTTTGTTTTATCATTCTCAATTCATCGTTGATTTTTTTTTTTTTTCGAATAATCATAGAATTTATTCTGTTTATGGATTCAGTCATGCTTTTTCTATTGAATGAATTAGTTCTTTGATTATGTTTGGATCAATTATTTATCTATATTGATTTAGTTTTTTGCTGCAATATCGCTCCTTGAGTATATTGTCATCATTGGATTTTCTTAATAGGGGTAGTAATTTACGTTTTTTTAAAAGTGGTGAATGTTTTTTCAAAGGGTTACATTTGATTTAAGTCTGGTTTATAAATCTATACCTTCCGATTGAGAATTTCGAGAATTGAGTTCCTAATTGAGTTATCCAATGAATTAAGAATAATTATAATACCAGATTTGTGCAAGGGATTCACGACGCTCTACTGTTCGTCAAATTTGAGTACTTTTTCCGTTAATCACATTGTTTCACTTTAATTTACATTTAAAATTAATCTTTGTTCTCTATTACTTATTTAATATTTTTCTTTAGAGTCTTTGTTCCTCTTGCTATTCTTTTAATTTGTCTCTCTGTGGAATCGACACCCAAAGCTGTGCTACAACTACCACGTTATTCTTTGGGCGTAATCAAATTTTGGCGTCATTGCCGGGGAGACGGTAAAAGAATTGTGAGATAATTTTTCTTTTCAACAGTTTGTAAAGGCGGTAACTTCGTTCCCTATTTTAGCTTGCTGCATCTTTTTTTTATTTTCTTTTTCTTTTTATAGTTTTTTTTAGTGTTGCGTTTTCTCTACCTTGCATGCACAGGTATAGAGATGCCTTGGGTCGGTTTGCTTGTAGACCTGTGTCAGAGTCCGAATTTAATTTTTCTGATCATTTGTTTGATAATTCTTCTAATTCTGAGAAAATGAGTGAACACGAAGATCAACCCACTAGGACCCTTCAGGATTACCTCCACCCTACACGCACAGCCACACCATCATGCATCATGTTTCCAGCTAATATTCGCCAATTGGATTTTAAAACAGGGATGATACAGTTACTCCCTACTTTTCATGACTTGGAAAATGAAAATCTATATGTGCACATTAGGGAGTTTGAGGAAGTAGTTGCGACTTTTCATAGTCAAAATGCAACTGATGACATTGTGAGACTTAAGTTCTTTCCTTTCTCTTTGAAGGATAGAGCTAAAAGTTGGCTATACTCATTGAGACCACGATCTATTGGATCATGGAATGAGATGACTCAGGTCTTCTTTAATAAATACTTTTCCCAATATAAGACCAATGCTTTAAAAAGGCAAATCTCCATCTTTGTACAAAAGGACAGTGAGACTTTGTATCAGTCTTGGGAGAGATTTAAGGAGCTATTGAGTATGTGTCCTCACCATGGGTATGAGAATTGGCACTTAATGAGCTATTTTTATGAGGGACTTACACCTAGAGAGCGTCAATTTGTAGAGATGATGTGTAATGGTGAGTTCTTACAGAAAGATCCTGATGAGGCCATAGAATACCTCAATGAGCTTGCTGAAAAAGCTCACACTTGGACTGGACCTAGTGCTACTGAGAGCACAAATAGGTCACGACCTGCAGGAAACCTAAATGGTGGTGGAATTTACCATCTCAAGGAAGAAGATAAGCTAAAAGCTAAGGTTGAGATGCTCACCAAAGAGCTAGAGGCGTTGAAGACTAAGGACTTAAAGCCAACACACGTGGCTAATCATGCAGAGTCTTTTGGACCATGTTTTGTGTGTGGTGGGGTAGATCACCTTGCCTAAGAGTGTCCCACAATGCCTTAGGTATGTAGTAGAAGCCTTTTACACATTTCTCTGACACCTATAATCCGGGGTGGCGTAATCACCCCAATTTTAGTTGGAAGTCTGAAAACCAGCCGCCTGCACAACCCCCTAGATCATATCCTACACCATATCATGCACCTTCATCTTCTAGGAGCTCCTTAGAAGATACTTTACGTGCTTTTATTGAGGCACAAGGTAAGACTAACCAAAAGTTTGAATCTTTAATTACGCAGGTTGTTCAAGAAAATAAGGAGATAAAAAGTCAAGTGTCCAAATTGATGAGCTCCTTGAGTATGAATGAGCGAGGTAAGTTTCCTTCTCAAGCTCAATCCGTACCCCATGGTCAACACATGGCACAAGAGAATTTGAAGGATGCGAATGCCATTGTAACACGAAGTGGTAAGTCATTACACATCCCAACAACGAACAAATCAGAGGATGTGGAAGAGGATCAAAGCAATAGTGGTGCCGAGCTGCCCAAAGAAGCGAGGTAATAAAGAGCCCAGTTAAGGTATCATTTCCTCAAGCTTTAAAACTGAATAAGCGAACTTTGGATCCTAACAATGAAATCTTGGAGAATCTCAAGCAGGTAAGATTAACCTCCCTCTTTTGCATATTATTAAACAAGTTCCTACTTACGCAAAAGTTCTTAAAGATTTGTGTACAGTCAAGAGGAAGCACCATGTTAAGAAGACAACATTTCTAACAGAGCAAGTTAGTGCTCTAATTGAGTAGCGGATTCTTCCCAAGTACAAGGATCCTGGTTGTCCAACCATTGCATGCAGCATTGGAAATCATGAGTTTAGGCAAACTTTGCTAGATTTAGGAGCTAGCGTGAATCTAATGCCATATTCTATTTATTTGCAGTTGGGGTTGGGAGAAATCAAACCAACCACTGTGGTATTACAATTGGTTGACTGTTCAGTCAAAGTACCCCGGGGTGTGGTAGAGGATGTTCTAATTCAAATTGATAAATTTTATTATCCTGTTGATTTCCTAATCCTTGACACTAGCTCTGTTGTTGATACTACTTCTAAAATTCCTGTGATTTTAGGTAGGCCTTTTCTTGCCACTGCTAATGCTCTTATTAATTGCAGGAATGGGCTCATGAAGCTTTTTTTTGAAAACATGACTCTCGAGGTGAATATTTTCCATATTGCAAGACAGCCAGAAGATGATGACGAGAGCCACCAGACATACATGATTGACTCACTCATAGAAAATGGAGTTTCTATAGCTCATGATTTTGACCCCCTTGAGTATTTTCTTGTTAATTCTGAGTTTGATTCTATCAGTAATCCATCTGATGTAGTTGATATTTGTGCTATCTTTGATAGAACTCAGGATTATGGCAGTCGGGCCTGGCAACCGAAGTTTGAGGAGTTGCCTGAGAGAGAGGAAAAGCAAAATCCTTCAAGTGTGGAAGCACCCAAAGTTGAACTGAAACCTCTGCCTAAGGGTTTAAAGCATGTTTTCCTTAGTCCGGGTAATATTTTTCCTGTTATTATCTCATCTGAATTGTCTGAGTCTCAAGGTGAGAAATTAATTCGGATCCTAAGTGAGCATAAGTCAGCCTTAGGTTGGAGCATTGCTGATATAAAAGGTGTTAGTCCCCTGGTCTGTTATCATAAAATTAATTTGGAGGAAGGAACTAGCCCTCGTAGAGACCCCAGCGTAGGCTTAATCCTACTATGAAAGAAGTGGTGAAAAATGAAGTGTTGAAACTATTAGATGCAGGAATCATATATCCTATTACTGATAGTAAATGGGTAAGTCTTACACAGGTTGTTCCTAAGAAGTCAGATGTTACTGTGGTGAAGAATGACCTGGGAGAGCTAGTCCCTATAAAACTTGTGACTAGGTGGCGGATGTGCATTGATTATAGAAAATTGAATGCTGCCACCCGAAAAGACCATTTTCCTCTCCCTTTTATTGATCAAATTCTTGAGCGTGTGGCTGGTCATCCTTTCTATTATTTCTTGGATGGTTATTCTGGTTATTATCAAATTGAAATTGCATTAGAAGACCAGGATAAAACCATTTTCACTTGTCCTTTCGATACTTATGCTTTTCGTAGAATGCCATTTGGATTGTGTAATGCACCTGCTACTTTTCAACGTTGCATGATGAGCATTTTTAGTGACATGGTTGAAAATTGCATGGAAGTTTTTATGGATGACTTGACTGTTTTTGGATCTACTTTTGATGCATGCTTATTGAATTTAGAGAAGGTGTTGACTCGCTGTGAGGAGAAGGAATTGGTTTTAAATTGGAAAAAATGCCACTTTATGATACTTTCAGGTATTGTGTTAGGGCATATTATTTCTTCTAGGGGGATAGAGGTAGATCAATCTAAGATTGAATTAATCTATAAGTTGCCTACACCTAGGACAGTAAAGGACGTGAGATCCTTTCTTGGTCATGCGGGCTTTTATAGGAGGTTCATACAGAATTTTTCCACCATATCTAGACCACTATGTGACCTCCTAACTAAAGATGCCCCATTTGAGTGGACACAAGATTGTCAAGAGGCCTTTAAAACGCTAATTGGCAAGCTTACCTCAGCACCCATAATGCAGCCACCTGATTGGACTTTACCTTTTGAGATTATGTGTGATGCAAGTGATTTTGCTGTAGGTGATGTACTTGGACAGCGAAGGGAGGGAAAGCCTTTTGTCATTTACTATGCTAATAGAACTCTAAATAGAGCTCAGATGAATTACTCCACCACTGAAAAAGAGTTGCTAGCTGTAGTGTTTGCTTTGGATAAGTTTCGTGCTTACGTGATTGGTTCTCCTATTATTATTTTTACGGATCATGCAGCCCTTAAGTACCTTCTTACAAAGAAGGATGCTAAGGCACGATTAATACGATGGATTTTACTTTTACAGGAATTTGACATCACTATCAAAGACAAGAAAGGAGTGGAGAACGTAGTGGCTGACCATCTCTCGAGGCTTACATTTGAGGACACCTCTGACCACCTGCCAATTAGGGATGATTTTCCCGATGAGCATTTACTATCTATTACTTCTCTACCATAGTTTGCTCATATTGTGAATTATTTGGCTGCAGGTGAGATACCGGTGGATTGGAGCGCTCAGGATAAGAGGAAGTTCATAACTGAGGTACGTAATTTCTATTAGGATGATCCTTTTCTTTTCAAATACTGCCCTGACCAAATTTTAAGGCGTTGCATCCTTGATGAAGAGATTGCTAGCGTCTTGGAATTTTGTCACTCTCAAGCTTGTGGGGGCCACTTTTCAATGAAGAAAACCGCTGCAAAAATTCTGCAATGTGGATTTTATTGGCCCACCATATTTAAGGATGCAAACATCTATTGTCACTCATGTGAAAAGTGTCAAAAGTTAGGAGTTATATCCCGTCGTAATATGTTGCCCTTAAACCCAATTTTAGTGATTGAAATTTTTGATTGTTGGGGCATTGATTTTATGGGACCATTTCCTCCTTCTTTTGGATATCAATATATTTTTGTGACAGTAGATTATGTGTCAAAATGGGTAGAGGCAGCAGCTTGCAGGAGCAATGATAATAGGACGGTAATCAAATTTCTCAAAGAGAATGTGTTATCTCGATTTGGTACACCACGTGCTATCATTAGTGATCGGGGTACACATTTTTGCAACCGTTCTTTTGAGGCTTTGATGAAAAAATATGGGGTGGTACATAAGATTTCTACTGCCTACCACCCCCAGACAAGTGGACAGGTAGAACTTGCAAACAGGGAAATTAAGCAAATTTTAGAAAAAACGGTCAATCCAGATTGCAAAGATTGGTTTTTAAGACTAGTTGATGCGCTTTGGGCTTCTCGTACAACTTTCAAAACTCCTTTAGGTATGTCACCTTATAGGCTTGTTTTTGGGAAGCCTTGCCACTTATCTGTGGAGCTCGAGCATCGAGCTTATTGGGCCATCAAGCATTTTAATTTTGATATGGGAGAAGCAGGTAAGCTTAGAAAATTTCAGTTGACCGAGTTAGAGGAGTTGAGAAATGATGCTTATGAGAGCTCTAGAATCTATAAGGCTAAAATGAAAGCGTTTCATGATAAAAATATTTTGAGAAAAACGTTTAAGCTTAATAATCGAGTGTTTTTATATGATTCTAGACTCCATAAGCACCCAAGAAAACTTCGGTCTAGGTAGACTGACCCTTTTTTAGCAAGGAGTGTTTTTGTAAATGGGGCGATAGAAATAGAAGATTCTAAGGATCTTTAAAGTAAATGGTCAACGCCTTAAAATATTAATTGATAGGCAAGTTCCGGAAGTGGAAGACATTCCACTTGTGGATCCAGTCTATCAATCTTGACCACACCACCAAGGTATGTGTTTTTTTATTTATTTTGTTTTGCTTTTTTTTGTTTTTGTTTTTTCTTATTTTCTTTCTTTTCCTTTTTGTTTGTTGTTGTTTTCTTTGTTTTTGATTACAGGATAGTTTCATTTCATCATTTCAAATTACCATAGTTGGTGTTTAGTGAGCTACCCACGTCACTCATCAGGTGTATTCTACCATTTTCAGTTACTCCCCATTCAATTTTGATTCTTAAACATTGAGGACAATGTTTCATTTAAGTTGGGGGTGATGGTGCAAATTCAGTATTTAAAATGCTTGTTGGAACTCTGTGGCATATTTTCATGTGTCAATTTTTTTTTTAATTTGCATCACACGTGCATCATTTTCACATGTGTACTCATTCTCATTCATAGCCATCTTCGTGAATTCATCAAACCCACCATAATCATTTTTACTGAAGCATTCACAGAACCCTTAATGCACTTATCCAAGTTTTGTGGTAAGATGGTGGTTTGATACATGTAGCTAGAGAACTCTTTTGCTTAAGTATTCATTTGAGTTTGAAGAGGATTGAGAGCACACAAATACAGTAAATTGTGATAAGCGTTCATTGATCTGTTGAATTGGGCATTTTTTTTTAGAATATCATTACATGATTTGCGGTACAATGGTGGATATACTTGGGATATGACAAAGGTCAACTTAGGATTAATGTTTGAGCCTTTCAAGCTATCCTTTCCATCATAGACCCCTAGTAGTCAACTTTGAGCCAATAAAATACTTGTAGCTTTTTCTTTTTATATGCCCATATCATCCATGCCTCTCCACATTGGAATATAACCTATACACAGATTTTCTTACCCTTTTTACTTCCAAGTGTATACTAGGTGTGGAATTTGTATTTTCTTTCTTTAATTTTATCATTTTCAATTAAAAAGAAGAAGAAGAAGAAGATGACGGAAAAAAAGAGAAGAGTACAAGTTGCAAAGTGTTCAATTGAGTGAGCTCCAAAAAAAAAAAAAAAAGTTGGTAGAGATGGAAAGAATACAAAAGTGGCATGTGTTTGTCCATCAAATTGTTAAAAAAAAAAAAAAAAGAGGAAGGAGAAGGAAAAACATTATTATTTGATGATTTGAAAAGTTGGAGAGTATAATCAAGTGATAAGTGTGGTCTATTGAGATATTTAATAAAATTCCCTTTGTATGTACTTGGAAGTTTTTGAATCCCTTTCATCTTTTTTTTTTTTCATATAACTCTAAAACCAAGCCACATTACAACCTTTTGTGTTGACCATTCTGATCCTAAGTAAGCTGTTGGAAAGATTGATGGAAGTCTCATTTGTTAGTGTTCCTATCATAAGATCAATGTTTGCTTGTTGCTTATACATAATTGCCTAATTTTCCATGAGAGTGTGTATACACCCATTGTCAACTCCATAGAGAGAGCCCTTATACGAAACACTATTATACCCGTGAGTTATGGAGTTGAACCTTTTGCTTGAGATGTTCTTGATGTTGCATGTGTCAAGGTTAATGGTACAATGGTTATGGCTTGGAGAACACACACACACTCTGTGGATTGCTATAGGTGGATTGATCTTGATGGGTTATTGGATTCCTTAGATTGTTTTGATATGTGAATCTGGAAAGTGTAACTTGATGGCCTTTATATGTGATTTTCTTTGGTCTTTTTCATTGTTTTGACATGAAAATTGCTAGGGACTAGCAATGAGTAAGTTGGGGGGTATGATGAGTGTGCGAAAGTGCACTCTATATACCCTATTATTGGACTAAAATGCTAAAATGTGGTTAGAAATTATAGGAATTAATGTGTATTCTTAAATTGAATTTCTATTTACGTTGGGATACTACTAAGCAGCTTATTTTTATGTCTAATTTCAGAGTTTATAAAAGAGCAAGTCAAGCCCAGTCAAATTCAAAGGAGGACATTCATGGGGTTTGAAAGCAATTTGGAAGAAAAGAAAAAGAAAAAGATCACAAAATGAGACCACAAGAAGTCCAAGTCCGAAATTCGCTAGGGACAGTCTGGACATACTTTTAGTCTTTTGACTGTATCCTTTTACTCACATATTGGATTGATGCAATTCTTGATACATTAGAAAGATATCTTAAAGGGCTATAACTTTGTCTCTAATAAGAATTTCCAAATTCGAACTCCTGGAGGGTGTACGTGGCTGCCAAGATAAGTCCTAAAATTTAGGCGATTTTTTTATGCGGAAATCAAGAGAACATTAGGGTTTCTTTCTTACCCTATATAAACATATCATTAGCACAAAATGGAGGGGAGTAAGAGGCACAAGAGGCAGATCTAAAGAGAGGAGAAAATCACTTCCATGGCCACCGTTCGCTTCAGTTTTCTCTGGAGATTTTTGTTGTCCATTATATTTTTGGGTAACTAAATTCTCAAGTAGGGTTAGGGATGAACTTGCACATTAGATGGTATTTCTAATTTATTTTTAATTCATGTATTTGATCTTTAATTGTTAAAACTCTTTTATTTTATCATTCTTAATTCATCGTTGATGTTTTCTTCTCCGAATAATCATAGAATTTATTCTGTTTATGGATTCAGTCATACTTTTTCTATTGAATGTATTAGTTTTTTTATTATGTTTGGATCAATTATTTATCTATATTGATTTAGTTTTTTGCTGCAATATCGTTCCTTGAGTATATTGTTGTCATTGGATTTTCTCAATAGGGGTAGTAATTTACATTTTTTTAAAAGTGATGAATGCTTTTTCAAAGGGTTACATTTGATTTAAGTCTGGTTTATAAATATATACCTTCCGATTGAGAATTTCGAGAATTGAGTTCCTAATTGAGTTATCCAATAAATTAAGAATAATTAAAATACCAGATTTGTGCAAGGGATTCCCGACGCTCTACTTTTCATCAAATTTGAATACTTTTTCCGTTAATCACATTGCTTCACTTTAATTTACATTTAAAGTTAATCTTTGTTCTCTATTACTTATTTAATATTTTTTTTAGATTCTTTGTTCATCTTGCTATTCTTTTAATTTGTCTCCCTGTGGAATCGACACCCCAAAGCTGTGCTACAACTACCGCGTTATTCTTTGGACGTAATCACATGCTTTATTTAAATATTTTCAAAAGTGATTGATGCTCTTTTTGACTTATGCAAAAGGTAGATGATTTTGTCTGAAATTTTTGAAAAATAAATAATACTATTTTTGTCATATGCGAAAGGTAAAAATATTAGGTTTGAAATTTTTGAAAAGTGAATGATGTTGTCTTTGACAAATGAAAAAGAAGAAACTTTTATTTGAATTTTTTGAAAAAATGAATTACGTTGTTTTTGACATGTGAATCTTTTTAAATTTAAATATGAAGTCTCATATGCCTATAAATAGATTATTTGAAAACTTCATATTCACAATACCAAGAGTATACAATATTCATTCAAAACTTTTATTCTCTATTGTCTAAACATTGAGCCTTAAACCTTATTCATTTTGAGAGAGATATAGTTTGCACTGTATTGTTTTTATTTCAATCATTGATGAGTGTTTTCTAATAACCTACCTACTATCAGCTCTTATATTAGTAAAAGGGTGTGTATAACCCTTGTGCGTATAGAAAGTGTTCTACAAAGGGAATAGTTGAATCACTATATGTAAGGTAATTGCAAGTGTAGAGAGTGTTCTACATGGATCTTTTGTAGCGGTGTTGTTCAAAAGTGTAATAGATTTTTATCTCCACCTGAAGGAGGTTAAATAGTGAATTTGGAAATCCTCAATTGGTAGCTTGAGGTGAGGACATAGGTAGTGGAGCCGATTTTCGTTAATATACTGAGTTTGCTTCTCTCTTATCCTTACTCTTTATATTTATTGATACTTCGTATTTTGTTTATATTTTATATTGTGTATTTGATTTATAATTATTAATTTTTTAAATGCAACTCAATTCACTTTCCTTTGTGTTAGTCATTTGAGCAACAAGTATTTAGTACAAGAGGTTATGTACTTGATCATTGTCAGAGTTCATTAACTCTGAGAACCGTTGAAGCACTTATTTATGTTTATAATTAGTTACGACATTTATCGACACCAATTGATATCCAAGATTCCATTGATAATGTGGAGAATTTTGTGGTAGAATTTGATAATGTTTTCCACATTCAATATTCATTTGCTTTTATAAATTAATTTTAGTATTTTTCACCGTCCAAATTCAATAATATTTGATGTTTTAATCTTATTAATGTTTTTATATAGAATTGGAAGCACAATCAGGCATCACAATTATTGAAAATTAAAAACCAAAAAAGATAAAGAATTATTGCAATTTATTTATTTTATTTTTTTTAGTTGCATTGTTGCTTAGGACAATTTGTTTTTATTTATAATTTGTATTAAATATCTAGTAGAGTTTTTATTTTTTTAAAATTATTTAGTAATTAGTATAGTAGTATTATTTATTAATTACTAGTTAGTACTTATGCCTTCACGACATTATTATTTTACTATTGTAAATTAATTTTTTTTAACTTAAGGCTAGCATTACAAATGACATTAAAATTAAAATGAAATTGAATATTTAAAATGGGTTTTAAAAATTTAGCAAATTAGAATTTGAAATCAACTAAAAAAAAGCCTAAAAAGATATTGAATTGAGCCAAAAAAAAAATGCCCAAAAAGATATTGAATTGGGAAAAAATAAAGGCCCAAAAGAAGTGGCCCAAACCAGCTAAACCGATCGAGAACCACCCTAAACCGATCTAGCCGGTTTCACCCCTCTATATCAGTCGATTTTGGCCTATTTTCACAGTGAAAAACCACTGGTCGGTCAGTTTCGGTTTGGGGCCAAAACCAAATCGACTAGTTTGACTTTCAGCCTTAATTCCTAAGATAGAACCAGTTTGGCCAGGCTTATATCCATTCGACCCTAGCCTTGTTGATTAAAGCCCATAGGCCTATTCTTCCAAGGTCACATACTGTTCTGTTTGGAATTTATTTTTCTATTCTAAGTTCATTATCTTATCCTACATTCCCTTTCCATGGTGCTCGCTATAAGGGTGGTGACCATTTTTGCTTGACATAATGTTCGCCATACCTAGTACTTTTGTTTCTGTTCTGTTTGCCAAGTGGGAGAACTATTGCTTTGCTTGTAGTTTGAGCACTTTTACTTGCCCTTCCTGGCCAAGCACTTTTGCTTGAGTTCTGAGGTGCGGGCAATTCTGATCAATATAATACTTGCCAAAGAGGGTGTTATGACACTTTTGTTGGCTAACATAGTCCTTGCTTGAAGCAAGCAATTTTAGTGACCCTTGGTTGAGCCTACGTTTTCTTTCATGGTGTTCGCCTCGAATGCAAGTACTTTCTCTCACCTTGTGTATCGGATGTTGTTGCTTGTTGTGTATCAAATGTTGTTGCTTGTCCTAGGATTCGGGCACTCTTTACCCACCTAGGGTGCCACACCCAGGCAAGCATTCATTTCTCACCCTAAGTTTGAGCATTTTTGCTCACATTAGGCTGAGAGCATTGTTTGCTCATCCTTGGGTTTGAGTATTGTTTGTTTGTTTATATGATCAAGCACTGCCATAATGTTTAAAAAATGAGAGCCCTTTGGGGTCAGATGTGGTGTAAAACTAGGACAATGAGATACAACCACATCACATGTTTAATTTTGTTATGGTGGACGCAACTGCAGTGGAGCAAATAGAAAATGTATGCAAATGTCTGAAGCTCATTGCTCGAGCTGTGATGACCCGCTTTTGAGTGTATTTTCGCTGAAATGGTTGTTTTATTTTAATTAATATATCAGTTAATTATTTTAATTTATTTGCGTTTTAAAATTGGTTTTTAATTTAATTGATGTTGTGTTTTATTTCTTTTAGTTGTTTTTGTGGTTTTTAATCTTTTTCGGCGGTTTGTTTCGTTTTCCCGGAGTGAGGATTGGACCTCATTTCTTTTCACATCTTTTTCCTTTTTCTCTTTTTTCCTTTTTTCTTTTTCCCTTCTTTTCTTTTTCCTTTCTTTTTCTTTTTTCTTCTTTTTCTTTTTTTTTTCTTTCTCTCCCCCGCGTCCGAACCCCCCCCGAGCTCTCTCTCTCTCTCTTCCCTCTCCCTCACGCCGGACGTCCCTTCAACAGCTCAGACCGCCACCGTCCGGCCACCACTCGGCTCGCCACTGGTCCCATTTTCTTCCTCTCCCTCCGGCGCACCACCCCTCCAAAGCCCACCCCCAACCGGCCGGCCGTTTGGCCGGAAAAGCTCCAAGAAGGGCGCACGGATTTTGCTCCGATCCGCCGCCGTCGCTCCACCTCCGGCCACTACTTCTTCACCACTTCATCACCAACTCCTTGCCGTCCTAACCCACCCATTTCCGGCCTCCAACGACCACCGGAACAGCTCCTACGAGCTTAGTTTCCGATTTGGGTTTTTTTGGCCATTTTCCGGCGATTCCGCCGCCACCTACGGCCGTTCATCACTTCCAATAGCTTCACAACCATCCCTAGACCATTCCCTACCAATTTCATGTCCTAGTTTGTCCCCGTTCGAAAGTGGGTTTTCCAAACCCACGGCCACAGTGAATTTTCACTGTGACGTTGCTTTTCCGCCGCCGTTTGCAACGCCGCTTGTTTTCTAAAATTACCGTATAGCGCTGTAAGTATTTTCCAAACCCTATTTTCAGATTTAAATATATATCGCTCATTCAATTTATTTATTGTTGTTGGTTGTTGATTCCGGACTGAGTCCGAGGAGTTTCGGGGGTCGGATGGATGGAGGACGGAGTTGTCTGTTTAATTGTTTTATGTTGTTTGATTATTTTATTATGCATGGTTATGGCATTGCATGGTGCATGCACGTGTGTTGGTGGAATTGTGTGAAAAGCCTGTGTATTGGCGTGAGTGGTTTTACGGGTGCGTGTGTATCACGACCCTAAGCCGGGATGGGGTATTATCCCGGTGGAGCTCCTCTGGTCACTCGGGAGCGGAATAAACTGAGTGATGTCCCCTGAGTTGTCGCTAGACGAATGGAGAGGGGGCTAGGGGTTGCTTGGCTACGAACGCGCCGGGCGCGGAACCGGGCATCGCCCTACGCACCGACTCCGTGGCCCTTCGCTGGTGAGGGCTAGAGGATACTTGGCTACGCACGCGCGGGGCGCGGAACTGGGCATCGCTTGTTAGGTGTCACACGCGTGGTGGTACTCTACGGTGTGGCACTGGAGCCAGGGTGTGCGGATGACAACTAGGGGAGGTCATGGTGCATGCGGTTAATATGAATAATGATTTGAGTCGGATAAAGGCCAAATGTGACTTTTGGCGTGTTTTTTTGGAAAGGATGTGTTTTTGGGCCAAATGGGTTTTTGGCGTGTGTGGAAAATTATGTTTTTGGGTTTTGTGCATCGGGCATGTTTCATGCATTTTGTTTGAGTTTTATGTGTTTTTATCTGGTAGTGTTTGGGTTTTACTTACCTGCGTTACCATTTTGGTTCCGTAGCTTTTGGTGCAGAGTTGGAGGATGAAGAGGAGGAGGCTGAGCCCGAGGATGCGGCTCCGCCGGGTTGCTAATGCTATGTTTTATATTTGTTTAAAACTGTAGTGGTGTTTTGTAATATTTTATCTATGTACGTTTTAAACAACTTGTATTACGTTAAGAAAAAATTCTGGTACTTAGTTATGACTTCATTATCCGCTGCGTGTTTCTCTGTACACATATGTTGCCCTGCACACACTCGGCACCAGTCGATGGGATGGTGACCCGGGTTGTCACCATCCGGACTTCTCAATTTCCCCATGTTCGGGCGTGGAGATTTGGGGGCGTCACAGGTGGTATCGGAGCGGTTTGGCTCTGGGTAAAACCACGTGTCCCGTAGGTAGTACCGGAATGTTTTTTTTTAAGTTTGTGTTTTAAAATTTATGTTAAGTAAAGTTGTTATTTGATTTGTTTTATTTGTTTATCTGTTTGGGCTTATTTGCTTGTTTTTATTTATTTAGTTATGTTTTGGCATGTTGGTTTCTTTTATCTCTTGCTGTGTAGCGTTGTTTTGTTTTTTTTGGTTTTATGATAATTTTATTTGTTTTCTTAAAGGAGGGTCAAGAGTGGTGTTGTGACAGGAAAATGGGGAGACCAGGGAGACCAAGGAAAAATACTCAGGAGCCACGGGACAATACCTCCAGGGATGACTCCATAGCCGAAGCAATTCGGCAGATGACGGAGTTTATGCAACAGAGTGCGAGGTCTCAACAGGCAGGGCCTTGGCCACCACAAGGACCTTGGCCACCACAAGGGGGTCCTTGGCCACCATCAGGAGGGCCTTGTCCACCATCAGGAGGGCCTTATCCACCGTCAGGAGAGCCTTGTCCGCAACAAGGAGGGTATTGGCCACAACCAGGAGGTCCCTGGCCATATCAGGGAGGGCCTTGGATGTATCCAGGAGGGTCCAGTAGCATGGTGCAAGCCGGATGCACCTATGAGCGCTTCCTGGCGCATAGGACTCCGCACTTCACTGGAAATGAGGATCCACTTCAGGCTGGAAAATGGATCAAAGATCTGGAGAAGACTTTTGAGGTGTGTGGGTGCACTGAGGCGCAGCAAGTACTTTACGCCAGCTATCTCTTGCAAGGTACCGCTTCTGATTGGTGGGATACCAAGAGGGTGCTGTTGGAATCTGAACTGGGATCTTTCGCTGCGGTGACCTGGCAGCGTTTCAAGAAGGAGTTCAATGACCGCTTCTTTCCCGCATCGGTAAGGAAGCAAAAGGCAAGAGAGTTCTCCAATCTGGTCCAAGGGGGTGCGACAGTGGAACTATACGCTCGGAGGTTCATAGAACTTGAGCGGTTTGCTCCTCACCTTGTCGCCACTGAGGAGATGCGAGCAGATCGTTTCCAGGAGGGGCTGCGTCATGACATATGCCGTATGGTGGTCAGCCATCGGATATCCACCTTTCAGGAGTTAGTGGATGTGGCCACCCTTATAGAGCGGGAAAATAATCTGAGTATGGGCTCCCCTCCAGGGCATAAGAGGCAGAGTTTCTCGGGTGAAGGAAGTAGCTCGGGTTCGCCCCAGAAATTCGTTCAGCGGACCGGAACTCGACCTCAAGCATCCTCAAGTGTTCGCATGGGAGGACGTGTGCCTGTTTGTGGAGCTTGTAATAGAGCTCATGAGGGCGAGTGTCGGACGAGTAGCGGACCCCAGTGTTATCGGTGCGGCCAAGTGGGACATATTGCTCGGGATTGCCCCGTCAGAGTTCAAGGAAGCCGTGGAGGTAGACACGGTGGAAGAACCAACCCGAGACAAGCAGTGCAAGCCCGGGTTTATGCTGTTACACCCGGAGAGGTGGATGATGAGGCACCAGCGACCCATGATGCTGGAGTAATCACAGGTATGGATTAATTTAATTTTTAAGTTGGATTTAATTTTTGGTGCATTTGGTTTCTTCGTTGTTTTTTTTTGGATTTCATGGGTTGTGTGTTTGGTTCAGGAAGAGTCCGTTTGTATGAGTTTTATGCTTGTACTTTGTTTGATTCCGGTGCTTCACGATCGTTTGTATCTTCCACGTTTGCTCGGGTGTGTAATTTGGTCACGGAACTGTTGCCGAAGGCTATGGTAGTGGCTCTACCCGATGGCGAGATGGTGTGGTGTTCCAAGGTTGCTTTGGGATGCCCGTTAAATTTTGAGGGAAGATTCCTGGATGCTGATTTGGTGGTGTTCAAGCTGTTGGGTTTTGATATCATCCTCGGGATGGATTGGCTATACCGATATTCTGCGAGTATTAATTGCAGAAGTCGGATAATTAGCTTTCAGCTTCCAGATGGTGATTGTCTGGAATTTGCGGGGAGTAGATTAAAAGAAAGGCCAATGATTATATCGGCGATTCAGGCAAGACGAGAGATTGCTTGGGGAGCGGATGCATTCTTGGTGCAGATGGTGTCCACGCCGTCTGAGAAAAAGTCTTTGGCAGACATTCCAGTTGTGGAAGAATTCCCCGATGTGTTTATGGATGACTTGCCCGGACTACCCCCTGTTCGGGAGATGGAGTTTGTCATAGACTTGGAACCTGGAGCGGCTCCTGTGCATAAAGCTCCTTATCGCATGGCACCGGCTGAGTTGAAAGAGTTGAAGACTCAGTTGCAAGAACTGGTAGAGAAGGGATTTATTCAGCCTAGTACGTCGCCGTGGGGTGCACCAGTTTTATTTGTTAAGAAGAAAGATGGAACCCTCCGTATGTGCATTGATTATCGGGAATTGAACAAGGTGACCATCAAAAATAAATACCCTCTCCCGCGGATTGATGATTTGTTTGACCAGCTTCAAGGAGCAGCCATGTTCTCTAAGATTGATCTGAGGTCGGGATACTACCAGCTGAGAATCAGAGACCAGGATGTGCCTAAAACTGCTTTCAGGTCGAGGTATGGGCATTATGAATTTAAGGTGATGCCGTTTGGGTTAGCTAATGCCCCTGCAGCGTTCATGGATTTGATGAATCGAGTGTTTCGACCTTATCTGGATTCCTTTGTGGTAGTATTTATTGATGATATACTGATTTATTCCCGAGATGTTGAAGAGCATGTGTATCATCTTAGTCTGGTACTTGAGAGATTGAGAGAACACTAGCTATACGCCAAGCTCAGCAAGTGTGAGTTCTGGTTAGAAGAAGTCAAATTCCTTGGGCATGTAATTTCCCGGGGCGAAGTGGCAGTTGATCCTAGTAAGGTAGAAGCCATTTTGTCATGGCAGCGCCCGACTACAGTACGTGAGATCAGGAGTTTCTTGGGGCTCGCCGGTTACTACCGAAGATTTGTAGAGGGTTTTGCTCGCCTATTCGGACCTCTCACAGCTTTGACTCGGAAGAATACAGAATTTGTTTGGTTAGAGAAGTGTGAGAGAAGCTTCCAGGAATTGAAGAACAGGTTGACAACGGCACCAGTGTTAGCACTCCCAGAACCGCATAAGCCATTCGTAGTCTTCAGTGATGCGTCTAAGTTTGGTTTGGGTTGTGTCCTTATGCAGGAAGGACGGGTTGTAGCCTATGCATCTCGTCAGCTAAAGGACCATGAAAAGAATTATCCGACGCATGATCTAGAATTGGCTGCGATTGTTTTTGCCCTTAAGATCTGGCGACACTTCTTGTATGGGGAAGCTTGCGAGGTATTTACTGATCATAAGAGCTTGAAGCATTTGTTTTCCCAGAAAAATTTGAATATGAGGCAGAGGCGATGGCTGGAGCTAATCAGTGACTATCAGTGTGAGATCAAGCACCATCCGGGGAAGGCTAATATAGTTGCTGATGCTTTGAGCCGGAAGTCACATTTGGAAGATGAAGCCGAGCCGTCAGAATTGGAATCGTTGCTTTGTGGGATGAGAAGGCTCCTTATAGAGAGTTCGCAGCAAGTAGAGATTTTGTCTTCAGTTCTTGATATTCGGGTAACTGATTTTGAAGAATTGAAAACTCTCCAAAGAAAGGATTCGAAGCTGCTGAACATCAGGAAAAGAGTCCGAAAATCTCGAGGGCCGTTGCATTATAGCATGGATAATGATGGGATACTTCGGTTTCGAGATCGCAGAGTGGTCCCAAAGGACTCAGATTTCAAAGAACGGATCATGGCGGAAGCTCATGCGGCCCCGTATTCAGTTCATCCCGGCAGTACAAAGATGTATCAAGACTTGAAGAAAAATTACTGGTGGGATGGAATGAAGAAGGACGTTGCCTTATATGTGGAGAAATGCCACACGTGCCGTCAGGTGAAGGCCGAGCATCAGAGACCTGCAGGTATGCTCCAACCCCTCCCTATTCCTGAGTGGAAATGGGATGACATCACGATGGACTTCGTGGTGGGTTTGCCGAGAACGCCTAGTGGGAAGAATTCTGTTTGGGTGATTGTGGACCGGTTAACGAAGAGTGCTCATTTTCTGCCTGTTAATAACACCGACTCTTTGGTTAAGTTGACCCGTTTGTATGTCAAAGAGATAGTGCGACTACACGGCGTACCAAAGAGTATAGTGTCGGATCGAGACCCGAGGTTTACGTCGCAGTTCTGGAAGAGTTTGCAGGCAGCTTTGGGTACTAAGTTGAAGTTCAGTACTGCTTATCACCCGTAGACAAACGGCCAGTCAGAGCGCACCATTCAGACCCTGGAAGACATGTTGCGAGCATGTGTCCTGGAATTCCAAGGGAGTTGGGAAAATCATTTGCCGCTCATCGAGTTTGCCTACAATAACAGCTTTCATGCGACCATTCAGATGGCTCCCTATGAAGCTCTTTATGGGAGAAAGTGCAGGTCACCCTTGTGTTGGGATGAAGTTGGGGAGAGTAGGGTAATTGGACCCGAAATAATTCAAGAAATGCAAAGCCAAGTCCGGATCATCAGAGACAAAATGGCGGCAGCTCAGAGTCGCCAGAAAAGCTACGCTGACACCCGGAGGAGAGAGTTGTCTTTTGAAGTTGGTGATTGGGTTTACCTTAAAGTCTCTCCCATGAGAGGTGTTAAGCGTTTTGGTAAGAAGAGGAAGTTGGATCCGAGGTACGTCGGCCCTTTTCAGATTCTGGAGAGAGTAGGGTCCGTCGCCTATAGAGTTGCTTTGCCAGATTATTTTGGGGATGTTCATGATGTCTTCCACGTATCATCCCTGAAGAAGAGCTTTGGACAGCAAGAGCCTCGCTTCGTCGACCCAGCAGGTATTCAGTTGCAACCGGATCTCACTTACGAAGTTGTTCCGTCGCAGATTTTGGATTGGGTTCAGTTGAGGTCTAAGACGATACCTTGGTTAAAGTGGCTTGGGGAGATCCGTTGGCACAAGACTTCTCTTGGGAGCGAGCAGCGGACATGAGGGAGCAGTACCCGTATTTGTTCGAATAAGGAAGGTATGTGTCTTAATCTTGATCACAGTTGGTTTACGTGCTTTCTTGTGGCTTGCTTTAAGATGGTGGTTGATTTGCAATTTCGAGGACGAAATTGTTTTTAAGGAGGGGAGGATGTGATGACCCGCTTTTGAGTGTATTTTCGCTGAAATGGTTGTTTTATTTTAATTAATATATCAGTTAATTATTTTAATTTATTTGCGTTTTAAAATTGGTTTTTAATTTAATTGATGTTGTGTTTTATTTCTTTTAGTTGTTTTTGTGGTTTTTAATCTTTTTCGGCGGTTTGTTTCGTTTTCCCGGAGTGAGGATTGGACCTCATTTCTTTTCACATCTTTTTCCTTTTTCTCTTTTTTCCTTTTTTCTTTTTCCCTTCTTTTCTTTTTCCTTTCTTTTTCTTTTTTCTTCTTTTTCTTTTTTTTTTTCTTTCTCTCCCCCGCGTCCGAACCCCCCCCGAGCTCTCTCTCTCTCTCTTCCCTCTCCCTCACGCCGGACGTCCCTTCAACAGCTCAGACCGCCACCGTCCGGCCACCACTCGGCTCGCCACTGGTCCCATTTTCTTCCTCTCCCTCCGGCGCACCACCCCTCCAAAGCCCACCCCCAACCGGCCGGCCGTTTGGCCGGAAAAGCTCCAAGAAGGGCGCACGGATTTTGCTCCGATCCGCCGCCGTCGCTCCACCTCCGGCCACTACTTCTTCACCACTTCATCACCAACTCCTTGCCGTCCTAACCCACCCATTTCCGGCCTCCAACGACCACCGGAACAGCTCCTACGAGCTTAGTTTCCGATTTGGGTTTTTTTGGCCATTTTCCGGCGATTCCGCCGCCACCTACGGCCGTTCATCACTTCCAATAGCTTCACAACCATCCCTAGACCATTCCCTACCAATTTCATGTCCTAGTTTGTCCCCGTTCGAAAGTGGGTTTTCCAAACCCACGGCCACAGTGAATTTTCACTGTGACGTTGCTTTTCCGCCGCCGTTTGCAACGCCGCTTGTTTTCTAAAATTACCGTATAGCGCTGTAAGTATTTTCCAAACCCTATTTTCAGATTTAAATATATATCGCTCATTCAATTTATTTATTGTTGTTGGTTGTTGATTCCGGACTGAGTCCGAGGAGTTTCGGGGGTCGGATGGATGGAGGACGGAGTTGTCTGTTTAATTGTTTTATGTTGTTTGATTATTTTATTATGCATGGTTATGGCATTGCATGGTGCATGCACGTGTGTTGGTGGAATTGTGTGAAAAGCCTGTGTATTGGCGTGAGTGGTTTTACGGGTGCGTGTGTATCACGACCCTAAGCCGGGATGGGGTATTATCCCGGTGGAGCTCCTCTGGTCACTCGGGAGCGGAATAAACTGAGTGATGTCCCCTGAGTTGTCGCTAGACGAATGGAGAGGGGGCTAGGGGTTGCTTGGCTACGAACGCGCCGGGCGCGGAACCGGGCATCGCCCTACGCACCGACTCCGTGGCCCTTCGCTGGTGAGGGCTAGAGGATACTTGGCTACGCACGCGCGGGGCGCGGAACTGGGCATCGCTTGTTAGGTGTCACACGCGTGGTGGTACTCTACGGTGTGGCACTGGAGCCAGGGTGTGCGGATGACAACTAGGGGAGGTCATGGTGCATGCGGTTAATATGGATAATGATTTGAGTCGGATAAAGGCCAAATGTGACTTTTGGCGTGTTTTTTTGGAAAGGATGTGTTTTTGGGCCAAATGGGTTTTTGGCGTGTGTGGAAAATTATGTTTTTGGGTTTTGTGCATCGGGCATGTTTCATGCATTTTGTTTGAGTTCTATGTGTTTTTATCTGGTAGTGTTTGGGTTTTACTTACCTGCGTTACCATTTTGGTTCCGTAGCTTTTGGTGCAGAGTTGGAGGATGAAGAGGAGGAGGCTGAGCCCGAGGATGCGGCTCCGCCGGGTTGCTAATGCTATGTTTTATATTTGTTTAAAACTGTAGTGGTGTTTTGTAATATTTTATCTATGTACGTTTTAAACAACTTGTATTACGTTAAGAAAAAATTCTGGTACTTAGTTATGACTTCATTATCCGCTGCGTGTTTCTCTGTACACATATGTTGCCCTGCACACACTCGGCACCAGTCGATGGGATGGTGACCCGGGTTGTCACCATCCGGACTTCTCAATTTCCCCATGTTCGGGCGTGGAGATTTGGGGGCGTCACAGGTGGTATCGGAGCGGTTTGGCTCTGGGTAAAACCACGTGTCCCGTAGGTAGTACCGGAATGTTTTTTTTTAAGTTTGTGTTTTAAAATTTATGTTAAGTAAAGTTGTTATTTGATTTGTTTTATTTGTTTATCTGTTTGGGCTTATTTGCTTGTTTTTATTTATTTAGTTATGTTTTGGCATGTTGGTTTCTTTTATCTCTTGCTGTGTAGCGTTGTTTTGTTTTTTTTGGTTTTATGATAATTTTATTTGTTTTCTTAAAGGAGGGTCAAGAGTGGTGTTGTGACAGGAAAATGGGGAGACCAGGGAGACCAAGGAAAAATACTCAGGAGCCACGGGACAATACCTCCAGGGATGACTCCATAGCCGAAGCAATTCGGCAGATGACGGAGTTTATGCAACAGAGTGCGAGGTCTCAACAGGCAGGGCCTTGGCCACCACAAGGACCTTGGCCACCACAAGGGGGTCCTTGGCCACCATCAGGAGGGCCTTGTCCACCATCAGGAGGGCCTTATCCACCGTCAGGAGAGCCTTGTCCGCAACAAGGAGGGTATTGGCCACAACCAGGAGGTCCCTGGCCATATCAGGGAGGGCCTTGGATGTATCCAGGAGGGTCCAGTAGCATGGTGCAAGCCGGATGCACCTATGAGCGCTTCCTGGCGCATAGGACTCCGCACTTCACTGGAAATGAGGATCCACTTCAGGCTGGAAAATGGATCAAAGATCTGGAGAAGACTTTTGAGGTGTGTGGGTGCACTGAGGCGCAGCAAGTACTTTACGCCAGCTATCTCTTGCAAGGTACCGCTTCTGATTGGTGGGATACCAAGAGGGTGCTGTTGGAATCTGAACTGGGATCTTTCGCTGCGGTGACCTGGCAGCGTTTCAAGAAGGAGTTCAATGACCGCTTCTTTCCCGCATCGGTAAGGAAGCAAAAGGCAAGAGAGTTCTCCAATCTGGTCCAAGGGGGTGCGACAGTGGAACTATACGCTCGGAGGTTCATAGAACTTGAGCGGTTTGCTCCTCACCTTGTCGCCACTGAGGAGATGCGAGCAGATCGTTTCCAGGAGGGGCTGCGTCATGACATATGCCGTATGGTGGTCAGCCATCGGATATCCACCTTTCAGGAGTTAGTGGATGTGGCCACCCTTATAGAGCGGGAAAATAATCTGAGTATGGGCTCCCCTCCAGGGCATAAGAGGCAGAGTTTCTCGGGTGAAGGAAGTAGCTCGGGTTCGCCCCAGAAATTCGTTCAGCGGACCGGAACTCGACCTCAAGCATCCTCAAGTGTTCGCATGGGAGGACGTGTGCCTGTTTGTGGAGCTTGTAATAGAGCTCATGAGGGCGAGTGTCGGACGAGTAGCGGACCCCAGTGTTATCGGTGCGGCCAAGTGGGACATATTGCTCGGGATTGCCCCGTCAGAGTTCAAGGAAGCCGTGGAGGTAGACACGGTGGAAGAACCAACCCGAGACAAGCAGTGCAAGCCCGGGTTTATGCTGTTACACCCGGAGAGGTGGATGATGAGGCACCAGCGACCCATGATGCTGGAGTAATCACAGGTATGGATTAATTTAATTTTTAAGTTGGATTTAATTTTTGGTGCATTTGGTTTCTTCGTTGTTTTTTTTTGGATTTCATGGGTTGTGTGTTTGGTTCAGGAAGAGTCCGTTTGTATGAGTTTTATGCTTGTACTTTGTTTGATTCCGGTGCTTCACGATCGTTTGTATCTTCCACGTTTGCTCGGGTGTGTAATTTGGTCACGGAACTGTTGCCGAAGGCTATGGTAGTGGCTCTACCCGATGGCGAGATGGTGTGGTGTTCCAAGGTTGCTTTGGGATGCCCGTTAAATTTTGAGGGAAGATTCCTGGATGCTGATTTGGTGGTGTTCAAGCTGTTGGGTTTTGATATCATCCTCGGGATGGATTGGCTATACCGATATTCTGCGAGTATTAATTGCAGAAGTCGGATAATTAGCTTTCAGCTTCCAGATGGTGATTGTCTGGAATTTGCGGGGAGTAGATTAAAAGAAAGGCCAATGATTATATCGGCGATTCAGGCAAGACGAGAGATTGCTTGGGGAGCGGATGCATTCTTGGTGCAGATGGTGTCCACGCCGTCTGAGAAAAAGTCTTTGGCAGACATTCCAGTTGTGGAAGAATTCCCCGATGTGTTTATGGATGACTTGCCCGGACTACCCCCTGTTCGGGAGATGGAGTTTGTCATAGACTTGGAACCTGGAGCGGCTCCTGTGCATAAAGCTCCTTATCGCATGGCACCGGCTGAGTTGAAAGAGTTGAAGACTCAGTTGCAAGAACTGGTAGAGAAGGGATTTATTCAGCCTAGTACGTCGCCGTGGGGTGCACCAGTTTTATTTGTTAAGAAGAAAGATGGAACCCTCCGTATGTGCATTGATTATCGGGAATTGAACAAGGTGACCATCAAAAATAAATACCCTCTCCCGCGGATTGATGATTTGTTTGACCAGCTTCAAGGAGCAGCCATGTTCTCTAAGATTGATCTGAGGTCGGGATACTACCAGCTGAGAATCAGAGACCAGGATGTGCCTAAAACTGCTTTCAGGTCGAGGTATGGGCATTATGAATTTAAGGTGATGCCGTTTGGGTTAGCTAATGCCCCTGCAGCGTTCATGGATTTGATGAATCGAGTGTTTCGACCTTATCTGGATTCCTTTGTGGTAGTATTTATTGATGATATACTGATTTATTCCCGAGATGTTGAAGAGCATGTGTATCATCTTAGTCTGGTACTTGAGAGATTGAGAGAACACTAGCTATACGCCAAGCTCAGCAAGTGTGAGTTCTGGTTAGAAGAAGTCAAATTCCTTGGGCATGTAATTTCCCGGGGCGAAGTGGCAGTTGATCCTAGTAAGGTAGAAGCCATTTTGTCATGGCAGCGCCCGACTACAGTACGTGAGATCAGGAGTTTCTTGGGGCTCGCCGGTTACTACCGAAGATTTGTAGAGGGTTTTGCTCGCCTATTCGGACCTCTCACAGCTTTGACTCGGAAGAATACAGAATTTGTTTGGTTAGAGAAGTGTGAGAGAAGCTTCCAGGAATTGAAGAACAGGTTGACAACGGCACCAGTGTTAGCACTCCCAGAACCGCATAAGCCATTCGTAGTCTTCAGTGATGCGTCTAAGTTTGGTTTGGGTTGTGTCCTTATGCAGGAAGGACGGGTTGTAGCCTATGCATCTCGTCAGCTAAAGGACCATGAAAAGAATTATCCGACGCATGATCTAGAATTGGCTGCGATTGTTTTTGCCCTTAAGATCTGGCGACACTTCTTGTATGGGGAAGCTTGCGAGGTATTTACTGATCATAAGAGCTTGAAGCATTTGTTTTCCCAGAAAAATTTGAATATGAGGCAGAGGCGATGGCTGGAGCTAATCAGTGACTATCAGTGTGAGATCAAGCACCATCCGGGGAAGGCTAATATAGTTGCTGATGCTTTGAGCCGGAAGTCACATTTGGAAGATGAAGCCGAGCCGTCAGAATTGGAATCGTTGCTTTGTGGGATGAGAAGGCTCCTTATAGAGAGTTCGCAGCAAGTAGAGATTTTGTCTTCAGTTCTTGATATTCGGGTAACTGATTTTGAAGAATTGAAAACTCTCCAAAGAAAGGATTCGAAGCTGCTGAACATCAGGAAAAGAGTCCGAAAATCTCGAGGGCCGTTGCATTATAGCATGGATAATGATGGGATACTTCGGTTTCGAGATCGCAGAGTGGTCCCAAAGGACTCAGATTTCAAAGAACGGATCATGGCGGAAGCTCATGCGGCCCCGTATTCAGTTCATCCCGGCAGTACAAAGATGTATCAAGACTTGAAGAAAAATTACTGGTGGGATGGAATGAAGAAGGACGTTGCCTTATATGTGGAGAAATGCCACACGTGCCGTCAGGTGAAGGCCGAGCATCAGAGACCTGCAGGTATGCTCCAACCCCTCCCTATTCCTGAGTGGAAATGGGATGACATCACGATGGACTTCGTGGTGGGTTTGCCGAGAACGCCTAGTGGGAAGAATTCTGTTTGGGTGATTGTGGACCGGTTAACGAAGAGTGCTCATTTTCTGCCTGTTAATAACACCGACTCTTTGGTTAAGTTGACCCGTTTGTATGTCAAAGAGATAGTGCGACTACACGGCGTACCAAAGAGTATAGTGTCGGATCGAGACCCGAGGTTTACGTCGCAGTTCTGGAAGAGTTTGCAGGCAGCTTTGGGTACTAAGTTGAAGTTCAGTACTGCTTATCACCCGTAGACAAACGGCCAGTCAGAGCGCACCATTCAGACCCTGGAAGACATGTTGCGAGCATGTGTCCTGGAATTCCAAGGGAGTTGGGAAAATCATTTGCCGCTCATCGAGTTTGCCTACAATAACAGCTTTCATGCGACCATTCAGATGGCTCCCTATGAAGCTCTTTATGGGAGAAAGTGCAGGTCACCCTTGTGTTGGGATGAAGTTGGGGAGAGTAGGGTAATTGGACCCGAAATAATTCAAGAAATGCAAAGCCAAGTCCGGATCATCAGAGACAAAATGGCGGCAGCTCAGAGTCGCCAGAAAAGCTACGCTGACACCCGGAGGAGAGAGTTGTCTTTTGAAGTTGGTGATTGGGTTTACCTTAAAGTCTCTCCCATGAGAGGTGTTAAGCGTTTTGGTAAGAAGAGGAAGTTGGATCCGAGGTACGTCGGCCCTTTTCAGATTCTGGAGAGAGTAGGGTCCGTCGCCTATAGAGTTGCTTTGCCAGATTATTTTGGGGATGTTCATGATGTCTTCCACGTATCATCCCTGAAGAAGAGCTTTGGACAGCAAGAGCCTCGCTTCGTCGACCCAGCAGGTATTCAGTTGCAACCGGATCTCACTTACGAAGTTGTTCCGTCGCAGATTTTGGATTGGGTTCAGTTGAGGTCTAAGACGATACCTTGGTTAAAGTGGCTTGGGGAGATCCGTTGGCACAAGACTTCTCTTGGGAGCGAGCAGCGGACATGAGGGAGCAGTACCCGTATTTGTTCGAATAAGGAAGGTATGTGTCTTAATCTTGATCACAGTTGGTTTACGTGCTTTCTTGTGGCTTGCTTTAAGATGGTGGTTGATTTGCAATTTCGAGGACGAAATTGTTTTTAAGGAGGGGAGGATGTGATGACCCGCTTTTGAGTGTATTTTCGCTGAAATGGTTGTTTTATTTTAATTAATATATCAGTTAATTATTTTAATTTATTTGCGTTTTAAAATTGGTTTTTAATTTAATTGATGTTGTGTTTTATTTCTTTTAGTTGTTTTTGTGGTTTTTAATCTTTTTCGGCGGTTTGTTTCGTTTTCTCGGAGTGAGGATTGGACCTCATTTCTTTTCACATCTTTTTCCTTTTTCTCTTTTTTCCTTTTTTCTTTTTCCCTTCTTTTCTTTTTCCTTTCTTTTTCTTTTTTCTTCTTTTTCTTTTTTTTTTTCTTTCTCTCCCCCGCGTCCGAACCCCCCCCGAGCTCTCTCTCTCTCTCTTCCCTCTCCCTCACGCCGGACGTCCCTTCAACAGCTCAGACCGCCACCGTCCGGCCACCACTCGGCTCGCCACTGGTCCCATTTTCTTCCTCTCCCTCCGGCGCACCACCCCTCCAAAGCCCACCCCCAACCGGCCGGCCGTTTGGCCGGAAAAGCTCCAAGAAGGGCGCACGGATTTTGCTCCGATCCGCCGCCGTCGCTCCACCTCCGGCCACTACTTCTTCACCACTTCATCACCAACTCCTTGCCGTCCTAACCCACCCATTTCCGGCCTCCAACGACCACCGGAACAGCTCCTACGAGCTTAGTTTCCGATTTGGGTTTTTTTGGCCATTTTCCGGCGATTCCGCCGCCACCTACGGCCGTTCATCACTTCCAATAGCTTCACAACCATCCCTAGACCATTCCCTACCAATTTCATGTCCTAGTTTGTCCCCGTTCGAAAGTGGGTTTTCCAAACCCACGGCCACAGTGAATTTTCACTGTGACGTTGCTTTTCCGCCGCCGTTTGCAACGCCGCTTGTTTTCTAAAATTACCGTATAGCGCTGTAAGTATTTTCCAAACCCTATTTTCAGATTTAAATATATATCGCTCATTCAATTTATTTATTGTTGTTGGTTGTTGATTCCGGACTGAGTCCGAGGAGTTTCGGGGGTCGGATGGATGGAGGACGGAGTTGTCTGTTTAATTGTTTTATGTTGTTTGATTATTTTATTATGCATGGTTATGGCATTGCATGGTGCATGCACGTGTGTTGGTGGAATTGTGTGAAAAGCCTGTGTATTGGCGTGAGTGGTTTTACGGGTGCGTGTGTATCACGACCCTAAGCCGGGATGGGGTATTATCCCGGTGGAGCTCCTCTGGTCACTCGGGAGCGGAATAAACTGAGTGATGTCCCCTGAGTTGTCGCTAGACGAATGGAGAGGGGGCTAGGGGTTGCTTGGCTACGAACGCGCCGGGCGCGGAACCGGGCATCGCCCTACGCACCGACTCCGTGGCCCTTCGCTGGTGAGGGCTAGAGGATACTTGGCTACGCACGCGCGGGGCGCGGAACTGGGCATCGCTTGTTAGGTGTCACACGCGTGGTGGTACTCTACGGTGTGGCACTGGAGCCAGGGTGTGCGGATGACAACTAGGGGAGGTCATGGTGCATGCGGTTAATATGGATAATGATTTGAGTCGGATAAAGGCCAAATGTGACTTTTGGCGTGTTTTTTTGGAAAGGATGTGTTTTTGGGCCAAATGGGTTTTTGGCGTGTGTGGAAAATTATGTTTTTGGGTTTTGTGCATCGGGCATGTTTCATGCATTTTGTTTGAGTTCTATGTGTTTTTATCTGGTAGTGTTTGGGTTTTACTTACCTGCGTTACCATTTTGGTTCCGTAGCTTTTGGTGCAGAGTTGGAGGATGAAGAGGAGGAGGCTGAGCCCGAGGATGCGGCTCCGCCGGGTTGCTAATGCTATGTTTTATATTTGTTTAAAACTGTAGTGGTGTTTTGTAATATTTTATCTATGTACGTTTTAAACAACTTGTATTACGTTAAGAAAAAATTCTGGTACTTAGTTATGACTTCATTATCCGCTGCGTGTTTCTCTGTACACATATGTTGCCCTGCACACACTCGGCACCAGTCGATGGGATGGTGACCCGGGTTGTCACCATCCGGACTTCTCAATTTCCCCATGTTCGGGCGTGGAGATTTGGGGGCGTCACAGGTGGTATCGGAGCGGTTTGGCTCTGGGTAAAACCACGTGTCCCGTAGGTAGTACCGGAATGTTTTTTTTTAAGTTTGTGTTTTAAAATTTATGTTAAGTAAAGTTGTTATTTGATTTGTTTTATTTGTTTATCTGTTTGGGCTTATTTGCTTGTTTTTATTTATTTAGTTATGTTTTGGCATGTTGGTTTCTTTTATCTCTTGCTGTGTAGCGTTGTTTTGTTTTTTTTGGTTTTATGATAATTTTATTTGTTTTCTTAAAGGAGGGTCAAGAGTGGTGTTGTGACAGGAAAATGGGGAGACCAGGGAGACCAAGGAAAAATACTCAGGAGCCACGGGACAATACCTCCAGGGATGACTCCATAGCCGAAGCAATTCGGCAGATGACGGAGTTTATGCAACAGAGTGCGAGGTCTCAACAGGCAGGGCCTTGGCCACCACAAGGACCTTGGCCACCACAAGGGGGTCCTTGGCCACCATCAGGAGGGCCTTGTCCACCATCAGGAGGGCCTTATCCACCGTCAGGAGAGCCTTGTCCGCAACAAGGAGGGTATTGGCCACAACCAGGAGGTCCCTGGCCATATCAGGGAGGGCCTTGGATGTATCCAGGAGGGTCCAGTAGCATGGTGCAAGCCGGATGCACCTATGAGCGCTTCCTGGCGCATAGGACTCCGCACTTCACTGGAAATGAGGATCCACTTCAGGCTGGAAAATGGATCAAAGATCTGGAGAAGACTTTTGAGGTGTGTGGGTGCACTGAGGCGCAGCAAGTACTTTACGCCAGCTATCTCTTGCAAGGTACCGCTTCTGATTGGTGGGATACCAAGAGGGTGCTGTTGGAATCTGAACTGGGATCTTTCGCTGCGGTGACCTGGCAGCGTTTCAAGAAGGAGTTCAATGACCGCTTCTTTCCCGCATCGGTAAGGAAGCAAAAGGCAAGAGAGTTCTCCAATCTGGTCCAAGGGGGTGCGACAGTGGAACTATACGCTCGGAGGTTCATAGAACTTGAGCGGTTTGCTCCTCACCTTGTCGCCACTGAGGAGATGCGAGCAGATCGTTTCCAGGAGGGGCTGCGTCATGACATATGCCGTATGGTGGTCAGCCATCGGATATCCACCTTTCAGGAGTTAGTGGATGTGGCCACCCTTATAGAGCGGGAAAATAATCTGAGTATGGGCTCCCCTCCAGGGCATAAGAGGCAGAGTTTCTCGGGTGAAGGAAGTAGCTCGGGTTCGCCCCAGAAATTCGTTCAGCGGACCGGAACTCGACCTCAAGCATCCTCAAGTGTTCGCATGGGAGGACGTGTGCCTGTTTGTGGAGCTTGTAATAGAGCTCATGAGGGCGAGTGTCGGACGAGTAGCGGACCCCAGTGTTATCGGTGCGGCCAAGTGGGACATATTGCTCGGGATTGCCCCGTCAGAGTTCAAGGAAGCCGTGGAGGTAGACACGGTGGAAGAACCAACCCGAGACAAGCAGTGCAAGCCCGGGTTTATGCTGTTACACCCGGAGAGGTGGATGATGAGGCACCAGCGACCCATGATGCTGGAGTAATCACAGGTATGGATTAATTTAATTTTTAAGTTGGATTTAATTTTTGGTGCATTTGGTTTCTTCGTTGTTTTTTTTTGGATTTCATGGGTTGTGTGTTTGGTTCAGGAAGAGTCCGTTTGTATGAGTTTTATGCTTGTACTTTGTTTGATTCCGGTGCTTCACGATCGTTTGTATCTTCCACGTTTGCTCGGGTGTGTAATTTGGTCACGGAACTGTTGCCGAAGGCTATGGTAGTGGCTCTACCCGATGGCGAGATGGTGTGGTGTTCCAAGGTTGCTTTGGGATGCCCGTTAAATTTTGAGGGAAGATTCCTGGATGCTGATTTGGTGGTGTTCAAGCTGTTGGGTTTTGATATCATCCTCGGGATGGATTGGCTATACCGATATTCTGCGAGTATTAATTGCAGAAGTCGGATAATTAGCTTTCAGCTTCCAGATGGTGATTGTCTGGAATTTGCGGGGAGTAGATTAAAAGAAAGGCCAATGATTATATCGGCGATTCAGGCAAGACGAGAGATTGCTTGGGGAGCGGATGCATTCTTGGTGCAGATGGTGTCCACGCCGTCTGAGAAAAAGTCTTTGGCAGACATTCCAGTTGTGGAAGAATTCCCCGATGTGTTTATGGATGACTTGCCCGGACTACCCCCTGTTCGGGAGATGGAGTTTGTCATAGACTTGGAACCTGGAGCGGCTCCTGTGCATAAAGCTCCTTATCGCATGGCACCGGCTGAGTTGAAAGAGTTGAAGACTCAGTTGCAAGAACTGGTAGAGAAGGGATTTATTCAGCCTAGTACGTCGCCGTGGGGTGCACCAGTTTTATTTGTTAAGAAGAAAGATGGAACCCTCCGTATGTGCATTGATTATCGGGAATTGAACAAGGTGACCATCAAAAATAAATACCCTCTCCCGCGGATTGATGATTTGTTTGACCAGCTTCAAGGAGCAGCCATGTTCTCTAAGATTGATCTGAGGTCGGGATACTACCAGCTGAGAATCAGAGACCAGGATGTGCCTAAAACTGCTTTCAGGTCGAGGTATGGGCATTATGAATTTAAGGTGATGCCGTTTGGGTTAGCTAATGCCCCTGCAGCGTTCATGGATTTGATGAATCGAGTGTTTCGACCTTATCTGGATTCCTTTGTGGTAGTATTTATTGATGATATACTGATTTATTCCCGAGATGTTGAAGAGCATGTGTATCATCTTAGTTTGGTACTTGAGAGATTGAGAGAACACTAGCTATACGCCAAGCTCAGCAAGTGTGAGTTCTGGTTAGAAGAAGTCAAATTCCTTGGGCATGTAATTTCCCGGGGCGAAGTGGCAGTTGATCCTAGTAAGGTAGAAGCCATTTTGTCATGGCAGCGCCCGACTACAGTACGTGAGATCAGGAGTTTCTTGGGGCTCGCCGGTTACTACCGAAGATTTGTAGAGGGTTTTGCTCGCCTATTCGGACCTCTCACAGCTTTGACTCGGAAGAATACAGAATTTGTTTGGTTAGAGAAGTGTGAGAGAAGCTTCCAGGAATTGAAGAACAGGTTGACAACGGCACCAGTGTTAGCACTCCCAGAACCGCATAAGCCATTCGTAGTCTTCAGTGATGCGTCTAAGTTTGGTTTGGGTTGTGTCCTTATGCAGGAAGGACGGGTTGTAGCCTATGCATCTCGTCAGCTAAAGGACCATGAAAAGAATTATCCGACGCATGATCTAGAATTGGCTGCGATTGTTTTTGCCCTTAAGATCTGGCGACACTTCTTGTATGGGGAAGCTTGCGAGGTATTTACTGATCATAAGAGCTTGAAGCATTTGTTTTCCCAGAAAAATTTGAATATGAGGCAGAGGCGATGGCTGGAGCTAATCAGTGACTATCAGTGTGAGATCAAGCACCATCCGGGGAAGGCTAATATAGTTGCTGATGCTTTGAGCCGGAAGTCACATTTGGAAGATGAAGCCGAGCCGTCAGAATTGGAATCGTTGCTTTGTGGGATGAGAAGGCTCCTTATAGAGAGTTCGCAGCAAGTAGAGATTTTGTCTTCAGTTCTTGATATTCGGGTAACTGATTTTGAAGAATTGAAAACTCTCCAAAGAAAGGATTCGAAGCTGCTGAACATCAGGAAAAGAGTCCGAAAATCTCGAGGGCCGTTGCATTATAGCATGGATAATGATGGGATACTTCGGTTTCGAGATCGCAGAGTGGTCCCAAAGGACTCAGATTTCAAAGAACGGATCATGGCGGAAGCTCATGCGGCCCCGTATTCAGTTCATCCCGGCAGTACAAAGATGTATCAAGACTTGAAGAAAAATTACTGGTGGGATGGAATGAAGAAGGACGTTGCCTTATATGTGGAGAAATGCCACACGTGCCGTCAGGTGAAGGCCGAGCATCAGAGACCTGCAGGTATGCTCCAACCCCTCCCTATTCCTGAGTGGAAATGGGATGACATCACGATGGACTTCGTGGTGGGTTTGCCGAGAACGCCTAGTGGGAAGAATTCTGTTTGGGTGATTGTGGACCGGTTAACGAAGAGTGCTCATTTTCTGCCTGTTAATAACACCGACTCTTTGGTTAAGTTGACCCGTTTGTATGTCAAAGAGATAGTGCGACTACACGGCGTACCAAAGAGTATAGTGTCGGATCGAGACCCGAGGTTTACGTCGCAGTTCTGGAAGAGTTTGCAGGCAGCTTTGGGTACTAAGTTGAAGTTCAGTACTGCTTATCACCCGTAGACAAACGGCCAGTCAGAGCGCACCATTCAGACCCTGGAAGACATGTTGCGAGCATGTGTCCTGGAATTCCAAGGGAGTTGGGAAAATCATTTGCCGCTCATCGAGTTTGCCTACAATAACAGCTTTCATACGACCATTCAGATGGCTCCCTATGAAGCTCTTTATGGGAGAAAGTGCAGGTCACCCTTGTGTTGGGATGAAGTTGGGGAGAGTAGGGTAATTGGACCCGAAATAATTCAAGAAATGCAAAGCCAAGTCCGGATCATCAGAGACAAAATGGCGGCAGCTCAGAGTCGCCAGAAAAGCTACGCTGACACCCGGAGGAGAGAGTTGTCTTTTGAAGTTGGTGATTGGGTTTACCTTAAAGTCTCTCCCATGAGAGGTGTTAAGCGTTTTGGTAAGAAGAGGAAGTTGGATCCGAGGTACGTCGGCCCTTTTCAGATTCTGGAGAGAGTAGGGTCCGTCGCCTATAGAGTTGCTTTGCCAGATTATTTTGGGGATGTTCATGATGTCTTCCACGTATCATCCCTGAAGAAGAGCTTTGGACAGCAAGAGCCTCGCTTCGTCGACCCAGCAGGTATTCAGTTGCAACCGGATCTCACTTACGAAGTTGTTCCGTCGCAGATTTTGGATTGGGTTCAGTTGAGGTCTAAGACGATACCTTGGTTAAAGTGGCTTGGGGAGATCCGTTGGCACAAGACTTCTCTTGGGAGCGAGCAGCGGACATGAGGGAGCAGTACCCGTATTTGTTCGAATAAGGAAGGTATGTGTCTTAATCTTGATCACAGTTGGTTTACGTGCTTTCTTGTGGCTTGCTTTAAGATGGTGGTTGATTTGCAATTTCGAGGACGAAATTGTTTTTAAGGAGGGGAGGATGTGATGACCCGCTTTTGAGTGTATTTTCGCTGAAATGGTTGTTTTATTTTAATTAATATATCAGTTAATTATTTTAATTTATTTGCGTTTTAAAATTGGTTTTTAATTTAATTGATGTTGTGTTTTATTTCTTTTAGTTGTTTTTGTGGTTTTTAATCTTTTTCGACGGTTTGTTTCGTTTTCCCGGAGTGAGGATTGGACCTCATTTCTTTTCACATCTTTTTCCTTTTTCTCTTTTTTCCTTTTTTCTTTTTCCCTTCTTTTCTTTTTCCTTTCTTTTTCTTTTTTCTTCTTTTTCTTTTTTTTTTTCTTTCTCTCCCCCGCGTCCGAACCCCCTCCGAGCTCTCTCTCTCTCTCTTCCCTCTCCCTCACGCCGGACGTCCCTTCAACAGCTCAGACCGCCGCCGTCCGGCCACCACTCGGCTCGCCACCGGTCCCATTTTCTTCCTCTCCCTCCGGCGCACCACCCCTCCAAAGCCCACCCCCAACCGGCCAGTCGTTTGGCCGGAAAAGCTCCAAGAAGGGCGCACGGATTTTGCTCTGATCCGCCGCCGTCGCTCCACCTCCGGCCACCACTTCTTCACCACTTCATCACCGACTCCTTGCCGTCCTAACCCACCCATTTTCGGCCTCCAACGACCACCGGAACAGCTCCTACGAGCTTAGTTTCCGATTTGGGTTTTTTTGGCCATTTTCCGGCGATTCCGCCGCCACCCACGGCCGTTCATCACTTCCAATAGCTTCACAACCATCCCTAGACCATTCCCTACCAATTTCGTGTCCTAGTTTGTCCCCGTTCGAAAGTGGGTTTTTCAAACCCACGGCCACAGTGAATTTTCACTGTGACGTTGCTTTTCCGCCGCCGTTTGCAACGCCGCTTGTTTTCTAAAATTACCGTATAGCGCTGTAAGTATTTTTCAAACCCTATTTTCAGATTTAAATATATATCGCTCATTCAATTTATTTATTGTTGTTGGTTGTTGATTCCGGACTGAGTCCGAGGAGTTTCGGGGGTCGGATGGATGGAGGACGGAGTTGTCTGTTTAATTGTTTTATGTTGTTTGATTATTTTATTATGCATGGTTATGACATTGCATGGTGCATGCACGTGTGTTGGTGGAATTGTGTGAAAAGCCTGTGTATTGGCGTGAGTGGTTTTACGGGTGCGTGTGTATCACGACCCCAAGCCGGGATGGGGTATTATCCCGGTGGAGCTCCTCTGGTCACTCGGGAGCGGAATAAACTGAGTGATGTCCCCTGAGTTGTCGCTAGATGACGGGAGCGGGGGCTAGGGGTTGCTTGGCTACGAACGCGCCGGGCGCGGAACCGGGCATCGCCCTACGCACCGACTCCGTGGCTCTTCGTTGGTGAGGGCTAGAGGATGCTTGGCTACGCACGCGCGGGGCGCGGAACTGGGCATCGCTTGTTAGGTGTCACACGCGTGGTGGTACTCTGCGGTGTGGCACTGGAGCCAGGGTGTGCGGATGACCCCTAGGGGAGGTCATGGTGCATGCGGTTAATATGGATAATGGTTTGAGTCGGATAAAGGCCAAATGTGACTTTTGGCGTGTTTTTTTGGAAATGATGTGTTTTTGGGCCAAATGGGTTTTTGGCGTGTGTGGAAAATTATGTTTTTGGGTTTTGTGCATCGGGCATGCTTCATGCATTTTGTTTGAGTTCTATGTGTTTTTATCTGGTAGTGTTTGGGTTTTACTTACCTGCGGTACCATTTTGGTTCCGTAGCTTTTGGTGCAGAGTTGGAGGACAAAGAGGAGGAGGCTGAGCCCGAGGATGCGGCTCCGCCGGGTTGCTGATGCTATGTTTTATATTTGTTTAAAACTGTAGTGGTGTTTTGTAATATTTTATCTATGTACGTTTTAAACAACTTGTATTACGTTAAGAAAAAATTCTGGTACTTAGTTATGACTTCATTATCCGCTGCGTGTTTCTCTGTACACATATGTTGCCCTGCACACACTCGGCACCCGTCGATGGGATGGTGACCCGGGTTGTCACCATCTGGACGTCTCAATTTTCCCGTGTTCGGGCGTGGGGATTTGGGGGCGTCACACGATCTCTCTCTCTCTCTCTCATCAAAATCACAGGGTGAAGCCACTCTCTCTCCTCAAGCCCAACCTATTGATTTCTCTCTCTCTTCAAGGTCAGCATTTAGAAATGACAATACAGTATTATCACTCTGATTTCAATTACAAAGATTGAAAATATTACCCTTTAGATCCAAAAAGACTACAAATTTAGCTAGATGTAATGATGATTTCAAGAAAGGTGAAGGCAAACGTGTTTGGATTTAGCAATGCAAAAGTAAAAGTAGCTGTGAATTTGTAAGATCAGAAGGAGGAACTGGGATTCTTGATCCTAGGCTAAGACTTGTAATCAGGAAAAGAATCATAGCTATTGTTAAAACAACATTAGAAGAGGGGACTAAGGATGTATAGAGAGTAGTCGTAGATGAGAGTTTAGCCCTTGTAAGAAGAAACTCATAATGTTTCTGGATGTGATTGTTGGCCATTTGAATAAAAAAATCAAGAATAGAAAAGCTATTCTCTCCTGCAGGGAATCCAAATCATATGACCAAATACAAAAATCCCATTACAAAAAGAAAAGAAAGCATATTTATAAAGAGTAATAAAAAAGAACAATACTGATTAACTACAAAGATGCAAGTATCAGCCAAAATAAGGGTTTTAACATTTGTGGTAATCTATAACTTGCAAATATCCTAGAGAGGGTTTAGTTTGGAAGAAGGGTAGAGAGAGAGAGAGAGAGAGAGAGAGAGAGAGAGAGAGAGAGAGAGAGAGACTAAGGGAAACAAAGTTGGTATTTTTCGGAGGATCCATAACTTATGAGACCGTTGATGTGTCTATTTTTTATTAGAGGGTGTAAATTCCAGTTTTACACCACATCTGGTTTTAAGTTTTTCTCTTTAAAAATATAACTTTGTGTTTTATTTATTTTTTTGAAAATTTCAAATAATTTTGAATGAAAAATTTTGTATGCAATCCCCACTTGAGGACTAATGTGCATAACTAAACAAGTCATTTTATTAATGGGTTGATGTTTTATTAAATCATATAAAAAAACTCTTCCATCTGCTTCCTCAGTAAGGTAAACACATGTTTCAAATCTCTTCATCTACTCTAAATTGTCATCGCCTTCAAAGAAGCACCACCATCTCCTTCTTAGCTCAAAGCCTCCATCCTCTTCCTCACTATACTCAATAGGAAGTTGTATAGAAAGTAAAAAACACAATAATCTTTTGTTTGATAATTCATTTTCTAAAAACAATACAAAAAGCAAGCTAAATTCATAGTTTTGTTTGGCAAAATAAATGGAGAGATCTAAATGGAGATACTACACTTCGTTGGACTTGTTTGTATGTGGGGAGGGAAATTTTTTTTCAGATTTGCATGGTTACATTCATAAAGCCAAGTAGTAGTTGATTGTAAACCAAAGGAAGCTGGAGCTCCCATAGAATGAAATGAGTGCCGTCTAGTTTGATAGTCACCAGATTTGGGACATTCTTCATAGCCTATTGAAAAATACAAATGTTGAAGCAAATGGATCCGATCTATTAGAAAATGAAAACAAATATAAAAGTGATCCTATTTTCTAATAAATATGACCTATGGCAGGATTTCTTAAACACAACCACTAGATTGAAGAAATAAAATCAAACTGGAGAAAGATGAAGTGAAAGTTAGCAAGGAAAATGGAGAAAAATGGGTCGAGGTGGTTACTTATCACAAGTGCTCGGTATGGGCAAACTCCACTTCTTCTTCCTCTGTCCCTAGTCCTTTATGTCCTTGATGTTGAACAACAACAACATATCCGAAGGTAGCTCCAAATGCCTCTTTCTCCACGCAATGACAAGCATTGCTGCGATCTGCATAAGTGGGTTAATGACGAGCTTCTTGGACCAGTGCCACCTCGTGCCCGAGAAGAACACAACCAGGCCAAGCAGTATGGAACACACACATATTCCAAAACCCCATTCTCCCCAAGGTTGTCTTGGATCTATACAAGAATAGTTATGGCCATGAGTTAGGTTTTGTTCGTTTGTGTAAGCATCTCATTTGGACCCATTTGTCTACTCATTCAGTGAAATAGATACGAGTTTGTTTTTTATTTCAGTTTTAGAAAGAAAATGGACAATAAAGTCATTGCTCTGGAAGGCACGTGCACACTCATGAGGCTTGCAAGGGGGGTCCTAATTTGGGATTGTATGTACCAGCTCTCATTTTTGAAAGAGAAATGCTGCTGTGCTGCCCAATGTATACCATTACAGTGTAATGTTATTTTTTTTACTTAGTGATTAAGGAAATGATTTTAAGTATATTGATATTTTTTTACTTAGTAATTAAAAAAAGGTAAAAAAAAGAAAACAACTGAACGAAACGTCTAGTAGTATGATGGAGGTGGCATAGTAGCCGCTAGGGGAGCCGGTACGTGTCCTCCTATTTCTATAAGGAAAACATTAGTTAGTAGTTTCACATAGGATTTTCATAGAAATTTTTTATCAAAATTTTTTTATATTTTATTTATTTTTATTTAATAGTTAAGCAAGTATTTTTAAATAAATATGTGACTTTTTTATTTTTAAAAAATGTTTAAATAGTTGAAAAAAAAAAAAAAAAACGTAAGTCTAACAACGTCCTTTCTTTCATCCTTTGAACACGTGACATCCATTCAACCGTTTTTCTAAAGGGTGAGTCGGCTGACGTACGAAACAACTTAAAGAAGGAGATTTCAAAAAGAAATTGAAAACTTAAGCCCAAAAAATTCAAAAGAAAAAGAAAAAGAAAAAGAAAAAGACGAAAGGAAAAAGAAAGAAAGGGGGGGGGGGGGGGTATGAGAGGGTCCTCGGGGAATCCATGGTGCTACTTTTTGGTTATTTTCCAAAGATTTGATGGCCATAAGGCCCTTCCACTTCACCCTCTCCCACCACCACCGCCATAATCACCACCTTCATCTCCACAGGCACTTCCTCTCTCTCTTTTGGACACCACCTCTTCCTCCCTCTTCTTTCTCCCTCTTCCCTCATCAACCTCCATCATCCCCCTTCCTCAGTCTCCGCCTCCTTGCCTCTTCAGCCACCTCGCTCTCTCGCTCAAAGCAGCAGCAGCGGCAGCAGCAAAACCCTCACCAACAGTATAAACCTCCTTCTCCCCACCCCCTCCGCCCGCTGCCCACACCCTCGGAAACCCTGGCGCAGAAAATCGGCAAATCCATCCGCCGCCCTGGCGCCCCCTCCAAGGCTAGGGTTTACGCCGATGTTAACGTAGTTCGCCCCAATGAGTACTGGGACTACGAGTCCCTCACCGTCCAATGGGGGTACTCAAACTCTCTACCTTTGATATACGCCCATATTTCTTAAATTTATTATAATTTTGGAGCGTTTGTTTTGTTCCATCAATGCAATTTTCTGTAATCATTTTACGCAGTGGAATATTTGGTTTGTAGGAATTGTGAAAATGGAAACTTTAGGGTTTGGAATTTCGAAAATTGGTTTCTATTTAACCGTGGAGCTGGGTTATGTGTGTATCTGTGTTTGACGGTTCGTAAGTGTTATTGAATGATGGTACAGGGAGCAGGATGATTATGAGGTGGTGAGGAAGGTTGGGCGGGGAAAATACAGTGAAGTGTTTGAGGGTGTTCACTGTATCGATAACGAGAAATGTGTAATTAAAATTCTCAAACCGGTAAAGAAGAAGAAGGTGAGCTGCGGCATTTTCAGTGGCTTTGGTACTTCAGATTTTTATTGCTTCCTTCCTGTAATTGCGTGCTATATATAGGATTTTTGAACTTTCTCGTTCTATCCTATTTCAAAGCTATTACTTTTGTGATGCCTAATAAACAAAAAGGTATTGCTTTTGTGATGGCCCTGGATATGATCTTCTAGTTGATTCAATCTACCATACTTTTTCATCTAGACACAACGATGATTCTGCATCACCAAGCCATTTTATATTTGAATCTTTTAAGTTTTCCATCTTATTCTGGTTAACACTTGATTCATGCGCAGCTTCTCCAATTTATGCTTATGATGATTGCTTCCTCTTTTGGTCGAATTTAAATTTGAATGGGAATGTGTTCATTTGCTTAAGGAGTTGTCACTTTTTCTTGTCTTATTGCTGGGTATAGGGACTAACTGTAGATATTTTTCCCCCTTTGATATCCCCCTAAAAAAAATGCAGATTAAGAGGGAGATAAAGATACTACAGAATCTTTGCGGTGGGCCTAATATTGTGAGGCTGCTTGATATTGTTAGAGACCAACAATCGAAGACCCCAAGTCTTATATTTGAATGTGTGAACAATACAGATTTTAAAGTGCTTTACCCAACATTCTCTGACTATGATATTCGGTATTACATCTATGAGCTACTGAAGGCAAGCATACTATTCTCTTTTCTCCTCTGTCCATAAGATGATCATGTTGCAATTATCCTTTATGTTAATTTTTGTAAATCATTTGCCCATATATCCATTTTGATACGCGGTGGAAGCTTATATACATTTTTATGCTGAATTACTTATATAGCCAGGCCGTAATTATTGCTGTTTCTATATTATTAAAAAATTTCCCCATGTTTTCCTTTTATCATTTATGACTTGGGTTTCAAGCTAGCTTGTTCAATGATGAAGTCAAATCTACTCATCTTTTATTATAAAATATTATTTCAGCAACCAAGGGGGAACTGAAAACATTTCAGTAGTCATTATATGACTTATTAAAAAAAGACTCAGAATGTTGTATTTTATCCTTTTCATCTTTGACTATATTAATTGTTTCAGATTTTTGAGTCAAAGAAAGCGAACTACAGGGACTGTTCACAAGTTACAAAAACGAAAGTCAAAAGCCCTAGAGTGACTGCATCAAACACACAACCAAACATGAAAGAACATTGAACAATATAAAAGGAGACAGGGCTTAAGAAAAACAAGTTGCAGTTAAAAAAAAAAAAAAAACTAACTACTATGGTAGAATGAAAAACAAGAAGATTCAAACTGGGACAAGAAAATAATTAATCATAGAAGATCATAACAGCAAAAACCTAGAATAATGTAGCTACAAACCCACAAACAAAAAACCTGCAGCGTCAATGGAAAAAAGTAATCACTTGAATAACATAGCAAACACTGGACAAGAAAGGATTTCTTTCCGAGCCCTACATTAAAACGTAACACCTTACTGCTCCAAAATCAGAACTAATTTCAATTGGCTTTGCCTTTCTTTGATCAATAAAATTGTTTTTTTTTTTTTTAAAAAAAAAAAAGATCCAATCTATATCGCTATCTTTTCTGGAATTGATAGAAATTACATTAGATTCCAAAATTAAATAAATAAAGCCACAAATATCAAAATTGATAAGAAAGTTTCTTATAAGAAAAAAGGTTGTCAAGTTGAGATAAACTAAAACTATCAAATTGAACAACTCTGGGCTTGATTTTGTCCAAATCTTGTTGAGAGAGGGAGAGAGTTGGAAGATTTTTGAAGGTTCGGTGGTGATGGGATTCATACAGAAAAAAAGATGAGAAGAGAAACACCAACTGAGGTACTGTAGGTTGGGCTAAACACTGGTTGCTTTCTTGTTCAAGGTTGATGCATTGGATGAAGCCAGATTTCTGCGCCTTGTTCCAGTAGTCTTCTGAAAATCTGCACCTTAACTTGATTGTCTAACTTGGGGGAATATTGCATTTCTATTGATTGAATTTGCTTTTTTATAAGTAATTGAAGATTTTATGAATAAACACAAAGCGCGTTGGCCGAGTACATAGAAAGTATACAAGAGTAACTCCTAACCTAATCAATAAACTCTATTGATTGATTTGTAGGCACTGGATTACTGTCACTCACAAGGCATCATGCATCGAGATGTGAAACCCCATAATGTAATGATTGATCATGAACAGCATAAGCTTCATCTTATAGACTGGGGCCTTGCAGAGTTCTATCATCCTGAGAAAGAATATAATGTCCGTGTTGCTTCAAGGTTTGCTTTCTTTTATATATATATATATATATATATATATTTTGGAAAGATGGTGATTTAAGTTCCTGCATTTTTTTAATTTCTTTTAAGCAACTGCCCTATACGATTTTCCTTTTACTTTTTGTGGGCAATTAATATGATATATAAATTTCTAGGGGCCTTGGTAAAGGCCTTGGTCTTCTTGTTATGCTTTTTCAGGTCTAAGGTTCGAACTCTTCTATGCAAACAATTTCTAGGGGCTAAGGGCGTGTGCCAATAAAAAAAATGATATATAATTAATTTAAAGAAAAACAATATTTGCCTTTTGCTTTTGAAAAAAATTAAAACAAGGAGTTGTAGATCTTGAATTTGATGTTGCAAATCTTTATCTCTATGGATTTGTGAGTCTAGTCCCTTAGGGTTCACTTCTATGTGGTAATTTACGTTACATGAATTGACGTTACTTTAGAGGTCATGTGGTGCGAGCTTGCAGGCTTCTGCATGTGCGAAAGAGAACATGATACATCAGAGGTTTATGGATGGGAAATGGCAAGTAATTCTAAAATAAGCAGGAATAGATAATACTAAATACAGCTAGCAAAGTTTCCTCTTTGTTGTCTTGTCTCATCCATGAAGAAGTTGCTGGTGAGCTACTCTCTCATTATAAGGTGAATGAAATGGGTAATTTGTTAACATTAGAAGATAAGTGTACTCGGATTAATTTCATTTTTCTTGGGATCAGAGAAACTGAATTCATGGCTTTTATAACGTGGAAAGTAAAAATATTTAAACTTAATTAATGCCATTTAGCTTAACATTGTGCAGATGTGAGGTTATATTTTCAATAGGGGAATCATTAATTTAACACTCATTTATGAAGAGGCCATGTGTATATATAGGTACGCATGCATGTATGGTTGTCCTTGAGATATCGATGTATAATGGGTTAAATTTTGATGAAATAGAGATCGTAAAATGTAGTTTTCTTTAAACTGGGAGTAATTTTCATTCCTGTCATCACAACATATGTTTTGTAGATATTTTAAAGGTCCTGAGCTCCTTGTGGATTTGCAAGACTATGATTACTCCTTAGATTTGTGGAGCCTGGGTTGTATGTTTGCTGGAATGGTGAGTGGAAGCAGGCTTTAACATGTCATACCAAATTACTTTATATTGGAATTCTCCTTGTATACAGTGATCGTGGTGGTCCTCCTCTCTATCAACTTTCATTTTAGTGTTTTCTCATTAGAGCTTTAGCCACTATATGGTGCACTGCTTATTTTTTCCTTGAACGGCCTGCAAATACTAATGAGAAAAGGATTTTTACGTCCAAGTCTTAAACGTATGGGGGTGTAAATTATGTTGTTGGTGAATAGATTAGCGTTTCTTGATCTCTGTGCCTATTTATCAATGGGTGGCGGATGGCAGGGTGTTTTAAAGTTTGGCACCCAAGGTATGCCGATGCTTACTCGTGAGAGTTGTGCTGTACAGATATTCCGCAAGGAGCCATTTTTCTATGGGCATGATAATCATGATCAGCTGGTGAAAATAGCCAAGGTATGTCTAGTTTTCTTTAGATCTTTGAACATATGTTTTCAATGTTGCATCTTTTATCCAATCAATTCAGTTGATGATTGGATATTTGCGTAAAAGTTCTTGCTATATTTTAGTGTAATGTGTATCTGAAACCTTAAAAATATTTATTTTTATTTTTCTAAATAATAAGATATTTTATTGATATAGAATAGGCATAACCAGTCCACAGGAAGTATACTGAAACTTTAAATAAAATATTTACAATTAGGTGTCAGAAAGAAGTGAAAGAGAATGATTCTAATTTGAAGTTTGTGCTTTCTTATACGACAGGTACTGGGGACAGATGAATTAAATGCTTATCTCAACAAATACCGAATAGAGTTAGATCCTCAACTTGCAGCGCTTGTTGGAAGGTTGGGATCATCCCACGGTTTTATACTTAATATTTTCGTAAGTTGCTACCAGGCAACCTTTGTTTTAACAGTGTCAAATCTTTGTTACTGAACTGAAATAGGCATAGCCGGAAACCCTGGACGAAGTTCATTAATGTTGAAAATCAACATTTGGCGGTTCCTGAGGTATAATTTTTTAACATTGGTGATAAATGATTTTGTTATTTTCCAAGTTTGAAGCGCTATCTTTAATGCACACGCTTTCTATTTTTTGTAGGCTGTTGACTTCGTAGACAAGCTGCTACGATATGATCACCAAGAGAGGCCTACTGCAAAAGAAGCAATGGTAAAGCTTAGCCCTCAATTACACACCAAAACATACACCAAAACATACACTGCTACCGTACCACGGTTACCAAGAAATAATAGTGAGACTTCATGGTTGTTGCTTTACCACATCATATGAATGTTAGGTTGTCTGGCCTAATATAATGGACCATGTGTACCTATGAGTATAGGGTTTTCCGTCATTTGACTGTGAGCATGAAGTAGAGTCTAGTGTGTAATTAGTGTGGCCTCGTTCATGCTATTCTAAATTTAGTACTCTCTGCTGCTGTGTTTTTATTTTATCTTTTTTCTCTTGCTTGTTGAACATCTTGTATGTGATCATGTTGCAGGGCCATCCGTTTTTTTACCCAATAAGAAATGCAGAAAGCAGCAGAACTCGTACCCAGTAGTAGGTGCTTGTCAAGATATGGTCTTCTTTTTCTTTGTCAGGACCCTGAATCTGTAAACTCAGTATGGGTCAGATTTAGGATGGCGTGCCATGTTTTAATGGAACCGTCAATTTATTGAATAATTCTATAATATATGGCTAATTAGATTTGTTTAAACCTTTTTATATTTGTTTGTGGGAAAATGATTTGTGTGGGCTCAAAGTTGTGAATGCAACATCCAACGATCCGGCCCTTTTATGTAACATTTACACATACACACGGAGTTTCTTTTTTCATTATTTTGAATCAAACTACATTCTTTGAAAGGGAAAAGCTATTGAAAATTCCAATAAGGTGATTTTTGCGTTATAGATTTTGATGGCTCCTATATAACTATCATCCAGTACTTAAAAAGGCTGTCAAGATTAAACTTTAAAATTACTCCCCTTGGGATATGTTCTATTGGACCAACTGGTGGAAAAAGGACATGTAACATTGTTATTACTGAATGATCAATGATTTGTATAAGTTCTAAGAAGATAATTTTTATGCAAGTTCTTATTAAAAAGTGTATTTCATCTAAAAAAAAGTTTTTAAAAAATTATATTTTATTAGTGTGATTGACTTTTTTATAAATGGCTTGTACGAGACTTGTGAATTATTGAAACAGATAGCAAAAGGTAAGATAATGTTACACAATTTAAAGTTCAGTTTGACAATTGAAAATTTTCATTTCAAATTTAAAATTCATATCCCTTCATTACAATTTTTCTAAATTTTTATATAAAATATAATAAATAATTTAATTTTTTCTTAACTTTTTTAAATCTCAAAATAATAATAAAAAATTTTAATATTTCATCTTAAAATTTAAAATTCTCGTCTTACTACCTAACCGAATCTAAGTTAGATGAGGAATCTTTGCACCAAGCTGGCATACGAACTCATGCATGGGAACAAAACAACCAAAAACCAAAAAGGAAAAGAAACGATAGTAGTGTAGAGAAGAGACTAAATAGAAATTATAAAAAAAAAAAAAAAAAAAATGGCGTGAAGGTGGTGATGATTCTTTCCGAGAAAAAAGAAGAAAAACAGTTGGTTATAATATGCATGGGATCCCTTAAGTTTATGACCTGCACGATGTAACGGAAGTTTTGATTCCGTGAATGCTGATGAAATTAAGTAGTTGTTGATCACTTGATCATGTGTATCATCACTCTTTTAAACTTAATTAATAAAACTAGGCATATAGAAAGAACGATCGAGCACAGTCATGAGGATCCTATATTTGTATAATAATCTTGAAAAATATTATTTATGAACTAATCGTTTATCACACTCAACATATCATTGAAATGAGTCTTAATTAAAATGATAAAAAAAAAAAAATTAATATTTTACAACTATAATTATTGCACGTACAACAAGTTAAACGTTAACATACGAGCCTATGAGTACAATATATGCTTGAAATATATATATATATATATAGATCGTTCAGAGGAAAAGAAAAAGAAACAAGTGTGAGGGAACAAAATTATGTAAGGAAGAGCTAGCATGCAGTAGTAGCTAGATCAGTTGTGACGTGAAAATCTGGAACACTGACTAACTTCGACGTGAAGTGCGTGCGTAGGCGTCTCGATAGCTGCATGATCACTAGATCAGATCTTTGTTTTTGGCTTTGGATGAAATTATTATGACGAGTTGAGTGAGATCAGGAGATGCATGGGTGATGGCCAGGCAGGCAAGGACAGATGATCTCGTGAATTGGGAAGAATATGATCAGACATATATGGCCGGGCTAGGGTGCATAATTACAGGGAATCAGCCGGCTAGCCGGGCCGGAGCCGCACCCTAGCTAATGTCGGACTCTTGCCATGCATGCAAACTAATTCCCCGAAATACTGATCCTCGTTCGTTTCAAGTACTGCTACACCACCAAATCGATCCACCCTATCTCTCTCTACGTACCTTTTGTACCCTCTATTCCACTAAGTCCCAACATTCTAAGCTGTACTCCATCTAAACTAATGGGCATACTCAGCACTAAAATCTTCAAAATGTACTATATTATTTTTGTGCTAACTGTAATCAAATATTTTAATTTCCTAGTAACAGTCCCAGAAAATTCCATGTGATCAGTGCGAAACTTAACATAATTTGACTAGCTATGGGTTTTACTTGGTCATGGCCGGTTTTGTAGGTCATTATACATATATATAATATATACTAGGTGGGAGTAACGTGCAAAGCACGTTTGTCTAATTTTATGAAATAATTATTTGTAAAAAATAATATATATTTTATAAAAATTATTGATGTCACTTAATAATTTAAGACATATTGGAAAAAATAAAAAAATTAGTTCAAAGTATCATATAATCCAATACATGTTTATAACATATATAATTTTAGCAAAGATGTATACGAAAAATTTAATAAAAGTCTAACATAAACGGTAGTTCAAAATATGTGTCGTTTGATGTTTGTATTATAATTCATCAATTTATGTCATCCTGTAGACAATCAATAGAGACAACATTAAAATTCTTATTTTGCTATTAGTTGAGTCGATCAGGAACAACATAAAATTAAAACATAATCTTTTTATAAAATTTGTGGTATAATATTTTCTATATATAGCATATATATAAATCATAAAATATATTTTGAAATTATTGGCCAAATTTACTCTTTCTTGATTAGTTCAAGGATCACGGCTTTTGTCACGTGCCTATCATAACAAGCCAACGTATGGAATATGACTTAGCGGAAGCTGCGTTCTACTACCATGGGGAAAAAAAAACACTTTGATTAAACACACTTGTATTATATATTATATGAGATTTTTAAATTTAGAATACTCAATAATCTAAGTTAATGAAACGTATAATACACGTATATTATACTTAGGGATTTATGTCTTATGCACCTAATACACGTGTATATATTAAGGAGAAAGAGAAAAATATAATAACTAATCTTTAATTACTTATTATTATATAAACTATTAAGTATTATAATTATTGAGATTAATAAATCATATAACAACATTGAATGCTATCTCTCTCAACATTTATGTCTTCATTTTATGTGTCAAACCGTTAAAACAAACGGTGTTAACTTTAACGGAAAAACAAGAAAAACCGTTAAAACAAGATTTTCCGTTTCATACACACTTTATATATATAGAAGATATGTATATATATATGTAGCACAAGGTCAATTAACGAAGCTCCTCTTTTATATATATATATATATATATATATGTCACCGACCCTAAAAACACGTAACGAGGAAGGGAACAAGGGTCTGTACGTATTAATTTTCCTAGCTATAAGTTTTGGACCATATGATATGATGATATAAGTGTTGTCGGGTGGTGTCAATTTGGGGTCTCGATGCCAAAAATACCTAGGTGGGGTGGAGCCTGCAGAACATATATGCCTGACCCAGTACTCGTCATGTACTTATAATTACCAACTTTTGTTTTTTCGTTTTTGAAGACAAGCAGTTAGCATGCACACAGTCACGCACAATAATACATATATAGACCCATATATGCATATTGCATGCAGCAAATAAAGAGATCTGAAAAAGCTAGCTAGCTAGTTAGGGTTTTCTTTAATTAATTATATTAAACTAATCACTCTTATGATCATTCTGGCCTAATCGATCGTCAACTCATTAATGTTTATTTTGAACTAATTAAAGTACTTAGAAGGTGCATGGTGATGAATATTTAATTAAGTTGCTAGATGAATTGATGATCTAGCACTTATGTCCTACGTACTCATGTATGTCTTTTTGATCATTTTAAAACACTCTAGCTAGCTAGCTCGATCATATATAATTAACAACCTACCACCTTGTTATTTCCGAGCATGCAAGACAACTACTGTTGCCGCAAAATTCGAGATGAGACATAGCCGCCTAATGTAAGGAGTGTTGTTTCGCATCGGCCATACAAATCTATATATATAGATAAAGCCCGATCTATATATACTAGATATTTACACCGATCGAAAGGAAAGAACATCCTTATTATATATAACGACCACGTACGTACCAACATTAAATTATCTTCGATCGATCGTATTTGTCCCTAATTGTTCTCATCGTGTGTTATTTTATTTTATTTTTTAATTAGGTGAAATTAAGATCGTATATATTAATTAACCCAAACTATACGTACGCGTCAATTCGAAGAGTACTCGGCTTACGTTCTACCTACCTACCTCTTGACTCATGAGCTATCATATATAATTCAAACGTATGAAGTAATTTTCGATCTATCATTTGTATGAATAATGGCGGGTAATTTCTATTCTATTACCAGTTAATTATATATTGTATTGTATAAATTTTATTTTTACATTTTACTCACATGTACATACGTGCACTGTAAGTTTCGTGTACCCTTGATCGTGTGCTCTGTTTTATATTCCTGCGTACAGTGCATTTCTCAATAATATTCTAGAATACTCTTTTAATATTTGTTCTCTTCTATTCGCGTCTCCTCATTTTCCTCTTATCATATTCATCTTATTATATAAGATGTAGAATATTTATTACTATTAAACGATCATTTATTAATTAAATGATTTTATTTTATATGTCTTACTACCATCCCACATACATCCTACTAAGTAAAATGTAACACATTAAACACCATTTAATGGTCATTTATTACATATTTTTTATCATCAAATAATGACAAATACATTACATCATATATAGTGAGATGTAAGTGAGATGGTGGTGTGTTGTATAATATTACTCCATGATGTTGATCGAGTATGTATATATATATATATATATTGAAGTTTATAGATGGCATGCATATCCATCGATGGCTGATCTTTTGATATGATCATGTTCGATCGTCGACCTACTCATCAACCGTCACACAAATCACGGCCGAATGCTCGATTATATATATATAATTTAAGTATCGATGGCCGCCTTCTTTTATCTTCTTTTCTTTTTCCTAATTTAATTTATTTGTCCAGATCATGAGTTGCCAAAAGAGTACAAAGACAAAGACAAAGCTTAAAGCTTCGATAATATATATATATATGACAAATAAATTCTATTTGCCTATATATATATAATGTGTATCATGACGTGCATATATATTGTATAATACAATTAACATATATATATAAAGATATTTAAGGGGGGCCAGACATACATACATACATACATACATATATATATATATATATATATTTATATATATTTATGAGGGGTATGCATGCATGCATGCAGGCATTTGCTCCCTCTCGCACCCTGCCATCGCCATTGCTAATAGATAATTGATCAATACAATTATATATGATCATCTACCAATTATATGTGTACATGCATATATAATGTGTGACGTGCAATAGTATTATTGTATGCATATAATTAATAATTTGTATTTTTAATTAGGAAATGATAGTACTGATCAGCTGCCCGGCCATGCCAGCAGCTTGTACCTTTGGATTTAATCGATATATCGCTCTTTTATTATTATTATTATTATTATGAAATTTAATAGTTAATTAAGAAAGTGTCCATTAATAATACAATTGCGTATTTTTTTTAAAAAAGTTAAAGATGTTAAAAAAATTTAAAAATAAAATTTAAATACCTTGATGCGCCGCCGGTGCCCAGCAGCATAAGCTGGGCAGCCCCTAGCAGCATCCTTATAATTAATGCATATGCAAATATTACGAAAATATATATATATATATATATATATATGGGTTTCATATTGCTTTACCCTTTTCAGAATAATTATGTAGCACTTACGTACACAATCACAATTACAAATATCATTATTTATTTAATATATATATATATATATATATATGCGTGTGCCCCTAGCTAGCTACCTATTTAATTTAATTATTAATTAAATAGGACTGAATTTGTTTGAATTTAATGAAGGCTAAATTATTAAGATAACATGCATGAATAGTGAGACAAAGATTATAATTAAGATCAAGATCAATATATATATATATTAATTGTATATAAGAAAATAAAAAGTAAGTCCTTAATTGACCCCTAAACTTCGCAATGACATTAATATATATCAAAAATTTTATTTGCAGTCACTTTTACGTACTCTTTTGATGACTCTACTAATATGATTAGTTGCATACTCTTTTGCGCATTCTTGAATCTCTGATGTTAGAGCTACGTATGCTCTCAATTATTACGAATTCCAAATAAAATATGAACAAGAAAACAAAAGTTGATTGATCAGAAAATAGAAAATACAACTTATTTCTTAGTAATTTTAATCCATATTTAAAGACACATGATGAAATATATACTACATCATGAATTATAGGTATACAATAATGATCGATTGAGCCCAAATCATCATCATCATCACCATCATCCCGATAATTAATTTATAAGCACGGATACAAACCTCGCGCGCTGATACTTTGGCATGATTTAGTTGGGCATGCATCAATATCAACAATTAATTTAATCAGTACTCTAACTCCTAATTACTAATATATTACTGATCTAATTTCAATATATATATATAGATCACCTGGAGCTAGCACATTAGATTTTCTATTTTAATATGTCATGATATTTTTTTAATTTCCTCCTATATAATATATATATATCATGTATATGGGTTATATATAAGGACAATGCTAGGGTCATCCTTGTATTGTATCGATCGATAGTGCACATTGCACTTTTATTTTTTATTCTTTTCAAATATTTTAAAAATCCTTTTTAACATCTTGAAAAAAAAAATCATAAATATATTAAAAAAACACTTTCTTTATTATTAAGTAAAAAAGAAATGAGAGAATCGGTAATTTGGAATACGCAAAAAATATGTAAATTGAATGCACGTAGAGTTTTTGTTATTATAATAGGTCTTGGTTTTGAATTTGGGTGGCTCTACAGCCATTGCTAGGAGCTCCCGCTAGTTGTGTTCGTGTTTTTTTTTTTCACGTATTTTTTTTAATTTTTTAAAATATTTTTAGAAAATTAAAAAATTCACAATATTATTAAATATCACTTATTTAATCATTAAGCAAAATAATAATAAAAATAAAAATAAAAAGTCCCAACATGAAGAGTAGCATTTTCTTTTGAATCACTTTTGTGTATTCTTTACATACTCTAGTGATATGATTGGTTGTATCACTTTTATTTAATATGACAAGCTAATCATATCAGTAGAATGCACAAAGAATACATAAAAATGATTATACATAAAATTTTTTGAATTTTATATATAAATGATGGGGCATAGCATATTAATTAAGAAAATTTGGAGTATGATTTTCGCTCTCTCGACAACCATATATATATATATATATAGTTAATTTTCCTATCATTTTCCTAATTGATCTCCCCGGTTGTTTGTTTTAAATATGCTTAATAATTTGTAGGTCATTTTCCCAAACCATTATTATATATAAATAGGAAGATGGATAGAAGAAACGTACGGTTCTTATTCCCACAAAAATAATCTAATACTATTGCGCGGTTACGTATGTACGTATAATATGCTAAAATCAATGTGAAAAATGATTGAATATTTAATATGTTTAATTATTATTATTATTATTATAATTTAAATCGCAATTAATATCTAGTGACGTGATCTACACACGATCCTAATTGGCTTCCGGCCAATCATTATCAAAACCCGTATTAATTTTGCCTTGATCACTAATTAATTAATTAATTAATGACATTTTTTTTAAAAAAAAAAATATTAATTTGGGTATAAAAATGTGGTAATTCCAGCATGCTATGGACTTCCCATATTGCACCATGTCCGATGTAATTCCCGTCGATCGAGACACTATTTTTCCTTTTGTTATTCCGATCATGATCATCTACTTGTATTAATTTAATTAAGTACTACATATGAAAATTGTAACAAGATCATTATAAGTCATCTTAATTAATCAGACTTTAGATTAATTTTATTTGAAAATATTTACATTATGTAGGAAAAAGCTATCTGTGAGTTCCGATTGTTTATTTATTTATTTAATGATTAAGAAAATATTTTTTAATTTAGAAGATAAATTTTAAAATTTAATTATAAATATTATTTATTAATTAAAATATATATTAATTTAGATTTTAATACTTTATATAATATATATTATATCTCTCTTGAAAAAACCATATAATATTTACATACAGCCTAAAAAAATATTTCTATAATAATCTAAAAAAAACCCTCACAAATGTAAATAATACAATATTATTACGTCTAAACTATTTTTCTACTAAACAATAATTGGAATGAATGAAACCGGTCAATCTCTGTCCCTCATTACACAAAAATAATTAAATAAAAAGTCTTAAAATATTTAATCCACCAACTGAAATGTCACTTTCACATATGATCTATCAGAGATGGCATATGTATGTAGACCCTACATGATCCATGACGACGCAGGAATCAAATCTAGCTAAGCCGTCGATGAGGTACTCCATCATAACCCATCCACCTAGATTCGGCGTGATGGTGATGATTTGATCATCAAAAAAAGCCACGTTATTACTAGAAAAGGTTGCTACTTGCTCCCCCTCCAGGCCTGTGCCGACGGTAGCGTATCTCGCAAAAATCCCTCAGTAATTTATGGCCAACTCGAAACCCGCATGACATATATGCAGCGCCGCATGTATTAACTGTTCTCTCAAAATGCAGAAAAGGTTTCTAAAAAGGTAAGTTGAAAAAGTCAGATGATGATTCTCACTGGGATCATCGTGAACGACGGTGCGACCCCCCGCATGAGGTAATGTCCATGACCATCAATCAAGTACATGATGATGGTGGTGGGTAATCGGGATGGGATGGGGGATGGGGACGATGATGGCTATCTTGAGAGAAAATTAAAGGTAATGATTATAAATGAAGTCATGATGGCAACGCCTCCAGTCCGTTGAAATAAATGATTAAAATCATGGATAAAAGCCCACCACAAGAAATGCGCAGCCATAGCCGCCATTTCTTCTTCTCATCCCATTTATATTCTCGTTATGATCTTCATTATCAATTTCCATTTTTAATTTAGTTTTCATTATTATTATTTCTATATAGTCTGTACAGTTTTGAAGAGAGACGGAAAAGGACATAGACGGCCAGAGATCAGAAGAGAAAGAGACACGAAGTAGCACTGAAATAAATAAATAAACAAAAAATAATTATAATGGAGACATCAAGGGACGTTGATTCGTAAAGGGAGAGAGAGAGAGAAGCCCAAAAACCGGGTATTTAAAGGGTAGCATCAGAGCAGTTGTATCTCGGTGATAAACAACTCCTCACCATCTAAGAAAAGTGCGCAGTAGAAGAGAAGAATCCCGGCCCCAAAACCTTTATTTTTTCCTTCTCTTTATATGTGGGTCGGATCGTTTTCAGTGATTATGTTGTATGCTGTGTCGTATTCTTATTTTGGTGTCTCATATTCGATGTTCTTATAGCTTGGCTTTCTTGTTTATAACTTACGAGATAACGTTAATTCATGATATCTAGCTATACTGCGGTGTATTTTGCGTCCATGAATAAGTACTCTGCGATTTAACGCTCTGCTAGAACTGTCTCTAATTCCCCCTAAATCTTAGTACTTCACTGCGTTACTTGCCCAGCAATCATAGTTCAATCACCCTGAAGGAAAGATTTTTAGATATATATATATATATATAGTGACTTTTAGATATATATATATAGTCTGTCCTTCTTGGTGTCTAGATCCTTTTATCGCCTCATAGTCCTCGAGACAGCTCGTGCTTTATTTTCTTGTGGGATTTAGTCTAGTTCTTGTACTGTTCCATATACACGAAAGAGAACAAAAAAGAAGGTTTTTCGATTTTCTAATGGGAGGGCCGGAGGGTGTGATAGTGGTGAGAGAGTTCGACCGTAACAAGGACCTTTGGGGAGTGGAAGATGTGGAGAGGAGGTGCGAGGTCGGACCCAGCGGCAAGCTCTCCCTCTTCACCGACCTCCTTGGTGACCCTATTTGCCGGGTCCGCAACTCTCCTGCTTTCCTCATGCTGGTACTACCAAATTAATTAATGCTTCTTCTTGTCTCTTTCCATTTATTATAAATTCACGTAACCCTTTTCCAATAGAGATTTAACAACCATAAAATACTTTTATTTATTCTTTGATTTTGTAATCAAACCAGAAACTGTATTATCATTTCGCTCTGATCAATTTGTATGTAGGTCGCGGAGATGGGCAAAGAGAAAGAGATAGTGGGCATGATCAGAGGCTCCATCAAGACCGCAACTTGCGGCAAGAAACTATGCAGAAATGCCAAAACTAACGCCAACAAGAATGAACACATCAAACACGTTCCTGTTTACACCAAGCTCGCCTACATCTTAGGCCTCCGCGTCTCCCCTTCTCACCGGTACTAAAATTGACGCACCTCCCTTTTTCCATTCTCGAACTCTAATTTTTGTTTATATACATATATTATTATGACCATTAACGTTGAAAAGACATGCTCTCCAATTATTGGGTTACTCAATTATATCATTTTCGTGAGCTTTATGATCTCATCATCGTAATAAAGCATTCACATCCCATTCCCTATAAAATTTCCTATAATTTAACTAAAAAGTACATTTCCTCAAATTTTTTCTTAAATTTTACTCATCTTTCAAAAACCTCCTACATCCCATTCCCTATATTTTCTCTATTCTATTAAAATAACATTTATTTATTATTTCTTTATTACATTTTTCTCTCACCTCCTTTTAGAAATTTAACTACAAATATTTTTATCAATATAAAAATGGTTTGGGGACAAACAGTAAGTCCCCATATTTGGAGACTTACTGTAGCAACCCCATCCCTAAATCCCAAAATGGAGAATGGGATGGAGGGTGGTTTGGGATGAAATCCCTAAATATTTCTTTAAATTATAGGGAATTTGGTGTTTGGGGAACCGGATGGGATGCTCTTAGATGTTTGTATTTATTTGGTTTGTATGTATGTATGTCTTTTCAGGAGGATGGGAATAGGTTTCATGCTGGTGCGTCGAATGGAAGAGTGGTTTAGAGAGAATGGAGCCGAGTATTCGTACATGGCAACCGACAACGATAATCTCGCTTCCGTTACGCTCTTCACCCAGAAATGCGGTTACTCCAAGTTCCGCACGCCTTCCATCCTTGTCAATCCCGTCTTCGCTCATCGAGTCCCGATCTCCAGCCGAGTCTCCGTCATTTGCCTCGATCCCTCCGAAGCAGAAATCCTCTACCGCCGGCGATTCTCCACGACCGAGTTTTTCCCCCGTGACATTGACTCCGTTCTTAACAACAAACTCAGTCTGGGGACCTTTCTTGCTGTGCCCCGTGGGACGTTTACGGCGGAGTCATTCCCCGGGTCTGATCGGTTCCTTTCAGACCCTCCTGAGTCCTGGGCGGTACTCAGTGTATGGAACTGTAAGGACGTGTTCGCGCTGGAGGTCCGGGGGGCGTCGTACGTGAGGCGCACACTCGCAAAAACAACCCGGATGGTGGACCGGGCATTTCCGTGGCTGCACTTACCTTCGGTGCCGGAATTGTTTAAGCCATTCGGGCTGCATTTCATGTATGGAATAGGAGGGGAAGGCCCAGACGCGGTGAAGTTGGTGAAGGCGTTGTGTGGTTACGCGCACAACCTGGCGAAAGCTTGTGGGTGTGGGGTAGTGGCGACGGAGGTGTCAAGTCGGGAACCGCTGAGGTTAGGAATTCCTCATTGGAAGAAACTATCGTGCGCTGAGGACTTGTGGGGCATGAAGAGGTTGGGGGAGGGCTATAGTGAAGGCTCTGTCGGTGACTGGACCAAATCAAAACCTGGATTGTCCATTTTTGTGGACCCAAGAGAGATCTAAAACCTAAAAACCAAATTAGCCAATGACGAGGAAAGATCAACAGAATGAAGAAGAAATGGGTTTTTTTTTTTGATAGTAAAACAAAAGAAAATATAAAATTAAGCTTTTAGTTGTAATTGGATGTGGCTTTTTAACATCTTCTTGAAGCAGAACTTTCGTGTTGGGTGTAAATATATATATATATAGACCGACCGAGTTCCATGGAATGAGGGACCTTATCTTTATCCTTATTATATGCTCACTTTGACCAATCCATTTCACTTTATGGTGTCTATCTAATTAACGTTATAACCAGAAACAAATCGTTCGTTGCCCTTGGGTTCTGTCTTTCTGTGCATTGAAGTACGCCTTCTCGATCGGTGATGTTGGTCATGACTCTACAGCTTAATAATTATTATGCTGCAAGTGCATGCAGTTTGTTAGATATTTTGGTTATCATCAGCAGTAGTATGTGTTCGAGCAATTAATTGGCGAAGCAAATTACGGATTTGTCGAAAAATTTGAAAAAAGTGTCAACAAAAGTCATTATATATATATATATATAGTAGTTGTAGGTGGATCAGAGTGGTTGCAGTGGAAATTAGTCTCCATGAAATTAATTAGTCGTGTTTTTAACATATTGTTTACTACTAATTAAGCACTATATACTTAATTCCTGGATTAATCAACTTTCAATGAAGTTACGTTCTTGCGAATGAATATTAAATTAGGAAATTAAGGAAAGTAGAATGCATTTTCCTTTTGCTAAGGAAATTAAGGAATTAATTAAGATGAGTCCGTTTGTCTGGCATGAGTCACTTTTCATTGTCGCGTGGTTGAATTGAACTAATAATTCATTCTATGGTATTTTAAGTATTACGATCGATTACAATCAAAGTTGTTAGCCATTGGCTTCCTCGCTGCCTATCTAATATATAATAATAATTGTAATAGTGGATGTGTAAGTGTTATTCGTATAATTATTTTAAAAAAATAAATAAATATAATATTCATATGAAAAGAAATTAAATTTTTAATTATAAGTTTTATTTATTTTTAAATAATTACACATATAATATTTACACACTTTATAATTATATATAAGATTATTGATATATAATATGTATATATTTGTCAATTTGTTGGCCGTCATGAGTCATTAATCTTTGAATGGCCCAAAGTGCTCCGAAGTTATCAAATGTGCTTAATTTGCTCTTTTTTGTTTTGTTTTAATCTTTATAATATGATAAACATGAGGGGCGCCGGGGGAAAGAAAGATCATCATGAATAAATTATACGTCCAGTTAAGCCTTTACAGCATGACTAGAAAGTACTTGGTAATGCCTTTTTTTTAATACCTTAATTCCATTATGTTGGAGAGAAAAATTAATAAATAATGTGGCCTTTCAGTACTACTAGTAGTTACTCCTTAATTGCACATCTAATTTTTTTATTGTCTATTTTTTTTTTTTTTTTTTTTTTTTTTTTTTTTTTTTTTTTGTGAATTAGATTTCAATTCAATTTATGAATGAAAAAAATTACAATCAATATTTTAAATACCGTACCGGATGCCGTACCAGCAAGGCACTGGAACGAAATATTTTGATACCGGTACCATTTCGTATACTGTTTTAGGATAGTCGATATATGAATAAATTATATATATAAATATATATTAATTATATTCTAAAATAATAGTCTATATATAAATAAATTATACATAAATACATATATATATATAAATTATAAATAGTCTGGTATGAATTGAAGGTTAAAAAATGAGCTTGTAGTTTGAAAAAATGAAAAAAGCAAAAGAAAAAGAAAAGTGAAGGCCGAAATAGCAGCCGGTACGGTCCGGTACAGGCCTAAATATCGGCTAGTATGGCCGGTATTTGAACCCATATGAAATAGATGAAATTTCTGTATCGGACCAGTGGCCAGTATGGCATATACCGGCTGTACCAACTGGTACGGTACGAAATTTGAAACAATGGTTATAGCTGTGACCAACAAGTCCGGGTACAAACCTCGATTACAAGCTAACTACTCATCGGTTATAAGTTCCCCTGCACACAATTTTCATTGTGCAGGACATTGTTTAAAAAACTTTAAAAACTCTCTAATGACACAGCCCTTCTGAGATGCGAGATTCTGTAAAAAAAAATGTGTCCATGTTGGCTTGTTTGTGAGAAAACAACTCATTTCACCCCCACTCTCTAAAAGAGGCCACTATTTTGGTTGCTAATAGTCTTTTCGCTGCTATAAATTGGCCGCAAAAGGCCATTTTTCTTGTAGTAGGAGGGAAATTTCCACCCTCATCCTTCAAAGAAGGATAGAGACTCACTACCCTACTCTTCCAAAAGAGGAAAGGGAATTGTCTATTTTAATTTATTCTCATTAACCTAACAGACATAACATAAAAATTAAAACACCATTGACATAACCCTAATTGAAAAAAAAGCACTGTGCTCTCCACTAACTGCCCACGCCGTATGCTCATCCTCTGTCTGCTCTGGTATGCTGCTGCCCACTCCACCCCGAAGCTCGCAAAGGCCACCCAGAGCCCTTGTCCCATGAAATCCACAGCATGGAAAGCTTCTCATCGGGCATCCCCCCTCATCCTAGTCCAGGTATCTAGCCCCGTCGCCGTCAGCTTCTTCCATTACTGAAAAGCCATGGATATCGTCTCCTATTTTCGATAACCTCCAATCAAGACAACCTCCTCTTTAGGCTGGCAGAGACAAAAAGACCAGCCTCTGTTTGTATAAAACCATGCACAAAGCCACTGGGAGGCTTATTTATAGACACCCATAACCAAAACTAGAGCTAACAGAGTTGACAAAAATGAAACAAACGAAAAAACAACCAAGAAACCGTCTGACTCTGCGTCACCTGAAGTCCGACCACCATCCATGGGAACATCCGTCGTGAGCTACGGCCTGGCTCCACCCCTGAAAACGCTTTATCCCCTCCATGTAGCTCGGCATGCATCCCAAAAAATCCCTATGTTTTTCATGGATAAAACAGAGTTCCTTTACCCCGCGGGAGAGCACCCCAACTAGCATGCTAATCTCCATCTCCAAGAGCAAGACGCCCTGACCGGCTCACACCATAAACCTCTAAGATGTCCCCTTAGAAGACCATGCCAAAATGGTCAGGAACACAGGCCATACGAAGCCGAAATCCTCCATCTCTAAAGTGGAATGTCTCTCCGCCCAGCTGGGTTATTTGTTAAGGAAGAGGACTCGGGACAAAGCCTGATGATGGCCTTTCAACGAAAAAAAAAAATGCAGCCAAATAGCTTTTATTACCGAAAGAAAAACGATTGCAGCATAGAACAGAAAATGAAAATAAATGGGTGGAGGAGGGAGGGAGGAGCTGAAGCTCCATCTCCCTCAACGGCTTTCCTAATCTTTTGCCTAGAGAGAGGGGAGAGTTTCTCTCACTAGATCCTTTATTGTCTATTAAATTAGTGAAACATTAATATTTGATTTGAACTAGTATCAAATTTCAGATATATGAAGTATTTCATCTGATCATTATAACTTTATCAAATTTCTACTTAAAATATAATAAACAATTCGACATTTTAAAATTTTTAAACAATAATAATATTTTAATAATATTTTATTCAACTTTCATCTCACATCTCACATCTCAACTCACTATCCAAATGGCACGATAATTACTAATTACCACTCCTCCTGAATCTCTTACCAGCTATCTAAATTAGATTCTGACATTAATTTTCTTTCGGTAATGGTACACCAAAATTGGGCCATTTATATCAGAGCCCATATCTAATATAAGATGATCAATAAGTACTAATAGGAATACTCACTTGTGAATGGGTCTATAGATAGACGGTTTTGCCCTTTTCCATCGTTTTGCTCTGCTAGGGTTCAAAACAGGGCAGCGCCGTATGGCTGCCACTGGGGGGCCTGGGCCAACGGCGAACGCTGGGCGGCAGAGAAATTTCGCAGACATGGTGGCTCAAACCCCTCAGCCATTACTGGAGGTCGAAATACCATTTCGTCCGGCCAAGGTTATTGATGGAGAAGTCTGTGTGTTTTTCTCCAAGGAAGAAATTGAGAGGTCTGCCGTTCCATTCAAATATTCCATGGTTTTGAAATTCCTCAAGCAAAGGCCATCACTAGATGTCATCCGTGCCTTTATTTGGAGTCGATGGGGCTTAGAGTTTCAACCTGTGATTTCGGCAATGAGAAGAGCTAGAAATGTGTTCGTTCGGTTCTCAAATGAACCAGACTTTGTCAAGGCCTTATCAAGGGAAGCAACGGACGTAGATGAAGCTCCTTACCGGGGCTTCCACTGGCACCCAGACTTTGATGAGGAGGCCGAACCATCCCTTGTTCCGGTGTGGGTTTTCCTTCCAGGTTTGCCTCCTAACTTTTACCATGAATCTCTGTTGAAAAATATTACTTCTCCACTTGGGCGTTTCCTACACCGTGAGAATGCCACACGATGCGCCACCAAGACGGACGGAGCGAGAGTCTGCTTAGAGATGGATGCTGCTGTGGAACCGATCCGTGGAATCTGGATTGGCATGCCCAACCTTTGTTCTAGTTTGTACGTGAAGATAGAGTGTGAAACACTCCCTGCCTACTGCTTTAAATGCAGAGTTCAAGGTCATAATTTGCAGAAGTGTAAACGGAAAGAGGGGGCCAAGAACAATGAAGTTATAAATGGGAAAGAAAGGGAGGAATATAAAAAAATTTACCAGCTTCAGAATTTAACTAATGAAGAAGGAGGAGGAAAAGAAAAAGAGCCCTTACCGCAGCTGAAACTGGCTGAAATTGAAGGTGCTGGTCCGAGTGGTTTAAAGATGAATAATACCGTGAGGTTACAAAGGGAAGCAGGAACCTGTCTGCTGGAAATGGAAATGGAAAAACCAATTAAACAGGCTGAAGACGTAGAGACCGAAACAGGGGATAAAGAATTAGTGGTGTGGTCGGAAATGGGGGAAGTAGCTAAAGGGGAAAATGGTGAGAATAATGAACCAGTTATCATTGAACTGCCGAGTTGCCGAACGGAAATGGGGGAGGTAGCTAACGGGGAAAATGGTGAGAATAATTACCAAGTAATTGTTGAATTGCTGAAATGCCGAAATACTGAACCAATGTTTGCCGAACCATCCCAAGAGACAGAGACTGGAATTCTGAGAATGGGGACCAACTCGGCTACAGGGAATAAACTAATAACAGAAGGGTCTTTGACGGAAAGAGAAGAGGTGCAAGATCATGCTAACAGGGAGGCAAATACAGTGGAACTGTGGTCGTATGAAAGGGAACAGGAAGCAGTGATGGGAAACACTGAAAATCAAGTAACGAAAGTTCAAGGCAATTCTCGTGAAACACCAGAACTCTCACCGATAGGGGAATAGACTGCGAATTTGCTCATTCGATTAGATGGGGATGCCATTATGCGTAATGATGAAATAAGTGTGGAAATGGTGCCGGAAACCATGCCAGAAGAAATGTTTGCTCAAGAGTTGCAAGATACCGGACAAGGGGCCCAATATAATTTCGGAAAAATGCAAGATGGTAGGGCCGAAGAAAGTTACTCGGAACCAGAAAATGAAATTGCGGAACACTTGAGTAAAAATAAACAATATCCATCGGAGAGTGATGAAATAAAGGAGAAAACTCAAGGAAAGGGTAGGAAAAAACTCAGAAGCTCAACTCGGGTTCCCCGCAAGCCCGTATGCCTGGATCTATGAATTGTAGTCCATTATATTGGAATATTCGGGGCCTCAAATCATCTCGGATAAGATTGGGTAAGTTGGTTAGGAAGTTGAAATTAAATTTAATTATGCTTGCTGAACCTTTTGCAGATGAGAATAGGTTGGATATGTTGAAAAATAGACTGAAGTTTGAATACAGTTTCTCCAATCAGTGTGCTGGTGGGAAACTTTGGGTGCTTTGGGGAGGTGGCTTACATATCACAGTCACTAATTTCAGCTCCCAACACATCACCATTTCTTTGGTTATAAATTCCCAACGTTATTTCATATCAGTAGTTTATGCCAGATGTAGTTATTTGGAAAGGCGAGAACTTTGGAGGTCGTTACAATTGGATGCTGTGCAAGACACGCCTTGGCTATGCTTTGGAGATTTCAACATTATTCGCAGGGAGGATGAGAGAAGAGGTGGGAGACCTCGTTTGAGGATTGCTATGGATGATTTTAATGAGTTTATTGATACTTGTGGACTCTTAGAAATGAAGTCAGTAGGAAGTAAATTCTCTTGGTGCAATGGTCAGAGGGGTCTCTCTAGAAGTTGGTCGAAGATTGACAGATGTATGATGAACTCATTGGCTGCCAACTCTTTACCAGATGCCTTTTGCAGGTACTTGGCTCGCACGACATCTGACCACTCCCCAATGTCTTTTGTTCTAAATTACCTTCATACTCGATATGGCCCCACACCCTTTAAGTTCCAACAAATGTGGGCCTCTCATGAGAACTTCAAAGAAGTGGTGAAAAATGCGTGGAACGACCCAATTATGCCCAGGGGTATTTTCAGTTTGGTTACCAAATTGAAGAAAATGAAAGGGATCCTAAAGGAATGGAACCGGCGGGTTTTCGGGCACATTGAAACCAACATACAGAATCTAGAGAAGCAGATTGAGGATTTAGAAAACCAACTTCAGATTGGTTTCTCGGAATCTATTGAATCAGAATTGGTAGTTGCTAGAGAAAATCTTGATACATGGCTTCAGAGAGAAGAGATTAGACTAAACCAACAGGCAAAACTTAACTGGACAGAAAAAGGGGAGGCATCGACACAATTCTTCAGGACCTATGTCTCACGATCCAAGCCTGTTGTTCAGGAGATGCGAATTCGGGATGGTTCACATTTGACAAACCCGGAATCCATTCATTCAGGTGCGGTGGACTTCTTTAGCTCATTCCTTCAAGAGAGACCTCTTAGAGATCTCCCAGATTTGTCGACCTATGTTCAGACCACTATTCTAGAAGAGGAGAATGATAGCCTCCTAAAGCTCCCTTCGATCCAAGAGGTAAAGGAGGCTATGTTTTCCACCCCCGTAGATAGTAGTCCTGGCCCAGATGGGTTTGGCTCAGGATTCTATAGAGTATGTTGGGATTTGGTTGAAGCTGATGTGGTGGCAGCAATCAGAGACATGTATAGTGGGGTCCCAATGCCAAGATTCTACTCAGCTTTTTACATCGTTCTCATTCTGAAAATGCAACAACCCACAGGTTTTGATAAGTTTAGACCCATAAGTTTATGCTCGGTAATTTACAAGGTATTTGCAAAAATTCTGGTGCGACGGTTGTCCCCTATCCTAAGCAGAATTATATCTCCTGAACAAGGGGCCTTCTTGCCAGGGAGAAGCATCTTTGAAAACATCAGTTTGGCACAAGAAATGATCCACATGATAAACAGAAAGGTCCATGGGGGAAATGTTCTCATCAAAGTGGACATAGCCAAAGCGTACGATACTCTTGACTGGGTTTTCTTATTACATGTCATGACATCTTTTGGCTTCTCAACCCGGTTCTGCGAATTAATCAGACAATGTATTTCGACTCCATGGTTCTCAGTGGTTATGAATGGGTCGGCTAAAGGTTTTTTTCCCAGTGGTCGTGGATTGCGCCAAGGTGACCCTTTGTCCCCTTATTTGTTCATTCTAGTTCAAGAAATCCTATCTCGATTGATAAAACATAATTTTGAGCTGGAGAAAATTACACCTTACTCCCACCCTCGGGGCACACCCTTGGTCTCCCATTTATTTTATGCTGATGATATAGTGGTATTTGCAAATGGGGGTAGAGCCTCCCTACAAACCATTTTTGACATATTTGCCTTGTATGAAAGCTGGTCGGGGCAAGTGGTTAGTAAGGAGAAATCATCAATTTTCTTCCCCAAGTATGTCAACTCGGCCCGAAAAAGAATCTTCTTCAGATGACCTCCTTCTCGGAAGGCCTTTTTCCGGTTAAATATCTGGTTGTCCCTCTCTTTAGTGGAAGGGTAAAGGTGTCTTATTTTGAGGATTTACTGAACCGTATTCGTGATCATCTAGAGGGGTGGCAAAATAGGCTCCTATCAGCTGGTGCTCGTCTCCTTTTACTACGCCATGTGGTATCAAGCATTCCGGTCCATCTACTCTCAGTGTTACATGCTCCCAAGAAAGTGGTCTCCTCGCTAAACAGGATCATGAGTAATTTTTTCTGGGGTACCTCAAATGGCAAATAGAAGCGTAAATGGGTGGCTTGGCAAAAGGTTTGTATGCTGACCAAGGAAGGGGGATTGGGCCTAAGAAAATTTGAAGAAGTTCAGTCTTCACTATTCATGAAGCTTGCTTGGAATCTGTTGTCCCGTGACTCTCTATAGGCAAATTTTTTCAGGAAGAAATACTGTAAAGGAGAGCATGTGACTTTAGTTGATAACACTAAAGGATCACCTCTTTGGAAATGTATAATGACCATGGTTCCGAATATTATTAATAATGCTTGGTGGCGGATTAAGGAAGGACAGGTTTCCTTTTGGCGGGATCCCTGGTTAAGGTCTGGCCCTTTGGTGGAGTCTTGCGAGATGAGTGCACAACCGTCTTTAAGGGTAAGGGAGTGCAGAATTCAGAATGGTTGGGATGTGAATTTGCTAATAAATCTGGTGGGGGAAACAAAAGCAGAAGAAATTCTAAATAGCTTGGGGGCACACAAGGAAGGCACTGATGTGCTAATTTGGAAACCAGCCTTGAATGGGGTTTTCTCATCTAAGTCGGCTTGGGAGTGTATTCGTGTTCACGTGCCAAAATCTGAATGGGCCAACTGGATATGGCACCCCGCCCTTCCCAAGAGGTATTCGGTTACAATCTGGAAGGTTTTGAATCATAGCCTGAGTGTTGATGATCGCATTCGAAACCTGGGAATTCCCCTAGCCTCCAGATGCGAGTGTTGTGAGCAAAGGTGTATAGAAGATCAAGACCATGTCCTTGCTACAGGGAAGACTGCTTCAGACATATGGAGACGTGCTTCTATTCTTATGGGCATGCCGTATGACCATAGGAGATCGTGGAAGGCAAATATGGAACTATGGTTTCGCAAAGCATCACATTCAACCCAAAAAGGTACGCTTCTTGGCCTTGTTCCTAGTATTATAACTTGGTCTCTTTGGATTTGGAGATGTAAAGCGCGTATGGAAGGGAAGACGCAAAGTGGAGATAGATTGTGGGGGACTATTAAAGCTGCCTTAGTTTGGGTTGGTTTAAGGTTACGCACTAGCAAAAAGTTTAATGATGGGGATGACAGAGTCTTACATAACCTTGGTGTCCCGATGAAAGTGGGACATAGTCCAACACCTTGTTTGGTGAAATAGAACAAGCCAAGTATGAGGTGGGCTAAACTTAATGTGGATGGGAGCTCTTTGGGCAATCCGGGCCAGATGGGCGCTGGTGGCATAATTCGTGATGATAAGGGTCGTATGATGTGGGCCTACGCAAAAGAGATGGAGGTTGGGACCAATAATGAAGCCGAACTACGAGCTTTATATTATGGGATAAAATATTATAAAGACTTAGCACTTGAGAAAGTAGAGATCGAAGTGGACTCTTTGTTAGTTGCAAATTGGTTGAGAGGAGGGTGATGTAGCATATGGTACCTTGAAGACTATTGGGACGCGATACAGAACATTCTCAATACATTGGATTTTAAGGTGATGCATGTCTTTAGAGAAGGTAATGCAGGGGCAGATTTCCTAGCTTGCTTGGCTTCGAAAAAGAAATCCGGAACTTGGGTGAATTTCAACGATGTTCCGCACATACTAAAAGGGATATTAAAAGTGGACAAAATGGGTCTGTATGCCCTTAGAAATTAAAACCCGGCTCTTTGTTGTTGGTTTTGGTTTTTTCTTAGTATAGCTTTTTTACACTTGGGTTTTGGGTGTTTCTTGTAGCCTCCCAAGTGTCTGCTTTGTTCCAAGGTCTTCCTCCGCCATACGTGAGGGTCTTTTATATAAATTTGGGGCGGGGTCACTCTTGGACATGTGGTCCATCCTCTTTTAAAAAAAAAAAGTACTAATAGGAACCTTGATCTCTTGGGGAAGGTACAATAATGTGAGAATAAACGAGCATAAAAGAATTTATTTGCCTTCGAGTTTTTATAAACTGGCTGACAGTATTGGCTTCTAATTTCCTAATGTCAACTGAGTGAGAGAATTTTTATAAACTGGCCGCCAGAGCTGTGTTCCAATTTTAAAAACCATGTCTGAAACTAAGATGATGATTGCCTCCTACTTCAGGAAGGGGTGGATTTTGTTTTATCTGCATTGGTGGAACCAGGGCTTTCTAATGTATCAGAGTTGTTAATTTCACCATTTCTTTCTTTGCTTGACCAGAGCTTTGAAAAGAGCTTTGACATTACCAAACCTTTCATCTTATTGGTAGCAACTTTTCCCATACTACTTTTAGCATAGTTTGCGTCACAAGAACCTTCTCCACCTCCTAATCTCAGAGTAGTGAGCTCCCCTTTCAAAGCCTTTATATCCTCAGCTATTGGCACAGCATCCCAGTCCTCCTCCGTGTTGATTGTTGTAGACCTTGATTTCCCATGAGAGCCAGCCGGGAGTAGGGCTCTGAATAAACCAGGAAGCACAGGTGTGCTGTTGCCAGCAGATGTGGTAGCTCTAAGCTGCTTGAAGAAAAGGACCTGCACTACAACTCGCAAAGGAAGCCACTCATTTTGAACTGCATGCAAGCAGGCTTCCGCTGACGACTTCCTGCAGTCCATCAACCTGCATATTGTCTTCCTCTCACTCTTACTGATCCCAGAGTGTTCCTGCACAGAAAAATGCAAGCATTTGTAAAAACCCAGCAATCTCACGCAAATTTTGGGTACACGCATTACATTTCTTTACACAAGCCACAAATCAACCAATTACATTATATTTAGTAACTAAATATGGTAGTTTCTATAGCGGTAAAGTCACTTTTATGGACTTTTATGGGTAAAAAATGGTGGCTAGTTGAGCTTGCATTCACATTTACTTCCGCCATCTTCCACTTGCTCCCGCCATCTTCCACTTGCTCCCGCTATCTTCTTTATGGGTCAAAAATAGTGGCTAGTTGACAACCTACATCAAGCTTGCGTTCACATTTGCTTCCGCCATCTTCCACCTCCTTTAACTCCTATAAATACATGTTTTTGCTTTTAGAAACCTATCCAATTTTGAAAGAAAAATTTAGAGAAAGAGAGAGAGTTTTAGAGAGAAAAATAGTGAGGTTTCTCCTATATATTGTCTCTCCTTTTATAAGAAAGAGTGAGTTTTCTCCTTTTATAAGAGAGGGTATTGTCAATTGTTCTCTCCTTATTCAAGAGAGAAATTCTTGTAATCCTTTTGCTATAAGTAAAATTCTTCTACAATTGGAGTTCCTTATTATTTCTTTTATTCTTTCTCATTTCTACTTCAGTTGTACTTGTATGCCCCGTACCACAACCGCCTAACAGTGGTATCAGAGCATCAGGTTTATAGCCGGTTTTCGTGCTACAGTTAGATCCAGTTAGTGGAAAGGAGGCATCTTCAATAATGGCGATGAAGTATGAAATAGAGAAGTTCAATGTGAGTAATTTCTCATTATGGAAAATGAGAATAAAAGCAATTTTAAGGAAAGATAATTGCTTGACGGCAATTGGAGATAGGCCCGATGAAATCACTGACGACGGCAAGTGGAACAAGATGGATGGCAATGCTATTGCTAATCTGCACCTAGCACTAGCTGATGGAGTATTGTCAAGTTTGGCGGAGAAAAAGACAGCAAAAGAGATATGAGATACTCTGACAAAATTGTACGAGGCCAAATCACTACACAACAAAATTTTCTTGAGAAGAAAACTCTACAACCTTCGGATGATGGAGTCAACTATGGTGACAAACCACATCAACACCCTCAACACTTTATTTTCACAGTTCACAGCAATGGGGCATAACATAAAGACGGGTGAACGTGCTGAAATTCTACTTCAAAGTCTACCTGATTCGTATGATCAACTCATCATCAACTTAACCAACAATATTGAAGTTCTAGTCTTCGATGATATTGCAGCTGCAGTTCTTGAAGAAGAAAGTCGGCGCAAAAGCAAAGAAGATAGACCAGGAGGTTCACAACAAGCTGAAGCTTTGGTAATGACGAGAGGGAGATCAACGGAACGTGGCCCCAGTGGGAGTCAAAATCAGAGTAGATCAAAATTCAGAAGTAAGAAGAATGTCAAGTGTCATCATTGTGGCAAGAAAGGGCACTACAAAAGGAAGTGTTGGCATCTCAAGAAGAACGAAGAAGCCAAAGGAAAAGGTCCTGAGTTGTCAAAAACTCAGGGTTGTGTAGCAAGCACCTCAGATGATGGTGAAATTTTATACAGTGAGGCAACAATAGTTACTGAAGGTAGAAGAAGATTTGCTGATGTCTGGCTTATTGACTCAGGAGCAACATGGCATATGACTCCTCGGAGAGAATGGTTCTATCAATATGAACCAATCTCAGGAGGATCTGTGTTCATGGAAGACGATCATGCCTTGGAGATTGCTGGTATTGGTACCATCAAATTGAAGATGTGTGACGGTACAGTTCGCACCATTCAGGAGGTACGACATGTGAAAGGCCTGAAGAAAAATCTATTGTCTTTAGGACAATTAGATAATAGTGGGTGTAAAACCCATATTCAAGATGGGATCATGAAAATAGTTAAAGGTGCGCTTGTAATGATGAAAGCGGAAAAGATAGCTGCAAATTTGTACATGCTTAAAGGAGAAACACAACAAGAAGGAGAAGCATCCACTGCGTTGGCAAGTTCGGCAGAAGAATTAACAATGATGTGGCACCGTAAGCTTGGCCACATGTCAGAACGAGGTTTGAAGATTCTTGTTGAACAAAAGCTTCTTCGAGGGCTCAAAAAGGTTTCATTACCCTTTTGTGAGCATTGTGTTACTAGTAAGCAGCACAGATTGAAATTCAGTAGTTCCTCTGCTAGAAGTAAAGCTATCTTAGAACTAATCCATTCTGATGTTTGGCAAGCACCAGTTTTGTCCCTAGGAGGAGCAAAATATTTTGTGTCATATATTGACGATTACTCCATTAGATGTTGGGTGTATCCAATAAAAAATAAAGCAGATGTATTTCCAGTTTTCAAAATATTCAAAGCGCGGGTTGAGCTTGAATCTGAAAAGAAGATCAAGTGTTTAAGGACAGACAATGGAGGAGAATATACTGGTATTGAATTTGATAGCTTCTGCCAACAAGAAGGTATCAAAAGGCAGCTCACGGTGGCATACACTCCACAACAAAATGGAGTAGCAGAGCGGATGAACAGAACCTTGTTAGAACGAACAAGAGCGATGTTGAGAACTGCGAGAATGGTCAAGTCATTTTGGGCAGAAGCAGTCAAGACTGCTTGTTATGTGATCAATCGGTCACCATCAACCGCAATTGATCTGAAAACGCCGATGGAGATGTGGACTGATAAGCCAGCTGATTATTTTCACTTACATACATTTGGAAGTCCAGTTTATGTTATGTACAACACCCAAGAAACATCAAAGCTAAATCCAAAATCTAGAAAATGAATTTTCTTAGGGTATGTTGATGGAGTCAAGGGGTATCGCCTGTGGGATCCCACTGCCCGCAAGGTGTTAATCAGCAGGGATGTTGTATTTGTAGAAGATAAGGTACAAGAAAAAGAAAATGATAGCGCTTCAAAAGAGAAACCAGAGACTACTACAGTTCAAGTTAAAGAAAGACAAGAATTAGAAGTTCCAGATTCTTCTGAAGCAATATCAGAGCACGAAGAACAAGAACAAGCTGAGTGTGCAATTCCACAAGTTTGACGGTCAACTCGGGAGAGAAGAAAACCAACTTGGCACTCAGAGTACATCATGGAGGGAAATGTTGCATACTGTCTACTAACAAAAGATGGAGAACCGTCAAATTTCCATGAGGCTACAAATAGCCAAGAAGCTTCTCTGTGGATGGTTGCAATGCAAGAAGAAATTGAAGCTCTCCATAAAAACAAAACATGGGATCTTGTACCACTACCACAAGGAAGAAAGGCCATCGGAAACAAATGGGTTTACAAGATCAAACGAAATGGCAATGACCAAGTGGAGCGGTATCGTGCTAGATTGGTGGTGAAAGGATTCGCTCAGAAAGAAGGCGTAGACTTCAACGAAATATTCTCTCCTGTTGTTCGACTCTCAACGGTTCGAGCAGTCCTTGCGATGTGTGCTACATTTGACTTGTACTTAGAACAACTGGATGTGAAAACTGCATTTTTTCATGGAGAAATTGAAGAAGAAATTTACATGCTCCAACTAGAAGGTTTTGAAGAAAAAGAAAAAGAGAACTTGGTTTGCAGGTTGAACAAATCTCTATACGGTCTCAAACAGGCGCCGAGATGTTGGTATAAGAGATTTGATTCCTTTATCATGAGCCTTGGATACAACAGACATAGTTCAGATCCTTGTGTTTACTACAAGAGATTTGGTGATGGTAATTTCATTATTCTGTTATTGTATGTTGACGACATGTTGGTAGCAGGCCCCAACAAAGATCGTATTACAGACTTAAAGGCACAATTGGCTAGGGAGTTTGAAATGAAGGACTTGGGACTAGCAAACAAGATTCTAGGGATGCAAATTTACCGAGATAGAAATAATAGGAAGATATGGCTTTCTCAGAAAAATTATTTGAAGAAAATCTTACGACGCTTCAACATGCAAGATTGTAAGCCAATTTCTACCCCTCTTCCTATTAATTTCAAGTTATCCTCAAGTATGAGTCCTAGCAATGAAGCAGAGAGGATGGAAATGTCTCGAGTACCGTATGCATCAGCAGTGGGTAGCTTAATGTTCGCTATGGTTTGTACAAGACCAGACATTGCACAGTCAGTGGGAGTGGTTAGTCGATACATGGCGAATCCTGGTAAAGAGCATTGGAGTGCTGTAAAGAGAATCCTGGATATGTCAAGGGTACCTCAAATGTCGCATTATGTTATGAAGGATCAGACTTTACTATCAGAGGCTATGTTGATTCAGATTATGCAGGTGATCTTGACAAGAGCAAGTCCACCTCAGGTTATGTGTTTACTCTTGCTGGAGGAGCTGTAAGCTGGGTTTCAAAATTGCAGTCTATCGTGGCTACTTCTACAACAGAGGCAGAATATGTCGCAGCTACACAAGCTAGCAAAGAGGTAATATAGTTGCAAATGCTACTGGAAGAGCTCGGACACGTACAAGAGAAGGTTGATTTATTTTGTGATAGTCAGAGCGCTTTGCATTTTGCAAAGAATCCAGCATTTCATTCAAGGACAAAGCACATATGAGTTCAGTATCACTTCGTTCGTGAAAAGGTGGAAGAAGGAAGTGTGGATATACAAAAAATTCATACAAAAGACAACCTAGTAGATATATTAACAAAGCCAATTAATAATGACAAGTTTATCTGGTGTCGATCCTCCTTAGGCCTAGCAGATATGTAAGCGGCATAGAGATGAAAAGTGTAGAAAAGATAGAAGGATTACAAAAGTGACTTTAAGTGGGAGATATGTAGCAGTAAAGCCACTTTTATGGACTTTTATGGGTCAAAAATGGTGGCTATTTGAGCTTGCATTCACATTTACTTCCGCCATCTTCCACTTGCTTCTGCTATCTTCCACTTGCTTCCGCTATCTTCTTTATGGGTCAAAAATGGTGGCTAGTTGACAACCTACATCAAGCTTGCGTTCACATTTGCTTCCGCCATCTTCCACCTCCTTTAACTCCTATAAATACATGTTTTTGCTTTTAGAAACCTATCCAATTTTGAAAGAAAAATTTAGAGAAAGAGAGAGAGTTTTAGAGAGAAAAATAGTGAGGTTTCTCCTATATATTGTCTCTCCTTTTATAAGAAAGAGTGAGTTTTCTCCTTTTATAAGAGAGGGTATTGTCAATTGTGCTCTCCTTATTCAAGAGAGAAATTCTTGTAATCCTTTTACTATAAGTGAAATTCTTCTACAATTGGAGTTCCTTATTATTTCTTTTATTCTCTCATTTCTACTTCAGTTGTAATTGTATGCCCCGTACCACAACCGCCTAACAGTTTCAATCGCAAGTATACTTATTTCATCAAATGGGTGTGGCACACGGAAAGGGAATTGAGAAGCATTCAACATATAAAGGTTAGCTTATTGAGTTATGATAAATGACATTTGACAAGACTTTGGACTAGCAATGCATACCGCCTGCCCCTTCTCAACCAAGAAAATGTATGCACCTATTTGGCTAAAATTTCCCTTTTTTTCCTCGGCTATTTGGCTAGAATTCATATGTGACAGATTGACCTCAAATTCTCAGGAGCTCACCTTCAGATACATGTCAATAGCACGATAAAGTCCATCATGAGATGGTCTTGAGAAGCTCGATCCCATTTCAGCAAGACTAACAAATTTTGACACAAGTAAACTGGGATCACATGCAACTTCGGCAAGGTAGCCATCAACCAGCTTTGCTACCATTGCCTTGGAAGCATCTGGCACAAGCCTTGAGATTCTAATCTCCTGGAATTCATTTTCGATAGAGGAATAAATTTGAGCATTCTGGACATGCATTACAAACTCCTTAACTAGGTTTTGCACTATATCAACATCATATGGTGTTGTTTTCCCAGATGCAGCTCAAATTAAAAGATTCGCCACTGTTGCCTCCTCGAGTTGCTAGCCAGTTCTCCTCGTCAATTCCCATCTTTCCATTTCTCCACACTCAAACATTGTCGCTGCTCTCAACAACTTAATTAAGAAACTGCAGGAGACACTTCCCTTCTCTGTGGGCAATAGCTGTACTATGGTATCCACCAATGATCTATTCTTTTTTGTATCCCCACCCTGAATAATACCCTTGCTAAAACCTAGCAACCTTCTTAGAGCATATGCATTCAAGGCTTCCCCGATAACATCATCAGAAACTTTTCCTTTTGTCTTTATTGTTGTTATGACCAGCTTGTATAAATCGAGTTGAAGGTCGCAGAGGTCTTCTACCCACCAGTCCTTTGGAACCAGCTGTTGTTTTCTCACACCATTCTAGAGTGGCTCATTCGCGTTCTCGTATGGTAGCTTTTTCCTGTTATAGGTGTATGACCATTCCACCTTGGAGGTGTCAATGGAAGCCTTGGAAGCTATGGAATCAAGACAGTGACTGACTACTTTAAGTTCCTTGGACCATGGAAGAAGAGACTTTGTGGTTTGAAGAACAATAATCGAGTCTTTCCAACTCCGGAAGACGCTAGAATTGAGGAAGACATCAATCTTGTAGATAAGGTTTCCTTTCTCAATAGTTTCATACATCTCAAGGTACTCGGCTGCACATCGGGCTGCAACCACGTTGTATGCATTGAGAGTAACTGTCATCCTATAACAAAACTTGGCACATATTTCAAAACCAGCAGGCTAACCAGGAATATCCTAAATTTGAATTTCATAGATGTTTTCCTCATTTGCGGTTGCAACAAGTTTCTATAAACGTGCGCTTTTGGACAAAAGTGGAAACTGCAGAGAATTTACAGAGTATTAGATGACCAAACAAGAAACATATTGAAAAGAAAAAATCACACCACAAAAACCATATATTCCTATTTGTAGAACTCCATTGCTTAGTTATTAAATCCAGGCCAGTGTAGCTTGGGAAGTAGGGTACGACATCAAAAGATGTCTAACAATTGGTTAGACATCACTCTGAACTAAATAGTTGTACATCATTGCAGCTGCAACCAATGTATATTGAATGACCCAAAGTGCCTTGGAGATTTTGGTAGGTCTCGATTCCTGCCTTCTAGATAAGGTTTTGAGGGGCAGAAAAAAATTGCATGAATTGACTTTAAAAAAGTTTAAAACTACAATGAAGTCTATCCATGCCTTAAGCAACAAGCTATCTAGTGCAGTGTTGCACAACCCAATGAAGATCACAAGGACTTCATACCTTATGCAAATAGAATTTCACATCCCTCATGTTAATGACTATGTCAGTTGCCAACTCAGTTGCGACATATCTGAAAGAAAACATTTCTCTAGAGTTAATACGAAACACGGTATGCTCATAAGAAAAATAAAAATGATTTTGATGCAGATATTTAATTAACTTGATTTTTTTAAAAGTTTTTACAAAACAAGAAAACGAAGATTGCATCACTTATTGGGCTAAGTAAAATGTAAATTGTTAAAGATCTGGACAGAGAATGGTCGTATCTTGATGGCTTCTGGATAAAGCAAATTTGAACAGCTTCCTACCGTTTCCAGTGTGTTTTATCCATGAGTTGTTTTGTGAAAAAATGAAATAACATGCAAGATGATTTAAAATATACCTATTATTATTAAAAAGTCTCAAGATGCATAAACCTAAAAAAAATGAAACAACATGCAACATGATTTAAAATATACGTATTATTATTATTAAAAAGTCTCAGGATGTATGTTTCAAAAGAAAACATTACAGCAGTCAAAAGCTTGGTGCGGCTACCACCTCTAAGTATAAATTGGAGTGGCATTTCATTAGAGTGGAAATGAAATTATCAAACTTTAAGTTATACAGGTATATAAGCAGCAAATCCACATTAAAGATGGTAGCTATTATAGAAGTAAGGAATTATTTACCAATATCATAATGGAAAAAATACCAAATTTCATAGTTTTCAAAAACTGAATAACTGAATCTTCATATGATAAACAAGAACAGGTAAGTTTTCTTCAAAATGCAGAGTGATAGAGAACCCCTTTTTTTGGGTGCGGTGCGCAGAACCCCATAAAATATTTAGAAGCACAAGGTGAAAATAAAATTATTTTCATTCAAGCAATTTGTAGCAAACCAAGTCCAAACCATATATAATTTTTAGAAGAAGCCATGCGCTAAAAAACTCAAGGTTTTTTGAAAAAATGATTATTCAGAAGAGAAAGTAGCTTCTGAAGACATCTCCTATTAGGGAAAAAAAAGTGCATATAGAAAGCAAGCACATGGGCAAAAATTTGACAGAAAATAAAAAGATACAAATTAGTGAATTAAGAATGAATGTTAGAAAACCCAACAAGAAGGACATAACCTCAACAATTTTCAGTAATATATATCGGAAGTGGATCTTGAAAGAAGTAAATCACACTCACCTAATATTGTCCCCGTCAGTCTGAAAAGAATCAGGCTTAGATCCAAGCTTCATAAATTTTATTTTAGTAAACCGAAGGTTATATAGAAAAGATAATCACAGAAGCAGAAGCAGCACCACCAATCAAATCTAATCCTCCTCAAAGAATAGGAAGTGAATCACATCAGCAGGGGTTGAACACCTGAAAGCGACCAACTTTATGACGTTCTTGCCAAAAAAGGATGGATCAAAGAAAGTTATGGTATTTCCTGGTAGGACCGAATCTTTCCCACAAATCAAGGCCAGAGAGAGAGTGTGTATATTATCTTGATAAGTGAAGAGAGAGTGTGTATGTGAGAGGTAGTCATGTAAATTTTAAAAATCATTCACTTGAATGGGAAGAGACCCAAAGAAGTGGTAGCTTCCTAGATTGGTAACACAGCCCAAGGACCCTGGGCTAAGAAGGTCGATTAGGAGACATTGCCAACATCCCTGAAGCATACATAATTTCCAAACCCAGAGACACCCGCACTTGCTCAAAACTGACACAACCAACCCATCCCCCCTCCTTCCCCTTTTAGTTGTTTATGGTTTTCATTCTAGATATGTGCTCTCTCATTTTCCTTTGTTTTGTTTCCCCAATAAATCACAGACGACCAACACCATTAATGCACCACAAAGTCTTAGTCAGAACGCAAAACCTAGAAATCGACATACCTTTCCAAATCCTCTTTCAACTCTGTTTACTTCTTCAACCTAGAACACCTGCACCAGATATCTCGGTATCAACCACCAAAGCATAGATTAAATGCATAGCTTTTGGTGGTTTATATTGTAAAGATTAAAGGCAAGTGTTAGTACCAAAGAAAATTATTTCAAACAAAATGGGGAGTAGAATTTTTTAGGATCTAAGTCAGAAATCAATTCAAGAACATCTCATGTTCTACATCAAACAAGGCAATATGATCCCATCATACAAATCATTATTCAGCTTGAATAAATAACCAATAGTAGCTTCCTGAGTATTTTTTTCACAAGAAAAAACAAAGTTATATTTGTTCGAAAATACGCAAGAAGTTGCCAACTCTAAAAGAAGTAAGACAGAACAAATAACAAGAAAATGAACGAACTGAATCGCACCTCAAATAAACTCAAAGAACAACATTCAGGATCTCATCTCACAGAAGAATTCAACGACAAAATCATTGTCTAAACAATAAAAGTAAACACAACAATATGGAGAAACACTAAGGCATAGTCGACACTGAAAGGGGTCTCCGAAACCCACCTATAAATGGTTCAGTGCACCTTTCAATTTCTCAAGCACTTAGACTCAAATATCAATGGACACAACGACAAAAAATACAGTGTTCACTGCATGAGCATATCCAAAGAGGCAGAGAACCAACCCCACATATTGCTGAAACCACCCAACAAAACCCAAAGAAGCCATCCATAAAAAAGATGAGTTGTTCCTCATCTTTGACAGCCACCACAACTACACAAGCACAAAAGGCCAACAACGCTCAGAATCTTCCCCCCCTCTCTCTCTCTCATCCCCTTTCCCTTTGAATCAGCACCACCGCTCCCACCACCTTTCTCATATACTCATTATCACCCCCAAAGACGTGTAGAAATTAAAGTCTATCAACACTATTGCTTTGTTAAAACGAGAAAGGCATGCCATTTTCCGCTCTTTTTTCTCTTAACTTTGTTTCTCTTTTAACGACGAAACTTTACTTTAGTGGTGCAGCTCCAATGAGCCAGCTAGAACGCAAAACTCTTTCATACTATGCATTAGGCCCCCACCCTCTACTTTTATTCCCTCTCGCTCACGAGCAATGCATGCCAATCTGACAAGGACATCTTTATTGTTCCCCTTGCCAAATATAATCAGACTTCCCAGACTCGTTTGTGCGTGAGAAAAGGCACTGTCCATGTACAAAGAAAATGACCCCTGCATTCCTCTCTTACTTTGATAATAATAATGGTAACCACCTCATTTTTTCTTTATTGTGTTTTGCAAAATTACCAAAAAAAAAAAAAAAAAAACTGACCATTTACCTAATAGTCTTGAAATCTACAAGATAGATAAATGCAAAAAGTTGTCCCTTGAATTCTCGGGATATTATACCAAAACAACTGGTATTATAAAGGGATGGCCCTGGACCATACTATGCGCATCACATGGCTCAGTAATAGCTTAGCTTTGTGCTGCTTTTGTTTATGCTAATTTCAGTACCATGAGCTTAACTTTGTCATGATTTCTTGTTTACTCATGGCTCGTAAGTATTAAAGATTCTTTTAGAAACTACATAAATCAAATAAATAAATAAATAAATATATATATATATATATATTTGTTGTGTTGAACTAGAGGCTTGACATTTGATATATGGTATTGATTATCTCATTTCTTCATGGACATATCTAATCAAAATGATTTACTTTCTGCTCCACTAGTGTACCAATTTGTGCCCACAATGCTTTCCCTTATCCAATCTTTTATTTCCTCCACCCACATGCAATGCTCTAATCCCCACCGCCTAATGTCACTAAAAACCATATAAAAAGCGTATAAAATTACTTAATTTATACCAATTCTTCTTCTTCTTTTTACATTTTTAACACATCCCCATAATATTGCTTTGATGTATTAACATTACCGTGCATCAAGAATCTAATCACCTACACAAATATATATATATATCTATTTTCAATATTTTTGTTTGGTGCACCTAATTCGCAGTACCTATAGGATCTGAGCAAGGTGAAATGGATTTCTGAAGAACTGTCATAACTCCCATTTTTTGTGCTAATATCTTCAGAGAAAGATCTTGTCCGTCCAAAAGAAATGGTTGGGTTCGGTCAACATTATTTTACAAGAAATGGTTGGGTTCGGTCAACGTTTCTCGCTTTAAAAGTTGTGATGATTATGGGGACACTAAAATCAGCTTCGAATCTTTCAACAATAATATTAACAGTGTCAAAGCATATCTACTGGGCTAAATCATAAGAATAGGGTTCCCATATGATGATGTCTATGCTAACAGTTTACCCCAATATTGCTGCTATCTTCTTTTTTATTCTCAAGGAAGAATCAGTATAATGCTGCCTGTAATCCTCTTTTCAAACCACCAAATGTAGCCTCTACTCTAGTTTATATATCTCAAACATTCTGTGTCCTATTTTATTTTATTTTATTTTTTTTTGTTTGATCCATGGATGGGGTTTTAAACCATTTGAAGACCAAACCTTATACCATTTGATCCAAAACATCTTGACTTGTATCCTATTTTTTTAGTGTTCAGAAAGAAAAGAAAAGGAAACCAAATTGAAGAAACTCTCTTATTTTAGACTTGTTGACTATTTAGCGTTTACTATTTTTATGATTTAGGCCTGTTTAGTTCTCGTTGTTGTTCTGATAGGCTTGTTTAGACTTGTGTTTTTTCTTGTTTTGGTTTGTTGGTTTGTATTTGGGAGGATTTTTTTGGTTTTATTTGTAATCTCCCATTATCCCATATGCCTAACTTGTAACTATAGTTTTTTTTCGTCATAAGTGAGAATTTTTTAATAAATTTGAGATGTAGCTACTATTGGACATGTGGCTACCGGCTCTTAAAAAAAAAATTTGAAAAAACTCTCAACTGTGATGATATTTTATATTTTTAGATTATATATTTTATTTTATTTTATTGTCGAGTCATACTTTATGGACTAGGAAAGCCCATTTTTTTAACAAGAAAAAGGGAGGCCGGTGAAAGAAAAGCAGTCCCAATTCGATTAAAAAGGACCATTATGGGCTCGCTGGTTTTAGGGCCCAAAAGGGTTGATATAAAGATCGGTTGCAAAAACAACTGCATTTAAGACGACACCTGAAATTTGATTTTAGTTTCGCCTCCACACTGATTCTATTTTGAGAAAAACTTTCAACCGGTCCTTCTGTTTTTCTTCAAATAACAGCCTGCCAATAAAAAAATGACACGTATGAGTTTCACTTTATTTCCGTTATATCGCACCACAGACCAACTTCACTAAAAAAGCCACCAAATCCTTCCCCCCACCCCCCCCCCCCCCCCGGCCCAACCCCCTGGCTTCCGACGCGGACCCTCCTCCACCCTCTCGCAATCGACGGTAGGCCCCCACCAAATGCTTTACCCGCGATGCTCCCCCGAGTCTTATATGGTTTGTATTGGTTTTGATTTTGTTTTTTGCTTTCCTTTTTCGGTTGAGTTGGTGGCATGCAGTTGGTGAGTCCAGGGGCATGGCTGACTGATATTTGCCATGAGAGATGAAATTAGAGAGAAGAAGAATTCTAAGAAGGTACTTCGGTCTTTGCTAATTTATATATTTTCCAGCACATATTTTTGGTATTAGATGTGTTTTGGTTTTTTGCCCTTTTCTTTTGGGTATGCGATGTAGAGATCAAGAGGATTGAAGGCCATGGGGAGTATGGACAGCGAGATTTCGCTCATACTGATCTCTTTCTCAATCTCGCACACACTAATTCTGCTATATATATGGCTTGAATTGGTTATGGTACCCAGCTGCAGCTCCACTTGCCACCGGCGTTGTTGTGGATTAACAACTTTTTCTGTTTGAAAGAGGATGATGATAATGTACAGAGAAAATAGTTGAACTAATTCCAGATGGTGTAGGAGGTCAGCGGAAACAAGAGCGAGAAGTGAAAAGATGATGAAGAGCTTGGGAAAGACTTCCATGGCAAAACGGAATGAAAAAAGTGAAATTGGTGAGTTACAGAGAGGAAATGAAAAGTAGAGTTGGTGAGTTGCAGTAGAGTTATTTTGGTAAAGGAAATCTAGTGTAATGAGTTTATTATAGAGTCTCTACAATTGATGATGTGGCACAATTCTATAGTTGGCTGTTTATGCCTCAATAGCAGACGGACCGTTTAAAAGTGGAACTCTTCTATTTTCCCTCGTCCTCCTCGTTCGCTCTACCCAGCGCCTTCTACAAACCCACACCCACGCCCGCAGCGGTCACCAGACTCACCACCCACCACTCCTTGACCACCTCCAGCCGCTCTTACTGATAATCAGAACTCCTCTCCGGCGACCAAACTCGGCCCCACATTGATAAAGAAGGTATTTTCTAAGTTTCTTCAATATAAATGCTTGATATATATTTGTACAGTAATGGGCAAGAAATAGTCCAATGGAATGCAGTATGAAAATTCTTTTTAGAGGGGTAGAAGGCCCACACTTATTATTATCGCATTCCGAGTGTTGGAATTGGAGGGCCTTGATGCAACTTCAAGTGCTCTCGGAACGAGGAAATTGTAACATCGTTGAATTTATGTTGGCTTTAGTTGCAACAATTACAAAACTTAGATCTTATTTTGAACCACTCTCAAGCTTTTTTTTTGGGTGCAAGTTTCCCTTAATAAATCTTGTAAACGCAGCCTTCGTGCAGAGCTCTCATTGCCGGCTAGGGTTTTACCGTTGTCCCATTAAATTTAACACTTACAATGGATTCCAGATACACGGGAGAGGTATTGAAGTAAGTTTCTTCACCATGAGTTATTTTATGATTGATTTTTTATTTGGGTTTTGCTTGCTCATATTAATTTTTGTTTCTGTGAATTTTTTTAGGCATTTGGAGAAGCAGAGCGAGCTCCTTATGGATTCCTATAGATCTATGTCACATGAATTGCATAAACTTCAGGTTGTTTCTCAATTATCCAATTTCTTTTTGATTATCTTGCTGTGCGGTTATTGTCTTAATCCCTGCGATACTTTCAAGAATAGGCATTTGTGTATCATAAGTGTACAGTGTTGTTTCTTTTTTTTTTTTTTTAGAATTTAAAATATAATAGAAATTGGGTTGGAAAAGAGAGGAGGATGGGGGAAGAGAGAGAGAGAGAGAGATTTTGAGGGCTACATGCTTCTCTTGTATACGTCTTTTGTACATGGGATATGCCTATATCCTTATGATTGAATTTTTTTTATTATCTGTTAAAGAAATTATTCTCATTGAATTAAATACAAAATGTATGCCCTAAACAGGTCCTAAATAATATAAGGTAAATACTTTGATCATTATGAGAAGTAAATCGCTTGATAAGATAAATATTTGATAATTATGAAAATCATATTTCTTAATCAGAATGATAATCAAATAAATTTTTCGATTCGACATTATCTCTAACAACCCCTCTCAAATTCACGGTGGAAAACTTTGAAATCTGAATGTAGCCTTCATATCCATCGATTGTTCACCAATGGGATGATGATAGTGTTAGTGGTGATGAAGTGATAGTTGAAAATAGTGAGATAGTGATTGTAATTGGAACATCAAATTTGGAGGTATAGCTGATAAAGGGTTGATAATAGGCCAAAGCCAAAGGGCTAATGATAGGCTGAAATATTAAGTCAACGATGGGGTAAATATGGCTTCAGTCAACTAAAGGACCAAAAACCCTGAGGCTAATAACAAAGGGTATGGGACTAGGGGAGCTACCTGCCCTATACGGGCGGGTAGCCACCCCTCTCGCACCCCATCCTTGCCTGGGTGGGGTGGCTAAATTGACCTTTGTACCCTGTCAATGCCTACATCCCTAATCGACTGCATCCGCTTGCCATATGGGCAGATTGACGCCACCACCATCTGTCCACCAACAATATTCACAAAAAAAGCCAACAATCGCATAAAATCTCATATTTATGCATGGATCTACATAGATCTTATGATGTTACGACCAATGCTTGGCCATGGGTAGAGAAGAGGACTGAGAGGAGGAGAAAGAAGAAGAGGAGGAGAAGAAGAGGACCAAGAGGAGGAGGAAAAGAAGAAGAGAGAAGAGGAGAAAAGGAGAAATGGTGAAGCTGGAGTGGGAATGAGAGTGAGAGCAAGGACCAAAAGAGAAGAGAAAAATGTGGGTGGGGGGTAGGCACCCGCCCGCATATATATATACATATTCTTTCTCTCTCCTCTCACTTTCTCCTCCAACATATAGGGCGGGAGCCTGCTTCCCAGCCCTATATGGGACTTTAAACCATGCATACAAAAGACCAAAAATAACAATTGTGCTTACAAAGAACCCAATGAAGAAGGCTCACAACTACCAAAGCTAACAAATATGGTTGAATGGTGATGAAGACTTCGTGAGAAAGGTAAACCTATTGGAAGGTTTGAACAAAGAGAAATATTCCTTGGGATTGGCCCATTGGGCTTGGCGTTAGTGGAGGGCTCTGATACCATTATAGAAATTGATATGGAAAAGGAAGGAGGAAGATGGGAAAGAGAGACTTTGAGGGCTACATCTTTATTATTCTCAATAATTAAACAAAAAGCATAGGCCCCTATTTATAAGGAACTTATTTATAGATGAGATGAGGTAAATATCTTGATTATTGTGAAAATTGAATCTCTTGATAAGATAACTTTTTGATAATTATGAAACCAAATCTCTTAATTAGGATAATAATCAAATCAAATTCTTGATTTGATATTATCTCTAATACTTTTCATGACATGCTTTTGCTTGCATATTAGGATACGTGCGATGACCATAGCTTCTTTGACTAGAAAATTCCTTTAATATCAATATATACAGTTCTTTGGCAGACCGATTAAACAGCTGAAGGAACTAGTTTATGCAATCAAGTAGGCATGCTCAATTTCTTCAGCTACCATGTTCATGAGCTTGGACGTCACTATAATGACAAATGCAATACTAGTTGAGTTTAAAATGAATGTTGGAATCTCTATTGCTGGCTAGGTTTTCTCATGCTCATGAAGTTCATAATTGTCTGTGCGAATAACTGTTTTGAGAACAAGGTAGCAATAAAAAGAAATAAAAATACGACTTTCTACACACACTCATAAGAATTCCATTGCATATATAGATAGAGAATACTTTCATGCAATTATTTTTCAGTTCGTTAAATTTAAATAACCCATACTGAATCATCCATATTCATGATTTGCAGGTAGAAGAAGAAATGCTGATGCGCAAGTTTTATGAAATAATGTCAGCTCATGGTCTAAATAAAAAGGTCTGTTCAGCTCATGTTTTATACAATATTTAAACTGGTCTAAATAAGCGTGCCATGATCTTAATTTTAAAAGCAAAAATATATTGAATGTCATTTTCACCTGCAATCCTTTTTTGGTCTTTGACAGTTTCTGGCTAATAATTTGGCATGATCTGCATCACTCATGGTGGAAATTGATGTAAATTATGCTGGAAACCTATTACAATTGAGATATCATAAAGTAAAACCATACTTCAATGAGATTTCTCTGTTGTTGCTTGGAGTTAAGAAATGATGTGTTCACTGGCTCTCTCTCTCTCTGAGAACTTTAATATTTAACAGTTTATTGGTGACAATTAATTTATTCACTTGTATAAAATGTTAATTATGATTCTTTGAATTATATTTGTACAGTTTTTTATTGGAGAAAGTCAAGGAGACAATAGTTGTCATCTTTTATGTTCGCCTTTACTTTCTCTGTTTTTATTTCATGATTGTTTGCCATTGTTAGTTCAGTACATCTAGAGAAAGAGCACTACTTAATTGTAGCATTACCAACAACAATTAAGGACCTTGTGTCTTTCTTGATTGCTAGAATTGTTTTGGATCATCAGAACTTTAATTGTTTGTTTTCTATGATGTACTAATTTCTACCTTTTACCATCCAAATGGCTTCTTTGTTTAAACAAATCATCAAAACTTTCAATGAGTGTACCGATAAAAAAAAATATTTTCAATGAGTGGGTAAAGAGAAACCCTTTGCTTTGTAAAGCATATGGAGGTATTGTAAGGGACAAAAATAGCTTCGGCCATCTACAAGTCTTGCCCAATTAGGAGAGGAAGTGTGCCTGATTGGAAACTTGAAATCCTGTCTATGTGTGGGGGGCGGTCTTGGGTTGTGAAGTGCATGTGAGTGGTTCAAGCTTGAAAGAGACCAGAAAAAAAAAAAAAAAAAAATAGTGCCAGGTAGGACTGTATCGAAGTCATCCTTCTTAAACCACTTAGTAGGACCAACACCAGGAAATGAGCAAAATTATTGTAATCTTTGGGAATTGACAGTTTTTGATTGAATACGCACTTTTAATTTCAAGTTCATTCCCTCATTGCTAGATGGTCTGTACTGTTTTTGTTTAGGCGTTTTGTCTAACCTTGGCCACCGCCTTATTTAATTTCCCTAATGGTACAAGCTTTTGCAGAATCACGACAGAAGTAATGCTCCTGATTATGAGGAGAATGGAGATTGCACGGCAATCATTGCAACTAGTGATGCAGAACAATGAGGATATGAAGTTAGATTATTTCTATCAAGGATTTATGTACACACATGAGCTTTGGCTTGGAGGAAGACCTTTTTTGCATACTCATTGTAAGGGTTGAATTTCGTAGAGGTCTTTAATACTCGTTTGATTTATAGTGTAGAATGCAACTACCCTGAACTAGTTATAAGATATCAATATTAAAGATAAAAGACATAAGATTGCTACTCTCTATGTTAAGTGTGACTGAGACATTAAATAGCTACTCCTTGGAGACACAAGATTTACATATTGTAATCCCAAACTATATTTGGGCTTTTTTCTTCTTCCTATGTGCTTCCTAAAATTCAAATTTTTTGACAATTTCTACTGTCGATTAAGATCTAACTGTTAAGGTTATGTCGTGTGGTCTTTTTTCTTTTTTCTTTTTAAATTGATGTGGCGGTCAAACTTTAGCCAATGGCATTGCAGAGTTTGTTTTTATCAGTAAATAGGAATTTTATTGATGAGGATTAGGCATAGCCAGGTATATGGGACATGCTGCTACAGAGTTGGATTGTTTGCAGTGTTGGTTACTTGTTTTGATGGTTTAGGTTTCATTAAAAAAAAAAAAAAAAAAAAAAAAACCACCCAATAATAGTTTTTTTCCTATTTGCATTCTAATTATAACAATTGATACATTTTTTAAAGCTAGGTGATAAGTTGGGTTTTTGTATTAGTGATGTATTTGGTTTGTCAATAAACAAAGTTGTAAAAGGTTTTTTTTTTTTTTTTTTTTTTACCTTCCTCTTTATAGCAAATATTGTTTCATCAGAAAATGATGGGCGAATTTGAATATAGCCAAAAGCAGGGGGAGAACGAGAAACAGCAAAACAAAGTCTCTTTTTATTGAAGCATAAGCAGCGTATATATCCAGGACAGACGTCGAAACTAAAAAATTCTTCTTTAACTGAACTTATTAAAAGGCCAAGGAAAACAAAGCCACCTCAAGAACCAATCTCCCTTGAGGCTTTCACTTCCGTGTCTAGCTGAGCACAAATCGACAGTGAGGAGAACCTGCAAGAACCAACCCTTTTTGTCACTTGAAGATATTCAAAGACCTAACTAGAATTTCTACGATTCTAAAGGGAAAAAGACTTTGAATAGAAAGAGATGGCTATTGGAAGCAAAAAGATTCTTTAAAGATAAGAGAACCAGATCAGAGGGATTACTTGGGTCAGTATTGATTAACATAGCAGTCCCCCCGAAGCTACAAGCTCCGCCGTTCCTCTTGTTCTTCTGCCAGTAGCTATTGAAGGCATAAGAAGCATGAGCAACAACGGTATCAGGATGGTAACAGTTCCCATTAGGCTGAATCTCTTCACAAGCAGCGCCACCTTCTCCACAAGCATAATCCATTGCCACTTGCAGTGTCGCTGCAGGAATACTAGGCTTGGCCACACACCACAGCTTCTGGATCCCCGCCGTCTCTGGTTCTGGGGCACTGGTAGAAGGAGCTTTACATGGAGGCAATGTTGAACCGAAAGGTGGAGTCGCTGGATCGATGACTGGAGGCTTCTCTGGAGCAAAGGGGAAGGACAACGATGGCGGAGAAGCTATTTGGGCAAGTGGGGGATGTGGGTTTTGTGCTACATTGGCTGGAACAGGGTATCCAACGGAGGAGTGGAGTGGGGATTGTGCCATTTCTGGGAGTGGTTCGTCAAGCTTGGAGTCCATGATCGAGAGCTTCCTGCCCATGGATTTTTTCTCTTTTGGACTAGGGACCAACACATTAATATTTTTGAGCTCAACAAATCCCAGCTTTCCCATGGACCCAGAGTGATAAGACACCAAGCTCTCGAGTTGATCTGACAAAGGAGAGAATTTGGGATACGGGTTGACCGAGTAGGTTGAGTTGGTACTCTGCAGAAACTCCAGCAGAGGTTTGATAACTTTCTCAGTTAAATCGTCTCTGTACGAAGCAGAGTATGGGTGCAGCAAACAGTTGGAAGAGAAAGCAGCAGAAACTTTGATTTCTTTTTCCAAACCCCACCTTGTCAGAGACTGATAAAGGTTCTTAAGAGATGGCAGGACCAAATCCAGCTTGTGTTCTTTGCCTCTGTTGCAAAGCACGGTGTCACCCACAACAATGGTGGTGATTTTGGTTGCTGGGTAGCGAGCTAAAACATTGACCCTGAGCCACGTTTCAGCCATTAAAACACTGCTTGAGACCTCGTAGAGGCTTTCGTCACCCACAGAAACAGCTATCGGAAGAGCAGAGTGAGAGGACGCTTGGAAGACATCTGGGATTGTGTTATAAAGGTTTAAAAACACAAGGGGTTCTTTACCTGCACCTGCAAAGAGAGAAAACAGAGATTAAGGTCTTCGTTCAAAGAAAGCAAAAGAAGAGGAAGAATACGAAGCCCGCAAATTCAATGACATGAAAAATGGATCATATTTTCGGAACTGAGGAGGTCAGAGTGTGGTATTGGTTACCAGTAAGACCAAATGCACTGATAAAGAAAAAGTGAAAGAGCAACGACATCTTCAACATTTGTGCTGCAAAGATCATCTTGCCTGGAAGAAAGGAAGATCAAAGGGGAATGCAAAATCTGAAATCCTCTCTATCTCTCCCCACCTATGTGCTATGCTTATATGCTGGCTCTCAAGAGTGCACTGCAAGCCGTTAGTATGAGTGACAATATTAGCGACCGGCAACACATTTCTCAACGGTAGCTGCGTAATTTGTATGAGGCGTAAGAAAAGAACAAAGTTGAACAAGAGCAAGGTATCCAATACGATAGTGTTTGTTCCTTTTACCCTTTTTGGGGCATTGTTGGTTCGTTGGTTGTCCAGATTACAACGGGTATAGCACAAGCACTTCTTGTTGCCCGGAAATCGTTGGGACACGTGGAAAGTGGTAAGCGTGAGTTGTGAGCAAGCGCAAAACCCAGATTCCAGAGAGAGAGAGAGAGAGAGATACGATGCGTAGAGGATGTTGGCAGCCACAGCGATGGAAAGTAGATAAATTCATCAACTGTTTTACAGTTCTGACAATTTGCGGAACATCATTTCCAATGGGTGCCCAAGTTATCCTCCATTTTTTTTTTTTCTCCCATAATTGTTCACGATCACTCGCTTCAACCTCTGCGCATTTTGTTCAACATTCCCTGCACAAACAAATGCTTTTAACATATGGCTGCAGAAACATTTTCTGACAACGATTGCTCAGTCATTATTCGGTAGTATCTTTATAAAATAAATCTTAAAATCTTCGGATCTTCGTTTTATGATTTTACCGACAGGGATAACTACTTGTTGGTGATGCCCTGACTATGCCTCAAAGCGAATCTCAGATCAGCTAGTTCCAGCTAAGGCTATGAGGATATTGGATTCCAACAAACAATCTTGTGAGTCCCAGATGAAGAAATAATTGGAGCTCTGTTCAACTGTGGCTCTCTAGAAATCTCTGAAATTAAATACAAGTTTTGGTTTAACTTAAGGTTTTCTCCCTCGCTGTATTTAATACGGTGCAGTCACTTGTTTGATTCGTAAATTAGTGTAGACTTCAACCAAAAGAATTCATGTCAATTAGGCTGGCTCATGAACAACCTTGATTTCAAGGTCATTTATCGAGCTGTTGGAAATGATTTCAGACGACTAGAGATTATGGATAGCGAGCAGGTTTTCTTAGTGTCAAATGTCATTGCTCTATAAGGGTAAATTTAATACCAAACTGGTCAGAACTCATTTTCATTAGGAGTGACGAATATAAGGGTGTTTGGAAGGAAGTTATTCTGCTTTGTGATTCCACATAGAGATACATAGAAACACCCCAACTTGCGGGCTAATGGTTTTTCCAAAAAAGAGGAAAATACAAAGATTACATTTTAGAAAGCTGGTTCTAGGAGAAGCAGACTTTGTTGTCACGTAGAGCAGGCAATTTACCATGAAAAGAACGGAGCACCGGTGATGGTCTTTGTTCTCAATATTTTTTCCACTAGTAGAGTCCACTTAATCTCTTCTTTCTTGCTCTGTCTCCTAATTCTTTCCTTGAAGTTCCTGAGAAAACGGAATTTGCCAGAGTTAGCTAAATGTTTAGGCTCCAATTGACAGAAGCTTAGGTAGAGTTTTATGACTACTTAGGTGAAAGAAACATTAATCTCAGAAAATCACAAACCAATGAAATGAAATTAAAACAAAAAAATGAAGAGACAGATCTTTGGTTCACCTGCACAAAGGCACCCCACAGACATTAGAATTAGTACAAAGCCTGGAGTGCAACTCCAATAGCTGCCACATTCTCTTGCAGTGAATGCAGCCACCGGGGACTCTCAGCTTACAACCAGCAAAATGGCGGACTAGCAATTCTAGTCCCTTGCAGGCTGCATAACGACAAGGCACCTGGTTTCCTTTGAAGTCCTTATCATGCGGGCCAATTGTCTGACAACCATCTCTGCATATGTGAACAAGAGCCTCCATTGCCTCGTATAATTGCAAATAAATCCTCCTCTCATTTAGTTTTCTGATTCTCTCCTTTTGCCTCTGCAAACAAGTTTTAAAATTTACTTCAAAACAAATTATTAAGTCATTTTCATGTGTTCCATGGTGCAACATGTGGGTAACATACAGAAGAAGAAAAAAGGAATAGGATGAAGAAATTAGAGCTTACGTTTTCTTCATATATTAGAGACTCCAAAAGTTCCTTTTCTAGAAATGGGTGGCTTTGCTTCATTGCTTGCCATCCCTCAGTAGCAGAAATAGCTATAAAGTTCCTCATAATCATACGGTGACAAATGAAGCCAAGCCGAGGGGCATCACACAATAATGCAAGTTGAAAGATGTCAATTACATTCTCCATGGTAAGCAAACCCTGCTCTAGTTGTCGCACACACTCTTGTTTCAACTGGGGAACCACGAATGCATGTGACAGCACCAACAGATGCAAGACAAATTCCTCCATTTCTTCTTTCTCATAACTGTGTATGGAACACCAAGAGCGATCAGCATAGAGTAGTACCAAACCAACTAAAAATAAAAACAATATTGAAGCAGTGGTAGAATAATCCCCTTCTTGGTGGCTTTAATCTTCAACAGTAACAGGTGAAAAGGAGTCTAGCAAATAGTCAAAATATGTAATTCCTAAAGGACTTTCTCAGACCATTTATACTGAATGATTAAAGTTTCAGTAAAACAATTTTAAAGCTGTTCTTTGATCGTAGACTATAGCATGTATAGAGTGGAGATTGACATAATCACTAGAAACATATAGCATGGATCAGGAAGTGTGTCAGTTTCGTTGATTGGCATAAATATTCCACGATCCAGTTCTGAAAACTTGACTTGAGTGTCAAGATTATTCTTCCAACAAACCTCAAAAATGGTAAGAACTGATAAGCCGAAATAGTTACCAGGAAGAGTACAAGAATCGAATGAAAACTCGCACTGCATCATTTGGAATACCACGGATTGAAATTGATTGCTGCCTACCATGCCCTTTCATTTTTTTTAACATGCCTTTCATAACAGGAGAAGCCATGCCCTGTCATCATGATTATTTATCAAAAAATACAACGTGTGAAACCAATCACATTTACTTCATTATCTTAATATTTACTGAATTGTTGTGGGAAAGATACAAAACAGCGACACATTCTTCCTCCATCAGACTCTATTCATTCTTGTCTAGATTCATAAGTTTCTATATGGCTGTGCTATTTGTCAAATTGAAAACAATAAAATACAAGTAATAAACATTGGCTTTCGTGTAAAGAAAAAAGATTTCCTAGTATGGGCCATCAATGTGCAAATAACCAGCTGGCTTTCATCTAATTTTTTCGGATAAAAAAAAGGACAAGGGAACTAGCAAACATTAGATTTGATATCCATCAATTGTAAACTTTATGTTATGATGTTATTCCTCAAGTAGAATCATCATTGACCCTACAGAAATAGCCTTTTAGAGTCGGACTTCATTAACAAACAACAAAAGAACCAAGATCAGACTACTATGGGATAAAGTAGCTCACAAGAATATTAGTATGTGCATAGATGATGCCACCATTTTCGGTATCAATAGTAACATCAGCTCTATAACCTTCATCAAAGAGGCGCTCCCACAAATCTATTGTTGCTGTAGAGACACAGCTGTATCCGCTTAAATTTGATCCATTCATCATTAACTCCTTCTGATAGTAACTGCTAGTTGTTGGACCAGGCAATGGAGGAGCCACTGGAACAATTTTCTCCGAACCTAGGGGAGATCCCTCACTGATGCTGTCCATCTTTCCCATCAAACTCGAACCTCCGCCTGTGCAGATGTTACTTAATTATATATGTTCTACAGATTTGTAAAAGTATAGTAGAAAGAAGATATGATTTATTCGGCTGAAATGACTGATAACTTTTCTCCTCGGGAAGATATTAATTAGTATAGCAAAACCAAACTAAATTGGATCTTAGTTGAGATGGCATGGTATGTCTCAAATCATAAGCTTTCAATTGTAGGCATAGTAGAAAACATGCAGATTTTAATTAAATTTTGTTCAACAGTTAGCCATAAAGATTCACAATTGAAGGAGATGTTTCAAGTGGATGAGGATCCATGAGAAAACAAAGATCATGTTTAGCTAAGCGCACCAAACTTCAAAATATACGATTTCGCTATATGGAAACACGAAAAGAAAGAAAGAGTGCATCCATATATGTGGATGTACAGCAGAAAGGAATAATCGAAGGCCAATAGCACAAAAGATGACTCTCTCCGAAAGTTAATTTTTTTTGTCAAATTGTCAAACAGAAACCGCGAGAAACTAATAATGCGAGCAGACGAACAAGTGAAGCTGCCAATGTAAAGATCCTATTTCATAGTAGCTAACAACATAATAGAGCAAGTTGGTGAGCCATTTGCAATATAATGCTTGACAACAGCATAAAGTCAAAATGAACGATTTAGAAGATACTACATTTTTTTCCTTTTTATTAAAAAAGTTTTTCGACTCGTTCCGTTTGAAGCTTTTGACAATCAAATTTTTCTGTGACGAGAAATTGACCCATTTCCTCCATGTTCTTCAATCCATGGAAAGGTCGGAACCCAATCAATTAAGGAGAAAAGGGATCCACGTTAAAAAACAAAAGATTCGTTGAGAGAGAAAGGAAGAGTGATCGCAATCGCATACCTTAATATTAAATACTCTGGCTCAAATGAAAGGAAGAAAAAATAAAACTAGCTTGAGAATCAATTAACGAAGTCCTTCCCACGAACCCTTCCAATCCGGTCGTTATGTAAATGTCGCGCAATGGGCCTGCTTAGATATCTCAAAACCACAAGCTTGCAAAAAAGCTCTATCTCTTAACACAACCAGCAGAAAGCCAATTTGTCACAAAAACAGAAGTAAAATGAGGCTAATGCGGTTTCTAGAGAGAGAAAGCTGTAGGGAAAGGGAGAAGACAGAGAAGTGAGAGAGAGAACAACCGCTTTTGTAAACCCTCATTGAGGATGTTCGGTTTCAGAAACAGATTTCTCCGCCTGTGTCTCTTGTCTCTCTCTGTCTCTGTGTCTAAGGCCAACCTTCGCACCACAATATAACTACTACGTATATAAAACTTTCACATGGTCTACTCCTTTTTGCGTCTGCCAGCATATATCGGAAGGTACGGACGAACGTGCCTAATTTTTTTTGTTAATTTTTAATCACAACTATCTCAAGAAATTAAATAGAAAAATCACCGACGTGCATGTTCGGTTCAGAACACCGCTCGGTTTTTTATCCGTGTAAAGCGCGTTCCCGCGCATGCAGAGTCAGGCTGTGCATAAAAGACCTTGGGCGCCATCCGTCCGAAACACCCGACATGGGCCCACTCCACTAAAGCCGGATTTATCGGATCAACCAAATACTGATTTGTTACACACAATTATCAGTTGAAACCGATGACCCGATGAATTATCACTCTCACTTGAGAACTTCTCCTCAAACCCTAACAGCCGTTCATCATTGCAGTTCGTGGTCACAGTTTTTTATTTCCATTTGTTGTCATCATCCCTTACTCGATATCTTTCTCTCTTTATTTTTTTTCTCCCCAAATACTAGCCATTGTCACCTCTATTCGTCCTTTCAGTTTATCATCGTCTTTGTTTGGCTTGGATCATCGCCTTCGTTTGTCCTTTCTATTTATCGTCACCGTTGTTGGCTCGGATCATCGCCTCTGTTCATCCTTTCTGTTTATTGTCTTCGTCGTTTGGCTCGAATCCTCAAGCTCCTAGTTTGCTCGAGGTTGGAGTTCTGTGATATGTGTGGTTCAACTGCTAGCATTCTTTTTCTAGATAAACGATATATAGATGTTTTCCTTAATATTGTGCTTATGGGTGCTCTGTGATAATTGCATTTTATAAAAAATAAATAAATCAATGCTCTGCATCTTAATTTTGTAATGGACCCACTTCACTAAGACTTGTTTCGAGATGGTCCTTATCCAGAATGAAGAAGAAGAAGAATTAAGAGAAGAATGTAAAGAAATGAAGAAGAATAATGGAATGAACTTTCACGATGTTATTCCCTCCATTTCCCTCCAATTATATAGTTCCCTCATCAACGGCATTGTACTCATTTAGAATGTAAAGATACAAAACAATGGTGTATTAGTTTTACACTTAAGGAATATTACATTGTAAAATATTAAAACGACGTCACCCAACTTATTCTAAACGACATCGTTGCACATCAACCCCTCTCATCCAAACGTTGCATTGCACCAGAGAGCAACGAACTTACCTAACATTTCTCTTCCATTCCCACGCTGCTACTCCTCCTTTTCACTCTAGCTTCCGTCATCTTCCATGACTCCAATCTGTGACATACCCTCCCCCTTCAAAGCATCTTACCCACAAGGTGAGGGAATGCATCTCTCAACTCCCAATACAACTCCCGAGTGGCTGCATATTTATCCATACCTTGTCATTTCACCAACACTTCCACCAGTGCTTTATTATTAACTTGTCTATTACGACGTAGTAAAATTTGCTTAGGTTCAGGTCTCAATTCTTTATACATAGCTACTGGAGGAAGAGTAGATAAATGTGACACATGATGGCCCAACTTTTTCTTCAAACATGACACATGGAACACAAGATGAATTTGAGCAGTAGTTGGTAAATCAAGTCTGTATACCAACTTTCCAATTCTCTGGGTAACTAAGAATGGATCACAAAATCTTGAAGACAATTTTAAATTTCTTCTCAATGCTACTGAATGTTGCTTGTATGGCTACAATCTCAAATAAACCCAATCCCCCACTGGAAACTCTCTTTCAGTTCTATGCCTATCATAAAACATCTTCATTCTTTCTTGAGCAGCCACCAAATTAGCCTTCAACCACTTCCCAGTTATTAGTCAACCCTGGCACATAAGCTTGAAGCTTAATAGGAGGCACCTTATAAACCACCTCATAAGGAGTCATCTTGGTTTAAGAGTGAGTTGTGGTATTATACCACCATTCAACAAGATGCAACCAATCAAATCAGCCCCTAGGTTTATCCCCTAAAAAACATCTAAGATACTGCTCCAAGGACTTGTTAACAGCTTCTGTTTGTCCATCACTTTGGGAATGGTAACAGAAGAATAAGAAAGAGCAACTCCCTACAACTTAAAAAATTATTTCCAAAAGGAACTGATAAAAGTGGACCCCTTGTCAGGTACAATACTTCTGGACATCCCATGAAGTTTAAAGACATTTGATACAAACAAAGATGCAACTTTAGAGATTGTAAATGGATGTTTCAAAGCTATGAAATGAGCATACTTTGAAAGTCTATCCACCATTACCATAATAATATAATACCCTAGCAATCCTTCTACAAAGTCCATTGACACATCAGTCCAACTGTCTTTGGGATTTGAAGCGGCTGTAGTAACCCGGGAAGCTGAATGTTCTCCACCTTATCCCTCTAGCAAACCTCACATTCTCTTATAAACCTCCTCATATCACCCTTCTAGCTTGGCCAATAAAACTATGATCTTGCGATCTATAGTGACTTGTGGAACCCAGAATGGCCTGTACTTAGACTGGAATGCAAACATTGTAGAATCTTTAACTTCAAGTCAACAAAATTAGGGACATAAATTCTATTTTTTCTAAACAAAATTCTATGCTTAAGGGTAAAAGAAGGATGTTGAGAACTTCCCTCCTTTAAACCCTTAAGAAGCTGCTGCAGAACCTCATAAGACTCATAAGCTCCCTTCAGTTCTTGCATCCAAGAAGGGTTAGGAAAAGAAATGGCAAATAAGGATAAGAATTCTTCATTGGTCTCTTTCCTTGACAAGGCATCAGCAATCTTGTTTTCCGCACTCTTCTTATACTCTATTGAAAAGTCATAGCCCATTAACTTTGAAATCTACTTTTGCTGTGTAGGAGTTCCAACCTTCTGCTCAAGTAAGAACTTCAAACTATGATGGTCAATACGTACTACAAATGAGCCTCCAAGCAAATATGGCCTCCATTTTTTGACTGCTATCACCAATCCTAACAGTTCTTTTTCATATGTAGATAACAACAAATTTTTGCCTTTCAATGCTTGGCTTAAGAAAGCCAAAGGTTTCTAGTTTTGCATAAGGACTACACCAACCCCACTCCCATAAGCATCATACTCAATTACAAAAGTTTGAGAAAAATTAGGTAAACTCAAAACTGGTGGACTTGTAACAGCCAACTTCAACTTCTCAAATGCCTCAGTAGCCTTCTCAAACCATATTAAACTGTATTTCTTCAACAACTCAGTTAAAGGGGCTACTATCTGTCCATAGCTTCTTATGAACTTCATGTAGTAACCAGTCAAGCCCAAGAAGTCCCCCAAAGACTTCACGCTCTTAGGAATTGGCCAATTAATCGTAGATTCTAACTTTTTTGGATCAGCTCTCATACCCTCCTCAGAAATTAGATGGCCCAAATACTCTATTTCAAAGCAAGCAAACTTGTACTTTGACTTCTTTGCATATAATTGGTGGTTTTCCAATGTTTGCAGCACAGTTTTGAGATGCTGCAATTGTGAATCAAGATCCTTGCTATACACCAAGATGTCATAAAAAAACACAATGACAAATTGTCTCAAGAAAGGCCTAAAGACATCATTCATAAGGCCTAGAAATGTGGAAGGTGCATTAGTGAGTCCAAATGGCATGACAAGGAACACATAATGACCTTCATGAGTTATAAATGCAGTCTTTTCTATATCTTCATCCCTCATACGAATATGATGATAACCACTTCTTAAATCCAGCTTAGAGAAAACTGTTGAATCAAAAAGTTCATCCAACAACTCATCTACAATTGGTATGGGGTATTTATCCTTAACAATAGCCTGATTAAGGATTCTATAATCCAGGTACATCCTCCACGTACCATCAGCCTTCCTAACCAAAAGTACAGGAGATGAGAAAAGAGATTGGCTAGGCATTATAACCCCAGATTGCATTAATTATTCTACTATCTTTTCTATCTCAATTTTATGATAGTAAGGATACCTGTATGGTTTGACACTTATAGGTACTGTTCTTATTTTCAACTGGATTCTATGATCATGATTTCTAGGAGGCAACCCTTTAGGTTCTTCAAAGACCTTATCAAACTAAGCCAACAACTCAGATATAGCAGTACTAATATTCTGTTCCTTCTCAGGACCCACATAAATCATTTGCAAAATACCCATTTGGTCTCTATAGGAGATAGTTTACAAATCTCCTTATCATCAATCACTGAGGATTTATTAAAAGGCAAACCCTTAAGACAAGTTAATGCCCCTTTATAAGTAAATTCCATTTTCATTTCCACAAAGTCCCAAAGAACAGGACCTAATGAAAGTAGCCACTAAACTCCAAGAACCACATCACATCCTCATAAAGAAAGAGTGAAAAAATCAATACTAAAAGCTGTACCTCGTATTTGAACCTCCATAACAGCATATTTTCCACTATTGAGCAAGACATCTCCATTGGCAACCTTCACTGGTACTGACTGAGATTGTTGCAATGATAATCCACATTTAGAAGTCACTACTGTGATATCCACAAAGTTGTGGATACTACTAGTGTCAATTAAAATGACAACCAACTTCTTGAGAATTCGTCCCACTACCTCATTGTTCTAGGGTTTGGTGAGCCTACCACTACATGTAAAGAAATAGAAGCAATCTGTAACTCCTCTTGCACTTCACTTTCCACCAACTCAAGCTGCTGTTCTTCCTCTAATCTCGAATCATCATCAAGATTACTAGGTAACTCCATACCTTCCAACAAATAGAGCTTAGGCTTAACACACCTATGCCATTGATGCTATTTCTCATTACAAAAATAACACAATCACTTCTTCCTACGCTCCTGCATATGTGCTTCAGTCATCTTTTGCACTAGGACCTTTGATAAAGGTTGAGATTTAGGAACTCCCAATATAGAACTAGATTGACCTTGCTTAAAGGTACTAGTCCCTCTACTCTAATGAATAGAGTCAACAGTGTCATTTCTCCATTGTCTCCTAGTGCTCCAAACATATTGCTCTTAAATCTTGGCCAACCCAAATGCATCATTGAGGTTGGTAGGATTCATCATTCTCACTGGTAACCTTATCTCATCACGCAAGCTACTCAAGAAACAATTGAGTTTGTTTCTTTCTGAGATCCCACGAATTCTACTGGAAAGCATTTCAAATTCTACTTTGTAAGTAGTAACTGTGCCCACTTACTTCAACTTTGTAAAAGGCTCATTTGGATTGTCATATGGAGATGACCCAAATATTGTATGTGCTGCTTGAACAAACTCTTCCCAACTACAGAATACTCCAGCCTCACTTGTATCTTGAAACAACACCAATGCTTCATCATCCATATGAAAAGAAGCAAAAAAGATTATTTGACCATGTGGAACTTGATGGTACAAAAAATATTGGTTGGTTTTGTAAATCCATGCAGATGGATTCTAGCCATTGAATCTTGGAAATTCAAGCTTGTTGCCCTTAGTAAACCCTCTATCAAAAGTCTCATATTGATTCTCACGTTGATTCTCATGGTGATTCACCTCCCCCATTCCTTCATGTGTATCTCACTCATCATTGCTTGCTGTTATATTAATTGAGATTCTTGAAATCTATGGGAACAAGTCATTAAATTTCTTTTCTTGGTTCTCCCTATCCAAACTTGCTGATTATTGCTGTTGAACTAAGACTGCAATAGTGTCTTCAATTTGCTTTTGTTGCCGATCTTGCTGCTGCTAGAGATGATTCAAAGAATCCACCACCTGAGCATAGGACCGAGTTCTGACTTTGATACCAAAATGTAATGGACCCACTTCACTAAAACTTGTTTCGAGATAGTCACTCTCTAGAATGAAGAGGAAAAAGAACTAAGAGAAGAATGCAGAGAAATGAAGAATAAGAATTGAATGAACTTTCATGATGTTATTCCCTCCTTTTCCCTCCATTTATATACTTCCCTCATCAACGGCATTGTACTCATTTAGAATGTAAAGACACAAAATGATGGCGTATTAGTTTTACACTTAAGGAATATTACATCTTAGGATATTAAAACGACGTCGCCCAACTTATTCTAAACGTACGACACCGTTGCACATCAACCCCTCTCATCCAAATGCTGCGTTGCACCAGAGAGCAACGAACTTAACTAACATTTCTCTTGCATTTCCACGCTGCTACTACTCCTTTTCACTCTAGCTTCCGTCATCTTCCATGACTCCAACCCGTGACAAATTTGCTCTTAATTGTATGCCATTCTTGAGGCTTTGCATGTGTGGAGGTTTGTATGTGTCTTTGCATACAAAGACGCACACAAAAGGTTGGAGAAGGAATCTGTACAACTTGGGATTGATTAGATCTTGTTTTTAAAAGGGATTCTGTGTTTTATTTTTTATTTTTTATTTTTACTAAATGAGGGTGGAAAAATGCAATCTGTGAGTGCAGCCTAATATTCTTTAGTTCAGGTTTGGGCTTTGTGGAGAAGGTGGATTGATCAACAATATATATATATATATATATTAACAGTTTTAAACTATCAAACTTTCTTAACAATTTGCAACTCTAGCCTTCATGCCATAGGCGTAGTTCCTAAAATACTCCAACGAACAGACATTGCAAAGAATACATCCAAGTTCAAAATCTAGCTCCCCTTGTAAAGTCAGGCCATTCGTGAGTTTCTTTCTAGAAAGGAACTATGAGATAGATGTTTTTTTAAAAGTTGAATAAAATATTATTATAATATAATTTTTTAATGTTAATTTTATTTTAGTATTTGAAAAAGTTGAATTATTTATTATATTTTGTGTGGAAATTTATAAAAATTGTAATGATAAAATGAGATGAGATAAACAAACGAGACAAGAGATTGTGAAAACCAACAACCTAAACTGTGTGAATCACTTTAGAGCTCAAATAGAATTATAGAAGTACTTAAAGCAATACATATAATATATAATATAGATATAGATATTATTCTATATATAGCTTTTTATTCAATCCCGACCACAACCCCCACCACTATGCCATATATTCTATATTGCATTAATACCCCTAATCTTTGTGGGCTAATCTTTGTGGGTTCCTTTTATGCAAAAAAGTATTTCAGCTAGATCAATCTTTGTGGGTTTCTATCTGATGGGAATTTGGACCTCCCAAATTCACCCCCCTAGGATCTACCCTTTGCAGGAGTAACAAGGAAAAATAGAGAAATAATAACAACACAAGAAATTTACGTGGAAACTCCAAAACAGGAAAAAAACCATCAGACCCAGAAAAGAAAATACACTATGTGAAAAATTATTACAATCACATAATTTCTCTCATCACCCCAAACACACCCACAAAGCTTTCCCCACTAGAAAAACTCTAACTCACACATCTTCCCATTTTACAAAAATGGACAACAGAGGAATTTAACTAGAGTCAAAAGTTACTAGCTAAGCATTTGACTGGTGCACTTAAACTAAGAAGCTAAGCCTCTTATTTATAAGCCTTGAGAGCTTGCTCCTTCCCATTTCCCATCCATGTGGGACTAATCAAAGGAGCAAAAAGTCCAACACTATCTTGCATAACGCGCGTTCCCGCGCATGCATGACTCAATCTTTCAAAGATCTTTATTTATTCTCCCATGAGTCATGTTCTAATGCTACTCCGAGGTCCAAACCATCGTTTTTCACCTTGATTACCAAGTACTTTTATTCTGACGTGCTTTACTTTTCCTGATTCCTGGTTTTGGATGGCACCCGATTGATTTTTATATATATATATATATATATTAGCCACTTGCAGATCAGTTACAGTCAATATGTCTTAACTAATTAAGCCACGAAAGATCATCAGCAAGGTGTTCTAGCTTTCCTCTTGGGGAATGCTGATTGAGGGATATTATATATATGCACATGAATCATATGGTGAATGACTTGATGCATGGGTTGAGTCGTGCGAATGATGCACGCTCATTTCATAGCATAGAGACCACAACAAGATGGGATGATTGTAATGTAACTGAACGATTGTAAATCTTCCACTGTGTTGGTCAGCAGATTAATTATATCAAGACCACAACAAGATGGGTGGAGGAAAGGGAAACAGGAATATCCATGACTTAATATACTAGCAACTTTACAAATCAGTGACCCATCAAGTAGCTCAAACGGGGATCATCTTTAAGGCAGCAGCAATTGGCATGCCCACAAATCCAATGACTACACTAAGAAACCACTGTGACAAAGTGAGAGGCGATGTTTTTGCAAATGTGCCCAGATACTCGATGATTAGGATTTGGAAGAGAACAGTGCAGCTGAGGACGCCCACAAAAACATAATTTTTGAGTATGCCTTTGAAAACATTTATTTCCTCCATCTCACGCGAGCTTATCTCATTAAAAACCTGCGGAATCAAATGAAGTCACTTCTCATAAGCTAAAGATATCTGATATAATGAACTCATGCACTAAATCTCGATTCCGAAAAAGGCTAGAGCTGTGTTTTAAGACAAAATGACAAAAGTACTGTAATTCCTCTGGAAAGTAGAAACAAACTGCATAATGTATGAACTCACTCTATGAAAAAGATGGTTAAAGCCTTGATTTTGTTATAATTATTAGATGATCATAAGGAAATCATAAATAGAAACTTGTAAGTTCTTACTCGATGTCGAAATTGAAAACAGAATTGGTTGTGTCAGCACATATCTATTTCCACATTTAATGTTTATATGTGCATGGGATCTCACTCTTAGTCTATCCCTATATACATTCATACATCACATTATACCATTTCAAACATAGTTTACAACAAATCTTCCCTTATACGGTCGAGCTAACTACAATGCAATATTTTCTTCTGTATAGACATTGTACGTCTATAGAAATACAATGTTAGAGAAGAATATAGACTGGCTGATGGTCGAGTTAACTATGGTTCATTTGGTAATACTGTTTGTTTCCTCTCTTTCCCGACTTCCTAAGCAAATGATGAACATCTTTGCAATGGATAGAGCAGGAATTCCCTGCTTCAAGCAATAGATGACTTCCTTTGTTTCATAGCTGCCTCAAACTCTTCATATTGTCTAGTTCTAGTTTTATCAACTAGTCGTATTTTTGCACTTTTAGTAGTTTTATGTCCACTTTCACAATAGTATTACTGTGATTGTTTTAGTTTGTTTTCAGAGCTTGGTTTTGTGATTCTTTGTAACTTTTATAAGTGTGATTCTTTGTAACCCTTAAGCTCTTACTTACGAAATGTATTCCTTCGCCAAAAAGGGAAGTTTTTTAATAAGATTAGGTACTGTTATCTTCTTAAAAAGAAAAATTTTCAGAAAAGGTTACCTGGCAAAAAACAAAAGTGTTGAAAATAATTGTGTTCAGGATCATGTCTGAATCTGGGCCTTCAAGACGAAATATTGCTTTTCCCTTTGTCTGAAGCAAACATATTACTAGAAACTGATAAAAAGATTGCCCCAAGATATTCCTCCACATGACATTACTGATGAAGTTCCCTTTCCTTCCAACTGGTGAACGCTTCATCAAATCATCATTTGGAGGTTCAGTTGCAAGTGCAAGTGCTCCCAGTGTATCCATGATCATATTGACCCACAATAGGTGAACAGCTGTGAGGGGAGCAGTCCCTGAAGTATCATTTCAGGCAAAGGCATAAGCGGAGATAGGACAATGTTTTTCTTGACAAGAAGGAAGGAGAGCTCAGGATGAAAATAGAAGGAGCAAGCGGGCTTTCTAACCTTTCAGACAAGCTGAAGAGAAGTTAACGATCAATGCAACCACATTAACAGTCAGATGGAATTGTACGAATTTTTGAGTATTGACATAAACTGAACGTCCCCATTTGGCCACTATCACAATAGAGGAGAAATTATCAACCAGAATTATGACATCAGCATTCTCTTTAGCCACCTGAAATTCAGTAAAGATTAGTGGGAATTGTTACAATGTTGTTATATAAGAAACCAAAAAGAAATGACTAAAAAATCTCGAAGCAATGAGAATACTCCAACTGTCATCATTTAAAGAAATATAGACAGAACACCGACCGGTATATGATCCAACTCTTAAGCATCAGCTACGCTATTACTTAGGTTGGTATTTTTTAGTAAGTAGTACTTATTTGTAATGTTTTTATCATTACCGTGTCTTTTGTCATTATGCTTTCCTTCAGTTTTTTTTCTTTCTTGTATTTTGAAGAAAAACTTTCCATGCTTCAGTCCAAACTAGTTTCGTCTCAATTTTAATTTTATTATAATTTTTATTTTATTATTATGTATTTCGCTAACAACTTATAAGTCATTTTTCTCAGTTAAGGGACACGTTTCCAGAAAAGGAGAGGTTACAATGTCTCTGTATACTATGTCCAGCCATTTTGGCATTCCCACTGTACTGATGAACCACTTTCTTGAGGACTCTTTAATATATTATATATTTTTCAGGTGCTTAGAGAGCAAATGGAGTGAGAAAATAGAGCATGGATGTTTCCAAATAAAATTCCCACCGCGTAGATATAAATCGTCCACTAAAAAAGCACTATAAAGTATTTACCTGAGTTCCAGCAATGCCCAATGGCAGTCCAATATCTGCTTCATGAAGTGCCGGGCTATCACTTGTTCCATCACAGGTTACAGCAACCACCTCGCCAAGTAAGTTACGCAAGTGCTTCACCAGAGTTTGCTTGTCTAGAGGTGAAGATCGAGCCATCACCTATAGAAAAAGTGAAAACTCTGTATCACTGATTTGAGAAAAGTTCACTCACTACCGACTGATCCAATTGGTTTGCATATGTTTTGTAAATATAAATGAAGAATGCACCTGAAGTCTAGGAATTAGTTTGAGCCTTTCCTCCTCACTCTTCTTCCGGAAGTCTGGACCTTCAAGTGCTACACCATCTGTGAGAATCCCACACTCCCGAGCTATTGTCTCTGCAGTCGTAATATGGTCTCCTGTAACCATTCGAATAGCAATTCCAGCTGAACGGAAAACTGCAACAGACTCCTTGACACCAGGACGTACAGGATCTTCAATTCCAATTATTCCTATACAAGTGTACTCGGAGTCTGGAATAGGATTCTCTGCAGAGAACCCATTTTGGAGTTCCATATAGGCAAGACAGAGAGTTTGAAGAGCCTCCCTAGCAAATTGATTAATTGTGCCAGTAAGATGGTTAACGCATGCTTTATCTAGGGTGACAATCTCACCATTTGCATTGATCACCTTATTACAGGCGGCTAGAATTATCTCCGAAGCACCTTTACAGTAAGCTCGAAAACCTCCTCCAGGCAATTCCACCACTACCCGCATCCATTTCTTCACAGAGTCGAATGGCTCAACTTTCACAAGTTTAGATGCTTGACGCTCAGCCTGAAAATTCCCTCCAAGTGACAAGCCAAACTTTAATAAAGCAGTGTCAGTGGGAGTTCCCAGTATCTCAGATTTGCCGGCTTTATCAACTACAACTTCTCCCCCAGTGTTGTTAAATATTGATTGCAGCAGAAGTTTCACAGCAGAATCTGGCAGTTTGGAGCACATGCTAGAGGCATCCTCCGGTACCCTTACTTCCTTGACATTCATGCAAATGCATGACTTCACGACAGTCATGTGGTTCGTGGTGAGTGTCCCAGTTTTGTCACTACAAATACTTGTAACTGATCCCATAGTCTCACAAGATGCCAAGTGGTGTAGGAGTGCTTTATCATTCATCATCTTCTTCATGGCAAAGGCAAGGCTCAATGTTACAGCCAATGGCAGCGCCTCTGGAACAGCAACAACAACAATTGTAATTCCAACCATAAAAAATTCCAACATTTCCAATGCTTCATCCCCAGACCAGCTCCAATGAGTGCCCTCTTTCCATTTACGGTTTAGCAATCCTCGCACTAAAACTGCAGAAGTCACAAACGCAAAGAAAATGCCAATCTTACTTATAATGGTGGCCACTCCATTCAATTTCACTTGCAATGGGGTTTTATCATCTCCACCTTCACTAAAAGCCGCCATCGATTTTCCCCATCGAGTCCTCATCCCAACAGTGGTTACCATCATCTCGAACGATCCATATTGGACCTTTGTTCTAGAGAAAAGAAAAGGATTTTCAGTACTCACCATTACGGGCTCGCTCGCTCTTGTTAAACTTGATTCATCAATTAGCACGGGAAATTTCGAAACAAAAAGCCCATCAGCCGGAACTTGGTCCCTAGCATCAAGGTGTATAATATCACCAGGTAGTAAATCATATATTGACATTTTCTCACTAAAACCATTTCGTATAATCTGAATAGAAATCTTCTTTTCCTCCTTGTCCAAATCCTTGAACTGCAAAGATTGATAATAACCCCTTGTTGCCGTGACAAAGACAACCAACAAGATGCTTGTGACGATTCCAAGGCCATCATGGGCCCCTTTTGGCCATCCTTCCATATTTATGCCGACGATCAAAGACACAAAAGCACACCCACCGAGGTTGATGACAGTCATCTCTTGAAGGGCTTTCCAAACAAATACCCAGAAACTCCGTACTTCACCCTCGGTACATTTGTTGATGCCATATATCTCTTGTCTTCGATTTAAATCACTATCAGTACTTAGTCCCTTTTTGGTTGATGTGCATAGCTTTTCTGCGATACCATCTACTCCACCATGAAATTTTAACTTGCTAAAATCACGATGTTCAACTATACAACCCAATTCATCACCACAAATCTGAAAACCTGCAGCTTTAACTTCCTCAGGTACAGTGTAGTCACTTGGTTGCACTCCGGCGATACCATCTACTCCACCGTGAAATTTTGAATTGTTAAAATCATGAGCTTCAACTATAGAATCCAATTCATCACCACGAATCTGAAAACCCGCAGCTTTAACTTCCTCAGGTACAGTGTAGTCACTTGGTTGCACTCCTGCGATACCATCTACTCCACCGTGAAATTTTGAATTGTTAAAATCATGAACTTCAACTATAGAACCCAATTCATCACCACGAATCTGAAAACCTGCAGCTTTAACTTCCTCAGGTACAGTGTAGTCACTTGGTTGCACTCCTGCGATACCATCTACTCCACTGTGACCTTTTAACTTCTTAAAATCATGAACTTCAACTATAGAACCCAATTCATCACCACGAATCTGAAAACCTGCAGCTTTAACTTCCTCAGGTACAGTGTAGTCACTTGGTTGCACTCCTGCGATACCATCTACTCCACCGTGAAATTTTGAATTGTTAAAATCATGAGCTTCAACTATAGAATCCAATTCATCACCACGAATCTGAAAACCTGCAGCTTTAACTTCCTCAGGTACAGTGTAGTCACTTGGTTGCACTCCTGCGATACCATCTACTCCACTGTGACCTTTTAACTTCTTAAAATCATGAACTTCAACTATAGAACCCAATTCATCACCACGAATCTGAAAACCTGCAGCTTTAACTTCCTCAGGTACAGTGTAGTCACTTGGTTGCACTCCTGCGATACCATCTACTCCACCGTGAAATTTTGAATTGTTAAAATCATGAGCTTCAACTATAGAATCCAATTCATTACCACGAATCTGAAAACCCGCAGCTTTAACTTCCTCAGGTACAGTGTAGTCACTTGGTTGCACTCCTGCGATACCATCTACTCCACTGTGAACTTTTAACTTCTTAAAATCATGAACTTCAACTATAGAACCCAATTCATCACCACCAATCTGAATACCTGCAGCTTTAACTCCTTCAGGTACAGTGTAGTCAGTTGGTTGCACTTCATTTCAACATAACATAATCCAAGGGACGGTCTACTATGCCGCCCAGGCAATTTTTTTTTTTTTTCTATTTCTTTTTACATTTTTTTATATATTTAAATATTTCTAAATATATATATATATATATATACTAATACACTTAAAATCACTTTCTTAATCATTGAGTATATATATTTTTTCCCGAGCGGGCAGCACACAAACTTTTCCCATAAGCTAAATTTATTTTAAGGTCGAGAAAACTTACTTATAGTTAATTGAAATGCAGCTTTGGAAACCAAAACAGCAACCCTCAACTTCTCCTGCAATAAGTAATGAAGATAGAAAAGTAGTTAGTCTCCCAACTTTGAACCAAGTTAATACAAGCAAAATCGGGGTACGATTTGGTATTTGGTAACCGTGTGCACAAAAGAATTCAGGTATCAAGATTCTATTTTACACAAATAAAGAGATGAGGGAACTTAAACCTGGACCTCTGCAGGAGTAAAGAGATGAATCCGACTCGATTTATTTATTAATTGAATTGTCCGTAAACATAAAATTATAATCAATTATTAAACAATACAACTCGTACAAAATTTGACTTGTATAAGTTCAGATAAATTTATATTTATTTTTCATATAGATAATAAGAATATTTACAATATTAAAACAATATTGGAGCAAATCATATTCTTAATTTAAGAGATGTTACTTGAATCGTGAATCTAATTGTTGATTAAAAAATAGCAAAAAGTCAAAGTTTGATTGATAACTTTTTTATATAGATAAAGCTACAATAGACAATATAAATAACCTATTTTTATCTAAATTGAACAAATTCGAACTCACTCAAATAAAAAACGAGGAGTTTGCATACATAAAATCCACATGGGACCATGAAAAGCTCAAGTCAAATAAAAATTAAATGAACTTGACTCATCTGCACATCAAGTCTAATATCTTGATTGATGGAACTTGCCACATGAGACCATGTAAGTCGTCATGAAAAATCAATATCTGGATTGTCATGTTTTTACAAATTAAGACTTGGAATTTTAACTTTCACATTAATATTGATATCTAGATTTTAAAAACTGACAATTAGATATACTTTGTGTCATAACGAACTGAGAAAGTCTCGGACAGTTTAGATAGATCATGGAGAATTCACAGAACAGAATCCAACGGGAACCGTATGTAATTTAAAAAATAAAAAATAAAAAACATAGCGCTTATGTACTATGCTAATGGACATGAAGCCGTGCTTACTATTTCCACTATTATATGTCACTTCTCTATCTATCTGCAGCTATTTAAATATCTTCACAACAAATATGAGTGGATCGATCAAATCTAATATGCTGCGGACATTGTACACGACAAGGACAGGTTCATTTTATTACCTAAAAAAAAAATTGGGAGGTTGGAGACCAGACCTGATTAGTAAGATTAGTAGAGCGCATAGCGGCAGCTTCTTGACGCTTGGAGAGATTGGCAGTGAAGCTTCGCTTCGGGTCCTTCAACACAAAATCCTCGTCCCTCTATTTCTGAAGCACCTCTGACGAAGAGTGCTTCGACTTCACTACCCCAAAATCCTCGTTTAAATAGTTCTCCACCACCATTTCCTTCCTCTGCTTTCCAATGTCCGAGTTCGTGGTTTTCTTTTCTTCTAATCTCCTTCTCCTTCTTCCTACGTCGACAACCAGCGTCACGTTTCCGGATATAAAGTTCTTACACAAGCGGAGTACTTGCCTGTTGGTGCGTAGGATAATGATACGTTTACCTCCCCCCCCCCATACCACTCATTTACCACCCATCCCACGTGTTTTTGTTTTTTTTTTTGTCCAATTCTGCTGCTGCCGGTTGCTTTTGACAAAGGATAATGATACATTTACCCCTACACCACTCATTTACCACCCATCCCACGTATTTTTGTTTATTTTTTTTTTCCTACTCTGTTACTGCCGGTTGCTTTTGACAAATATTGCAATGATGTGATTTGCTTCTTTGTGTCAGACTGTCTCTACGGTACAGAATAAAATTTCATTTTGAAATTCATATCTCCCACGGTTTGCTTTAATTTAGGGGTGCGGGGTAGCCCCCCCGCCCCCCGCCCCCGCATGGGGCGGATGGGGAAAATCCACCCCGTCCCCCGCCTCCGGTGTGCGGGGGCAGGGTACCCCGTCCCGCATGACGGGGTACGGGGTGGGGGGCCAGTCCGTCCGGCCCCCTGCACCCCCCTTCTGGGCCTTGGGCCCAGAGGCAATTTCTGGGCCGAAAATGGCCCAGACGCAATTTCTGGGCCATTTTGGGCCCAAAAGCAATTTCTGGGCCAATTTGGGCCCAGAAATCTCAGCAATGGGCCATTTTGGGCCCATAAAATTATAAGTAAAAAACAAAAAAAAAAAAATTTCCGAAATTTAAAAGAAAAAAAAAAGTGTTATGTCTAAGAGTTTAATACGTAATAAACTAATAATAATAACTAAGCTATTACAAAATTGAAAGGCTAAACAATTACAAAATTACAAACATAAAAGTGTCCAAAGGACATTGTATCAACATTACAAATTATTGAATACAAAATTTTTACAAATCATTAAAAATTGATCATTCTAAAGAGGCTTGTCAGCTGTGGCTTGTCTTTGAGTCAAGAGGTGTGACAGTTGGGGCGGCCCGGGCTTGAACACATTTTTATGTTGCAGAGGTGCTAGACGTCTCATGTGTTACTACAAAAATTAATATTAAAATTAATAACGATGAAATGGAAATGAATATAAAAAAATTAAAATAATAAAATAAAAAATAATTACCAGGTGGTCCAGATCCAGACTGATCACCACCCTCATCGGTCTCCTTAAAATCTAAAATATCCGGAACATGAATATCCTTTCCTATCGTCCAACTCTGTGTGCATATCAATGCCTCTACAGTTGTAGGAGACAATGAACTACGGAAAGGATCCAATATACGACCTCCGGTACTAAAGGCTGACTCTGAGGCAACGGTGCTAATAGGGATGGCCAAAATACAGCGGGCAATCTCAGAAATGATGGGATATTTCTTTGAGGCATTCTTCCACCATCCTAATATATCCCAATGATCATCATCATCTTGGACCATATCCGCTGACAAATAGTTGTCTAACTCAGAAACGACCTCCGTAGATTGATGGACTAGTGTGGGATTCTGTGCGAGGGTCTTATTCCACGGCATTCTGCGCTTCTTTGTAGGAGGCCCGGTCACGATGTCTGTAGAAGGAGTTGGGGTCGGTGTATGTGTCTTCGATGTAGTACCACCCTTAATTGCCATAAACTCGTCATACAATTTTTTCAGGGTATCTCGGGCCAATTCACCAATAATGTCAGTCCATACCTGATCGTGAACAAGTCCCAACCCATATAACAAGCCTGAAACTTTCAGACGGGGATCAAGAATAACAGCCACATATAAGAAAATATTCATTCTAGTCAAATCTCCCCAATACTTGTCATATTTTAGCATCATGGAACTTGCCATCCCCCTCATCCTTTCATTGGAACCCCTACGCATATCTTCTAATTCTTCTTTTACCCTACATATTTGTTGACAAAACCCATGGGATGTAGGGTACAAAGAACCAGATATATTCAACGTGACATCATAAAATAATCCAAGAAAATCAACGAAAGTAGAAACTACCACCCAATCATCATCATTAGGCTTTCGTGATCCCCCGTGCTCATCAAAGTATTTGACATATTGGATGTCTTCATCACCCAATAATTGAAAGGCTGCCTTATATTCCTGGGCCGCCTCCAACATCAAGAAGGTTGAGTTCCATCTGGTAGGAACATCAGTACAAAGACCCTTCTTCGATGTTATGCCCGCAGCCTTTGCAGCAACTTTGAATTTCTCCAATCTTGAAGGAGAAGACCTCACCCATTTCACAGCCATTCTAACTCGGGCAACCGAGTCATCAACATCTTTCAACCCCTCAGTCACAATTAAATTCAAAATATGTGCAGCACATCTAACATGCAAGTATTCACCACCCAAGAATGTCTTATTTGCATCTTTAAGATAATTCTTTAGATATCCCAATGCGACATCATTAGAGGACGCATTATCAACTGACACAGACAAAACCTTTTCCAACCCCCACTCCTTTATTGCGGCCTCCAATGCCTTCCCAATCGTCTCACCCCTATGATCAGTTATTTGACAAAATTTAATAATCTTTTTGTGCAGAACCCAATCAGCATCAACAAAATGCACAGTCAACGACATGTAATTCATATTTTGGATAGAAGTCCAAGTATCGGTAGTGAGGCAAACTACCAAACCCGTGAGTTGGCCCCTCAAAACATCTTTATCACGAAGGTACATCTTCTTAATATCCTTTGCCACGGTGTGACGAGAAGGAAGTACAAATCTGGGTTCCAACTCTTGGACAAATTCTTGGAACCCTTTACCCTCCACAAATTGAAAAGGCAGCTCGTCCATGATAATCATACGAGCTAACTTCCTTCTACACTCATCGGGGTTATACTTCGTATACCCCTTCAATGTTGGCCCCCCGGCCCCACTACTCCCATCAGCCATTTTAATATCTAGTCTAGATTGGCCCTTCTCTACTAAGGATTTTAATATTGGACTCTTCTTGCATTGTTCCTCTAGATGGACCTTCAGATGGGATGTACCATGTTTCTTATAGTGACATCCATACATTTTCCCACAGTGATTACATTTAGCTTGTGGGTTGTTGGGGTCCCCACCCTCTAGTTTGGTAAAGTGTTGCCAAACTATAGATACAGGTTTCTTGCCCTGTGTGGGCTTCGGAGCAGGGCAAGGTGTACTCGTTATAGGGGTAGGAGTAGGGTTAGTTTCTGGGGTAGGGGTGTTGGCTGGGGAAGGCGAGCTATCACTGAAATCCGAAGACATTCCTGATTTTCCAACAAAAAAAAAAAAAAAAAAAAAATTCAAGAAACAATCCAACACAATCAAAGTACAATTCAAACTACATTCATAACTATTATATATAATGATGATAGTTAATAGACCATGTTAATAGGCATTATTTTAATAGGCCATGTTAATAGGCATTATTTTAATAGGCCACTTTAAAATACATTTTTTAATAGGCATTATATTATTTTGTTCTCTCATTTTTACTTTTCATATATTTAATTTTATAAAATTCATTTCTTAATAGTTACTGACATTAATATTAGTATATTGGTATATTTTTTAATTTTTTAAAATCTTGAAAGATGTTTAAAAAATATGAAAATGAGATATATGTTAAAAAAAATAGTTTATTTACCACATGACAAAAGAAATAATAATTTATGACAGAAAAATATATATTTTTTTATGGATATATTAAATCTGTGTAGAGAAGCTGTACTTTGTTTATTGGATGTATGTGCAGAATGAGATGATTTGACAAAAATGACTTATTTCCTTCAATTTCAGATTGACCCCTATTAGATCCGATTAGTTTCACTTTAATAAGAAAATTTATTTTAAATATTATAATATTTTCATCTCTTAATTTTTGTCCAATCATTTATCTCTATTCCAACGTCTAAAAAATATAAAAATAAAAGCAACATTCATAACAAGTAACAACTCAAAAAATGCAACTCTGATAAAAATACATTTAAAACTTTTCAACTCTGATAAAAATGCAACTCTGATAGAATTTCAGAACAATAATTTTGATTTAGGGGTTGGAACCCCAATCCGAAACCCTAACCCCTAAATTGATTTAGGGGTTTCAATCATGAAACCCCTAAATCAATTTAGGGGTCCGAATCACAATGAAATTAACAAAAAAAAAAAAAAAACAGAGCATTCAATCGGGAATCCAAACAATCACACAATCCAAAGACATCCACAGCACACAATCCAAACAATCCCATCCTCCATCTCCGATTCAACCCCATCCTACCTCCAATCTCCGATCAAAACTAAAAAAAAAATAAAAAATAATAAGAAAATCAAAAGGGGAGGAGACATGTTACCGTGCGGCGTGCGGCGTGCATCCGGCCTCGTGCGTCGTGCGAGAGAGAGGGATGATGGAATACGTGCGGCGGCCGGACTGGTTGCCGGTGGGAGGAGGGAACACCGAATGGATTAGGCCGAAGGGGGTGAAGCCGTGAGGCGTGAAGGGACTCGGGAGGGGAGGGGTCCGAGGGGAGGGGAGGGGAGGGGAATCAGGGGATCGGGGGGGGGGGGGTTGGGTTATGGGTTAGGGTATTTAGAGAAACGGCGCCGTTTTGTCCACCACAAAACGGCGCCGTTTCTCTTATATAACTTATATATATATAATATATATAATATATTATATATTTATATTATATATATATATAGAGATGCGGGGCGGGGGAAACACGGACCGGGGGGGGGTCCGTATCCGTCCCCCGCCTCCGCTGGGGGTGGGGATACGGGCCGGGGCCCCCCGCCCCGGCCCTAACGGTGCGGGGCACCCCGCCCCGCCTATGCGGGGGCGGGGCGAACGGGGCGGGGCAGCGGGTTCCGGGGCCCCGCTGCCCACCCCTACTTTAATTTTCGTTGGGCTCTCACTAACGCAGGCTGAGAACGAACCGCCTAGCGTCCTCTCCCCTTCAAGTCGCGACTCTTGCGGTGTGGCCACAGGACAACAGCGCCTTCAAAGGTAAGGATACTTCTCTCTCCCTCCCCTTCGACTCTCTCTCTGTCTAACTCTCTCTCTCTCTCTGTTTCTCTAATTGATGCGAAGAACAAGGGAGCTTTTGACTTAAACTTCAATCACTGTAAGGGTATTCTCTCTTCAGTTATAATGTTGAATATTCAATCTTGTACTGCTTGTTTATGACTTGGGCGCTCTCGAATCTTATCCCTGAAATTATTGCTATTCTTGTGTATATTGAGCTTATTATTAGCATTGGTATTTGGTTTTTGTTTGAAGCTTTTGAGAGCTTTAAAATGAATCTTAAGCCAGATTTTGGAGTGGGTATCTTAAAATCTCAAGATCGAGCTTGTATGTGTAACTGGCTTTCCAAAAGATATTGGCTTTCCAAAAGATAAGAGGAAGGGAAACGTATTGCATAGGATCAGGAGGCGGACCGACATTGATGATTGGGGGCTCTAATTTTTAAAAACTTATTTAAGTATATGGTCTTTTAAAGATGTTTTAATATAAAGATAATTTTCTTCCTTTTTCTTAAAAGAAATATTTTTAAAAATCTTATTTAGTATTTAATTGTCTAAATTTCTTTTAATTTTTTAATAATTTTTCATACTCATATCTATTTTTGTCTTTAATAAAATCTCATATTCTTTTTTTTTTTTCACATCTCATAAGAGGTAAGAAAATATCTTAGTCTCTTTGTATAAGCTATGTAGTAAATTTACTACATCATTTCTCCTATTTATTTACACTAAACTATTTGGTTTTATTTTTGCATTTCACAAACTAATTTATTAATTTGGATTAGTTTTGTTTGTAAGTATATATGTACTACCATCAAATTAACAATTAGAAGTGAAGGTAAAGATAAATCACATAACTAATTTTTATCGTTCATTTTAACAATTCTCACATATATGTTTTTATCATAATTTTTATCATTCATTTAAATTCGATGGAGCTTAAGTAAGAGGTTCAGATTAGTGGCTTTAATAATTTAGTTATTATTAGATAACTACCTTATATAGTTAATGTTAAATGTCAGTGACATATTCTGCTATCTTACATGTCAGTTACCTCACATTGTCGTTTTACACTCTTTTATTTATACAGCTGTAAATATGGAATATTACTTTCATTTTTCTGTTAGCTTGTTACAGACCCAACGTGTATATAGGCTACGACCTTCTTTCCTTTTGTTATGTACAATGCAATACACAGAGTTGTTTTTCCAGTGTCTCCATTACTGCTCTCTATTTTTTCTTCTTGCTACCAATAACTTACATGGTATCCAAGAGCCAGTGAGAGCAAAGATGGAGAACCTAGACTCGCATACCCCACCCAATTCACCCACTCATTCAGACCTTCATAACCCTCTATCCCGATATCTCAATCTTGCCGATCCCACAAACCCTTACCGTTTAGACCATGGTGACAGTCCTTCAATCACTTTCGTCGCCAATCTACTCACCATCGAAAACTATACAACTTGATCCCGTGCGATGAAGCGTGCTTTACGAGCTAAAAATAAGCTCGGTTTCATCAACGGCACCCTAACAAAACCCACCCTTCCCGATAACCTCTTACTTGATCTTTGGAATCGATGCAATGATATGGTAGTGTCATGGATCCGAAATTCGATCACTCCCTCTCTCAAATCCAGCGTTGCCTTTGTGGACGATGCATACGAGATATGGCTCGATCTCCATGAGCGGCTGTCTTCTCCTAGTAGGCCTGATTCATCCTGATCTGGTTATACTTCGAATAGGCATCCATGAAGTTCAATACTTTTTGTCTCACTGTGGCATTAACTATCAAGTCTATTCACGGAAGAGGAAAGCTATCTTTTGGGCAAGTCTTGTTAAGGTCCGTAAAGTCCATACACATTAGCCATTTCCCATTGGACTTCTTCACTAACACCACATTTGATAGCCACTCAGGGTATTGAGTTTCTCTAACGAACCCGGCTGCTAATAGCCAATCCACCTCCTTTGCAATCACCTCATACTTCTCGGTACTAATTTTTTTTTTCTTTTGTTTGATTGGCCGCGCTTCTAGGTTGACGTTCAGCCTGTGCTCAATGACGTCCTCATCAATTTTGGGCATGTCCTTATGACTCCATGCGAAGACATCTTTGTGCTCAAGAAGGAGCTATGTCAGTTGTTGCCTTTCCTCTTTCGTCATTTTGGTTTCAATCTTTACATAGCTTTCCTGATGGGCCATATCAAAATTAACAAGCTCCAAGGGCTCATCTGCTTCTCCTTATCTCAAGGCGTCTTTGTATCTTATTCTACCTCAGTCAAAATATCTCCAGTGGTGGTGGGGGAGCCACGTCTATATCTTCTTGTGGCTTGACCACTCTCTCTCTCTCTCTCTCTCTCTCTCTCTCTCTCTCTCTCTCTCTCTCTCTCTCTCCTTGCCTGAGCTCCTGAACATAACATTCTTGGGCGAGCAACTACTCATCGCGCACCTCACCAACCCTAACCTTCGTTTGGAACTTATCAGATGATAAGTTAAGGTGATTGCCTTTAAAGCATTTAGCGTGGGTCGACCGATGATAGCGTTAAATGTTGATTGTGTCCTCACCACCAAGAACTCTGTCATGGTGGTGGCAATGTGAGAGTTTGTGCCCACTGATACTGGCAACATGATGGACCCCATGGCCTGTACTGCTTCGCTAGTGAATCCTCACGATGTGGTCAATGCTGGGCATAGCTGATCTACACTAATTCCCATCTTGGTAAAAGAGTCCTAGAATAGGACATCTGCTGAACTCCCATTATTGATTAATATTCTTCGTGTCGTATAATTCGTCACTGGCCAACACCATTACTACCAATGCTTAACATGTGGGTAGATGACTCCTCAACTATCCTCATCACCGATTTGCCAAAAGAGATCGTGGGGGAACCTGCATTTGGGGCTACTTGACATGTCTCTCTACACTGTACACTTCCCTCATATCTCGCCCACCTAGCATACGCCTTCCTCCTGGAGGAAGTTGGGCTACCTCCAGCATATCCTCTGGTGGTCGTTCGTATCTCTCCTAGGGATAGATTTCTTCTATCCATTTCCTGCCTAAGATGTCGATCTCATGGTTCCTGCGTTTTCCTTCCTCTTTTTGGTGAACCCCTCCTTGGGCTTTCACTCTGTTGGGGCTTAAGCTTTGGCTTCTGATCACCCGAACGTTGTGGTGGAGTAGCGTTCTGGGTGACTATACGCTCCAGCTCATCATTACTCCTCATCTCCTCGATTTTTTGTTTTAGGGTATGGCAATCTTCAATTCTATGCCCGCTCACATTTTGATATGTGCAATACTTTCGGGATTGTCGCCTGTGATTCTTTCCATGTTTGGTCTCCTTTATTTTATCGTGGCTATGCCGTTCATCATCGGAGTTCATGGTCGCAGTTTTTTATTTCCATTTGTCATCGCTGTCCTTTACTTCATCTCTTTCTCTCTTCATTTTTTCTTCTCCTCAAACCCTAGCCATTGTTGCCTCCATTCGTCTTTTCACTTTGTCGTCGTCGTCGTTTGGCTCGGATCATTGCCTCTGTTTGTCCTTTTTGTTTATTGTCGCCATCGTTTGGCTCAAATCCTCAAGCTCCCAATTTGCCTGGATTTCAAGCTCTATGATATGTGGGCTTCAAATGCTAGTATCCCTTTTCTAGGTAAATGATATATAGATGTTTTCCTTAATAATGAGCTTATGGGTGCTCTGTGATAATTGCATTTTTATAAAAGAATTAGTACTCTGCATCTTAATTTGCCCTTAATTGTATGCTATTCTTGAGTACTTTGCATGTGTGGAGTTTTGTATGCGTCTATGCATACAAAAGGTTGGAGAAGGAATTTGTACAACTTGGGATTGATCAGATCTTGTTCTTAAAAGGTTTTTTTTTTTTTTTTTTTAAATTTTGTTTAATAACTAAATGAGGGTGGAAAAATGCAATCTGTGAGTGCAGCCTAATATCCTTTGCTTCATGTTTGGGCAATGGGCTTTGAGTACATAAAAATAGAGAAGGTGGATTGATCAACAATATATATATTTACAGTTTTAAACTATCAAACTTTCTAACAATTTGCAACTCTAACCTTTGGGCCGCCAAAGGCGTAGTTCCTAAAATAGACCAACGAACAGACAATGCAAAGAATACGTCCAAGTTCAAATCTCCCCTTGTAAAGTAGGACATTCGGGAGTTTCTTTCTAGAAAAAAACTATGTTGATCTTAAGGCTTGGAATTGTGAAAACCAACAACCTAGGCGGTGTGAATCACTTTTACTACAAGAGAAAAGGGTTTTTGTGACCAAAAGGACTATTTCTGACAACTAACAACTGAAATAGTCCTTTTAGTTGCAAAATTTTGGTTGCAAAAACTCGTTTTTCTTGTAGTGTTTAGAGCTCAGAATAGAAGTACTTAAAGCATACATATAATATATAATATATAGATATAGATATTCTATATGTAGCTTTTTATTCAAACCCGACCACAAGCCCCACCACTAGGTCTGTAAAATGTACAGGCTACTCGACAAGTAGCTCGAATTCGATTCAATTAAACTCGAAATTGACTCGAATCGTATATTAAATAGGCTGTTCATAACACAGAATTAGGATCGATTATTAAATGATACAAACTAGTATAAAGCTCGACTAACTCGAATAATGTTCGTGAACAAACTTGTGTGAAGCTTGACTGGTATATTTTTATACATATATAATACAAATACAATATATATATATAATAGCCAAACATTATATATTATTATTAATTATGTATATAGAATTATAGTGACTTATAGTTATAGACTTTCTTTATGCTACAAGTCTATAAATTTAATTTATAATATTAATATTATAAATATCATAGAATTATATTGATATATTTATCTTATTTTTATCAAATATTGAATTTTCATATAAAAAGTTATGCTTACAGGCTATAGGCTATATTCATAACTTATTAATTTGTACCTTATCACTTATGATTGAGTAGTTCTAGGTGCAACCGTGGTTGTGTCCCCGTTGCATCCCGGCTTAGCCACGTCAGTAAACTTATTTAAAAGAGTTCTTCTACGGAACAACAATTGTAGCAGCTGCACACTTGCACACCTACGTGGCGTCCCTTTTTTTTTTTAATAATTCAAAACGTGTGTTTTTAGAAAATGTATTACGGTTGGTTTTTTGCATTTCGAAATTTCGAATTCCTCCATTCCGCGAAACCCCTCCTACGTCGCCCACGTGACACCCTCCTTTGCCCAGCGCCACCGGGAAGACAACGAGGGGAGCAGGAGGAAGAAGGGGTGGAGACAGGAAGAAGTCGGTGTCGAAGTCAATCAAGGCAGGGCTCCAGTTCCCTGTTGGTCAGATCGCTCAATACTTGAAGAAGGGTCGCTATGCCCAGAGAACGGGCACAGGGGCTCCAATCTACCTCGCTGTGGTCCTTGAATATCTTGCAGCTGAGGTACTTACGGATCCTACAAACATGCTCTTTAGCCGTTTTCTCTCTATGATGCCGTGTATCTCGATTGACCATTCCCTGTGTTTGGCTATTGAAAATTTGGGGAAAATCAGATAATGGCGTTTTTTTTTTTTATTTGCTTTACGTTTTGGAAAAACATAAGTGTGAGGAATCTGAATGTTTAAATTTCAGATTCGGGATATTTTGGTTGCCAAACTCTTAGATTCGCAACCTAGCCTCATTTGTTTGTCATGTATTTTCTCGGCATCATTGCTTTTGATGGTTTTGAAAGAATGCTTGGAATGAAATACAGGTGCTGGAATTGGCAGGGAACGCAGCACGTGATAACAAGAAAAACAGGATAAATCCAAGACACGTGCTTTTGGCTGTGAGAAATGACGAGGAACTCGGGAAACATCAACCCAGTATTACTACCAAAGAAAACCGCTACTTCCGAATCCGAGAAGGTCTCCAAGTCGCCCAAGAAAGCCTAAACTTGAGAAAGATAAATAACAAAAGTAATAGTTTTCTTTTAGTATTAAAACAAGCCTGGTGGTTTCTCTCACCCTTTTCACAAGTTTCTGTTGCGGAATTGTAGATGGTAAATTCAAAATTAGTTAAATGGAAAGCTGCCTGTTTTCTTTATTTTTGCTGGTGTCCAAAAGGTGCCCTTGCCTTGTGCGTTTTTCTTTATTGATTGTTGTTAATTTCAAAGACGGTGCAATCTGTGTGCAAACCACCTTTCGGCTGAAGCCACTCTCTAATTAGAGGTAAATTTCATTGAGGTTCCTTCCGTCAAAGACCCAGAATAATCTCAAGAGGATGGTTCATTCATCTTCTTTTCTAAATATGTACCATGTAAAATCATCTAAAGAATGAGAAACAAAAGACAATTCTTGTTGATAGGAGGCTATGAAGAAAATGAATTCAAAAACGGTGCAATCTTTGTGCAAACCAGTTCTAGACTTATCTAGTGCTAGCTTAGCATCATTTGCAAACAGATTGCTGCCAAGTAAATAGTTATAAGTCCATCGAACTATCCAAGCATAGCGTTGTTTTTTGTGTAGGGATCTCACAAAAAAAAAATGAAAAGTTACATTGAATAAAAATATATACACCCAAAAGCGCATATTATTTATTACATTCTCGTTCTTCCATCTACATGCCCAGAAATCACTCTATCTAAAACGAATTGAAGACAATTAAAAAGTGTCAAGACAAATAAATAACAATTAAAAATCAAACCCATCATCAAAACCGCGGTGAACTTTTCACCGAACTTGTAGGAGATATCCAGAGTTCCCTTGGTCTTCCCAGATAGGGTCCTGACGCTATAAGTAGCGTGTTTCGTTACCTTGGCATCGCCGAAACCGTCCGAAAGCTCCTTGGAGAAAAGATTTGAGGTAGTAGTCGCCGTCGATGTTAACAAGGGCGTAGACATCCATCTTGGAGAAAAGATTGACGTCCTTCAAGTCCTTTGCAGACTCGATTACGATATCCAAAGGCCTGCAATCCATATAGAAGAAGAAAAAGAATATTATCGGGGAAGAAATGCTAGAAGACGAGGATTAAAAGGATTAAAACCGAAAGCTGGGGAGAGAGGACGTCGTGCTTTCAAACTTCTCAAAAATCAAATGTTTGCCAATGCTGTGGGAGGGAACGAAAAGTTAGGGACAATTTTGTCATTACCCAGCGCCACGTATGGTGTGCGTCCGGCTGCTCTCAAACAGGAGCTGCTCCCAATATTATTCCTATTTAAAAATAAAAATAAAAATAAAAATTGAAACATAAAAGCCGAAAGTGGGAAATGAAATGGATTTCACTTTCCACTTTCGTCTTCGTATGGTCTGAGGCTTCAGAAGCGTTCGTGTGAGAGCAAAAGGATCCAGCTGCCGTTGGTCCAGATCTCTGAGTCGTGGTTGCCATCGTCATGGGACAGTCTAGATCACTGCTCAAGAAACTTTTATTTGCACTTCCCATTCTACTTTATCCCAATTGATTGGGGTTGGTTCATCAGTTCTTTTTGTATGCTTTTTCCAAACAAAAATCAATAATTTCCATAAAAAAATCCAATCTCAAGCACCTTCTTAGCCTCTCGCTCTTCTCCATCTCCGTCCATATCTTTTTTTTCTCTGTGATTTTAGCTTTCCTTATTTTTTATTTTATGGAGAGGGAGAGGAAGAGAAAATGATATGGGTGAAGGAAGGTGGGACTAGATTGGTCGATTTGTCGATTTCGATGGTAAAAGATGGAATGGGTGAATCATATTAGGTCTAGAAATTTGGGGGGGGGGTGGGGATTTGCCGTGGGAATAAGGGGGAAGGGAAGGAATCGAAGGCGTTCAAGGAAATGGAAAACGGGAAAGGGGGAAAGGAAGGAAAGTGGGGAAATGAGAAAATGAAAAACGACGTCGTTTTCTTTTTACACGTGGACGCGAGGCCGCGATGAGGACACAACAACGGTTGTCCATAGCATTTTTCCTTATTGATTATATCATTTTATGAAGTACTATTGACAATATTACTAACTTAACAGTAGTTGAGCAAGGGATTACAAATAATCTTAAACTTTTTTAGCGCATTAGTGTATGTAAGGCAACAATGTCAAGATATATTGCTCCATTCATGAAGATTGATGACTTCACTGATTTTACAGCCTATTTTTTGTTTTGAAGTTTAATGTACTGAGTTTTATAATTTATTGTTGTAAAGTATTTTTTGATTCACTTGTTCTATTAGGATGTAAAATATTATTAAATGTACCATACCCATAATACTCTTGAAGGAATCATGATGTAAATTTGTATTTAATTTTTTATTTTACAGATGCATTTATTTTAATTTTATATTATTTATTTTGGATATAAAATATTCAATTAACGAGCCGAGCTCGAGTTGAGCTTGGGCTCTGGCTTGTTAACAGAACCGAGCTCGAGCCAAGCTCAAGTTTGCATTACATGGAAACGAGCCGAGATCGGGAGTTCTCATAGGCCTGGCATATAAATGAGCCAAGCCCAAGCTTGACTAGAGTTGTGAACAAGCCGGGCTCGCACACCCCATGCTCAAGCGTGCTCGGCTTGTTTACAGCCCTACCCACCACCATGCCATATATTCTATCTTGCATTAATACCCCTAATCTTTGCGGGTTTCCTGTATGCCAAAAAAGTATTTCAGCTAGATCAATCTTTGTGGTTTTCTATCTTGCATAACGCGCATTCCCACGCATGCAGGACATCTATCTTTCAAACGGTCTTTATTTATTCTCTCGAGTCATGTTCTACTGCTACTCCAAGGTCCAAACCATCGTTTTTCACCTTAATTACCAAGTTGTTCTTTTCTAACGTGATTTACTTTTCCTGATTCCTAGTTTTGGATGGCATCCAATTGATTTATATATATATATATATATATATGTATCATGTATGTATGTATGTATATCTACATGTACATATATATAGATATATGTGTGTTTGTGTGTGTGTGTGTGTGTGTGTGTGTGTATAATATACACACACTTGCAGATTAGTTTCAGTCATGTATTGACTAATTAAGCCACGAAAGATCATCAGCAAGGTGTTCGAGCTTTCCTCTTGGGGAAAATGATTAATTAATGCTATATTTCTTCGTTTGATCTGATCTCTTTCTCACACACATATACATGAGGAATGCTGATTGAGGGATATTATATACATGCACATGAATCATATGGTGAATGACTGAATGCATGGGTTGAGTCGTGCGAATGATGCGCGCTCATTTCAGAGCTTAGAGACCACGACAAGATGGGATGATTGTAATGTAACTGAACGATTGTAAATCTTCCGCTGTGGTGGTCAGCAGATTAATTAGATCAAGACCACCACAAGATGGGTGGAGAAAAGGGAAAGAGGAATATCCATGACTTAATATACAAGCAACTTTACAAATTAAGTAGAAACCATCATTGACAGGAGTGTACATGTAATTCAAAGAATAACATGATCAGTGACCCATCAAGTAGCTCAAACGGGGAAAGAGGAATATCCATGACTTAATATACTAGCTTGATAAGGCAAATAACATAAAAGCCTCACAGGAGGACCAACACCACAATCTGACCATAGAGAAATCACCCCACAATGTATATGCTCCTCTGCTGTAATATCTTGTAAATTCTAGAAGGAATCACTCATAACCGAATGTACAGGTGGACCAATAGTTGAGAGGAATGTACTCTATAAATAGCTCACTGTATTGCTCTGTAAAGTGTGGAAAACAAATACAAGAATACATTTTGAGTAAGACGATTCCTTTAGACTTTTTCTCAAGCTTTTGGTATACTCTGATATTTTATTCAATATGGTATCTAGAGCCAGCCAAGGCTAACGTCTCTTCACAATTTTTTTTTTCTTCTCTTCCTCTTCATCTTTTCCGTTTTACATCTCTCTGTTTTTATTTCTCTTCTCTCATGGCTTCCGAAAAACACAACTCAGAAACAGACACATCCCTTTCCCCACCTACTTCACCTCGTTCCCCACCCATTCCACCTCCAGCTTCTAATCCCGTTCCTACCTCCACCATAATATCAGCTGCAAATCATTCCATCAACATCAAGCTTTCTAAAGATAATTACCTCCTTTGGAAAGCTCAAATTGTTCCTTTCTTGAAGGGTCATCAACTCTACTCTCATGTTGATGGTTCCTCTGTTCCTCCACCTCGGATGATCAACAACGCTGAAAATCCTGAGTACACTCGATGGGTACTTCAGGACCAGCTTATACTTTCTGCTCTTAATACCTCACTCTCGGATACAGTCCTTGCGCAGGTACTAAACTATAGTACTTCAGCTGAGGTCTGGTCCACATTGCAGAATATTTATGCGGCTCATTCATCTACTCACCTTTTTCACTCGCACTTTCAACTTGCGACCTTGAAAAAGGGTGCCGACTCCATCACAGAATATTACAATAAGGCTCAAGCTCTTTCGGCCTCACTCAGTGCCGCTGGGCAGTCTATTTCCTCTGCTCAATTCATTGTCTATCTTCTTGCTGGGTTAGGGTCCAATTATGAGTCTATAATCACCTCCATCACCACTCGTCCTGAACCCCTCTCTCCTCAGCAGATTTTTAGCTATCTCTTAAATCATGAATCTCGTCTACTTCATCAGAATCAAAATATTTTGGCTTCAACCACCATTTCTGCAAATTCCTCTGCTACTAAAATGATTTCCGGACAGTACCAACGTGGGAGAAACAATCTCTCTCGTGGTGGGCGTCGCGGTAGAGGGACTGGCCGTGGGCTTCTCCCGTCCCCACATTATCCTCGGCTTGACTCACGGCCCATTTGTCAAATTTGCCAAAAAGTGGGTCACATAGCTCTCACATGTTATAATCGTCTGAATCAATCCTATCAGGCGTCACCCCCTTCGTCTCTTGCAGCAAACTTCACCTCACTACAGGCCCCTAATTCTTCATCCACTTACTGGTTCCCGGACACTGCTGCTACCAACCACTTTACTGCAGATTTTGAAAATCTTAACTTAGACTCTATGGCATATCAAGGTCCCGAGCAAGTCAGCATTGGTGATGGCACAACTCTTCCCATTCACAACACTGGTTCCGCTCATCTCTCCACTACTTCTAGAACTTATATTCTCAATAAACTTTTGCATGTTTCTTTGATTACAAAGAATTTACTTTCCGTTCGTCAATTTTGCCTTGATAATCATGTTTTCTTTGAGTTTCATTCTTCTTATTTTCTTGTGAAGGATCTACAAACCAAGGAGGTGCTGCTTCAAGGTCCCGTTAAGGATGGTCTTTATGTTCTCCCGCTTCCACCCCCACCTTCATCCAAACCATCTCCTCAAGTCTACCTTGGTGAACGTACCTCCTCTCAACTTTGGCATGCTCGTCTTGGCCACCCGTCATCCCGGACCACCTCCATTACCATTCGCAGATTTCAGCTTCCTGTAATAAACAAATCTGCATCTCATACTTGTTCAGCTTGTTCTCAAGCTAAATCTCATGCATTACCTCATCCTCCATCTAGTTCTCGTTCTTCAAAGTCTTTTCAACTTTTGTTTTTAGACGTTTGGGGACCTGCTCCTATGCTCTCCTCAAACGGTTGTCGCTTTTATCTTTCTATTGTGGATGATTTCTCGAAATATATTTGGATCTTTCCACTTCAAACTAAGTCCAATGTTTCTACAATTTTTTTGGCTTTTTTACGTTACGTGACTAACACCTTTGCCACCAATGTTGCTTCAGTCCAATCCGATTGGGGTGGTGAATTTCGACCCCTTCGTCCAATTTTTCAATCCTATGGTATAACTCACCGACTCACGTGCCCATACTCTCATGCTCAAAACGGAACTATTGAGCGGCGTCATCGTCACATAGTTGAGACTGGTTTGTCTCTTCTTGCCCATGCTTCAGTTCCTCATAAATATTGGTCTGAAGCTTTTCAAACTTCAGTATATCTAATAAATAGAATGCCCACTCCCATTCTTTCCGATAAATCTCCCTTTGAAGTTCTTTTCAATAAAATTCCCGATTATAATTTTTTACGTGTTTTTGGTGTGGCTTGTTGGCCAAATCTCCGTCCTTTTAATCATCACAAAATAGACTTTCGGTCACAACTTTGTGTCTTTATGGGATATAGTCCTGATCATAAAGGCTATTGTTGTCTTCATCTACCTACCGGTCGAATGTATATCTCTCGAGATGTGCGCTTTGATGAGTCCTCTTATCCTTTCCTCACCACGCCTCAACTCACTCCTTCAAATTCCAAATCTGTTCCTCCGGCTACGCCATCTCCCTTCAATCCATTTATTCACATTCAGTCCACTTCAACCTTGTCTCCTATACACAGTCCAAAATCCCATCCTACATTGCCATTTAATTCCAACATCTCCCAGCCCTCACCAAGCCCGACCAACATCACAACCACATCCAGCCCATACACTCATTTAAGTCCACTCGGTCCAACCCATTCTACCTCTCAGCACTCACCCAGCCCGAATACTTCCACCAACCCATCCAGCCCACACACTAACTCAAGTCCAACCCATTGCTCGGCCAGTCCAAACCCGACTTCTTCATCTTATTCCACTAAACCTAACACTCCTTCCAGCACGCCGTCATCCCCTTCACCCGAACTACCCTCTTCATTTTCTGCAACACCCATCAATGCCATTCCCTCTTCTCATCATCCCATGCTAACCCGTACTAAAACTCACACATATTGTCCCCGTGTACGAACCGATGGCACCATCCCATGGCCATCCAAGCATTGCATTTCTCTCACTCAAACCAGCCACTCTAAACCGACCCTCCCCTCCCCTGTTTCTGCCTCTATACCCGAAGAACCCTCCTCCTATACAGAAGCAGCTCGTTTTCCTGAATGGAGGGCTGCCATGGCTGTTGAATTTGATGCCCTTCTCCAAAATCGCACATGGGACCTCGTACCCTTTTCTTCCTCTTATAACTTGCTCGGTTCTAAGTGGGTTTTGAGAACAAAACGCCGGTCCGATGGGTCTCTTGAGAGGCGCAAGGCTCGCCTTGTCGCCAAAGGCTTTCATCAACAACCTGGTCTCGACTACACGGAAACTTTTAGTCCGGTAGTAAAACCAGTCACCATCCGTCTCCTTCTCTCTCTTGCCGTTACCCATAAATGGCCTTTACACCAACTAGACATTCAGAACGCATTTCTTCACAGTGATCTTGAAGACGATGTCTACATGCAGCAGCCTCCTGGGTTTGTCAATCCTGAGCTCCCTCATCACGTCTGTAAGTTACGGAAATCACTCTATGGCTTAAAGCAAGCTCCTAGAGCTTGGTTCTCTAAACTTTCAGATCGATTGCTCACTCTTGGTTTCACTGCCTCTAAATCAGACAGCTCTTTATTTATTCTTAAAAATAAATCTGAGTTCATTTATGTCTTAATTTATGTAGATGATATTGTTGTGACTGGTTCAAATTCTGTGTTAATATCTCAATTCATATGTGCTTTACGTGCTTCTTTTCCTGTTAAGGATCTTGGACCACTGCATTATTTTTTAGGCATAGAGGTCATTCGAAATGAATCTGGTCTTTACTTGTCTCAGTCTAAATATATTTCAGACCTGCTTTCTCGTACAAACATGCACCAGTCGAAACCTGTTTCCACTCCTCTCTCGGCTTCTATAAAACTTACTGCCCTTGATGGACCTACCTTTGAGGATCCTCATTTGTATAGAAGCATTGTAGGTAGTCTACAGTACTTGGCTTTTACTCGTCCCGACATCTCATTTGCTGTCAATAAAGTGTGTCAATTCATGCATTATCCACGGTTGTCCCACTGGCAAGCTGTAAAACGCATACTTCGTTACCTTCAACTCACCAAAAATCTTGGTCTTCACTTTGGCTTGAAATCTTCTCTTACGTTGTCTGCTTTCTCCGATGCTGATTGGGCCGGGTGCCCGGATGACTGTAAGTCTACGGGAGGATATTGTATTTACCTTGGTGCTCATCTTCTTTCTTGGGGCTCTAAGAAACAGCCCACTATAGCCCGGTCTTCCACTGAAGCCGAATATAAGGCTGTGGCAAATAGTACTTGTGAGATTCTGTGGTTACAATCGCTTCTCCAAGAATTGGGAATCTTCCTTGAAGAAGCACCCACATTATGGTGTGACAACTTGGGTGCTACATATCTCTCTCTCAACCCGGTTCTACATGCTCGCACTAAGCATGTCGAACTTGATTATCATTTTGTTAGAGAAAGAGTGGCTGCTAAAACTCTTCGTGTCTCCTTTATCTCCAGCAAAGACCAACTTGCTGATATTTTTACAAAGGCTTTGTCTTCTGCTCGGTTTTCACAACTACGATCAAGCCTCACTCTCACTCAAGTGCCGCTTGTATCGAGGGGGGCTGATAAGGCAAATAACATAAAAGCCTCACAGGAGGACCAACACCACAATCTGACCATAGAGAAATCACCCCACAATGTATATGCTCCTCTGCTGTAATATCTTGTAAATTCTAGAAGGAATCACTCATAACCGAATGTACAGGTGGACCAATAGTTGAGAGGAATGTACTCTATAAATAGCTCACTGTATTGCTCTGTAAAGTGTGGAAAACAAATACAAGAATACATTTTGAGTAAGACGATTCCTTTAGACTTTTTCTCAAGCTTTTGGTATACTCTGATATTTTATTCAATATAGCTCAAACGGGAATCATCTTTAAGGCAGCAGCAATTGGCATGCCAAAAAATCCAATGACTACACTGAGAAACCATTGTGACAAAGTGAGAGGTGACGTGTTTGCAAATGTGCCCAGATACTCGATGATTAGGATTTGGAAAATAACAGTGCAGCTGAGGACGCCCACAAAAACATAATTTTTGAGTATGCCTTTGAAAACATCTATTTCCTCCATCTCACGTGAGCTTATCTCGTTAAAAACCTGCGGAATCAAATGAAGTCACTTCTCATAAGCTAAAGATATCTGATATAATGAACTCATGCACTAAATCTCGATTCCGAAAAAGGCTAGATCTGTGTTTTAAGACAAAATGACAAAAGTACTGTAATTCCTCTGGAAAGTAGAAACAAACTGCATAATGTATGAACTCACTCTATGAAAAAGATGGTTAAAGCCTTGATTTTGTTATAATTATTAGATGATCATAACGAAATCATAAATAGAAACTTACAAGTTCTAACTCGATGTCGAAATTGAAAACAGAATTGGTTGGGGTAAGCACATATCTACTTCCACATTTAGTGTTTATATGTGCATGGGATCTCACCCCTAGTCCTCAACAACAGAGCTGTTCAAGCAAATTAGTCTATCCCTATATACATTCATGCATCACATTATACCATTTCAAATATAGTTTACAACAAATCTTCACTTATACGGTCGAGCTAACAACAATGCAATATTTTCTTCTCTATAGACGTCTATAGAAATACAATGTCTATAGAGAAGAATATGTACTGACTGCTGCGCAAGTTAACTATGGTCCATTTGGTAATACTGTTTATTTCCCCTCTTTCCCAACTTCCCATACAAGTGATGAATATCTTTGTAATGGATAGAGCAGGAATTTCCTGCTTCAAGCAGTAGATGACTTCCTTTGTTTTGCAGCTGCCTCAAACTCTTCATATTGTCTAATTCTAGTTTTATCGACTGGTAATATTTTTGCACTTTTAGTAGTTTTATGTTCACTTTCACAATAGTATTACTGCAATTGTTGTAGTTTGTTTTCAGAGCTTGGGTTTAGGATTCTTTGTAGCTTTTGTTTTTTTTTTTTTTTTTTTTAAGTGTGGTTCTTTGTAACCCTAAGCTCTTACTTGTGAAATGTATTCCTTTGCCAAAAAGGGAAGTTTATTAATAAGATTAGGTACTGTTATCATCTTAAAAAGAAAATTCAGCGCTCATAAGCCTTTCAGAAAAGGTTACCTGGCAAAAAACAAAAGTGTTGAAAATAAGTGTGTTCAGGATCAGGTCTGAATCTTGGCCTTCAAGATGAAATATTGCTTTTCCCTTTGTCTGAAGCAACCATATTACTAGAAGTTGATAAATAGATTGACCCAAGATATTCCTCCACATGACATTACTGATGAAGTTCCCTTTCCTTCCAACTGGTGAACGCTTCATCAAATCATCATTTGGAGGTTCAGTTGCAAGTGCAAGTGCTCCCAGTGTATCCATGATCATATTGACCCACAATAGCTGAACAGCTGTGAGGGGAGCAGTCCCTGAAGTATGATTTCATGCAAAGGCATAAGCAGACATAGGACAATGTTTAGGAAGGCAAGCTCAAGATGAAAATAGATGGAGCAAGCGGGCTTTCTAACCTGTCAGACAAGCTGAAGAGAAGTTAACGATCAATGCAACCACATTAACAGTCAGCTGGAACTGTACGAATTTTTGAATATTGACGTAAACTGAACGTCCCCATTTGGCCACTGTCACAATTGTGGAAAAATTATCATCCAGAATTATGACATCAGCACTCTCTTTAGCCACCTGAAATTCAGTAAAGATCAGTGGAAATTGTTATAGTGTTGTTATATAAGAAACCAAAAAGAAATGACTAAAAAAACTCGAAGCAATTATGAGAGTACTACAACTGCCCCATCATTTAAAGAAGGGAAATATTCTAGCCATAAATGAATTACACAAAGGTAATCCAATGACCAATCTATGATCCAAACATTTAGCATCAACTACGCTATTTCCAAGTCATTTTTCTCACTTAAGGGACACATTTCCAGAAAGAGAGGTTGCAATGCCTCTGTATACTATGTCCAACCATTTTGGCATTCCCACTGTATTGATGAACCACTTTCTTGAGGACTTTAATTTATTATCTTTTTCAGGTGCTTAGAAAGCAAATGGAATGAGAAAATAAAGCATGGATGTTTCCAAATAAAATTGCCACCACGTAGAAGTAACATAGTGATCCGTTTACTTCCAGCAGCCATGCATATATGCCTATCTCTTCAGACGGCGGTGATATAAATCGTCCACTAAAAAAGCACTATAAAGTACTTACCTCAGTTCCAGCGATGCCCATTGCCAGTCCAATATCTGCTTCATGAAGTGCCGGGGCATCATTTGTTCCATCACCGGTTACAGCAACCACCTCGCCAAGTGAGTTGCGCAAGTGCTTCACCAGAGTATGCTTGTCTAGAGGTGAAGATCGAGCCATCAACTATAGAAAAAGTGGAAACTTTGTATCACTGATTTGAGAAAATTCACTCACTACTGACTGATCCAATCGGTTTGAATATGTTTTGTAAATAAAAATGAAGAAAGCACCTGAAGTTTAGGAATTAGTTCGAGCATTTCCTCCTCACTCTTCTCCCTGAAGTCTGGACCTTCAATTGCTAAACCATCATCTGTGAGAATCCCACACTCCCGAGCTATTGCCTTTGCAGTATTAATATTGTCTCCCGTAACCATTCGTACAGCAATTCCAGCTGAACGGCAAACTGCAACAGACTCCTTGACACCAGGACGTACAGGATCTTTAATTCCAACAATGCCTATACAAGTGTAGCCGGAAACTGGAATAGGATTTTCTGCAGAGAACCCATTTTCAAGTTCCATATAGGCAAGACAGAGAGTTCGAAGGGCCTCACTGGCAAATTGATTAATTGTGTCAGTAAGATGGTTAGCGCATGCTTTATCTAGGGGGACAATCTCACCATTTACATTGATCACCTTATCACAGGCAGCTAGAATTATCTCCGAAGCACCTTTACAATGAGCTCGAAAACCTCCTTCAGGCAGTTCCACCACTACCCCCATCCGTTTCTTCACAGAGTTGAATGGCTCAACTTTAACAAGTTTAGATGCTTGACGCTCAGCCTGAAAATCCCCTCCAAGTGACAAGCCAAACTCTAATAAAGCAGTGTCAGTGGGAGTTCCCAGTATCTCATATTTGCCGGCTTTATTAACTACAATTTCTCCCCCAGTGTTGTTAAATATCGATTGTAGCAGAAGTTTCACAGCAGAATCTGGCAGTTCAGAGCACATGCTAAAGGCATCCTTGGGTTCCCTTACTTCCTTGACATTCATGCAAATGCATGACTTCACGACAGTCATGTGGTTCGTGGTGAGTGTCCCAGTTTTGTCACTACAAATACTTGTGGCTGATCCCATTGTCTCACAAGCTGCCAAGTGGCGCACGAGTGCTTTTTCATTCATCATCTTCTTCATGGCAAAGGCAAGGCTCAATGTTACAGCCAATGGCAGCCCCTCTGGAACAGCAACAACAACAATTGTAACCGCAACCGCAAAAAAATCCAACATTTCCAATGCTTCATCTCCAGACCAGCTCCAATGAGTTCCCTCTTGCCATTTACGGTTTAGCAATCCTTGCACTAAAACTGCAAAAGTCACAACCGCAAACAAAAGGCCAATCTTACCTATAATGGTGGCCACTCCATTCAATTTCACTTGCAATGGGGTTTCATCATCTCCACCTTCACTAAGAGTCGCCATCAATTTTCCCCATTGAGTCCTCATCCCAACAGTGGTTACCATCATCTTGCACGATCCATCTTGGACCTTTGTTCCAGAGAGAAGAAAAGGGTTTTCAGCAGTCACCATTACAGGCTCGCTCTCCCCTGTTAAACTTGATTCATCAATCAGCACGGAAAATCCCGAAACAAAAAGCCCATCTGCGGGGACTTGGTCTCCAATAGCAAGATGTATAATATCTCCAGGAAGTAAATCATATATTGACATTTTCTGCCTATAACCATTTCGTGTAATCTGAATAGAGATCTTCTGTTTCTCCTTGTCCAAATCCTTGAACTGCAAAGATTGACGATAATCACTTGTTGCCGTGACAAAGACAACCAGCAAGATGCTTGCAACGATTCCAAGGCCATCATGGGCCCCTTTTGGCCATCCTTCCATGGTTATGCCGACGATCAAAGACACAAAAGCGCATACGCCGAGGATCATGAGAGTCATGTCTTGAAGGGCTTCCCAAACAAATACCCAGAAACTCCGTCCTTCACTTTCAGTAAATTTGTTGATGCCATATATCTCTTGTCTTCGATTTAAATCACTATCAGTACTTAGTCCGTTGTTGGTTGATGTGCATAGCTTTTCAGCGATACCATCTATTCCACCATGAAATTTTAACTTGTTAAAATCACGACCTTCAACTATAGAACCCAATTCATCACCACAAATCTGAAAACCTGCAGCTTTAACTTCCGCAGGTACAGTGTAGTCACTTGGTTGCCCTCCTGCAGATATCCCAAAGTCAGTTTGGAAACTCTTTCAACATAACATAATCTAAATTTATTTTAATGTCGAAAAAACTTACCTAGAGTGAATTGAAATGCAGCTTTTGAAACCAAAACGGCAACTCTTAACTTCTCCTACAATAAGTAATCAAAATAGAAAAGTATTTAGTCTCCCAACTTTTAACCAAGTTGATAGCGTAATCCGGGTGCGATTTGGTGTTTGGTAACCGTGAGCACGAAAGAATTCAGGTACCGATTCTATTTTGCACAAATAAAGAGATCAGGGAACTTTAAACCTTGACAACAAGATCAAGAAGAGCTGCAAGAGTAACTGGTGCCAATCAAAATATGTACTTTTCTTGGGAGTTAATAGAACTATTGTCAGCATTAAGAAGTAACCAAAGTATATTTAGTCTTATCCGTCCACTTCATGATCGTGTAATGAGGCTTAAAAGACTAATATCTTCATGACGCGAGTGGCATTGTGCTCTCCTAGTTATGCCAAAGTTCTGATTCTTATCTTAGAATTTGATAAATGGTCGGGCTACTATTCTGCCCAGCTGTTACAGCTGTACCACCAAGGCCATTTTTTTTTTAATTTTCTTTTTAAAATTTTTAATATATTTTTAAAAAATAAAAAAAAATACACCAATACACTTAAAATAATTTCTTTAATCACTAAGTAAACCAAAAAACAAGAAAATTGCCAAGCAGTATACTTAGTGGTAGCTTTATACTTTTATAAACTCACTTCAGCTTCTCTGTTTAGGGTCAAGCTCATGTAGGGGTGTCGAATCGTGTTAACGGATCATGTTCATGTCGTGTCAAAACATGTATATTATACTATATAGCTCAATCCTAACCCGACTCGTTATGCTTATCGTGTCAAAATCTCAAATCCTAACACGACCCATTAACATAACGTGTCGTGTCGTGTCAACCCGTTTTAACCCATTAGTGAATATTATGAAATAGGTTAACACGATGCAATACGACCCGTTTCAAACTGTTTATATAAATGGGTTGAATAGGCCCGAAATTAACCAGTTTGACCTTATTAAATTTAGCATAAATTTTATATAAATTTTAAAATCAAAATATTTATAAAAACTATAAAACTAACTACAAGTCCAAAATTATAATCCAAATAATAAAAGTATCGAAATTGAAATTCTAACAATTTTACTTTTAGGTATAAGGGTATAATTGTAATTTTAACTTTTTTAACGTGTCATAACGGATTATATCGTGTCATAACGGGTTAACCCGTTATCAACCCGTTAAGCAATCATGTCTTTACGGGTCAACCTGTTTTAACCCCAACCCGTTAAGACTAAACTCTAACTTGTTATTATCGTGTCGTGCTCATGTTGAGTTAACGGGTCGTGTAACATATTACCACCCCTAAGCTCATGTCACGACTCGCCGATGATTCCCCTAATTATTTTTACATTATAAAATGCTATATAAATAATCTATTTTATCTAAATGAATCAACTCGTGAACATGTTCGGATATCAAACGAGCTATTCGCACACATAAATCTAACTCGATGAAAAATTTGAGCTCAACTCATGTTCGAATAAAAATAAAATAAACGAGACTTGACCGCCCACTATTTGCTCTAACTTGAATTGTTTATACCCTTAACCTTGATAGGTGAAGCTTGCCAGGGAGGACTATGTAAGTCTTCATGACGAGCCATGGAAAATCAATATATGGATTTTCATGTTTTTACATATTGAGATTTAGATTTTTAATTTTCGTGACATTAATATATGAATTTAAAAAAGTTGGCAATTAGATACTTTCGTCAACATCCTGTTAACTTTTTAACGAGGAATTGACATGCATGTGGCATACATGACACTAGTATGATCATGATACCTTTCTTTTATCATTGAGAAATTTTAAGAAATATTTAATCGTATGAAAAGTAATTTTACATACAGTCATAAAATATATAAGCGTCGTACAGTTAATTTAAAAAAAAATAAGATTTATTTTTAAAAAATTAATTTTTATCATATAAATTTTATATTTATTTAATTTTTTTAAATAATTATACGATATTTATATACTAATTTTTCTAATCACTTTTATATCTGCAGCTATTTAAATATGTTCACAACAAAAATGAGTGGATCGATCAAATCTGATATGCTGCGGACATTGTACACGACAAGGACAGGTTCATTTTATTACCTAAAAAAAAAAATGGGAGGTTGGAGACCAGACCTGATTATTATGATTAGTAGAGCGCATAGCGGCAGCTTCTTGACGCTTGGAGAGATTGGCAGTGAAGCGAAACCTTCGCTTCGGATTCTTCACCAGAAAACAGACGTCCCTCCATTTCTGAAGCACCTCTGACGAAGAGTGCTTCGACTTCACTACCCCAAAATCCTCGTTTAAATAGTTCTCCACCACCATTTCCTTCCTCTGCTTTCCAATGTCCGAGTTCGTTGTTTTCTTTTCTTCTAATCTCCTTCTCCTTCTTCCTATATCGACAACCAGCGTCACGTTTCCCGATATAAATAGCGTTGGAAAAAGCAACTACGTAGAAATGACAGAAAAAAAATAGTAAAATTCCACGTAAACGCGGCGTGTAAAGTACTATGTACTTGTCTGGTGCGTCGGAAATTACTATGAGGCTTCCGCGAAACAGAGTGTTGGGTGAGAAGAAAGTGAAAAGTAAATGAAATATGGATGAGCTTTCAGAATATAGACTGGTCCAGTCTGGTTTGCTTGAGATTGGGGACGGGGATAGAAAATACTTCATCCGAAATTGGTTTCATAACTTGTGAAGAGAAACTAACGGTCACTTTGGTGCGGTGTTTCTTCGTCCTGGTTTGTGGGAGCTTGAATGGGGCAGAATGAGCGTGGTCAAAGCGCTAACGCTGCTGCTAATTCCAAGTCATGTTACTTTTATAATTAATTTTATAAAAAATACTCTTCATTTCAAATATAATTATATAAAAAATTGTAAAAATAATTGTCATTGCAATAAATTCAGATTTTTTACCGTTGAATTAATTGTAAGCTGGATTTGATCATTGAATAATTCTATGCGTTTCATTTGGGCTACTAAGAATTGTAAACCCAACCTTTAGGCTGTTTCTAATATTTCTTTATATATATATATATATATATATATTTTTTTTTTAGGGTAGATCAAATAAAAAGGAAATGAGGTGTAATCTCTATACCTTAGTATGATTACAGAATTTCTCTATGAATTTTACTTATATTGCACTTATTCTAAAAGTAAAGAACTCGAAATTAGTAAGTAAATACAGATCTATTAGCCTTTATAATGTGCCTTACATTATGTTTAAAGTAGTATCTAATAGGTTAAAAAAAGTGTTAAGTGATGTTATATCTCTTTGTTGGTATTTTTTAATTAATAATATTTTTTTTACCGTTGCTACGTGCTAATAGCCTAATATGTTATTGTTTTAGTTAATTGGCCAACGTCCGTATAACGATGCCAACGTCCATCTTTTTATTAATTTATCTTCTTTATTGCCTAGATGCCGTGTTGACAAACGGCGACCTTTTTCATGCGACATGCATGATTGGCTACCTTTAAACGGCTACAACTGGCTTTTTCCTTTTCAGATGGGGCGGCCGCTCAGTGTAAATTTTTTTTTATTTTTTCAATTTTCTTTTCACATTTTTTAATCTATTTCTTACTCATTAAGTAAAAAAATATATATCAATATATTTAAAATTATTTTTTTAATTATTAAATTAAAAAAAAAAATGGTACACTATAACGATATACTTCGAACGGCACAGCGGCTTTTTCCTTTTCTATATAATGGAGGTGTCCATTAGTGTACTTTGAAGGTTTTCATATATGGTGTTTTCTTTCTATACAATACAAAAGAAATTCTATAGAGAGAGAAAAAGAAGGTTATATGTAAATATTTTTTTAGAGTATTTTCATATAAAAGAAATGTGTTCTTTTAATGGAGTTTTGATCTCAACCATTTATGCACAGTTGGTTCGAGCTATATAACAATCAGTTAGACTGTTGCATCATGGAGGAATCAAGTCAAGAGGAGCTCTACTGCATTGATTAATCTGATATTTTGTACACCGCATAGGGCTTAAATTTCCTTAAAGAGAACAATATTTTTATACCTTAGTCCAAACTAATTTGATTTGAATGTTAATTTTATTGTAATTTTTATTATATTATTATATACTTCACTAACACTCTCAATCAAAGTGCCTTCATACCAGAAAGATTAATAATGGATAACATCATGGTGGCTTATGAGATTTTGCATACAGTGAAGGTAAGGAAGAAAGGTAACATGGGGAACATGGCTATTAAGCTCGATATATCAAAAGCTTATGATATAATAAAATGACCTTATCTGGAAGCAATAATGAAGAAATTGGAATTTTGCAACAAGTGGACTGACTTGATCATGAAATGTGTGTCATCAGTGACTTACTCTATGTAAATAAATGATAAACCAGAAACAAAGATATACCCCTCACGAGGGTTGAAACAAGGAGATCCATTGTCTCCTTACTTATTCATTCTCTGTGCAAAATGATTAAGTTCATTGCTTAATCATTCTTACTTAAAGGATGACACAAGGGGAGTGATAGTTGCAAGGGCAGGAACTAGAGTAAATCATATGTTGTTTGCTAACAATTTTATACTTTTTGGAAGAGCTAGGGTGGAGAAATTGTAAAAAATCCAAAGAAGTTGCTCAAGTATGAAAAAGCCTTAGGCCAATTCTTGAATAAGTATAAAACTGCATATTCTTTTAGTTCAGACACAAGAGATGAAGATAAAGAGAGGATTGTGGAGGCAGGGGTAGTAATGGGAGGAAGTTATGATAAGTATTTGAGTTTATCATCTGTAATTGGAAAATAAAAATATAATACATTTAGATGTATAAAGAAGAGAGTATGACAAAAAGTTAATAATTGAAAAAATACATTTTTGTCCTCAACAGGTAAGTAAATCTTGATAAAGGCTGTACTTCAAGCAATTCCAACCTACACCATGAGTATGTTCAAGCACCCTAAAAATTTATGTAAAGAGCTTAATGTAATATTTGCAAAACTCTGGTGGGGAAATCAACAAAAAAAAAAAATAGTAATGTGCAATAAAGAAGTTGGGAAAAGATGAGAAAGAAAAAAGGGAAATGAGGGCTCGGGTTCAAAAATCTAGATAGTTTTAATTTGACCTTGTTGGCCAAGTAAGGGTGGAGATTTATTCAAAATTCGAGTAGCTTGGTAGCCATGATTCATAAAGCAAAATATTTCAGATCAACATCCTGGAGGGTAAATTGAGTTACAAAACTTCTCTAATATGAAGGAGTGTGCAAAATGCAGTGGATTTCTTAAAAGAGGCCTGAGATGGAGGGTTGGTAATAGAAAAAGCATAAAGATTTGGGGTCACAAAAGGCTTTCTACCCCCACCAACTTTCAGTGTACAATCACCAGTGTCGATACTAAACAGGAAAGCAAAGTTTAGGGAGCTTATAATGCAGCATAGTAGGGAGTGGAATGAGGAACTGATTAGAAGAATATTCAATTAGGAGGAAGCAGCCCGGATTTGCAGTATACCTTTGAGCGAAATGGATGTAGAAGATAAAATTGTGTGGAGTCCATCTAAAAAGGTACTATTCTCAGTTAAAAGTGCATATTTCTCAGTTAACAGGAAAAAAGCTATCTAAGGTGAATCCTCAAAGGAGCGGGTAATTGATAGCAGATGGAAAAGTATGTGAGAGCTTAATGTACCTGGGAAAGTTAAGCTAATTCTATATAGAGTAGGAAATAAATTGTTAGCTACAAGAGGGAATGTGTTTCATAAGAAAATTGTAAAAGACTATTTATGCCCCATTTGCTCTAAGGAGGAGGAATTTGTTATGCATGTGTTTGGCGATGTACTGCAGCAAATGATGTACGGTTAGAGGCTACAAAGACATAAGTTAACATGTTGGATCTATTGGAGAAGTCTAAGTTGAAGTTGAGCAAGTTAGAATTTGAGGAAATATCTACTGTAATAAGTAGTCTATGGACAAGAATGAATGAATTTATTTTCAAATGGAAGTTCCAAAATCCTAGTCAAGTGATTGGAACGGCAAGGGATGGATTATAAGAGTTTTATTTGGCTCAAGAGTCTTTAATAAAGAACTAAGGAAACAATGTAGAAAGGAGTAACCTAAAGTAGAAAAAGCCAAGGGAGAACTATGTGAAGATTAATTGGGATGCAGCATTGGACTAAAAAGACAGGAAGATGAGGTCAGGGATTATCATCAGAGATAAGGAAGGGGAAGTATTGGCTACCTTCTATGGTCAAAGAAGCAATGTATATCAACCAGTCTTAGTAGAAAGTTATGCCTTGTGGAGAGCAATGGAAGTATGTAGGGATCTCTACTTCCATTGATCTCAACTTCAATAAGCTAATATTTGAAGGTGATACTCAAGTCATTATTAATGCAGTCAATGATGAGAAAAAAGAACTCTCCTATTATAGAAGTGTTATAGAAGATGCAAAGGAACTCTCCTATTATAGAAGTATTATAGAAGATGCAAAGAAACTTTTGAAGAGAAAAAGTGATTAGAAGGTGCAATTTATATATAGAATGTAAATGAGGTAGCACGCATTTTAGCAAAGGTGGCTTTACAATTAGAATTTGAGATGGTTTGTATAGAAGAGGCTCCAATTTGCATAAAATTTCATCTGGAGAAGGATAAGAAATGTAATGAGTGATATGGTTATAATGAATACATAGCCTTTTATTAAAAAATAAAGTATGATTATAGAATCACTTTGTTTATTAAAACTGGACATGAGAAGAAAGACATACATTGTTCTTGAATACACATGTTCATTAATAAACTCAATAACATTTGGTAAAAGATGACAATTTTAAAATTGTTCTTTTTTTCGTCTTCTTTTTGCTATTTTCCCTCCAATAAAAGAGACTATTGAGTATGGACGGCCGTGGAAATGGCCTAGATAGAGAAGGGAAAGTGTGAAGCACTACTCCACTTTTTTCATTTCTTTTTTCCTTGTAAATCATTTGAAGCAATTGAAATAGTAGTATGATAATATTACAAAATTTTAGGTGTATCCTTTCCACAGTGAATGTGAAAATCCTATAGGTATGGTGGGATCTAGAGACTTAATGAAGGATATACTTAAGTATATCATGTTGGATGCTACCCATTGTACAATTTTTTTTACGATATTCCAATTTTATTAATAAATTCTCACTTATGGCAGATGAATACCTTTTACAAAGAGAGCAATAGAGTTACAATAGAAATCCCAGAATCATGCTCTTATGAAAAATATTATTGGAAAAAATAGTTGAATGGATACAACTGAAAAATAAAACATTACAAGGTAATGCCAGAAACTAAGAATACCAACACATATGATCCAAAGCAAAACAATCAACCATATGTTTGAGGAGCTCAAAGATTAAGGAAAAACTAATTGTGCGGCCTTGAGCTCTAAAGGTAGCAAGGCTATTTGTCAAACCATTCTCTTATAAACATAATTAATACTAAAAGGAAAAACATTCTTGAAATGAAAAATATTATCCCGAATACAAGCATAAATTTAAGGGGGGTTGCGAATTATTATTTAACCAATTCACAACAACAAGAGAATTTATTTCCACAATGAGGTCCTGAATACTAAGCTAGTAGCACAAAGTAAGTCTGATCCTTAAAGCTGACAATTCTGCAAAAATGTTAGTACTCATACCAAGATAACATGAAAAATCAAGAATAATGGAGCAATTATAAGATTGAAGGATGCCCCCACATCCTGCGGGTCTGGATTACCTCTAAGAGGACCATCAATGTTGAGCTTAAGGGACCCCCTAGGAGGGGCAACCAATTGACAAAGAAAGATCTGTTAGTCTAGATGATGGAAAGGGGAATGTGAAGATTAGCAATGATAGAAACATTGGAAAATGATGTATGAGTACGAGGCTTGATAAAGGAAGTAAGGTCTCTAAGCCATCTATTGATCTTATAGATGGTAGTGGACTGATAGTTATAAGATTCTTCAAAATGAGGTTTGTTTTTGGCTAACCAAATCTCCCAAAAGAATAGAGAAGGTAGAAGCTGGGCTAGTAAATGAAATTGATCTGTGCCTTTAAAAAAAGACTGCCACTGAGAAGCATTATTCTTCCATTTGTGAAAGAAAATATTGGTGAAGCAAACAACGTTAGAAAATAATGCCAAACCTCTTCAGAGAAAGTACAATTAGAGAGAACATGATAAGATATTGCCACATGATCATCCAGACATTTAGTACACTTGTAACCATATGAATACCACAATTTTCTGCCATAAAATGGAATACGATTATGCCATAACTTCTAGACAAAAACATAAATTTTAACAGGGAGAGCATTATTCCAAATAAAAGTAGCAAAAGGGAAGTGAGGATAGTGCTCCCTAAATAAGTTCCAAGCAGACTTGGTGGAGAAAGTACCTTCATTAATGTGCTTCCAAAGACGAATATTAGGGTCAGTCTTGATTTTGACAGGGAATTGGCTTACCTCAATGGTAAGGGAAATACCAACATTAGAGAGGTAGTCAAGGTTCTAGCCATTGCGAGAGTAAAGGTCTTTGATCTGCAAGGAATTATTGGAGATGAAAAAACCTTTTTTAGCAAGGAAAACATTAACAATTAACCCAATTATCATGTTTTTAATAGAACCATCACAAATGGTCCATTGACTTTTAGAGTGGATAATAGGCAAAAATTTGCAAATGGCCATTATACAATTTGACACGCACATTGATTTTGAGATTCATGTACCCTTTGCACTTTCCCTTCTTCAAAGTTTTGTAGCAAATGTGATGTGTTTTGTCATTGTTGTTTGCATTGTCCAATCTGATGCAAGAAGTGGTTGTGCAATTGTTTGTACTAGTTGTCAAGTGTCCTCCTGCAATGAACTTCTTTTATGTTTCTTGATACTACTTCTTGGATTGCAAGATAGGCTGTGGTGGCTTTTCCCAAGTTTGGATTTGTACTTCTCAAGAGATCACAGGTGTTGAAAAATATTGGAGAACTAGTTTTCGATAGAGCAGATCAATGCTACTATACTACAATTTTGCCTCACTGCCACATCGAAGGCAAGTGAATAAAAGCCTTTTGATGGTGGTTGTCCTTGTGCATTATGAAGCTAGGATTTTGTGATCCATTCTATGTTAAAGCACTACTCCACTTTAGTCTACCACAAGTACTTCACACGTGTAGTGTGTCCTAGATAGGAGTGTCAAATCGTGTTAACGGGTCGTGTTCGTTTCGTGTCAAGGCATGTTAATGTGCATTATAGTTAATGGGTCAATCCGAACACAATTCGTTAAGGGTTTTGTGTCAAAATCCTCACCCAGAATACGACCGATTAAGATAACGGGTTGACATAACACGACCCGTTATTACCAATTTTAACCCGTTTATATTAATGGACATGAACACGACCCGTTAACTCATTTAATTTGATTAATTTTATATAAATATTAAAATCACAATGTCTATAAAAAAATAGAAAATTAACTATAATTACAAAATTATAATCCAAAAATAAATACACCAAAATTAAAATGAAAATCCCAACAATTGATATGATAAACAATAAAACAAAGTAACAAACTCACAAAGCCATGCATACTATATAGTGCATAGTGCATTATAAATATTAATATTATAATCCAAATATGATGACATACATACAAATCTAAACAAATTATGAACCCATAGAAGATGGTGTAGCGTCCTCATTACTCTTGTTAATGTTCAACTTAATTATATCTTCAGTTAACTCGTCCAAATTCATTTCTTGTACTCTTATAACCAAGTTATCCATAATTCTACTAGCTCATAACCAAATCTTTTTGTTTATCCAAAGTCCTCATTGTTTACAAATAGCATTGCAATGTGTGTGAGGTTACAAACAAATCACAAAAGCTTTTTATCCTATCTTTTTTATGTTTTTAGATAGAAGGGTAGAAGTGTAATTTTTATTTTCTTAACGGGTCATAACAGGTTGACCCGTTAGTGACCCATTAAGCAATCGTGTCTTAACGGGTCAACCCGTTTTGACCCAAACCCGATAAGGCTAAACTCAAATCCACTTTTATCGTGTCGTATTCGTGTTGGGTTAACAGATCATGTCACATATTGGCATCCCTAATCTTAGATAACAAATGTTTGCATTCACTTTTTCTAAATTTCTTTTTTTTTTGGATAAGTTCTAAACATCCTTTTATGATTCACATTACAAATCTTTATAAAAAATGCATGTTTCATCCACATCAACTTACGTCCATTTACGAGATTATTTATGTACATATTTTCTTTATAAAGTAAATTTAACATATTTCATCAGGCTATATGAATTCCACTATATGTTTTGTTCCAACAATTATATTAGCAAACTTGTTAACAAGTGCTATGAGTGGTCACTTGAACTTTGAGGCCACAAGCCTCCCCTACTTTCTTGGTTACCTAGTATAACTAAATGTTTGAGTCACATTATATTATAAATCTCTTTCTATTAAGAAATAAATATGATCAATTACATCGAATTGTGTCTATTAATAAATTGTTTTTTAAAAAAACTTATACATTGTAACACCAGACAAAATATGATTATTTTGGCAGCTAATTAATCAACAGAAATTAAGGATTGAAACTAAGAAAAGACGCAACTAGAGAACAAAATTCTGATAATAGGGTTTATTCATACGTGTCAAAACCTGATTTTGAAACCCAAAAGCTGGGTTCAAATAATTAAGAAAAATCCAGATTCTAAGAATTTTGCCCGAAAAGGAAAAATCTCAATTATTGCCTAAAAATAAAATACGTAATAAAATAATATTCTCACCAAAACTATGACCTAAATCAGAATAAAGATCTACTCTAAAAGTAACAAGGAAATATGACTATAAAAGAAATAAAATAACTTAAAAACTGATGATTCAAAGAGGAAAACGGCTGATTTAAGGGTTAAAATGTTGACTACCAGGCATAGTGTAGTGACCACGAGGCGCGCGCCTAAAAGAACTTTTCAAATTGGATTCATATGTGATATTTCGATACACGTAACTAAGATGATGGCCAAAATATTGAAACATACCCAATATCATCCCAATTCTTAGAATCTTCACCTTAACCTATCATATTTGCGTTGACCTCCTTTTCAAGTTAGTTTAACCCTTTGAATCTGTCAAGTCAATATCATCATACCCATATTCCCCTGCATCACGTTCCTTATTCGTGCTATTGGAATATAAGTTAAAACCTATCTTTTTAGGAATTTATTTTGTGATTACGTGGGATCGAATCCTTGTCCTAAAACCCATAGAGAAAGATGCCAACTACCATTTCAAAGTTTGTGCAATATATAATCCAACTATCGCTAACATTTTAATTTGCTATCTCATTTAAAATCTAACTGTCAATCTAACAGATGAATATGGTAATAATATTTTATTATTTATAAGTTATAATTTTATTATTATTAAGTTGAAATATTATTCATAATTTCATATCATGTTTACTTATGGATTCACGAGCTGTGTGAAAGATTTCGGCTCTAGTTATTCTCAACGAGAAATGATATTTACAGTTGTGATTGTGCAAGCAGCGTGCAGTCACTTTGAAAAAAATGAATTAATATAGAATCCACATAAAAAAAAAAAAACTAACTTTTTAATCGTGGACCTCACTCTTTTTCAAAGCAATTGTGCGGCGTTTGCAATTCTACGACTGTACGTAGCATTACTCGTTCTCGACTACTTCCATCTCTCTCTCCGCGCTAAGATGAGCAAGGGACCGGGACTCTTCTCGAACATTGGCAAGAAAGCCAAAGGTAAATCATCTCATGCACTCTTCGACAATCTAATCTTACTCCACTCTGCCGTACATTTCTCCGTTCCTTTATACCTATCCGTTACAGTTTCTTTGTGTTTTAGCATCTATTACCATTCGATGATGCTTACTTTATAGATCTTCTAACCAAGGACTAAAACTCCAATTAGAAATTCACTGTCTCCACCTACAATGATACCGGAGTGGTACGGGATCTTGCTTCTTTTCTCCTCGTAAATTACATTTGTATGGATGTTTTTCTTATAAGTATATTTGTTTGTGTATGTTAGAAAGGAAAACGCAGATTAGATCGTTAATTGGGGTTTTTTGGATTATCTTATTAATTGCTAAATTTGGATTTCATTTATAACAGCTGCTTTAATTTGGACTTATAAAAAATAAAAATAAAAAATAAAATAAAAAAAGCTTCTTTAATTTGGCAAAATTCATAAGATCATTTAACTACATGTGAAACCATATGCACTAATGTTCCATTTGGGTGTTTTAAGTTTTTGAACTGTTTAGAAACAATTGGTTATTGCTGTGTTAATGTGTTGTGTATCAGTAAGTTTTTATTCTTAAGTTGAAAACGCACCCATGTAGCATTGAGCCCTGTGAACCTAAATAGAGTATGATGATGAAACGGGTTTTGATTGGTGCTAACAGACCATGGGACTTTCAGTTTTAAATTAAATCTTGGAGGAGTAGTGATTTGTACAAGCTCCAATATACAGGCTTTGTGCATGCCCTTTGTTAAAAAAAGTGGACCCCATCATGAAAAAAATATATAAAAAAAATCACTTTATTCTAGTGGAGCCCACCTTTTTACAAAGTGCTTCTACACTTAAGGCTTGTACCTAACATTACTCGTGACTTGTATGATTTTGCTTGGTTGCTTCATGAAACTCCATCAACATTCAAAGTAGGCGTGGTTTTTAATATACTTTAGAACTTCCCTCATTTTATTTTTTGTTAACGTTAGGATATCATTAAGTTGGCTTCAGTTTTATCTGTCATCTGTGAGTAAGTTGTTGCACTTTGTATTATGTGTTGCGAATTATTCTCATTATCAATTCTGCTGATTATCTTATTTTTCCCTAAACGAGTTGAGATATGGAACCACCCCTGAGGTTATTAGTGTCTTTTGCACCTAGGCTTCTTTCGAGTTTAGGATGTTTGTGTATAATAGAAGAAGTTTTGTGCATTTTCTCCTCTTTTATAAAGGGGGAGTGGTGTGGATTCATGCTCAAAGGTCAAAGATATTTTTTTAAGATTAAGCAACTTCAATTTTGTTATATGCATGGAGCCTACAATAGTAGTGTTTGTCTTATTGAAGGTTTATCTTTCAAATGGAGCAGCTAACAGTCCTATGCTTTGTGCATTAAAAATTAAAGGGTATCGTCACAACAAGAAAAAAAAAAAAAAAAAAAAAAAAAAAAAACAAAAGAAAGAAAACTGTGAAATTACACTAGTTTTGTCAGTCACACTCTTATTTAAGAAGTGAATTCTATCTGATTCACCTATAAATTACTTGCCAATCATTAACCTAGAACAAGATGTTTGTTTCATAATTTTAAATTTCTAAGTGTTTGTTTATGCTTGCTTTGGAATGTCATTTGGTTGGTTGTTATAGTTATTCATTCTTTGATATCACTTGTTTTGTGAATTTAATATTTATGGGGAGCGTCCTTATTGCTCTTTGTTTTTTCATCTTATTCTTTCCTCCTTTCAGGCGCTCACATCAACGGCAGTAAAATTACTTATTGGTACAGTGAAATTACTTATCAAGTGTGGGTTGTTTCCTTTGTCTGAAAATGTTGGTACAGTGAAATTACTTATTAATTGAAGCATGTTCGCTTATTCTGCTTGGCAGATTTCAACAACTCTTACCTTCACTGAGATTCTGCCATCTACAAATTAAGACTATTGCTTCATTTAAATTGCTTGATTATAACTCTGGCAAGGTCTGAATCTACTCCCTTTATGCTTGGAAATTCTTGAAGGGATTAATGTGGCCTTAACATGTATGTTTGTTCAAATTTGTACTTTTGATCAACTTTGACAGTTGGAGGTGCAATACTTCCACAACCATGCAACCTTCACAACTGCTTTTGGCTTGAACCAATCCCATTTCATTGATGTTTCAACCACCATTGGTACCCCAAGCATTGCTTTTGGTGCAGAAGCAGGTTATGAAGCTACCTCTGGTAATTTTACAAAGTACACCGCTGGCATTAGCATGACAAAACCAGATTCATCTGCTACAATAATATTGTAAGCTTTCTTACCCATCAACACAAGCTGGCATTTCTCCTTATAGAAATCATAATTGCATTAACTTTAACAACTTTATTTGATTATATACGTTGTATCTCTTTCTCTCAGGGGTGACAAGGGAGACACTATGAGAGCATCATATGTGCTTCACCTAGATCAATATAAGAAGAGTGCTGCTGCTGGAGAGATCACAAGGAGGTTCTCTACTAATGAAAACACTTTCACAGTTGGAGGGTCATACGCGGTTGATCACCTGACAGTAGTGAAAGCAAAGCTCAACAACCATGGGAGATCTTTTACAGCATGAGGTCATACCCAAGTTAGTGTTGACAATATCTGCGGAAGTCGATACCAAAAACTTAGATAAAAATCCCCGGTTTGGATTTGCTATTGCTGAAGCCCTGATCGTTTCGTGACATTTGCTGACGCAAAGTTGAACATATAATTTTTTCTATGAATTTTTTTGAGTAGCGCATACAAGGGAGAGTAGAATAATAAGTTCCATGGATAATATAGTTGTTTCAAATTCTCCATCATTCTGGATCAATTGTTTTGATGCTTGCGGTTGACCATGGCTTCTGTTTCTGAGTCAGAAGTGCTTGCTATTCTGTCTTGTCCGATACAGGCATTTAGACGTTAATGAGTTTCAGGACCTATTGTTGGGAATGGACCGAACAAACAAAGGTTAAGTTGAAGTAAATAATAGCGGAAGCAACAAAATAAACAACAATCACACAAAGAACACCAAGATTTAAGTGGTTCAGCTCAATATGAGCCTACGTCCACTGTCGGGGTCGGTTTCAATGATTTCACTATGAACAAAAAAAGATGGAGTACAAGAGTATTGATCACAAAATCTTCAATCCTAAAGCTCCAATATACTCAATGGACTCTTAGGATTGTATACAAAAGGATTCTCAAAACTCTCTCTTTCTTGACTGCTGAACACACCTCAAAATGAAGAGAAAATGATGTATTTATAGGACAAGGCGCTAGTCAGAACATTCGCTTGAGCGGACGTCGAGCGAAGTGTCGAGCGCACGTTAGGGTTACTTTCTCGCTCGAGCGGACAGTCGAGCGGAACTCTCTGAAAGATTTCGCTGGAGCGGACAGTCGAGCGGAGGTCGAGTGGAACTCTCTGGATGAGTTCGCTCGAGCGGACTGTCGAGCGGAGGTCGAGCGGAACCTTAGCTCGAGCCACGGTCAAGCCAAGCCCCAAAAAACACATTTTCAGCAGGAAATCAAGCCAAACTCAACACCTATCATTTCATGGTTTTGGTATATTGCTGTTCAGTTTTGACAGATTGCTGGTCCTTCATGGTATGATCATCTATACTATTTATTAACACAGATTTTGAGTTGCTTTCAGTCGTCATATTTTCCTTCTAAATGTTAAAACTACCCGTCTTCTATAGTATTGCGTGCTGGCTAAATTTATTTTTAAAGGACTGGGTAGTTAAGCATAACTCAAACCGAAAACGAGACGGAATATATAAAGGTGTCGAGTTTATGATCATACTTGGGTACAATGTATCTAGAGGGCCAAAACTTCGCTACAAGGCAAGGGGATTCCAGGTAACATGCGATCTAAATATACCATGTGAGTGTGAGAGCCTGCCAAATGTAAGGAACTCCACCCACACCCCCTCAGTTTCTTGTTTTTGAAGGGGAACCATCAAACACATCAGCTCAAAGCATTCTGTAGAATTATCGGGGCTATTTTGGGGTAAACAGGTATACTTTTAGAGACATTTCCCAATTAATTGATTCCATTTTAGGTACTTAAGCTTGACAACAAAGATCGAAATGCTTCCAAAAATGTGTAGACGGCGAGGTGTCGGATCTCAAACATACCCACATCTAAATTACCAATTCCCTAATCCTCGAGCTCCCAATGCCGCATCTTCGCATTCACTATAGCCACACATTCAGGGGCACGAATGATTGGCTCAAGTGAGGGTGGATGTTTTGGAAAGAAACAGGTGGTTTATCGGTTGTCTTGTGCTACACATTCCCATGTCCTCGATACAATTGTGCTTTACTTGTGGGGTTTCAAAACTATACTACTTCAAGGGACCGGAGTGTGTAATGAAAATACGCGTGAGCCATTTTGAATCCATTCGAACTAGCGATCGAAGGGCCTAGGTGTAGTCAGAGGGAATCATGAAAAATTTAAAACGAAGATTATTGTTCTTGACGTTGCACAAGTCTAAAAAGGGTACCATCCAGGTTGAGTGCGTCGCCTGACTCAAACTGCATGATATATGTTTAAAAAGCTAGGAGTTCAAGACAAGACCAGGCAACAGCCAGGTGCACAAGGTCAAGAAATGTACAAAGACCGCACCCAAGCAGCTTTTTCAACATAGATTTGACAAAAATTGGGTGTACCCTATTTAGTGGAGCTCACCCCTCGTTTCCATGCTTTATCTGCCAAATAAGACTAAACATTGAATCCAGACTATCTATTTATTATAAAACTGTGAGTTTAGACCTTATCTAGTAAAAATTCATGTAGTGACTAGGATCAAAATATGCCTTTACTGTTGGATTGAAATGCCCTTATTACAGATGATGATATGACGAAGGTGCCCTGCCCTGCAAGAGATCATAGTTAGGCTAAAATGCCTGTCACATAAACTAACTAAAATACCCCTACAACAAATCGAATTAGCAAATGCCCCATTTGGATGCTAGCAGTATCTCAGAATATCTGTGAGGTAAGATGTTTAAATGAGTTTTGTGTGAAAATGTGATTTATGTGAGTTTGGATGTATGAAATAAGTTGAAATATGTTTAACTTTTTATGGAAAGATGAAAAAGTGATAGGTCCCATCAATTCAGATGAAATATGTTGTGTGTTTGAGATGGAGATATTCTCATCCGTACGAGAATAACTAAGATGAATTCTCTACACCAAACACAACATTTTAAACAATTATGATCCAAATCAACCAACAACAACCAGAAATCCCTAGAACCAGCTTCATCTTCATCTTCTCTAGCACTTCCCACTCTCTATCCACCATCTGGTTGTGATCTACATTCTTATGTCCTCTCTTCTCGTTCTGCTTCAGACTTCTTCTCTAAAGAAATTGTAGAGATTTCTAAAGAAATTGTAGACATGTTTGTTTGTCAACCATGGCACAAGCCACGACAAAGATGGACCACCGAGTCGACATGACCGAATTTGACCACGGCAAGACATGCGGCGCAACAATAAAGATGGAAATATAGAGAAACAATTAGAAAAATATTTTCACTTTCACACCAAAGACCCACAATGCTGTTGTTGTTGTGGGTTTGTGATGGAGATTTATAGTGAATATTTTTGTCGTTGGCTTGATGGTTCTAAGATAAAGATTTCTAGTTAGAATTTCTATTGTGGACTTGATTAGATACTATTGGCGATCTAGACAGCTTTATATGCTCAAGAGCCAAGCTCCCGATGTAATTCGACTAATTTTGTTGGGAGTTAGATACTTATGAAGATTGGATACGTTTTACTTGCTCAGAAGCTGAGCTCCCATTTAAGCATTAGATTTAGTAGAGGTGATACAATTTGCATAAGCTACTATTGTTGGACTTTTTTGCTCCTTTGATTAGTCCCACATGGATGGGAAATGGGAAGGAGCAAGCTCTCAAGGCTTATAAATAAGAGGCTTAGCCTCTTAGTTTAAGTGCACCAGTCAAATGCTTAGCTAGTAACTTTTGACTCTAGTTAAATTCCTCTGTTGTCCATTTTTGTAAAATGGGAAGAGGTGTGAGTTAGAGTTTTTCTAGTGGGGAAAGCTTTGTGGGTGTGTTTGGGGTAAGGAGAGAAATTATGTGATTGTAATAATTTTTCACATAGTATATTTTCTTCTCTGGGTCTGGTGGTTTTTCTCCTGTTTTGGAGTTTCCACATAAATTTCTTGTGTTGTTATTATTTCTCTATTTTTTCCTTGTTATGCCTGCAAAGGGTAGATCCTAGGGGGGGTGAATTTGGAGGTCCAAATTTCCCAACAATTGGTATCAGAGCCACTAGGTTCTTTTTGTGGGGTGGAGCTTTGGTGTGGTAGTGTGGATATGTACAGTCTAAGGAGGTTTTGTCTAGGAGATTGGAAATTTTAAGTGTGTCCATTGTGACCCTCCAATCTTTCCTGGGAACTGACTTAGTGAGGTACTATTCATTTCTACAGTAAATTCATCAAAGCAATATCAGGAAGTAGGGCTTCAAATCTTGTCAGATTTGAGGTGGAGAAATTGGTTTACACAAGGTGTGGAAGGGCAGATCAACCCCTGAAGTCAGCAGTGATTCTAGCGACTGATGAAACGGCTAGTACAAGGAGCTGGTTCGGCAAGTGGCTCCAAGTCAGTAAATGGAGATACTGGTATTGATGCTAATGTTGTGTCTCTCTCCATGAAAAAGGAGACATGTACATCCTTATGGCATGTTGCTAATTCCCAAAGTTGCCATGATAGAGGATGTGTTAATATTAGCAGGTCCACAAGTTTGCACACGGGCATTGGTTTGGCATTAATGCAGGGTGTGTGGTGGAAATTCATGTCGATGGCTGATGAACTTCTAGGAGAGCCAAACGTGGAAGTTACACCATAATTTTCAGCAAGATTGTTTTTCGACATGGGCCGAAGTGAAATGCTTGGAATTGGTTTATTCTGAGTGAGTATGCTTTTATGATGAAGCATGATAGCGGAAGCTATGAAGATCTTCATTGAGGTGGAGCTTGGCTGTGGGACCAGTCAAAGTCGCAAGGTGGAGATTGTTGGACTTTTTTGCTCCTTTGATTAGTCCCACATGGATGGGAAATGGGAAGGAGCAAGCTCTCAAGGCTTATAAATAAGAGGCTTAGCCTCTTAGTTTAAGTGCACCAGTCAAATGCTTAGCTAGTAACTTTTGACTCTAGTTAAATTCCTCTGTTGTCCATTTTTGTAAAATGGGAAGAGGTGTGAGTTAGAGTTTTTCTAGTGGGGAAAGCTTTGTGGGTGTGTTTGGGGTGAGGAGAGAAATTATGTGATTGTAATAATTTTTCACATAGTGTATTTTCTTCTCTGGGTCTGGTGGTTTTTCTCTTGTTTTGGAGTTTCCACGTAAATTTCTTGTGTTGTTATTATTTCTCTATTTTTCTTGTTATTCCTGCAAAGGGTAGATCCTAGGGGGGTGAATTTGGAGGTCCAAATTCCCAACAACTACAACCATTTTTTAAGGTTCCTGAACATGTAATGCGATCAAAGTGCTTGCTCCGCGAGTGCGAAATGTTATTGCTCACCCTAGGTGGTGAGTACTCTTTACTTCTAAGTGCTTCGGGATGAGCACTTTGGCAAACATCAATTCAGTTATTTTTTTAAATGCTTACCCATGAGAGGAGCACTTGTTGCTCACTCCGATGGGACACCCTTCCCTCATCTCGAGATGTGAGCACTTTTATACCGTTAGGTTCGAGCAATCTTTGGCCACCCCTAGGTTGGAGTAGTCTTTGCTCACCCTGCGGTGCGAGCTCCCCATGCTCGTGGTCGGAAATAGAAGTGGCGAGTATTTTTGCTCTCACCAAGCAAAATGCTCCACCCCTAAGTGCGAGATCATTTTAGTTATTTGTTTGAATACTCACCCATGAGAGGAGCACATTCCAGGGCAAGCTCTTTTGGTTGTCTAAGTTCATTTTTCCCTTCATTTCTTGTTTTCCAACCTAGTTTCATTTAATAGTCTTACTTTCATTTTTCCATCCTACTTTCAATATCCATCTTGAGTTTATTTTACCGTCTACCTAATTTTTTGGTCCTCCCTCTTCTCTTTTACCTCTCTTCATTTTTCAATCTAGCTTTATTTTTCATTTCACCTTCATTTTTTCGGCCAAGCTTCACTTTTCCAACCAAGCTTCATTTTCCGACCTACCTACTTTCAATTTTTTGTCCTACCTTCATTCTCCTAGGATAGGTTCGTTTTTTCGTCCTACTTTCACTTTTGAGCCTATTTTCATTTTTTTGTCCTAGGAGTGATACTTTTAATGACCACGTAACACTTTTTCTCAACACTCAATTAGACGAGCTTTTTTAGCCCCTGGCCAAACCTTCATCATGCTCTGTCACAGTGCTCACTTTGCGCGAGCACTTTCGATTGCCTTTGTGTAGGAGTTGTTGTCACTCGGCCAGGCATTCAAACTATTTTTTGTACTCACCCCAATGTTTGAGCACTTGTTACTTGCCGAGGGTCTGAGAACTCTTTGCTTGCTTGGGTGCAAATAATCTTTGCTCGCACAGGTTACGAGTATTCCTTGCTTGCCCCTGCGACGCAGGGCCTGCGTTAGAGCACTTTCACTTGCATTGTGGAAAATGTTGTTGCTCACCTTGAAGTTCGAGAACTCCTTGCTTGCCCTTGGGTCTGAGCACTGCTTACTCGATCAAGGTGAAGACACACCCATGCGAGCGCTTCTTTGCTTGCCTTGGGTGCAAGCAATTTTGCTCACACCGGAGTGCAAGTATTGTTTGGTCGTCCGGGCACACCTCTCATGGTGTTTTAAAAACATCACTTTTTGTTTTATATTTCTTCAAATTTCAAATAATCTTTGCAGGAGTAGCCGGATACTTGCACGTGACCTCCTACTAGTACATAAACACGGCATCATAATGAAGTTCTGAATCAAGTCATGATCTAACATGTATTGGATGATCATGAATTGCTATGCCATCAATACACAGTTCTACCACCGAGTAAGATTTCAAAAAATAAATGATGGACCGATCACACATAACATATCACTGCAAAATACAATTTCTTTTACAGCAGTAAGACCAATAACCAACCGCACGGGGTATTGAAATGCAAAAGCATCCATACTTCGAAGAAACGTAAACAATGATTGAAAAGAATATCTGGAAGCCACAAACTTGTCTATTAGTGCCTCCAAAGAAAAATACCTAATAATAACCATGGAACAAACAAGATTGTAGAAATATTGAAAATTAAACACAGACAACTTAAATCCATATTAAGAAAGAATTCCATTAGCTAATATTGCTCATTCATGCCGCCAAGCGCACTTGAGCGTAAAACCTGCCTGGAAACCTGGGCACATGGCACAAAGCAAAAGCACACGATTGATTGAAGTAAAGAGGGCATTTTCTTTTTTTTAAAATAACTTATAATAACAAAATATTCATAAAATACAATAGAATAAGGTTTTTTTTTTATTTTAAATAATGGTATCTTTTGGTAATCATCTTCATTTGCTGAATTATTGTGCAATACAATTATTGTGCAATACAATAATCAAGATATGGACTAACTACATGAAATTTAAACAAAACATTATACAATTCTCTTGTTCTTTACAAAACATATACAACCATGATATTTAATATCCATAATTAAAGGAAAGTACATGGTAGAGTAAGAATATACCCAAAAGGTTTTGTTTTACTTATATATAGAAATAAAGAATATACCCAAAAGGTAATGAACCAAGACGCACAAGGATTGTAGGTAGATCCCATAAGGCAGTGAACAAAGGCACAAGGACTGTAGGAATTGAGTTCTATGCTGACATAAGCAATACAATGCAAACTTGAAGTATATAATCATCCTCATCATTATGAATAGGACCATCATCATTGTCAACAAAAGACTTCAAATTTTTATCATGTCCCTCATCCACTTCAAATATTTTAGTAGTCTAAACAAACAATAATAGTTAAAACATATATTTAATATTTTTTCATAAAATCTACAAAAATGAGTTTTTATGCTTTAAGATCACAAAAAAATGCGCGCTTAAGGCACACTTTTGCAAATGTGCTTCACTTACTAAAAGTGAAGCACCTTGACCTTGGCACTTTGTGCTTAACAACAACACATTTACCAATATTGACAAAGCTGCATCAACCACACCTTTATAAACAGGGTTTTCCCCACAAAGTAGAACACGCACATGAGGAAGAATCATGCCATAACAAGCATAAAAAAACATATATGCATTACCGATCTATTATAGGTGATTTAAATCACCTATAATAAATTATATTACTGGTTTACATATAACATTACTGGTTTTTTCCCACACCTTTGTCCTTATGTTTACCAAAATTGACCATGCTTCATCAACCAAACCTTTATAAACATGGTTTTTCCCACAAAGTACAACACGCACGAGGAAGAATAATGCCATAGTAAGCATAATAACATATACACATTCTGATTTATTATAGTTGATTTAAAATAGAGAGCAAGACCTAACAATGCAAGAATAATCTTGTTTAATAATGTCTCTTCATCTATTTAATGTCTTACGTTTACCAATCTCATGAATCGACAAACTAACCAAAACAAGTTTCAGAATTGGCAGTAACAGAAGATTCAAGAGACTTCAGATAGAACAACCAAAAGATTCAGTATCTAATAACCTGATAGACAGCGCACGACAAATCTTGGTTGAGAATACAAAAAAGTCGTTGCCAACATATTCAAGAGTTATCAACCAAGAACATGGTAAACAAGACCAACAAAAGCATCTAACCAAGTATCATATCAGACAAAACGTCACCATTTAAGGTACAAATAGCCCTGATGAATTTAAACTAAAACCAATGTCTCTCAAACATCAACTCCAAAAAAAAAAACACACACACACAAAGCCATCGCATGCCCAGTGTTCCCATTGATAAACGAAATCAAATCCCAATGCACATCGATAAACACATGAAATTCAAAATTTTATAGAAATATCCGTCCCGAAATCACAAATAGCCAACCAAAGCATCATAATCAAAAGCCATATGGTTAAGATCAATTGACTTCGTGCTATAACGGAAGCACCAAACCCAAGGAAACATTGCAACAAGAAAAAGAACATTATCAGCAGAAACCCAGAAATATCGCATTGATCGATAAAAACCTCAAAATCCAGGTCACTGAGAGACCTAAATATCCAGATCCAACACAACAGTTAAAAGCATACTAAATGTAACAACGTACTCTTCCTCTTAGTAACCCCATCGACAACAAAACAACCTAGCTAAAACAATATAAATAAACACAAAAAAAAAACATAAATTTGTAGTCCAGAAAACTGCTTCACCGATTTATTGAATTAATCGACGGTCTGCATGATATCCTCGGCGGTGAACTTGGAGCCCTTGTCCTTGTCAGCAGCGGAGCGACCCTTGGCCTTGCGATCAAGAAGGGACTTGCGGTCCTTGTCGAGACGGAGCTTAGTGATGACCACCTTGGAGGGGTTGATGCCGACGTTGACAGTGGAGCCGTTCACCTTCTCACGGGTGATCCGCTCGATGTGGATGACCCACTTCCGGCGGTACACCTGGACCACCTTTCCCTCACGGCCCTTGAAGGTTCCGCGCACGACCTGGATCTCGTCGTCCTTGCGCACTGGCATCGACCGGACGTTGTACTTGCTCCTCAGGTCGTTCGAGAGCGGGGCGCTCATCAGCACGCGCCTCACGCTCGACGGCGCCGTGAAGTGGGCCTTCCTACTCTTGCGGCGAGAGCTGGAGACTCTAGGATTGTACTTCATCTTCCCTCTCTCTCTCTCTCTGTGAGGAAACGGCAGGGCAAAATGCGAGAGGCGGAGAGGCTAGGGTTTATGGGTGCGCGTTTATAGATAGAGAAAATGGTGTCGATAGGAACGGCGCCGTATAAGGGCAGGGTTGGGTAGGGTTTTGTTCCAGCTTCGGGGTGGGCGGCTGTGTTTAAGCTGTGTTGGGGGCCCTAATATCCGCCCATTTATCTTGGACCAGGCTTATACTCTCACCGGCCCACATTTTCAAGAAACAAGAAAGCAAAAGAATTTGATGACTCCATTTTATGAAGGAAAAACATAAGAGAATAACTTTTAGCCGGTTGGACCGATCTTCACCAAATAATGCCCTCCAATAGAAGTATGCCACGTAGACACCATATATTAGCAACCGTGTGACCACACATGCACAGGGACTAAAATTTTTCACTTTCTTGTCGAGTCTGAAATGGTCAAAATGCACCGAAATAGCTGGTATTTGACCCGGTACAAAATATCTACCTCCCCCTTGGCCATTACCATTCTGACACGGTAAATAACGGTAAATACCAGTCGTACCGGCCAGTATGACATTGTATTCAAAACATTGGTCTTTTACTTATATTTCAATATGTAGGATGCATATGTTATAGTGTTGACATGATAAGATCTTACTCATAAGAAAATTAAATCAAATAATGTTATATCACTGGTGTAAGAATTGTGTCACTCAACATGTTAAAATTTCTAAATTAGAGAATAGCGGAATCTATATCGGTTCTAAGGGAAAAATTAAAATTTTTACCTAGATTTCATGAAAATTCTAAATTCAGAATTCTAGTTGTTCTACGAGCATGTTGCATGGTTGTTCTTCCTTTGATTTCATCTTTCAAGGTAGTGAAGTGTGTTATATGGTAAAAATCAGAGCAACAGTCACATATCCACAATCTCATTAATGTTTTGGATTAGCGTCAAACAAAAGTGAGAGAGAGAGACACATGTAGTTACTCATCTAGTGCAGCCCCGCATGACCAAAAGGGAGGGACTATAGTAATAGTCCTTCCTCATGAAATACATGGGTGGGCATGATGCCTATCAAGGCCGCATTCAATTAGGCAAGTTAACACTTTGGTTTACCTCTCTAATTGACAACTGGAGAAGAGGGGCATTATATATCCATGGGCACCTCCTCTTGACATAAAATAAAATAAAAGTAAAAAACTCAACCTTAATTTACACATAAGCAGCTTGCATATATAGGAAGATAGTTAATAATTTTGTTTACAATATAAATATTTCAAAAATATTGTTAGGAGAATGCAAATGCAAAGATTGACTATTGCGTGCATATTGCAAACTATCATCGAGTTCATAATATAATTAAATCTCCATATCAATCATCCATAAATTTGAACATGATGCTTATAAGCTAGCTAGCTCATGAGTTGCAATATTTGGTTTCGGTTTGTCTTTATTGGTATAGAAAATGGGTTGTTGCTGTGAAACGTGGCAAGTGAGACACGACAGACTAGAGTCTTGTTAGCCAAGAAGCTCGAGTAAATGCATATTGATCACCACGTTTTCTTGCAAAACACAAGTGATGTAGGATAAATTTTGGTCTTTAAAGAAAGCAATTCAATCATCCTGATAACAAATCAATTTTGAGTACTGTTTTGAACCTTTTTTATGATCACTTTAAGTTGTATGGAAGTGTCACACGTTCGTGTACGTAATTGCATATGTCACGCTCATTTTTCTGCAGTTCACCTGCGGTCTAGAAATTGCAGCAAGGTTATTTTTACTACAATTTTTAGGCTTTTTTGCTACGAAAGTCCACCGTACCAAATATTGCAATTATTTGGTAAGAAAGTTAACGACAATTTTCAAAACTATCTAATGCTAGCTGTGAAATTGCACAACAGTGTACTGTAGGGATCTTTCGCCCAATTCACTACAACAAAGAATTTTAGACATTCCAGTTAAGTGGTGGTGACAAGCAGCGTGTGGCACTAGCTGATGCATTTTTTAAAGCCCCTACAATTTTGTGAGCATTTATGTTTTTCTTTTTTATTGGAGTTGTCTTTAGATTCCTGTAGCTAGTACTTGTGTACTTTTTAGTGCTTATATGTGATCAGAAACGTAAACTGCACTCCTAAGAATAAAATAAGGAGCTACCTACCGGTTTAAATCGGAAATGTGAGTAGTGCTGGGCAATTGGGTTGAATTTTTTTTTCAAACTGGGTTACGGTTACAAGCACCGGCCCAGACATGCAGTTTCTAAAATCCTAGTACTCTCGGGCCGAGTACCGGATTTAAAATCCGGTATGAGTTTTAAATCCGATACCCGAATTTATTTTAAACCCAAACCCAATGCCAAAATGATTAACATTCTCGATTCCCCCCCAATCTTTCATGACTCACTCTCTCTCTCTCTCTCTTTCAATGAATCTTCTAAAAACCCTAGTCTCGTCATGTCGTCGCTAGGGGTGTAACCAGATAAAATCTAGAACCAAACCGATATGTACCGTTTTTGTATTTTCAAAAACCGATTACGTACCAGTTATCCCCTTAAACCGGTATGTCCGGTTTTACCGGTTCTGGTCTGGTCCGGTTTTTCGGTTTTAATATATTAAATATATTAGTATTACTAATATATTTATTAAAAGAAATATATTGAGAATTTATTAGGCAATAAAATGTATTTAATATATATATTTTATATTTAAAACATATGATCAAATAAATATTCATATTTAAGATTAAAATGTTATATTATAAATTATAATATATTATTTCATACATAATTATATATATTATATATAATATTAAAATTTAATAAAATATATATAATATGTGAACCGGTCTGATCCAGTCCGGTTCGGTGTTGGAAAATATAAAACCAATTTCGGATCGGATTTGACCGGTTTTTAAAATGAAAGAATCGATTCCAAACCAAACCAATTGAAAACCGGACCGAACCAACCGGTCTGGGCCGGTTTTTCGGTTTGTCGATTTATTCTTACACCCCTAGTTGTCACCGTCATCCCATTATATCCTCATAAACACTACAAATCAAGTTAGTTTTTTATTAACTCCTCTTCCATTTTGGTTCTTTAGTTTATGGTGTGGTTTGTTTAGTGGATGTGATTTGTTTGGTGTGATTTCTGTTTTTGAGTGTTTATTGGGTTAAATATATTTTTATTTGTGTTTATTTTTCTCTGTCAATTTCCTATAACATAGAATGATTTGTTTATTTTTCTCTGTTAATTTTTGGGTGTGATTTGTTAGGCAGAGACTTCATTCCTGATTAATCCAAAGCAAATGGAGCCTTAAATTTCTAAGATGGCTGCAAACCTGTAAATGGAGACTTCATCAACTTTTTCCTACGTTGTTTATGGGATTCTAGGAAATGCTTTAAGGCTAGTTTTTTTTTTTTTTTTTTTTTTTTTTTTTTTTTAATCCTATTCATTTTTGCCCTTTTTGAGCTAATTATGACCAATACCTAACAGTCTTTTTTTTCAGTTCTGTAGGATCACTTACAAAATGGAAACAACATTATTGTATCTTAAATGGAAAGTACACTAATACATCTTCATAATGAGGAGGGAACAACCCCCCAAAACAACATTATTCTAAACTCTTTATCCTTCTTTTGTTTTGATGTTTCCTATTAGATGGGGAAGGGGAGGATGATGCAGTACGTATTTACAAAAAAACAGTTCAAACTGTGCATATGATTTTTAAATTATGGTAATATCAAAATCAAGCCCGATTAGTTCTCTAATTTTAATCTGTTTGTTTTGCTTAGAATCAGCGTCATTTCATGATTCAGCAAAGAGCTTTTACTATGAATTAATATTCCGACATCCCAAAAGCAAAACTTGATTGCAAACTTTTGGATTCAGACTCGTGAAAATCTAGGGACCAGCATATGGGTCCTATCAATGCAAAAGCTATGACATTGTTCTTGCTACCTCTGTAACTTTGACCTCCTGTCCATGGTTGTTCAGCTACATGCATATACTTAGTACTGGTGAAAAGCTGAAGCAACTCAAAGCATGCGTTGTTATATTTTTAACTAATGATTTGGCAGCTGGAAGTATATATATATGCTTAATTTTCTTTATCAGTGACATATATGTTCAATTATTTTTTGTTAGTGTTGTCATGACATATAAAAATCTTCCTCCTGTAAATTTTGATTACCCTTGTGCGGCCTGACAATCTAGTTTTTCAGTGCAGGATCCTTGTTCCAGAATATGGGTATATGTACTTGGAATTGATACCAATGTTGGTGGGATTTTTCACTTACAAGATTGCAACTTCCATTCAAGCTATAGAGGAATCACTTCCAGCTGTTGGGAAAAAAAAACCTACATCCAGTAGTGGATTATATAATTTTTTCAGTAGTCAATATAGATGAATATAGAATAGTCTTTCAATTTTAGCATTATTTTTTCTTGAATATGTAATTTTGATATGCTTTCTTGAAAAGAGTGTAATATAATATAGGCTTTTAGCATTATTTTTTTCTTGAAAAATAATTTAATAATATAGGCTTTGTTAAATAAAAAAAATAAAAAATAAAAAACCCAGGTATAGGCCAATTTAATAATATAGGCTTTGTTAAATAAAAAAAATAAAAAATAAAAAACCCAGGTATAGGCCGGAACCCAGATCAATCTGGGTTCCGGGCCGGGTATACCTGGATACCCAATCCAGTACCCGGTTGCTCAACCCTTAATGTGAGAACACAAGCTTGGCACCCATTCATTCTATGTGCCCCTGGAAAACATAACTTTGAAGATTTTGAGAATAAAATAAAAATTAAAGCTACCAGTTGCTTATAGATCACCAATTATTTTCTGATGCATCATTTGAACCTTTGTTTTCTCTAATTGAAATTATAGTACTTCTTGTATAGCCAATCATAAGTTGTTGCTCAAATGTCACGGCCTCCTCAAGCTATCGTATTTGGTAGAGGGTGTGGTCATTTGTTCGATCAAGACCCTCTAGGTTTGTGTAGAGCTTACCAATTAATAAGGAAAAACTGTATTTTTTCCTTAAAACCACATTACATTGGTACATTGTAGCATTGACACACACAACAAAGTACTGTTTAGTCATGTACAAGTAGTCATCCTAATTTGTTGTGTTTTAAATCTTTCTCGTATTTCTATTTTAAGGGTTTTTGGAATCATTCATTTTTGGGCTTCCAATAAATCTCTGGGCCATGGCATTTTCTGCAATCAGAATTAATCTTATGATCAGTGAACTCCCCTTCACATCTTTCCCTTACAAATGACCGGTTTTGACTTGCTTTACTCAACAAGACTTGGGTCTCTATTTAGGCATATTTGATTCTTGTGTTAACACATTGCATTTAATTAAAACAAAAAAAAAATCAAGATATCTAGTATTATGCCTGTTGGTGCATGTATGTATGTGTGATCACCTATGCTAATTGCTTTATCTCAAACCGTAGTTGAGCCTTATGGAACCTAGTGCTCCTATACCTTGTCGATGTTGAAAGTAATCGCCAATGTGATGCATTTGGATAGCTCTTTACCTGCAATTGGTCCTCATGTTTGCCCTCCTATCAAAAGATCTCGGAGGTGGATCAAATTTATGAAAACATTTTATTAGGATTGAGGATGAGGATCCCAATGAGCACAAAGAAGCATTCAGTTATTGTGGTATGGTTTTATTATGTTATTCTTAAAAATGAGCTACTTTATTCTTGAAGTACCATAATGACACATATAAAGCCTTTCTTATTAGTGGGATTGGAAAGGATAACCATGAATCAAGAACAATCGAAGCTAGGAAGAAGGATGGGGTGGATGGTACAACTAGTAATCCTGGTGTTGGATGGGGATGACAATTCATGTTTGCGGATCTTGTTCGTGTCGTGTCAAGTCATAGAAACTCAACTAAATGGGCCAATTTGAACTCGGTTCATTAAGTTAAACATGTCAAACTTTCAAATCTTAACCCGGCTCATTTGAGTAACGGGTCATATCATGTCACCCATTTTGACACATTTAATAATAAATTATAAATATGTTAGCAAGACACGATTCATTTCAACCCGTTTCATGTAAATGTGTTGAACTAACACACAAAACCCATTTAACATAATTAAAATAATTTTATATAAAAATTAAAATCTATATTTATTAGCAGTCATAATAGTTATAAAAAAATAATATGACTACCTATTAACAAAACATATCAATATTCTTCAAAGTTTAACCTATAATAAAACCAACATTACAAACCCTACAATAACAAATACAAACATGGATTCAAAATAGCAATTCAAAAATAATCAAATTTTACTTTTGAAATAAAATAGAAATGGTTTATTACAAGTTGATTTTAGATTAAGCGAGTTGACCTGTTTATTAATCATATCTTAATAGGTTAACTCGTTTTAACCTGAATTCATTTATATCAAATTCAAACCAGTCATTTTCATATCGTGTTTATATTGGGTTCACGGGTCGTGTAATTCTTAGTGTTGGATTTGTCAAGTATAATGAGAAGAAAATAAGATTCGCAGCAGTTAAGATGATAATTTTGGATGAGCTACCGTTAATTTGTAGAAGGATAGGATTGTAAAGAATTTATGGCCGTAGTTGAGCCTAGATTTTGAATCTCCTCTCGTATTATTGTTCATGTGTGAGATTGGACGGAGATGTGTTTGTCAGAAAATGACAAGTTAAGGGAGATATTCATGACATCTAGTTATAAGATTTGCATCACCACTGACATATGAACATTGGTGCAAAATCTTACTATATGTGCATAACTTATTTTATTGATGATGATTGGATCTTGCATAAAAGAATCATATTAGAGAGGATGCTCTTGAAATATGACAAAAAAAATCGAGAGATTTTGAGAAAGTAAACAAGATTTTATATATTTGTTGCAACTATGCTTAATCTGTGTTTCAAGTTAGAAGTTTTGGACTTTTGTTCATATATAAAGTTGAAGCCATGGCATGGGGTTTAATTTGCTGATTTTGTGAAGACAGTACATCATGACCATCTTCTCCCAACTCATAATTTTGGAAGTGTAAAGGCCTCATCACATAATTGTAAAGTCATTATCCATATCATCTTCTCATTTCTCATCGCTTTGGGTGATTAACTAAAGGGATATATCACATTAATTGTAAAACCCTAGCTAATTTCTTTGCATGCCTTCATAATCATTATTTGTATTTAGTAATTGTAACGATTTTAAAAATAAGATCGAAGGTCATGATCATTTTATAAAATAATATGTTCCATATATCTAGCCATTGATTACATCAATAACTCTTTGATTAATGCCATATATATAATAATTGAGACAAATAATATTTAATTAACCAGATCAAAAACTAGTCCGGTGTACTGGCAAACGCGTGGACATGTTCCACCCAAGTATATATATATACATAAGTTTGCCAGCTCAGCATGAAGTAGTACTGAGCAGGCTGTATACATACATACATACATATATATATATATATATATATATATATATATATATTATATGCGCACACTAGGGAATGACCTGAGTGCGTTAGTTCTGAGATGCATTTGACATAATGATTTAAATAAAAAAAGAAAAAGTGAAAAAATTAGTAGCTTATTTATCTAGAAAAAGAAAATACAAGGTTAAAGAAAGGCAAAAAATCAAGATAAAAAAAAAAAAAAAATCTAAAATTTGATAAAGTATGAGCATTAGTCTGCATCCATAATAAATTTTCTATTTACTCTCTATATAATAATAAAATATTATTAATTTAATAATTTTTTAATTTTTTATTTTTATCACATTTTATAGTTCAACTAATTAAAATATTAATAATAATTATATTCTGATTAAATTAATAATTAATATTATATATTGAGTGTTTTAAGTATTTTATTAGTTTAATTTACTTAAAGTTGAATTTTCTATTTACTCCAAAACGTTTCTGTTTTAAAGAATAAAGTCATTTTAATTTTTTTATTTTAAAAAAATTAAAACAAAAAGAAAGGAAAATGAGTACACTGTCAAAACAAAAAGGACGTGAAAAGGAGACGTCAATTCATGTCCGCCGCAGGAGCGCTATTAAGGATTTTTTGATAAAATAAGATCCTTCATTAAATTCTACAAAGGAGCTACACATCAAATGGTCAAAGGTGCTAAAGACTTTTTGGTAAAATAAGATTATTTATTAAATTCTACAAAGAAGCTACACATTAAATGGTCAATGGTCTTAAGGGTCTTTTGGTAAAATATGACTTAACAGACTTAACGGAAAAACAATAAAAGTTAAAGAAAAATAACAAAAAATACTATTCATAGTTAGATAGTCACTTATTATAACAGAATAGATATGTTAGATCATAATTATAAGTACAAATTATGAAATTATAAACCCAAATATATATATCATGATGATCATAAGCAATCAGCTCTCAAACTATATTCCATTACAAGCAGCAGCATTAATTAATATATAGTTTACTTCATGTAGTACTGATATATGTATATATATATATATATATATTAATAAGTACTTAACCTCATTTTAATTGGTTCAACAACTTTGTTACGTTGGCATCGCCATTGCAAATTAACCCAAAACTTTAATTTAATAATTTATAAGCTCATGCCATATATATCGCCATCACAATCCAAAACATGAGACTCTATTATACTGTTGATTGCATGCATATTAATTTTTGCAAATTTCTATATATAATTAAGTCAAACAGTTCATTAATTATATGCATGCAAGAATTTGCTCCTATCGATCGATCATTTTTGTCGCTACATTAATTCATGAAGAAGTTGCATATATATATATAGCAAGCTAGGTGCTTATTCTTATCTATTCATCATCATATATAATTAATTGGTCGATCGATCGGGACTTATGATCATCCCGATTAATTAGCTAGCGTTCTCGATCTTGTTATATATATATATATATATTATACTTCCATTAAGCCAACATAAATACGAAAAATAAGAAGAAACTAATGCAAAAAATCAACCCACCACGCAACAAAGAATCGATCCAACGTCGATTATATCGGTCTGTAATTACTTTAATTAGAAACAAACTTTGTATTAGGGTTAGAGACAGTGGCATGCATTTCATCGATCTACATTCGTTGTATGGTACTAATACGTACTGATCAACGAGATATTAATTAATGTAAGTAAGCTGTAACGATGTGAGCCTAGAAAGCCATGCATGCATAAAACATGCTAGCTGCATCCTTAAAAATTCAGTCTCGATCCATTGATGTATATATTTGTCTTATTTCTTTCATTTCAGCAAGTCATGTCACATCACAAAAACTATTAGTACTTGTTTAGTAACGAATTTGAATGAACCGTCTCATAAAGCATCCATCTTTGTATATATGTGTGTAGTTTTGCAAGTGGAGTTTCTTCTGGGGAATATATAACTCTCAGACAATAATACGTACGATATATTCTTCCGATCGATGGAGTACTTGAGTGACCAAAGTCACCAAACTGCCCTTCACGAGGCAACAGCCATATGACTGTTGGGTCGGTCTACTTGGATTGAAAGATGAGCAATAACCTCTGTGCTTTATCTGTCTGCAATGATGGCTTCCGAGAAAAAACACCTCGAACCAACTTCTCAACAGGGGACAAAAGAAGCACAAACGTGGGATTTTCCAAATGATTGAAAGAAGAAAACCAAGAGCTAGCTTAGAAGAAATCTACAAAATTCCAACAAACATATTTGTTGTATATCCAACGTGTACTCCACAGAATAAATATAATAATAATAATAATGTATGGAATGAAGAGTACGTACCAGCCGGGCTTGATCGATCGATCATGATGATGATATGGATCGAACCAGATTATATAAATGAAAATTCAAATTGGGGTTGGCTCAAAATATAGATAGGGCACCATGCATGCATCTTGGTAGGAAGATCATGAGGAGATTTAGATGTGAAATGGAGGAGAGAGAGCTAGCTATGCATGTTTGGGCTATTTAGATCAGAAATGTTATTTAACCTTGGGTGGGGTTGGGGGTTTGAGAGATTACAGTATATACGTAGTGCGCTTATAAACTAAACTAACATATGGGAGTAGTAGTAGGGAAAAAGGTAAAAAGCATGCCCTAGATTTTTGGGAAAGCACATTTCGGTATTTGGATAAAATATTAATATTATATGAGAATTTCATGTATGGGTATAATATTATAAGTAGTAAAAAAAAGGAGGGGAAAAGTATGGGGGAATTTTGGCAGTGTTTGGAGAGCAGGGATTAGGAGGCAAGGAATATGAGTGGGGTTGTGCTTGGAGTGGTGCTGGGTGGGTTTAATGATGACGATGCACGCCGGCAGCTTTAGTACTCATGTCTCTCTCTTTCTCCCAAAACGCAGTCGGCACGCCTGCTCCCACTCAAAAAACTAGCATCTCTCTCTCTCTCTCTCTCTCTCTCTCTCTCTCTCCAAGTATTGAAAAGCTAATCCACTAACCCATTTGCTGATATCGGCCTTTGTTATCTTTTTTTTTTTTCATCTTTTTGTCAGACAATTCTAATTCTATAACACCAACCAGTCCACGCTACTTTCCAAGTTTTTTTTTAAACGGATTAATTAAGACCGTATTGCAGTCAATATATCTCATCCTAGCTAGAATTTAATATTCTAACCCATAAAATTATAATAAGTACCTAAGCTAGAATTGCAACCCAACCCCATTATTCATTCCTCATCGATTACCTCAAAAGTAGGCAAAATCTAACTCGATTCCCCCCTAATTATGTTTTGGAGTTAAACCTAGGCTAAATTCCAACATCAAGATTCCTCCTTTAATCATTCTCTAGCCCAATTCCCCTAGTTGTTAAAAACTAAAGCAACCCATCTCCCTTCCAATATCGAGAGACCCAACAGACTCACGATTTATTGATGTGGATCTCTGTGGGTTTGTTAAATGGATACCTTGTTTAGGCTAGTGAGTCTTCAATCTGATCAATCTTACAACTCCAGTAGAACCTCCAGCAGCTCTCGATCCTCCAGACAAAACTACCACTACCAACAAGATCAAGACGAAGAATGCTTCAACTTTTTCATGGATGAAGAAGACTTTTCCTCGTCTTCTTCGAGGCACTACTATCCCTATCAACCCCACCCTTCCACCACCGCCACTAATACCACTGCCACAAACATAAGCAGTACCCCCACCGAATTTTCTCTCTCCCCCGCCCGTGATTTTAACTTCGAATTCTCCGGCAAGTGGGCAACCGATGTACTCCTCGAAGCCGCACGAGCCATCGCAGACAAGAACAGCACCCGTGTCCAACAACTCATGTGGATGCTCAACGAGCTCAGCTCTCCTTACGGCGACATCGATCAAAAGCTCGCCGCCCACTTCCTCCAGGCCTTGTTTAGCCGCATGACAGACTCCGGTGAGCGATGTTACCGCACTCTTACTTCCGCATCAGAGAAAAATTGCTCCTTCGAATCAACCAGAGAAATGCTCTTGAGGTTTCAAGAGGTGAGCCCGTGGACTACGTTTGGACATGTGGCATGTAATGGTGCAATCATGGAAGCCCTTGAAGGTGAGCCGAAGTTACATATAGTTGACTTTAGCAACACATACTGCACCCAGTGGCCTACTTTACTCGAGTCCCTTGCAACCCGCAGCGACGAAACTCCACATCTCCGGCTCACCACCGTGGTCGCCACAAAGTCCAGTGGTTCTGGAGGTATGGCCGCAGTGCAAAGGGTAATGAAAGAGATTGGTAGCAGAATGGAAAAGTTCGCTAGGCTTATGGGTGTGCCTTTCAAATTCAATGTTGTCCACCATGCTGGTGATCTCTCAGACTTAAACCTAGAGGAGTTGGACGTCAAAGACGATGAAGCCCTAGCTATCAACTGTGTGGGAACCTTGCATTCAATCAAACCCATTGGTACCCGCCGAGATTATCTGGTATCCTCTTTCAGACGATTGCAGCCGAGGATAGTGACCGTGGTTGAAGAAGAAGCTGATCTTGACGTTGGAGTTGATGGGCTCGAGTTTATGAAAGGCTTTGAAGAATGTTTGAGATGGTTTAGGGTTTATTTCGAGGCTCTGGACGAGAGCTTTCCCCGGACCAGCAACGAGAGGTTGATGCTGGAGCGCGCTGCTGGACGTGCCATTGTTGACCTGGTGGCGTGCTCGCCATCCGACTCAAAAGAGCGGCGCGAGTTGGCAGCGAGCTGGTCCCGGCGTTTTCACGCGGGTCGGTTCGGCCCGATTTCTTACAGTGATGAAGTGTGTGATGATGTACGGGCATTATTGAGGAGGTACAAGGAGGGTTGGTCGATGACACAGTGCTCGGATGCTGCCGGAATATTTTTGTCCTGGAAGGATCAACCGGTGGTGTGGGCCAGCGCATGGAAGCCTTGACCATGGATTCAGACGCGCGTTTGGGAGTGATCCACACGTATGATAGTTTTTTTTTTTTTTTTTTTTTTTTTGGGGCGTGCATGGGGTACTACTGGAGTTTAATTGTGGGTTTGCTTTAATTTGGAATAAATTAAGGAAGAGATCAAGAATAGGGATTTGCTTGATTTGAATAGAAATGAAGTAAATTCATTTTGATTACTCTTGTTTTAATATCTGTAGATTGTGATTCGTAGGGATTTTGATCATGTTTTTCTTTTTTCTTTTTCTTTTTTATAATTATGGTATCTCTGGGTATTATTTTATAGATGCTTTTCTTTGGTGTTTTTCTTTTCTTGAAGGAAAACTAGTTTCGTAAAATAGTCCAAGATCGATAACCATACTTTGATTGACTCATGAATACAAAGTTCTCTTATGATAAAACAAGTATTCAGTGCTCTCAGTATGTGTGTGTGTGTATAATACGTGCACATACACCATGTATTCCAATTAGTAACATACAGTTGGATCATTTGCAAATTATCTTGATGCCCAGGAGGATCTAAACACTCAATTACATATATATAGCTAGGGTTATTGTGGCATGTACTGATGGATTTTATACAGCATGTGAGATGGATGGATGTTGTCCAGCTTTTGACTAGAGATCAATATGGCCTGGACACGTCTCTATCATTAACCTACAACTAATCAACGATGAATTAGCTAGTATTCCATGTTAATCACTTGAAGTGATATTTTAGTTTCTTGATTAATTCAGATGGTCCATACTTGTTATATGCATATTAAACCTAAAACACAATGAAGATAACTAGGGACCAAAATTCTAATGGGTTTGGTATATATGGGGTGTGTAACTACGATATCATGATGAGCTCGAGGATCTTAGGAGCTAAAGAAGGGTTTAAAGTTTCAAGTCCTTAAAGTACAAATAGCGCTAAAGAAGTCAAAAGCTAGGGTCGTTATCAAATTTTGGGTGATAGAATCTTTGGACGGCCATGTCGACTGAGTTGGGCTGTGTAAGGAGAATCTCATAAAAAGGTGTTTAGCCAATAGTGGCACACATGAGGAGGTTGCAGTTCAGTGGCCAGCACACTATGTTGACACGGTCTTCTCCATTTTTTATTTTTTTTTTTAAAGCCCTAGTCGCCTTTCAATTGAAGAAAAACTTTAGCTTATAATGTTATATAGACCGCCCAGGCCCCCACCACCATAAGAAGCAGCAGATGCAGAAGCAGAAGCAATTTAACTTTCATGGTGGTCTAGTAGCGTAAAAGAAGTGGTACGTTTATGGCCCACGGAAGGAGGAGAAAACTATTTTAAAAGAGAGGTGGAAAGAAAGAGAGGCAGGCATAATAGTGGGAACATCTTTTCAGGGTTTGCATATAGATAGATATCTTAGATCGCTATGATGAGACTTGCCCCCCCCTCCACGTTATCATGCTAACACTCTTTGTTTTCACCCCATCCACCTCTTTAATTATTTGTTTAATTATGTTTTAGTTTAATTAATATTCATCGAAGAAAAATATAGTTGCAAATATAATTGTACACTAATATGTGCATCAATATGAGTGTGATTAGTCAAAAAGTAGATTTTATTGAAAACAGTGTTAATTTAAATTTTAAGTATGAGTAAATCAGTATTAGTACACAAATTAGTACGCGATTGTGTTTGTATATAGCAAAACTCATTGATCAAACATTTTAGGTACCTAGCTAGCAGCTTATATTTAAATGAATGTTTGTGTCTTTATGTGGGCTATTTTAAAGGGAAGGGGAGCTGTCTTTGTAGTACCATATACTACATGCATGGCCCGCGCCCCCCTTTAGTTTGTTTAGCTTTGAGCTTTGGTTTTCCTTTTAGCAGAAAAATAATTGACTGGACCATGCATGCAGCTGATCATGTTAATGTTGCTTTTATATAAAGTTTCATATATAGGACCAGAGTCTCTGCTGGTTGCCGAAATTTACGTACAGATCATCGAAGACACAACGTTGAAACAGTATTATTAGTGTCTGGCTGGGCAAAATATAGTTCCAGACTTTCTAGATCTGATCAATCATGCAACAGCTAGCGCGCGCAAGGCCGTGCTTGCATGGAAAATGATCAAAAGCCTTAGCTAGCTAATTCTTCCTTTAATTAATTGGTTTCTGATCATGCGGTACTAGAAGATTAATGAGCTAGCTGGGGAAATGATCATCATGATCAGATGAATATATAGCATGATGATCATGACCTTATAAATTAATTTCTCGCTCGTGGTATGTATATAATATATATATATAGATATAGATATAAGACATTAAATATACATGATGATGATGCCGTGCATGAAGCGGTATCAAGAAATAATTATTAGCACTAACTCTTTAATTGGAGTACTACTATACGTACGTAAATCACGTCGATCGCAAGGCTTTGCGATCACTAGTATATATATATGGCAACGTTTAAGTGATGTTCGCTCAGTTTATAGAAATATTATTTTAAGAATTAATATTATTTTTATTAAGAAAAAAATTTTGATTAATAATATAATACTTTTAAAAATATATATATAATTTCTAACATCAAATAATAAGATAGACTTAAATCAATTTTAAAGAATTTAGAATTAAAATCTTATTATTTACTACTGTATGTGCTCCTAGATATGGCTAAAAACAAAAAAAAAAATGTGAAAAAAAAAATGAACCTTAAACTAAAACTAGTGTGCAGCACAGGAGACAAACCGTTAACAGTAAAGCAATTTGCAGAGCACGTTTTCTTAATTTAATAAAGTGATTATTTTTAAAAAGTGATATAATTTTTATAAAGAAATAAAATATTAAGTTTTTTATAAGATATTATTATTTGATTTTAATGTTTCATAATGAATTTAAATTGATAAATAAATAATATTTATTGAAATAATTGTATTCGTAAGTGTAGTTGGTAAATAGATTTAAACTTAATTATTTTACATTTCTATTTGCTTATATAAGGAATGAATAGAAATTTTAAATCACATATATAAATTTATATATAAATTATAATTTATATAAAGTATCATATATATATAATATAATATAGAATATATATAATTTATATATATATATATATATATAATAGAATATATATCTAATATACCTCCTAAATAAATGATCATCAATGCATGGGTTTTACGATTGATGCATGCTGCATAAACTTTGATAACTATGAATTTATTCATAAGTAATTGGGAAGATAGAGATTAAAAAAAATAAGAACTTTTAATAAGAGAGAGAGAGAGAGAGAGGGGGTGGGTCTGTGATTGCTGAAATTATGCAGGAAAGTAATTAATTTTATTATAATTCATGCAAGTAACCGCGTTAATTTAAAGGTACTTAAAACAACAAAAATCGTTAAACTAACAAAATTTTATTAGATAGCTACTTTATATATATAAAGATATATATATTATCGTTGGAATTAATAGACAATTAATTAATTCGTGATGATGCAAATTAATTTAGTATTTATTGGAAATACGTACTCAAAGTCATATATATATATATAAAGGGGTATATATGTAAGTACTCATGCATGATAAGATTGCCAAGTCAAAAGTAATAATACACGTACGTACGTACGTACGTAGCATTAATAATGTTCTATTAATAGAATACTAATTTGGATCAATATATGTTAGCAAATTAACCACTCCATGATGTTGATGATGATGTGGGTCACAATATTGGATCGTGGTCCATTCCATTCCCACAGACCTTACAGGGGGACCATATTTGGTGAGACGTGATATCATCATCTTAAATGGTCCTAGTATTCACTACTGCTATATCTATTATGTTATATGAAAATAAGAAAAAATCTAATTTTAAGTATAATTATGTATTAATATGGACACTAATTTAATATACTTGATCAAAAAGTTGATTTTATTAAAAACGGTACTAATTTAAATTTTGAATATAAAAGGATCAGTATTGATACGCAGATTAATATGCAACCTTGTTTGTATGTAGCAAAAGAATAATGCTAATCTTCTTTATGAGACTCCCGATGAGATTTTTTATTTTTTTTTATTTAATGATTAAGAAAATATTTGGTAATGATATTGTAAATTTGTTTTAAAAAATACATTTAAAAGTTTTAAAAAAATATACGTAAAAAAAATATAGATGAAATGTACTATCGAGGGCCCCCACCGAGAGCTCCCAACATGTGGCTCATGTACGCAGAGGCTTCCCATGCATGTTATACATGTTTTCATTGCTCAAATCAAAAGATATTCATATAGACGATCGACCTGTACTGTTTGTTCACATCCAAATTAGGAGGAATGGTAGTGGTGCATGTATGGTCAGTGCTGAAATTACGAGTATTAGAATGAGGCTAAGAAAGTAGTACTACTGGTGAGTACGGCTTTCTTGACACGTACGGTCTATGACTCTAATGTGTGCATGTTTCATGTTTGTCATGTATATCGAATCAAGAGGTAATGACAAACCCATCCGATCCGTCAGTTGAGATCACTTATTTACAGGAAATTTTTCATTAGGAATACCCTTAGAAGTTAGAAAGAGGGATGAATTGATGCTTCACAGCTTAATACTGATGATTATAAACTAGCTAGCTAGCTAGCTTTGAAAAATGGAAATGTTATATTTACTCTCATGATCTTATCATCCCATGATAACATATGATGCCAATTCCCAAACAATTTAATAATTTTCCTTAATTATTAGACTAATTTTCAGCAAGATTTCAAAATGGGAAAAATCTACGGCCTACTTGGTAGCTAAGATTTTAACATTACTTGGGCAAAGGGATATGTATGTTACGTGTACGTTACTTCACTAGGGTGATCGAGGGTTTGAAACTCATGAACTCATGGCTAGAAATAAGCAAATCCCGGTAATAATAATGAAAACCAGAGAAAGAATGACCCCGGAGCCGTCATATTATATGATACATGACATACATACCCTTTAATTTTAAAAAAAAAAAGAAAAAAGAAAAAAAAAAAGGAACCAATATATGTCACTTAAAACCCACTAGCTACTCCACCCCAGAGGAAGTCTCCACTTTCTATGCCAATATATGGACACTCTTGACCACAATGGGAATCCAAAATTATAGTCAAGTGGGCGATCAACATGTCCACCAACTATCAAAGGCAACCACACATATCTTGAGTCCCTCAAGTCAGCTGGATTCCACCGATCTGCCATGAAAATGTACGAACCTGGAAACCCTGGAAGAGGAATCACAAATGTGCTTTGAGCAAAAAACGTTGTAAGCTTGAATATTTTGCTCCCTCCAACGCATGGGTTGCCCATTGTCTCCCATGGCCCCATGATTGACTCAGCTGCATGAGCCAGCGCCTCATTTGGGGCCCATCCAGTGCAACCCGATGTGATCATGTAATAAGTCCCCTGGTGCTTGAATAAAGCCGGGGCTTCACGATGTTGTCCCACAAGAATTCTTCTCATGACATCATCAGACACATCAAGATAATCTTCAGTAAGCGGTCCTATATGAAGTTCACTATTATCATCAGAGGAGTATATCAGATATGCTACACCATCATCATCTTTGAAGATTGTCATGTCCCTGCTCTCAAATCCATGAGGCCTTTTGCTATGGAGATAAGTAAAAGGACCATCTGGGTAATCACTCACGGCAACACCCACAGAAGCTTTGGTATAATTGGCATCATCTATATGCATCCACATAGCATACTTCCCTGTCTTCTCATTATAAATCACTTTTGGCCTCTCAAGAACGTTGGATTTGTGGAGATCATGGCTTTCATTTGTTTCTTCTGCCGCCAGGACTATACCCTCATTTTTCCAAGTCCACAAGTCCTTGGAAGAATAGCAACCAACTCCTATGATGTCAACCTGAATCATTAAAAAGTACTCGCAGTTACTTATTAGTGCTAGAGAAGTGATATATCTGCAATCATGTGAATGCGTGCAACCAGAATATGAGTGTTCGCTTCTGACAGGGATGATTATCTATTTATAATCCATTAAATGCATTAACAAATGGGAAATTATTTTTGCAAATTCCCCATTTTCAGCCACAATATTCTTTTTTTTTTTCACCCCATGACATCTGAAGTTAATATAAATACTCTCATTGAGGCGAGTGATGTCATTACAATCATTATGATTTTCATAAACCTTATTTATTAGTGTCTCTACTTTTGAAATTTGATAATTACCATCATGTAGTACAAGGCCTAGATGTTTAAGCAACATTTATATGCTACAAACCACTATTTCAGTTCCAGCAACATGATAAGTTAATTACTTTACGAATTTCCATTGCAACCCAAATGATACGGTTTACAGATCCTCCTCCTCTATAAGACAGTATGCATCCTTCTATAGATGATCCCATCCCCACTCATCACCATCAAATTGGCATTTATTTTTGTGACAAGCAATGGCCATTACATAAAGATAGTTATGGGTGTTAACTCCCAAATTAGTAACCTATTAGGTGAAACTGGGCTTTATAAGTGATATTGGAGACGCTTCAAACTATCTAGTCTTAATTGAGTATAGTGCAGATGTGGCTATTGTTTTCCCTAGATTGTTACATATGATATCAGAGCCACCTAGTACAGCCAGCCATATAATAATGAAGTACTGCATGATATGACCTTGATGAGGATGCCAGGAGTCTAAAGGGGAGGAATTTGTAACACTCCAGCACATTGGATATACGGTTATCACATAGAGTGGGTAGGTTATAAAGATAGTCATTGATGCTATAAGAGGAGTTGTAATACTCCAGGCCCACACTGGAAATACGAATAAATCACATAGAGTGGGTAGGTTATAAAGATGGTCATCGGTGCTAAGTCCTACATTGGCTACTTAATAGGTAAAAATGACCTTTATAAGTGATTCTAGAGAAGTTTCAAATTGACAAGTCTTTTTGGAGTTATAACAAAGCTATGGCTAACACTTTCCCTAGATCGTTACAGCCCCCTACTTGAAGCTAATGTTAACCATGACCCGAATACTTCTAATCACAAGTAATCCCAAATTACAACAAGTACAATCTCAAAATAGAGCTTTGCCAAAACAAAAACAAAAAACAAAAAATTGCCTTCAACCAAGACCAGAATGATAAAAGAGCAAAATTTTGCACAAGATAACGTATGGTATGTTCAGACGATATGGGAAAGAGCAGGAACGAGTGTAGGAGTCACATGTTCATCCATTGGTTGCACCACCACTACACGTTTTGGTTTCTATGAGTTTCGCATATTTATAGCTCACAGGTGAATAGCATGGTTTTAATATGGATATTTTTCGGGGCTCGAAGGACACGGGTTTGAATGGAAAATATTAGAAGCTCAAATTATGGGGTTAATATGATCTTAGGTTTTAATCGATAAATTTTTGGAGAAGCTATGTGGGAATCAATTATTTATAGAGTGACGATATTAAGGATTTCGAGGATTTTAGTCGTTAGGAAAATAGAGATTTTTAATATCTTGGGTTTGAATTATGAAATACGTGTATAGTTCAAGATTTACGAGCATTATGTGATTATTTTATTGGTGATGATTGATTTCGCTCAGCATTGTTATGGGAAACTCAGAAAAGTTTTAAAAGTTGAGATAAACACGATTCCTATACTAGACTTTGCATAAAAATAAAATGGAATGAGGTCAATTTTGAAAAATATGCATGTTTGTTATGAACAGAAATTTGAAACAACCTTAGTTATTTGTTCTGCATTACTCATAAAATTCTGTATAAGAATAAAGCATTTTTTAGCATGACTGGTGCAAACATGAGTTGTTGTGGCATCTTGTTTCTGAACCATGCAAAAGAGAGCAAATATAAAATTTTGTGCATAAATTATATTTTTGTGATATGATTCTGTTATGTTCTGAAGATGTTCTGTACTCTGATATGATATGATGTGATTTCTGAAAACCTCTGGCATGACATTCTGTTTCTGTTCCGTTCTGACCTTACCACATGTGTAAAATTGTGGCATCTGTTCAAATTGGTACCAACTTTTCTGTTTCCAGTGCACACACTTTGGAAGCAAAGTGGTTTTCTGCGTGGTCTTTCCTGTGTGCACACTCGGGACTTCGAGAATAATAAAGGAAAGATTCACATTTTGTTTCTGCTCGGTTGGCCGCCGGAGTTTGCACAACCTTACCAAGAGGGTTAAACATGGTCTTTGTTATAATATAATATGATAAGATGAAGATGTTCAGTTATGTTATGCCAAAGGGATTTTGATTATAAATATTTTTTGAACTTTCGCTCTAATATTTTTTTTATAACATGTTCTGGCTCTGCATTTTGAAAATAAAAAGTGTTTTGTTCTGCATTCTGAATTCTGTAAATACTCATGTTTGCATACTAGTATATATTGTCCGCTTATTGAGTTTTTCATAACTCACCCCTTATCTCCATAATTTTTTTCAGATAATCTTGATGGTTCAACTGGAGAGTAAGAGTAGGCAGTGTTAAGAGAGGTTTGATGATCGTTGAGGAATAAGTGCCCAATGGGACAAGTTCTTATTTGAGAGTCATAGTTAGTAAATTGTTTATTTTCGGTTCCTTTGATATGGTGAGTTAAGGATATTTTCGAGTCTTTTGGGAGTTTCTAATTAGTTTATTGAGAATTTCTTTGTTGTCCCTATGAAGGGACATTGATATTTGGGTTGAGCAAATGATTTAATATTTTATAGAGTTTTCTAGATTTTATAGTTGTAATATTGGAGTTGATATTAAGTAATAAGAGCTAATTTTATTTCTCACTAAAGTGTTTTTTTCTCTCCTTACAACTCTGTCCGTACAAACTATTGTCCCCATGCTCATTCATAATCTCATCACCGACGTTTCTCGCTGGGTGTGAGTTTCCTCATGTTCCTCGAAGCTCCTCGTCGGGAACTTCTCAGTTTCCGTTTTTGTTATCGTCGAGAATTTCTTCCCATTTCTGTCTTTTTCGTTTTTAGTTTTGGTTTGCCGAGTTGGTGCAAGGGTGATGGGGATGCCCAGAGATGTTCAGATAGACCAAAAGGTATTTACGTTTAAGAAGGAAGACGGGTGGTGGTGGAGAATCACGAAGAGCAGTCGCCGTGTGTTGAACTACATCTCTGTGGATCATGAAGCTTTGGGGTGGTTGGGTTATACAGTGAAGGAATGCATTGCTTCATAGGGTTCACCAGAGTTCCTCAGAACCCGTAGAAAAGGACAACAGGTGCTAGTAGTGCAGAGGAGCCGTAACCCCAAAGGGAGCTTCTTCTCCATATCGGTGCTTGGCAACGAGAAGAGGATATGTCTGTTAATGGTGCCAGAAAGAAGGAAGGGGGAGAGATGGAGAACTTCAGGGATACTCTGAAGGAGCTCACTCCTTCTTCCCCTTTTTCGAGCGAGAGGAATAGAGTGCTATTGGGTGGCGGAGACAGAGGCACATCTTGCGCTTTCCCTTCACATCTGATGGTAGACGGCTCAAGGACCTACAGTGAGGTGACCCAAGCTCAGAGGGTTTAGACTCGAGCCGCGAAGCATGCAGGGGTGCTAGAGACCATTTCGGAGGATGTTCAGAAAGGGAATGGAAAAGGCAGAGAGTTGTTGGTTACAAATGAGGAAACCATGTTTAAAGTGTTGGTTATTATGGAGGAAAGGGTGGGGGCATTATTGGAAGAAATAGCCCAACTTTTGCCCAACTTTCCGTGGAAGAGCATATGGAGGAGTAAAGCACCTACTAAGGCGGCATTCTTTGTCTGGACAGCTGCCCTCAGGAAGATCCTAACCATTGATAATTTAAGAAGGTGTGGTCTTATAATGATGGATTGGTGCTGTATGTGTAAAAAGAGTGGGGAAACAGTGGATCATTTACTCCTACATTGTGATTTTGCCATGGATACTTGAAATCATTTTTTTAGTAGAATGGGGCTAGTAGCATGGACAATGTCGGGAAGGGTAGTTGAGTTATTGGCAAGTTGGAGAGGGATCTCAGGGACAGCATAGATTGCAGCACTGTGCAAAATGGCCCCCATCTGTATCTTATGGTGCATCTGGAGTGAAAGAAATTATAAGACATTTTGAGGATCAGGAAAGACCTATAGAAGAATTTAGGAGTTTTTTATGGAAGACTTTGTTTTTGTGGGCTATTGTTTTAGAGTTCAATGGTCTCAGCTTCCATGATTTCCTTGTAACAATTTCTAGCTCTTAAAGCAGTGTATTCACATGTATATTTCCAGTATACCTAGCTTACGCCTTTCTTTACATCAATAAATTTTAATATTACTTATCAAAAAAAAAAAAAAAAAGAGCTAATTCTCTGGACCTCCGGGATTGGGGCGTTATAGTTGGTAGAGACTATCATTCAGCTTGGGGTGCTTCTTTATCTATTTAAGGGAAGTTTCACAGATTTGTATGCCTAGGTTAATGGCCACAATAAACCACTTAAGTTGGAGATAGAGATTAACAAAAATATAATCGAAGGAGGTGTGTGCCAGGCTAAAAATATTATAGATAAATATGTTGACAAGAAAGAGTCAATTGTAGATAGAGATAAACAAATATGAGTTTTGCTATATAAAAGCATAGTCGCGCACTAATCTGTGTACCAATACTGATTTATTCATACTTAAAATTTAAATTAACACTGTTTTCAATAAAATCTACTTTTTAATCAATCACATTACATTGGTGCACAGATTAGTGCACAATTGTACTTGCAACTATATTTTTCCAACAAAAATATACTCGAAGGAGGTGTGTGCCAGGCTAAGAATATTATAGATAAATATGTTGAAGAGAAAGAGTCAATTGCAGATTCATACCTTAATTACTAATAACCACAAGTAACAAGTTTGTATTAAATAGAAGTAAATAGAAGGGTCTCAATCTAAATCTCCATCATCCAATGCGTAATCTATCAAATATGCCCAAATACACTAGGCTAGACTTGAGATTTTTATTTATTTTTAGGATATTAAAGGTACCACATTTAGCAATAAAGAAACAGAACAGTTGAGGTCTTTTCCAGCACCAGTTGTAAGACATACTAAATTCCCTACAAATATTTAACCCACCTTTTCCTCTTAAAAGTTGGAAGCAAATTTAGACCTAAGATCTTATCATCCATGAATCCAAACTTCTAGCGGCAATGTTGTCACATGAATTTCGAATTGAACCCATCATTGGATTTTTTACTTTATTATGAGTCACATTTCTATAAAGTTTTTTTTTTCTCTCTCTCTGTTTCCGTTCCTGACTATTATGTTTATTTCATTTTCCTTTAGTTCAGCAGGAAAAAATTCTGAGCAAATGGAGACCTAATTTTATTTCCCACAAGTCTAATGATTCAGGTGAAAAGTTAGTAATCGGTGTTCATGCTAGCATGTGATTCCATCTCTGCTAATAAAAGTTCTCTTCACTTCTAAAAATATTAAACAAAAGAAAAAAAAATCTTTATTATTTACTTTCAGTATTTATAGAACACAAAAATAGGATGTGATACAGAGAACTAAGCTTAATGACTAAGTATAAGAACACAGCGTGCAAGAAAGAGATCAAGGCAGATAGAAAGGCTAATAAGAGCTTCCTACAGTTGCGGATAAGACTATGAATTCAAATTGAGTTACTTACCCGTGCTGCACCTTTTTTGTGAGCATGGTAGGTGGGACCATCTTTATATTCTCCATACCAATAGTATGTCCTTGATCTTTGATCGTATAGAACACCCCCTCCATGCGCTTGAATGGGGTTTCCATCAGTGTCCAACCAGAGTTTCCCCGGATAATAGTAAAAGCTATCATTCCCAGCATCCCTCATTGGATCTATGGCAGTTTTCTGATCAGGAAAGAATATATTTCTAAGTTGTGAATTCTCGTCGAGAAATTCATCAATTAGTGTGGTTGGCCGCTTAGGTCTTCTTTTTGCCGCACGTGGAGATCTCTTTCCCTTTGGTGGGGGAATGTGAATATTTTCTTCTTCGACCTGTACAAGTTCACGGAATTGTGGGTGCTGGCTCATGTGCAATTGCATCTCTTCGCCCACCTCATCCTTGTGGCGAGCAAGGGAGTAGAGATGAAGCATAAGAAGACATCCCACCAAGCTCCATATCACAGCAGACATTGAACATCTGCCCCCTGCATTGCAACGGAAAGTGGTTGGTTTCCTGTATTTGTTCTTGATCCTCATTTTCTCTTTCTTTTTTATTTATCTCCAAGATGATGCTGCAATTAAGATATTGCAACCTACGGAGATACAATAAGTCCGACCAAATATGAGTCAAAACCTTGCTGATCTATGTCTTTTTGGCGGTGTAAAACTTCTATTTCTTTCTTGAAAGTGCAAGAAAAAAAATCAAAAGCAAGAATGTGATAAATAAATCGATTACAAAGGAATCCACATTAAAATTAGAGTAAATTCACTTGGAAACAGTTCATATGCAATACTTCTTTTTTTATAAGTTCTTGTGCAATAATAATAACGTTATAAACACAACAGTTTATTGCTAATCTTCCAATTTATAAATCTGAATAAAAATCGATCCCCACTTCACGTATCCCACAATTTTACATCCACAACGTTTCTCTCTCTCTCTCTCTCTCTCTCTCTCTCTCTCTCTCCCCCCCCCCCCCCCCCCTCTTCTCTCTTTCACTTGACGAACTAATATCAAAGGATGAACCAATTCACAGTAACTAAAGCGATTCCTGGTTATGTAAAGGCTAATTAATCAGAAGATAGTTGTCTCTCTGCCAGTAAAGCATGTAGTACGCAGCCAGATATTCATACTTTTCGAATAACATGAAACCAAAGGATCTAAAGTTCAAAAATCAAACAAAAATCAGCGACCACAGCATATCACAATAATAATTGGCACACTCGAATTGAAATTCGCTAATACACTTCAAGCCACAAAATAATAGAGATGCTCAAAAAGTTCAATTCAGCCGAACCATACCTCATTTCACAGACAGAATCAACAAAAATATTCAAAGATAAAAACAGTCTCATAGAATAAATGTTGCTAACAGTACGTTTATCAAACACCTTACCTGCGACCACACGAACCACGAGTGCAGCTAAATTCCCAGACATGGATTTAGACTCTAGCGCCTCCAATAGTATGTGAAATCAGAACACCAAAGCAACCCACAACGGAGTTCACTAAATCAAACCATACACTAATCCCACCAGCCCATCAGATAAATCACCGATTCTACCAGGTCCCGGAACACTGTTCAAGGGTCACGGGGAAAGTAAGAAAAGGGGTTGGGGGCTGTTCAAGCTTAGCTTTTTCTGTTGAATTGGATCTGAGTCTAAGGTCGATGATGATGTATGACCGGCGACCAACGATATTATCTACGTCGCTATTTGTGTTTGGGCCTTGGAAGGTTCTCTCTGATGGATGGATTTATCTGGAAGGCTTGTAATGGATGATAGAGTAATTTCCTCGCTCAGTCAATTCCGTATTTATTAGAAGATTTTAACCCAATTTTATTTTCGACAGTTGAATACACACAAAGATAACCAACCACAACGTAAAACCTTCATTTGTAATTTTGCATGAAACTATTTCTTCGAAAATAAATTACGAATAAAATTACTTTTAAAAAAATCGCACTCTTAACTTTTTATTTTAAATTACATTTATCGGCGAATAATTTTAATTAATTTTTTAATTCAAGCATTTACGCCAAAAATATTCAAAAATAATAATATTAACTAGTATATTAAGAAAGAAAATGATGACCTTACTACAAGTTTTACTGTAAAGGTAATTTCATTTAATTGGTAGTAAATCACCAATGTAATAAATATTAGTTATCAAAGGATGATGAATTCTTCTAATGCAAAAATAATAATAATAATAATAATAATAATAATTAAAAATATAATAGAAAACATTTAGTTATTAGACTAACCATGTATTATTTTATAAAGAATAATTTTACATAGCATCCCACACATCAACTTTCTTTTAATTTTTTTTTTTCTTTTATCATAATAAGTTTATAATGTATGGATGATAAGTAAAATAATTAAATTAGTTTAGTATTAATAAAATTTAAAAAATAAAAAAAATTAAATTATAGATAGTACAGTATGAGATGATGAACAACATAATCCTTTTATAAAGAGATAATCTTATAAGTGGTCCATTTGTTTTCTACCAAAAAATAGCCCACCAATAAGTGAGTGCCACATAGGCTTTCCATTTGAACTACTATGCGACTGCACATCATGAGATAACGCTATCTCATCTCCAAAGCAAACTTCCAACCCCTCGCTCTCCCTCTCATCTGTATGACTGTGCAGCCCCTTTCATCTCCAGACTCCAAAAGCCCCCCTCTCGGCGAAGATGTTCACCAACCAGTCCGACGCCAGGCAGCCCACTGCCACAAGCCTATCCGACCTTTGTCGAACCCATCTATAGTGCCTTTTCCGTTCAAAACTCACTTTTTGCTCTACAGACGAGACCGATGATGGATCCGGCTAGTGATTGTGTTCATTGAATCAGAGCAACTTGGTAGTGCTTTTGCTTGGGAGCGAGATCATTAGAGAAGGTTTTGTCTTGTTTGTTTGCAGTCTCGATTCAAATGCGAAGCAATTGCCGATTGATTGGGAGTAGGGGGTTGAAGTTTGGGAATTGGGTTTGGATTCGGATTTGAAGAAATCATTGTTTGAATCGATGGATGTAGGCACAGTGAGGTCCATAATTTTCAGAAACTCGAAGAGGTCGTTGTAGCTCGAAAAGTCGGAGACTGACATGGAACCCGAAGTTTGAGAATAGAGGGATTGAGAACAAGATTCAAAGGATGAAATCTCAATGTCTGAATTAGATAGGCAGGGTAGAGGCACATGGGATACCTCACCAAGCAAGTGAAGCTTGATGAACTGAAGAGCAGAAGAAACATCTTCGTAAGAGGTCGCCATGGATAGAGCTACAGATCTTTTGGAAGAGAGCTTTGAGGGAAGTGTTTTAATTTTGGAAAGATTGAGAGTTGAGAGTGGAAGACGGGTGGCTTCAATGGGATTTGGGAATCTGGCGTCAGTGACCGTAGGACTCGACGTCGATGGAATCTACGATGAAGTTCACAGCGTCGGTGGGCGAAGATGTTCATGACGTCATTGGAATCTCTCTCTCTCTCTCTCTCTCTCTCTCTCTCTCTCTCTCTCTCTCTCTCACACACACACACACACACACACACACACACACCCCTTCAACAAACATTGATCTTGATTTTGGTTTGGTTTGGTGGGCGAAGGAGATGGTGGCACCAAAACTAGTGGCTAACGGGTCGCTCAGAATCTGAAATTTGTGAAGGGCATTTGACTGGGTTAAGGCATCTAAAGAAACAATCTACTTCGCAGGGAGCGTTCGATTGTGATGACCCTTATATAAATTGTGTGGAATCGCTGACGTGGTGGACTATTATTGGAGGCTGATAATCCCTTTAGAACAGACAGACCTGCGCAAAGCAGTTTTGTTTTGTAAAACCTATACAGTAAACTTGTAGTGAGATTCTCTACTTATTATCCTTACACACCACACATTATATTTATTTTTATTTTTGTATAATTTTTTTATTTTTATTTTTCTTTAACTAATTTAGTTTTTCTACTCATTATCCATATCACATATTTGGTAAGAGAAAAAAAATTAAAAATAAAAAAATTATGTGTGATGTGAAGATAATAAATATAATTTTTCAACTTATAGTAGTTGTAATACTATTCAGTTAAGAATAATAAAATAGGATGTAAATAGTTATTGAAAGAACCACCCATCTGATTTGGTTGTGCATCGAAGTTTGTGGTCCAATGAATTTTTTCCTACTTACCACGAAGAGAGATTTTTGAGGGAACGAATATGTTAAATAATTGAATGTCTTTGAGAGGAGTATGTGATCTAGATTAATATTTTTAAGTGGCATCGCACCAGCGTAATTTGTATGATAAATCTCATTCCTTTTTTTGATATTATTGAAACATCCATCATTAATATGGAAAAATGTCAATACAAATCAAGATTCGCTCAATACTACTTGCTTAATAATATTTGGCACACAGTACCACCATACTACAATATCATCAACTTCTATGCACTATGAGTGTCAGAATTTGCCTCCATGCCTATTTTCTTGAGAAGTATGTAGACTGTAATTGAGGAGGTTGTGATTTGGGAGTTAGAAGGAGACCGCTAGAAAAATTACCTGAAAGGTAACTCAAAAGGGGTTGAAGTAGATGATTTGGGTTGATGTTTAAGCGCTCAAACATCTCAAACATCAACCCAAATGACAACTTAAGCTAGCTTTGAAGGAAAGTGTTGATTGCTTGGTTTCTGAATATAGAAAGCATATGAATAAGCATCCAAAATGAAAATTTGCTACTTTTTTTAGAAGAGTCTCATGATTTAACATCTCATCTTGAACATGATAAAAAAAAAAAAAAAAAAAAAAGAGGATGATCTCGAGTAGCAAAAGAGAATGAAGTGATAAAGGGAGAATAAGAAAGGTGTAAACCACTTATGATAAAGGAGATGAGATCATCATCCTCAATTGGTTGGCCTACAACTGCAATCACATGAGGTAGTTGGTGCAATCGAGTTTGACAAGAATGACTTGAGTGAAGTTGGGAAAGGAAGTGGTGGAGGGGAGAAGAGAGGAGTGGGAAATCATGAAGAGAAAGGTTTAGTGGTGTAGGCCAATGGCTATTGGTATCATGAAAAGTTTGGAAAGAAAAGGGTGACCAAGATGATCTACACGTAAGTCTATCCTTATATTTACAGTGACTCAACACAACTTTATTAGGTTACATATGAATTTGGATTTCTAAAAGTAAGGATAAGTATATACACATGGTAACACTTAAATGATATCACTTAGTTGAGGGAGGTAAAGACAATGAAGGTGAGTTGTTTGAGGAAAATGATCGAGAGAGTGCCGATAGTCTATCATGCATAATTATATAATGGGGTACAATTATACAAGATGCATATTATCGTTAGAGAGAGTAATCTATACATGGTAAGTGCTAGAGCTAAGATATACACAATCAGTTTACAAAGGCAACTGCTGGTCATGGCTTGTGATGGAGATTCTATTTGAGTGCTCAGGTTAGTCTTTAGGCGATGATAGTGTTGTAGCTATTAGGTGTGAAGTTACCATAGCAGAGGATGCTTCATTTGGTAAGTGCTCTAATTTTGATAATTTTGCTGCTAGTGTTTGAATACTGTCAATACACCCCCACAAAATATGTCAAGTTACGAGGCCAAGTTTGGTGTGAATATCAAAAAGTGCAATGCAGCCAAGTGGTTTGGTGAGAAGATCAGCAAGTTGCAAAGATGATGGGACATGATTTCTATGAAGTAGACCAAGAACTACACATTCACGGATTAGTGGTAATAAATCTTAATATATTTGCTGCAGACATGAAAAACAAGGTTAATTATCATGTAAAGAGCGCCGAGATTATCGCAAAGTAACACTGGGGAAGTTGGTAGCTTGATGCCCATGTCACAAAGGAGAAATGAGATCCAAGTGAGCTCAAGATAGTTTAAGCTATTGCACTGTATTTAGTTTCAGATCTCGAGTAGGAGACAATGTGTTGCTTTTTGGAAGACTAGGAAATGCAGTTGCTATCAAGAAATACACAATATCTGGTGGTGGGACTCCAGGTGAGAGGACACCTTGCCCAATCTGCATTGAAAAAGGCCTAAAGATCACTCATAGAATTGGAGCTAAAATGGGCTTCTATAGGAGAGTGCATAAATTGATAAACAAAATTAACAATATAGGAAAGATCAAGATTCAGGATGGGTAAGAGTGAAGTATTGAGGGGCACCCGTGATACTACAATAATGGGCTTGGTCAAGAAAAGGGTTTGTAGTGGTAAGCCTTTGGTCTTGGTCATCATGTGAGTACTCATGGGCTTACAATCAATCATTTGAGCCATTTTAAAATATCGAGGTCATATTTGGTGTGAAATAATATGAGACCATCAGGGGTCAGGGTGATTTGAATACCCAGAAACTAGTGGAGAGGGCCAAGATCTTTCACAGAAAATTAACTTCAAAGAGTCGAAATAAGCTCATTAAGAAAATCAGTAGGGGAACCAGTGAGTAAAATATCATCAACATACAGTAGTAATAAAAGACAACCACAAGATGAATGATAAATAAGTAGAGAGGAATCAGCAGTGCTACAAATAAAGCCATAAGTAAGAAGAAACCTACTGAACCTATCAAGCTATTCACGTGGTGCTTGTTTTAAACCATAAAGAGATTTACTCAACTTACAAACATGAGAAGAGTGAGTTGGGTCAATAAAATCTAGATGTTGTTCCATGTAGATAGATTCGTGGAGATTGCCATGGAGGAAAGCGTTATTGATGTTCAACTGGCGAATGTCCCATTGGTTGATCAGGGCAAGAGTGATAACAATTTGGTTGGTGCTCGACCGAATAACCAGAAAAAGGTTTCATAGTAATTAATACCATCTATTTGGTGAAAGCCTTTAGTAACTAAATGAGCCCTTAAACATTAAGGCTACTATCTAAATTGAGTTTGGTTTTAAAAATCCACTTGCAACCAATGACAGACATGGAGGGATCATGGGGAACAAGAGTCCAAGTATTGTTGTCATATAAAGCTCATAACTCATTAAGCATGGCTTTGGACCAAGCAGGGTGATTGAGAGTAGAGCAGACGATTTTTGGCTCTTTGGATATGGAAGTGAGATCATGAAAGTTGACATATTTTGGATTGGGTTTATGTATTTTGACTTTAGAGAGGGTAATCATTATGCGTTCAGTGGTGCCCAGAAGGAGGTGTGGGAGGAAGAGCAAATGGTAGAGTAATAGGTTCTTGGATATCATAGGAAGGTGAGGTAGTGGAGTGAGGATCATGGCAGAGAGGAGAAGATACTAGGCAAAGGGATGGGTAAATTAGTGATTGGAAGGGAGATAGCAACGTGTGTAGGTTGAGCTTGGGGGGGGGGGGGGGGGGGGGGGAGGGAGGGGGGCTAATCCAAATGTCAAAAGTAGAAAGAGTCGGCTCAGAGGGTGGAGGCAATTGAAGGTTCTTAGGTTGTTTATAAGGAAAGTTATGTTTATCAAAGACAACATGGCAAGCAATGTAAGTGCTACAAACTGGAGGGTGATAGCACTTGTACCCACAATACTTATCATTATAGCCCAAAAAGGCACGTGGTATGGTTTTAGGGTCAAACTTGTTTTGTTTGGTGTCCCAAGTGTAGGAATGATAGTTGAGATAAGTCCTATAAAGTATGGAAAAAGGAGATTACAAATCAAGAGTGGTAGTGGGAAGCTGATTAATTAAAAAGGTAGCTAAAGCAAATGCTTCAACTTAAAAATGTTTTGGAACACCACCATAGAAAAGCATCGTCATACCAAGTTCACAAATGGTACGATGACAACATTGGATAATACCATTCTGTTAAGGGCCATGCGAACAAGAGAGTTGGTGAATAATAGCTAATAGCTTGTTGTTATAAATGAGAAGTATATTGACTGTTGGCAAATTCACCATCCCATCAATTTGGAAAATTTTTATTTTGCTATTAAATTGCCATTCAACATATTTTTCAAAAAGTAAAAAGGTGGAGAAAAATCATATTTCTTTCGGAGTGGAATAAACCATTTGTATTTAGAAAATACATAAACTAAACATCCATAGTAATGAATTTTTCCAACAAAAATAACAGGGGCAAGACCCCATATGTGAAGTCCCCAAATCCCATGTACGGACACATGAAAATTAAGATCGTCAGGATGATGACAACTCAGGTCACACACCCCAACAGCAAGTGCTAAGTGTGTGCACATGCAACACGTATAAGACAAAATGCGCAGCGGATAAGTTAAAGCCAATCAACTAAGTACCAGAATTTGCTAAATACAGAATTTTAAAATAAAATGTCTCTAAAAGTTATACAGTTATCCAATATAAATATAATACAAACCAAACACAATAACCAAAAGCAGAAAATAAATCTCAACCCACGAGAAAGTGATCCCCAATCACTTCAGAAGGAGCCGCATCTTTAGGCTTTGCATCCTCATCTACATCAAAATATACGGCATCAAAAAACAATACTGCAGGTAAGTAATAATTCAAACAATCTACAAGATAAAAATACATTTATGCAACTAACAAAATGCGTGTATATGATGAAATATGCATAAAACCCAAAATATTATTTTCTCTGAAAATGAATATTTTCCAACACATACCAAAATCTCATTTTAGCCTTAAAACATATCCGCAATTTTTTCAGAAAATGACCCAATATAAATTTCACAATTTTTTTAGAAAATGATTCGCATAACTTTTAATCAAATCTCGCAATTTTTTAAGAAAATAACCTAGTATAAAATTCACAAATTTTTTCAGAAAATGGTCCACATAAATCCATTTATCAAAACTTGATATTTTTCCAGAAAATAACCCATTATCCATTTTACCGTATGCATCATGATCTCCCCTAGGGATCATCTACACACCCTAGCTCTCATTGCCACACCGCAGGTAACGACCATACATGTGATTTCATAATAAGCAATACCCAGTTCTGTGCCCAACACGTATCATGACCAGGCATCCTCTAGCCCACCCAGCAGAGGGGCCACGGAGTCGATACAATAGCATTACCGTATCATTCGAGCTTGTTGTCACCCAACGATAATTTAGAGGACGTCACTTAGTATATTCTACTCCCGAGTGTCCAGAAGAGCTCGACTGAGATAATCCTCCATCTCGGCTTGGGGTCGTGATACACACGCACCCAAAACTCCATTTACACATGAAAACCAAGTTTTTATTTCTAATACTTGAACATGTATGCAATCATGCGAGAATCCAGTTTTTCTTTACAAACATGAATATGCGTGAACTTATGCCATGTATGACAAGACAAAAATATCTAACAACCAAGAAATCCCAACATCAACCAATCACACAAATAACTTCATTTTCCAATCTAACCGACCGCCCGACTCCTCAAATCACAAAGTATTTGTTAATGCAAAATATATTTAAATTTCTAAAGTTATTTAAAAAATATTTACAGCGCTAAAATGCACTCTGGAAGTCACGCCAAAAGTGGCAGAGCAGCGACAGACAGCAATTTCCAAGTAATGGTCGTGAGTATCAAAATACCCAATTTTAAATGGGGACAAATAAAGACTTGAGATGGCTAGGAAATGGCTTAAGGGTATTGGTGAAGTTAATGGTAGTGGTGGTTGGCCATGGGTGACGGTTGGAGGCCAAAATGCTCAAATCAAAAATGGAGATGGTGGGGCTTTCAAGGTGGAGGATCAGGGCTGAGGAAGGGTGGATTAGGTAGCTGGGAGGCCAATGGTGAAATGGTGAAGATGTTGTGGCCAATGGTAGCGCGACGATGGTTCATGAGCTCAAGAACCGTGTGGCTTGATGGACTTTGAGGGAGTAAACGGCTGGGAGTTAGAGGCTGAGCTTGGTGGAGGATAATGGCCGGTGGGAGGGGAAGCTATGGTGGTGGTGGTGGTGCCAAAGGGCGGTGCACGGCGGAGTAGAAAAAGGCACACCCATTCGGGCTACACATGGCCAGTGGAGAGAGAGAGAGAGAGAGAGAGAGAGAGAGAGAGAGAGAGAGAGAGAGAGAGAGAGAGAGAGAGAGAGAGAGAGAGAGAGAGCATGAGGAAGGGAGGCTAGTTTCAGTGGGGTGGTGGTCGTCGGCGTGAGGTGAGGATGGTGAGGTGGGCAGTGACAACTGGTGGCGCACAGTGGCTGGGCTGACTGGAGAGAAATGAGAGGGGGCTGGTCGTGCATGGGTTGGGAGGTAGGGAAGGAAAAAAGAAAGAAGAAAAAAAAAAGAGAAAAATGGAAAAAGAAAAAGGAGGAAAAGAAAAAGGAAGGAAAAGAAATAAAATCCAACATTTTCATCTCGGGTCTAAAAATTGATCCAATGAAAATGATTTCAAAACAACAATTTAAATAAAAATAATTTTAACACAATGATTAAGTAAAATAAAATAATAAAATCCAACAATAACATAATTTAAAAAAAAGCATTTTAAATAATAAATATTATTTTAATAACAATAAAACACATCGAATTAAATTAATAGTTAAAAGTCATAAAATAATACTACGTAAATCATCTAAAATTTAAAATAAGAAAGCTCATAATCCTAAAAAAATTCAACAATTAGTTAGTCAAAATACACTTAAATACGGGGTATCGCACCATAAGTCACAATAAACTTTATCAAAGATGGAATGAGTTAAACTAGAAGAGGATAAAAAAGAAAGTTTGCTCAGTTTGCCTAACTAACAATTTCACAAACAGAATGAGTTTTATTGAAACCAGTAATTTGAATAAGTCCTTTGGATTTGAGGACTTGGAGGGCAAATGATTGAGAATGTCCCAAATTTTGGTGCCAAACTTCTTCAAAGATAGTCTATAAATGAATGGAGAAGTGAGCGTTGTAAAGAGATGATAAGGTGTAAAAATAACCCTTTTGTTGTCCAGCCATTAGGACACAGTGAGTCTCTCGTTCTTAATAACAAAACCAATACCCTAAAATTTATAGTTATAGGGATAATCTTTAATAAGTTGCTCAATAGATCAAAGATTTTTCACCAGGGCCAATACAAAAAGATTACAATTTAATTCTAATAGTACCATTATTTATGTAAGTGTCACCAACATGTGTAATGGTATGAGAGCCACTGACGCCTATTATTATAACATAAAATAGCAAAGGAGATTTTCGAGTATACCTGGATTACCTGTCATAAAGGCATATGCTCAAGTATCTGCAATCCATTCGTTATCATTAGAAAAAATTTTCAATGTTGGAGCAACTAGTGCTTGAGGAATATCATTATGCTAGTAAGAGTGATTAAATATGTTACAGCACTTGCAACGTGGCCCTTTTTGCCACATATTTGACATATATCTGCACCCTCGCTGTTTTGGGGGGGGCGGGGGGCGGGGGGAATCACTGGGGGGGGGGGGGGGGAATCACTGGCTTTATTTGGGTTGGACTTATCTATACGATGAGTGGAAGAGGGCCCTGTGTGGTTTTCTTTGGCCGAGTGACTTGTAGGGTAAAACCCTCGACCTCGAGAGGAGGAGGGTTGCTACTATGAATGGTTGCCACTACGGTGGTCCTTGGAGGCAGGCACATTGTTCCACTGTCTATGGAATTCAAATGAATAGCTAGAAGTAGAATCATGGAGGGAGGTTCGAGTTTCAAACCCTTGGAGAAGCAGAATGAGCTCGGCATAGGACGACATGGGAGGCTTGAGCATTGACTTGGTGAAGGGTTTGCATTTGGCACCGAGGCTATTCAGCAACTTAAACACCTTCATCTTGTCTTGCACAGGGCATCCGATTGAAGCCAAGCTATCACACAATCTGTTGAACGTCCGTAGGTAATATGCAAGTTGAGTTGTGGGTTCCTTCCTTAGGTAAGTCAATTGTTGGGTGAGATGAAACTCTTGCTCCTGAGATTAGTGTGCGTACACTGCCTTGAGTGCATCCCAGACTTGGTGGACTGAGTCTAAGCCAATTAGGAGATGAAGGGCCTTTTTTGAGAGAGTGCAAATAATCCATTCCCATAGCAATTGGTCGAATTTGTGCCACTAAAGGAAAGCTGTGGTGGGTTCTAAATTACCAGACCCAAAAGCTTTGTCGATGGGGATTTCAAACTCTGGAGGTGCCAAAGTCTTACTTAAGAGATGTTCCAGCTCACGCCAGAGTGGATAATTGCTGTTGTTGAGACGTAAGGTAAAAAAGTCACCCACATTCAAAGCTATGGTGGCAGTGGGAGGAAGACTCTCTTCACTCACACAGGCTTTGGTACCATAAAGACAATGATGGTAAGTTGTTTGATGAAAGTTCTCAGTGATCATGAGAATACTGAGTCTATTATTTGTATTTATATAATGAGGTACTATTATACAAGATGTATATTACTATTAGAGAGAGTAATCTATACATGGTAAGAGCTAGAGCTAAGATGGGTTGGTCTTTGGGCGTTGATAGTGTTGTAGCTGTTGGGTGTGAAGTTACCATAGGAGAGAATGCTGCATCTGGTAAGTGCTCTAATTTTAGTAATCTTGTCGTTGGTGTTTGAATAGCGTCACTAGGAGATTGATCTTCTATGGGATCATTATCTTCAATAACAACACAAATGTGCCATTGAGTCTTTTCTTCAACAGAAGCACTTTCTTGGATGGCAAGTAAGTTAGCAACAACAGGTTGTCTTTGTTAAAAAACATAAATGATCATTCAGTATTTCTCTTGTAGGCATTAAGTGTTATTTATGGTTAAGAACATGTTGAAGTGCTATTTTATCACATATTATATGTTTGTATGTGAAAACATGTATTTTGTACCATCAAATGATCATCACAAGGGTTTAATGTTTTGCATTCTAGAGTATTAAAAAATGGCATATTGATATTACTCTTAAAATTACAAAAAACTTATATTTTACACTTAGATTTAGGCCTAGTTTGGTTACTATGATTATTTCATATTATATAATCATTACAATTTTTTTTTTTTAAATTTTCACACAAAATTTAATAAACAATTCAATTTTTTCAAATCTCAATATAAAAATAATCTTAAAAATTTATATTCTAACAAAATTTTATTCAAATTTTAACGTTTATCTCATTTCATCTCGTAACCAAATGAGATTTGAATTATAGATGTTATTATAAAGTATATTTTTCTAACATATATGCATTTTGATTCTTGCTCCTCATCATCTACATCATCTATAATTCATCTTCTTCGCAAATGACAATTGAGTTGAAGCCGCATGCTAGGGCATCTTCTTGGTTGGTACTTAGTTCGCTCCTCTTTCCTTTCCTGCGAACATGCACGTGACATTTTTTTATTTAACAGTCTCTACGTACCTTCGTCCTGTTGTCTGCTATGGGCCATTGAATAATTTCGTGATCTCTTGGTAGGAACTTGTTTTGGCTGCATGCATGGACTGATCATAGACACAAAGCGTATAGGAATTTCTTATGCTACTTCAATTTTGCATAATAGGCATTAGCTATATAGGAATACTAATCTATTTATTTATTATTTGGTGACAACACATAAGAATTTCATTGAAATTAAAGAAAAATTCGTAAACATACCTAGTTATCAACCATTCAGAAGGTCTTGCTCCGGCTATCCCTTAAATGTTTTTGAATATATAGATGATGGCTAGCCACCCAAAAGATTTACTACTCTAATATGAATATGAATGGTGTTTTTTTTTTTAACATATATATATATATATATATATATAGATATATATCTTTTTTGAGGAATGAATATTCTATACGGCCTCCTTACAAAAATTACTCAAACTCAAACAATAGCAATTTTCTACTTTTAACATGAGCTCTCTTTTAGAACTCTATCGCACGTATCAAACACATCCAAGTTTGGATAAAGTTCACATCGAAAAAGATAAAAAAAAATAGAAAAATGATACCATGTTGGCTAAGTTTATTCTCTTAATTTGAGTGGTCATGTATTTTATTTTATTTTTAATATTTTTTTACTTAATAATTAAGAAAGTGATTATTATTGTATTGGTGTTTTTTTAAATATTTAAAAGACAGAAAAAATACAATTTGTACCTAAGGCACTCCAGCAGTCAAAGCTGGGCATCGTAGTAGGAACACCTAAAAATAAAAGAAGCACCTCTGTCGCAATTACTAATTTAGTAAGAATAATGATATACTTATAATTCTTTTACAACTATTACAATTTATTTCATAATTAATAAATAAAATTAAAAATGAATTTTAATTTTATAAGATTATTTATTATTAAATTTAAAGTTGAAAAAAATTATAAGAAAATCATCGACTTAGACCTCATTTGGATACAAGAGTACCAGAAATCTTAAATAATTTTGTACGACTAAGGTCTAGCTTGGATAATGAGTTTAGATGAGTTGTGACTAGTTGTGAGATATTTGAGTTAAAATAAGATGAGTTAGAAATTGTTTGAGTTAAAATGTTTCATGAGATTTTGAAAAATGAGAGATAAAGAGTTAAATAAAAATATTGTTAAAATATAAATTTTTAATATTATTTTTATTTTAAGATTTGAAAATGTTAAATTGTTTTTTATGTGTTGTTTGGAAATTTAGGAAAGCTGTAACAATTAGGTAATGATTAAATGAAAAAAATTGAAGATTTAAAATTGAAAAGTATTTTATCTTTGTGGTATTTGGATATTGAGATAAAATGAAAGTATCTCTCTATCCAAACCAAGTGAGTACCCTAACAACCAAACGCACATGAAAACACTTCACGGGATAATTTTAGGTCATCTCATGATGTCTCTAGCCTCTTCATTAATTAAACAAGTCCAATACAGAGAGGTCAGCCAAAAGCAAGGGACCAAGGATCGAGCCTCTCATATTCCTTACCCCACCAAATAGTGAGGAATCTCCCACTGATGGCGTCGAAGGTCTTGACGATGTCATCAAATGTGTTGGCATACATTTTGGACGCACCTTTAGTTTGGAGCTCTATTTTGATAGTGTCAAATGAGTGGAAATAGATGTAGGCAAAAGCTCTAGCAATGCCACCACCAGTTGTGTCGATGAGGGCATGCTAGAGGACAGAGAGGCTCTTGAGAAGGGTCTTTTAGGGTTTGGGGCCTTGCGCGAGATGAGTTTTAAGGAAATAGAGGCAAAGGAGAGGTAGGTAGTGGAATTGACATAATTGAGAGGTGATTTGGGTGGTTTTCAAGTTTTCATAGGGATATGGGTTTGTTTTTGGGGATGGGGTTTGTGAGGGACGTGAGAGCGCGGTTGCCACCCAACTAAACATACCAATAGTCACCAAATTCATATGGGCAACTGAGGAGAGGCAATGATCATCTTAAGATCGATTTGTCTTGAAGTAGTCAGTGAAGTATATATTATAGCAATCACACCTAAAGTATAAATGAAAGGAAGGGGTAGGCAAGGTGGGTGAAGAGGGAAGCGAAATTAATTGGTGGGTGGGGCTTGGAGGTTTGGGAGTGGAGGCCAAGTGTTGATGTCGTGTTTCGCTACCTGAGCGACTCCACGGGGACCTAACTCACACCCGTAATAATGAAGAAACGAGAGCTACGGGGTGGTGGGAGACACATCTAATTCTTAAGTCAGTATGAGTCATCTATATGAGAAATGTAGAAACTTAAGTGTAGAAAGTGTTTCTAACCCTTCCCCTTGCTAAGAGAGGGAATATATATACCTGGTCGGGGTGATTCCTGGAAAGGGGATTGTGGGGGTGTCGCTCTGTACTCGAGTTGCATTACCCTGCCAGCTTCCTGCTGCACAATAGACCTGCCAGACCCAATCATGGCAACTACTAACAACCTAGATGCATGTCGTGGCATGCCCACCCTTAGACTTTATTAAATGCGATGTGGCTCCTTGTTGTGGCGTGCCCGTCTCCGCCCTCCATTAAATATAGCGTGGCCTCAGTCAGGTGTGCCTACTCCTTAGGTTTGTATGGTTGTTGGGTTCAGGGACATGGATTGTCCTTGACCTTTCGCACTAGGGTTGTCGGCTAGTAATGGTGTCAGACAATCTATCTTCCAACCCCTAATCAGTGCATGTTGCTTAATCGCTACTTCTCTTGGGCTTCCTGGCTCGGCTTGGCCTGGCCTGACCCATCTTATCCTCTCAGGCCACTGGGTTTGTTCGAGCCCCATGGAATTAGGCTAGGCCCGTCTTATCCTCTTGGGTCATTGGACCTGTTTGGGCCCTGCGATTTAGCTAGGCCCGGCCTAAGGAATAACTCCCCTTACACTTAGAGTCGGGTATCCATGACAAAGCTATTTGCTATGCTCAACCTTTTGGAACCAAGCTTTTTAGTCTATGCAAAATGGAGGCGAAGAAATGTCGAGGGACTCTAAATAACAATACATATTGATCTTGAAGACAAAACGAGATGAAATCGTTCTCATTCAAAAGAGGCTTAATATTTCTGCCCCATTGCACCATTTAATATTTAAGGATATCAATTTTTAACACGAGCCAACACATGAACATGAAGTAGATGGAATAGAATCAAGCATAATTTGATCATGATCCATTCGACACATGTAAATTGATCAGGTTAATAATTAATGCCATTTTCGAGTCGATTCATAAAAGTTATTCCACCTAATATCACTAATTAATTACCACTGTTTATTATAAAGTGGGTTGTGAAAATTAATATACTTTAAATAAAAAAAATTCGAATTTCCAAAATATAAGCACTATAAAATCATGAATTATATAACAATTTAATCCACCATTCTAATTATTGATACGAGTATTTATTTAAAAATCAAGAGATTTTTCATTTAATAGTTGATAATTAGAATGGTGTGTTCATAATTGATAATTTAGGAAATTTTCCAATTATGTAAAACTTAGGAATTATCCATCTAAACATAATTCATTTGATAATTTATAATGAAAAATATCTTCTTCAATAATTAATTATAAAAACACACTAATTATTGGCAGGACCAAAACTTTTTTAATTTCCATAGAAAACTAAATCCATATCATCATGCTTATATATCCAAATATATGATACACACTTTTTTAAATTCTACTCAAACATCTCCATACAAATTATTTTATTATTATTAACAGAATTGTCAATGCTCCAAAAATCTAAACCAACCTTAATCTATTTTATCAATATAAATAAATTTTAAATTAAAATAAATTTAATAATTTAAAAATTAAATATTTAAATATCAAGCTCAACTTTCAAATTATAATGAATCTCAATTAAATATATATTCAAAAGACATAAACAGAATTCTACCAAAATGATTGGAAATCATGATGGAATATTAATGTTAATAAATTATATATGATGTGACACGCGACGTACCGGACCCAAACTTCGTCACAGCTCAGAGGTTATGACAGGTCATGCTTTGGTTTGCTTGTATTTTAAATTCAGACTCGGACCTTGTTTTTTATTCTCTACGACTACACGTGGCAAAGAGAAGCGATTGGACCAATGTCTTCCCTGCTCCTTCTATTGGTACGTTTCACCCACTCGCTATTTAGGCATTATATTTCACCTTCTCCGAAATCTCTTTCGCTGATTGGTTGGTGCTGGCGAAAGTCCATCAGACTAGATCCTGGCCGCACGCCTCTTACTTTACCAATTATTCGGGGTCCATGGGGAATTCAGTGTGAAAAACAAAGACGACGACGTCGCTTCGTAGTTCGGTCTGCAAAATAGTAAATAGTTGATCAGCGTGAATCTGAATCCTTCCTTCCTTCTCGCATCGCATCTTGTACAAGAAGAAGAATAATTTCCCAAAAGGTCAAATTGCAAACAGAGACTCGCGTAGATCCATTTCTCTGATCATCAATGGGTTTGTGGGAAGCATTTCTCAATTGGCTCCGAAGGTTAGCTTTACTTCCGCCCCCTCTCTTCTCTCCCTCTCGAAATCTTGATTTCCTTTTTCATCCCAAAAGTTACATTTTCATATTTTGTAGTATGCATATGAAGATTAACGATCAAAGGTCGATGTTTTTTCGTTCGAATCCCTGATTTGTATTGTGTAATGTGTTCCGACTGCAGGTCTTTCCTTTCGCGTAATGATAGCAACGTCTCATAGATGTCTTTCTGGTTTTCTGCTTTATTTTTTGTCTCCAACTTCAAGAATCATAGTTATTTTTTGTCTCCAACTTCAAGAATCATAGTGGAAATTCACTCACTTATTCATATTGGTTTTTTCCTATGTAACTTTCCAATGCTTTATTTGGTGATTAAGTAAGAGCATTATTAAAACGAAATATGCTGAACCTGGTATTGTTGAATTATATTCAAATATTACTCTTGGGCTTTAGCTGCTCAGAAAATTATGTTTCCTAGTGACACAATGGATACCCGATGAAATATGAATGAAGCTATAGGTTTAGCGGTATTATACATCAGCAGTAGTAGACCACGATATTCATACGATTAGCGACTGCGAGAATTTTCTGATTAGCTTGGTTTCCAATCAATAAAGACAGTAAGTGGTCATGCCTTCTGAACACCCTATACAATTATTAACATATGTATCTTCCTTTTTTCTCTCCCATTCTTCTTCTTCTTCTTCTTTTTTTTTTTTTTTTTTTTTTTTTTAAATTTTTTTTTAATTTTTTTTTTAATTTATTTTTTATTTTTTATTTTTTATTTTTGAAACTCCGGAATCCAACACGCCAAAAGTGCACCTTCCATTGCTCACTAAATTACGCATATGGCTTGTGACCTAACCATCCTTGCAGGGATACGCATCCCATCCATGAATTCTAAGTTGAACCAATCAACCCATAACAACACCATCTTATATAGCCACCATCCAAGGATATTCTGTTTTGTTGATTTTCCAAGTCATACATTAAAAAACCCTTATCCCCAAGTAACCACCACTTGAAAGATGTGCAAATACCTTTCCTCACGTATATGATAGTTAAACTCCTCCCAAACCACCCCTAGGTAATCTTTGGAGCAAATAAATTTTGCACGTTGACCTTAAATAGAAATCTTTGTCTTGCATATCATTTGGCTGCCATTTGGATTTGGTAATGTCTTATGACAAGAATATTTGGAATCTTAAAGTCTGCTATTAAATTTTCTGAGTGACCTTGATTGATCATTCACTTAGAATGAGGGGGCTTACTCGATTGTAATGTGATTGCAGCCTCTTTTTCAAGCAGGAAATGGAGCTATCTTTGATAGGACTTCAGAATGCTGGAAAGACATCACTTGTAAATGTTGTTGCGGTATGTAATCATCATATTGAGCTTGTATTAGTAGTACTACTTCTTGTATCTCTGGGTTTATTCACTGAAATCCTGGTTGTTGGTGTTGCTTTTTTTTTTATACGTGGTTGTTGGTGTTGCTTCTAGACTGGTGGATATAGTGAAGACATGATCCCTACGGTGAGTGGCCTTTTACATGGAGTTGTGCCCTTTTTTAATTTTACGAGTGGAGGATATACTTTTTCCAAAAGCTTGTTTTTCACTCTCTTTCAGTCAATGCTATTTCATTCTCTTACAGTTATTTTCTTGTTGGTGGTTAAATGTATCTACCAATGCTATTTGCAGGTAGGATTTAATATGAGGAAGGTAACAAAAGGAAATGTCACCATAAAGTTGTGGGATCTTGGAGGTCAACCTAGGTTCCGCAGTATGTGGGAGCGATATTGTCGTGCAGTGTCTGCTATTGTGTATGTAACAATTTTTTTTTCCATATTAGTTGACTTGATGTGTTGAATAAGATAATATTTGGTTTCAAATGCATACCTTATTTATGTTTCTTCCTTGTATTATGGCCTTGTATTTATGTCTGGTTTGGATATCCATGGATGTTTTCTTGTGCAGTTTTCTATAAAATCTCATACTAATACAGAAAATTTTCAATATCAGTAAATAATTTTAGATTGTCAAATGCTTTACACCTTGTTATAGGAGTGACAATATGTGACACAACCTGCGAACCCAACATGAAACTAGCAGGTTTGGATTTGATATAAATGGATTTGACTTGTTAAGAAACGATTAATAAACGAGTTAATAACGGGTCAACCCGCTTAACTCGAAATCAACTCACAATAACCTGTTTAAATTTTATTTCAAATTTATGATTTTATTTTTGTTGGGTTGTAATAATGGTATTTCTCAATATGCTTAAGTTTTTATTATTGAGATTGTAATTCTGGACTTATACTCATATATGTTATTGTTGGATTCGTAAATTGGTTTTATTATATGTTAAAATCTAAAAGTTATTGATATTTTTTGTTAGTAAGTAGTCTTATTATTATTTTTTTAGATATTATTATTTTCGGGTAGAGGATTAGTTTTATGGGAAACAAAGGGCTGGGGTTGGGGAGGTGTGTTCCATTCCAATTCGGGCTTGGAGTGTTTTGGGTAGTGTTTTATTGTATTTTGGGTCATTAAAGTGCTCTCTAGTATGAGTTAGGTGTTTTCTTGTATACGTTCAGTGTACTTGGTTACTCCTATTGATATATATTATATTTTTATTTATAAAAATTATATATTGATAGATTTGAACTTTTATGTGAAATTATGTTAATCATGTCAAATGGGTTATGCGGGTTAGTTAAACCCATTTATATGAAATGGGTTGAAATGAGTTATGTTGTGTTGACCCATTCTGAATTAATTTCTAAAGGGTCAAAATGGGTGACACAACATGTCCCATTATTTAAACGGGTTATGTTAGGTTTTGAAGGTCTGACCTTTTTAACTTAACGGGTCTTGTTCGGGTTGAGCCATATAGTCGAATGCCCATGACTTAACATGACCCGAATACAACCCGCGAACATGAATTGCCAACCCTACTTGTTGATATTCAAGTCTTTGTTTTATGTAATGTGAAAATACCATATTAGAGAACCCCTAGAGGTTGGCTCAAATGGTAAAGGCCTTGGTCTTGGTGGTATGTTCCCTCTAGGTCTAAAGTTCGAATCCTGTTGGATGCAAACAATTTCTAGGGGCCATTGGACTGGAGGATTTTCTCCTTGAATTACCTGAGTTGCACTTGCAGGAAATTCCTTGCTAAAGGCTTGTGCACCATTGAGATTAGTTGATACGTTGTTCTTGGACACCCAATGCCAAACAAAAAAAGAAGAAAATACCATATTAGAGATTCAGAGGTAGTCTATGGATTAAATGCTTGTGATAATTTGGAGCTTAGCTTTATATGACCTATTTCCCTTGGTAGCAGTATACAGTAATAGATATTATGGAAGCTCAGAATAATGTATAATTTTGAAACTAAAGTGATATGGCGAAAACTTTATTAAGGGGACTTAATACATACAACCATGCATGCTTGCATATGTACAGTTTACATGCATGCTTCCATTTATCTTGAATAGTCTAGATTTGAGAAATTCTGGAGATTCTAAAAGTTCTAGCTGAAATAGATATTAGTACAGAACTAAATATAAGAAATTATGTTTTCTACCTTATTGTTGAGCATGTTAAGTTTTTCCTAGTTTAATGAATGTGCACTTCTATTTCAATGCTTGTATTTATGAATAGATGCATTTATATTTTTTTTTCTAAGCTTTAAAAAAAAAGAAAGGCAAAGAAGAAGAAGAGCAATTATGTACACCTGATTTGTCAAATTATAACCTTTTGTTTTTCTCCTTTTGGCTATTTATCAAATTGATATGAGATGTTGTTTTTGATTGAAATGCTCGGATTGTCTCCTTCAAAGCTATGTTTATTGAAATTGATGAGAAATTGAGTCATTGTGCAATACCCAATACAATGCTGAAAGCCAGCGGTCCCCCAAATTCCTTGGAGTTGAGCTCTTGCCTTTTTGGAAGGAGAACTTTCCATGAATTACCTTGGTTTCACAAATTGTTGTGTATGAGTTTTTGTCTTCACTAGTCTACGTTAGTATAGGATTGATAGTCCCGTGATATCCAATTAGTTCTTTAAGCATGAGATGGGATGGGTGCAATTACATGGAAGACACAAGAAAACTTTAAAAAATTCTGAGGTTTAACAGTATTGTTTAGCAGAGTCTCTACAGGTTCAGAAATCCAAATATTCCGTTTGGTTTGCTTGTCATTATATACTTCCACCAACAGATGTTGGCTATAATGCCTTGTGTTATTTCGTAAAGTTGCATTTGAGACTTTGCTTGTGTAATCTAAAATTTATCTCCAGGAAAATGTTCATTGATCATGAACCATGTTTTTTAATAAATCTCTGGTCAAATAAGTACTTTTAATGCCTTTTTGATTGAATAAGTAATAGACCAGTGGTGTTAGTTCTTAATTTTGTCATGACTTCGAAGTTTACAAGTTGCTATAACCTGATTGTTTCTGCAGCTATGTTGTTGATGCTGCTGATCCAGACAACGTGAGTATCTCAAGAAGTGAGCTCCATGATTTGCTGAGCAAATCCTCACTTAGTGGTATCCCGTTGCTAGTGCTGGGAAACAAGATTGACAAGCCGGGAGCTCTGTCTAAGCAGGCTTTGACTAATCAAATGTAAGACATTTACTTTGCGATGGGAACTTTCTCAAGCAATATTCCAAGATGAGCCACTTTTGGGGTTAATGTTGAGATGATACAATTTCCATATATTAGTTTTCGCTAAATGAGGAAGAACATATAGTTTCAGTACTAAAAATTGCATTGTGCTTTGCAGGGATCTCAAGTCAATTACTGATAGAGAAGTTTGTTGCTTCATGATCTCGTGCAAGAACTCAACAAACATTGATTCAGTAATTGATTGGCTTGTAAAGCATTCCAAATCGAAGAGCTGAGGTGGTTTTTTCTTTCTTTTTGGGGGTTTCTGTGTCATAATTTCCTTTGGTGGTGGGTTTGTCTTTGATTGCTGATTGTTTTATTGCGGTATTTTCCTCTGAGATGTGTAAGCTACTATATATTTATTACTGCCTAATTGAGTACCTGGTCATTGTGTTGATCTCCCTTCCTCGAACAGCTGATGAGGATGTATAGCTAACTTGGAATACCTGAAAATGGCCAGCGTCCCGCCGAGCGAATCATGTACAGCATTGATTTTGCAGAAGATGATAGGACAAGTCGTGATTGATAAACTAGAAGGGTGTGGGTGTAACTTCTCTTCATAAATTCCCTGCCCCGCGTTCCCTCTGAGCTATTATTAATCAATTTTAATTTTTTACAGAAGAATGAATACCTTCTACAAAGAAAAGAGGATGGGTTTAGAAAAGCAACGCTCACACTCACGCTAAAACATGAGACCTAAATTTATTTGCGGCAAAGGTATTTCTCCTGAAAATGAGTTTGAGAAATAAAAGAATTCCATTAATCGATGCAGGGATGAGAATATATGGATCCAACCATTTGATACATTCGGCTTTCATCTAGTTTGAAGTGGATATCTTTATAATATTCTTGCAGCCAATCGGTGCTCATGAGTCATGAGCGAATCCCGTCTGAACATTTGGATTCAAGCGGACATCAATCATACTTATTTTGAGTTCCCTTGCGTATTAAACAAAAAGGGAAAAAACTTACTGAAGGGTCAGTTCATACAAACAAGTCGGGAAGTGCAAACACGCAAAAATAAGATTACATGGGATAGCGCAAATCAAACCATTACGTAGTTTTTCACTTACGAATATTAAACATTACAGCACTCTCATTTGCTTAGGCAAAGTTTGGCTAATATGCCACCTTTTGCCTTATGCCTAATCACTCAAAATTTGAACTTTACATTAGATTAGTTATCTAACTCTCTATAATAAAAATTATTATTATTTTTTTAAAATTTTTATATATACTTTTAATGCAATATTTAATTATTTTGAAAATATTTTTTATTTTCATTTTCATAATTTCCAACAATCTCTATATAAAAATACATAAAATCCATCTATCAACCTAAATTAACTTCAAAAGTTCATAAAAAGTTCATACATTTCCATCTATCAAAATACTTCAAAAGTTCATTTTCATAAAATCCAACAATCTCTATATTAAAAGCAGCACTGCTACAGGTACCCGGCGATGGGTACTTGTTGTGGAATCGGTTGATGTGGCGTAATGTCACGTCAGCTGATATAATAATAAAATAAAAAAAAAAAGAGAAAAAAAGGTCACGTCAGCATTTTTCTATAATAATGGAGAAAAATAGTGATAATTTGGGCAAGTTGGCGGGTACTTTGAGATGCAGGTAATTTGAGCCAATGGCTTCACTTGCATGGATTCCTGAAACCTGACGCTGTTTATTGCTCCATCCCCTTCCGAGTCTTCTCCAACTTCTTTATATCTCGTCACATCCCATTTTCCTCTCCGTATCACTCTCTCTCGTGTCTCTGGTCTCTTTCTCTCTCTGCAATTTCTTCAACTCTGATACATTTGAGGACATAATACATTTGCTAGTCTCATGGACTCTGGTAGTTCTACGAGAAGGCCATGTTTCGTTGAGGGAGATGATGGGTTGGCCTCTTTGGCAGGCATGGAAGTCGGCTTCTCTGGAACCCAACACCACAGACAACCTTTCTTGTCTAGGTTGTGTCACAGTGCTCCTTGTAATGGTAATACGAGGAATAGTTTCAGAAGCGCTTCGGTTTTGTCTCCAAGATTTGGGAGGTTCTATGATGCAAGACTCGAAGAGCACCGGCCCCATAGAGAATCCACCTCCCCAAACGAAACCCAGGACTACCCTTTCCGAACAAGCACTATAGCTGCCGCTTGAATATATCTATATATACATAAAAGAAATGAATAGAGAAACTATGTCTAAATGCTTTACAGGGAGAAAAAAGGGGTTTTTGAGAGACGAAGAAGAAGCATTTTGAGGAATTTTGTTTATGTTGATACTGTGAATGTTACTGAGATGTCTCTTTGGGAGTTGCTATTTTTCTCTTTTGATGTATTTAAATATATCTAGTAAAGCAAAAGCATTAGCATTTTGAATGAAGATGTTGTGAGAAAAAATATATACCAAACTTCTCCTCACTTGGTCGCGAGCCTCACTTCAGTTTCGCTGTGGTTTGATTCTGTCCATTTTTCAGTTTGAGTTTGGTGATTTGGGTATGTCATTTGTTGAGGTTTAGATTTGTTGGATCGTTGCTACCCCCATAACCATGTTTCATATGGGTTATTTACGTGGTATGAATAATTGGGAATTGATTAACAGAAGGTAGAAGATGACGGTCCTCTGTTTTTTTTTATTTTTAACCTCATTTGGTGCTTTTATGGAAAACTCAGTTCTTATGGTGAAAAAGCGAGTAGGGAGAGTTTCTTGGTAGGTCGGAAAAAGAGGGCTTGGGGAATTTGGGGAAGTACTTAAAGGAAACACCTGTGAAAAAGAAGGAAAAAAGATCAAGGAAGCGTTCGGAAGAAGTGGAGAAAAGTTAGTTTGGACAGAGTATCATAGTCGCCTTCTTGAAACGAGCGATGAAATCATGAAGGAAGGAGGCGGGCGAGGGAGCGATGATTGTAATTTGTTTCTAAAATCGAACTAGTAAAATTAGCAACAGCAGTTCTTGCGAAATAAAAAAGAATGTGAAAAACAGCTTCCCCTCCAACGGGTTCTGTACGTGAAGGGGGGAAGGCAGGATGAGGAAAGGTTCCAACGTCGCGACGCACCGTTTCATTAAAGTTGCCATGTGGACTCGTGTACGCGGTGGGTACCCCAACCCGTGTGCAAATAGCATTTTTCCTATAGGTACTTGCCGCTAGTTACCTGTTGCGGAATCGTTGACGTCACGTGAGTCAATATATTATAATATATTAAAAAATGAAAATCCATTAAAACTGCATTTCAAATATGATGAAATCTGCAAAAAGGAGCCACGAGCACCAAAATCCATCCCTCTCTGAAGAACCGCACGAAAATCACTGTCGGACCCCATCCCAATAGATTGTTCAGCTACCAACCAAATTCTTCGTTTGTTTTTGCATTTCTACATTCCCGGTAGGTTTTTGAACTCCAGTTTGAGCTAAAAAATGCAGGTATTGTAGATGGGTATGCAACTTTGTTGAATGCCCGCTCCTCTCTGCTCGATCTACTGTTGAAATGGTGAGTTTGGGGCTCTTTTATTTATTTACTAAAGTATTTTTATTTTCCATTTATAAAACTATGTTTGCACATTGTTAGTGTATAAAAAACCTATGAGGTTGACACTGCTTCATGAAGCATGTTAGCGTATTGTTAAACACAATGTTTTATGTTCTCATAAGCAGTTGTTTGTACTAGTAGTGATGTATTTGTTAGTCGACTAGAGCCTACTCTTTTGAGAAGCTAATGTGTTAACATGAGCAGAAGATGAAAGATACAAAATTAGAGTAAGAAAAAAGATACATGTGGTGGATAATAACGTAAAAAGAGAACAGACTCAGAGCACTCAAGGTGCTTACTGAAATGCCTCAAAGGATTGCTTTCATATTTCATTGATTTTCACTACTAATATTTATACTACTCAATGCATAACAACCCATTCTATATCATTGGGCCACGTGTATTTCAAGTTCCCATATAAGAATATTTGTAAATTGAAAATTATGAAATGGCGGAAGCTTTGACCAGTAGAAATCCAAACAGAGTATGTCTTTTCTATTAATCTTGATATATTGATTATTAGGAGATATCCTATTGGTCTGGTCTTTGAATTGGGGACTTGAAGCAAAGCCAGTTGGCAAGAAAATGGGATTTTTCTTGTTTATGTGGAGTAGTAGTTGTATTGAGGTACCTTAAAAATTAAAAATTAAAAAAAAAAAAAAAGTAGTTGTATTTTCATTCCACTGGTTTTATAGTATTCTAAATCAGAGAACTGGTAGAACTAAACTTTCTGACCTGACCAGAGACTTGTAATCCTAATAAAATAAGAGACAAACAAATGAACTGAAAAAGACTCCTAATTCTAGAGATAACAAGCTGTACTTATAAAACAATTAAAGATAAAACAACATAAACTGACAATACATAATAAAAGATTCCATTTTCAAGTAAAATCACTTTCCATTTTGCATTATCAATGCTATTACTTATTTTTACGGCCATAATTCATATTTTGTGGCTGGACCATAGGAATCTCAGTATATGTAAAGTAATGTGAAGGCACATTACATGATTGTCACATTGCGTAGGAAGGTCTTTCTTCTAAGGTTCTGCATATATTCTCAGTACAGTTACTAAGGGCTGAAGGCATATTACATGTACAATGGGAAGCTAATTAAGAATAAAGCAGCATAACGTAGTGGAAAACGACACCCTGTTTAATGAGTAGTGTTACTGCTTCGAACATCACTTAGTTGAAATTAAAGCTTAAGGCACATAGCTCCCTGGGAGAGGGTACTGGTAAACTGACATTTCAGAAACAACATGGTAGACTATTTTTTCAATCTCTATAGCCGGGTTAGAACTCAACTTATCACCAAACAAAGAAATTAAACGTATCCCTTTCGGCCATAGCATTAATCGGAACCCACCAATGGAAAAAACCACCAGGCCTGTACCCATGTTAATGAGACTAGGCAAAATGTGTAATACAGAAAGATAGCCCATGAATCTTTGTACTTAGCAATCTCTATTCTCCAACTATATCGGTTCCTCGAAGCAGCAAAGTTCTCTCTCACTAAAACACAAATTACTCACCAAGACAACACGAGGAGATACAAAACATGTAATCCACAAGTACATGTTATTACACAAGAAAAGGGAAATGTAGTTTGTTTCGTATTTTGTGTAGGTGTTGCTGGGTCTGAGAAAATGATTTTGTTGCTTAATGAAAGAACAGTTTAGTGTTGTTTATTTAGAATTTTTCATTCAGGATGTACTACTTGTAAGGCCAGTTTTAATTACTCTTGTGGAATTATGCAGTTCATCTCTTCTCATCATGGAAAAAGGGGAAGAACACCCATCTCTGCTAACACCATCTTGCTCAAATCCCTCAACTACGATGTGTTATATTTTTTTAAAAATTTGTAGGACTGTGTTGGGTTGATATTTATGGATTTTGTACATGAATAACTTGTGTAATAACACGTTAGGGCATACCATCAACTTTTATAAATTTCGAAAATTACATGCACATGCACAGGTACTATGGAGAACTTCCTGCATGGTCACCAGCTTTTCTAGAACATCCAGATGGCTACCAATATCCAAGCAACATTCAAGAGGTGATATAACTGTGTTGAATTTTTTTTATAAGTTGGTTTTTTTTTTAAAACAAGATTAATGTCATAGATTTTTTGTTCTTTTAGCACAATGCTGGATACCCAACTCCTCTCATGACTACTGGATTCACCGCGAGCGAAAGAGTTGATATAGAAGAAACATTCGATTGTACGGAAACTGATATTCCATGTACCTCCGTTAGAGTTGAAGAAAACAATGAAAATAGACCAGATTTAGTAGAAACCGAGGATGGAATTGTCGAGACACCTTAGGTAGAGGATGAAATTGGTGGTGATACGATTGAGGAGCTAAAGTCAAAGATGGAGTTTGATTATTTTGAAGAAGTAATGACTTATAATAAGCAGTATGTTAAGAAATGTGGATTTGAGGTGATGACAAGAATGACTGAGAATGGAGATGATGGGACTGTCAGATATGCCACCCTCGGTTTTGCCCGTGGTGGGAAGGCTCGTAATAGGACGTTGAATGTTGCCAGACCACGTCCAACAGGAAAAACAGAATGTAAGGCAAAGATTAATTTCTTAAAAGTTGACTGAAAGTTTCAGTTGACAACAATTCATAATATTCATAACCATGGCCTCAGTCCAAAAAAATCCCGCTTCTTTTGATGTAATAGACAAGTGAGTTACTCCGTAAAAAGAGTCTTAGATACAAATGATCTGGCTGGCATCTGAATGAATAAGAGTTTCGGATCTCTGGTCGTTGGCGCGGGAGGTTTTGAGAACCTCCCGTTTTTTTAAAATGATTATCGCAATTACATCGATAAGGCAAGACATCTATGACTTGGCGCTGGTGGTGCTGGAGCGCTTCGAGAATATTTTTTACGGATGCAATACAAAAATCTTGGGTTCTTTGCATTGATAAATTCAGATGATGATGAGAGGTTAAAGAATGTCTTCTGAGTAGATCCTCGTAGTAGGACAGCCTACCAAGATTTCGGTGATGTGGTTACATTCGACACCACATATATGATGAATAGATATGAGATGCCATTTGCACAATTTGTTGGTATAAACTACCATGACCAATCAATTCTTTTGGAAGCATAATTGATATCTAGTGAGGATATAGCAACGTTTGTGTGGTTATTCAAGACCTGGTTACAGTGTATGGATGGTATAGCTTCAAAAGCTATTATCACAGATCAGGACAAGCAATGAAGAATGCTATTGTTATTGTCTTTCTAAAAAGTTGACATCGATTTTGTTTGTAGCATATACTAAAGAAAGCCATTGAAAAGCTTGCCTCCTATGTTGCCTACAAAATTGGGATCAATAATGCATTGATGAAATGTGTATATGACACCCAAAGTGTTGAAGAGTTTGAAAAAAGTTGGGATTAGTTAATCACCACTTACAACTTGCAGGAGAATGCTTGGCTGCAAAGTTTATACACTAAGCATGAGCACTGGGTATCGGCGTTCTTGAAATATTTCTTTTTTTTTTTGGCGGGGATGAGTACAACGCAACGAAGTGAGAGCATGAATGATTTTTTTGACAGTTATGTTCACGCTAAGACAAACTTGAAAGAGTTTGTCAATCAGTTTGACAATGCATTGGAAAAGAAATTTGAAAATGAAAATAGCGTTGACTTCCACTCATTTAGTATCACCATTCCCTACATATATAGATCTCCAATCAAAAATCGGTTTCAAGAATTGTATATGAATGCAAAATTCAGGGAAGTTTAGCGAGAACTTACATGTCTTATAGATCTGGATCCAGAGTTACTTAATAGAGATGGTGCAATAAAGACGTATCTGGTAGAGGATGAAGTTCATGTGGAAGAATTCACAAAACTAGTTAAATATTCAGTGGACTTTAGTGAGGTGGATACAGCTGCAAAGTGTTCGTGTGGGTTATTTCAGATGAGGGGTATATTGTACAGGCATATTTTGGCTATATTCAAATGTAACGGTATAAAATCTTTGCCAAATTAGTATATTTTAGAGAGATGGAGGAAGGACATCAAGAGGAGGTATACGTTAATCGATAGAAGCTATGACGCAGGGGCTCATCGGCAAATGCTAACAGATATTCAACTCTATTGAATATCTGTTATAAGATGATTACTCATGCAGCGGGTTTGAGAAAACATATTGAGGATGCAACACAAAAATTGTATGCAATGATTGAGTTATATAGTGACAACCAAGAACCTCCATTAGGAACATGCACGGGTTCCAATGTTGTTCTTTGTACGACACAGGATGCAGCTACAGGTGGTGGTTCACATAAAGTACTCAGTCCACTAGTAGTAAAAGGCAAAGGCAGACCATCATCTTTGAGGAGAGCATCCATAATGTCGAAAGATGTGCGGAAAATTAAAGCGAAGGTGAAGAAAGCGCCAGTCAAGGAAAAACGTAAACAGGTACTTCACTAAACTAGTTATAGATAAATATAGGTGTTTATGTGGTTTTATAAATTATTAATGCAAACACTTACAAATGGGTTTTTTTACTTGTATATTTTAGAGAGATGGAGGAGATACACCATTGCCGAACACGTGCAGGAATTTATTTGGCCCATCAGAGATAGACATGTCCAATGCTAGCTTATTGTAGGTATATTAATTTCCTAAAATGTATAATGGAGCTGTTATACTTTTTTTGATGTTTACTTATTGCTGCCAATAATTTTTTTTTTTTACGTTTGTTATGTTATCACCAACCTGTTGAAGATAGCTCAGTTGTTGACATTAGTCGAACCTAGCGCTGAGAATCAATGATTGGGAGTCAAGAAAGCATAATAATTCTGCATTTTTTAGAAATAGTAATATTGACATTACACTAAGATTTGCATATTACTCATTGCAAATTCAATTTGGTTTGGATGGATCACAACTGGTTGAAGAGTTTCTGGTAGATGGATCACAACCGGTGCAACCTTAGTGACTTTTAAGTTCAATATTGGTAAAGTGGTTATTCAAGCAACCATAGGGTGAAAAGAAAATTATTGTAATTTTTTGGACGTTTGGAGAGATGCAATCGCAGGCATGGTTTTAAAAAGAAAGATATGTTCATGTATCCAAATTGACTAAAAAACTTAAGTTGTAGTAGGCACTGGATCATCTCAAATATTTCAATGATCATTGAAAAGAGAAAAGTAGCAAGTTGTGTGTTTCTACTATTTGCTATTTTTCAAGCTGTGTTTTGCTGTTTTCAGAGCTTCCCATGGAAAGTATCACTTAAACAGCAAGAGAAACTATCAATTCTACTTCCTCCAGGATTTTGGATTTCATTTGGTGTTTATAACCTTGGATTTCATCTCAACACCTTCCAAAAGATGCTGATATTGGTCAAGTTGATGTCACTTCGTTAACGATCATCTAATATATTTCTTAGTTTACCAAAATTATGGGATGCATCTTTTTAATGAATATTATCTGTGTTTCTTTTTCTTTTCTTTTTTAATAGTATGCCTATCTTTATTGTTATAGGTCAATATTAGTCTCTGAAGAAAGAACTGGAGAGAGTTAAAATTGGTTTTGGAAAATCTCCAAATAGCAAGGTCAGCTCATATTTTAGGTCCAGTCCTACTACTGAGAGGTTTAGATTAGAGGTTGTGTAGCAGATGTTAGATATGGAAAAACTTAACATTAGGTGAATCTAAAAATACTTGATGTTAGATGACATGTGGTACTTAATGTTCTGGCAACTAACAAGAATTTTATTGTTCCTAATTGTTGAATGCATTGGTTAGTGCTTTTTGAATAAGCCAGCCATCATCACTGGAACTTGTACCCATTTCTTTCATTGATTAACTACATGGTTGTTCTTTTACGAACTGATACAAAACCCAGGTTTTGTGAACTCTGGTTTCACCAGAAAACTGCCACATGCATGTAAAGTTGCTTTGGTAATGAAAGCCAACATTATTTACCCAAAGTCTACAAAGATTTTTAAGGCCAACGTGCTCTTCAAGAATATAAAATTCTAAGGCCAACGTTATTTACAACAATATAGAGATTGAAAGGCCAATAACTAATAAATTTAGATGTATACTTTTTAACACATAAAGACCAAAACTAATAAATTAATAAATAAAAAGAGATTGGAATAAATTTAATTTCTAAATAATTAAAACATCCATCCCAGTAATAATTTCCATTCCAATGGAAATTATGAACCATGCCTGTGATTGCATCTTTCCAAACGTCCAAAAAATTACAATACAAAATATGCACGGTTCTAGTCCTGTTATCAGGTGCAATCTACATGCTTGAAAGGTAAAACCAACACATAAACAATATTACATACACATAGCAACTAACTTCTAACACCAATATGAAATCACTTATGTACTATCAAGAAACATGGTACAATAAATGCAAAACCCCAATACACACGGAGTAGTGTGCGTGAACGTCTTATTTCAACTTCGTGTACAACATGCACCAACTCCTTTAGTAACTCCTCATTTCTATTGGACAACACCAACTCGATCTCATCCGCTCTCTTACTCAGATCAATAATGATCTTTTCGATATCGTTGAGTATTTTCTTAAACTTTTTCTCCTTTCTTAATGGTTCATTGTGAGTTTCTCGAAGATCCAATATTTTGTATTCATCCCTCTCTGCTCACTTGAAATACTTACAATATGGTAATCCCTGTGATTTTATACACACTTTTTAGCAAAATGTTAGATGAACATAATATTAATAATTTAACTAAACATGAATTTAGTTACTTCTTTGTTGTATTTTGGACAACCTAAGAAGGGCCGTCCTGGATTTTTTTGAGTATTTGAGTATCTCAGTTGGGCTTCAATCTCACAAAAGCATAATGGATGCCCCAGAGTTTGTTTAGCAAAAGAGGAAGAAGATGTCATCGTGGATGCTGACTTATTCTTATCCAATGTCATGAAAAATGTTGTCAGAAAAATAGAACAACTACTGCCCTTTTGATTAAATGTTAAAATACAAAAATTCTGAATACTTGATTGAGGTCATGCACATATGAAAGGAAGTTTCTTGATATGTATCTCTTTAACAATGTTAAACATCACCTTGTAGGAAACAGTTAAATATCACTGTGCAATTATCTGAAATCTTCCTTTAAAAAGGAATAGAGCAACAACAGAACTAAGAATTTCTTTATTTATTTTGTAGAAATCACATTTATGAATTAGGTGGGAAGTATATATTCTAGGGAGGAGCCATCTTCACCTTTTGGATTATTAGCCTTTCAAGTCCGAATCTAGTATTAGTAGAATTTGGCTTCAACTGAGAAGAACTTTTCTAATCGTGAAAATGATCGCCATGTCCAAATTGGTCGTAAGTTTTAGCTGTGGTTTATATGCTGCGGATATTTTGGTGATGGATTTAGGTGCATGTAAAGTTCAAGAGGAGAAACCTGGACACAATTTTAAAAAACTACCTACCACCCACTTTCCACATATAAACCCTAGCTAAAACAATTAATAAAAAGGTTGATTATCATAGCCCTAATTAATTTCATGATCTTTTTATATAAATGAGTTAATGTTAATTACTACATTTCATGTGAAATAAAATTAATATATCTAAAAATAACACCAGTCGATGATCTGGCTATACTTCCATAGAAAGAAATTAACAAGAGGAAAGCACAACCAAATTCAAAATGCCATGTATATATAGATACAACACACACAAACGTATGATATGTACACACATACATGTATATAGAAACACGTACATATGTCTGCATGTCATTAAATATATATAAGCTCAAGTAGGCCTGAAATTTTCCAATGAACGAGTAACAAACTTAATCTAAAATCAATTGAGAACAAGTCATAATTTTCAAGGGAACTCTAAAATCTGCATACACTTTGGTTTAGTTTAATAATGTTCATAGCATAAACAAAAGGAAAATGAAATACCAAACCGAAAAATATCCTCTAATGGATTTAAAAAAGTCGGTTTGTTGAAGTGTTGAAAATGACAACGCATACGCTACAATAAGACTAGCAAGAAAGCTTTCCTTCATAAAAGATATGAATATATAATATATAACCAATATCATGTTAGAACCATGTGTAGGCTCTCTTGGGAATTAATGTCTATGAAAATGTTTCAAAAGTGATAAAGCAGTACTAAACATAACAATAAAGATGATCAAACTAACTGATGCATCCAAACAACTTAACCTATAAATTCAGGTCAATGGATGCCCAGAGTTATCCATATCCTTTTGAAATGGTCTTGTATATCAGACCATGCCATGACAAACTTGATCAATATGATCTTAACACCCAAAGACTAGACAATCCATCTGACTACAGTGAAGTTCTATTTCAATCAATGAAACTAGGCAGTTCTAAAGGTGGAAGGGCCCCCACAACAAGGTCGTTTGTCCCTATTACACTTGGCTGCCATGGGCACCAAGAGCCTTGATGGTGGATCGTACACAACTTCATATAAGAGTCCCAAATCTTTTCCATTGTTTAGGGTTAGGGTATTTCGGAATCTTTTCCATTGTATGGTGCACGGCATAGGAAAAAAATATTTTCGAATGAAGAAGATGAGAAGAAAGTGAGAAGAAGATGCAAACCAGTAGATCAGAATAACATGTCTTCATGATCGTGTGTGGGGAAGCTTGCTCCCGAAGCCTAATATGTTCAGATGAGTGCTGCGTTTCAGATGAGAAGCAGATGAGGGAAAGATTAGAAGAAGATGAAAAAGATTTCAGATGCGAAGAAGTAAATAATTTTGGATTACATTTCATCTTCTCTGCCTTCGTCTTTGATTTTCCCTTCTCTTCCTTCGATTTTCCCTTCTTTTGGTTTTCTCTACTCTTCCTTCGTGATGCAATGCGAATAAGGGAAAACTTATGCCCTAATCTCAGCTGCATTTCATCTTCTGTTCAATGAAACGCCCTGTTTCATTATTACACATGGAGGCGTGTACGTGGGGGTTCCCAATGACGTGTGTAAATAGAGTTTTCTATCAACCTAATACATAATCTGTCAAACTGAATTTTTATCAAAAGTTCATACATTTCTAGCCACCACATAAGTTCATACAAATGGATCAAAAGTTCATACATTTTCATCTATCAACCTAATATATAATCTGTCAAATTGATTTTTTTATAAAAAATTCATACATTTCCAGCTACTACATTATTTGTCTAGCTAGTACATAATCTGTCCGGCCATCAAAAGTTCATTTTTGTCTAGCCAAGTATAGGTTCATCAAAATAGCAACCCGAAGGAGGTAGATCAAAACAGCAAAAAAAAGTAGGTGGATTAAAACAAGAAGTTACCCCAGCCATTATACAAAAACAACCAAACAAAATATATTAAGACTAAGATGGTAATCTATTCCTATATTTCTCTAGGATTTTCATTTGAAGTGACTAAAACATTCTTGCCGCACCACATTCATGTTATCAATATCCAAACTCATGATTTCCATCTCTATCTTATTTTTCATAAGATCTATCATCTCAGTCCTGTTCCTCTCAACCTAGCTTACCATTTACCATTGCTCAATCATTATTATCTTCCTATCACTTTCCATGTAACTTAACCTTTCACCAAAATCAATAAGTGAAGATTCTTTACATTTCATTTTTCTTTCTCTTTCTTTTTAAGTTATCTTGCCTTGTGGCCTCTCTACATTGACAAACATGCTCTCACAAATGTTGTCATCTCCAGCATTGGCAATTGGAATAGTAGAGCAACCTTCATTTCTCCGTGTTAGCAAATTATCCATATGCACTTGCCACTTTGGTTTGTTTCTCAATAGGTTTCACCAATGGTCCAAATTAAGGTGGCTTTTTGTGTCAACTAGTACATTACATTTTCCTTCTCAATCTAAACAATAATCATAAAAATATAAATACACATTTCAATGAAAATTTATAATAATTAGAAACATACGTTCTCTTGTTGATTGGTACTACTTGGATGCATTGATTCAACTTCGGCCAAGCAACCACAAAACTTGTTTGTGGCTTTTTGGATGGTTGAACATTGATTAGTCAATGAGACTACGAAACATTCAGGCCAGTTAGATTTTTTAAAGGTATTGAAGTAATCATGGTTTTTTATCCACAATTATGTGGATTTTTGGTCAGTCCCCTTAATAGTATCTATGCTAATGTTGAGCTACCTTGATACAAGGAGGTTGTCTTCCTCCATATTGAGTGACACACCCCGTTGGGATTTCTTAGTTGGTGCCTTTAATTCCCATTTGGGTTGTGTCACTTCAACCTCGGCTTCAACATTATCATGCAAGACACTAGCCATAGGGGGTTGTTAATACCTTCTCCACCACTTTGCAAAAGTGTGGTATAGTGAAAAAGGGGTTTTTATAAACTTGTGAATCCATCCTTCAAAAAACAGCAACCATACAATAAAGTCACAAACCTCACTCAAACTTCATACAATAGCAACCACAAAACAAATCATAGAACCATAAAATAGCAAGATCGTGGGGCATTAAGCTACAGGTTGAATTAAGATAAAAGCTGCCACCAACAGACTGCCACCAACAAGTTGGAGGCTTGTATGCATGTCGAGGTGAGAACTTATATATAAGATATACAAAGAAAACTTACAGCAAAAGGCAATGGCTCAACATAGTGTTTATTAAGATTTGCTAGGAATATTGAATTTATCCTTAAATTTTTTCATAAAACTTATATGATAAATGTGTTGAGTTATATAACTATGAGAAACATACTGTCATATGTCTTCCAATTATTTTTACTCTTTTTAATTGACCTGCCCTATTGCTTTTTAATAAACTTGCCCAGTTGCTCTTTTTGTTATATCAATGAAGTGTTGGGAGGGAGGGGGGGGGGGGGGGGGGGGGGGGGAGAGGGTAGGAATAGTACTGAAGTGACCTTTAAGATGTAGAACTTGGTTGAGCTTTCTTTAGGCCATTGTGGAGTGACACACACAATGTAAGAATAAGATAACAAGCTTAACCATAGCATAAGTGAAGTGGCTATGACTAAGAGGAGCCTTTATTTATCATTGCTTAGTTTTCTTGGTAACCAAACAGGAGGTAAAGGGCTGATGCTATATTGATGGACTGATACTTTATTTTCTCTTTAATTGATAACAAATTCATATATTGTGTGTAATCCTTTATAATTTCTTTTAGTGGCTGCTATTAGTGTTGTATTATCATCATATTACGTGTAATCTTATACTAACTTTAGTTGGTGCTATAATGAATTCATGTATTGTGTGTAATCCTTTATAAATTCTTGTAGCTGTTGCTATTAGAATATTATCATCATCAAACTCTCGAGGTTGCTGCTATTAGTATTATATTCAAGTTTGTAGACATAAAAAAATAACATTTGTCTGCTGTGAGGCAATCCAAGTATGTTTCTTTCTTTTGAATAGAGTTAGTATAAGATTTTATGATGAGATTTAGTGTGATGATGTAATCCAAGTCTTTTTGATAGGTAATAAGAAGTTATATTTATATAAATAGACAAAGCCTAGGTACACATGAAGTATACATGAGGTACACCTAGCTAGAGGTTACAATAGAAAGAAGAAGGTCATGGACCCTAAGCCTATTAAAAAATAAGGCCCCCGCCCATAAAAACAATGACTTAAGAAAGAAAACTTTTAGCTCATCCATAGTTCTCTCTTGATTTTCAAAGCTTCTAGCATTTCTCTCACTCCAAATATGCCAACACATACATATTTGGACCATTTTCTAGATTGTCGCTACTTGTGAGTTGCCATGTAGTCCTCTCTAGGTCTAGTTTCTGTTTTAGACAATGCCTTGGTGTGTTCATGTTTAGACCTGAAGTTGGTTTTGTCTTGGTGCCATGTTTTCTAGTTTGGCATATAAATATGGTTACCTTACTTTATTTCAATATCTTTCTTTCCTCTAAAGGTAACATTTATGGCTTTTAAGAATGTCTTAAGCATGTTACTTTTTCCTATGGAGTTATAAGAATATTGTAAGAATAACGCTTAAGCTTTAATACCAACTGTCCCCACACATAATAGAGGTTTCTTTGTAGGCTAATTTCAACAGATATTTGTAAGGAAAGAAGACAAGATAATTGCCCAAAACACAGAGAAAATAATTCTCATGTTCACTTCAAAATTATCAAAATTCAAGAATGTCGAAATCAATCTACAAGCTGAGCTGTAATAGTTGTAAATCAACAATATTAGAATTTTACAAAAAAAGTAAAATTTCAACAATCACACCAAAAGTAAATACGTAATTAAAGAAGTAATCTACTAAAAATCTGGTTCAAATCAAGTTCAGAATCACTTCTTAAATGATAAATGAAATATTACCATAAAGGTAAAAAATAAGTAAAAATGGAGATTTGGAAGGTAAACATTGGATTTTGGCCTAAAAAAGGATGCACATCAAGCATAGCTGGTGATCACAACGTGTGCGCCAAAAATAGCTTCCTGAGTTGGGGTCATATGCTCAATTCTGATACTCGTAGCTAAAGTTATGGACAAAATACCGAAACGTGCCTAAAACTGCCCCAATCAGGGAAAGATCACGGTTTCCTGCCATCTTTGTGTTGATCTACCACCTCAAAGTATTTCAATCTCATCAATGTGCAGCCTGAAAACTTAGCATCATTTGAATCGGATCCTCCTGCATCTGTTTTTTTTTAAATATAAAATATTAATTTTTTTAATGTTTTTCTTTTTTTTTTTTTGGTTTTAAGTAGGCCCGCTACATGCCCTATATGGGCAGGCAGCAACCTTTCCCCTATACCCTGCTCCTGCTTAGTTGGGATGGAGATATGGACCCTGCCCCCTTGTTTGGTCAATTTGTCCCCCTTGAGTGACCTGTGACTATGGCTATGGGTTTTTTCCAGACAAGAAGAAGAAGATGAAGAAAGAGGAGGAGGAGGAGGAGAAAATTGGTAGTAGAGATTTAAGAAATACAAGAAATAAGAGCATACTTGCATGGGATGAAGATGTTTGGGAGAAGAGAAAATGAGGGACTTGGAGCCAGAGGTGCTGGGAGACTAGGAGACGAGAAGAGAGAGAAAGAGTTGTAAACTTAGGGTTTATTTTTTTATTTTTTTTACTTGATTACTAGGCATACAAGTGGGCTTGTGGGTACCGGAACCCGCCAATGTACAATTATAAACTTTAACTACCCGCTTGCACTCATGCCTAGGGCTAGTGGGTGGTCGTGAGTGAACCTGCGCCCTCCACCCCTAGTTTTAAGGTCTTTTTTTTTTTTTTTTTTTTTCATTTTTAAATTTTGTTGACTTTTGAGTGATTGATTGTTTTTTAATGTTAATCTAAGAGTTTTGTTAGAACAAGGTGCACACTTGCTTGTTTAAAGATAGGTGCCGAACAACAATTGGTACTAACTGTAGACTACAAAGGACTTGACTTATTTGTTCTTAAAATCGAGTTTAATTGAAAAAAATACACCAGCCATTTAGAAATCTTATGCTCGATTTAGTTACGTAATTCAGATGAGATGAGATGATATATTTTAAATAGTAATAAATAAAATATTGTTATAATATAATTTTTTAATATTAATTTTGTATTGGGATTTGAAAAAATTAAATTGTTTATTATATTTTGTATGAGAATTTAAAAAAGTTGTAATGATTAAATAATATGAGATGAGATGAGATTTAATATTATGAAACAAAAGATTCATACTCAGTAAGGCTATGCGTGTAACCCAAACACCCATTGGATCTGATTAGAATGACTTGACCTGACCCGACTTTTATTAGGTTATTATCTAAGCAAGTCTTCAACCCGACTAATAGCGAGTTTGTATTTTGGGTGTCAACCCGTCCAAGTATAAAAGCATACTTTCGATTGTCAAACCCTAGCTAGCTAGTAGCTGCCCAAGTCTCATTCATGAGAACCCTAGGCTCTTTCAATTCTCCCATCAGATTAATTGAAGTAGCTCATGAAGGAAATCTTCATGTGCTTCGACATGAACTCTGACGGCAGCCTTACCCAATTGGAATTGGCAGCCCTTCTTTGCTCACTTGGTCTCAAGCCCTCCGATGACTAGCTCCACATCCTTCTGGCCAACATGGACGCCAAAAACAATGGCACCGTCTAGTTTGATGAACTTGTCTAGGCCATCTTGCCCGATATGAGCACCAAATTTCCTATTTTGCTAATAAATGGTTGGATTTTTAGCATGAAGAAAAATAAAAGGTAGTTTTAGAAAGACGAACTGCTGCAGAAATCAATTAACTGATATGATAAGTGCTACAATCTAAAAGGTTCTCAAATAAGTAATCTATTAACAGACATAGTTTTATGTGATACGTTAAATTTACATTATAATAAAAATAATTTTATAATTTAATATATTACATCAAATTACGTCAATCTATAAATTTATTTTTATAAGATTTTTTTTATAGTTAAAAAATTTATATATATATATATATTTATAAATACAAAAATGCTCACTTACCCGGTACGTATTATTATCTATTATGCAAGCTTGCTTAAAGGTCTTCTCATATTTTACAAAGTCTTCTTTAAAAAAGAATAGAGCATAATAAAAAATTTATTTTCCTTTTTACCAACACATACGTATACGTGTTCAAGGTGATTTATTGAATGATTAGACTCCTAAAAACAACAAAACTCATAAATGCTCAAAAGTCTTCTCTAAATTAATGCTGCACGTCTTTCTAACCCCGACTTCACCTGATTAATTTCACATGCAAGCTGACTCGTGTTGACCAAAAAATATGTATATGCTTCCAGCGTTCTTACCGGCTTATCATCGACTTATGGACAAGTTTATCTCCAATTCTGCTACGGGTAGTCATTCATGCGCACCCTTTGTGCACTCTATGCTGATCTGGAGGGTAGTTTTGTAAATTAAATTACTTTAAGGATTAGATTCCAGACCTTCGTATGCTCATTTTTTCTGCTTAGTTTGGCTCAAGAAGCCTCTCACACAATACTTAGCGCCTTCTCGTCTCTGCCATCGGTACGGCTCTACACCGACACATCTCCGCCACTGTTACGTCTGGGCACGGTTCTCTCGCCACCAGCATGTTTGGACACCTTGGATTCGTGTTGCAGTTGACGATCAAGTACGTATATGTTGGTTGAGGGAAAATATAAATACGTACGTATACATCTTATCTGGCTTTTTCTCTGTTGTGGTCCCTTGCCATGTGATTCCCTGAGTTTTGCTCACAGACAGAGAACAAAAAAGGGTGAAACCCCGACTGCGCAAGAAATGGTTTTCTACTTTCCTCTGTTTTGCTTTGCTCACTATTTAGGATTATTTATGCTTCATAACTGGTTGTTTAGCACCCGTTTCTTGTGAGGATAATGGCTGTGTTAAGGGAGCATTTTTGACAATTTCAGGATAAAAAATACTTGATGGTGCCTTATTGATTTTTAAAGCTCCATTTTTTTTCAAGGAAACTTTAATTTCCAGGTCTGTTATATCTTATTATTCCTAGGACCTTGAGATAAGATGTCCACTGCAGTGAAGCCACTTGCATTTTGGGTATTTACCTCTATCTTTGTCTGGTTGAGCAAACTCTATCGATTTCTGTTGCCGAACGGAGGAGGACAGATGGAGTTGGTTTGCCGGACAGAGGAGTGGGCTCAATGATCTCTGCAACGGATCTGCTACGGGTGAGGGGGGAACTACAGGCTTCAACTTCGACAGGGTGTGAGGCTTCAACGCACCGTTTCATTTAATCTCTTTATATGTCATCCAGAGTGCGCTAGGGGTGCATCACCTTGACTACCTTTAGATTCTTCCTTTTATCTCCATCTTTCCCTTACGCACCCTACAAACAAGTATCTCCAACCTGTTGTAATAAGGTCTCTTTACAATAATGTATCGAAGGCTAAGAGCACTGGCTTTATTGTTTTGCAGTACCGATGCTCAATCAACTATATATATATATATATATTGCTTAATTCATGCCTTTAATTAAGAATCCCTAGATGCAGGGATAAGAGCTAGTCTTTAGTTTTAGTGTGGATCTGGGAATGCAATATATATGGTAACCGATCGATGTTATAAACAGATGTGTAAAATTCAAAGAATTAATGTTGAAATTATTGATCATGATCAGATAAAGAAATGCAGCTTGCATGCCTATTAGTTATGCTTTCACACGTGAATGATCGTACTCCTAATAACGACAACATGCATGACGCTCAAAAGTCAAATGCTGCAGTTATTCTTTCTGGATTCCCAAGTACTTCAACACGTGCAAGATTCCTCGTACCGTCCAATTGATATATATATATATATATATATATGTATGTGTGTGTATATGCATGGTCTGCAGCGCTCTTCCCGGCTTACCAAATATAATCTTGTATCTATCTTTCGGTATCAACCAATCACCTTCCATTATTTTCTTTTAATATTAAATTAATAGGACTGTGTATAAAATTTTCTCGTCAACACAATGATAAAATACTTCTATTCATCAATTTATCAACATTTCAAAAGCACAAAAATATTTTGTTAGAAAAAGTCATCAGCTTGGATAAAATGGCTGATTAGCTATCTTTTTAGCAAAGCCTCTACGTCCAAGTACCCTTCAAAGCCTTGCATGCTTATTAAACAAAAAGGGGAAAAAAAAACTTACTAAAAGAGGTCAACAAACACCCGAAAATAAGATAACATGCATGGGATAGCGCCCTCATGTTCAGTCTATAAAAGAATTATTTAGATCAAGTAACCCAAAAATAATTGAGAAAGGGAAGTACAAACTCTTTTTCTTCCAATCAGAAAGCTTCTCTTCTTCATTGGTAATAAACAGATCAGACTCGCGTAGATCCCTTTCTCTGATCATCCATGGGTTTGTGGAAAGCCTTTCTCCATTGTCTCCAAAGGTTAGCTTTAGCTCTGAGAAGGTTTAGTAAAACCACCACACTTTGTGTTGGTGAGTCTATGGTATTATATAGTTGCATTTACATGAGTATATATGGAAATTACATATAGAGATTGATTACAAAAAAATGAGAGAAAATCAAGTAAATAAAGGAAAGAATAAGGCTACACTAATCACGGGTCAATGAAAACTATAAAAGGAAAGTCTTGTATTAGGGCAGAGGATCTTCATCCTCAACACCCCCCCGCAAGCTGAGCGTCGGATTGGAACGAACGTGAAGCTTGGAGCGAAAAAATTTAAAAAGAGGACAAGGAACACTTTTGGTGGAGATGTCAGCAACTTGGAGATGAGAGGGCACATATTGTGTGTGGAGTTTGCCAGCGACAACAAGTTCTCAAAGGAAATGGTAGTCCAGTTCAACATGCTTGGCCCGTTTGTGCGAAACGGGGTTGGAGCTCAAGAAGATAGCACTTTTGTTGTCGTATAAGAGAAGGGGCCGCTGAGGAAGAGGAACCTGGAGGTCATGAAGAAGATGTGTAAGCCAAAGAAGTTCAGCAGCAGTGTGTGCAAGGGCACGATACTCAGATTCGTAGCTGGAGCGAGAGACAGTAGGTTGCTTCTTAGCACTCCAAGAGACCAAATTGTCACCAAGATAAATAGAGTAACCAGAGGTAGAGCGACGAGTGTCAGGACAACCTGCCCAGTCAGTATCAGAATAAGCAACTAGAGCACCAGGGGCAGCAGAGGAGCGAAAAGTAAGTCCAAAATGAAGAGTGCCTTTAATATAGCGAAGGATACGCTTAACAGCAAGAAAATGATCTTCAGTGGGAGCATGCAGAAATTGGCTAACAGAATTGACAGCATGAGCAATATCAGGGCGCATATGGTCAAATATTGGAGAGCACCAACAAGAGACTGATAAAGCGTGGGGTCCGAAAACAGGGGACCATTAGCAGACAGATGCTGAGAAACAACCATGGGAGTGTGGACAGGTTTGCTGTCAAGTAACTGAGCTCGAGTAAGGATGTCTCGGGCATATTTCAGCTGACTGATAAAAAGACCATCTGCAGTTGATGAAGCTTCAAGACCAAGAAAGTAATTGAGAGAACCCAAATCTTTTATGGCAAACTCAGAATTGAGTTTACAAGTAAAGCTGGTAAGAAGAGATGAGTTGTTGCCAGTAACAATAATATCATCAACATAAAGAAGCAAATAGATAATGTCAGAGTGCTTATGAAAGACAAAAAGTGAAGGGTTAGCACGGCTGCACGAGAAACCAATCTGTATGAGAAAAGTGCTGAAACGTTGGAAACAAGCACGAGGAGCTTGCTTGAGGCCATAGAGGGCTTTCTTCAACTGACAAACATGATTAGGAAAACGTGGATCAATGTACCTAGGAGGTTGTTCCATATAAATGTTTTTAGTGATAGTGCCATTAAGAAAAACATTCTTAACATCAAGTTAACGAAGAGGCCATTTGTTGGTCACAGCAATGGAAAGCACAACACGAACAGTGGTGGCCTTGATAACAGGACTAAAAGTATCAGTATAGTCAAGACCAGGTACCTGTGTATAGCCCTTAGCAACAAGGCGAGCTTTGAGATGCTCAATGGAACCATCAGGTAGATATTTAGTCCGAAACACCCATTTGGAGCCCACAATGTTGGTGTTGGCGGGACGAGGAACCAAAATCCAGGTATGATTAGTTTGCAAGGCTTGGACTTCTTCATCCATAGCAGCAAGCCAGGCAGGATTCTTGGTGGCAGATTTAAATCATTTAGGCTCAGTAGAAACAAGAAGAGCAGAAAGAAGTCCAGAGGATGCCAAGACACCAAGGTTTGCATGGCGGGTCTTAAAAATACCAGCTTTAGCTCGTGTGAGCATTGGATGAGAGCCCAACGGAAAAGCAGGAGCAGGAACATCTTGTGGAACAGGAGATGGCGAGTGAGAAGCCGGGTGTGGCGAAGAAGGACCTGCAAAAGAATCAATGACCTGCAAAGACTCATCCACAGGATCAGTACAAATAGCACACAAGGTGGATCCGGAAAAAGTAATGTGTGGAGAATAGTGATCAGGGGAAGAGGGAGGGAGGTCTATCTGGAGAAGACTAGGTTCCAAGAAATTAGAAAATTGGAGAGAGGAAAGGGGTTGAGCCTGGGAGGTGGTAATGAAGGGGAAATAATTTTCATCAAATTGGGCATGTCGAGTGATATATAGCCTAGAAGTGATGGGGTCAAGGCAACGAAACCCTTTATGAGAGGGATGGTAACCCAAAAAAATACAAGGAATACTGCGAGGAGAAAGTTTGTTAGGCATATAATCACGTAGACAAGGATAAACACGACAGCCAAAGGGATGAAAATTTTCATAATTGGGAGAGGAGTCATATAAGAGTTCAAACGGGGACTTACCTCAAAGAAGTGGTGTGGGCAAACGGTTGATGATGTAAGCTGCAGTGCTGAAGGCGTCAACCCAGAAACGAGGTGAAAGATGAGAGTGAAAAAGGAAGGCCAAGCCGGTCTCAGTGACATGGCGGTGTTTGCGTTCGGCGCGGCCATTTTGGGCGAGTGTATATGGGCAAGAAATTTGATGATGAATGCCAGAATTACGTAGATGAGCTTTGAAGCAAGTGCTAGTAAATTCACCTCCACCATCACTTTGAAAAACTTTGATATGAGTAGAATATTGATTTTCAACAAATTTTTGAAATTGGGTGAAAATCTCGTAAAAATCAGATTTGAATTTCAAAGGATAAAGCCAAGTGAAACGCGAATAATCATCAATAAAGAGAACGTAATAGGTAAATCCCGAATTTGATTTTATGGGGGAAGGACCCCATATATCACAATGAATGAGATCGAGTACATGAGACGATCTATGTTCATTACGGGAATAAGGCAAACGATGACTTTTTGCAAGTTGACAGGTACTACACAAAGTGGGAGAGGGCAATAAAGAAGTGAGATAAAGATGTCCTCGTTTATTCAAAAAAGAAATGATAGAGTGATTTACATGTCCTAGGCGAGCATGCCATAAATCATAGGAAGCATGTAAAGATTTATTTTTAAGGACAGAAATAAAAGCAGAGTTGCCATGTTCCAACACATATAAGCCGCCATCTTTCTTACTGGTTGCCACCACCCTTCCTGTTTGACAATTCTGAATAGTGAAAAAATTATTAGTAAATGTAACAGACAAAGGGAAATCAGACGTTAATTTACTAATGGAAAGAAGATTTTTAGTGAGATGAGGAACAGCCAAAACATCTAATAAATGAAGATTTTGGGCGGGAGAGAGAGTACCGGTATGGGTAATAGGTAATGAGGCACCATTTCCCACAATTACTGAGTCCTTACCCGTGTACTGAGTGGGCTGATCCAAAAGGGCTGGATCATTGGTCATGTGGGCCGAAGCCCCTGTGTCCAAGAACCAATCAGAGGCATCGATTCCATTAACAGAGCAGGCGTTGAAAGCTTTGGCCAGATGAGCATGGGAATTGCTGGGTTCACTCTGGGTGTAGCGCTGATGACAACGATCAGCGTAGTGTCCATCTCGGCGTCAAATTTGACAGCGAGGAGGACGCCGGCCTGGGCCAGAGGTGGATCGGCCACGGTTTCCAGAGTTGTGTCCATGGCCACTGGTTCAGCCATGGGAATTTCGGGAAGAGGAATGCTGGGTGTTCCGATCGGGGCCACGATTTGCAGCAAGGAAAGCTGCAGTTGGAGGTGCAGGAGACTCCAGTGACTTATGGAAGAGCTCAAAGCTCTCAGCTTTGGAAACTAAATCTGCAAAACAGGGGAGAGGAGTGAGAGCCATTTGTGCGGTGGAGAAACTCGAGAAGTCGGCTCCGAGACCACGGAGGAACCAGTGCACCTTATCGGTGCTATCAACCGGCCGACCAATTGCATGAAGTTGGTCACAGATGGCCTTGAAGGCTCGGGCGTAGAGAGTAACAGATCGGGTGCCACGTTTCATCAGTTGGAGATCGTCTTTGAGGCGAATTTCACGTGCTTTCGATTGATGACTGAAAGTGTTTTCCAAGGCCAACCAGACCTCACGGGCAGTGGAGAGACCAACAACCTCAGACATGGCCTCCTCGGTGAGAGAGGAAAGAAGGAGACTAAGTAGACGTTGGTTAGCAGCTTTCCATGCCAAGTGTTTGTCATTTGGTGTGTGAGAATCGGCAGGATCAAATTTGGGTGGGGAAAGAATGATGCCATCAACGTAACCTATCAATTCTTGGCTTTCAAGAAGGGGAAGAAGTTGGCTTTTCCATAGGAGATAGTTGGTGGAAGAGAGTTTGATGGTGACCATGTGAATTAAGGTGTTGAAAGGGAGGAGGGTGGGGAAGGTTTCGGAAGCCATGAAACAAGAATGCTGGATAGAGGATGTTAATCCGGTTTGGCTCGTGATACCATGAGAAGGTTTAGTAAAACCACCACACTTTGTGTTGGTGAGTCTATGGTATTATATAGTTGCATTTACATGAGTATATATGGAAATTACATATAGAGATTGATTACAAATAAATGAGAGAAAATCAAGTAAATAAATGAAAGAATAAGGCTACACTAATCACGGGTCAATGAAGACTATAAAAGGAAAGTCTTGTATTAGGGCAGAGGATCTTCATCCTCAACAAGCTCCCCTTTCCCCTGGTCTCTCCCTCTCTAAATTTTGATTTCCACCTTTTTCATCCCATAAGTTACATTTTCATATTTTGTGGTATGAATATATATCATGAATATTGACGATCAGAGGTCGATGTTTCATCGTTCGAATCTCTGCTTTGTATTGGCTGCAGGTCGACTTTCCTTCCGCGTAATGATAGCAACATCTCATAGATGTCTTTCTGATTTAATTCTTCGTTTATATATATATATATATATATTGTCTTCAACTTCAAGAATCATAGTGGAAATTCATTCAATTATTCATATTATTTTTTTCCTATGTAACTTTCCATTAATGCTTTATATGGTGATTGAGTAAAGAGCATTAATATTAAAACGAAATATGCTGAACTATCGTTGAATTATATTCAAATATTACTCTTGGGCTTTAGCTGCTCAGAAAATTATCTTTCCTAAATGACACAATGGATCATATTCTATGAAATATAAATGAAGATATAGGTTTAGCTAGCGCTATTATAAATCAGCAGTAGTAGACCACGAGTAATATAATGCTTGATTTTCGATCAATAAAGACAGTAATTCGTAATGCCTTCTGAACATCCTAAAAATAAACATCTGTATCTTCCTTTTTTCTCTCCCATTTTCCATTTAAAAAAAAAAAATCTCCAAAATCCAACCTGCCAGAAGTGCACCTTCCATGCAAAAGGCGTGACGTAACGTAACCCTCCTTGCAGGGATACTCATCAGTCATCCATGACCTAATCCTCCTTGCCCCGATCAACCCATACAACACCATCTTATATATACACCCATGCCACCCAATTAGGATATTCCTTTTTGCTGATTTTCCAAGTCATACATTGAGAAACCCTTATCCCCAAGTAACCACCTCGTTAAAGATGTGAAAACGTCTTTCCGCACTTAAGCATATGATAGTTAAACTCCTCCCAAACCACCCTAGGTAATCTTTGGAGCAAATAAATTTTGCACGTTGACCTTAAATAGAAAACTTTGTCTTGCAGTGTTAAAGCAATAGAATTATATGCTTCCAAAAACTCTTCTAGAATAATTGAGAAGAGGTCCGAAGAATCTTCTTGGCTAGACAGGTGTCAAATGATGTATGGTGATAGTCTGCAAAATCTGTTATGACAAGGCCTATATATACGGACCTTATGTACTCTGTAATCTGTGAGGGAAATATTCAATGGAATGAGGAAGTGTGTTTTTCTATAAGGAAATTCTTTAAAGACTTTATTCAAACACTGAGTGTGCAAACGCATTTTCTCTGTTTTTGTCATGGTATCACAAGCGTAAACGGACCAACGTCCTTTTTTTTTTTTTTTTTTTTTTTTTTACGGCTATTTCATTACTCATGGCCAAATCAGATAAATCTCCCACTCTTCTCACCACTGCATCTCATTATATCAACATCAAGCTTATAATTGAAAATTTTCTTTTATGGAAAGCTCAAATTGTTCCTTACATTGAAGGGCATCAACTCTTTCAATATGTTGATGGTTCCTTCCCTCAACCTCCTGCTATGCTTAATGATAAACCAAATCCAGTGCATATGCAGTGGCGTTTACAGGACAAACTAATTATTTCCACCATCAATCCTCCGTGTTTGATTCGGTCTTGGCACAAGTTTTGGATTCTTCTACCTCTTGTGAGGTTTGGATGACCTTACAAAACCTATTTGCTGCCAAGTCTTCTGCACATCTCATCCATACCAAGTTTTAGCTTGCTACACTTAAAAAAGGAGCTGAATCGGTTACAGAATATTACAATAAAGTAAGGTCCCTTGCCTCCTCCTTAAGCGCTGCTGGCCGTCCCCTAGATGATTTGGAACTTGCCATTTACCTTCTAGCTGGACTGGGCACTAAATATGAGAGTCTTGTAACCTCCTTAACCACACGTCCAGATTCTCTATCTCCTCACCAGATTTTCAGTTATCTTTTGAATCATGAATCGAGGCTCTCCCATCAAACCCAATCTCCTCTTTCTGGCACCACTATCGCCGCCCATAACACCACCAAGTTCTCATCTTCAAATATTTCTTCTCGTGGTCGTGGGAACAATTTTCGTGGGGGTCGAAGTCGTGGTCATGGCTATGGTAGGGGTCTTCTTCCTACTCCACGCCCATGTGTCAAGTTTGTCGCAAACTGGGTCATGAGGCTGCTGCCTGTTATCATAGATATGATCATTTCTATCCCACTCCTCCACCTGCTGGGTTTGCGGCTAATTACTCTGCTCTTGCTCCATCATCTTCTCCTTCAAACACATGGTTTCCTAACACCATTGCCATGCACCATTTTACTTCTGATTACGCTCAAAGAATAACGCGGTAGTTGTAGCACAGCTTTGGGGTGTCGATTCCACAGGGAGACAAATTAAAAGAATAGCAAGAGGAACAAAGAATCTAAAGAAAAATATTAAATAAGTAATAGAGAATAAAGATTAACTTTAAATGTAAATTAAAGTGAAGCAATGTGATTAACGGAAAAAGTACTCAAATTTGACGAACAGTAGAGCGTCAGGAATCCCTTACACAAATATGGTATTTTAATTATTCTTAATTCACTGGATAACTCAATTAGGAACTCAATTCTCGAAATTTCCAATCGGAAGGTATAGTTATAAACCAGACTTAAATCAAATGTAACCTTTGAAAAAGCATTCACCACTTTTAAAAAAACGTAAATTACTACCCCTATTGAGAAAATCCAATGACGACAATATACTCAAGGAGTGATATTGCAACAAAAAAACTAAATCAATATAGATAAATAATTGATCCAAACATAATCAAAGAACTAATCCATTCAATAGAAAAAGCATGACTGAATCCATAAACAGAATAAATTCTATGATTATTCGAAAAAGAAAACATCAACGATGAATTGATAATGATAAAACAAAAGAGTTTTAGCAATTGAAGATCAAATACATGAATTAAAAATAAATTAGAAATACCATCTAATGTGCAAGTTCATCCTTAACCCTACTTGAGAATTTAGTTACCCATAAATATAATGGACAATAAAAATCTCCAGAGAAAACTGAAGCGAACGGTGGCCATGGAAGTGATTTTTTCCTCTCTTTAGATCTGCCTCTTGTGCCTCTTCCTCCCCTCCATTTCGTGCTAATGGTGTGTGTTCTCCAAGCCATAACCATCGTACCACTAACCTTGACACATGCAACATCAAGAACATCTTAAGCAAAAGGTTCAACTCCATAACTCACGGGTATAATAGTGTTTCGTGTAAGGGCTCTCTCTATGGAGTTGACAATGGATGTATATCTCATGGAAAATTAGGCAATTATGTACAAGCAACAAGCAAACATTGATCTTATGATAGGAATACTAACAAATGAGACTTCCATCAATCTTTCCAATAGCTTACTTAGGATCAGAATGGTCAACACAAAAGGTTGTAATGTAGCTTGGTTTTGGGGTTATATAAAAAAAAAAAGGATGAAAGGGATTCAAAAACTTCCAAGTACATACAAAGGGAATTTTATTAAATATCTCAATAGACCACACTTCTCACTTGATATACCCTCCAACTTTTCAGATCATCAAATAATAATGCTTTTCCTTCTTCTTCCTCTTTTTTTTTTCAACAATTTGATGGACAAACACATGCCACTTTTGTATTCTTTCTATCTCTACCAACTTTTTTTTTTTTTGGAGCTCACTCAATTGAACACTTTGCAACTTGTACTCTTCTCTTTTTTTCCGTTGTCTTCTTCTTCTCTCTTTTTTTTAATTGAAAATGATAAAATTAAAGAAAGAAAATTCAAATTCCACACCTAGTATACACTTGGAAGTAAAAAGGGTAAGAAAATCTGTGTATAGATTATACTCCAATGTGGAGAGGCATGGATGATATGGGCATATGAAAAGAAAAAGCTACAAGTGTTTTATTAGCTCAAAGTTGGCTACTAGGGGTCTATGATGGAAAGGATAGCTTGGAAGGCTCAAACGTTAATCCTAAGTTGACATTCGTCATATCCCAAGTATATCCACCATTGTACTGCAAACCATGTAATGATATTCTCCAAAGAAGTGCCCAATTCAACATATCAATGAATGCTTATCACAATTTACTGCATTTGTATGCTCTCAATCCTCTCCAAACTCACATGAAAACTTAAGCAAAAGAGTTCTCTAGCTACATGTGTCAAACCACCATCTTACCACAAAACTTGGATAAGTGCATTAAGGATTCTGTGAATGTTTTAGCAAAACATGATCTGGTGGGTTTGGTGAATTCACGAAGATGGCTATGAATGAGAATGAGTACACATGTGAAAATGATGCACATGTGATGCAAATTAAAAAAAATTGACACATAAAAATATGCCACAGAGTTCCAACAAGCATTTTAAAAACTGAATTTGCACCACCACCCCCCAACTTAAATGAAACATTGTCCTCAATGTTTAAGAATCAAAATTGAATGGGGAGTAACTGAAAATGGTAGAATACACCTGATGAGTGATGTGGGTAGCTCCCTAAACACCAAAGATGGTAATCTGAAATGACGAAATGAAACTATCCTGTAATCAAAAACAAAGAAAACAACAGCAAACAAAAAGGAAAAGAAAGAAAATAAGAAAAAACAAAAACAAAACAAAGCAAAACAAAATAAATAAAGAAACACATACCTTGGTGGTGTGGTCAAGGTTGATAGACTGGATCCACAAGTGGAATGTCTTCCACTTCCGGAACTTACCTATCAATTAATATTTTAAGGCGTTGACCATTTACTTTAAAGATCCGACCATTTCTACCACCCCATTTACAAAAATATTTTTCACTAGAAATGGGTCAGTCCACCTAAACCGAAGTTTTCCTTTGTGCTTATGAGATCCAAAATCATATAAGCATATTCGGTCATTAGGTTTAAACCTCTTCCTAAGAATATTTTTATCATGAAACGCTTTCATTTTAACCTTATAGACTTTAGACTTAGGCAAAGATTTCAATTGAACTCTTGGTGCTTTCATACTTACAGGAATCTCTTTTCCACATTTCTTAGGCAACTCCTCAAATTTCTGTTGCCAAACCTGTGTGCTATAATCCTGAGTTTCATCAAAAACAGCACAAATATCAATAACATCAGATGAATCACTAACAGATGTATTAAACTCAGAATTCACAAGAGAATATTCAAGGGGATCAAAATCATGAGTTGTGTGAACTCTCTTGTCTATGAGTGCATCAATCATATACGTTTGGTGGCACTCGTCATCTGTTGGCTGCTTCTCAATATGGAAAATGTTGACCTCTATGGCCATGTTTCCAAAAGATAACTTCATCAACCCATTCCTGCAATTTATAAGTGCATTAGCCGTAGCAAGGAAAGGTCTACCTAATATGAGAGGAACTTTAGAGTTAGACTCAACAACTAATTGAGTGTCCAAAATTAAGAAATCAACAAGATAATAAAACTTGTCAATTTGGATCAAAACATCCTCAACTATCCCTCTCGGTTTCTTAACTGAACGATCAGCCAACTGAAGCACGACAGAAGTAGGCTTAATTTCACCCAAACCAAGCTGCAAATAAATGGACTAAGACATCAAATTAACACTAGCTCCTAGATCTAGCAAGGCTTGCCCAAACTCATGATTCCCAATATTATATGCAATGGTTGGACAACCAGGATCCTTGTACTTAGGAGGAATTCGCTGCTCAATTAGAGCACTAACTTGCTCTGTCAGAAATGCTGTCTTCTTAACATGGTGCTTCCTCTTAACTGTACACAAATCTTTAAGAACTTTTGCATAAGTGGGAACTTGTTTAATAACATGCAAAAGAGGAAGGTTAATCTTTACCTGCCTGAGGTTCTCCAAGATTTCATTATTAGGATCCAAAGTTCGCATACCAGATTTTAAAGTTTGAGGAAATGGTACCTTAACTGGACTCTTGATTACCTCGGCATCCTTGGGGAACTCGGTGCTATCATTGCTTTGTTCCTCTTCAACATCCTCTTGCTTATCAGTTGTTGGGATATGTAAGGACTTACCACTTCTTGTCATAATGGCATGAACTTCTTTTAAATTTTTTTGTGCCATATGCTGACCTTGGGGTGCGGATTGAGCTTGAGAAGGAAACTTGCCACGCTCATTCACACTCAAGGAGCTCATTATCTTGGGATATATGACTCTTTATCTCCTTATTTTCTTCAACAACCTGCGTAATCAAAGATTCAAACTTTTGGTTAGTCTTACATTATGCCTCAATAAAAGCATGTAAAGTATCTTCTAAGGGGCTCCTAGAAGATGAAGGTGCATGATATGGTGTAGGATATGATCTAGGGGGCTGTGCAGGTGGCTGGTTTTCAGACTTCCAGCTAAAATTGGGGTGATTACGCCACCCTGGATTATAGGTATCAGAGAAAGGTGCAACAGGCTTCATGTATATACCTAAGGTATTACATTGTTCCTCATACATCCCTCTCATCTCAGCAAATGTGGGACACTCTTGGGCAAGGTGATCTACCCCACCACACACAAAACATCGTCCAAAAGACTCTGCATGATTAGCCACGTGTGTTGGCTTTAAGTCTTTATTCTTCAACACCTCTAGCTCCCTAGTGAGCATCTCAACCTTAGCCTTTAGGTTATCTTCTTCCCTGAGATGGTAAATTCCACCACCATTTAGGTTTCCTGCAGGTCGTGACCTATTTGTGCTCTCAGTAGCACTAGGTCCAGTCCAAGTGTGAACTTTTTCAGCAAGCTCATTGAGGTATTCTATGGCCTCATCAGGATCTTTCTGTAAGAACTCACCATTACACATCATCTCCACAAATTGACGATCTCTAGGTGTAAGTCCCTCATAAAAATAGCTCACTAAGCGCCAATTCTCATACCCATGGTGAGGACACATACTCAATAGCTCCTTAAATCTCTCCCAAGACTGATACAAAGTCTCACTGTCCTTTTGTACAAAGGTGGAGATTTTTCTTTTTAAAGCATTGGTCTTATGTTGGGAAAAGTATTTATTAAAAAATACCTGAGTCATCTCATTCCATAACCCAATAGATCGTGGTCTCAAAGAGTATAGCCAACTCTTAGCTCTATCCTTCAAAGAGAAAGGAAAGAACTTAAGTCTCACAATGTCATCAGTTGCATTTTGACTATGAAAAGCCGCAACTACTTCCTCAAACTCCCTAATGTGCACATATGGATTTTCATTTTCCAAGCCATGAAAAGTAGGGAGTAACTGTATTATCCCTGTTTTAAAATCCAATTGGCGAATATTAGCTGGAAACATGATGCATGATGGTGTGGCTATGCGTGTAGAGTGGAGGTAATCCTGAAGGGTCCTAGTGGGTTGATCTTCATGTTCACTCATTTTCTCAAAATTAGAAGAATTATCAAACAAATGATCAGAAAAATTAAACTCTGACTCTAACACAGGTCTACAAGCAAACCGACCCAAGGCGTCTCTATACCTATGCATGCAAGGTAGAGAAAAACCCAACACTAAAAAAAAAAAAACTACAAAAAGAAAAAGAAAAAAAAAAGAGGCAGCAAGCTAAAATAGGGAACAAAGTTACCGTTTTTACAAACTGTTGAAAAGAAAAAACTATCTCACAATTCTTCTACCGTCTCCCCGGCAACGGCGCAAAAATTTGATTACGCCCAAAGAATAATGCGGTAGTTGTAGCACAGCTTTGGGGTGTCGATTCCACAGGGAGACAAATTAAAAGAATAGCAAGAGGAACAAAGAATCTAAAGAAAAATATTAAATAAGTAATAGAGAATAAAGATTAACTTTAAATGTAAATTAAAATGAAGCAATGTGATTAACGGAAAAATTACTCAAATTTGACGAACAGTAGAGCGTCAGGAATCCCTTACACAAATCTGGTATTTTAATTATTCTTAATTCACTGGATAACTCAATTAGGAACTCAATTCTCGAAATTCTCAATCGGAAGGTATAGATTTATAAACTAGACTTAAATCAAATGTAACCCTTTGAAAAAACATTCATCACTTTTAAAAAAACGTAAATTACTACCCCTATTGAGAAAATCCAATGACGAAAATATACTCAAGGAGCGATATTGCAGCAAAAAAACTAAATCAATATAGATAAATAATTGATCCAAACATAATCAAAGAACTAATCCATTCAATAGAAAAAGCATGACTGAATCCATAAACAGAATAAATTCTATGATTATTCGGAAAAGAAAACATCAACGATGAATTGAGAATGCTAAAACAAAAGAGTTTTAGCAATTGAAGATCAAATACATGAATTAAAAATAAATTAGAAATACCATCTAATGTGCAAGTTCATCCTTAACCGTACTTGAGAATTTAGTTACCCATAAATATAATGGACAACAAAAATCTCCAGAGAAAACTGAAGCGAACGGTGGCCATGGAAGTGATTTTTTCCTCTCTTCAGATCTGCCTCTTGTGCCTCTTCCTCCCCTCCATTTCGTGCTAATGATATGCTTATATAGGGTAAGAAAGAAACCCTAATGTCCTCTTGATTTCCGCATAAAAAAATCGCCTAAATTTTAGGACTTATCTTGGCAGCCACGTACAGCCTTTAGGAGTTCAAATTTGGAAATCCTTATTAGATACAAAGTTATATCCCTTTAAGATAGCTTTCCAATGCATCAAGAATCGCATCAATCCGATATATGAGTAAAAAGATACAGTTAAAACACTAAAATATATCCAGACTGTCTCCTAGAGAATTTCGGACTTGGACTTCTTGTGGTTTCATTTTGTGATTTTTTTTTCTTTTTCTTTTCTTCCAAATTGCTCTCAAACCCCATGAATGTCCTCCTTTGAATTTGACTGGGCTTGACTTGCTCTTTTATAAACTCTGAAATTAGACATAAAAAAACTGCTTAGGAGTATCCCAACGTAAATAGAAATTCAATTTAAGAATACACATTAATTCTTATAATTTCTATTCACATTTTAGCATTTTAGTCCAATAATAGGGTATATAGAGTGCACTTTCACACACTCATCAACTTCTGATATTAATAACCTTAATGTGGATTCCAGTGTTTATCAGGGATCAGACCAAGTATGCATTGGAGATGGCTCTAGTATTCTCATTCAGCATTTTGGATCTGCCAAGTTCAGCTCCAATAATGGCAAATTTCTTCTAAAAAATTTACTTCATGTTCCCTCTATATCTCGCAATCTACTTTTAGTACGTCAGTTTTGTCTTGACAATAATGTATTTTTTGAGTTTCATTCCTCTACGTGTTTTGTGAAGGATGTTTGTTCCCAAGAAACTCTTCTTCAGGGGCCCGTTGAGAATGGTCTATTTGTGTTTCATGCGGCTGAAGTGCCCTTCTCTCCGCAATCTTTTTCTGCTATTAGAACATCTGCTCAGCTTTGGCACTCCAGGTTGGGCCATCCTTCTCTTCGTACCACCTCCCTGACTCTTCAACGGTTTAGTCTTCCTCTTACTACCAGCATGGCTTTGTCTTCATGTTCAGCGTGCTCCTCCTCAAAAGCTCATGCTCTTCTTCATCCTGCCTCTCCCACACGTTCTTCCTTTCCTTTTCAATTAATGTTCATGGATGTATGGGGTCCGGCCTCAATTTTATCTACTAAAGGATCTCGTTATTTCCTGTCCATTGTTGATGACTACTCTAAGTTCATTTGGTATTTTCCCATGCAATTAAAATCTAATGTTACAACTATCATTCTTGCCTTTCTAAACTATGTCACTAAACAATTTTCTTCCAAGATTATTTCCATTCAGATTGACGGGGGGTGAGTTTCGGCCCCTCCATCCTATTTTTTTAAAATTTGGAATTAATCACCGGGTCACTTGTCTTTATTCTCACCAACAAAATGGTAGTGTCGAACGACGTCGTCACCATATTGTTGAAACAGGCTTATCTCTTCTTTCTCATGCCTTGGTTCCCCACATCTATTAGGCTGAGGCTTTTCACACCACCACATATTTAATAAATCGCATGCCTACTCTTGTCCTTAAAATCATTTACCGTTTGAAATTTTAATGGAAAAACCACCGGATTATTTATTTTTTCGTGTTTTTGGTTCAACATGTTGGCCTAATTTACGACTGTATAATCATCATAAATTAGATTTTCGCTCTAAACAGTGTGTATTCTTGGGATATAACCCTGACCATAAAGGGTACATTTGATTGCATATTGGGTCTGGGCGTACATATATTTCTAGGGACGTTCTCTTTGATGAAATGGTTTTTCCTTTTTCTCAGATTGCTCCTCTATCCCAATCCATAGGCCCAACCCCTAATAATCACACCATCACTTCGGGGCTTCCTCTATTGTCTCCAGTTGCATCGGTACTTCCCTCCTCAACACAACTTCAACCCACTCCTTCACAGCCCGTACCCACCACTTCATCCATTGACCCAACTTCCTCACAAGGCCACGTTACCTCCTCTCCACACATATCTCGTCCAAGTCCAACCCTAGGACCCGAGTCTTTCTCTTCACCGAACCCTAGCTCTGCCACCGTTATGTCTCCATCTTCTTCCCAGACTTTGACCTCTCCTCTACCCAATATGTCTGAACCATTCACTCACTCTATGGTTACACGATCTAAAACTCAAACCCTTTGTCCTCTGCGTCGCACCGATGGAACGATTCCCTGGCCTCCGTCCAAACCCATGGCTTCGCTTTCCTTTGTATCTTCCTCCCCATCGGTTTCCACATCTGTTCCAGAAGAGCCCTCATCATTTTCTAAAACTTCCAAACACCTTGAATGGAGTATTGCCATGACCATAGAGTTTGACGCTCTCCTTCAAAATCAGACGTGGAAACTTGTCTTCCCTTCTCCAGCCTATAAGCTTCTTGGATCCAAGTGGATTTTAAAGACTAAACGGCGTGCTGATGGCACACTTGAGTGTCGCAAGGCTAGGCTTGTAGCTCAGGGGTTTCATCAGCAACCGGGGCTAGATTACACAGAGACTTTAGTCCTGTTGTGAAACCAACGACCATTCAACTTCTTCTTTCTTTGGCTGTCTCATCTAACTGGGCACTTCACCAACTGGACATCTAGAATGCGTTTTTCCACGGCGACCTTGAAGAGGATGTATACATGAAGCAACCACCTGGGTTCATGCATCCTGATTTTCCACATCATGTGTGTAAGTTACAAAAATCAATTTATGGTCTAAAACAGGCTCCTAGAGCCTGGTTTGCTAAGCTTAGTGATAAATTGTTGTCTCTAAGATTTTGAAGTTTTTCATCTGATTCTTCACTGTTTATTATGCGTATTAACTCAGATTGCTTATTTATTCTAGTTTATGTCGATGATATTATTGTGACTGGATCCAATGCCTTGATTATATTTGAATTTATTGCTGCTTTATGAGCATCATTTCCAGTCAAGGATCTCGGTCCCTTGCATTATTTTCTAGGTGTTCAAGTGTCTCGGAATTTCTCTGGTCTGTTTTTATCTCAGTCCAAATATATTATTGACTTGTTACACAAAACCAACATGCATAATTCTAAGTCAGTTTCTACTCCCATGTCCTCATCGGAAAAATTGAATATTTTTTATGTTTGCACTTTTGAGGATTCTCAGTGGTATCGTAGTGTTGTTGGAAGTTTACAGTATCTTGCATTTACTCGTCCTGACATATCATTTGTTGTGAATCGTGTATGTCAATTTATGCACTGTCCTCGGCTTCCTCACTGGACAGCCGTCAAACGTATTTTGCGTTATCTTAATAACACTCAGTATCTTGGTCTACATCTTTTCTCCACTTCCGCTCCTCAACTAGCTACTTTCTTTGATACTGATTGGGCTGGATGTCCTGATGATCAACGATCCACAGGTGGTTTTTGTGTGTATTTTGGGAATCATTTGATTTCTTGGCAGTCCAAGAAACAGCCTACTGTTGCTCTGTCTTCTACTGAAGCCGAGTACAAATCTATTGCTAATACTGCTTGTGAGCTTCTTTGGTTGCAGTCTCTTTTAGGGGAACTTGGTGTTTTTCTTTCATCTCCTCCTACGCTATGGTGTGACAATCTTGGTGTCACCTACGACTTGTCTATGAATCCTGCTCTGCACTCTCGGATTAAGCATGTTGAGCTAGACTTTCATTTTGTATGTGAAAGAGTGGCTGCCAAATCTCTTCAAGTGTCATTTGTGTCCAGCAAAAATCAGATCATTGATATTCTTACCAAACCTCTCTCAACAAATCGTTATTTGCAACTTCGATCAAGCCTTACTCTTATATCCGTACCGCCTGAATCGCGAGTGATGTTAAAGCAATAGAATTATATGCTTCCAAAGACTCTTCTAGAATGATTGAGAAGAGGTTCGAAGAATCTTCTTGTAATAAGCTAGGCTAGACAGGTGTCAAATGATGTATGGTGATAATCTGCAAAATCTGTTATGACAAGGCCTATATATACAAATCTTATGTATTCTATAATCTATGAGAGAAATATTCAATGGAATGAGGAAGTGTGTTTTTATATAAGAAAATTATTTAAAAACTTTATTCAAACACTGAGTGTGCAAACGCATTTACTCTGTTTTTGTCATGCAAGGAATTTGGCTGCCATTTTAATTTGCTAATGTATTATGACAAGAATATTTGGAATCTTTAATTACAGCCTGCTATTAGGTTTTTTTGAGTGACCTTGATTGATCACTCGCTTAGAAGGAGTGGGCTTACTCGATTGTAATGTGATTGCAGCTGCTATTTCAAACAGGAAATGGAGCTATCTTTGATAGGACTTCAGGGTTCTGGAAAGTCATCACTTGTAAATGTTGTTGATGTACGTAATCATCATATGGAGCTTGTATTAGTATTTCTTCTTCTTGTCTCTTTGGGTTTATTCACTGAAATCCTAATTGTTGGTGTTGCTTCTAGACTGGTGCATATAGTGAAGACATGACCACTACGATGAGTGGCCTTTTAAAAGGAGTACTTGTGCCCTTTTTCAACTTTACATGCAAGTGGAAGATATACTTTTGCCAAAAGCTTGTATTTCACTCCCTTTCAGTCAATGCTATTTCATTCTCTTACATTTATTTTCTTGTCAGTGGTGAAATGTATTTACCAATGCTATTTGCAGGTAGGATTTAATATGAGGAAGGTAACAAAAGGAAATGTCACCATAAAGTTTTGGGATCTTGGAGGTCAAGCAAGGTTCCGCAGTATGTGGGAGCGATATTGTCGTGTAGTTTCTGCTATTGTGTATGTACCTATTTTTTTTTTTTCCATCTTAGTTGACTTGATCGTGTGTTGAATAAGATAATATTTGGTTTTAAATGCATACGGCCTTATTTATGTTTCTTCCTTATATTATGGCCTTGTATTTATGTCTAGTTTGGATATCCATGGATGCTTTCTTGTGCAGTTTTCTATCAAATCTTGTACTAATTATACAGCAAATTTTCAATATCAGTAAATAATTTTAGATTGTCAAATGTTTTACACCTTGTTGATATTCAAGTACTCTTTGTTAATTTTATTTAGTGTGAAAGTACCATAGTAGAGATTCAGAGGCCGTAGTCACTGCACTAAATGCTTGTGATAATTTGAAGCTTAGCTTTATACGACCTATTTCCCTTGGTAGCAATATATAGTAATAGATATATATTATGGAAGCTCAGAATAATGTACAATTTTGAAACTATAATGCAGGTATGGCGAAAAGCCGGAAACTTCACAAAGGGGACTTAATACTTACAATCATGCATGATTGCAATTGTACAATTATACATGCATGCTTCCATTTATCTTGGGCAATCTAGATTTGAGAACTAATTCAGGAGATTTTAGAAGTTAGAACTGAAATAGCTATTAGAACAGAACATTCAAACATAAGAAATTATGTATTCTTTGTTGTTGTTGAGCATGTTAAGTTTTTCATAGTTTAATGAATGTGCACTTCTATTCCAATGCTTGTATGTCTAAATAGATGAATTTCTATATATTTTTTTCTAAGCAAAAAAAGAAAAAGAAAAAAGAAAGAAAGACAAGACAAGATGATGAAGAATAGCAATGATATGCATCTGATTGTTTACAGGTATTTTTAATACCTTTTTGATGGTATAAGTAATAGACTAGTGGTTTGTGTTCATCTTAATTTTGTTATGTCTTAAAAGTTTACAAGTTGCTAGAACCTGATTCATGTTTCTGCAGCTATGCTGTTGATGCTGCTGATCCAGACAACCTGAGTATCTCAAAAAGCGAGCTGCATGATTTGCTGAGCAAATCCTCACTTAGTGGTATCCCGTTGCTAGTGTTGGGAAACAAGATTGACAAGCGGGGAGTTGTGTCTGAGCAGGCTTTAATTGACCAAATGTAAGACAAATTTACTTTATGATGGAAACTTTCTCAAGCAATATTCCAAGATGAGCCACTTTTGGGGTTAATGTGAGATGATACAATTTCCATATTAATGTTTTTGCTAAAGAATGAGGAAGAACATATGATCATTTCATTACTAAAAATTGCATTGTTGCTTTGCAGGGACTCAAGTCAATTATTGATAGAGAAGTTTGTTGCTTCATGATCTCGTGCAAGAACTTGACAAACATTGATTCAGTAATTGATTGGCTTGTAAAGCATTCCAAATCGAACAGCTGAGGTGATTTTTTCTTTCTTTTTGGGTTTCTATGTCATAATTTCTCTTTGAAGGCCGGTGGGTTTGTCTTTGATTGCCGATTATTTTAAAATTGTGGTATTTACCTCAGCGTTAGAGATGTTGTGTAAGCTACTGTATGTTTTATTAGTGCCTAATTGGGGACTTCAATTCGGCAGTTTTTTTTTTAATTATTATTTTAAATTAAATATTTAATTTATCTCTGTTAACAAATAACACTTCTAATCCATGAAGTAATAACATCCAGTTTAAGTATAAAAAATATTTTTTTTCTTTTCATCTCATTTCATCGTCTTATATTTTGTACAACAAAAACGTTGGACGTAGTTGGTTCTTGAAAGCGCCGTGCAAACAAAGCTGATGTGGAAAAAATCAAACGGCACCTTTTTGTGCTTTTTACATTTCCCCCATTTCCTCCTTCTGTGTGTTTAGTATGACCCCTTTCTATGTTTCGAAGCCCCTTCCTTCCTTATCTGTGCTTTTGGACAAGCTCCTTCTCTTTTTGTGCTTTCGATTAACGAAGACCATGGAAGCCCCATCCTTTCCTCTTTGTGCTTTCGATTTGCGAAGACCATTGAAGTCCCGAAGCCCCATTTCTATGTATCTGGCGCCTGAGTATCTTCTAACGGGGAGAGCTACAGAGAAAATTGATGTGTTTAGTTATGGTGTTGTGGTTCTTGAAGTGGCTAGTGGAAGGAGACCCATCAAGACTGGGGTCAAGAGAGTTGGAGCTAGCAGCAACTTAGTGGAATGGGTTTGGAGTTTACACAAAGAAGGGAGGTTGTTAACGATGGCAGATGCGAGGCTTGGAGGTGAATTTGATAAGGGCGAGATGAGGAGGGTGCTGCTGGTTGGACTGGCTTGCTCTCATCCTGACCCATTGGCTAGACCCACAATGAGAGGTATGGTTTAGATGCTAGTGGGTGAGGCTGAAGTCCCCATTGTTCCTCAAGCAAAGCCTTCCATGAGTTTTAGCACTTCCTACCTCTTGATGAGTTTGCAGGATAGCGTGTCTGACTGTAATGCGTTGATCACCATGTCCACCTCCTCATCAGAGGATGGCTTCATTGGTGGCAATATCGTTTAATCCAGCTGACAGTTTTTTCTTTGTTTTGTTTTTTTAATTATATGTATACATGTATTTGCCTAAATTAATAAATGCTAGCGCAAGTTTAGGACTTGAGAGTTGCAATTTTGCTTTTAGTTATATTATGTAATCCATTGTACAATTAGGATGGCATAGAGTGGTAGGAAGGAGCAAAAGAATGAATGGAAACTGGGATGTTAATTTTTTAAAAAAAATTTCCGTTTCTTTTGGTACAAAATTGAAACAGATTGCCAGATATCTTTTCTATGCAATATTTATGCTGTGTTTTTGTGTGGAGCAGTGTGGAGTTGTTTCTTGCAGCTGGGCTTTCTTTTACCTAGCGTAGGTGTATTTTCATTGCTAGATACTTTGTTAGTTGTGAGGAGCAAAGGCACTCTAGGTGGATGATGCCAGTTTGGTTTTCGAGTCGTTAGTAAACTCATTATAACTATGAAAATGAAGGTAACATCCCAGTCTCGACTAATAACAGTTGTCTGGGAGTTGTCATGTTCCTTGGATTTTGACTTGTTTGCATTTAATTGGAGCTAGTTTTTAATTTTCAAGTGTGGTGCAGATCTATCTAACAGTCCAATGCTCCATTTCTAGATGCCAACTATGGTTAGCTGTTGTAGGCGGTTGTTCATGCCCTTAACACTCCCATTGGCTCTTTATTAGCAACTTTGAAGTAGCCAGGGATAATCACTTGTTCTGATCTTTTGTTGTATTTCTATTTCTGTTTTCTTTTTATATCCTTACAATATGAGCCGATTTTATTTTGTGCAATTGACAATTGGCATTCCACTTGACTAGAGATTGTTCAGCCAGTGGCAGAATAAAGCGTGTGGGCATTTCATGGTCCTCAACTAATTCAAGCTTTAATGCTAAAGTTAAACTCTATACATTTTTTTTTATTGGTACTGCTAAAGTTAAACTCTATACATATTAATTGACTTATTCAGTTATTTCAAAGAAAAAAAACTAGCTAGGATAGGAAATGGAGAAGAAACTACAAAAACTAGCTAAGACAATGGATTATTTAGAAAGAGCAAAAAGAGAAAAGGTGGCTCCCTTGATCGAGAAGATCCACATGAAGAAGAAGAAGAAGCATGAAGCTATTACCAGGTTGCTTACAGACGACGACACCGAAGATTGTGATGCAAACACACTATTTTTTCTACTTTGTTTCAAAGTGTGAACCAACTGCATGATCTCAGACAACCACGAACGTTGTGAACAAATGATCCTTGATCGTTCCAAATGCAAGATGCAGCTCAGAAACAAAGAGTGTTTCAGTGAAACTTGAAGAAGAAGCTTTCACAAATTCATCTTTTCCGCATTTCTTTACTCTATTTTTTAACAGCTGACGTGGCATTAGCCGACTGTCAGCCGTTTGCAAGCAATGACTGTCCCTAGTAGTAGTGATTCTATCACGCCTTTCCCAGCCTTTACCTGATTAGGAATGCTATATTTAAAAAAAAAAAAATTAATTTAATTTTTACGAAATTAAATAAATAATTTTATTCATAATTCATATACCACATATTTATTATAAAAAAAAAATTAAAAGATATATAATGTATGATGTATGAAATGATTAGTAGAATTATTCATATTTTTAAAGAGTATTGCTAGTGTGCCGCATAATTTTGACCACTAGACATGCCCACTAGTACAAATTTTGTATTTAATTTTTTTCTTTTCTTTTTACATTGTTTTAGCGTCTTTAAATATTTTTAGAAAATAAAAAATACTTCAATATACTAAAAGTTATTTTCTTGATTATTAAGAGAAAAAATAATAAAAAAATTAAATATACAAACAATCTAAATGTTATTTTCTTAATTATTAAGAGAAAAAATAATAAAAAAATTAAATATACAAACCGTCTAAATGTTATTTTCTACTAGCATTTTCTATTTTTTTAAAAACTTTCTAAAGGCAACACTATTATTTTCTACTGTATATAGCCATTTAGGATAATGTTAAGATAACTATTAAATGTCTATTAAATATGCATACTACTATAAATAATTTTTTTTCTTTAATTATTTTTTAAACAATCTTAATTATTAAAAAAATAAAAATATATAAAAATTTATCAATAATCATTTTTTAACTATTAAAAAATAAAAAAATATTTAATGAAAATATTTGATAATCGTACTTGCATTTTCCATCCACTTACGAGTCCCATTGTCGTCCCACGGTTCCATCTTTCTCAGTTCTCGATTGCTGTGCGACCGCTTCCACCATGGAAGCTGTGCAAGGTCCCCCTCTACTTCCCACTCCCATGTTCGAACCGGACACCCAACAAATCAAACGGAAGCTTGTACAAAAGGGTGTGCTACCAACCCCCAAAATCATCCACATCCTGCGCAAGAAGCAAATCCAGAAAAACAACCGCAAACTGAATCCTCTTTCCCAGAAATCCCAAGCCACCCAACCCCTCTCCGAATCTCAGAAACAAGCCCTCGCCGAAGATTCCCACTTCCAAACCCTCAAGAACGAGTACAAGGACTTCACCAAGGCGGTAAAGGCAGAGACGGGTGTCAAGACCAGGACTTTGATGGTCGGGAAGCCGTGGGAGAGTCTGGAGAGAGCTGGGATTAGAGAGATTTCCAGTGAGAGTAGGGAGTACTGCGGAGAGAAGCTCAAGAGGGAGAAACTGAGTGAACTGAGGGAATTGTTTGAAGAGCGAAAGCGTGAGGCTTTGCGGTGGGTTTTGGATGACGATGTGCTCGTAAAAGAAGAGTGGTTGGATGGTGAAAAGGAAGTGTGGGAACCTTCAAAACGGAGGCGCAGCGAGGCCGAGGACGTTAGGTTTCTCGTTCATAGGTTTGTATTTAAGATTTTTAAATCCATCCGTTGGGTTGTTGGGGGGGGGGGGGGGGGGGTGGTAGGGGAATGAATTAGCATTAAGGAATTTATGTGATTGGTCTTGTTTATAAATTGGTTGGATTTTTTTAACGAGGGTAATGAATTATTTGTGGTGTAGGCTAAGTGCTAGGGAGATTACGATGAGGGACTGGAAGTTTTCCAGGATCATGAAACAGTCAGAATTGCAGTTCACTGAGTCTCAGTTGCTTAACGTTCTTGAAGGGCTTGGGAATAAGGGCCAGTGGAAGCAAGCGTTATCTGTTGTGGAATGGGTGTACAATGATAAGGAACATAGACGTTATAAGAGTAGGTAATTTTTATTTATTGTTTGGTTTTAATGCATTCGTATGTGAAGAATCAAGACTTTTAGAATTGAAGTATACGAGTTTTGTTGAAAACATCGGTTGGGCTCATAACTTTTCGTCCTATAAATAAATTTGATTGTCCTTGTAGGTTTGTTTACACCAAACTCTTGGCAGTTCTTGGGAAGGCACGGCAGCCCCATGCAGCTCTTCGTATTTTCAATCTGATGCGTGTAATAGTCAACCCACTTTGTTGGTTTTATGCATTGTGTTTCTTTCTGAATGTGTTTTTGATGTTAGTGGATGGATTCTTACGATTAAGTGATTCAGGGAGATGGCCGTTTGTATCCTGACATGGCTGCATATCACAGCATCGCTGTTACACTTGGTCAAGCTGGTCTTGTGAAAGAACTGATAAGCATTATGGAATGCATGAGACTGAAACCTTCTAAAAGAGTAAAAGCTGGGCGTAAGAACTGGGATCCGACCCTTGAACCTGATATGGTTATATATAATGCGGTAAGATAGCATAAATCTGTTACTTTTAATTCCTGACTGACATTAATCTGCATAATGATGATGCAACTTGCTTTCTTGTGAATTGTTTGCTAGGTCTTGAATGCTTGTGTTTTATCGCGCCAGTGGAAGGGTGTATCTTGGGTATTTGAGCAGTTGAGAATGAGTGGACGAAAACCTAATGGGGCTACCTATGGACTTGCAATGGAGGTAGTTATGAATCATGGCTTACATTAGTATGAAATGTCTTGGGCATTGCCTTTGTATGTTGGGAACCAACTAAAGAAGTATATTTTTGTTTTAAAGGCAGAAAGCATAAGAAGTAGAACTAACGTCAAAAGTCCTTTCTTGTGATTGAAAATTCGTGTGCTGTCCTCTTTTGGCAGATATGGTGTTAATAATTTGTTTTGTGATGTAAGAATGATATTGCAGCTTTGCAGTTGTGCAATATCTGGAGGAATGTAGGCATTTATCAAAATATACGAGGATTTTTCTGTTCCCTAATTTGATAAACATCATAAGACTATTAAATTAGATTTTAATCCTTTAGAGTTGCTTATAAATTGTATCTTTTACTTGTAAAAAGAAGAGTTGCTTATAAATTGTAGTGGAACTGAGTGAGTGGTCATCTGAATTTAGGAAAAAGTATTGCAGATGCCAGATGTTTGTCCTCAAATTATAAATGCATTCATGTCTTACAAGGGGTGTTTGTTGAAAGGTCATGTTGCAATCTGGAAAGTATGGCCTTGTCCATGAGTACTTCAGGAAGATGAAGAAAACTGGGGAAACTCCAAAAGCGATAACATACAAAGGTGATTTTAGCTATTCCTTTTCTATAATCAGGTTTGGTGTTTGGTGGCTCATACAATTTTGACGTCTGACTTCCAGTTCTTGTTAGAGCTTTTTGGGAGGAAGGTAAAGTCAATGAAGCTGTGGAAGCAGTCAGGGATATGGAACAAAGGGGAGTGGTTGGAGCAGCTAGTGTATACTATGAGCTAGCTTGCTGCCTTTGCAACAGTGGGAGGTGGCAAGATGCTATGTTTGAGGTAAGTTTCTGTATCGGTAGACTTTGGACCTGTTGTGACTGGATTTAATGTGGTCTATTTTTTTTTTTTTTATTAGCACCAGGTGTCCGGAAATAGTGTCCCGACTAATCCTGGGGGTGCATAGGCTCTTGGTAAGGAGTTTTCCGCAAATGCACCTCGGGTAATTTAAGGGAAAAATCCCCAGTCTAATGACCCATACCAAGGGAATTTGAACCTTTTAATGTGGTCTATTTTAATAATTTCTTATGTGTTTGTTGATAAAACTCATTTGACTGTAATTCTGCAGTCTTGTTCAAACTCATCTAACAAAGCATTCCCTTTTCTTTTAATTTGGATTGATTTATACCACTATCAACTGGGAGGGGCTACATTTGTACAAGATATTTTTTGTTAATTTTTGTTTATTGAACATTTTTGTCAGATAGCTTTGTTAAATTTAGTTTATTGATACAATGTTATAATAATTCGTATGTACGTATCAAATCATTTCATTTCCAATCTTAATGCTGGTTGTCTTGCCTGAACCATCAGTAACTCCCTCTGACACTGTCTTGTCATATGATTGCTCCATTCACAGCTGCTGTGAATTGTTCAACAATTCTGATCCTCGCATGTTCTTTTGGACTTTTGAAGTTGTGCTGCTTTTTTATTACTGTTTTTGACTGGATTCTCCTTTTGAAATAATTTTTGTTTCTCTCTCTTTTAACTTCCAATAAATGGGGTGACGGGTTAAATTTTTATGTTAATCCTCCTGCAAATTACATGAAATATCCTCACTCCACACCACTGTTATATTAATGAATACTATGATTTTCACACTATCTACGAGAAGACGCAAAACGATACCTGCACCTTCTTAATAAGTTTCTTTGTTTTTGGCTTGAGATATGGAACTGATCGTTCAAATGACTTTTGTTATTAAAAGTCATTGTAATAGCAGGAAAGGACACCCATAAAGATCCTCTCCAATTGCCCGACTGAATTGGATGGTCGAATTTTGGAGAGAGATGGACGCATCATGTCGATCCTACAGAATATAATGTCATGCGTGTAGGATTTCAGGCAGTATGCACCCTGTATGACTGTTTAATGTTGTATGTATCTCTGCCCAATTATCCAATTATACCATCTAATTCGGTCAAACAATTGGAGAGGATCTCAATTCGAAAGGACTCATGTCCAATACATCATAGATTTTGATGGTTGAATGTTTCTAGTTTATGCCTGACCTGCATTCTTATTTCTATTGAAGAATGCTTCTCTTATGTGTAAAAAATGCCTGCAGGTTGATAAGATGAAAAAACTATCTCGTACTAGACCTTTGGAGGTTACTTTTACCGGCATGATAATGTCTTCAATGGGTGGTGGGCATATTGCTGATTGTATATCTATTTTTGAACGCATGAAAGCCCATTGTGCGCCTAACATAGGTACCATAAACACCATGTTGAAAGTTTATGGTAGGAATGATATGTTTTCTAAAGCTAAAGAGTTGTTTGAAGATGTTAAGAGAGCGAAATCTGATTCTTACGCACCTCAAAACGGGGATGATACTGCACCTATCCCAGATAAGTACACATATAGCTCAATGCTCGAGGCATCTTCTAGTGCGATGCAATGGGAATATTTTGAGTATGTGTATCGGGAGATGACTCTCGCTGGGTACCAGCTGGATCAAACTAAACATGCATTACTACTTGTGGAAGCATCAAGAGCTGGGAAGGTAAATCACATATCTTTAGTTATATTCTTATTTGCTCCATCACATCCTGCTTAAATTTGCAGCTGATTTTAATCCACTTGCCAATGTTTGTTATGCTGGAACTCTTCAGTTTTTCTTGTTAAATCTCAAGTCACCTAGCCAGAGATGCCACAATTACTAAAAGATGATTTTTTCCTCTTTTTCATGTAATTGTTCAACTGTTCTTAGTACTTGCACTTTTACCATATAAGCTTATGAGCTCAAATATGGGTGGATAAATAAATAACTTAGCACCTATCATCTCTGATGCAGTGGTATCTGCTTGAGCATGCATTTGACACTATTTTGGAAGCTGGAGAAGTTCCTCACCCGCAATTCTTTACTGAAATGTTTGTTCAAGCTACAGCTCAATGTAGTTATGAGAGAGCTGTCACGCTGGTCAACACCATGGCTTATGCTCCATTTCAAGTCAGTGAAAGGCAGTGGACAGACCTTTTTAAGAATAATGGGGACAGGATTAGCGAGGAAAGTTTAGTGAAACTGTTGGAAGCTCTTGGTAATTGTGAAGTAGCTGCAGAGGCCACTTTCTCAAACTTGTTAAAATGTTTGCACTCTCTCTGCGGTTCTGGCACATCGAGAGCCTTAAGTTCCAATGCATCGGGAAAGGCAGCCTCAGAGAAATCATCCTTGTATGGCTGTAAGGGTAGATTTGATGGTTGTATTGGAGCAGATATGCCAAGCTTTTCTAGAAGCATGATGGATGAAAACCTTAACCCTGGCAAGGACACCGTTGTTAAAGATGGTGATGTCACGTTAGATACACATCCTGTTAATCATGCTACCACTAACGGAGAGGTGAATGCTGATTCAGAGGCAATCTCTGGTTCTCCAAATCAAGCTTCTGGCACAGATAGAAAAAACAACCTTGTCTCCATAGGAAAGGGTTTTAATGATGATGTAACATCTGGTAGTGATGCTGCGCCTAACAAGCTTGCAACTTTCTTGATTAATGTACACACAACTGATCTTAATGGGTTGCAACTGGAAACCCTAATGGACGGGGTTGATTCTCGCGGCTCTAACCTGCCCACAGCAGACGAAGTACTGGAATCTTGGAAGGAAAGCAGGAAGAAGGATGGGATATTCTTCCCCTTTCAACTTGGCCGGAAATGAGTTAAAAGTCTCATTGTTTGTGGGACATCAGTTATAGAAGACATCGTTACATGGCTAATAGATAAGTCAATTAGCTGATTTGATGTTCAACTTTGTCAGATTTTTGTTAGGGACAATTTATAGCCATTACCATCGCTGATGGCTTCTCGTTGTCACTAATGGCTTGTAAAGGTAGTGAAAAGCCGTATTTTAGTTTGGAAAATTCTATACATCATACTACAATTTTATTTTTATCCTACTAAATATGATATGGCACATTCATCACCATTGAATGATCATTTATTGCATGTTTCTTTATTATCTAATGGTGATAAATGAGCCACATCTTACTTAATAGAATAAAAATATGATAAGAGTATGGTATATAGCATTACTCAGTTTATGTCCAAATTGTATGTCCAAATTTCTTTGTATCTTCGTATTCCTGTATATATTCAGCCAACACTGTCCGAAACAGTTTCTACAAGAGAAAATAAGAAAAATGAATATGGGTTTCACTACCTTTTCGGCATTTTGTGAATTTGGAGCTGTACAAAATTACGAGAATTGTTACAGCAATAAGAGAATTGGAAATTTTTACAGTTGCATAGATGAGTTTATGCACTTGCATATTGCATGGCCAATATATATATATATACATACATAATTTTTCCACTTAAAATCAGTGTCTTAGCAACTGTTAATTCCACTCTTCAAACAAAAATAAAAAAATAAAAAAGTGAGTGTCAACTCGTAAGCTGTACATACACCATATATAGACTAATGCATATTGACAAACAAGAACAATGTCTATGGAAATGGAACACCCCCTTAGTACGACGTCGTTGGAGTCATATATGCCCCAGACATAAGTTTCTGAACAAAGCATCCATAGATCGATGAATGATGGCTTTTCACGATGAGAAAGATGGGCTTGGGATTGCAGTTGCTACTAGTAATCCTGGAAATACTAGGGGAGGGGGAGGCCGAGGCGTTTTGGTCCGACTCAGATTTTTTTGAAGTTTATGGGACCGTTTTATTCTCATTTTAAGTTCCAAGCGTGAACTCATTAACACGTTACTTTCTGTTTGATGCCATGATCTCGAAAAGCATGAATAGGAAATCAAAATGCCCGTCTCCATGCATACAGAAAGAGAGTGGTTGAAGAGGAAAACACAAATGCGAAACCGTGCAGACACAGTAGTTGATGACAAGGCTTTTATTTGGTAAGCCATGAACACAAAACTTTCTAAACACAAATCTTGAAAATGATTCGTATCTTCCTGTACTCTTCCATTGTCAAATAGTCTCGAGGACATCTGGATTACATCTCTAACTTGGCATCCGAAGTCCTTATATGTATTTCTGAAGGGCATCTTTTACGATCATCCTTTAAGTTCTAATGTTTGGAAAAATCTATAAGCTCTTAATGAAGTGATCCCCAAAAAATGCAAACACAAGTCAAAGATCAATCTCTCATTTCCCACATTTACAATCCTACCCTATACAGTTATAGACATATCGGCAGAATACAGAGCTGCATGGGATGATGCCAAGCCCAACGTATGGTTCCTGTTTCAATGATCTCAATACCCATATGTGAGTTTCCCATCATCTGCAACATTTCCAAAGACAACTAGGATTAGCAACCATAAAGGCACCAATATAAATCTTCTTATAGATCAACCAGAACCTCTGTGTGCTACCATGACAACATCCAAGTCATAAATCACGATTTTCACGGTTATTTCAATGGGGTTAACTTGAAGTTGACTTCTATCAGAATTAAATGTTAGTTACTTTTTTTTTTTGGGGGGGGGGGGTGTGGGGAAGGGGGTGGTACAATTCTCTGCAAAATTTAGCATGTAGTGAACAAAATCGAGTACTGTAATAACAATATATACAAGTGGGGAAAAAGAAGCAGCATATGCTGGGGTAATATGGATCTGACAGGCATCAATTTATGAACCAGCAAATGGATGGGGGTGAGGGAGGTATCTCCCCTTGGAAACACTGGAAATCTTGTTAATCAGTGGTGCATTGGATATGCAGAGGATCATACAAGTATTTTCGTTATATAATATAATAATAGAGGAAACCATATCTAATCCAGGAATCAGTCCTTTCCAAAATATCAGGGAACCTTACTAAAGAGGAAACCAAGGTTTTTTGACAGGAAGCAATGCATCAAACCTAACCATAGCATCCTAAGACTCGGGGTTTTGGCAATTAAATGGCAAATATAAAAGGAAAATTGCAGAGAGAACACTTTACCAAGCACGAAGTGTTCCACATTTCAATGCCTTCATTGCTGCTTTGGCAAAAACTTGTGCTGCTTCTGCTTCAGCTTCCGCTGCCTCTGCCTCCCTTGCAGCCTTTTCAGCCTCAGCGATAGCGGCTTCTGCTTCTGCAACGGCTTGTGCAGCAGCTGCAGCAGCCTCTTGCGCAGTCATACCCTTCATTTCTGACAGCTCTGCATCGACTTGAGCTTTTGTAAGAATGTTGATCTCTCTCTTTTCTGCCTCTAAAGAATCCTTCTGCCTTTCCTCCAGGAGTAACAAGGATGAGCTTCTTCTTTTTTCAGATGCCAAACTTGGTGCCATTTTGTACTTGTGTTTTATCTGTCACCACCATAAACGGTATCCCATTCTGAATCATGATCATACTAATTATTTTCCAGTAAAATACAAACTTCTTACTCAAATCATAGTGGGCTCATACACACAAATACCCACATATGCATATGACATGCAAAATTTCCTGTCATTAATCAATGAGAATAAAATCCTTTATGCTGTGTATATCAATTTCTTTTTAAACTGTTTTCTGCAGTGCAACATTTCAGGAACATCCACAGCTACTAAAATGTATCATCACCTAACTATCTTTGTTATAAAAGATTGGCCTTCGCCTTTTATTTTATTTTTTTGACAAGTAAGATCTATCTTGGTACAATAGGAACGAATGTTTCACCCAATTAGCTTAATTAGCTCATCAGTCACCACAGACAAATGCCTCAGTGTTTACCTATCATTGTAACACCAAGACTTGAAAGATTTTTTTTGATAAATAAAGAAATTTTATTAATCAACACCAAGACTTGAAAGATTGAGTACCTTAATCAGTCTTCCATTAGCTGTCATATGCTTCAACTTCGTGGACAATAGTTTTCTTAGATTTGACGGTGCCCAGTATCGCTCCTACGAAAAAGAAGAATGTTCAGAATATTACAGGCACAAGCTTTTCCGGTTTCTAGAACTCCTGAATTGAACATGCACAGTTTCATCTAGAGTTAGGAGAGACCGATGCTTTTTGACAAAACTGAGAAACATATTACAGGAAATTCAAAGAGACTCCAAAGAAGTAGCAGATAATGTATCAGCAGATTCATAAAAATAGTTGTATTGTCTGCCCAATACCAGCTAGATGTGATGGACAAAAAAAAGGATTAATCCACTGCAGCCTTGGTAGTCATAGAAATTTGAAAATTGCTGCGATAAGAAAAAAAGTAGCAGCAGCAGCAATCATGTTATTTCATTTGGGAGGGACGTCAAAACCATGCAATGGTTGAATTTTCTGATTTCATATTTGACATGAATCTTACGGATATTCCTCTTGTTGGGGGTTCCTTTCATGGTCTAACAATCATGCTCGGTCTAGATTGGATAGATTTCTTATATTCCCCCCCCTCTTCTGGAGATGCATTTTCCAGATGTATATCAGAAAAGACTACCACATATACGTTCAGATCACTTTCCTAAATTATTGGATTGCGGAGGCATCCAAGGGGGACGGAGGTACTTTAAATTTTATAACGTATGGTTAAAAGCTGATGAGTTTGTGAAGTTGATTAGACATTGGTGGAGTTCATACCAGATACAAGGCACTCCGAGCTTTATTTTGGCAGGTAAATTGAAAGCTCTGAAGGCCTTGAAGTTGGAATGAACAGGTATTTGGCAATGTGGAATTCCAAAAGAAGACATTATTACAAGAGTTACAAGGTTTGGAGGGTGTAGAAGTAAGGAGTATGCATTTGAGGGAGAACACCCGCAAAAGCCTCATCTCAGAACTAGAAAGGGTGACTCTAGTGAGGAGATTTCTTGGAGGCAATTGGCAAATGTCAAGGGCCTTGTGGCTAAGGAAGGGGGATAAATGTACAGAGTTTTTTCATCGGGTAGCACTCACATAGGAGGAACAATGCCATCGAGACCCTGACCATAGATGACCTTGTTTCCTCAGACCAATTAGTGATCAAGGATCACAATGCTGGACATTTTGAAGAGTTGCATTCCGAACCATTTGATTGGAGGCCTAGATTAGATGGTCTATCTTTTGAGGCAATTGATCATAAAAATATGGTTTGGCTTGAGAGACCTTTTGAAGAGGAGGAGGTCCAGCAAGTAGCTAGAAAAATGAATAGAGACAAAGCTCCGAGCCCTGATGGTTTTTCCATGGCATTTTTTCAGACTTGTGGGAGGTGGTGAAAGAGGATGTCATACAGGTCTTTCATGAATTTTTCACTTTTGGGAAGTTTGAGAAGAGTTTTAATTCTAAATTCAATGCACTTGTTCCCAAAAAGGTTGGTGAAATGGAGACAAATTTCCATCCTATCAGTCTTGTGAGCAGTATGTACAAGATAATTTCAAAAGTTCTTGCTAATGGGATGAGCTTAGTCATGGATAGAATCATTTCTAAGTCTCAAAATGCATTTGCAAAGGGAGAAAAATATTGGATTCGGTCCTTATTGCTAACGAATTCTTGGACAGCAAGATTAAGTCAGGAGTTTCGGGTATTTTGTGTAAATTAGACATGGAGAAGGCTTATGATCATGTTAATTGGGAATTCCTATTTTACTTTTTAAGGAGATGTGGTTTTGTGTGTCCACGGTTCGATTCTCGGTTTTGGTGAATGGTGACCTCGTGGGATTCTTTGTGGGGATTGCAACAAGGAGATCCATTATTACCCCTCTTATTTGTTATTGTCATGGAGGCTCTTAGCAGAATGTTGTTGGCTTTAGTTGCGGGTGGTTTTTTCTCAGGTTACTTGATGGTGGATACTAACCATGGCTCTACCATTATTTCGCATCTTTTGTTTGCAGATGATACATTGTTATTTTGTAAGGCGGACCAAGGTCATATCCAATCTTAGAGGGCTATCTTGCTTTGCTTTGAAGCTATCTCCGGTTTAAAAGTAAATCTTTCTAAATCTGAGCTGGTTGTTGTGGGTAACGTTTGCAACATAAGGGGTCTGGCCAGCCTATTGAGTTGTGTGGTTTATTTACTGCCTATGAAGTATCTTTGATCATTCAAAGCCAAGATTATTTGGGATGAGGTGCTAGAAAAGATAAGAGCGAAGGCTTGTTGGGTGGAAAAGGTTGTATTTGTCTAAAGGGGGTTGGATTACCTTAATAAAAAGCACATTTTCAAACCTTCTGTAACATACGAACCTAGAATTTAGGTTAATTCAGTTAGAATTATTTAGTTATGTTCTGTTTATATTTATTGCTTTTATTAATTACTTATTTATTTATTTTCAGATGCTTATAATTATCTATTTGTTAAATAAGATAATGAACCAGATTAATTAGTTTTTTAAGGTGGCTTCCTTTTATCTTGTATTCTCTGTTATTATCAGATAGGTTTAAAAATTTTTGAAAAGATTCTAAGATCAAAACCAAATCAGATCTAGCTAATCCCCTGAAAACTCTAGCTAATCTCCTGAAAACTCTAGCTAATCTCCTGAAAACTCTAGCTAATCTCCTGAAAACTCACGTAAAACCCTTTCCCTCACCTTTATAAAATATCACCAGACCCTCAGAATAATGTTTCAGAAATTTTAGTTGACAAAGAGGGAAAAGAAAAGGATAGCACTCGTGCAGCCCCTTCTTTTCTTTTACCCAGCCACCTCATCAGAGCACCTTCAGATCTGCGCAGACACTGCCAGTCAACCACTTCGTTGAACACCCCACTATCTGGTAAGCCACTGCAGTCTGCCACCTTTTTCTCTCTCTCTTGTCACACATTACCTTTCCTTAGCAAGCCTTAGATCCCATCGCTGGCCTGCTTTCTCCAGCAAATGATTATTTGCTTTGTTCATATCCTCTTATTTCTTTTACTTTACTGAAAAGCACATGCAAGTTTTGGTTATTACACAAATGCCCTTCAACCCACTGCACCTAACCTTTCCGTAAACTGCCTCATAAAGGAACTTTTGGTGAAGTTACCTCTTTACCCTCTAGTAACTAGGCAGACTTTATATTTTAAACCTGATCATATACGTGGGCTATTTTTTCCTTGTGGGCTGGGCTTGAGGTTTATTAGACATCTTTCATTAATATGGACTTTTGTTTTAAATTGGGCTTGATTCTAGTATATTTCAGAAACTTGTTTTAATTGATAAGTGAGTTGATTTCTTGTGGGCTTGATTATTTTATTGGGCTGGTTGTATTTACAGAAACTGTTCTAGTAATCTTAAATGATTTCTGTAATTGGGGCTGGGCTGAAACTTAAATCAGACCAAAGTTTCACTTAAATAAATATATTAGTCTTAGATTCATTCTTTTATACAATATATTGAAGGGCTTTTAAGCATACTTTAAAGAATTCTTTTATATTGTTTCAGCTTGTTATCTTAGCTAATATTTCAATTGACCTTTAACTAAGTTTTATAAAATTATTAAGATCATCATATGAGCTTTGGAATAATATTATTTTAGGTAATCTTTTTATATTTGAATATTCATTATATTATCTCTATGGTAAGATTTTAAATAATTAGATTGCTACGACACGTTTTCTAGAAAGATTAGTAACGTCTAGTGCCTCGTATAGGTCACGAGCTACGACGTGAGATTTTGGAAGCAGCGCTAAGAGGTAAATAATATGATCATATAAATGTATGTGTAATGTAAATATTATAATTGGATATGATAATATGATATGGTTTTGATGGTTATCTACGTTGCGCTAAGAGCCAAGTCAAGGTTAGATCGCTTTCATGAACTTCTATGAATTATGATGATTTACATGAAACTAAGCCTATATATGTGTTATGCTTTTATGGATTGTTGATTGATGGATTGAATGTTACTAAAATCACATGGAAGCCATGATATGATCATATAATAATTTAAGATAGGTATTCTATGAATTAAAATAGCCAGATCATGCATGCTTCATTCATGTAGTGCTTAGACCATGTATGCCATGTATTGTTCATGCAATAACTTAAGTCAAGCATGCCATGTAATAAATAGCCAGATCATGTATGCCATATTCATGTAGTTTTGAGATCATGCATGCCATGAAATGTCATAAGATGATTAAATCATGTTAGGCCAGGTCATGCTATGCTATACCATGTACAAGAATATATCATGTTATGCCATGCCATGTACAAGAATATGTCATGCTAGAAAAGTCTATGAAGTCCAAGAAAATTATCATGCATTAAGAAAGATAAACATTTTAGGGTAGCACGGACCCAAGCGTGTTTACCATAGTTATGCTAAGACGGTACCACAGACTCAAGCGTGGTTACCACAAGTTAAGTGAAACACGGACTCAGGCGTGTTTCACTCCATGTCATGCAAGTTAAGTGAATATGGACCCAAGCATGTTTCACTTCATGTCAAGCAAGATAAGTGAAACACGGACCCAAGCGTGTTTCCCTCCATGTCAAGCAAGATAAGTGAAACACGGACTCAAGCGTGTTTCACTCCACGTCAAGCAAGATAAGTGAAACACGGACTCAAGCGTGTTTCACTTCATGTTATGCAAGTTAAGTGAACCACGGACTCAAGCGTGTTTCACTACATGACAAGTTATGTGGTGCCATGGACTCAAGCGTGGTTCACCATGAAATAAGTACAATTCAAGATAAACAAGTTACTCATGCATTCACGCTTCATGTTGCCATGATTATGAATGTTTCCGTTCATGTTAATCCATGAATGTTATATGAAAGTTATGATAAGGCTTTAAAAATCAATTTTATGCTAAGCTAGATAGTATTTTACGGTATGATGTATTATTTACTGAGTATTCGACTCATTTTTTGTTGTTTGTCTTTTTGTTTTCTTCTATGTTGATTGCCACAGATGGTGATTATGATGATGCAGAGCTGGATGGCCAGGAGTAGATTTAGTATAAGCACTTAGAGATGAATAAGTGTCTTTTACACAAGGATTAAGTTTCTTTTATGTCATTTCAATAACTAGTCTTGTTTAAGACTAGCTCATGTTTTGCTTTATTCAGATTTAAATTTCAAGACTATTTATATCCTTTCAATTAAGTTTCTTTCAATAAATGAGGTCTTTCAGAGTAATGAGTCTCTTTACCGGGCATTTTATCATGTTTGTTAGTAACGTCTCTATCCTACGGGAACGGGGTGTTACACCTTCCCACATATTTCTTATCATTATTTCCTCTCCCAGTTAGTATTGCCTAACGGATTGAGAAATGAGAAACTTCAACGAGATTTTCTGTGGAGTGGACTTGACGAGGAGTTTAAGTTTCATTTAGTTGGTTGGGAGGTGTGCTCTCCAATGAGGGGAGGCGGATTGGGAGTTTGCAATTTGAGGGTCTTCAACAAGGCTCTTTTATGGAAATGGCTGTAGAGATATAATTATGAGAGAGAAGCATTATGGAAGGAGGTGGTTGATACGAAGTATGTGAGTTTTTTTTTGGGAGGGAAGGGGTGTTGTTTCTGGCATGATGTTTGGGTTGGAGATACAGCTCTTAAGGATGCTTATCCCTCTATTTTCATAATTGCACGGGAACAGGATGCTTTGGTGGCAGATTTGAGGGGTTCTTTTTTTTTTTTTTTTTTTTTTTTAAGTAAGATTTGAGGGAAATTACTAATGGCTCATAGTAGTGGAATGTCAGTTTCATTAGGGAGGCACATGATTGGGAGGTTGGTGTCTTTGTTGAATTCTTTAACTTGTTATACACACTTGGAACTGATGATATAGTGGTGGATAAGCTTGTTTGGTCTCCTTCTAGTAAAGGAAAATTTTCTGTACGCTCTTTCTATGAGATTCTCACTACTCAAGCTAGTAATCACTTTCCTTGGAAGAGCATTTGGAGGAGTAAAGCACTTTAGGCTGTTTTTTTGGTTTGGACTGCATCCTTAGGGAAGATCCTGACCCTTGACAACCTAAGGAAACGTGGGTTTCTCCTTATTGATTGGTGCTGCATGTGCAAAAATAGTGGTGAAACAGTGGATCATTTACTTATATACATTGTGAGTTTGCAAGGGCCTCATGGAATTACTTTTTCAGCAAAATGGGATTAGCATGGGTTATGCCAAGAAGGGTGGTTGACCTACTAGCTAGTTGGAGAGGGATCAAAGGCATACCCTAGATTATAGTTGTGTGGAAGATGGCTCCCATTTGTCTACTTTCGTGAATTTGGAGGGAAAGGAATGACTGAAATTGAGGATCGATAGCGCTCTTTGGAAGAGTTTAAGAGTTTTTTCTAGAAGACTTTATTTATGTGGGCCATTGCTATTGACTCTAATGGTCTCAACTTTCATGATTTCATTGTATCCGTTTCTAGTTCCTAACTAGGTGTAATCACATGTATACTTCCTGTGTACTTGGGCTATGCCTATTTCAATATCAATAAAATATCTTCTTATAAAAACAAAATTTATTACATCGTTTCTATTCTGTTAAAAGATCATGCTTGAGAGGAAGTCGTTTGCAAGTGCACTTTATCTGAGGCAAAACCAATTTATTTAAAAGAAGTGAAGGTAGGAAAGGAGTTCTGCTCAAGGGAAATAACGAATGCTCTTTACAGCTTACAAGCACTAAAAGTCAAGAAGTTTGACTACTTTTAGAATTGGTTTCTGCAAGCATGATAGTTATATGAAGTCCAAGCCAAAAGACAAGCAAGTGAAAATACCTCTATGTACAAAGCAATTGCAGCCCTGTCAGAACCCCTTGGCTCCTTCAAATTGGTAATAGCCTCTAATATAAGCTTGTCCAACCTACAACCAGGGAAAGGAGGTTCCAACAGAAGAAATTAATGATGCCAAGAAAAACAGGATTTTGATTTTGTAAGGTGATGCAAAGAAAAACAGGATATCATGGTTAACATTACAATATTCCTATATTTCTGGAAGGTTTATAAATTATAAAACCCCCCATTTTTTTTTTTAGGTATAAAACCCCACATTTTAGCTGTTATATATATGCAATATTGTGGTAACTAGGCACTTCTATGTATACTTCCTGTGTATTCGGGCTTTGCCTATTTACGTGGATCAATAAACTTTTTACTTACCAAAAAAAAAAAATATTGATTGACTGCAATGCCTATTTCCACCTGTAGGGGCCAGAATCAACCAAAAAGTCATGCAACGAATTTTTCCAGCATTATACAATATGCAGCTTAGACTATGTTTAAAAGTGAAATCAATTTATCAACCAATTAACTTCCCTGTTGATTTCAAGGGACGATTCGGAGGTTCGAGAGAGAGAACCTCCTCCTTCTCTCTAGACAGTTAATCGAAAAAGAGATCTTGAGGGGAGGGGGGAGGACCCCCTCCCTCCCTCCCCCCGTTAGCTTTATTTGTTAGTTTTCCTTGTTTCGTTTATTTTTCTTCCAGTCTGTTGTCTGGTTTTGGGTGCTTTTGTTTGTTTTTCCAGTCGGTGCTGGTGGTTGTGGTGGCGCATTTCTTGCCCTCTCTACGGAGCCGCCCCGAGGTGAGGACCATCTGCAACCAAATAGGAACCGCTCCCGAGCGCAACCCCGAAGTTGGGTGGCACATCGCGAAGGAGACGCGAACAGAGGTACGGTGGTTTCGCCGAGGGGGGAGGATCTGGACAGGGGTGAGAGCCTGGCCGCCCTGTTTTGGTGGCACAAGGCTGATGGCGTTGGACTATGGCGAGGCGAGGCGAGGCGAGGCTACGGCAAGGTTGCTAGTCGGCGAGAGGCATGCTGTTCGGTTTGGTACGAGCAAAGATGCTGGATCACGTCGGAAAGGTGTTGGCTTTCCTTCTCTTTGGCTTTGGTAGCGGATCGGTGTGAAATCGGCATGGCGGATCAGTGCTGCACAGAAGTGAGAAGAAAGAAGAAGGCGGGCGGCGGGAGAGTTAGTGATGAAACCCTACCCGGCCTTTGTGTGTCCTTCAACCCTGTCCACGTGTTGCCCACTTGTATTTAGGGCCTTTAGGTTTGTTGGACTGGGCCCATGGTGTACTCAGCAGTCCAATTGTATTGTCTGTATTGTGCTTTTGGATTGACCATTATGTATTTTATTTTGTATTAGGAAATATTAGGAAACTTTGTCTCTAGGACCTAGGGTCTGTAGAGTTTGTCTCTCTAGGACCGGGGGTCCGTAGAGTTTGTACTCCACTCTTTGGGAGGGGGAGTTGTGTGGTCTATCTTAGACGGTGGTCTAAGATAGAGGTGTGTCTCCTAGACGTTTAGTCTGGAGGCCTGTCTCTCAGACGGTTAGTCTGGAGGCGTGGGACAATACCCTACCAGCCACAAAGAAATTTGTGGGCTGGAGAGTGCGAACTGTTAGTTTTTGGCTTGTGTTTTCAAGTTAGAAGTTGTAATTATCCGTTTATCGAATGAAGGAAAGAATGTTTCTATTTCAAAAAAAAAAAAAAATTAACTTCCCTGTTGTGGGCCTCTTCCAAGAGCCATTGTGTGAAGTGAAATCATTTTATCGTGTCATATTTCCACAAACGGTCTCATCTGATAAAAGATCTTACTCAGAGAGTGGTAGTCTTTGCTAGGGTGGCCACTTGAGGTAAAAATCACATGCAAGATAACTTAAGGAGGTGACAGACTACAATGATAAATTGATGCTGCACATGTAAGAGGGATTGGGAAATACTGATAAAAAAGAAAAAGAAAAAAGAGGGATTGGGAAATGGCAGATTACTTGTTAGTTAATTGTGAGGTAACTAGTGCTCTTTGGCATGCTGATTTTAGCCTCTTCGGATTGAGTTTGGGTCATGCCTTGACTGGTGGTGGATCTTTTTCAATGTAAAGGTCAATTGGCAGCCTAGCAGTGATTTTTGGATAATAATACCAATTTGCCTAATGCCTAATGTTGTATATTTGGGTAGAGATGAATAATTGAAGTTTCAAAATTTGTGACAAGAATATGGAGGATCTTAAGGATTGTTTCTTTTTTATCTTTGTATCTCTGGACCTCAGCCAACTTAGATTTTTCTAGCCATAGGTTTTTGGATTATTATGACCTTTTTAATCTTTCCAACTAGGTGCATTTAATGTATACTTCTGGTGTACTTTGAAAAATATGTATGCTTCTGGTGTACTTGGTATAGTGCCTAATTTATTTATAAAATTATCTTACTTATAAAGAGTTTATTTACATTTTAATACAGTACAGAAAACTAAAAGAATTGAGCAAGAGATCTTTCTCCCAACAACTTTTATTTGATCGATTTGATCTTACTCCCAACAACTAGCACAAGAACATCCCAACTAAGAGATCACATCAGCCATTGGTCTCTCTGATGAAACATACTACATTTGATGAAATCTTTGTAGGATGTGAGTGCAGAAAATTCCTGGCTATATACTACAATTCGGACCAACCCATTGAAACATACTAATTTGGTCTTTCTCCCAACATACCCTGGGAAAGATTTCATCAAATGTAGTATGTCTCCAATTCTTCATCCCAGTAACTGGATGTATAATTGAAATGAGATATTCCCATCATCACTTGTGTACACTTCAGGAAGATTACATGCCATGACTATATAGATTGGCATAATTTAAAAGCATCCAATATTTTTTGTCTGCCTATTGTCTTGTAATACTAGGTTTTATAAATTCTTCAAAATTATAGTAACAACAATTTTTTATAAGTAAAAAAACATGTCTATGGTAACATCACAAACATCTGAGTAGGAATTGATTTTCCCAGGGTATGTTCTGATCACTTTCCCATTTTACTTGATTGTGGGGGTATTAGTGACGGTAGACATTATTTTAAATTTGAGAATATGTGGCTTAAAGTTGAGGGTTTTGTAGACAAGGTGAGAAGTTGGTGGTACTCTTATCATTTTGTGTGGACTCCTAACTTTGTTTTGGCAAGTAAACTCAGAGCTTTGAAGGCTGATTTGAAGAAGTGGAATAAGGAAGCTTTTGGAGATGTAGAGCAGCAGAAAAAATCTCTTTGGGAAGACCTACAGGCCCTGGAGGTTGAGGGGGATAGGGAGGAATCTATGTTAAGAAAGAAATAAGTGGTGCTAGAACTTGAGAGGGTACTTTTGCTGGAAGAAATTTCTTGGAGGCAGAAATCAAGTGTCCGATGGCTTAAAGAGGGAGATAAGTGCACTAGTTTCTTTCATAAAATGGCTAACTCCCATAGGCGCAACAATGCTATAGAGATGATTAAAGCTGATAATAATGTGCTCTCTGCGGTGCACGGGACCGGGGTTTATTCTGCAGGGGTGGGTCCAAAGGGCCCTGCCTTGGAGAGGTTCCCCGACATCAAAAAAAAAAAAAAAAAAAAAAAATAATGTGCTCTCTACACCCGATGAGATTCAAGATCATGTTGTGCAGTTTTATAGTTCCCTTCTAACTGAGACAGAGGATTGGAGACCCAAAATCGATGGTCTGAATCTTGAGGCAGTGGATTCTTTTATAGAAACCTGGCTTGAGAGGCTGTTTGAAGAGGTTGAGGTGCATCGGGTCGTTTGTGGGATGAGAAGAGACAAAGCTCCTAGCCCGGATCTATGGCGTTCTTTCAAAATTGTTGGGAGATAGTGCAAGAGGAGGTGATGCAGGTTCTTCAAGAATTTTATGATTTTCAAAAGTTTGAGAAGTTGTTGAATGCCACTTTTGTCGCTCTAATCCCTAAGAGAGTGGGTGCTTCGGAGTTAAAGGATTTCCGTCCCATTAGTTTGGTAAGTGGATTTTATAAGATAATTTCAAAGGTTTTGGCAAATCAAATGAGCAAGGTGATGGATAAGATTATATCTAAACCCCAAAATGCCTTTGTTAGAGGCCAAAAAATCATTGATTCTATGCTGATTGCAAATGAGTGTTTAGAAAGTTGGTTGTGGGAAGGTGTTCCGGGGGTTCTTTGTAAGCTGGACATGGAAAAGGCATTCAATCACGTAAATTAGGATTTTCTCTTCTGCATGCTTAGAATATGTGGTTTTGGTGACAGGTGGTGTGGTTGATTGTGTTTCAACTGCTCGATTTTCAGTTTAGTTAATGGGCAGCCTTGTGGTTTTTTTCAAAGTTAAAGAGGATTGAGACGGGGATCCACTATCCCCAGTTTTATTTGTTCTTGTTATGGAGGCTTTGAGCCATATGGTGGAGGCCGTGGTAGAAGGAGGTTTTATTTCAGCTTTTTCGGTGGGAACTTCTGATAATGGCTTTAATTTTATATCACATTTACTTTTTGCTGATGATACACTCAATTTTTGTGATGCTGTTGGGGAACAGATAGCATTTTTTTTTTTGATAAGTAAAAAGTTTATTGATCCACGTAAATAGGCAAAGTTCGAGTACACAGGAAGTATACACAGGGCTGTGTTGTTATGTTTTCAAGCCGTTTCTTGGTTAAAGGTGAACTTGGGTAAATCAAAGCTGTCCCGGAAGGAGATGTGCATAATATTAATAATTTGGCATATTTATTGGGATGTAGAGTTGCTCCTTTGCCCATGAAATATCTAGGCCTCCCGTTGGGGGCCTCATTCAAGGCAAAGTATGTTTGGGATGGGGTGGTTGAGAAAATTGAGAAAATGTTGGCGGCGTGGAAAATGTTGTATTTATCAAAAGGGGGTAGAATCACCCATATAAAGAGTACTCTTGCTAATATTTCAACATACTTTCTTTCTTTATTTCCTTTAGCAGTAGGAGTGGCTAATCATATTGAAAAGTTGTAAAGAGCTTTTTTGTGGGGAGGTTTGGGAGAGGAGAATAAAATTCCTTTAGTAAATTGGAAAAAGGTTTGCTGTCCAAATGCTGATAGAGGCTTGGGGGTTCATAATTTGTGTAGTTTTAATAAGGCGTTGTTGGGGAAGTGGCTGTGGAGATTTCATAGGGAAGAGGGAGCAATGTAGAGGGGGGTGATTGTCCGGAAGTATGGAAGTGATTGTGGGGCTTGGTGCACTAAGGAGAGTAGGGGGTCTTATGGTGTAAGTTTATGGAAATTTATTAGAAAAGGATGGGATAATTTTGTGAAACAAGTCAATTTTGTGGTAGATGATGGTTCAAGAGTTCGATTCCGGTTTGATGTTTGGTGTGGTGAGACTGCACTGTTTAGAGCTTTTCCGGCTGCTTTCAGATTGGCTGTTAATTAGCAGGCCATAATTTCAGAGTTGTTGAGTTACTCTAATGAAGAGGTGCATTGGGATGTCAGTTTTTTCAGACCTGTTCAGGATTAGGAAATTGAGGAGGTTGCTGATTTTTTCAGGTTGTTGTATTCAGTGGTTATTAGAGAACATGAGAAGGATCAAATGTACTGGAGATACACAGCGTCTAAAAAGTTTTCTGTTAGATCTTATTATAAGACGTTGTACGATCAGCATAATATCTCTTTTCCTTGGAAGAGTATATGGAAGGCTCATGTTTGGTCAAATATTGCTTTTTTTGTTTGGACAGCAGCAATTGGGAACATTCAGACAATTGACAATTTGAGAAAGCGTGGTATGATTGTTATGGAGTGGTTCTTTATGCGTAAGAAAGCTGCGGAATCAGTGGACCATCTTCTTATACATTGTGATGTGGCTAAAGAGTTATGGATGATATGTTTAGAAGATCCGGACTGTCCTAGGTTATGCCAAAATCAGTGGTAGACTTAGGCCACGTTTGTTTTCGTAGATGAGATGAGAACAGATTAGTTGAAATAAAAGTTGAAAATTGAATAAAATCTTGTTAGAATATATTTTTTTAATATTATTTTTGTTTTGAGATTTGAAAAGGTCGAATTTTTTATTTTATTTTCTATAAGAATTTGGAAAAGTAGTAATAATTAGATGAGATGAGATGAGATGATTTATGAAAGTGAAGAAGGCTGTACTTGCATGTTGGCCTAGACTTCTTTCTTGCTTTCAAGTGGCAACTGCGTGGAAGATGATTCCTTTGTATATGTTGTGGTGCATTTGGTTGGAAAGGAATTAGAGGTGTTTTAATACTAGGGAATGCAATGTAGATGAACTCTGGTAATTTTTTATGTGTTCCTTGTTTAGTTGGTTTTCAGCTATTGTACTTAATGGTGGGGTAGTCCATGAGTTGCTATCCTCATTGTTCTAGTTCTTGAATGTATTTATGTGTTTCTTTTGTATACTTCCTGTGTACATGGGATTCGCCTATTGCTTTCAATGAATAAAATCCTCACTTATAAAATTAAAAAAAAAAGAAAAAGAAAAAAGAAATTGACCACCATATGAACTTTAGATCAGCTAATTTAAGAAGAGTTTTGCTACGTACAAGCAAAGTCGCATACTAATTTGCGTACCAATACTGATTCATTTATACTTAAAATTTAAATTAGCATTGTTTTCAATAAAATCTACTTTTTGACCAATCACATTAGATTGGTGCACATATTAGTGCACAATTATGCTTGCAACTAAATTTTTCCATTTAAAGAATGAGTATACAAGTTTTGTAGGGATAATAACTGCAATATGATAGTCAGAAGAGGTGTAACCTTGCAAATGGTTCCTTTGAATCAGCAGCCTGTGATGTTCCTCTAGAAATTGCAAGAGGCTTAGCATTGACGGTTTCAACATCATTATGAGGTATAGTGCTCAAAGACTTAGGGTTATCATCAAGCTTGGGGATTGGTAGATCCCTTTTAAGAGCAAGTTTGGCCTTCTGCCTGGAGCCCCATATCGCCGTCACATTTATATTTCTCCATTTATCCTATCCAGAATATATGATAGTCAAAACTAATACATCATCACGCATAATTAGAGATTTACAACTGAGTTTAGGACACAGCTCCTAATTTTCAGATGCAACAAATAGAAGCACTGTCCATTGGAACCAGTTCTAGAGCATCACAGCTGAAAGTGTAAATTACACTTTCTTCTATAATAGTTGGGAGTACCGTCTGAAGGTCCAAAACAGATACCTTGAGATCCACATTTGAACGTAGATGTAAGATGCCACTGAACTCTGGGTCGGTTAGTATCGTCCGCCATTTGCCTGCCCCGTGTTTAATGACTCCTGCTTTAAGAGCTGCTTCTTCTTCTGCTTTCCACTTTTGCTTAGGAGCACCCATCAACAAACCCCAATTCCTACTTGAACAAAACCTATACAGTTTATATTCCTACTTGAACAAAACCTATACAGTTTATCCTGTAGCTTTTCAGGACCCATGAATAGAAAACAGATAATCAAACACTGAATTGAAATTAACAAACATATACAGAAACCCAACAAAAAATATCTTGAGCACAAACAAAATTCAGTTTTTTGAGTTGTACCCCCCAACCCCCCCCCCCCCCCCCCCCCAATTCCTACTTGAACAAAACCTATACAGTTTATCCTGTAGCTTTTCAGGACCCATGAATAGAAAACAGATAATCAAACACTGAATTGAAATTAACAAACATATACAGAAACCCAACAAAAAATATCTTGAGCACAAACAAAATTCAGTTTTTTGAGTTGTACCCCCCCCCCCCCGCGGGGGAACCCACAAACAAAACACCAAAAAAAAAGGGAAAAATGAACGATAATACATCATATGAAACGAAAAATAAAACCCAGCAATTTAATAGCTTTATCTGATCATCTCCTTCTACATACATCATGTGATCGAATATGATACCATCAGCGTGGACCAAGTTTCAAGAAAGCCACAGACTTTATTGTATTGCTAGTAATATGTAAAACCCATGCGAACAGGGAATCAATTCACAAAAACATTAAAGAAGCATCCATCCGAATCCTCAAATAAACTTCAAATATTCACACAAGCTATCAATACACACGTGCTCCTACAAAACCGATCATCGACTTTTAAGTGGATGAATTATAGCCAGCAAATATTAACTTATTTTAACGACTAGAATCAGATTTTAATGTAAATCGGCTCAGATTGTCATTAACCCTGCAAGTTCATACTTGCAAAACAATGCGAGATAGATTCGACCGCAAAAAAATGCAAACAACATAAGAAAGCAGAGAGTCTAATCCACTTGATGAAATTTTCATCCGCATGATTTTATTGACTTAAGAACCAGGCCTCAAAAGCGGCGAAAAACATACACAATATAATCCAAATGTACCTGTGAGGTTTAAATCGGAGAAGTTGAGGAGGCAGAGGTGTAGCGGATAAAAGGAATTACTATGAACGGAGGTGGGTTCAGGTGCTAATCATTAAGGATTATATATCCCAAAGTTTGCTCGAATTTCTGTAGACTCCAGTCGAATACAGGATTCGGACCCGGAGATAATGGAAGAGATTACGGCATGTGTTCTTTGTATGATGTTTGTTGTCCGAGAAAAATAAAAGTAGTTTTGGTGTTTTTAACTCTTTAGAAACAGCGACCTATATTTTCTGAAATTAGGAAAGGGGTCTGTTAAGGGTTTTCGAAATGAAACTGTGTCCTGCTTGTACAGAATGGTTTGCATTAGTGCCCTTAATTGTGAATATTATTTTGGTTTTTGACTAGATTTTTATTTTTATTTTTATTTATTGTTCATGTTCATGTTCATTGCAAGGCAAAACTTTTTCCACCGTTCATGTACCGGTGAATCATCTTTTTATTAATGAGGTAAATCAACTCAGATCACCCCCAATTTTCATATATCAAGGTTTCTAGATTCCGTACATGATAATACCTTCCCACAAATCTTTACCATTATTTGCTGTGAGAAATTAAGGTACTGTGTTCTACTCAAAATCTCACAAATTATCTTAAACTCTCTATGTTCCCTTTCCTCCTTGCAGATTGAGTGGGTTCTATTTTTTTACTACTTTCTCAATGGAAAAATGAGGCTCAAGTGGAAAAAGGTCAACCATGATGATAATAGAATGGAGGTGGATGAATTGTGCAGCAACCTTGTGACTATTGAACTAATAATGCAGAACAATGATTTTAGGCATTATAAAGTGTAACAACTTCTCCTTCTCAAACAATATAAAGATTTCATTCATCACATTTCTATTCTCAATTACATCCTGGGTATTACATTAACTTCACCGAGTAGTCGGTCCGCTGAGGTTATTTGAAACAATATACCAATCAATCCGCACCTGTTCAATTTACCCCGTCTTCACGACGAAGGCACAAGGAAAAAGGACAAATTAAACACTGTCAAGACATCGGCCTAATAAGTACAGATCCTGATAGTTAATTGATCCTCTCCAAGCAGGCATCCAGAAACAACGTGATACACTGCATAACTATTGCACAACGTAATATTACAAGATTGTCACGGATCCCTCTTTTTGGCCAGCATGGATCTTATTCAATTCCACAACTTGAGTTGGATTAATTACAAGACTAAGCTTGGCTTTTCTTTCTGAACTTAGTGGCATCTGAATGCCTTGTGTGTGTTGCCGATACAAAGAACATGACAGCTGCTTAAAACCAAATGAGCCATTTCCGACGCTGCACAGCCCTCCTGCCTTTGTTGGGGTTTACGGTGATTCTTTCTGCATTATCAACAAGCCATCTGCTGAAATCAGGTGACGACACAAGTTCTTCCAAGGCATTCTCCGTAGAGTCTCTAGTGAACATTTCCCACTCAGCCTTTGAGAATTTTTTCCTTTCAGGTGTTGTATGGAATGTAGAAGGGTATAACAACTCTGAATCTGATAGCTGACTAGGCAATGTTCTGGAAAAACCTGAACGATAGAATAGAATGTGTCAAGAACATCTCCAGTGGGTAACAGTCACTGACTCACTATTTCCTTTTTACTAATTATATCAAGCATAAAAAGAGATCAATTAAACCTCGACCGGCAGAATTGCATGGAGCCAGGGTAAAATTCTTGGTTTGGGGCCTAAACAACTTGGAACCATCATCACCCCGAACATTGTACAAATCTTCATTATCTGAGTCTCCAAAAGGTGAAGAATCAGGAACTCTAGTTCTTTTCCGCTTTGTTCGTGGAGATTTCATCATATTCCTGTAGAAGTATTCCACAGATTGAATGAATTACAGATCACAGAACACAGCACAAAACAAAAGAAACACTTTTCCATAAAAGAAAGAAGTGAAACATGTGAGATAAAGTGCAGATAGTTTTTTTACAAGTCTAATAGTGTAGATAGATAGTTTAGGACAATTTGTTATAACTTGGAGCTCAAGAGGTTGAAAAACTATGCAAATATGTCGGATATTTTTTCCAGGCCACGATAACATACCGTCTTTCAGTTATTTTAGAGTAAAAACAGAGAATGATTATCCCCTCCCCCCATAATCAGTAAATTTTTCTAACGGCATGCCAACATTATCATAATTTGGAGATAAGTGTCAAATATATGAGTGCCAAAGACCTTAATGGATGAAATGGAAGCAGATCTTGAAATCCTGATGATGGAAGGTAATCGTTAAGCTCCAGAATTGTAAAATCATACTTGTACAGGCGACGAAGGAATCTCAATCTACAGATTCTCCTTGATAATGATGAGACTATTATTCCAGCTATTAAAGCTTCAGCTGCCAGAAGAGGATCTACAGAACTCTAGAAAGCAACACACTGTCAGGGTTGTTACCATTTCTTCAGAAACAAGAAGCTTATATGTAATTAACTGGACCATGGTTTTACTATATATTGGTAAGGATGATTAAATTTATTTTTCTGGCGTAAATGAAAAGAAACCTGAAGAATCATAATGGCAGCCAAAATACGGATCGACCATGCAACAAAGTGAGACGTGCTTATATCAATCGATCCATCTTCCATCAGGACAAGCTTGCGGACTACCCAGAAGCCCATCCACGCTCCAGTCAGAACAACAAAAGCCATCAGAAATATTGTCAACTGCAATTCACAGTTTTGAAAAACATTACAATTTCTCAATTTGCTAAGCAATATCATCAGTTAGCGCTAGGTCTACACAGAGATCTTAATAAAGCGAACTTACAAATGATGTGGCTTGATGTGAGATGTTAGATCTACTTTACAATAAAAAGAGCTTTACAATCTAACGTCTTACATCAAGCCACGCCAGTTTGTAACTTCACTTTTGTAAGATCTCTATATAGACCAAGCATTTCTCTTAATATAAAGGCCATTTTAATCGAAAGAAACCTAAATAAAACAACATCAACAACAATAATCCAAACAAACACAAAGAATAGTGGTTTACTTTTACAGTTTCAAATGAATAAAAAAATTCTAGTTTTAATTTTGAAACCAAATATTACATACACGCCTAAAGAATACTTTTTTCTTTTTAGAAAGTAAAGATTTATAAATTTCAAGGATGGCAATTGAAAACAAAGAAGAGAGATGAAGAGGGATGAGATCCAAAGAGGGTAAGACCTTAAATATTATTTTCTACATAAACCTCAAGAAAGCATTCCATTCAGCATATAATTTAACCCCCTTTTCTTTTGGGGGAAAGGGTACAGAGATATCTGTTTATTTTATCAGTATATTCCAAATGTAGGACTGCCTAAATAACTTAAAATATGCCACAATTAAATAAGTTCTAACAGAGGTTTTGCCAAGCTTTCAACTGAAACTAAATAATGCTCATTACATGTCTGTGCATTAACTTGTGAAGAAAGCTAGATCATAACTCATTTGATTTGGATTAATAAGATTTATCCCATTTCCACCAACTTCTCCACCACCAAAATGAAAGCCAAGGCAATAAAGCTAAACTAATAATTTATATGTCCAAGTAAATCAGCTAAATACATAATGAAATCAAAGGACAAAGAGGTAGCTGATAGCTCCTGTATACTAGGAAAATGCATAGAAGCCAGAAAATTCTTTGTTTGCTGATTACTCATTCATATGTACGACTATATCAAGGCCTTTTCAGCAAAAAATAGAATAACATAAAAAAAGAAGGATGCAGATGAAAGACCCTGAAGTTATTCTCTCTACCTAGCATATTTACATACATACAGGATAGTACATGTCTTCACTGATTCCTATCTCCATAAGTATTGAGTGGCACAATCCAGGTAAGTATCGGAGGAGGAAAGATCCCAAACCAACCTGTAAAAAAGATTTTATTTAAAACATCTTTTACATCTAAAAAGAAGAAGGGCAGGGAAGTGAGTTGAGTTAAGGTTGATACCCACAGCAGATGAGTATATAAAAATTGCAAGTGAATTCTTTCGACCAGTCGGTAAAAGCTTCATCCCCTGTCAATAACCATAAAGGATATTCCATATTACAACTTTTGTTTTGCCATATGACAATACCAGGAAAAGATAACAAAATAACAAAAATAAATTTTTTCAAGACTAAAAAGTTAGTGACAGTAGTTATTCAAAGCCTCGATCCAATAAAGAAGCCGACATAGATGATAATACAAAATTTGCTCCATACAAAACTGATAAGTGATCAACCAATTTGACCAGAAAAGAAATGCAAATGATAAAATCAGATACAGACATTAAACAAACTCAATAGAGAAATGAAATACCAAAACTGAATGTAACGCATATACAAGTTGCAAACATCAAACTGAAACTGGAATCCAGATAATTTTTTTTTCTTTTTTTGTAGGTAAAAGAAAATTTTATCGAAAAAAGCGTTGCCCATGTATATAGGGAGTATAAAAAAGAGAACACCAATCACAAATTTGGAGCTAGAATGATACAAGAAAGTCATCAGAATCCAGCATTGCCTAGATAACAGCACTAATGCACCAGATCTCATCGGAATCCAGACAATCCTCTTTGCCCAGTTAGGAAACCCACCCTAGTAACAATACAGTAACAAAGATGGAACAACAGTTTTAACCAACACAAGCACAACAAAGAAGAAGGATGAATGGCATCATAGTGGATATCATTATATCTATATCTATATATATCTACCTGTTATGTAAATTCTTATCTGCAAGTCCAGTAAACCTTCATAGAAAATCCAGTTTATATTTAAAGCCTAAAAATTGCAAAGGGAATCCATATTATTAATAGTAGAGGAATGAAAAGCTATCTTACCTGAAAAAGGATTATCAATATTACAAGGATGACCCCGATCGAGATTGCACTTCCATAATAAAATATCAATGAATTGCTCAGATAGGATGACACGCTCATCAGAACTATGCCCAGGATTAAACATGTTATGCGATATGAAAAGAGTTCTGCCAAAAATAACAAAACAATAAAATAGTAATTGAACACCTCTCTAGCAAAAAATTAGTGGGAAGGAATGTATCCACTGATTAGACAACAAAATACCTTCTTCAATGGACACCTCAAATTTGTCTAAGGATGAACCAGTAGTCCGTATGTCTAAGAGCCTGTTGTCAAAAGGTGACATGGAACGAACCCAAGAACTCTTGGTAACTTTCTCCCACTGACTTTGAGGGCACATCCCTATCCCTATAGACAAATTCCTACAAAGAGAAGATACTGCTTTTATTTAATAACCAAATAATTTTAAATTGTTGTTATATCAGCAAGTCTTATTTTGAACCACTTAAGAATACATTTGGGAAGAAAATAAAACATTAATTTTTAGGTGAGAATTGAGATCGATGGGCATCTCATAAAAGTACCTTAATTCTGCATTGTGCTACTAAACTTAAGACATTAGTCTATAATATTAACTTATCCGACCAACTCAAATATTCTGTTATTTGAGACTATTAGTTCCAACCAATAAGTCGAGAGCGTTATGGTTGAAGGAAGGTGATCGTAGCACAAAGTTTTTTCACAGGGTAGCTAATTCCCATAGGAGATCCAACAACATTGAGATGCTGAAGATCGATGGGGCAGATTGCAAGGATGTACAGGTGATCAATAATCATGTGGTTAGTTTTTTTGAACAGCTCCTCACTGAGCGGGAGGGGTGAAGGCCTAAGCTAGAAGGGTTGGCTTTTGATTCCATTGGGCTGTTGGAAGCCAATCGTCTGGAGAGGTCGTTTGAAGAGGAGGAGATGCTAGAAGTGGTAAGGAAAATGGCTAAAGATAAGGCTCCGGGTCCTGATGGTTTCTCTATGGGATTCTTCCAAACTTGTTGGGAGGTCTTAAAAAATGACCTTATGAAGGTTTTTCAGAAGTTTCATTCGTTTGGAAAGTTTGAAAAAAGCTTAAATGCGACTTTTCTAGCCTTGATACCAAAAAGGGTGGGAGCAGAGGACATAAAGGAGTTTCGACCCATTAGCTTAGTTAATGGGGTCTACAAGATTCTGTTCAAGGTACTTGCAAATCGCCTTAGTGAGGCAGTGGGAAAGATAATCTCAAAGCCTCAAAATGCTTTTGTAAAGGATAAACAGATTTTAGAGTGCTCATAGCTAATGAATGTCTGGACAGTAGAATGAAAGCGGGTTATCCAGGGATTATATGCAAGTTAGACATGGAAAAAGCGTACGACCATGTTAACTGAGATTTTCTTATTGACATCTTGGGGAAGTGTGGTTTTGGAGAGAGATGGTGATCTTGGATCTGATGGTGTATTTCGACGGTGAAATTCTCAGTACTAATAAATGGAAGTCCAACTGGATTTTCAATAGTACAAGAGGCCTAAGAGAAGGAGATCCATTGTCCCCGTTACTCTTTGTCATCATGATGGAGTCTTTGAGCAGAATGTTCTCAGTTCTGGTTGCAAATGGGCATATGACTGGCTTTTCGACTGGACCCCTGGGAGGGGGTAGTATTAATATTTCTCACTTGTTATTTGTAGATGATACCCTCATTTTTTGTGAGGCGAATCAACCCCAGGTTTGAGTTTTGAAGGCTCTACTTCTCTGTTTTGAGGTAGTTTCAGGTTTGAAAGTGAACCTGGACAAATCAGAGATAGTGCCTATTGGTGGTGTTCAGCATTTTAGACAGCTGGCCAATACTCTAGGGTGTAAGACTACTACACTCCCTATGACGTACCTAGGCCTACCTTTGGGGGCCCCCTCGAGAGCAGTTGCGCTTTGGGATACAGTGATTGAGAAAGTCGAGTGACGATTAGCAGGCTGGAAGAGAATGTACCTTTCAAAAGGGGTTAGGATTATGCTTATTAAGAGTACTCTTTCTAACATACCAACATACTTTCTATCCCTATTTCCTATTCCAGCAAGGGTGGCATTTCGCATTGAGAAATTATAACGAGATTTCTTGTGGGGTGGTATAGGAGAGGAGTTCAAGTTTCATCTAGTCAGATGGGAACAGGTGTGTAGGCCTATCTCGAATGGGGGATTGGGCATCAGAAAGCTGAGAACCTTTAATTGGGCGTTGCTTGGAAAGTGGTTATGGAGATATCATAGAGAACCAGAAGCCCTATAGAAGTTGGTGATTGAAAGCAAGTATGGGGATTCATGGGGTGGGTGGTGTACTAAGGAAGTGCGAGGGGGGCATGGTGTGGGTTTGTGGAAACACATTAGACATGGATGGGAGTTTTTCTCTCAGTATACGAGGCTTCATTTAGGAGAGGGAAACAGGATCAAATTCTGGTATGACATCTGGTGTGGTAATTGTGCTTTTAAGGATTTATTCCCAACATTGTTCTCCGTTGCAAGTGATAAAGAAACATCAGTCGCGGAAGTTATGGTGGTAATGGGAGAACAAATCCAGTGGAACATCAACTTTAGCAGGGCGGCACAAGATTGGGAAATGGACAATTTTGAAGTATTTTTCAGTCTCCTTTATTCAACCAAACCAAGCAACCAGCTCCTAGACTCGCTGTGGTGGGTACCATCAATAAAAGGTCTGTTCTCGGTCCGCACTTTTTACAAGGCTCTAGCACAAGAGCAATCATCTCATTTTCCTTGGAAAAGGTTGTGGAAACACAAGGCGCCTCTCAAAGCGGCTTTCTTTGTGTGGACCGCTTCCTTGGGTAAAATCCTCACAACAGATAATTTGAGAAAACGAAGGGTGATTATCATGGATTGGTGTTGTATGTGTAGGAAGGCGGGTGAATCCGTAGACCATTTGTTATTACATTGTGAGGTTGCTCGAGGGTTGTGGAATGAGGTTTTCTATCAATTAGACTTGGGTTGGGTTATGCCGGAAACAGTAGTGGCAGTACTTGCTAGCTGGACAAGTCTAAGAGGCAACAACCAGATCAAGGCAATTTGGAAGATGATTCCGATATGCATTATGTGGTGCGTGTGGCAGGAGCGCAATGAACGGACATTTGAGGATAAAGAGAGATCAATGGAAGAGCTGAAAGTTTTCTTTTTTAGAACTCTTTGTACTTGGGCTGTTGCTGTTAGTTTTAATGGCCAAAATTTACATGACTTCCTTATCTCTACTGTTCCTATGTAGTTTAGGACATTCTTTGTACTGAACGTGGCTTTTTGCCTATTCTTTGATTAATATACTCTATTACTTCTCTAAAAAAAAACACTCTTCAAGACATGTAATTCCCACAATTTTCAATCAAGGATATAAATTGTATGGTAGATTACTTTATCTTGAACAAATACAGCATTGCTGCATGAATGCCAATTTCTCCAAAGCAGCAGCGAATACATGATCATCAAGAATATGAAATTCTAGAACAGTAAACTAATTTTGCCAGTCATTCAAATCACTCATTATGTTTGGAATGCCAGGTGTGAAAATCACATGATACAATGACTCACCTATGGAAACAAACCTCAACATTCTGTAGACGAATGCTTGGATCTTTTTGCGATACATTCACCTTCACCGTGTGGGCAAATTTTCTCAAATTGTTAAGCCTTGACAATCCACGGATATGAACTCTTTCAATGATCACTGAAGCACCAGGCTTCAAACCTGGAGAGTTATTCATTGGCAGACCACTAGATAGCTGCAGCCTAGTTGATTGACCAACAACTGCGAAACCAAATTGATAACAGTAGATGATCACTGTCTGTCTAAATTCTCAGAAACATAAAACCAAGTGTTTAGTCCATATGTTCCTTATATGACTCTCATTCCCATTAAAGGTTCACTTTAATTTCCATTAAAAAAAATGAGAGAGGGAAAGAAAATGAAAGGAGAATAGTCTATAACAAGTTCCCTTATTGAGTCTATTTAAAAATGTTCCAATGCACATTTGCATTCCCTCGTTGCTACCAAGAACCGAACAGCGGGCACAACATCCAAACTTAGTATTAATTTGCATCAAATAGGACCCAAAATTGAACACCAAATTCTCTTATATGCTTGGCATAAAGAAAAGAAATAGAATAAATTATTTACACTCGTAATGCGTATCTTCGTTACCCAATATTCAGAAACATAGAATTCTTTCTTTAAAAAATTCGCAAAAGGAACTAACTCAAGTATAAACAGAAAACTTGTATTCGTTTTTCATGTTCTATGTTTACAAAGTTAAATCTTTCACAAACTTTCACAAATTTTCTGCTTTGAATCACTAAATACAACTTCGGAACCCTAAATATTGAGAATGTCCGAGGCACAGCCAAATTCAACGTGTAATCGAAGAGAGGAGCGTACCCAAAGAACTTTCGGTGGCTGAGGCCCGACCCGAAATGGCGAGAAAGAGCAGAAACAGGATACGGGCGAAGATCCGAAGGGGTTTAGGAGAAGCCATGGGGTGGGGAAAGGTACTCGTTGAGAATACGGTAAAATGGGAAGGGCAATTCTGCTATTTTGCAACGGAGCCACCTGCATTCGAAATTTCGAATCGAGTCGAGCCTTAATTGGGCCTCACTGACTTTATTATTATAAAGAATTTTGTTTCATATAATGACAGTAGCCAATTAATTTATATGTTAATATTTATTTATTTATATTTAAAATTTAAATTAATATTATTTTTAATAAAATTTATTTTTTATCAATCATATTATATTAATACACAGATTAATAAATAATTATACTTACAACTATATTTTTTTTATTATAAATATTTTATTGGAACTCTGCCGACTTAATTTTTTTATTTTTAATTAAAGCGCCTTGTAAATATATATTGATTACAGTTACAAAATCAAAGTAAATTATTATTATTATTATTTTTTGAATGCAAATCTTTAAAACCTATCTTCGAAAGTGAGGGACCCTGTTGTTGGGTATTTTCAGTGCTTTCAAGGTCCAACCTTTGGCATGCGCTGCAACTGCAAGGCTGGCCTCCATTGTCATAATGCTGGCTCCTCCTGCCACCCCTTGCTGCTTTCCAGATGTTGTACTTCCTGCTCCATCTGAGAAAAAAAAAAAAAAACATTAAAAACATACAGAGACAGGCACAGATCGATTAATCAACCATGTCTGTCCTGTCCATGTGACATTTCTTTAATCACTCGATAGTCGCATTCCAGTACAGTAAAGCTGAATCCCGTACTTCACATTGGAACAAGTTTTCAGAAAGAGAGCAACTCGGAATCGATAGGTGGCCGAAATTCTCCCACCATAAAAGACGTGGAAAAACGTACGGGTGACAAAAAATCAGCGCCGTTGCCGGGGATCGAACCCGGGTCACCCGCGTGACAGGCGGGAATACTTACCACTATACTACAACGACTCTTCGACGAAATTGAAGACACAGTTCTGATCTTAACTCATAAAGTATTAAAATCTATTCACACTAATCTTATCCAGTTTTAGGGTCTACGTTGAGAGTAAAATATACATGATGTAATATTAGCTTTGAATGCTAGTATTGGCATCGGTTTGGTCAAATTTATTTTTAAATTTGGTTAATATCAATACTTTTTTATATTTACCTACTCCATCAAAATTCAATCCCCACATTGAATTAGCCATCTATTCTCTATATAATAACAAAATATTATTAAATTAATGAATTTTTTATTTAATTTATTTTCTCACATTTTGTAATTCTACCAATTAAATGTTAATAATAATTGTATTCTAATTAGATTAATATTAAAAAAAGTATTATTAAATGTTAATAATAATAATTATATTATATTACATTAATATTATTATATTATAATTAAATTAATATTAAAAAAGTATTATTAAATGTTAATAATAATTATATTCTAATTAAATTAATATTAGAAAAGTATTATTAAATGTTAATAGTAATTATATTCTAATTAAATTAATATTTAAAAAAGTATTATTAAATGCTAATAGTAATTATATTCTAATTAAATTAATATTAAAAAAAGTATTGTTAAATGTTAATAATAATTATATTATATTCAATTAATATTAAAAAATATTATTAAATGTTAATAATAATTATATTCTAAATGTTAAATATTAATTATATTGATCTAATTAATTTAATTTATTTGTTTGGAATGATAAATTAATATTTTAATGTTTGATGAATGAGTTGTAGTTTTCCATTTTTAGCCAACCACTGTAGCAAAAGTCCAAATTATTTTAAATTTGCCCAATCCAATGTGAAGAATTTTTTAGTCAAATTATGTAAAATTTGGCCAAGCATCTCATTTGGCCAATCCAATGTGAATGCTCTTAATAGAAAAGTTTTGTCAATCGGTGTTTAATAAATCAAGCTGCCACCTAGATCTTAGAGTACTTCCAATTTTGAGGGGATATTGCAAGAAAGTTAGAGAAAAGCATTGTCTTCAAGAGTTTAGTATGTTCTCCACCAAGTAGTTTAAGCAGATTGATACAAGGATCTTGGAGGAGAAGTGGTAGATGATGAAGAAAAATGTGTTTAGTAGCAAAGGAATTCCAATGGGAAGATGGTTTAGATTACACGGACACATTTAGCTGCCTTGCGATAAGACCAAGATTCTGTAAGTACTTATTATGGCAAGTTAAAATCTTTATGGGATGAACTGATAATTTATGAATCTAACTGACTACACATGTGGAAAACTCAACATTCTTCTAGATAGGTATCAACAAGATTGTGTTATCCAGTTCTTAATAGGCCTCAATGACTCCTACAATAATACCCGAGACCAAATAATGATTCTAGACCCTTTACCTGCTATGAACAAGGTCTTTTCCATTATTCAGCAGCAAGAGAGGCAACATATTGTCCTCTTTGATATGCCTTCCCCTAAGTTAGTAGCTCTTGCCATTAGGAAAGGATATTCATCTTTCAAATTTTCCACAAGGCCATTCTTCCCACAGAAACGTGAGAGACTTTACTACTCTCACTGCCATATTCAATGTCATCTTTTGGAAAACTGCTTTAAAGCAAGTAATGCACAAGCTCTTGTTTGTAACCACTGCAATATTTTAGGGCACATGGTTGACAAGTGCTACAAATTGCATGGATACCCACCTGGACACAAGCTCCACAATAAAGGCAAATCAATGGGTTTTTCTGCTAACATGTAATCACTAAAGCAAGAAAAAAGTACTGAGGAGAAGATGTCATTCACTAAGTACCAATACCGACAGCTCATGTCATTGATGCACTCGAGGGAGGCCCCCATTGCTAGTCACTCAACCAACTAGATCCAGACAAATTTCAACTCTCCATCTACCATGTCTGGTATGCACTTTTGCTCAACTTCCTCTTCTAAAAAACCATCTGATTTTTCATCTTGGATAGTTGACATAGGTGCTACAGATTACATGATTTGTAACACCTCATTCTTCACCTCCATTACATCACAAGTCTCCTACATGGTTAAACTTCCAAATAGGCACACAGCTCCTATCACCCACATTAGTACAGTAAAAATCACAAGCACACTAACTTTGAATAATGTTTTATGTGTCCCTTCCTTTAGCTTCAATCTGGTTTCTGCTAAATAGTTAGCTAACTCCATTTCTTGATTTTTTTTTTTCCAACTCATATTATATTCAGGATCTTTTGTCATGGACCACGAGTGAACATAGGAATGGCTTGTATCACCTTCTAGTGACTGAAGTGCCCCCCACAACTTTACTTGACCAGTTTTCTATTTCTCTAAAGAAGAACATGCCTATTATAACATCTTCTAGTAGCAGTATTGATGATGTATCAAACCTTTGGCACTGTAGAATGAATCATACACCCCTCTGAGTCTTGAATTTAATCTCAAATTATTATGTTAAGGTTCATTTACATACTGTTTCTTTTGTTCCTTATTGCATATGTCCAATGGCTAAGCATCACAAGCTCTCATTTCCCATTAGCACACATAAAAGCAAATAGATTTTTGAATTTGTGCAGTGCGACATATGGGAATTTTGTTAAGTCCTATAATGGATCTAAATATTTTCTGATTATTATGGATGATTTTTCTAGAAGCACTTGGATTTATCTTCTCAAAAACAAATCTGACACTAGAGCTTGCATTGAAGCCTTTTCTAACCTTGTAGAGACACAATTTTGGTTTAAAATTAAAATATTCAAAAGTGATAATGGACTAGAATTCCAAATGAAAGATTTTTATAACAAAAATGGCATTATGCATCACAAAACATATGTTGAGACCCCTCAACAAAATGGAATTGTTGAAAAAAAGCATCAACACCTTCTCAATATAGCTCGAGCACTTAAAATTCAGTTCATTCTTCCTATAAAATATTGAAATGACTGTATCTTAACTGCAGCCTATATAATTAATATAATTCCTAGTTCTTCTTTGTCTAACAAGACTCCTTTTGAACTATTATTCAAAACTCCACCCACTTACTCACACATGAGGACCCTAGGTTGACTTTGTTTTGCTGTCACCTTATCTCAAGGTAGGAAGAAATTGGAGCCTCATAGAAGAAACTGCATTTTTCTTGGTTATCCTTTTGGCGTCAAATGTTACAAACTTATGGATTTAGATACCAACACAGTTTTCATTTCTAGAGATGTGATTTTTCATGAACACATCTTCCCTTTCCAACATTCAAAACTTCATGACTTACCTCCATTGAGAGATTTTAGTAACACTCTACTAGTTGATGGTAATCCCTATTCTCCACCACCATATTCCCATTGACCAAATCACTATTTTCTCCCCCCTTGGAAGACTCTGAAACCTATCCTTCTTCTCATTCTTCATTAGTTCCCCTTACATCATCTCATTCCCATATTTCCCCACATATTTCTGATGGCTCACACAGTCCAATGAAATTGGTCTCAGAAGGTCAACAAGACCTCCATTGCCAGCAAGCCTCCTCACTTCAACATGGTTAATCTCAGTCTAAGACTATAGGTACTCTTTTCCATTTATCAAATTCACTTTCTTATAGCAATCTGTCACCTTCATTTTCTTCCTTCTCTGTCACCATTTCATCACACAATGACCCACACACATACAATGAAGCTGTTAAAGACCATGGCTGGTGTAAGGCAATAGAGGCTGAACTGGAAGCACTAGAATTGAATAATGCATGGGAGGTCACTGATTTACCACCTAGGAAAATCACTATTGATGGAAAATATGTCTAAAAGACAAAGTATCAATTATATGGCAGTGTTGAAAGGAAAAAAGGCTAAACTAGTTGCTAAGGGGTTCACACAGCAAGAGGGAGTTGATTATCATGAATTTTTTTCACCTGTGGTTAAGATGGTGACAGTTAGAACTCTGTTAGCTCTGGCAGCTATAAAGGGGTGGCATCTTCATCAATTTGATGTGAATAATGCTTTCTTTTATGAAGAGCTTAATGAGAAAATTTACATGAGGAAACCTCCTGGTTATGCTAAAGGGAAACCTGATCAAGTTTGCAAATTGTTTCGAAATGTTTAAGGTTTGAAGCAAGCTTTAAGGCATGGGTATTCAAGGTTTTCCACCTCACTCATTCTCTTTGGTTTTGTTCAATCAAAATCTGATTACAGCTTATTCACATGCATTGATGGTAATTGTTTTACTGCTTTATTGGTCTATGTTGATGACATAGTTGTAGCAAGCAATTCCTTGAAATCTATTGCTGCTCTCAAGGCCTTTTTGAACCAACAATTCAAGATCAAGGACTTAGGCATACTCAGGTACTTCTTTGGGATTAAGGTAGCTAAATCTCCTCATGGCATACATCTTTGTCAAAGGAAATATACTTTAGATATCCTGGCTGATTCAGGGACCTTAGGGTCCAAACCACTCAAGCTACTTATGGATTAGAACACAAACTTAGCAGGGATTCTGGGACTTTACTAGCCGACCCTAGCATTTACAAGAGATTAATCGGTCACCTTCTATACTTAACCATCACTAGGCCAGATATTAGCTATCCTGTCCAGATTCGAAGTCAATTTATGGCAAAACCAACTACTTCTCACCTTGCAGCATCATATAAGTTGCTTAGATACCTAAAAGGAGCTCCTGGTCAGGGGATATTTCTATCAGCCTCATCACCTATTCAGTTGAGGGGGTTATGTGACTCAGATTGGGACTCATGTCCAGACACTAGACATGCTATAATAGGTTATTGCTTATTGTTGGGAAACTCACTGATTTCTTGGAAATCAAAGAAGAAAACAGTTGTGTCTAGATCATCTACAGAGGCAGAATATAGACCAATGGCTTCTGCCACTATTGAATTCACATGGTTGCGACAACTTCTTGTTGATCTCTTCATTAATCATCCTCAAGCTGTTGTTTTACTCTGTGATAACCAAGTTGCACTTCATATGCAGCCAACCTTGTCTTCCATGTAATGGCCAAACATATAGGGGTTGACTGCCATCTAATTAGGGATAAAATTCAAGAAGGGAGCATAAGAATAGCTCATGTCTGCACCACCTCTCAACTGGCAGACATATTTACTTAGGTACTCCCCTCTTATCTGTTCCAATCTCATCTAGTCCAAGATGGGAATAGCCAATATCCATTCTCCATCTTTTTTTTTGGGCCCCGGGGGGGGGGGGGGGGTGGGTGGTGTTGTATTGAAGCATGATGATCATGCTCGAGTGCACCACCATCAGTATGAGGCTCTCAATGGTGCTGGTATGAAGGTGAAGGTGCAACCACCAAGTGATGCATGATTGCAGTTGAGATCATTTTGCCAAATGACTCATCTGCATTCTGCCTTATTATTTGTAAATGTTTTTCTATCATAGTGTCCCTCTTACTATTTTTAGTGTGTCTATTATTTGTGTAGTGGATAGTACAACCGTGTGCTAGGTAGAAGGCTACATATTCTTTTCAGCTAGCTGTCTTGGCAGAGTCACAGTGCTATATATATATATATAAAGGCAACATTTGTAAATTATCTTTTTCTTTTCAATAAGAACAGAGTTTTTGTCTCAATTTCCTTTTGCTTTTCTCTGAAATTCTTACAATGAACCATCTTTTTCAGTTTTTTCAATCTCCTACCACAACTCATTGGTTTGCTGCTAAGCGAGTCATACGTTACCTCAAGGGCTCTCTACATACTAGCTTGCTTTTGCAGGGCTCTTACCATCTCAATGCCTTTTGTGACTAAGATTGAGTTGATCTTATTAATGACAAATGATCCACTATAGTTTTTGCCATCTTCTTTGTGCTACTTATGGTCTCCTCTTGTGCCAAAAAACAATCGATGGTCTCTCGTTCGAGTATTGAATCAGAGTATTTTTGCTGAATTACATTGGCCTCATATGCTGCTGTGTGACCTTACATACCCACCTTTCCTCTCCACCTGTGTTGTGGTGTGATCATCTTAGAATTTTATCTGTTGTAGCAAATCCAATTTTCCATGCTAGGACTAAGCATATTGAAGTGGACTGTTACTTCATTCGCAAGAAAATCCTCAACAAAGATCTTGTGCTGCGTTTCATTTCCACTCATGCTCAGCTAGCAGATGTGTTCACTAAAAGATTAACTTTGTCTCGGTTCCTTTTGCCTCAATCCAAACTCATGCTTCAACCAAACTCATGCTTCGTGAACTTGTCATGTGTTTGATCGAGGTTGTTAGTGTTTTATCTGAATCAGATAAACATGCTGTAGCTGCTGACTCAGTTTCCTACACTACTACAAACTCTTCCCTTGGCACAATTTCAACATGATGTTATCAAATAACACAACACTTAAACAATATTTAAAGTTTAAAGTCATTGGAAGTTGTATACATCAATAGTGATAAACATCAACTGTATACATTTAGATTTCATATTCATACTATGTAATCTTATCGTTAAGTGATTATAAATACAACACTATGGTCAGCTGTATGTTAAGTTGCCTTCCATCCATCCATTCCTTATTAAAACTCTTACATTCGTTATACCTTTACGTGATAAAAACAAAACAAAATAAAATAAAGCAAAACAAAATAAAAAAATCCCACAAAAGGCCAAAACGATACGTATGCCAAGCCTAGGCAGGTTTTGTTAGTGGCTGTGTTTGGGACATATATAATTTTGTTCTTTTCTTACAACTTTCAAGGGGGGTTACCTTTGTTCTCTTGTACTCAACAGTGGGTATGTAGTTGAGTTTAGTTTTGGTCCTTCTGGATTTTAGACGATTAGGAATTGAATATTTGTATATTTTCTCATTAACAAATGAAATAAGAGATTATACACAAAAATAATGGTTGAAAAGTCGCTTCTCTTTGGTGATTTGTCAGCGTTGCTAATACAATAAGTGGATTACAAGCTCCAAATTTATGAAAGGATGACAAATAAGATGGTAATAATTAATTTCAATTAATTTCGAAGGAGTTCTTCTACTCGTCTATCTACACCGCACACCTTGACAATGGGTCCCACACATATTTTAATTTAACTTAATTTATTTTATTCCAATGCGTCTTGTTCCACTTTGTGGTCTTCCAAGAAAGACAGCCGCTTGCAGAGAAGGCAGAGCGCGAGAGAATGTAGAATTTCTTTTTTGTTCAGTGGGTATATTGTTTTGGTTTTTTTCAAGACTACAGACGATTAAGGATGGGATTCATCTTCAAGATTTATAGATGGAAGAACGAGGAGAGAGAGAGAGAGAGACTTTTCAACAAGGGGAGAGAATAGGCAGACCCAGACGGCCAGACCCTTCCTGTTTATGAATTTTCTTCAAATCCAATTTGCCATGTAATGTAAGTGTGTGATGTAAGAAACTTAAACAGGCTGTCGAATAGATTTTCTCATTTCTAAGCCATTGGTTTCCAAGTTTGCACTAATTGATAGGCAAGGGTACGGAAAGTGGGATTGTAGCTGATTTATGGTATATTCATCTTCTCCAAAATGTCAAGTCTTCACCAAAGCAAAAATGCTTTGTCTAATTATTTATCATCCGCTGACCACAGGAAGCAGACTATTTTGGTGTTCCATTGCCAAAGATATTGAATTTGGACCTGATTAACAAGTGGTTGTGCTTTTTTATGACCCTTAATTCCTTCCGCCAACATTGAATTATTAATTATCATCCAGTTTCCACTAAAAATGATTAGTCAGTGTTGACAGTCTCGTAGCCATATCCATGTGATGTCCATACAGACCATACCCAAAATTAGGCCAATAATATATATAAATGGCCATGTCGTTGAACGGGAACTTAGTTCGAAGCCAAAGAGAAGAAAAAAATTTAGTTTTAGATTGTGACTGAGTTCTTTTCCTCTGTGTTGACCTATAATTTTTCAAATTAATAGTCATAAAATTGAGTATCAAGTATCAACCATAACAAGCACTCATGTGTGCAACCCTTCGTAAGAGTTTTTCTTCCAACTCCACTGCTTCTGTGGGTGTCCGGGAAAAGGGGTTCTTGCTATAGCTTTGTAATGATGAAGATTTGTAGCGCGAAGTATCAACCATAACATATTTTTTTCATCCAGAGACATCCTAGAAATAAAAGAAACCCTAAATGATGAAGATTAGGGACTTGGGGATACAAATAAGTTAAAATTTTAACACCTCAAAATTATTATATGAAACTTACTCAATTTGTAAACATAAACTTTACTTTTATTTTTGGAGATCTCTTTTGGGTTAAAGCATTTCTGTTTCTATATTGACATATGTTTCTTTACCATATGGACCTTGTACTATGCCCGAATGACATTAACATATGTCAATGTTAATAGGTCCAATCCAAGATAACATGGTCCAAGTCCACTTCTGGTACTGGTAGTGCATTTTCCAAGACTCCAAGATTATTCACAAGTTTGTGAACTTTTAAAGGGATTGTGCATCCAAGTGAGAGCCTCATTTCTGCTTTTGTGGAACCCAAAAGAGTCTAATAGCTAGATCATGCATACTATATGTCCGCAAACAATACGTGCAGGTATACAGAACAAGCATCTCGCCATACAATTGCAAGAGCCTCTTACATACATGCTGCAGATACTGCACCCAAAAGATAAACTACTCGGGCTCCACATTGAAAACTAGCAAACACGGATGAAAAATACACAACCAATTTCAAGTCAAAAACATTTTCAGGAAACCATTGTATTGGCATCATCTTCGTCACCATCTCCAGTTTCATTGATGTACTGGTTCTGAAACTCTATCAAGTATTGTGTTGATCTCTTCACATCCAAAAACAGATGATAAACCCGGTTAATGTCTTCCATCTCCACAATCTTTCCCTTCCGCTTCAGGCAAGCTAATGCAGCAGCTGTAATGAGATGAATGGCGTATCTCAATGATGTTTCTACCCCAATTTTGGTCAACAAACATTTTGCATCTTCAGACATTTCCACATCTTCCTCTTGGCACCTGATGTCTAAAATCTTGCAGATTTCATCCTCTGTGTAAGGCTGGGTTGTGATAATAAGTAGGCGATCAAGAAGATCTATTGGAATCCCATGTGGGGATTTGTAATTTGTGCCTCGGATTGTGGTGATCCCTCTGTTTGTAGCGACAACTAATATGGGAGCCATCTCATTCTCCAAAGCACGATTCAGAAAAGAAAAGCATTCAATGTCAAGCATGTGCACCTCATCAATGAAGAGAACACCAGGTATCATCTCTGCCTTCCCTTCCTCTCTCCACTCTGCCACCTTTGTGTCAATTTGTTCCCTCACTTCTGCACGGATTTCACCAGTATCACCAGTGAAGAGAGCCAGAAATCCCTGTGTCCTGAAATTGATGGATAAGACAGTCAGAGATAAAAACAGGAAAATTAACCAGCAGCCTACAACAAGCAACACCTTAGCTTGATCTATGGTGGGAAAAAAAAAAACGATTTTCAATACAACCAGATGAAAGAATCTAGCCAAAAAGAAAAGATGATAACATGAGTAGGCATGTTCTCTTATAAAGAGAAATAAGTCCTACAATAAATTGAATTCTCAATTTCCATTTCTATGATTGCGAGATTCGTACTGTTTAAGTGTTTTACTTCCAACAGAAGCTAAGATCCACTTTCTTCCAAAACACAGATGCCCTTAAATTTGAATCCTTATAATATGAGCATATCAAAGCTTGATTTAACACTAAACAAGCGGCAAAGCAATTCAAGAAGCCAAACTTGGGCTCTAATCACTTAACGGCAGCTCGTTATTCACCACAACTGTGACTAAAACTACATCAAGTATCAATAAGGCTCAATAGGCATAGAACTAGGACTTAGTTAAAGAGACCAGGTACCCTAGTTTATCTTAATTTCGAGAGTAGGGGAAAGACGTTTTTAGCTTCCCTACCTGGTAATAATACAGCAAACAAAATAGAGAGTGCAACTGTAGAAATTCAATGGGGGTTATGGCCGTGGTAAGCAGAACCAACGGTACAACAACGAAAGCAAGCAACAATGCAGCCACCAACATAGTCTCAAGATTACATGAAAATTCAAACAAATCTAGCTGTGCACAAGTAACTTCTTTTGCTTCTCATTTTCATACTTATGATAATACCAAAGCATCAAACTTTGCACAAGACATATTCTTCTGCTTTTCAAGGAGCACCACTTACCTGCTATTGATGACATCGATCTCGTGAAGCGTTACGCAATGCACGACTTCCTTACGTTTCTGGAGCTCCCCATCGGGACACTGCACGAACTTGGTCTGGGGTCCCATGGCATCGTAGTCCCTGGATCGAGAGAAGGACCTCCCGAGCTTCGTGATCTTCCCGGAGGCCTTGTCAATGGCGACGACGTCTCCACTCTGTACCTTCTCCTTCCCCAGCGCCTCGATCATCTTGGCGCCCAGATCGTACACGGTTTCCATCTCAGTGGTCTTCAGGGTGAGCTTACCGGTCTTGGAGGCTGCCCCGGAGACGGCCGGGCGGTCGATTTGGATCTCGACGACCTCGCCTTCGATGACCTCGGTCTCTTCCTTAATGCGCACGCCGATAGCCTTGCGGAAGGCCTGCATCAAGGCTTCGGTCTTAGACATCTCGAGGGAGAAGAGCTCGCTTCCAGCAAGCATGGCGAAGGGGGTCTCAAGGCCCAGGGACTTGGCCATGCCCATGGCGATGGCGGTCTTGCCGGTGCCGGGCTGGCCCGCTAGAAGAACGGCACGGCCGGCAATCTTGCCCTCTTTGATCATCTGGAGGATGACTCCGGCAGCCTTGCGGGCGGCGGTCTGACCCACCATGCCCTCGGAGACTTGGCGGGGTTCAAGGGTAGAGTCGAGACCCAGCCCACGAATGTGGGAGTGTGCGCCAATGCGCTCTATACGGGTTAGGTCTCGGTTCTCTGAGAGTTTCAGCTCCGCCATGACTATTGTATGGTGGTGGGAGACAGTGATGCGTTTAGGGTTTAGGGGTTTTCTAGAATTGGTGAATGTGAATTGTGAAGCCAAATCACTCTTTACTTCGCTGGCGGCTACCACGCAGCTTCTGCTACGCTCGGTGGGTATCGAGCGGGCCGTGCACCAATTTCTATTTATCCGTCAATTAATGATTTTTTTAAAAATTTATTTATTTAACGTTCACGATTTAAGAACAAAAACTTCTTTTATTTTTCATTATAATTTAGGGTAAAGGCAGGGGTGAGATATGTTGGGTTTGGATGTTGAGAAATGTTGATATATTTTGTGAATAATAGTGAAAAAGTATGTGAAAAGTAATAATAAAATATTGAATAGTAATAAAAAGTAATGAATAGTAATAAAAAATTGATGAAAAGTAATAATAAAATAATTAATAGTAGTGAAATATATTGAAAAGTGTAGCAACATCCAAACAACAAGAAGTGTTGAAATTTGACTCCGATTGTATTGAAGGTCAAATCCAAATTTCGACTCTGATTTCAACTTATCAAAACAAAGTGAGAACAGAGTCGGATTTGGATTTTTCTTTTAGTTTCATGTTTAGACTGTTTAGCCCATTTAAAAAAGAAATTTTTGTAGGTTTTCAAATTTCAATAGTCTTAAACCCACCTCTTATGGTAGATACGGTGCGTTTTGACTTGTCCACCTCTCAGTAAGTTTGTCGTAAGTGGATCTCGTGTGATTGAGTCTTTAACCACCCGTGTTTCTTTTCTCGCCATCCCAATGGACTTAGGCCTAAAATTACATCTTGAGTTTCCGCTACACATGTGTTTTCTAGAATTTCTTTTCTCCTGAATCCTCCTCTTGTTCTATTTTTTTGAATTTGATAAGACTCTTTAGACATGTGTCATGTACATGCTCTACATTTGAAGCCCCCAAATGAAGACAATATTAGTTATGTAGAAATGTCTTTTAAGGCCACCCTTCCAATGATTTTGGCTTTACAAGCCAGAAGGTGCAATGAGGATGGTGCCTCAACGTTTCTGGCGATGGTTGTAGAGAAGTCAGTCGGAAGTAAAGAAGTTTGTAGGATACCCATGGTTGAAGACTTTGCTAAAGTTTTTGCTAACAAGTTACCTGGATTACAACCGGATAGAGTTCAAAATAGAGTAGGAACCTATGAGGGCTCCAACGCATGAGACGCTGTATTGTATTGCTCCCACTGAGTTGAAGGAACTCAAGGTGTAGTTAAAGGAACTATTAGAGAATGGATTTATCTGTCCCAGTTCTTTGCCATGGGGTGCACTTGTACTATTAATGAAGAAGAAAGATGGCTCCATGAGGATGTGCATTGACTATAGGGAGTTGACAAGGTAATGATCAAGAACAAGTATTTGTTACCTTAGATTGATGAGCTATTGGATCAACTGCAATGAGCTTCAGTATTTTCAAAGATCGGTCCATGGTCTGGATATTACCAGTTGAAGGTCAAGAAGCAAGATGTGCCGAAAGCTACTTTTAGGACAAGGTACGATCACTACGAGTTTTGGTGATGCCATTTGGGTTAATCAATACTCTAACTACATGCATAGACATGATGAACAGAATATTCAAACCTTATCTAGATAGTTTCATTGTTGTGCTCATCGATGACATCCTAATTTACTCATAGCGAGGAGGAACATAAAAATTACCTAAGTATGGTGTTAACCATGCTCAAAGATCAAGAGTTGTATACCTAACTCAGTAAGTGTGAGTTTTGGCTTCGTGAAGTGAAGTCTTTGGGTCACTTGATTTCTAGTGGAGGAGTAGTAGTTGACCCTAGTAAGCTTGAAGCATTAATGAACTAGCAGAAGCCGACTAGTGTGCACGAGATTCACAGTTTCTTAGGACTGGCTAATTATTATAGGAGGTTCATGGAAGGATTTTCCAGTTTTTCTGGACAGCTTACTGCCTTAACCAAGAAGTGCAAAATTCATTTAGAGTGATAAGTGCGAAGTGAGTTTTCTTAAGTTGAAGAAAAGACTTACGACAACATCGATACTTACATTGTAGGAGCCTCATAAGCCTTTTGTGGTATGTAGTCCTGCCTTGGATGCAAAGTTTTGAATACTGTTTCGATGATCATTTTGGTTAAGAGACTAGAATGAAATATTTTGATATCGGTATGTTTCAGTGTACCATTTTGGATTAATTATATATTATATATAAATATTTATATGTATATATAAACTAACAACTAATAAAATAAATACATATATATATATATGTAAGTGTGTATCATGTATATGTGTGTGTATATATATATATATATATATATATATATAAGAATTGAAGATTTATAAAATGAATATATGTTGAAAAAAAATCACAAACTTGAGTTAAGACACAAAAATAAAGAAAAAATAAATAAAAGAATAGATAAATTATTAAAAATAATGATATTTAAAAAAATAGAGAATGGGGTGACATATTTAAAGTTATAAAAAAATTAAAATTATATAAATATATTTTATATTTTAGAATTAATTAAATACCATTTGGATTTTAAATTTACAAAAATGCCATCTAAATATAATAAAATTATAAAAACAGTCCGAAATGAAGTAGGGATGAAATGCTCAATTCCGGTCGAAATGGATGGAATTTGATCGGAATGACTAGAATTTATAGTGAAACGGAATGAGGTGGTGAAGTGTACCGGACACTATACCAGAATGGCAAATTTCAGCCATTCCTGCTAGAATGGAACGAAATTCAAAACCATGCTTGGATGTGTGCTGATATAGGAAGGGAGCTTGGTTGCCTATGCATCACATCAACTTAAGGACCATAAACAGAATTATTCTACTCGTGACTTGGATTAAGGTTTTTGCTCTTAAGATTTGGAGACACTACTTGTACAATGAAAAGTGTGAAGTCTTTACAAATCGCTAAAGGTTCAAGTACCTTTTTTAGCAGAAGAACCTTAATATAAGGCAGAGAAGATGGATAGAATTGATCAGTAACTACCAGTGCAACCTAAAGTACCATTCCGACAAGGCAATGTTGTAGCTAATGCATTGAGTCGCAAGAGCAGAGAAAAAGATTCGTCTATTCCATCATCGAAAGTGAGATCTCTTTTAAATAGTATGAGAAAACTATTGAACAGAGACCACAGTTAGGAAGTCTTTCTGACCTCAGTTCAGGAGTTCATTCAGTTGGATCGGGAAGAACTGAAGGAACATAAAGAGAAAAGACAAAAAACTTATGGAGGTTATCAGAAAAGTCGAGAATTCTGGAGGGCCAAAAGACTTCAGTGTTAGAAAAGACGAGACTTTATATTACAAGGATTGAAGAGTTATCCCATTGATCAGGAGTTGAGAGATAAGGTGTTGAGGGAAGTTCACAACACTCCTTATACAACCCATCCTAACAGTACAAAGATGTACCAAGACCTGAAGTATCACTTTTGGGAGGAATGAATGAAAAAGGATGTGGCAAAATTTGTGAACAAGTGTGTTGTCTACAGACTTGTTAAAGCAGAACATAAAAAACCAGTAGGTGTATTACAACTACTGCAAACCTAGAATGGAAGTGGGAAAACAACTTGATCAGCCAACACCCTATGTAGACAGGGGCCAAGAATAAGATTCACAGGCCTGGACATCTTTCCAACAATATGATCCAATATCCACCACCTAAAGCCTTGCTAACATTTTCTGATGATTTGTTGGTTGAGCCCACATGTTTTTCATCTGTAGCTAAATACCCACTATGGAGAAAAGTAATGAATGAAGAAGAATCTCAAGCCCTTCTTGACAATGGGACTTGGGCCCTTGTTCTACGATGACCTAATATTAATTTAGTTGGATGCAAGGGGGGTCTTCCGAATTAAGAAAAGAGCCAATGAGTCCATTGAATGTTACAAGGCCTATCTTATTGGCAAGGACTTTAATCAAATTTATTAACTCGACTATGATAACACATTCAGCTCAGTAGTAAATCCCATTACCATCATAACAGTTCTATTTCTTGCAGTTTCATCCAGTTGGCCATACGCCAATTTGATGTCAAAAATGTATTTTTGCACGGTCACTTACATGAAGATGTTTATATGACTTAGCCTCTGGGTACTCAAATCCATCTTGTCTAGACCGTCTATCATTTGCGCAAATCTCTATATGGGCTTAAGCAAGGCCCACTGGCTAGATTGTCACGACTCAACAAAAATTTTTACAAAGATTTAAATTGTTCCAGGACAGAGTACACATCCTTATTTATTCTTAGATCTGGATCAGATAATGTTTTTCTATTAATTTATGTTGATGATATTTTAATCAATAAACTTAGCTCAACATCTCTTCAACATATAATTACTACAATCCAAATGGAGTTTGCTTTAAAGGACCTTGGGCCAATTCATTACTTTCTTGGGATAGAAGCCTAATATCAACTTAATGATTTGTTTTTATCTTAGCAACAATATATCCAAGATCTACTCTAGAAGACAAATATGCATCAATCTAAACATGTCTCCTCCCCCATGTCCACTACGACAAACCTATCCCAATTCAAGGGTGACCCTTTTAGTGATCCAACACTCTATCAAAGCGTCATGAACTCCCTCCAATATCTCTCATTCACTCATCCAAACTTATCAGTTGGCAAGCTTTGTCAATATATGCAACGTCCAATAAAGAAACATTAGAGTGTGGTTAAAAGGATCTTGCGCTACCTTCACCAAACAATGCATCATGGTTTTCTTCCTCGTTACAAATCCTCACATCAACTCAATGCTTTCTTAGATGCCAACTAGACTGGTTGCCCCAATGACAATCAATTGGTTAGTGGCTACTATATGTTTCTTGGGTCAAACCTTGTATCTTGGAGTTCTCGAAAACAACCTATAGTTACCCAGTCAAGCACAGAGGCTAAGTAATATCAGGCAGTCGCTCATGTAGTTGTAGAACTCATATGGCTCAAGTCACTGTTTTGAGAGCCGAGCATTCATATCAGCGATCAACCTGTACTTTGGAGTGACAACATCGACACTTTTTACTAAACGGCAAACCCAATCTATCATGCCTGTACAAAGAACATTGAACTTGATCTACATTTTGTAAGGGAACAAGTCTCACAAAAACTACTAGCAATGAAGTTCATCTCAACATTCATGAAATACTATTGTGATTGAGGGGGACATAATAGACTAGATTCTAATCAATCTCAAGATAAGAATAAACACCAACTCAACCACCTTGAAGATAAGGATAAGAAGGAGAAAATAGAAGATAATTAAGAAAGTTCAAATTCAAATTAATATGTTGGTAATCATGATAATGTTATTGATAGAATGATTGCAGGTTTTGTGCTACAAAGCATTAATATAAATATACATGAGGGAGTATGTTTTTTATTTATTTATTTATTTATTTTGAAGAGAACATAGTAGTTAATCTTATTAAACTGAAATATGGCACAAGAGAATTTATGCATTCAGCAATATAATCAATATCGATTACTTTAACATCTAAATGAGCTGCAGATTGTGCCAATCGATGAGCTACCCCATTCATCTCTCTCTTAACATGCAAGATCTTCCATTGAGTATGGCTCAAAAGACTGCAAACATCTGAAATAAGACCCTGCAATTTCCCAACAGGTGCTGCATTTCTCATAACAGCATGAACAACTTGGCTACTATCACCCTCAAAGATAATAGAATCAAGCCCTAATTCCTAACAAAATAACACAGCAAAAATGAGACCTCTAGCTTCTGCCAAGACAGGATCAGTACAATATGCTAATGGTTGCGTCAGACTTGCCAAAACAAAACCAATTGAATCTCGAATCACCACACCTACACCAAGCTTATAAGATTCAGACCTAACAGCAACATCCCAATTGACTTTCACCCAAGATGATGGAGGTAGTTCCCAATGAGAAGCAACACCAGGATGATGAGAAACTAACCCTGCAAGAGTGGAAGAAGTAGTATTGTAATCATCAACAGCTTGAATGGTAGTCCTATATAGCACATTGGGATCTTGGAATGGACCATCATGAAGTAAGGAATTTCTTCTAAACCAGATGAGACAAGCCAAGGTGGCAAACAACACAAGCTCTTGACAGGACAATCTATTGAGTAGCAGCTCAAAAACATGAAAAAAAATGGGGAGAGTGAATGTTAGCCTTCTGAATCGACTTTGAACACCATATCCAAACATCTTTGGCTGATGGACAAGTCTATAAAATGTAGCCCAGTGTTTCCTCTTCAAGCTTATAGATGGGACAAGAGGAATCAGGAATCACCTTCCTCTTATATAAATTGACTTGAGTAGGCAATGAGTTTGTGCAAGCACTCCACACAAACTGCTTCACAGCATTAGTAGTTGGTAAAGATCAAAGTCTCTTCCAAACAGAAACTTGAGTCCCAGTTAGAGAAGATTCTCCATAAACTCTTGACAGGGATTTCTTATGTAAATGATAAGCACTCCTGACTGAAAAAAGCCCATTGACAGTTCCTTTCCACATCAGTGTATCAGGTTTTGCCAGGAAACTCAGAGGTAACTTGAGAATCTCCTAGACATCATCCACCTAAAAAAGTGTTTGAAGAAGATCCATATTCCACCATCTTGTGTGGACATCAATCAATTCAACTACAACAGCATCCTCATGAAGAACAGACACAGTTGATTGAATCATGCATGAAGAATCTCTCAGCAGCCACTTGTCTTTCCAGATTCTAATCTTGGTGCCATCTCCCACTCGCCACATGAGGCCTTCCTCAACTAGAGGAATAGAGTGAAACAGACTTCTCCATAGGTAAGAGGGCCTTGAACCAAGTCCAGCATGTAAAACTGAGGTATGAGGGAAGTGTTTAGCCTTGAGAATTTTACTGGATAATGAATCAAGACACATTTCCTACCTCCAAATCTGCTTGGCCAATAAGGCTAAGTTAAAACTATGAAGATCTCGAAATCCCAAACCACCAGAAGATATGCCTATACTTAAAAAATCCCAGCTTTTCCAATGTATCTTAACCTAGTTTTCTTGATGACCCCACCAGAACTTTGCAAAGCATGAATGCAACTTGGAACAAAGAGCTTTTGGAAGTAAAAAGACACTCATACTACAGGTAGACAAAGCTTGCAAAACAGCTTTGATAAGTATCCTTCTCAGCTTTGGAAAGGAATTTATTCTTCCAATTATCTTACCTCTTTATCACCTTTTCGACTATGCCATGAAAAGCCCTCATTTAAGACCATGCAACAACAAAGGGAAGCCCCAAATATCTGTCTAGATTAGTAGAAGCATGAAGACCTACCACCTCCATAAGGTACCTCTTTGTTGCAGCCTTAGTATTCCTGCTGAAGAACAGTGATGTTTTATCTTTATTAAGCTGATGACCAGAGGTGGCTTCATATATAGAGAGAATGGTGTTCAAGTGTACCCACTCTTGCAAAAAGGCCCTACAAAATAAAAGGCTATCATCTATAAAAAACAAATGATTAAGTTTGATTTGATCACGAGCTATTGGCACTGTTGTTCAACAACAAGCAATTGAGAACTCAAGACCTCAGCACCAAAAATAAAAACATAAGGGGATAGGGGGCAACCTTGCCTAAGGCCTTTACTAGGTCTAAAAGAATGGTGAGGAACACCATTTACCAAAACTGAAAAGAATGAGGAAGAAATACATGCCATGATTAAATTAACCCATTTAGCATTAAACCCCAGTTTTAATAAAATAGCTTGAATAAACTTCTATTCCACCCTATCATATGCCTTACTCATATCCAACTTTAGAGCCATAAAGCCTTGATGCCCATATAGCTATGTCGTCATGGTATGGAGGGTTTCATAGGCAGTCAAGATATTATCAGAAATTTGTCTTCCAGGCACAAAGGCACACTGGTTTGGTGAAATGAGAAAAGGCATAATAGGTTTCAATCTGTTAGTAAGCATCTTGGTGATAATCTTGTACAGAACATTACATAAACTTATAGGTCGATAATCAAAAACACTTTTAGGATTACTAGATTTAGGAATTAACATTAGAAAAGTGTGGTTTATGGTGGCAATATCCGAATGAGAATTGAGGAAGGAAAGGACAGCATGACAAACCTCTTTACCCATCAAATCCCAGTGAGATTGATAGAAATAGGAGCTATAACCATAAGGACTAGGGGCTTTATATGGTCCCAGTTGGAAAACAACAGTTTGACCTCCTCTTCAGTGAATGCCTGAAGCAGGTTTGCATTCATGGCTGCAGAAACTTTAGAGGAGAGATCCTGAAGGCAGACATCAATGTGAGATGGGTTAGAGGAAGTAAACAAGTGTCGATAGAAATTAGTAAAAGTCAGGCCAATTGCAGTAGTAGATCTACATTCAACCCCCTCCTCATCCTCCACTTCTGTAATCTTGTTCCTCTTTTGTCTTTGACTAGCACTCAGGTGAAAAAACTTTGTATTCCTATCCCCCCTTCTGTAACCAGTGAACTTTGGCCGTTTGTTTCCATGTCAAGTGGAGGCTTTCCTGTAAAATAGAAATTTCTTTCTGTAACTTGCTAGTTTCTGAAATTGAGGCTGCATTTAAGTTGGTTTGAAGGCTTCCTAATAGAGACAACTTCTCCTGTAAAAGCTTATCAGAAACTAGTGATTTGGAAGAGGCACATCTTCAAATAAACTGCATACAACTAGCCAATTTTGATGACAAGGATGACAGATCCCCAGAAACCCCACCCGCCTGCAGCCAACTAGAGTGAATTGCCTCACCATAATCCTCATAAGTTGCCCACCGTGTTTCAAATCTACTTGGACTCTTCAAAGAGCCAGACAAACAATGCCTAGGTGTAGTAGTCAATAGAAGAGGATTGTGATTAGATGAGACAGAATAGAGTAACCTGACATCAACCAAACCAAACTCCTCACACCAGGCAGAAGATTCCACTACCCTATCAAGCTTCTCCTTAGTGAAGGAAGAATCAGTTCTATTATTGGACACGTGTAGTTCCCCTTAACAAATCTTAAAGTATGGAGTTGACACTCATCTAAGACATCCTTAAAAAGAGCTATCTGTTTCACATTCCTTGGTGCACCACCTTCCTTGTCACTTTGAAATAAGATTTCATTAAAGTCCCCAGTACACATCCACATCTTAGGATTAAAAGAATGAAGATGCCTTAGAATATTATAGCCCTTGAACCTTTTTTCAGTAATGGGATGACCATAAAAATAGGAGAGCATCTGTGGTGGTTTTGAAGAAATGTCATCAACCCAACAGTTAATGTGTCTCTAAGAATAACTCTGAATGTCAACAACACAGTCAGCCTGCCATAACAATGCTAAACCACTCCCATGACCCATTCCCTCCACAGTAAGCATATTAGTAAAACCAAACAAATGCTTCAACTTCTCCATCCTATTCTTATGGAGTCTAGTTTCCATAAGAAATAAGATAGTTGGCTTATGGACCTTAACCATGAGATTAAGGTCATGAATTGTCAGAGGGTTGCCAAGCCCTCGGTAGTTCCAACTTAGAAGCCTCATGTCCCTTGGTGGGGTTGAGAATCAGCCTCCGCCAATAATTTCACATTACGAAGTTTCCTCTTGAGCAACAGTTGTTCCTCAGAATTATGTTTCCCAAGAGGCAAGAACTTCCTCTTTCTAGGTGCCAAGTGTGGATCAGAATCCTTGACTTTCTTAGTAACGACTCTAACCTTTTGCTTCAAATGATGGAGGGAAGAGGAAGGACTAGGAGCAACCTGTATTTGGGAGCCATGGGCCAAAACAGAAGGCACCCCATCACCAGCAGAAGGAACAACACCAGGAGATTCCCCACCATGAATAATCTTGGTACGGGTATTAGTTGTGGCCATAGTAGCAGTTTCCTCACATGGAGTAACATAATTATTAATCTGAAATGGGCAACCAATCAGTAAAGTATCCGCACCTATTACGTGGGATCCATACCTCCAATCGATACATAACTGTCATGGCAGTTACTCAAAGGACCAAAAACATGCAACTGTTCAGGAGTAACCAAGGAGGAAGACACTCTGGAAGATCCAAGAATGAATCTCCCCACCCCCCCTTCTAGTAGAATTAAAAGAAGCACGAAGCCATGTACCATATGGCATGGTAGATAAGGCAACAACCCTATTCAAGCAACCACCACTACCATGCATGATAACACCACAGGAAAAACAGAATCGTGGTAATCTCTCATACTTAAACACCACCAAGGCTTGATGGTCCTGCAATGCTAACTTTGAACCCCTAACAAGTGGCTTGGAAAGATTACGTTCAACGAGAATACGCATATATTGCCCCCAACCAGTGCCTTTATCATCAACTTCAACATGAAGCACATTCCTGATTAGACCTCCAAGCCAAGAAGCCACAATATGATTCATGCAGCCAAAAGCATATTATGGAGTTGCACCCAGAAGTATGCATGAGAGAAGTCTAACTCAATAGGCAGAATAAGGCCATAAAAAAACCTTAACCAAAGCAGGTTTTGATAAAAAAAAAGCCATGGTTGGCCATCCCAAACTCTCAGCGGATCCTATTCAGAACAAAAGTCCAAGAGAAAGAGGTTTAAACCCACTTCCACAATACGTAGACTAGCATCCACCTTCCAAACTTTAAGTATAGTCAACTTATAGGCCTCACGATTAATCTTTCGTTCCGTGATGATCTTCCACACAACATAGAATTTGCCCTTCGTCAAGGTTTGTTCAACACCAGAATCCGAGACAATAATACCTTCCTTTTCAATACTGGTAAGACTAAGGGAATTCCACTGTTTGATAAAATCCTCAGCCATAATAAACAAAAATAGATGTACAAACTAGAAACATCCAATGACAGAACTCTCGCCTACCACATAGAGTGAAGGCATAAACTTCTCCTCAAGGAACTATAGCAGAACTTGAGAGAAACTTCTTGGAAATTATCGCTTCCTCGATCGCCGGAGGCTATGTTATCCAGACACTAATGGTGTTCTATGGGTCATATGTGCTCTTGGCAAAGCACTCCTTGAGTATGTTTGTTGTTGAAAACGATATTCAAAATCAATTATTTGTTAAGATTCTATAATATATGATGTCGACTTACTCCATAAATTAAAATTGTTGAAGCAACAAGGGAGAGAACCATGCATGCTTTAAAGCCACAACCCAAGTACTCCAGCTACTGAATCGGCCCGGCCAGTACGTAATATTTGAAAAATTACATGAACTCAGTACTTCCTCATCAACTTTGGCAGCCAGTCATTATTATACTCCCTTAATCATTGGCAATAATTATATACTTACTACCGAGACTTGTTACTTTAATTACTTTGCTATATTATATGATCTCCAAATAACAAAAGTTCAGGTGCACATGAACTTTTCGATCGCTGTTTGTACTGCGTCAATGTCAATCCTTTTCCAGGTTTGATTTGTTAGTTGCTCTCAGAATCCCGCTCCCTAATTGAGCAAGCCTAGAAAAATCTCAAACGTGCACGTCTGTACATAATTTAAGATAAAACAACATATAACGAAATTCTGTATTCTATTCCCCAGAATCCTTTTCAAGTATTTAATTTGGAAACAATCATAACGTTGACAATGTCACATAAACAAATCCCAAAGACCCAAACACCAGCTAGGCACTCTAAATGCTTCAAGTAAAAAGAAAAAACAAAGAACAACAAGCTATAAGATCGTGATCAAAGGAGACATGATTAGGAATCTTAATTCCCTTTCTCCCCTTCTTTCTTTGCCTATACTATAATCTTAAAACACTCTACTTCTCCTAGAGACAGCGTAGCTTCTGCTTCTTGGATACACATCTGCATTGACCTTGATATCTTCTTCAAAATCGCAGGGCTTGTCTTCATCGATCCTCCCAAAAGCAACACTGCGGCTCCGAGATATATTACCAGGTGCAGCAGTTGCTGGAGAGTTGCCAACGGCCTGCTGTCTTCGAAGAAGATCCGCCTGAACTTTATTGCCGAGGCCCCTAGTAGATGCAGCCCTCGTAAGCTCCCTGAAATCTTCATTGCTGTTGCTCGATCTGGCGGAGTTGGTGCTGAAGCTCTTAGGGAGAGTGGATATTTGGGGAGTGGGGCATCCCATGGCCGTGCCGTATTCAAAGCGACCCGATAATTCAGTCATGCCTTGGACGTAGAATTCCCTGATCTTGATGAGGATTCTAATGGGTGCCTTCACGTACCGGCTGAGTCTTGTATGCTTGTTAGCCGCGTTGTTGCCCATGCCAGGTTCCAACTTTAACACTTGATAATTTTTGGCCTTGTGAGAAAGCAAGAAAAATGAAGGGGATTACAAGGTACTAGGCCAGAGGTTGGATATATAAGATGGTGGGTTTATAAGGGCTTAAATATATACGTGTATATATGGACGACGTTGGGTATTTGCACTCATGTGTAATTATATTATATGAATGTATGAAAGCGACGGACAGAGAGAGAAAGAGATGGGGTTTGTTTTGAGTACGGTCCAATGGCCATTAGAGACGACTGTACTGAAGAATTGGATAGGGGATGGAAAAGGCCGTGAAATGAGTATATATATAAGTACCATACTCTATTTTGTAATTATATAAGTTTAACAATATTAATTAATATATATGAATTGGTCAAATTAATTAAAGTAAAGCATATCGTATTATATATAATATGGTTGGAAGAATATTGAAGAAGCTAGCTAGCTAGGCGATGGATGGAGGGGATCATGCGATAATATTTAGACCCCTTCAAAATCCACTATGTTAAATGTATTGATCGATGCTCGCTTATAATTAAGATATATAGTTAATTAATTAAGTAGTATATATATATATATATCATTAATGTATATATAATATATATGCTGTTTACTGGAATATATATAGGTGAAGAATTCATGTATTGTTGATTAGTGTGAAGCAACTTTCTTTCTTTCTATGTGCGATGGATCGAGGATAAGTACTCATGTTGGAAGAATTTATTTACGAGGGGCCGGGTGATAATTAGTGTCTTTGACATTGACCAGGCCAGCCAATTAAATTAGATGGACCCGATCATATGAATTTATATATTTTGAGTCAACAATTTCGGTGGATTGATAAAGTCTATGGTAATATATGTCAACATATTCCAACGATCATCGCTAGCTAGCTTTCACTTGGATCCTTCATTAATTTTTAGATATTGATGGTTCCGCCCCCGGTCTGTCCCCAACTACGTACTCTTAACTCCAACTCCAACTTCAAGATAATATAATTCAAATTAATATGGAATAATCAAATTAAAATACGTACGAATTAATACTCCAGCTAGGCTGGCCTGCAGCATGCTAGCTTCAAGAGCTAGCAAACAAATAAGAGCTAGCGTACAATCGATCAGTCCTGCTAATGATCACACGTCTACGACGTCCATGCATATTGGTAGTAGCGGCGCTTGTCATGTAACAATTTATAATATATATATATATATATATTTATATTATATAATTATGAGAAATATTTAAAATATAAAATAATTACATAAAATTAATTTTATAAATTAACATGTGTTAACGTGATTCTTTAGCTTATAAAGTATTCCATGCATATTCTCCTAGATGAGCTTCATCTCCATGTACATGATCACGCTATATATATATATATATATATGAATATTTAGAAAATTCATACTAGTCTAGCTAGCAATAATTTATCAGTAGTGTTCATGTTGCATATCAAAATTATCCAAAAATCATATAAGACGATATTTAAGTTGTTTAATAATTTGCTTACATCTATTGGAATCAAAATTTAGTATGTTTGTATGAAATTACAAACATTCAAAATTTCTCACGTTCACTTCTCTCTGTTTTGCATACACTCACTTCACACATCAGAGCTTTTCTTTTATAGGAGAAGCTCTACTAAATATCTATTAAATATCCAACATCATTGATGAAGAATATAGAGCTGCAGTAGCTATATATAAGACGGTGCAATGATGGACAGTGCAGAGCATTAAACTGGACGGTGCAAAGCAGCCAAGTTTGAACTTCTGCATTCACACTTAGGTGGCTTTTTCAATAATCACCACCTCCACCCAAGTGTGTCATACTAGGCTGCTTATAAACTGATTCATTCTAAAAATGAATGCACATTCTTCTTTAACATAAGAGATTTCCGCTATCAAATGCGTCCTAAGGCGCTAATGCACCTGAATGTACTCAGCAGTGTGCTAGGGCTATGCAAAATTCTAAAATTTCCAATTCCGTCTGAACTCCGCTCCGATTCCAACTCCGACAAAGTTAGAGTTTTCGAAAGTCGAAATCGGAGTCGATGTAGCTCTGAGTACATGTTCGGAGGTCGGAGTCGAAGTCCGAGTAGTGAATTGCTCTGAATTTCGACTCTGACCTCCGACTTTTTTAAAATTAAAACAGATGCAAAACGACATTTTTTTTTACCCCTTTATTAAACGACGCCGTTCCTATGGCTCGTTGCATTTCAGCCATTTCTCTTCAGTTCTTCACTTCTCTTCATTTACCCCTCCTCCTTACCACCTTGCCTCAAGACCTCAGACTCTCAGCTAAGTTAGCTCACAGCGGCACAGCATCACAAGACGGCCCTCAGTCTCCTCGGCATAGCCTCTCATTTCTGTCTTGGCTCTTCACGCTGCTGCAGTGCCGCTTTGTCTTGCAGCCATCCTGCATCTTGCCGAGTGCCGACTGATCAGTGCCGTCTTCCCAGTTCCCAATTGGTAATTTTAGGCTTTATATTTTTTCAAATAATGTAATGTAATGGTCCCTTGTTCTTCAATTTAATTTGTTGGTGTATGAATTTAATTCGTTGTATGTAATTAGGATGGAAATGCAGTAACAACATTATTGGTATAGGAATCTAAATGGGGTTGCATGCAAACTATTTGTGAAAATGCCTCAAGCACACTTTAATTCGGTCATTTGATCATTTGATCACTACTCTTTTCAAAGTTGGATATATAATTCTTAAAAAAAATTATATAATAGCTTGTGCATTTCTTGTGGCATTTCAGAAACAATGATTGTCCAATCCTCTGAGAATTCTCATCTTTTTTGACATCTGCTAATCAAACTGCTTGGAAGAAACTTGAAAATGAGTGACGCTTGAACATAGATATGCATGCATATGATTAGAGAGAAAAAAAAAAAAAAAAACAAGAAGTTAAAAGATTAGAGAAAAAGAGATATGCATGCATATATTTACATATATCATGATATAAGAAATGTTCTCAAGTTGAGCACTTCACACTTTTACGGCACACAAGTTCTAGAATATTGGTCTACACAAGATGTCTTATATGCATTGCAAGTAATGGAGTTTTAACTTTTTTAAGTCATTTGTTCTAGGAAAAATTTAGTTATAAGCACAACTGCACACTAATATGTGCACCAATCTAATGTGACTTGTCAAAAAATAGATTTTATTGAAAACAATACTAATTTAAATTTTAAATATGAAAAAATCAGTATTGGTACGCAGATTAGTACACAACTTTACTTGTATATAATAAAACTTTTTGTTCTAATATGATTAGGGAAATTCCTTACCGGTTTCTCACTTACCTTGAGTGCCGAAATGATCAGTTTAGGATATAAAAATTAGGAGAGACATTACAATAGAATAGTAAAAATGTAACACCCAAGCTCAACACCAAACTTGCGAACTATTAATTTATTGAGATAGATATTTATAGGAAACCCATTTGAGATTTAGCAAATAATTTTAAATAGCCCACAGGTTCAAAATTTTTATTATGGTGGAATATAGATTTTTACGAAAAGGGTCCAGTTTGAGTCATCTTCATGCGTGTGACCTTAACTCTTGGTGTTCTAGTCATTTGCTAGGACAGTTTCAGCTCTCAGCTCATTGGGGCAAAATTCAGCTCCTTGGGCTCGATTGGTTATGGAGGCATAGGGGGACCAATGTCCCAATAATTTGTCCTTTAGGATGAGAAATCTCAAAAGCATGACTGCGATTGATGATCTAATACTTGAATGTGTGGCTGTGGTTAAAGTTCATGGTCCTACTAGTCTGGTCCATAAGTTAATTGGGCCTCTAATTCTTGTTTGCCTATGCAATGACCCAGATTGGGGCTTAGACTTTGAGACTTGCAAGATTTTGGGTAATCCCAGCCCACACTTATTTGATTAAACACAAAATTATTGTCTTTTTAGTACATAGCCTTCCTAGTGCCATGTATTCTTTACATAAATTAAGATTCCATTAGCATTTCGTAATAATATAAAGTAGTTTGAGTACTATTTTAATCTGTCAATGGCTTTTTCTTGTTGATCTTGAATCCCTAGCCTATTAAAAATGGTGTTTTGTTGGTGCTTAATTTATAAAAATGAAATGTGAATTCATTTATTTTCTTTTATCTAGTGGTGGGCTGAACATTATATTAAGATTACATAATTATCACAATTCTAACTAGTTTACAGATTGTTGGGTTGAACATTGTGATTTTAGTGGTGAGTTTTAAGCACAAAAACCATGCTTTCTTACCAACCTATAAATACTCCTTTCGAAACTGCTATAAGTATCTAACGCTACTTCTCAAATTTGTGATGATTTTGCAACTTTGCTTTAATTTTATTTTATTTATAGTATTTATATTTTTTTATTTAGCAACTAACTCCATACTTTTAATTTAATTTTTCAGCTTCTTTGATTTCAAATAGTATGGATGCTAGACCTAGTGGAAGTAGAGATTGTGAAAACAATGCCACTGCTCCTACACTGGCGGGGGCTTCCACCCCGACGAAGGCGTGTACTTCCACCCCTAGAGCCCCATCTAGGGTAGCATCTAGACCAGCATCTAGAGCAGCTACTTCCAATGCAAGTAGTCGACTCCCAATAGATAGAGAAGGAGAAGATGAATATATGTTCAATGAAGAGAAGGAGATGATAGATGTGCCCATTAAGCATGATCAACCACCACGGCCTTTTAAAAAACTATCGTGGAGGTGTGAGCATTTCACTAAAATTTTTGGTGATCATGTGAACCCTCAAGCAAGATGTAACCACTGTGGGAAACTTTGTGATTGCCATTCAAAAAAGTAAGGCACCAGTGTATTAATAGCACATCTTAATGGTTACCAGCGGTATAAGATCCCGAAGGGATTGGCAGCCACTGGCACTGATCAAACCAATCTCAATTACAAAACTCAAATGGCAACTGATGGTGGAGGATCACATGTTAAGAAGCTTATAATCCCTCAATATAGTGAGAAGATGTTGCAGGAATTAATTGCAGAGATGATCATTGCTGATGAGATGCCTTTTACCACAATTGATAAAAAAGGCTTCAACAAATTTGTGCGTTGTCTTGAGCCACGTTTTCCCATGCCTTCACGGTATATAGTTATGCGAGATTGTTTGAAGAGGCATGTGATGGAGAAGATGGAAATGAAGGAGATGTTTAGTCGGACTAGCTAGAGAGTGTCATTCACCACTAATATATGGATGTCCATACAAAATGTGGGCTATATGTGCATCACAACCCACTTTATTAACAATGAGTGGACGCTGCATAAATGGATAATTGGATTTAAAGAGATTGTTGATCACAATGGTGCATCCATTGGTGCAATGATGGATGATTGCATTCAAGACTGGGGTACTAAAAATGTCCTTTGTATCACAGTTGACAATACCAGTGCCAATGATACTGCAATTGAGTGGTTCAAGAGGAATACAATGGTAAAAAAGATGATATCATTCATGGAAACAAGTTCCTATATGTTCGATGTTGTGCTCATATCATCAACCTCATTGTTTCTGAGGGGTTGAAGGAGGTTGATGATTCAATTACCAAAGTCTGCGGCTTCCCCCAAAAGGCTTGGCAAGTTTAAGGCGATAGCAAAACAGCTTCAGATTCCATGTTTTGCCATGTTGTACTTGGACGTTCCGACTCAATGAAACTCAACATATATGATGTTGGAGGTGGTGCATAAGTACGAAAGAGCGTTCCAGCAAATGGAGGTCGAGGATGGGGATTTGAGGTATGCTTTGATGGAGTTTACTAGGGGGACAAAGGGGCTCAGTGTGCCGGATGCAGTTGGTTGGGATCATGTGATGTCTTTTATGATTTTTCGAAGTTGTTTTATGATACAACTATGCGGATATCTGTATTCAAATATTGTACTGCGAACTTATACTTTGACGAACTTTCGAGGATTCATGAACACTTGCAACAGAGTTATGCTAACAGTGAGAGATTGTTATTTGATACGGCTACGAGGATGAAATCAAAATATGATAAATATTGGGGGGATATTGTGAACATAAATAGATTATTACTTGTGGCTGCAATCCTTGACCCCTGATATAAGTTTAAAATTATACAATTTTTTTTTTTTACTGACATCCTTGGGGAATAGAAGGCTGAAGAGTTTATTAAAGAGCTGAGAAAGGATATTGATGACTTATATAGTCACTACAACAATAATGATCATCCTACTCCAACAAGTGGTAGCCGTAACTCCTCACACCCAACCAGTTTGACATCTTCCTATGATTACACTGCTTCTGTTGCAACTATTTCATCACCATTGGTGCAGCGATATCATCAAAGACATGCATCAAGGAATATTATGCAGTGTAGGTCTGAGGTTGAACGCTATTTAATGGAAGATGTTGAGGCACCTAGTGATGCATTTCAGTTATTAACTTGGTGGAAGGTTCATTCCACCAAGTTTCCTATTCTTTCCCGAATAGCCTGAGATCTGCTAGCTATTTTTATAATTACAGTTGCCTCTGAGTCGGCGCACTGGAGGTCTTGTGTTGGATGTTTATCGGAGTTCATTGTCAGCTTCAACTGTGGAGGCCCTCATTTGCACACCAAACTGGCTATGTGAAATGTTCATTGGAGTATATATCATTGATCTCGAGACCTATAGGCTTGAATTAGGTAACTTTATAGTTTTTATACTTTTAAATGATAATTTAAATATTTGTAATGTTTTAATTATTCAACTTCTAATTTTATGATTTTGTAGACCTACTTGTGAACCCTAGCATAGTTGTAGATGAGTGATAATTGCAGATGAGTTACAAGTTACATGGATGAGAAATTGTGTTCATGTGTTGTAGTGATGCTATTCAGGTACTATATTAGTATTTTTAAATCATTTAAAAAATTATTGACCATTTCATAATTCATACTATATTTTTAAAAAATATTTTCATATGTATTATTTTGCAAATAAAATCTTATGAGAACGAATGCCGAATAATAGTGACTATTGGCTTCAACTTCAAGAATCAAAATTTTGTTCCTTTCTCGATGTTCAAGAATCAAGACTTTGTCAATGTTCAATTATTAATTTGCTACTTTTTGGTTTTGTAATGTATGACTGTATGGAATTCAATCAATGTTATTTGTATTTAAGTTTCATTATTATTTTTTTACATCTTTTTTTGAAATTGGAAGTCAATTAGGTGCTTGGGCCTTGGATTGCACATGGGCCTTCAGAGGTGGGCCGAAGCCCAACCATACTCCGATTGGAGTTTTGAACTTCGATTGGAGTTCCGACATCCGTTGGAGTGAAAATCTTTTTCCGACTCCTGTCAGAGTCGAAGCCCACCCCTACACTATGCAATATTGATCAAGTGCAAACAGTGTTAGAACTTGATCCCTGTGAAGACTTTCGTCAACATATCTGCTGGATTATCTTTAGTGCCAATCTTATGAAGTATGATGTCTTCTTCTTCTAATATTTTACATATAAGGTGAAATCAGACATCTATGTATTTTGTTTGAAAGTAATACACTTGATTCTTAGCCAAATGAATTACACTTTGACTGTCACAATAAACGATAACCTCTTGCTGTTTAAAGCCCAAATTTGTTACCAGTCCCTGTAACCAAATGGGTTCTTTCACGGCTTTTGTTATAGCCATATATTTAGCCCTCATGGATTATAGTGCAATTCTAGACTGCAAATATGATCACCAACTAACTGGTCCTTCAGCCATAATGAACATATATCCAATTGTCGATCGGCATTTGTGAAGATCACTTGCATAGTCTGAGTCAATATATCCAGTTATTAGACTATCTTCACTCTTCTCGAACTTCAAACCAAGATCTATGGTCTTTAAAATATACCATAGAATTCATTTAGCCTCATGCCAATGTGTCTTTCTAGAATTATGCATATAGCGACTAACTAAGCTAACGGCTTGCGAGATATCAGTTCGTGTACACATCATGACATACATTAGACTTCCAAAAATACTTGCATACAAGAAATTCTTCATGTAGTCCCGCTCTTCATCATCTTTAGGAGACGACAATACACTAAGCTTGAAATATGGGGCCATTGAAGTACTCACAAGCTTCATCTTCGAGTCTATGTTGAAGCATTGCAGTATTCTCTTTAGATACTACTTCTGAGTCTATCTCTATTGATCTCCATCTCCAATATTTTTCATACTTCTCTCAGATCTTTCATTTCAAACTCATGACTCAACTAAGTTTTCAAACGATTTATCTCCGTCTTGTTTTTATATGCAATTAACATATCATCTACATATAAAAGCAAATAAATGAAAGATCCATTTGCAAGTTTTCTGAAATATACATAGTGATTGTATTGGCAATAAGTGTATTTCAGGTCCATTATAAAGCGGTCAAACTGCTTATACCATTGTTAAGGTGACTGCTTCAATCCATAGAGAGACTTCTTCAGACTGTAGACCCATTTTTCTTTACCGACTTCTTTAAAACCTTCTAGTTGAAACATATAAATATCATCTTCCAAATCACTATGTAAAAAAATTGTCTTCACATCAAGCTGTGCTAACTCAAGATCATTTTGTGTAACCAAAGCTAGCAATATCTGAATGGATGAATGCTTCACAACAGGAGAAAATACTTTACTATAGTCAATTCTTCTGTCTGAGCGTAGCCCTTGACTACCAATCTAGTTTTGTATCGTACTCTATTTTTAGCAACCTGATCATCTTTCTAATTAAAAATCCACTTATAGCCAATTGAATCATTTCCTTGTGGAAATGACACAAGTTCCAAAGTCTGGTTCTTATGAAGAGACTGCATTTCCTCCTTCATCGCCTTTGTTCATTCAACTTATTCACTGGACTATATGGCTTCTCTGTAAGTGGTTGGGATCTCACCCCATTTAGCTGATAGTGCATATGTCACGAAGTCTGCATAATGTGTCGGTACACATTTTTCTCGTCTTGGCCTGTTGGTTGCTATTGATTCGGGTTGACGTGGAGGTATTGTGACTAGATTATCAACCTCATCTTGTCAATGCTCTCCATCTGTGTCTCCTGAATCATTTAAAGTAGTAAACTCCACCTTTTGTGAATCACCGGGTGTTTCTCCATCATGGCTGCCTTTATTGAAATATTTATGCTTATGTAACTTAAGCATTTCAGATTCGCTGAATGTAACATCTCTACTGATGATTATCTTTTTAGACTCTATGCACCAAAGTCTATACATTTTTACACCATTACTAAAGTCTAAGAATTTTGCTTTCTTAACTCTAGGATCAAGCTTACTTTTTTTAGCATGATAATAAGCAGGACATCCAAAAACGTGTAAAGAGTCATAATCATTAGCATGTATACATTTTCACATTTCAATGGGTGTCTTCCCGTCATTGGCAGTGTTGATGAGGTGGTAGGCATATGTCACAGCTTCAGCCTAAATTTTTTTATTGAATCCAGCATCCAGTAACATACATCGCACTTTATCTAGCAAAGTATGGTTTATCCGTTCTGCCACACCATTTTGCTGTGGTGTTTCTCGTACCATAAAGTGTCTGACAATTCCATCTCTCCGGCATACTTCTATGAAGGGGTTTAAAGTGTACGCACCTCCATTATCAGATTTTAGCCGCTTGATTTTTCTGCTGGTCTAAGTCTCAATCATTTTCTTCCAAACAATAAAGATGTTCAGCACTTCATCTTTATTCTTCATTGTATACACCCACATACGACAAGAATAATCATTTGCAAAAGTTACAAACTAATGCTTACCTCCCAAAGATGCAATTTTGGTAGGTCCCCAAACATCGGAGTGTACATAGTCAAGTATCATTTGTGTATTGTGTATAGCGATTCCAAACTTGATCTGCGTCTGCTTCCCCAATACACACTGCTCATAAAAATACAATTTACCAGTTTTGGCACATTTGAGTAACCCCTGCCTCACTAGTGTTTGCAAAGATTTTTCTCTGGCGTGTCCCATACGCATATGCCAAAGACTGGTGGTGTCAGCATCAGTCTCATCTAGCTTCTCATAGCTTGTGGAAGCTTTTCCATCAGCAATATCTCATTGTAAAAAATACAAGTTTTCTTGCTCAAACCCTTCATAGCCACTTGAACTCCCATTACTATTTTGAGAGTTCCGTCTTTAATAGTGATTTTGAATCCCTTTGAATCCAGAGATCCAAGTGAGATGAGATTTTTCCGCAAGTCCGGAATGAACCGAACTTCTGTCAGAGTCTTAACACTTCCATCGTGCAGTTTCAATGAATTGCTTCGTATTTCCCGAGTCTTACAGGCATTGTCGTTGCTCATAAGTACTGCTCTATTATCAATCTTTGTGAAGAAAGTAAACCAGTCTCGATTGGGACACATGTGATAGGTACATCCAGAATCCATAATCCATTCATCAGAATGACAAATGAATGATGAACTTGTCAAGACAATGTCTAAATCTTCATCTCTGTTTGTGACAATGGCTGTGGTGGGTTGATTCTTCTGTTGTCCCTTCAGCTTGGGACAATCATTCTTCCAATGTCCTTTGTTGTGAAAAAAAAAAAAAACGTTCGTCTTTGGCGAGTTTTCTCCCGACTGACGAGCCACATGATGTTGCCCGAGTTTCGATTGAAAACCTTTTTTTTTATCTTGGATACTATGACTGTGGTTTCCCTCTTGCTGTTAATATTTCACTTGATGTATCTAGCTATATCTGCTTATCTTTTTTGCAGTACTCATTGCTAATCAAAGAACTAGATACATCATCAAAATTGATTATTTTCTTACCATATAATAGTGTAGTAATTAAATGCTCATATGTATCAGGCAAGAAATTTAATAATAGTAAAGCCTTATCTTCATCTTGGATTTCAACATCTAAGTTTAATAGATCAGCAATAATTTGATTGTAACTATTGAGGTGTTCAGACATAGAAATACCTTCACGAAACTGGAATCTGAAGAGCTTTTTCTTCAAGTGCAAACGACTCTCAATGTTCTTCTTCATGAACTTATCTTCCAATTTTTGTCAAAGTTCACTTGCATTTGTCTCTCTCATGACAAAGTACGTCTAATCTTTGGTAAGGCATAAACAGATTGTACTACAAGCTTGGGTATTAAGTTTCCTCCAATCCTTTTCTATCAATTCATCTAATTTTTTCTCTAATGCAATATCCAACTCTTGTTGGATCAAAATGTCTATCACTTCTCATTGCCACATGCCAAAGTTGCTAGTTCTATCGAACTTCTCAACTTCAAACTTGGCATTCAAAACTTTGGACCTACGCCCAAAGCTGCTGACATTTCTAGAGCTTCTATCTCCCCCATAACCTTTCATATGAATTCAAAAAATAATTTCAAAATTCTAACCATATAGATGAGTTTGGAATGATCTAAATAGTTGGAAAGCACTATTTGATCGTTGAAATTGGACTCTAAATGGCTTAGATCAAGCCCAAAAAGGATCTGAAAATCGGACGGTCCTGATTGTCTGGCATATGGGATACATGCGCTGAGGCAGGGTGTGTGGAGCGCATGGTGTACACATCTTCAGACGTATAGGAACACGTTCATCTCACGCGTCTTCAACCTCCAGATGCGCATGGGTGGGGTGTGTGGGTTCATGCTCCGACTTCTCAGGGTGCATGTGGGCTCCTCCGACTTCTGTTTTTTATTCTATTTGCAGTAACGGATTTGTCTTGAGGCGAGGAACACCCTAGAGTTGTCAAAAGTTGATTTTGATCAACTTAATTTCTAGACTGCGCAAACTAAAGCTCCAATACCAATTGTTGCACATCAAAACAATCCAAGAATCACACAAGACGATATTTAAATGGTTTAACAATTTGCCTACGTCCACTGAAGCCAAAATTCAGTATGTTTGTATGAGATTACAAACACTCAAAATTTCTCACGTCCACTTCCCTCTGTTTTGCACACACTCACTTCACACATCAGAGCTCTCCTTTTATAGGAGAAGCTCTATTAAATATTTACTAAATATCAACCATCATTGATGAGGAATATAGAGTTGCAGCAGCTATATATAGGACGATGCATTGATGAACGATGCCAAGCATTAAACTGGACGGTGCAGAGCAGCCAAGTTTGAACTTCTGCATTCACATTTAAGCGACTTTTTCAACAATTCATATCGTATGATATTATTTATAACACCCAACTTAATTATGGTTAATTTTAGTACTATATATATCAGTTAATTCTTATATATGATACTGTCATAACATTTTTCATAATTCATATCATATGATGAAAAGTTAGTAGTTCTTTAATTTGACCTGATCGAGTATCCGATCAATTGAATACCTTTGAATTTTTTCTAATCTTTTTTAATTAATTTTTGAAAAGCCTGAGTTTAATTTTCATGTCTAACATGCATGGCATCCTAGCTACTAATTACACCTAAAAACTATTTGCATCAATGCATATAATACCAGCAGATACAATAAATATTAAGGATGCAATTGACCAAATTAGAAAACATGATCAGACATTCCCGGGTCAAACCAAATCTGGTCATTACTCAGTCTTACGGTCTTCTCTCAACCATTTTCTATTTTTGGAAAGTGACTGGGAAAAAGTGTGAGTCTTTGTTTCTCGATTGAGGAGGGAAGGTTTTTTGTGCTTGTGATTGTAAGCAGAGGAAAGGATGGAGGAAATGGAGGAAGTATGGAAGTGTCTGAAATTGAATGATGAAGAAGAGCAGCCGATTGAGATCCAGCAAAACTCGATTGGAGCATTGAGTTTGAAAGCTGAACGAAGTCTGGTAGGGAAGATCATTTCAGATCGTAGGATAGGAAAAGAGGTGGTGAGGTCGATGATGGAAAACGTATGGAAAGTCAGTAAGCCATTGGAATTTTATGAGATAGGGAGTAACTATTTTGTAATTACTTTTGTTACTCGAAGATGTAAAATGAGAGTTTTAGAAGGCTGTCCATGGCTTTTTGACAATTATCTGTTTGTGATTAAAGAGTTTGATGGTGAAACAAAACCTAGTAGAATAGACTTCGATCATGCATGTCTATGGATACAGATGCTGGATTTGCCATTAAGCTAATGAATCAGAAGATGGGGCAAGTTATAGGGAGGTTGATGGGGGAGGTGAAGGAGGTAGATGTCCAGGAGGATGGCTCTGCTTGGGGAAGGTGTTTGAGAGTCAAAGTAGAATGTGACCTAAGGAGGTCTATAGCTAGAGGGAGAACTATTCTAGTAGATGGAAAGAAAAGCTGGATTCCTTTTCGATATGAGAAATTGCCTTGGATGTGTTTTGGTTGTGGTACATTTGTTCATGAAAAGGAGGGCTGTAAGGCTGAGGAAGGTAGTTCTGGTCAATATGGTGTGTGGCTTCAAGCTATGCCTCAAGCTAGAAAGAATGATGGTAGGGGTGGGGGGAAGCAAAAAAATGTTAAGAGTGAGGAGAGTGAGGATCATTTGAGATCAAATTGTGCAAATAAAGAGAATGAAGGGGGGAATAACAAACAGAATTCTGGTGATAAGGAAGTGGATGTAAGTGAGGAGAGTTCCAAGGTGATGATGCCTAATGTAGAACAGTTAACAGTGATGAAGCAAGAATTGAATAAGGAATTTACAGAATCTTATGTGAATGTGGAAGATGTGCAAACTATAGTGGAGGAGAGTAGGTTGCTGGTTAAAAAACTGAAGTCAAATGATGCTGACCAGGTTCCAGACAACAAAAAGGCTGCTAGATGGAGGAGAAGAACTAGAGCTAGACCTGAGTCAGGTAAGTATTCTAGTCCTCACTCTTTGTTGAAAAGAAATCATGAGTCAATTGAAGATGCTAGTGAGGTGGTGAGTGAAGGAAAAAGAATTAAAAGTGATATTGCGATGGTCTGTAATGATAACAGACTAGGGGTGGTTGCTGCTGAGCAGCACCATTTGGCATTATGAAAATCATTTGTTGGAACTGCCGAGGGCTTGGGAACCCTCGAACAATTCAAGATCTTAGCCTGTTGGTTAAGGATAAGCAGCCCAATATAGTTTTTGTTTGTGAAACAAAAGCTAGATCATGTAAGATCTCTAGTTTGCAAAGAAGACTAGGCATGGAAGGGTGTCTAATTGTGGATCCAGTTGGAAGAAGAGGAGGTTTGGTGTTAATGTGAAAGTATGAGAAGGAAGTGGAAGTGATCAACTATTCAAACTGGCATGTCAGTGTTCTGGTTAAAGGGGAAAAGAAAGGGGGAGATTGGCACTTTACTGGCTTTTATGGCCACCCTGAAATAGGAAAAAGAAGGTTATCATGGGAATTATTGAGGCAATTAAAACCTGCCAATACTACTACTTGGTGTGTAGGGGGAGACTTCAATGAGATCTTATGGCAGAATGAGAAGGTAGGAGGTAAGAGCAGACCAGAGGGACAAATTGAAATGTTCAGAAAAGCTTTGGAGGAATGTGGTTTAGTTGACATTGGATGCAGAGGTAATGTTTTTACGTGGTCAAATAAACAAGAGGATTTATCCTTTACAAAGGAAAGACTGGACAGGTTTGTGATAAACAATAATTGTAGAGCCTTGTTTAAGGAATTGAATGTGGAGACCTTAATTGGGAGATGCTCAGATCACTTGTCAATCTTACTCACTGGTGGTGATGGTGACTATAACAAAAGAAGGTTGAGAGTCCCATCTAGGTTTGAGGCTTGTTGGATCAAGCAGGAGGGCTGTGAGTAAGCAATTAAGCAAGGATTGGAGAAGAGGATAGCTGACATTGAACCTATACAGAAAGTTCAAACTAGACTAAAAATTTGCAGTGGCATACTGTCATCTTGCTTTAAGGAGAGTGATAAAGGCAGAACTAAGGAAATTGAAACAATTTCAAAGAGAATTAAAGAGCTACAAGGGGAGCTTTCTCAGGAAGTGATGATAGAATTAAAACAGCTGCAAGAAAGAATTGGTACATTACTGGAGTAGGAAGATATAAAGTGGAAACAGTGTGCTAAGAGGAATTGGTACATAATGAGAGATAAAAATACTAGATTCTTTCATGAATGTGCTAATCAAAGAAGAAAAAGAAACAAGATTGTGGCCATAATAGATGACCAATCAATTTTGAGGGACAATGAGGAAAGTATTGAAGCTGCATTCAGAGAACATTTTGCACAAGTTTACTCTAGTGCACATCCATCTAAAGAAAGTATTGATGAATGCATTGCTGAGTTGGAGCCCAGGGTGTCTGAATCTATGAATGAATTTTTTGAGAAGACTTTTACAAGAGAGGAAGTGGAGGTGGCTCTGAAAATGATGGGGCCTATGAAAGCCCCAGGACCTAATGGGTATGGGGCTATTTTCTTTCAATCCTTTTGGAATGTGGTTGGGAATGATGTAAGTGAAGCAATATTGAGGTTTCTGAATGGAGGCAGCTTGAAGGAATCTATCAATCAGACCTTTATTGTACTGGTTCCTAAAATTAACGAGCCAAAAACTGTTAATGACTTCAGGCCGATAAGTCTTTGCAATGTATTCTATAAGATCATTGCAAAGACTCTTGCAAATAGGCTCAAAAAGGTGATGGATAGAGTTATCTCAAGATGTCAGAGTGCATTCATACCTGGAAGATTGATCTCAAACAATGTTATTGCAGCTTATGAGATTCTTCATTCTATGAAATGTAGACAAAAAGGCAGAGTGGGGAGCATGACTGTAAAACTTGATATCTTTAAGGCTTATGATAAGGTTGAGTGGCAATACTTAGAGGCAGTTATGAGGAAACTTGGATTTGGGGCAAGATGGACATACTTGATAATGAAGTGTATTTCAACAGTAACATATGCTACTCTAATTAATGGTAGACCAGGGAAGTTTATTTCTCCTTCAAGAGGATTAAGACAAGGAAACCCTTTCTCTCTTATCTTTTCCTAATATGTGTTGAAGGGTTAAGCTCTATGCTTGAGCTAGCAAAGCAAAGAGGTGAATTGAAAGGGGTGGCAGTGGTTCATGGGGGTGTTAAAATGACTCACCTGTTGTTTGCAGATGATTGCTTAATCTTTGGGAAAGCTTCTTGGAATGAATGGAGGAAGATCAGTGGGATTCTAGAGGTATATGAAAAAGCTTCTAGTCAGAGCTTAAATAAGCATAAAACAACAGTCTTGTTCAGTCCAACAGTTGCTAGTGAAATGAGAAAGGCCATTATCAAAGATTGTGGAGCTAGAGAACAAAATAACTGTGAGAAGTAACTAGGATTGCCAATCATGGTTGGTAGATCGAGATACCAAGCTTTCAGCATTGTGAAAGATAGAGTATGGAAGAAGTTGAGTAATTGGAAGAATCAATTTCTATCACCTTCAGGAAAAAAAGTATTACGTAAGGCAGTCACTCAAGCAATTCCAACCTATTATATGAGTGTGTTCAAGTTACCAAAAAAGTTGAGTGATGAGATAGCTTCTCAAATGGCAAAATTCTGGTGGGGATTTAAGCAAAGGGAGAACAGAATTCAGTGGAGAAATTGGGCAAAGATGGAATGGTCTAAAAATGATGTGGGATTGGGTTTCAGAGAGTTTGAAGCCTTTAATCAAGCTCTTCTTGCAAAACAGTGTTGGAGAGTAATGATTAAACCCCATTCTATGGCAGCTGTGGTATTAAAAGAGAAATATTTCAGATATACTGATCTGTTGCATGCTCCCTTAGGATTCAGACCCTTAGTTATTTGGAGAAGCCTATGGAATGCAAGGGACTTGTTGAGTGAGGGATTAGTTTGGAGAGTGGGAGATGGAAGAAGTATTAAGATTTGGAAGGATAGATGGGTTTCAAGGGCTGTTACCTTTGAAATTCAATCCCTAATCAGTATTTTGCATGCTGAGGCAAATGTGGAGCAACTAATTTCAGTTGAGAGAAAAGAATGGAATGTGGAGCTAGTGAAAGAAGTGCTGAAAGAAGAGGAAGCAGATATAATATGCAAATTACCTATTAGTCTCTCAGGATTACCAGACAAGCAGATATGGGCATATTCAAAAAATGGCTTGTTCACAATTAGAAGTGCATATCATGTGAAAATCAATAGAAAAAGAAGGGAGAGACGGGAGATGTCAAATAAATCAGGAGAGGTGTGGAGAAAGGTGTGGTTATTGAACATACCAGGGGTAGTTAAAGTATTTTTTGGAAGACTATGTTGAACTATCTGCCAACAAAGATAAATTTAATAAAGAGGTCTGTTGTGAAGGAATCTACCTGTCCAGTTTGCATGAATGAAAATGAAACTGTCTGTCATGCCTTATGGAGTTGTAGGGGGCAAGTGATGTATGGGCTTGTGAGAGGAGTCCAATGCATAAATGGTCGAGTGGTGAAAGGGACATGTTTGAGCTCTGGTCAGATTGGTTTCTAAAGCTGTCTCGAGAGCAATTGGAAATTATGGCTGTGGTAATGAGGAGGATAGGCTGAGAAGGAATGGCTTATGTTTGATAATAAGCTTGTAGGGCCAAATGAAGTGTTTAACCAAGCTGTTCAATGTTTGACAGATTTTTAGTGGCTCAAGTGAAGCAAACCAGTAAAGCAAACAGTGGTGTTTCTATAAGCAACAAGACTACTTATTGGAAACCACCTCTGGGTGATGTATTGAAGGTTAATTGGGATGCAGCATGGAAAATTAAGGAGGACAGAAGTGGAATTGGGGTGGTGATCCGAGACAATAGTGGGGAAATAATTGCTTCTCTTTACTGTCCTAGAACAAAGGTGCAAGATGCAATGGTAGCTGAGGTGTATGCACTATGGAGGGCCATGAAATTGTGTGCTGAACTGAATTTCAGAAAGGTTCAATTTGAAGATGATGGTTTATTTGTTGTGAATGCTGTGAATAGCTCTGATGAGTGTTGGGAGAGACACGGGCAGGTAATTGAAGATCTTAAAGATCCATTAAGTATAAGAAAAGGTAAACTAGAGAATTGCAGACACTATGCTGCTGTTGAAGAATAGAAAATGAGTAGGGAAATATTAGAAAACTTTTCTCTGCTCTTCTCATTGAACTCTTTTCATTGTTATGTTTTCTATACACTCGAGGTTGGCATTTATACTAAAGTGATAGAGACACTTGATAACAAAGCCTGTACAAAAGTAACAAAAGAAAACAAAGTTCTATGCTGTACATAAAAAACAGAACAGAAAAGAACAAAAAAGCAGAAACACACTGCTGCCTCTGCATGTTGCAGCTTTAATCCACTACTCCAATTGCTCCCACCTTCTTTCCTTTTTCTTCTGAGCCATTTTGAACTTGTTGGTTGTCTAATTAAGCCAGATCATGGTTATGTTGGTGGCACTCACCTTTCATTTCTTTTTGTGTTTTCAACAACCCCCCGCAAGGTGGAGAGTAGATGTTTTCTGCTCCCATCTTGTGCAAGTGTGTATAGAAGCTGTTAGATCCCAGTGCCTTAGTCAATATATCTACAACTTGTGATCCACCACTTACATGTTCAGTAATGACACTTCCTTCTTGAATTTTATCACGGATCAAATGGCAATCGAGCTCTATATGCTTAGTACGTTCATGGAATACTGGATTTGCTGCAATGTGTAATGTAGGCTTGTTGTCACAATGTAATACAGCTGCCTGAGGATGATCTACCATTAAGTCTTGAAGTAAAAACCTTAGCCAAGTTAATTCATAGCAAGCACTTGCCATGGCCTTATATTCAGCTTCAGCTGAGGACCTAGAGATAATGTTTTGCTTCTTAGATTTCCAAGACACTAAGGAAGGGCCAAGAAAGGCACAGTACCCTGTCACAGACCTTCGTGTATCTGGGCATGCTCCCCAATTCAAATCACAGTACACCTCAAGTTGTAGATTTGATTGTGAAGAGTAAAACAAGCCTTGTCCTAGAGCTCTCTTTATGTACCTTAGCACCTTATGAGCAGCAGTTAAATGTGGGAATCTAGGAGCTTGCATGAATTGGCTAAGCAATTAGACTGAATATGATAAATCTGGTCTGGTGATGGTGAGGTAAAGAAGCTTCCCAATGAGTCTTCTGTAGATAGAAGGATCCTTAAGTAGGGCACCTTGATCCTTAGGCAATTTGTTGTTTTGATCCAGAGGTATCTTGGTAGGTGCAGCTCCAATGGTTCCCGAGTCAGATAATATGTCCAATGCATATTTTCTTTGACATACATAAATCCCCTTTTCTGATCGTGCCACTTCCAACCCAAGAAAGTACTTTAAAACACCTAAATCCTTTATCTTAAATCTGTCATGTAGGGAAGATTTGAGAGAATGAGTGATATCCATGTCATTACCTGCTATGATAAGATCATCCACATAGACAAGCACAGCTGTAAAGGATTCTCCCACTGACCTTGTAAACAAACTATAATCTGCTTTTGACTGTTTGAACCCCTTCTGAACAATGAAATCTGAGAGCTTGGCATACCATTGCCTTGATGCATGTTTTAATCCATACAAACTCTTATGAAGTTTGCAAACTTTTGCACAATTACTATCAGCATATCCTGGTGGAAGCTTCATATAAACTTCCTCCTCCAAATCACCATGGAGGAATGCATTGTTCACATCCAATTGATGCAAATTCCACCCTCTAACTGCTGCTACAGCAAGCAGTGTTCTCACTGTCACTAACTTTGCTACAGGAGAGAAAGTATCATGGTAATCCAACCCCTCCTGTTGTGTGTATCCCTTTGCCACTAGCCGAGCCTTATACCTCTCAACACTTCCATCTGCATTGTACTTGATCTTATACACCCATTTGCACCCTATAGCTTCCTTTCCATGAGGCAAATCAACTACAGTCCAAGTGTCATTCATCTCTAAGGCCTCAATTTCAGCTTGCATTGCCTTACACCAACCAGGGGTTTTGACAGCTTGTGAATATGTGTTAGGTTCTGTTTGCTTTGTGTGTATTAGACAATTTATGATAAGAGAGATTAGCATCAAGAGGAGAAGCATTACCTGAAAGTCTTGATCCTTTCTTCTTGTCTAACTTCTGTGAATGAGGGAGTGAGGATACTTGTTGACAAATGAAGTCCAACAAGTAAGGTGGTGCACGTCTTTCTCTGATGGACCTTCTAGGCATGTGAGGATTGGTGGGATTGGCATGTGCATGTTCTTCAATAGGTTCTGGTGGATTTTCTGTGTTTGCTACATTCTCTATATCGACATCTGGTTCAGGTTCAAGGTGAGACAACTCAGAAATGTGGTCAAGAGCAGTATCTTGTGGTTGTGAAAAGGATACTGTAGTTGGACTTGGTAGGTTATGAGGAGTGGTTGTAGTCTTAGTTTTGTATGAAAAAATGTTCTCATGGAAGACTACATTTCTAGAGATGAAGACTCTTTTTGTCTCTAGATCCAAAAGCTTATAGCCTTTAACCCCAAAAGGGTAACCTAAGAGCACACATTTCCTAGCTCTAGGATCAAACTTGTGCCTGTTATTTATCAAAGTAGAGGCAAAAGCCAAACACCCGAATACCCTAAGATGAGAGTAAATAGGTTTGGTCCTAAAGAGGAGTTCAAAAGGGGTCTTGTTTTTAAGTAATGGTGAGGGGGTTCTGTTTATGAGATATACTGCAGTGAGGATGCAGTCATTCCAATATCTCATTGGAATTTCACTTTGAAACTTTAGGGCCCTGGTTATATTCAAAATGTGTTGGTGTTTCCTTTCTACAACAGCATTTTGTTGGGGTGTTTCAACACAATTTTTCTGATGGATTATGCCTCTTTTTGAATAAAAATCTTTCATATCAAATTTCCCTCCATTATTACTTCTAATCACTTTGATTTTGGAGTCAAATTGGGTTTCAATCATTGCATAAAATTGTTGTAAAGCTCCAGTTGCATCATATTTTAGTTTTAACATATACACCCAAGTACATCGACTGAAGTCATCAACTATACTAAAAAAAGATCTTGATCCATCATGAATAATCTCATTACAAGGCCCCCAAAGATCACAATGGACGAAATCAAAACATTTTTTTTATTTATGATGGCTAATAGGAAAAGGAAGTTTTTGTAATTTTGCCAAAAGGCAAACTGAGCAGGGTATGGAGGCAACATCTAAATCAGAAATGTCATTTTTGCTAATCAAGTTCATCCTAGAATCTGAGAGGTGCCCAAGTCTATAGGGCCATAGACCAAAATCTTCATGGTTGTTGATGACAGAAGCTGAAATGGCAGTGTTGGTGGTTAGAGAGGATAGGACTTCAACTAAAGCTGTAGGGGAGACTTCATTCCTCAGTAGGTGATACAAGTCGTTCCTCACTTTACCCATTCTAGTCGTTTTCCAAGTTAAAAGGTCTTGAATAAAATAGTTTTCAGGTAGAAAAATAAGACAACATCTTGATTTTTGACTAAGTTTTCTTGCAGATATGAGGTTAAAAGAAAATGATGGAACACAAAGCACATCATGCAGGGTTAAGTATTTTGATATCTCCACTGTTCCAACATGAGAAATATTGACAGTTTCACCATTTGGAAGAGCTACAGAATATTTGGCAACACTTTTGATGGTGGTGAAAAGGGAGGTTGAACAGACCATGTGGTCTGTTGCCCATGTGTCTATTATCCAAGGTCCATCAAAAGTGTTGTGTGTGTTTATGCTACAAGCTAAGAGACAAAGTGAGATACCAGATACTTTTGACATGTCAGATTCAGAATGATTGAGGGAATGAACTTGATTAAGTGAAGCTATGTGAGAATGACTGGGTTGTGATTTGAGCAAGGCAATCAGCTGTGAATATTGCTCTTGAGTGATTGCTGCTTGGTTGTTGTCAATTTGCTCATGTCCAGGTGGCATAAGGGTAGTGACTTGATTGACAAATGCTGACCTGCCCTTCCCATGGAGATTGTGGCCTGGTGGATAATCATGAAGTTTAAAACACTTTTATGCAACAGGGTCAGGCATTTTGCAATGGTTGCACACTGGTTTCTCAAGGTTAGCTTTAAAACACCTTTCTAAGGAATGTCCAGGCACTTTACAAAAAGTGCAGTAATACTTTCTCTGAGATGTGATATTTTGCCTTCCTATATCTCTAGTAGTTGCTATCATAGCCATGGAGTCTAACTGAAGTGTCTATAGAAATTTGTCGCCTCTTTTCTTCTTTTTGTATTATGGAGTACCCTTCATTTAGACTAGGGAAAGACTTGATTAGAAGGATCTGAGCCTTAAGGGCTTTGTATGTGTCATTTAAACCCATAAGAAACTTCATCACCCAGTCTCTTTCTTGGTTATCCACTATTGTTTTCAAACCCCCACATGTGCAGTTAGGAATAGACTCATAGTTCATCAATTCATCTAACAGAGTTTTTAACTTAGAGTAATACATACTTACAGTGTCTTGGTTTTGCAATATTGTAGCAATACCTTGCTTTACTTCATAAATCCTTGGAGCATTTTGTTGTGCAAGTCGTTATTCAAGTTCCTTCCACAGTTGCTGAACAGTCTCAGAATAAAGGGTGCTGCTCTTAATGTCAACAAACATGGTGTTTTGCAGCCAGGTGATGACTATGTTATTACATCGAAGCCAATGATCCATCAATGGATTATCAGCCTCAGATGGTTCAGAAATGCTTCCATCAATGAACCCAAGTTTGTTTTTGATACAAAGAGCTCTTTTCATTGAACGTGCCCAAGAATGATAGTTGCTTGAATCAAGCATTTGAGTGACAAGAAGGACTCCAGAACTGTCATTGGAACCAATAAAATAGGGGCTGTTTGGTTGGGATGGATCAGAAATATTTGAGTTTGGATTTGCGTTTTGATTGGCATTGGAGTTGATGGAATCAGTCATGTTTCTGATACCATATAAGAAAAGGTAAACTAGAGAATTGCAGACACTATGCTGCTGTTGAAGAACAGAAAATAAGTAGGGAAATATTAGAAAAACTTTTCTCTGCTCTTCTCATTGAACTCTTTTCATTGTTATGTTTTCTATACACTCGAGCTTGGCATTTATACTAAAGTGATAGAGACACTTGATAACAAAGCCTGTACAAAAGTAACAAAAGAAAACAAAGTTCTGTGCTGTACATAAAAAATAGAACAAAAAAGCAGAAACACACTGCTGCCTCTGCATGTTGCAGCTTTAATCCACTACTCCAATTACTCCCACCTTCTTTCCTTTTTCTTCTGAGCCATTCTGAACTTGTTGGCTGTCTAATTCAGCCAGATCATGGTCATGTTGGTGGCACTCACCTTTCATTTCTTTTTGTGTTTTCAACATTAAGGAAGAGAATAGGCTGGTCTGTGATATATGTTAACAGATGCTGTAATAATGTGGCACATAGTCTTGCTAAAATTGCATTAAGTATACAAGAGGAGAGGTTGTGGATGGAAGATCATCCACAAGAGATTCTTAAGTGTGTAAAGTTTGATAAATTGTGTAACTCAGCAATTACATGATTAATACAACATACAGGTTTTCTTCAAAAAAAGAAAAAAAAAAGAAAAGAAAACATGATCAGGATCATGTAGAGCGCAAGGATATTGTTAATTATATAGGATGTAAATTGCATGTAGTAGTATTACAAAACCCCCTTTAGAGTTTACGCAAGTGCCCCATAAGTTTGAGGACCTACGATTTAGGAAGTACTCGGGCCCCAAACACCGATCGATCGAGGAGTCAAGTTCTTGATTATCATTATTAAATAATAATTGTACTATAAACCAAGATTATAAGTCCGAGTTAGGCCATCAATGGCCCATGGAAGAAGAAGATATCATATCCGGCCTAAATATTTCAGACTGACGTGATCGATCAGTACCTCAGCCCAAAGCGCATAATCATCTAATTTTATTCTTTGAGTGCTTTCTAATTGCAAGTAGCGCATGCAGTGTGAAAAATATACCCTTTAAACTTTGTATATGATAAAATTTGATTTACAACAGAGGTAATTTTCCGACTTTTTTTTTTTTAACATATCAGTGTTTGCCATTTTGACCATATGGAGAGTATATTCTACATACTTTCTTTTATATAGGATTTTTCCTTATCTCGTAGTTATGATCCTAACGCGCCTGTGTAGTGATATCCCATTTCCCTTAATTTACATTACAATTTACGCAAACCCAACTAGATGGCATCATCATCTTCATTATTATTATTATTATTATTATTATTAATGCAGTAGTTCGCCACCCACCCCTAATTAATCATGATCATCATCTTATTGAATCATTGATTCCTTAAAAGAAAATCTGCTTAAGATGGAATTCAATTCTAAAATCCTCAAATCTCAAAATCGAGGAAACTCTCTCTACCCTTCTCGCCAAATATTTCAAAGCACACACATTAACGGTCACTCTCCATTGAATCGTTAGCTACCCTCAAGGTTTCGTTTGGATGTTAAAATGAGATGAGATGAAAAATTTATGAATAGTAGTGAAATGATTTGAATAAAAATATTATAAAGTTAAAATGTTATTAGAACATAATTTTTTAATATAATTTTATTTTGATATTTAAAAAAGTTGAATTAGTTTTTGTATTTTGTTTAAAAATTTGATAAAGTTGTAGTGATTATATATGTAATGATTAGACGAAAAATCTAAATATTTGAAATTGAATGTGTTTGTATTTAAATGAAGTTGATGTCATGACAAAAACACGCGTGCACACACACCCTCTCTCTCATGCATGAAGTGAAGACCAAAATTTCTCCATATAATATTGGCTCAAGTGGTAATTAATTAAGGACCAACTTATTTTTTTGTTAAAGTGTCTAAATCTTAGGTTTGAAGTAGTCGTGGGCACAAATAATTTCTAGGAATTATACGTCCTATTAGTGAAAAATTCATTATTTACCTAATCAATATATATATGATGTGGCATATATTTGGCACAGACGTCACCGGAATTCCTTGTCATAGAAAGAGGTTGGATGATTCATATCACAAAGGATGATTGCAAGCTAGCAAGATATGATTATGGTCCATGGAATTATATATTTGGAGGTGAGTAGTTTACATATATATAAGCTATTTACATTGTAGCTGTCAGGATAAATATGGAAACTTGTCTAGCCTAAGATCATGCACTGAATATACGTAAGTAGAGCATGATTACAGGGATGCTAGAAAATCAATTGTAGCTGCTGTCACAGCAATGGTTAAGGCCGAGAGGTGTGTTGCACGCTATAATGAGATATATCCTTATTATGCCCCTTCAAGCACAACGTGGAGGAACAAATGTTGAGCTTGTCTCGTAGGAAAGAGAACCGAGTGGAAACAAGTGGTTTGGTTAGCCCATCAGCTAACTGGTCTTTACTAGAAATGAACTTGACGTCAAGTGATTTTTGTTGAACCTTTTCTCGTACAAAATGGTAATCGATTTCGACATGCTTAGTACGTGCATGGAAGACGGGGTTGGCAGTGAGATAGGTGGCGCCGATGTTGTCACACCACAGAACCGGTTGCTGTGGAAGAAAGACACCGAGCTCTTGGAGTAATGAAATAAGCCAAAGAGATTCAGCTGTGGCATGGGCGATGGCTCGATATTTGGCTTCAGTGCTGGAACGAGCGACTGTCGGTTGCTTTTTGGAATTCCAGGATATAAGATTGTGACCCAAGAAGATGCAAAAGCCAGAGGTAGATTTACGATCATCAGGACAGCCAGCCCAGTCGGAGTAGATGGATAGCTGTGTGGAAGTAGTCGGACGAATTAACAAGCCAAAATCAACTGTAAATTTGAGGTACCTCAAAATTCGCTTGACTGCTGTCCAGTGCTCTTCGGTTGGGTTGTGCATGAACTGACAAGTTTTGTTCACTGCAAAGGAAATATCCGGACGTGTTAGCGACAAGTATTGTAGCGCACCAACGACACTTCGATAGAGGGAGGGATCGGAGCAAGAAGAACCAGAAAGTAACGACAACTTCTGAGAGGAGGACATAGGTGAAGAAACGGGCTTGGCTTCATGCATATTTGTTCGGTGCAGCAAGTTGGTAATGTAACGGCTTTGAGACAAAATGAGTCCATCGGCAACGGGCAGAGCTTCTATTCCCAGGAAGTAGCTTAATCCTCCAAGATCTTTTACTGCAAATTCAAGGCTGAGAGCAGAAATAAGATCGTGAATTGCAGAGGGACTAGAGCCAGTAATTAAGATGTCATCGACGTAAACCAACACAAATGTAGTGACTGAGCCATGCCGAAAAATAAAAAGAGAGTTGTTCGAGGCAGAGTTCTGAAAACCAAGAGTGCAAAGATGGTCATGAAGCCGAGAAAACCAGGCCCTTGGGGCTTGTTTCAGCCCATAGAGAGCTTTGTGGAGCCGGCAAACATGATGAGGAAAGCTGGGATGGATGTAGCCGTGAGGTTGGCTCATGTAAACTTCTTCAGATAAGGTACCATGAAGGAATGCGTTTTGAATATCAATCTATCGGATGGACCAGTTTTGAGAAACAGCAATGGTGAGGACCAACCGGATGGTAGTGGGTTTAACCACTGGGCTGAAGGTATAAGCAAAATCAATGCCTTGCTGCTGATGATATCCCTTGGCGACTAACCGGGCTTTACACCGTTCGAGAGTGCCATCTGATTTATGTTTGGTTTTGAAAACCCACATGGAGCCGACGACATTCATTCCAGGTTGCACGGGTACAAGAGACCAGGTGCCTTGTTTCATTAGAGCTGAAAATTCAGCATCCATGGCAGCACGCCATTCTCGAAATTTGGAGGCCTCGGAGTAGCACGTGGGTGCTTCAGGAACAGAGCCAAAGGTGAGTAACGCCCGAGGAAGAGGATACCGAACCGTGCCATCTGTAGGGACTTTAGCTTTGACAATATTATTCTGAGCTCGAGTCCTCATGAGGTGAGTACGAAGTGGAGGGAGTTCTTCGGCAGCAACACTATCAGAAGGCAGGGGAGAGGCAGAGAAGGGCTGTAGGAAGTCGGGAGGAGGAGTGGAGGGTCCAGATGATGTTGATTCAGATGGGACTGACGGAAGGGAAGACTCGGTTGAATGAGAAGACGCAGGAAGGGAAGCAGGCTGAGATGGGAGTGCGTCCATGTCGGTTGGAGGGAAGACGAAAGGGAGAAAAGATGTTGTAGAGGGAGATGCAGATGAAGTGGCAGACGATGGAGGAGGAGTACGAAACGGAAAAGAAGCTTCGTCAAATATCACATGACGAGAGACAAAAATGCGACCAGAAGTGAGATCAAGACATTTATAACCGCGATGAAGATTACTATAGCCAAGGAAAACACAAAGTTTAGATCTGAAATCAAGTTTGTGTTTGTTGAAAGGACGAAGGAAAGGAAAGCATGCACAACCGAAAATTTTGAAAGAGGAAAAATCGGGTGCTTGTTTATGTAATTTTTCATGTGGAGAAATGCCAAGAGGAGACGTGGGAAGACGATTAATAAGGTACGCGGCGGTAAGAAAAGCATCGTCCCAGTAGAGGTGAGGAACACTACTATGAGATAGAAGAGAAAGGCCGGTTTCGACGATATGGCGATGTTTCCTTTCAACTGAGCCATTTTGTTCAGAAGTGTGTGGACAAGTCACGCGATGTTGGATTCCAACAGTGGCAAAAAAAGTATGTAAGGAGCGAAACTCACCACCCCAATCTGTTTGGACAGATTTGATTTTGCAATTAAACTGTCGTTCAACAAGTTTTTGAAAAGAAATAAAAATTTTCATGACATCGGATTTCTAAGAAATGGGAAAAAGCCATGTATATTTACTGAAATGATCAACAAATGAAACATAATATTTATTTCCATTTGATTATAAAATTGGGGAAGGTCCCCATACATCAGAAAATATTAAGTCAAGAGGCATTTGAGGAATTGACGTCGAAGGAGAAAAAGGAAGTCGATGGCTTTTCCCTTGTTGACAAGCGGGGCAAACACAGGGATTTTTATTTGTTGAAACGGGAAGAGAAAATTTTGAGACGAGTTGACGAACGGTGGCGTATGAAGGATGTCCCATGCGACAATGCCAGACGTCAAGAGGAGCACGTTGACAATAATTGGTCTGAGGAGAGGAGTGTGAGGGGGTTGGAAAAGTGTATAAGCCATCTTTAGTGTTGCCGCGTAGAAGTGTTGTCCCCGTGGCTTCGTCCTTCACCAAAAAATAAGAGGAATGAAACTCAATAAACACGTTATTCTCGTCAGTGAATTGCCGAACAGACAGAAGATTTTTCTTAATGGTAGGCACATGTAATAAATTGGATAAAGAGAAAGAACGAGTAGAAGTATCCAGAGTAGTAGAACCAATGTGTTGAATGTGCAAACCTGCCCCATCTCCCACTTGTATTTGATCATTTCCAACGTAAGGTTCAGCATGAAGGTTGAGGTTTTGAAGATCATGGGTGAGATGATTTGTTGAGCCAGTGTCGGGATACCAGTTTGTATTAGCTGCAGAGGAAGGTGCAGTCAGATATGCAGCCATGTTGGGAGGAGGTCCTTGAAAGGCTTGATCAAATCGGTGATAGCACTGGATGGCCGTGTGTCCAGTTTTGTTGCATACCTGACAAGTTGACCGAGTATTGTTGGACTGAGATGGCAAAAATTGGCCAGAAGGGGAAAAATGATTCCCTCATCCACGGGTGTTGCGTCCACGGCCCCGATATTGTTGATGAGAGGAGCGCTGATATTGTGGTTGTTTCCCACCTCGTGAACGTGAGTCCTGTCTCATTGCTACATTAGCTGTCCCTACGGTGGCTTCAAGAGTAGAGTGGTGTTGTTCAAGTCTGAGTTCAAAGTTGAGAAGATGACTGAACATTTCTTCAATGGGCATTTGATCAACGCGAGTGGAAATTGAGGTGACTATAGCATCATAGGTGGTGTCGAGACCACCCAGTAGATATGCTGTGAACTCTTGATCAAGCAGAGGCTGTCCAATGGCAGCTAAGGTATCTGCAAAAGACTTCATTTTCTGAAAATATTCAGAGATAGACTGATTACCTTTCTTGGTTGTTGCCATGAATTGACGAGTTTGGATAGCACGGATGGTTGAATGCGCAGAGAACATTTTCTCTAGTGACAACCACACTTCTCTGGAGGTGGTAAGGCCAACCATTTGAGCAAGGATGCTTTCAGACAGGGAAGACACCAAGGTGCTAAGTACTACCTGATCTTGAAGATACCAGGTGGTGAATTTTGGGTTTGGAATTTCTGCCGTCGTATCGGAAGAGGTGGCTGTGTTGGGATCGGGAATGGTTATAGGTGGTGGAGGAGTAGATCCATCCACAAACCCGAAAAGCCGTTGTCCACGCAGATATGGGAGGACTTGAGTTTTCCATAGGAGATAATTGTCTTTGGTTAATTTCACTGTCACTAAGCTTTGAAGATTGGCTGGGTTGACGGACAAGGGAGAAGAGCCGGCCATTAGAGAGGAAGTTGACAGAGGTCACGGATGACGCTCTAATACCATAAAACAATATATCTTGTGAAGGAAACTCTCGTATATTGGATGTCATAACATTACATATATATAAGCTATTTACATTGTAGCTGTCAGGATAAATATGGAAACTTGTCTAGCCTAAGATCATGCACTGAATATACGTAAGTAGAGCATGATTACAGGGATGCTAGAAAATCAATTGTAGCCGCTGTCACAGCAATGGTTAAGGCCGAGAGGTGCGTTGCACGCTATCATGAGATATATCCTTATTACTTTTCATGTAGGTAAGATTCCATGATCACCTAATTTTCACAAAAGTAGTTCGTGTGTATATCTCTCTATATATAAAGTGGCTATCTAACTGCTACTAATGGAAATTCTTGTTTTACTATCTATTTTTTTTATTTATTTAATGTCGTTTGTCTTGTGAATTGGTGGGGTCAACATCAGCGTTTGATACTTTTCTTTCATTCAGTTCTTGCGGCTGTGCGTTTGGAGCTTCATACTGGGAATTGTCAAGTTTTTGGTTCCCTTTTCCTTCGTTTCTTGAACCTTTATTTTAAACGTCTACGAAGTCATTTGGATAGCCCTCACCCACTTCATAGCTTGTAGCAAACAAGGCCAACAACTGCTTCCTTTTCTTGGGTTGTTTTAGTAGATACTATTGCTGGTGGTTGCCAAGAGCGTAGGGAATAATGGAGAAAAAAGGGAGGACAATTAGGTTGGCGATGGGTGGAGATGTGTGTAAGGAAGCGGAGAAAAATAGGGGTTGTTCAACATCTTTTTAGTTCACTTCCCGATTTTTGGGTTTTGGTTTCTGGACAGGAAGAGGGAAAGAAGGAGAGTAAGAAAAATAAATAAATAAACTGTCTGTGGGATGTTGTCGGTGCAAGAGTAAGAAGGAGAGAATGGGATGAATCAATAAAACCGAAAATAAAACCCAAGAGTAAAACTGAAGAAGACCCCTGGGCCATTTTTTTCGTTTCTTATATGCCCTCCAGCATGCTGGAAAACAGACGAAACCGAGAAGAGGAAGAAGAAGGAAGCTAACAACGCACAAGAGAAGAAGAAAAGAAGAAGAACACCACCGAGTTCCTGAAAGAGAAAAGCTACAAATCAGCCATTGTAGCAAACCACAACACACACATGACGTCGATTTTCTCTTATTCTTTTTTTTTTGGATTTTTTTGTTCCCTTAATGCTCCGTCATTTTGAGGAGATGAAAGAGGCATTTCGACTTGGCTTGAAATTTTTGGTGGAAGCTTTCATTTGAAGCTTTGAATGGAAGCCTCATCCCTTGTTTTCCAGAATTGTTAACTCGCCAAGGAAGCTAGAAGCCCACAAGAAAAAAAGAATAAAAAAAATAAAAGAATAAAAAAAGAGCATTCCCTAATTCAAACAATTTCCCAACATACCGTTACATCACCAAGTATGTCGTTTCGGAGTATGATCAGCGAGGTCAAGACCATGAGCAGCCAACTCATACCACAACAACTCCAAGAGAAACTCTAGCTACTTGAGGCTTGGAAGCCCATTCAGTACTCTGTCTTTTCAAATGATTCTCATCATCGATAAATATAATGGGTTTTCAGTTAATGAAGTATACTAGAATTCTGAAGTTCTATTTAAGCACAAGAATCACCCCCGATCGAAAAGCTGAAAGTTTCTAAGGTCCCACATGAGAAGTGACTCTCCATTACTATCAACAGAGGAGAGCAAATTCATGACATATTCGAGGGAATCCATTTTACATGGGAGGGGGAGCTGCAGAAGAGGAAGGGAAGCGATAAGAAGACTTTCTCAACAAGTAAAGCCCTAAGGGCTATGGCCAAAACGACGTCGTTTATAGAGAAATGAAGGACTGGACTGCAAACTACTGGCTTGGCTTCAAATCCGAATGGGCTGGGCCCAAAAGAGAATAAAACACACTAAAATAAGCCCAGTCCGAAAAAAAGGGTCCAATAAAATTTAAAAAAATAACACACATTAAAATAAGAAAATAAATTACACAACTTAGTAATCATAAGTATCAAAATTTTATAAACAAAACTACAACAGTGAAATATCCTCAAAGAGGTTATATGGTTATCCAGCAAAATATAATGCTCATATATTTTGGCTCAAAATACACCATTAAATACCATTATCTTCTTCCGAAATCCTGATCCGCATTTTCTTCGATTTCGGCATTAAATAAATCTCATTGGAGATTTAAATCAATAGACAAAAGGAGAAATAAATCTCATTTGACCCAAAAGATACCATTAAATACTATCATCTTGTTGATGCAAACTCAATCATGTTGTTAAAGTACTAATCATAATAATTAATTTGTTTGTTAAAGTTTCTTTGTAATATTTTATTAATTATATTACTTGTATAAAAGTTGAAGTAATGTCTTCTAAGCTATATATACTATTAACTAATTTTATAAATTTTGTAAAAAATTAAATTATTTTTATAAAATAATTATTTGATCTAATTAAACAAACGTACTTTGTACGTTGCTTTTGATGTATATGTATATACTAGTAAAGCAGCACGTGCGATGCACGTGTGCCCAGTCGATATTTTTCTTAAGTGTAACAATTTAAAAATTTTTCAATTTAGCTATAAATAGACAGAATTTCATCTATATTTTAACAATTTTCTTCCTCTTCATAATAAACATATAAACAACAAAATATTACACTACACAGATATAAACAACAAAATGAGTTATGGATTTATTTTTCTGTCTAGGTGTCATTTGATAAGTAAGTGTCGGTTAGAAGTTAATGAGAAATGAGGGATTCTCCATCACTGACCTGAAATTCAGAAGCTGTTTCACTATGTGCTTTTGCTCTTCTGGGAACACTAAAGCATATCAATAATTTGTAAAAGCAGATAATAGCACAAATTGATTAGGAAATGTGTTGATTACATATAACATAGCAAATTACTTCATTTTAGTACATTGCAGGTAGAATTCCATGCATATTATGCAGTAGTCATCAGTTCATCTTTAATTATGTTATTACTACAATAAATGGCAAAAGTTCAAAATGTCCTAAAATAAAGAACAAAAGAAATAAGTACATCTCATTCAGTATACTGAATCAACTGAGGTTATTCATGTGAATCAACATGTTTAACAGGAGAGCAGCAACACTGTCATGATTGTTGATATCTTGATCCACTGGAATTTTTCCAAATAACAAGCAAAGATTTTACAAGTGAATTGTAACTAAAAAATTTGTAAAATGACAAGTTTCAATTGCGATTTAGAGAACATTCATGGAGGAGATGAATAAAATTATTAGATCTAAAATACCATCTCTTAAATACAATTAGTATTTCAGATTCATATTACGGTTTTGTAAGAAATTGTGCATTATTAAAGGAAAAATAAAATGGAACACATAGAAGATCTAACAGAAGATAGAAATACAAATATGAATATTTGTGAAGTATTATTTTATTATGTCGAAGCAAAATTACAGAAATTTGAGGCTTTTCTCCTCAATCTTTAAACGCTCTTGCTCTTCAAAAATCTGCATGTCTTTCCTATCTAAAGGAGTAGTCACTCGAAAAGAAGATTTAAGCAAAGATTTTAAATCTCTGTTATCTCGCTTTAGTGCTTCCATCTTCATGTTGGACTCCATAAGAAGCCGCTGAAGGATAGCAATATTCTCGTGGAGTTTGTCAACCCCACCAGTCCTGGATTGTAGTCGCTGAGAATATGCGATAATGGCTGATGAGTATCGGGTACCGAGACTCACAAGCTCGTAGATAAGTTCATTATCTGACTTATTAGTCAGATCATTATTAGATTGCATAATAGCACTTACGGAAGAAGCAGAAACAACCGGTGAACGAGGTGCAGAATACCTCATGTAGTGGTAATGAGAAGATTGCTGAGTCATTGCAAAGTGAAAAAGCAGAAAGAGATTGCAGAGTAAGAATGCAGACTAATTTCAGAAAAGTGAAGAAGATGAGATGCGAAAGAAGATGAACTGAATAATTCTTTTATAGAGAAAATTATGACAACTCATCTCTTGTGAAGTATTTCTCTACAACAGACAAGAGCAATGTAGTATCATAGCTGCGGTGCCTGACATCTACAGAAGAGCAAAGTAGTGTCATAGTTATGCGGCGCCTGACAACTACAGAAGAGCAACGTAGTATCATAGCTGTGGCGCCTGACAACTACAGAAGAGTAACGTAGTATCATAGCTGTGGCGCCTGACAACTATAGAAGACCTGTAAAAATTCTACGGATCAGAGTTGTCTGGTCTAAAACAAAGGGCCACCGTTTTTGTTGAAAAAAACAGAGAGAGAGATAGAGGTTAACGGCTTAATTTTGATGAATTCTCTACTAACTATGTCATTTAGAAGAATATTTAAAGTATATCGCTTATGTTTTTCTAAGGCAATCGAGGGCTTACCACTAAAATCGAAGATCTCAGACATGGGTACGGCTGAAAAAACCCAAGAGGTCGAATCCGCACCGTTTTCCACCAAAAAACCCTCCAAAGAAAACAAAAAAGAGAAACCCAAAGAAGACAACGGCCAAAATCTCTTTGTACAGAGCTTTAGGCCAGGAGTTCATGAGAGTAACAAAACTACCAGGACATGAAAACCCTATGAGATAGGGCAAAAAAAAGTAGAGAAAAGAAGTGAGAGGAAAGAGAAGGTGAGGAGCGAAATGATAGAAGTCGGGGTGGCTCAATGGGGAATACTTTTATGAGTTTTGTTATATGCAAGCACAGTCGTGTACTAATCTGTGTACCAATACTGATTCATTCATACTTCAAATTTAAATTAACATTGTTTTCAATAAAATCTACTTTTTGATCAATCACATCACATTGGTGTACAGATCAGTACACAATTGTGCTTACAACTATATTTTTCCTACTTTTATTTCGTTAGAGGAATGTGAGAGGTTTGTGTACGTGACAATACACACAAGAGAAACCCACATGCAATATTTTTGTGCTGAGAAGTGGATTCTGTCCCACCAAATGAAAACCAGCCGTCCTTAAAACGGTTTTCGGTTTTTTTTTTTTTTTTTTTGTGAATTACGACTTGTTTGGATGCTCAACTAAGTCTGTCTTCGACCCGTTACATTGTTAGATTAACTGCTCTACTCGCAACACTATGAACATGATATAACATCATATTTAATACATTATGCTACCCGTTTATTATATTTTCTGAAATTGTCTATCTTTATTTTTTAAAACTAACAAATATAATAGTACTTAACTGTATTTTTTTTAGTTTTTTAATAGTAGTATATTTCCCTCAAAAAAAAAAAAAAAAACAAAGCTCGTGGCCGGAGCAAAACATGTGATCACTTAAATAAGATGGCCTGGGGCATATGAAAAGTCTTATAGTTTTTTGTGGCGTTGGTTCAGTATTTTTTTTTTTTAGTTATTTACTTTTTTTTAAAATAATAATAATTAAGCCTTAGATTTGATAAATTCAATACGTTTGACACAGACAAAGCCAAAAATACTACTTCAGTATTTTATATTTTAATTGGGTTTTTTTTATTAGTTAATTAATTAATTTCGGAATCACAAAATGTAAAATTGGAATTCAGTGCAAACAGGCGAGACCCACCGATATTAATAAATAATTATTCTCTAAATTATTGCCTGGTCGCCGGCCCCGGCGTCGGCCCCCTTTTTTTTTCATAGGCTCCAAAAACGTGCGAGAATAGCGTATCATTATTCCAACCCACGCAACATATTCCATGCACAATTGCACACGCATATCCACGTCCCTGTGAAATATTGTGGAGACTTTTGAGTCTTTCTGTTGACTTTTTGGCATGGTGAGGCATCTAAGAAAATGTTTGCTCGTGGATAGAGGTGATGTCGATTAGCCCCACTTTGCACTGTGTAATTAACAATAGATAATATTATGAAGGAGCCTTTCTTTTCTAATGAAGTCTCTCATATCGCTCTCAATAGTATTTCGGTAGGGTCCGGCATGCATGTGCATTTTTGTTGTGAAAAAAAAGTTAAAACCCTACTGTTTAAGTTCAACAAGATATTTAGTAACACAAAATAATAAATTATTTTGTTATATTTTGAGATTATTATATTATAGATATGTGATTATTATAGATTATACATATGGAATTTTTATTTATATATGAGATTTTGTCATCTATATACATATAAAATTATTATATTATAGATTATTAGATTATGAATATGAAAATAAATATGATTATCGCAAGTTATCGAACATTAGAAAAAAAATTAAAAATTAAAAAATAATAATATTTTATTATTATAGAGAATGTGATGGTTAATTTAATATAAATTTTAAGAGTTAAGTGATTAGCTAAAAAATAAAAAATTACATATTTTTCAAATTTAAAAAATTAAAATAGTCAATCTAATGCGAATGCTTTGAGAACTTAGAAGATAATCCAGCTACCGTTTTGAATTTGGTTCGTAAATTAAGCCAGCACGTGAAAATGCTTTGAAAGCTCCTTCAAGTTGTTGACACATCTAATAATTATCAGCACCTCTATGTGTTGAATGATACATGCACGTTGGCAGGGAAGATGTAAGAGAGGGAGAATATGCCAAATCATGTACCGGAATCAATAACACGTGTACATAAGATGGAAGAGTTTATTTAATTATTGAATAAAGTTAGTATGTCGATCATTTTATCTCTTTATTTCGACTGCTTACGTATTTAATTCTTTTTAATTTATGGTGCAGGTGGGGTGTCGTGCATTGAATCCAAAAGCAATCCTGCAACAAACGATTCGGTTCCAAAGATCAAATCAGGTACTGATTTTTCATGTTTTTTATTAGGATCTGATTATATTAGAAGAAAAAGATTTGAACCATAGTAAGTTGATAATCAAGAACTAACTGTTATTTTGTTCTTTGAATGAACATAGGTATTTGTCTCCTCAAAACCAAATCCGAGCGAGAGCTCTTAGATGTGTCGGTAGGAGGGAGCTTTCGAGAAAGGGACTTAGCACCAACTTTCCCTGTAAACTTTTTTATTCGATAGAGATTAGATGAGCATCATGAAAGTTTTAAAAAATTCACGTAATGGGTTTTCAACTATTCAAACGATGACTTCTCCATTGTTCTTATCCGATTCCACCTGTACCGCCAAGAAATAGAATAGTTTTATTCACCATTAATAAGGATCCTTGACGTTTATCCGCTAATTTTCGTTTTGAATTGTGTTAATTTCGTGTTGAGAATTTGTAAATTTGAATTCAAAGCTGTCGATCATTATATAATTCAATTATTTATGGGCTCCATCGTTACAAACGCCCAAAATTATCGAATGTAGATTAGCACAAACACTATAAGAAATATGTTATTTAACCACGATTTTCCTCCCCATGACAACCGCTAGTGGGAAATAGATGGCTTATGCCACAACAAGTCAACAACGAAATGGATATTTTGTTTAGTTTTTTAATAGTAGTATACTTCCTTCAGAAAAAATAAATAAATAAATAAAGCTCGTGGCCGGAGCAAAACATGTGATCACTTAAATAAGATGGCCTGGGGCATATGAAAAGTCTTATGGCTTTTTGTGGCGTTGGTTCAATATTTATTTTTTTAGTTATTTAATTTTTTTAAAATAATAATAATTAAGCCTTAGATTTGATAAATTATGATCAAACCCACCTAACTTGTATTGAAAGCCAATCATCTCCACGTATCAATTGTCAAAAAGTTTTCCATCCATGACTACTTTTCCAAACGAAACTAAGAAATTGAGAAATGCTATTTTTTTTTTTAATTTTTCATCTCGAATCATATCAACTAATAATTGATCATGTATTGTATTTTAAGGGATATATAAATATTATAAGTTAATTACTTAACGATTAATAGGCTTCTAAAAATATATACACCATATATATAAATCAGTATGTTTGGAGATGACATATGTATATAATGGAAGATGGAACTTAATAAATAATTGGGCTTATATATATGTTTAACTATATGCCATTAATTATATTAGATTACCAAATTAGTTCTTTTCATTCTTTATTACTTCTTACTTATAAATAGTAAAATTATTTATATCATTTTTTTTGTTTATCATTAGAATAATTTTCATCAAGCAGCATATTATATATGTAGGTTTTTTTGACACATTTTTGTCAATTGTCCATTACCACAGGCCAGTACCGCCAAAGGTTGCTGGCCTGGCCTCCTTTTGGAATAATATTTGAATATTAAAAGTCATTGATTCCAAGGCTCTAAAATTCAAATCACCTAAATCGCCATTACGTCAAAGTGAACCACCTAAACCATTATACTAATAATGCATTTTCAAATCGTTATAATTAAATATTAATATAATCCCCAGGCCCCATCCCTTTTTGTTTTCCTACACACTTTTTCTAAAATGATAATTTTTACATGGAGGTGTGGATAAACATTTAGAAGTGGATTGAGGGTGATCGGCTTAAGTTCATCAATGCACGTCCTTTCTGTAAATTTAATGATAATGTTTATAAAAAAATTTCATTATTTAACTATTAGCATATACTTCATTTAAATTGTTTCAATTCATATATGAATTTTGTATAAAATTATATTAAGAATTAAAAACATAAATAAATAAAATTTAGAATGTTGTAAATTTTTTTTTTAATTTATACATTAATAATTACTTAAAATTTAATAATAATGTTTATAAAAGTTTTTTGTTATCTAGATATTAATACACAGTTCATTTAAATGTTTTTGCTTAATATATGAGTTATAAATAAAATTTTGTTGAGAATCTAAAATGTAAAAAAAAAAAATTAAAATGTTTTAAAATTCTATTTCTTTTGTTTTAGTGTGACCCGTTTCTGGGAGTTGTTACAAGACAGTCAATAAATGTTAGTTTCCTGAATAATTTAATATTATTTGTTGGGAGTTTGATATTCAAGCTATTTTAATATGTGTATATAGAAAAGAAAGTTGACATACTATATATCCAAAATGATCATTTTGAGTTATTTATTAAACTAAGTAATAAAGGCACGACTATTTCATTTGTCTTTTTCAATCTTGATATCTAAACAAACCCTACTTTTTCGAGTTTGGTGTGCACATTCAGAAAAGATGTCAGATATTATGTGTGTTTTCAAAACAAGCAAAATATTGAATAAAGTAAAAGTAGAAGAGAAATGCCAACTAATTAAATCAAAGGGTGAAAGTACAGTAATCACATTAATTGAAGTAGATCATATAGATATGGATGCATGACCCCATGCATTTGAAGTTTTTTAAAATCTTCGACTGTACAAGCTGTTAAAGGTCACAATCTAGTGATCAATAACTTAACATATATGTTTCCTAATGTCTCTGTCCTTTGAACCAGCTGGCAAAGCCTCTCTCTCTCTCTATAAATAGTTCTGCCTTATCTTCTAAGTAAACAGTATTCATTGTTTTTAAAATTAAATAGCCTTAATATTGGGCACCTGAGATCACCTTAAAGTTTGATGATTGGTATAACCGTACAAGAGCTCTCTCGTATCTTCCAATTATTGGTTTTGAGGGTCCGTATGTAGCAATTCCTCTGTCCCCCAAAGTATAATTATATGTATCATGTATATATATCTATAGATAGAGGAAATCAAAGATAGATCAAGTTGAATATTTTGTAATTAATTCTATGTATCCATTTTGTAAGGTCTTGGTTGCATGCTTTAATTTGGCTTCTCTCAAAACTAAAAAAGAAAAAAAAAAATGTTTTGGGTCCAAGATAATATAACTCCTCCTCCATTTTATTCTTAAAAAAGATGAGGATATATTTGCACCATGATGACAAGAAATATTATATTAGAATATTATATAGATCAATGGTGTTGGCAGTTGGCTAGATGCCAAACAAACAAAATCAAAAGAAGCATGCATATATAAGAGAAATACTATTTTACCGTGTGAAGTCCACCGCTTAAAATTCTTTTAATAATTTTATGAAGGTCTTGTCCTACGAAAATACACAAACATTGATTTTTGCATCAAGTTCAGATGAATTGTTTCTGTATAGGGCTCCACCAATGTTAGGTTAGATGTCGAGATGGGTTACAGTAGGTTCTGGGTCCTACATAATTATTGCACAAAACAATTTAGTAAGCCAAGATATCTCCTTGAAAAATGACCCACCTCACATGGGTTTGTCCTATGGTCGGAAGCTTTGAGGAATTCACGCCTACTATTCTAAATCTAATCAAGGTCGAACAGCTCAGACCACACCCAGAACCAACAAAGATTCAAGAATAGGAGCAAAAGAGAGAAAAAGAAAGAAAGAGAATAGCTTTCTTCTTTTCTTCTTTTTAGTCATTAAGGAAGCCAGGAGGAAGCTTCAACTATATAGAGCCAAAAAAAGAAGTGACAAATAATAATCACTTCTACCATGCTTCATCAATCTGTTTGACAGCTTTTAATTACACCAAATTATAGCAAAAATGTACATTACAGTACGGTACTACATTGAATCTCATACGAGTAGAATTGAAAGAATCTATGTTCTGATTTTGTGAAAGAGAAGTTGGAAGTTGTTATATCTAGCTATGTATATATAATCAAGTTGAATCATCTTCAATTCTGTTCACGACTTTCTTCTTTTGCGTCATAACAAATGGGTTAACGAGAGCTAATGATCCATCAAGCATTGCCAGATTATTGTAATAGATACCTTTTCGCAATCTTCACCTCTTCCAAGCATAAACAACCAAAGAAAACCCAGATGGACCACCTAACTCAGTCTCCTCTGCGTTAGCCCACTCCAGAACCGAACTTCCTCCCGATGATCCCGCCGATGAAGACATTGATGTCGACGACGACGACAAGCTCTTCCTCCACTCGACCCTACTCAACCCATAACCCCAGCTCTGTTGCTCCCACAAAGCCATCCCATTCTTCTCATTCAAAGAATTCGTCTCCTTGTCTTTTTCTTCTTGTTCTTCTTCTTCTTCAAACCTGAACATGAAAACAGCACGCCCATCTTCGCTGTCTTTCTCGAACAACCAGTTGTACACGTCCCACGAGATATGTACGGGCACTCCATCGACTTCAATTCTCTCATTTCCTCTGAATTTCCACTTTAGGCGCTTTATCTGCAAGACCTTTTTGTTATCCACGCTGAAACAGAGTCTGGTATCATCGTCGTAGCCGTAGTCTATGTTTATATCCCTCATTCTGCCTCCAAATCTTGCTCTCGTGGTGTATATTTTGTTGGCAACGACATGCTCTCTTTTCAAGACGAGAACTTGGGCACTGTTAGGCTTTCGGGCTTTGGTTTTGGCGTAGGCTTGTTTGGTGCAGTCGCCAACAAGGAGGGTCATTTCATTCTCAACAACTACGGCGATGTAAAATCCGGAATGGGGTTCGGGTCCGGACCCGAACTTGGATTTGGTCAGGTCCCAAAAGATTTTGGTGTTGGAGTTGAGCTTCTTGGTCCCATGCTTTTTCCAGAAGAAGAAAGGTTTGAGGTGGAGATGGAAAGAGAATTGGGAAGGAAGAGAAGGATCAGGAGAGTCAAAAGGGTGGTGATGGCGGTGGAGGAGATCGAGATGGAGAGAGTGGCCGAGGAGGGAGCGAGACCAAGTGAGGGAGAAGAGGCCGAGGGGAGTGTGGTAGAGGCTGCAGGTAGTGAGGTTAGGGTTTCCGGCGGGGATGGGCGGAGAGAGAGAGAGAGAGAGGTTTGTGAGAAATGGATGTGAATGTCGGATAGGCAACAAGAACAAAGAAGAAGTGATAAGTTCATAGATGTGACGAAGACATTGGAACACGGAGGTGGAAATAAAAAGACCAAAACATTTGTCAGCAAAAAAAAAATATAAGCAAACCGATTGAAATTTTGGAATAAAAGTAAGGGTAAAATTGGAAATGAAAATATTAGACGAAAAAACTGTAGCTTAAGCTATTGGCACTTATTAATAATATGATATATCAGTCGTACGTTAAGTTTGAATTATTTGCATATAACTTTCTAATTAATGTTTGGAGTTATTGGTGAGAGGTTGCTGATTAAGAAGGCCAGTGACGTGTATATATAATATATAGACCTGAATATTTCGTTGAGTGCACGTGATCGATGGGGCCCAAATTGACTTTGTCCGAAATTTGTTGTCGGAAATTATGACGCGGTAGTCAAATTGTTTTAATTTGGTAGTGTGTGCGCACATGTAGAGTATACTATAAGATAAATGGATTTTTGTGATTATTTATGTTTGAAATAGTTTTTTTAATTATAAAATTTTAATCTCAAAAATCTGATTAATGCAAACCTACTACTTGTGTATGTTTATATAAATTAAAGTATGATGAGGTCTTAATTAAATACGATTGCCCTAGCTATATTATATTAATTGTGGGGTTATAATTAAATTCTTGCGTGTTAATTTGCTAAAAGCTAGCAGGAATTACATATATATTTGGAATTGAAGATGAAGAAAATGATATTGAAGAGGCCGGTCGGTTTAGTCCCAATTATTAAGAAATTAAACAAGCATAGAATGGGATGACAACCAACTCTGATCCATTGAAATTTAGAATAGACTATGGAGGCCGTTCACGATGATTCGTTCGCGGGAGTTAATTTTGAAGAAGCCATGCATGCATGCATGCAGCCAGCCAGCGTGAATCACATGCTTCTATGATTAATTGGCTTCTGGCGTGCATGCACTCTAATTATACGATCCATGCATGCAAAAAAGAATTAATAAAATAATTGCAAATAAAATTAGCTGGGTGCAAAAATCTGACCACTACTCTTTCTTATGTTGAACAACGGCGCGCCTGAGAGATAAGAGGTTCTAATGTATCCTTTATATACGAAAATTCACAGACTAAGGCCGAAGTTCTCTCTCTCTCTCTCTCTCTCTCTCTCTCTCTCTCTCTCTCTATATATATATATATAATTTAAAATTGATGCGTCTCGTTTTCATGACGTACGTCTCACGTTACAAATTAAAAGAATAAACCCACTTTAATTTCATCCCATGTGCAATATTTGATCATTTGTTTTATGATCAGTACTACAGTTGCATGAATTTAATTTGCATTTGTTTTTTCCCCATTTCCATCTCATATAGTAGAATATACGTACACAAATCACAATATTAGAAGCTGGTAATATTTGACCGTCAATGATATATATATATATATGGAAAAATCTAGTTATAAATATAATTGTGTACTGATTTGTGAACCAATCTAATGTAATTAATCAAAAAATTGATTTTATTGAAAATAATACTAATTTAAATTTTAAATATAAAAAAATCAATATTAATATGCAGATTAGTACGTAACTTTACTTGTATGTAGTAAAACTCTATATATATATATATGGTTGGTGCATAGGTGGGTGAATATATGACCTTATATTTTGTGATATACGCTTGAACGTATACCACGAGAAAAAAACTACACAAGTGCCTACAGCTACTACTTACTGGCCTCATGTGTACATGATTACGTATATACATGCGTCATATAAACTTAAAATTACAGGACTGGAAAAAGAAAAGAAAATAAAAGAAAAATTAATTAGGCAGTACTGCAATATGCATGCGTGAACGCAAGAGACAAGGAGTCGGTATCAAGCTGCAACCAATCTATATCTTAAGTCATATATAATCATTGAAGAGTTTTGTTATATATAAACACAGTGATGCACTAATCTGTATATTAATATTAATTTATTTATATTTAAAATTTAAATTAACACTATTTTTAATAAAATTTACTTTTTAACCAATCACATCATATTAATATATAAATTAATATACAATTATACTTACAATTATATTTTTCCATCACTGAAATCTGATTAATTGTAAAACGAAAATGCAAAACTGTGCAGTTTATAAATTTGGTAAAAGATACAACAACGTCAACTAAATACACGTGTGACAATTCTAAGCCATCTGTGTCAGACTGTTGGTGGGGCGCCGACCCAGGAATAGAGGCGGCTAGTCATCGCCACCTTCAACAGATGACGCTTTCACCGAGTAACAGTGGCCCCCTCGCTCTCGATCGCTTCTAGACAACCGTTTATTATATCAAGAATTCATTAACCATAAGAAAAACTAATTTATATTTTAATTTTTGTATACTTATAATAAATTTCATAAAAATTAATGCGTTTATATTTATTTTGTACGTAAATACTAAACTCTTAATTAATATAAATAAATGTTAAATGTTATTTTGAATCTTGTCATTTGATATATAATATTTTAATTGATTTATTTTGTCTGAATGAATTGCTTAATTACGAAATTATTTAAAATATACAACATTTAATCGATATGATATCATCAAAGATAGTAAAATTAAATATTAATATTGTTGGAATGGAGAATATATAGGAGAATTTAGTATTATCAACTATGCAATGCCATTGGATATGATTCGGAATTTGTCAAATCTCATGTATTTGACTTTGACCGCACTATGTCTCGACTCCCGAGTACGGATGGCGCCGACGGTAGATGACAGAGCAACATTTGAATTTTTGTTTGGCCTCGCCTCCCATCGTATTCATCTCTACCTAGCTAAGTCGTCTTTTTTTTACCCATCATCTCATCTTTAGTCTGTTTTTATATATATAAGGCCTTCGATCCATTAATGGTATAAAGAATAAATCTCTCACTAACCGGCCAATCAATTTCCATATCTATGGAACCTTACTCCGCTTACTCATCTTCTTCCTCCTCCACCACCTACTTATCGCAAAAAGCGAAGAGTCCAAAATTCCCACGACCATTTCATTCCTCATCACTACTCCATACGGTTCGAAAGTCTGTAGCAAAGCCATGCAAGAGGCCAGTAGTGGCGCCATTGCCGCCAATGTCACCCCCTAGAATATATAAGGTGGATCCCATTAACTTCCGGGACCTTGTGCAAAAGCTCACTGGTGCAGCCGAGTTAGGCTTGCCTCCTCGTCTTCAAAGCGTGGCTCCTCCTCAACTTGATGTTACCAGGCAATTCCAAGAGCCTCCACCATTCTCTGCAGTAGGGTACCAGCTTGGATCAGGAGCAGCGCTGGAAATGAAACCCAAGAAAATCTCGGAGAATAAAGAGGCCTCATTTTCCCTTGGGATGAATCTGTCGCCGTCCTCTCATAATTGGTTTTCTTTCCCTCTTCTGAGTCCAGTAAGTCTTTCCGGTTTTGAACACAGCAAGGCCCTTCAACTCACGCAGGATCGATAACGTAGACTGTCTCCTACGCACCATGCATGTTTCATTCTTAGCCGCTCGGTCCCCTTAATTCTACTCGAGCTCATCTCCAGTATGTGTGAAGTAGAATTGAGAACACTAATATCTTTTATTTTGTTGTCATGTGAACGTACGTATGTTTGAACTGCTTAGAATTGATCGACCACCTTTGTTTATGGCCCGGATTGAGTACTGTTCTTCCCGGCGGGGCACCTATGCATAAGCGATAGCTCCATTTTGATACTTTCCTGCCCGTTTGGAAGGAATATATTCATACATGGAGGATCCATTGATGTACTTTTCTTTGCTATATCATATCACTTAGGCTGAGTGAAAAAATAGTTTTGATTCGTATATTGGAAATAGATTAATAATTTAAACATGAATACATTGAGCCTAAAACCATTTAAGCGCGCAGTAATTATACGCTTTTGAGAGTTTTCATCTTGGTACTAGGTCAGCCAATATTACTGAATAAATTAATTGAAAACAACCAGATTAATTTCAATGTCTTCCTTAGAATTGTGATCAGTACCTAATTACATGACTAGTACTACTCGTGAACCAATTTAATGGAACGGATATTAAAGACCAATCACGAGGCCGGCCGTGGTCTTTAGAGCATTGGCTAAAACTAGAGCTTTAGTTAAAGTCTAAACTAATAGAGATAGAGTCTCACGTTAGACTAACCCTCTCAAAATCAAAATAATAATAAAATATTATTACTTTAATAATAATTTTTTTAATTTCTTTAATTTTAATATTTGGCAAATATACATTTAATCTCCACAAAATGCCCATCACAGATCAAATTCAGCAACATTTCCACCAACATTCTCTCCCCAGTTGAGAAATCCACCAACTCCAGTAGCTACCAAACCAACAAAACAAAACCCATTCCACCAACATTTAAACCAATTGCTACCCAACATTAAATTCCACCCACAAAACAAAACATCTATATATAGATTTCCACCAACTTCAATAGCATTAGCTACTCAAATTGCTAGCTAGCAGTAGCAGTACCCAACTTTGGGCATATTCAGACTCACATTGAAAGAAACACACTTCCAGTTGTTTGCACATCATACTTCATTTAGAAAAATTCATATTATACTAATTTCAATGCAGATGATCATAGAAAATGTAAGCAAACAGACTCTTCCTTCCTTTTGAGCCAATGACTTGTTGTTATCTTCATAGGCAGGCTTCACGGAGCTGCAACACAAAGTCTTAATAGTTATATATCATCGAGTTTCAACTTCAGTAAAACAAATCGATTGGTGTGAAATATGGAATCAATCGCACTTATAAATCATTAGATAATTCCAAACACGATACAAATAGGTCAAATCATAAATCACAAAACGCAGCCTCCCAAAATCTTTGTAGGTTTGTTCTCTTCTACATATACTATTTCTCCTAAGTTAAATTCTGCCTTTGATTACTGAGAGAAAACAAAAGCATCAATTAAGTTAGCATTATGGCCTTGTCTTTTCATATATTCTCCTCATATATAATATAGCACCCTCTAATCAACTGAGTCTGCCCGAATGAAAGGAGGAAATATTAAATAATGAAGGACTATATCAAGAAAATTCCCAATAAAACGGTTTTTATACAGTATAAATCATAACTTGACTAATTTTTTGAGATTTTCGTAAGTGATCAACACCCATAAGGGAGAGAGAGAGAGAGAGAGAGAGAGAGAGAGAGAGAGAGAGAGAGAGAGAGAGAGAGAGAGAGATTGTAAAAGATCTTGGGCCACTTAGATTCTTCCTTGGACTCGAGATCCATACACTTGCCATTGGTCTTCATCTTTCTCAGACCAAGTCTATATGTGATTTCCTGAAGAAAACAAACATAGATTGTGCCAAGCCCATGACCTCCCCTATGGCTGCCTCTGTTAAACTAACACTTGCAGATGACCCTATTTTTGAAGACCCAACCCTTTATCATAGAATGGTGGGCAGCCTTCAATACTTGTCACTCACACGACCAAATATTGCCTATGCAGTCAACAAAGTGTGCCAATTTATGCACACTCCGAAAGTCTCCCATTGGCAAGCCATGAAGAGAATACTACGATATCTCAAGCACACAGCACATCTTGGCCTTCACATTAAGCCACTCTCCGATTATTCACTTCATGCCTTCATTGAAGTCGACTGGCTAGGGTGTCCAGATGATAGGCGCTCAATGGGTGGCTTCTGTATCTTTCTCGATTCCAAACTCGTTTCATGGAGATCCAAGAAAAAAAACACTATTGCATGCTCTAATACAAGGGCGAAATACAAGGCATTGGCCAACACCACAGCCGAACTCCTTTGGTTTCAATCACTTTTAAAAGAACTCCATGTATTTCTTCCCAAATCTCCAATTTTGTGGTGTGATAATCTGGGGACAACCTATATATCTCTTGGTAAACCCTATCATGCATTCTTGCACAAAGTACATAGAAGTTGATTTCCATTTGTGCGTTCTCATATTTATGCCAAAACACTGCAGGTTCCCTTCTTCTCCTCCAAGGATCAGATTGCCAATGTCTTAACAAAACCTCTAGTATCCACTTGCTTCCTACTCCTACAATCGAGTCTCACCCTACTTCCCATGTTGGACCTATGGGAGGATAATAGCAATAGCAACACAGTCATCTCCAACCAGGATTTTCAGTTAAAATTGGGATGATTAGACCAACTGGTTTGTAGGTATCAGAGAAATGTGCAACAGGCTTCATGTATATATCTAAGGCATTACATTGTTTCTCATACATTTCTCTCATTTTAGAAAATGTGGAGCACTCTTGAGTTAAGTGATCTACCCCACCACACACAAAACACGGTCCAAAAGACCCTACACGAGTAGCCATGTGTGTTGGCATTAAATCCTTAGTTTTCAACACCTCTAACTCCCAAGTAAGCATCTCAACTTTAGCTTTCAGGTTATCCTCTTCTCCAAGATGGTAAATTTTACCACAATTTGAATTTTCAGCAGGCCGTGACCTATTTGTACTCTCAGTAACACTAGGTCCGGTCCAAGTATAAGGTTTTTTAGCAAGCTCATTGAGATAGTCTATAGTTTCATTTAGATTCTTATACAAAAACTCACCATTACACTTCATCTCTATGAATTGGCACTCTCTAACTGTAAGTCCCTCATAGAAATAACTAACTATGTGCCAGTTCTCATACCCAAGGTGAGGACACTTTTTCAACAACTCATTAAATCTCTCCCAAGCCTAATACAAAGTTTTACTATCATTTTGTGCAAATGTGGAGATCTACCTCTTCAAAGCATTGGTCTTATGTTGGAAAAAATCTTTATTAAAAAAGACCTGTGTCATCCAATTCCATGATCCTATTGATCATGGTCTTAATGAGTACAATTAGCTCTTTGCTCTCCTTCAAAGAAAAAGGAAAGAACTTAAATCTCACAACATCATTTGTAGTATTAGGAATATAGAAAGTTGCAACTACTTCCTCAAACTCCTTGATGTGCAAATAAGAATTTTCATTCTCTAAACCATGAAAGGCAGGAAGTAACTATATCATCCCTGTTTTAAAATCAAGTTGACAAGTGTTGGCTATAAACATGATGTATGATGATGTGGTTGTACGTGTAGGGTGGAGGTAATCCTGAAGAGTTTTAGGGGCTTAATCGCCATGTTCTCTCATGTCTTCATAATTAAATGGATTGTCAAATAAAGGATTTAAAAAATTTAATTCTAACTTTTGCACAGGCCTACAAGCAAACATATCCAAGGAGTCTCTATATCTGTGCATGCAAGGTAAAAAAAAAAATTTAAAAACTAAAAAAGATACTATAAAAAGAAAAAGAAAAAAGATAATGCAGTAAGCTAAAAATGGGAACAAAGTTACTGCCTTTACAAACTGCTGAAATAAATTATGTCTTGTATCGATTCTTGCACCGTACTCCCCTGCAACAATGTCAAAATTTAATTACGCGCAAACTATTATGTAGTATTATAGTATTGTTCAGGGTGTTGATCCATAGGGAGTCGAAAGAAATGCTACAAGATGTAAGTTTAAGGGAGAAGATTAAATGACAAGATGACAAGAATATGAAAATTCTATCTAAAGCACGTAATTAAAATAAGATTAGGGCATGGATAAAAAGGTAAGTAAAGCTTCGGGTTTCAATCAATCGAATCCAATACTTTGACTTTTTCAATCCAAACTATATACACAATTAAGAATTATAGTACCAAATTCCTAATTGAAATATATGACGTTATGTTAATCTACTTTCTCAAATTTAATTCTATTATCTATTCACCTCTTTACATATCACAGATTTCATATAGAAAAATAAATATTAGATCTAGTGATAACACTATGTCCACAAACAAGAGTTCAGCAAAAGATCACATCAATGACATGAAAAACAACTTTTTAATTTACAATCATATATTCATAATCGTATAGCTTACGGAAAACTATAGCAAGATTTAATATAATTATCTGAGACTTATAAAAATCTAAAACAAATAGAGGAATTCAATCCTAAAGTCTTAAACAATAAAACTTAATCTATGAATTGAAATAATGTAAAAGTATTTTCACGAATTAATTTCTACCCTAGGCTTTATCCAAAATTTAGTTCTCCATAGGAGAACTCAAAAAGTAAAAATATTTTTAGTATTTTTTTTTTCCTTTCAGATCTACACCTACACGTCTAAGATCCCCAAGTAAAAACAAAAACTCCCTCTTAAATCTTACGTCCAATCTATTTAAAACCAAAATGAGGATAAAGATAGAGTCTTGTGTGCATATAAAAAGATTCCACTAGCCTTTGTTGTGTTGCATCTTCCTACTAGGTTTTTGAGATTTGTCTCTCTCCTATTTTCATATGTCTACAAAATATAATAATAATCTCTCCATTACGTTAAGTGTAAAGCCAGAAGGAGATCCAATTTATTCCATGTTGCTTCCTTTTTTCAACAACAAAAACGTGTTGCATCCAACAAAGATGCCCTTGTTGCGTGAAACTCTCTCTTAGATTTTATTTTTGAAAATACTAAATTTTGTTGCCTTTCCCAGTACATGCGTTTTTCTCTTTTATGGATTTTGAAACTAAATATAAAAAATATGCTTTAAAATATCTCAAAAAAAAAAAAAACTAAACCAAGGATATAAATTAATTATATGATTTTTATTTACATTTTAGCATTCTAATATAATAATAGAGTATTTAGAGTGCACTTTCGTACAGTCATCACACCCCTTATTTTTAGTCCCTAGCAATTTCTATGCAAAAGAGATGAAAGAGACTAAAGGAAATATTAAAATAGCTCATCAATTCACATTTTCTAGATTCACATATCAAAACAATCTAAAGAATTTAATAACCTATCAAGATCAATCCACCTATAGCAATTCACAAAGAGTGTGTGTGTGTGTTCTCCAAACCATAACAATCTTACCACTAACCTTGATACATGCAGCATCAAGAACATCTTAAGCAAAAAATTTAATTCCATAACTTACGGATATAATAGTATTTTGTGCAATGGCTCTCTCTATAGAGTTGACAAGTGGTGTACACATTCACATGGAGATTAAGGTAATTATGAACAAGCAACAAGCAAACAATAATCTTATGATAAGAATACTAACAAATAATAATTTAATCATTCTTTCCACAGGCTTACTTGGAATCAGAACGATCAAAACAAAAAGGTTGTAATGTGGCTTATTTTAGGCTATATGAAAGAAAATGGAGAAAAAAAAAAAGATTCAAAAACTTCCAAATACATACCTAAGAAAGCTTATTAAACATCTCAATAAATCACATTCCTCATTTGATGTACTCTTCATCCTTTCAAATTACTGAATAATGAATCTATTTTCTTTTTTTCATTTATAACTTTTTTTTTTTTAACAATTTGGTGAACAAGTGTATGTCATCTTAGTATTCTGCTATTTCTACCTAATCTTGGTATTTTTGCCTTTGAAGCTAACCCACTTGAGCACCTAGTAACTCATATTCTTTCCTCTTTTTTTTTTTTTTAATTCTTTGCAAAAAAAGAATTCCACATCTAGTATACACTTGAAAATAACAACAATAGGGAAAATCAGTGTATAGGTTATACTCCAATATGGAGATGTATGGATAATGTAGTTTTATGAAGAAAAAAGATTATATGTGTTTCTTGACTCAAAGTTGGTTACTAGGGGTGTATAATTCAAAAGGTTGACTTGAAAGGCTTGAGGGTAATCCTAAATTGACCTTCATCATATCCCAAGTATATCTTCCATTATACCACAAACCATATAATGATATTCTCAAAAGAAGTGCCCAATTCAAAAAATCAATAAATGCTTATCACAATTTTCAGCATTTGATGGCTCTCAATTAAGTAAAAGAGTTCTCTAGATACATGTGTGAGAAACTACCATCTTACCACAAAATTTGGATGAGTGCATTACATATCTTATGAATATCTCAGCATAATGATCAAAATGGATTTGTTGAATTCACTAAGATGACTATGTATGAGAATGAATACACATGTGAAAGGATGTACGTGTGATGCTAATTTTAAAAAAATTATATCATATGTAAAAGTGCCATAAAGTTCCAACAAGCATTTGTAAATGTATAATTTGTACCACAAACCTCACCCCAAACTTAAACGAAACATTGTCATCAATGTTTAATAATCAAAACTTAATGAATAGTAAGTGGAGAAGGTAGAATACACCTGATGTGTAACATGGGCTATCCGGTGAGCATGAGAGATAGCAAAATGGCAAAATGACACCATCCTTCTGCAAACCGAAAACAAAGAAACAACAACAAACCAAAAAGAAAGAAAAGGAATGGAAAGAAAAGAAAAGAATAGAAAAAAAAAAAAATATATACCTACATGGTTGGGTCAAGATTGATAGACTACATCTACAAGTGGAATGTCTTCCACATCAGAAAATTGTCTATCGATAAGTATTTTTAGGCGTTGACCATTTACTTTAAAGACCTACCATCCCCAGGGTTTTCTATTTCTACCGCCCCATTTTTAAAAGCATGTTTCACTACAAAGGGGTCAGTTCACCTAGACCAAAATTTTCCTGAGTGCTTTTGAAGTCCAGAATCATATAAGTATACTCAGCCATTAGGCTCAAACATCTTCCTAAGAATACTTTTACCGTGAAACACTTTCATTTTAACATTATAGATTTTAGAATTCTCATTGGTATCATTTCTTAACTTCTCTAACTCGATCAGTTGAAATTTCCTAAACTTACTTGCATTCAATTTTGAAGAAATAATAACAGGAAAATTGTCACCTAGGCCAAGAAATGCATGCTTAAGACTTGAAGGCTGCGGTTTCAATTCCAATTTGGGACTCTCCACGCTTGAAGATTGTTGTCCCCAACTCCCCTTTGGCAGTTATTCGAACTTAGGCTGCCATGGCGACGTCCCATAATCCTTATCTTGAGTGAATGCATCTATTAAGTACGTTTGTTGGCACTCATCATCCTCCCTGGGCTGCTTACTGCTGTGAAATATGTTAACCTCTATGGTCATGTTTCCATATAATAGTTTCATCAACCAATTCCTATAATTTATAAGTGCATTAGGCATAACAATGAAATGTCTACCTAATATGAAAGAAAGTTTAGAGCCAAACTCAACAACCAACTGAGTGTCCAAAATTAAGAAATCAATAGGATAATAAAATTTGTTAATTTAGATCAAAGCATCCTCAACTATCTATCTCAATTTTTTAACTAAACAATCAACCAATTGAAGCACAATAGAAGTAAACTTAATTTCACCCAAACCAAGTTGCAAATAAATAGAATAAGGTATTAAATTTACACTAGCTCCTAAATCTAACAAGGCTTTCCCAAACTCATGATTCCTAATATTACATGCAATAATTGTATAACCAGGGTTCTTGTACTTAAGAGGAATTCGTTAATCAATTAGAGCACTAACTTGTTTTGTCAAAAATGATGTCTTCTTAACATTTTACTTTCTCTTAATTGTACACAAATTGTTAAGAACTTTTGCATAAATAGGAACTTGTTTAATAACATGTAAAAGAGGGAGGGATATATGGTTCTTTATTTCCTTATTTTCTTCAACAACCTACATAATCAAAGACCAAAACTTTTGATTAGTTTTATCCTGTACCTCAATAAAAGTATATAAAGTATCTTCTAATGGGTTCCTAAAAAAAGATGATGCATGATACGGTGCAGGATAAACTTTAGGTGGCTGTGCAAGCTGCTAGTTTTCAAATTGTCAACCAGAATTGTAGGTATCAGATAAAGGTGCAACATGCTTCATGTACATACCTAAAGTATTATATTATTCCTCATACATTCTCCTCATTTAATAAAATGTGGGGCATTCTTGAAATAGGTAATCTACCCCACCACATACAAAACACGGTCCAAAGGACTCTACACAAGTAGTCATATGTGTTGAATTTAAATCCTTAGATTTCAACACCTCTAACTCCCTAGTAAGCATCCCAACTTTAGCTTTCAGGTTATCATCTTCCCTAAGATGATAAATTCTACTATAATTTAAATTTTCAATAGGCCGCAACCTATTTGTACTCTCAGTAGCACTAGGTTTAGTCTAAGTGTGAGCTTTTTCAGCAAGATCATTGAGATATTCTATAGCCTCATCTGGATTCTTTCACAAACACTCACCATGACATATCATCTCTATGAACTGGCGCTTTTTAAGTGTAAGTCCCTCATAGAATAACTAACTATGTGCTAATTCTCATACCCATGATGAGTACACATACTCAACAACTCCTTAAACCTCTTCCAACTATGATACAAAGTCTCAGTATCATTTTATGCAAAGGTCAAAGTCTTTTATGAAAATGTGGAGATCTTCCTCTTCAAAGCATTGGTCTTATGTTGGAAAAAATATTTGTTAAAGAAGATCTATGTCATCTCATTCCACGATCCTATTGATCAAGGTTTTAGTGAGTACAACTAGCTCTTTGCTCTATCATTCAAAGAGAAATGAAAGAACTTAAGTCTTACAATATCATTTGTAGCATTATGACTATAGAAAGTTGCAACTACTTCACCAAACTTTCTGATGTGAAAATAAGGATTTTCATTCTCTAAACCATAAAAGGTAATAAGTAACCGTATCATCCATATTTTAAAAATAAGCTAACGAGTGTTGGTTGGAAACATAATGCATGATGGTGTGGCTATGCATGTAGAGTAGAGGTAATCCTGAAGAGTTTTAGGGGTTGATCTTCGTGTTCACTCATTTTTTTGGGATTAGATGGATTGTCAAATAAATGATTTAAAAAAATTGATTCTAACTCTAGCACAAGCCTACAAGCAAACTTACCCAAGGTGTCTCTATATATGTGCATGCAAGGTAAAAAAAATGCTAAGAGCTAAAAAAATTCTACGAAAAGTAAAAAAAAAAAAAATAATGCATCAAGCAAAAAGAAGGAATGAAGTGATTGCCTTTACAAATTGTTGAAATAAATTATATCTTGTATCGATTCTTGCACCATACTCCCTGGCAACGGTGCTAAAATTTGATTACATCCAAATTGTTATGTGGTGTTATAGTATAGTTCAAGGTGTCGATCTACAAAAAGTCGGAAGAAGTGCTACAAGATGTAAGTTTAAGGAAAAAAGATTAAAAGACAATATGATAAGAATATGAAAATTCTACCTAAAGCACGTAATTAAAATAAGATTAGGGTATGGATAAAAAGGTAAGTAAAGCTTCAGGTTTCAATCAATCAGATCCAATACTCTGACTTTTTTAATCTAAACTATATATACAATTAAGAATTATAGCACCAAGTTTCTAATTGGAAGATATAACATTATGTTCATTTACTTTTTCAAATTTAATTTTACAATCTATTTCCCTATTTACAAATCACATTTTTCATATATAAAAATAAATATCAAATCTAGAGATGAAACTATGTTTGCAAATAATAGTGCAGCAAGAGATCACATTAATGAAATGAAAAACAACTATTTAAGTCACAATCATATATTCATAATCCTATAACTTATAAAAAATCATAGCAATATTTAATATGATTGCCTTAGACTTATAAAAATCCAAAACAAATAGAGGAATTCAATTCTAGAATCTTAAACAATAAAACTTAATCTATGAATTGAAATAAAGTCAAAATATTTCACCAATCAATTTCAACCCTAGGTTTTACCCAAAATTTAGTTCTCCCAAAAGTAAAAATATTTTTTGGTATTTTCTTTTTCCTTTCAAATTTGCACCTACACATCTAAGACCCAAGTAAAAACAAAAACTCCCTTTTAAATCTTATGCCCAATCTGTTCAAAACCAGAAAAAGGATAAAGATAGAGTCTCATGTAAGTTTAAAAAGGGCCCACTAGCATTTGTTGTGTTGCGTCTTCCTACCAGGTTTTTAAGATCTGTCCCTCTCTTGTTTTCGTGTATCCACAAAATATAAAAATAATCTCTCCATTGCGTAAGGCTTAAAACTAGAAGGAGATCCAATTTGTTTTGTGTTGCTTCATTTTCTCAATAACAAAGATATGTTGCATCCAACCAAGAGGCCCTTGTTGCGGGAAACTCTCTCTTGGATTTTATTTTTCAAATTACCGAACTCTGTTGCCTTTTCCAGTGCATGCGTTTTTCTCTTTTATGGACTATGAAATTAAATATAAAAAATATGCTTAGAAATATCTCAAAATAAATAAAAAACTAAATTCAAGAATATAAATTAATTCCTATGTTTTTTATTCACATTTTAGTATTCTAGTCCAGTATTTGGAATTGCAAAGTATGGATTCAATAGGGTTGTAGAGAGGTACCTCAAATCACCAATTGACGCTAGATATATAGGCGCTTACTCAAGTAATAAGGAGTGTATAATTGCATGATATGCTCCAATGATCTTAGGTGTGATGTATATTCGGCTTTGGTTAGGCAACAACCGTATAAGGAGATATCGTTATCGGTGAGAATCTCGGATACTCATCCTTATTAGGAAGGCCCGAGATTTCTTCAATGGTTATATCCTTTATAGGACTTGAATATACAACATGGCTGCATATCGTGGCCCTCCTTACTTCTCGCTTGTTGGAATTATAGTACTTTGTTCGTGGGCCCTTGCGAGGTGGATCGGGCCAAGTTTGATTGGGGAAATATCTATCCCTCCATTTACCCTGCAAATTCTTACCATACATGGTGAGAATTTCTTTTCTACCCCACAACACTTTAGTGACTCGTGTTCATTGTTTGTAGCAGTACACGCTCCTATGCTTGGGGTAACGTGTGGCAACTTGGTTCCCACGTCTCTTCATGCACCATGGATCGTGGGATTTTCTCCCGACAGTTTCTCTCTAGTGACACTTATCACTTTCATGCTAAGATTCATCTAATCGGCATTGTCCTCCTATTTAAACCTCAAGTCTTGATTTTTATCAATTCTTTCCTATTGCTGTCTATTGTTCTTGCCTTTCTTTTCTTTTCTTTTCTTTTCTTTTTTTAAAACCCCTAACTTTTCTTTCTTTGATCTCTTCTTTTATTGCTTATTCTGCCCAAGAACATCTCTTGTTTTACATCTAGGCTTGCGTTTATCACATCTCGAGGGATCTTATAGAAACCCTTGGGCCTCTAGCCAGAACAACTCTTAATATTTTGACGGGTATCATTGGTCTACAGCTAACACCTGATCGGATCTAGACACGGTGAGGAGTTCGTACATAGTGCCTAACTCTATCATCTTGGTAGTGCTAGGGGCTTGCCGTGGGGCCGTCAACCCGGAAGGATATGCTGAGAAGGTCTCATTGTATCCTTCTATGTTTTCGAATGGACTATGACTCCCTTTCTACTGTCCCATTTGGGATGTTTTGGATTATCTCACGTTGGCCCCTTCACAACTCCATCGTAATGCATGGAGGATTATTCATTTATGCTACATTTTTTGGAACCTAATCTAGGGAGCTGAGGATGAGAAGTACCCTAACCTGACTACCAAGGGATTTTTTATACCCACTGGATACGGTATCACTTTGATCCCGCACCAAATACCATATAGCCCACTTGGAACCCTGATTCTCTGACATTAAGGATTGGTTTAAAAGGTTATTTTTGTGTCAAGTTGGGGTTGGGACTTTTCTAGCAATGAGGCCACTCGTCAAGAGTTTTCTACCTGAGCCGTGTGGGGAGTTGTACTGGACGACAAAGAATTTTATTTCAATCTGTCCAACTTGGGGCAGGCTTGCTTAAAGAAGGTCTACTCCTGAGGGGCACCAGGAAGAGGTTTAGACTAATGCTCTTTTGACTAGGGCTAACATTGATCGATTCTTGGTAATGTTGGACCGATCGTGTGACGCCCCCAAATTCCGTTTGGGATCGGACGGACATTTGAAGCGTCGAGACATGCAACACAAGGTTACCTGCCCCCGTTCATGACATATAAGATGCAATAATCCTAACATGCATCTAACATTATGCAATATTCGCAGTGGATAATTTTTTTCTTTAGCAATACTATGCACCAAACTGAAAATATCCCAATACTTAAAACATACTTCATACATAAAGATCCATTGAATAACTAAGATCACAGCACTATTCCAAAATAGTTATGATCCAAAAGTACTGGAGATGCAACTCCATCGTACAAGTAGTAATTTAACTACTATATTAACATTAACGACGCACCGTCGTTCAGTCGACTGTGTCTAGTTGGTCAGCTCCTGATCCTCCTTCAGGTCCTGTAACAAGATCTACCATTCGGGGGGAATGGTAGTTGGGACTACCACAGTGAGATTTGATTACAAATCTCAGCAAGTTAACAAAAAACTTCTATACAGACTAATGATGCATGTATGACAGTAAAAGCATAAATGCATAATCAAATTTATAAGTAATTAAAGCATAACTTAGCGTACAACATAGCATAATTGACATAGCTTAAATTGAATCATGAACTGAACTTGACTTGACATGAACTTGATCTGAAACTTGACTTAGCATGAACTTGCTCTGAAACTTGAATTAACATGAAAAATACATACTCCACAGTTGTTGTGGCCCCATGCATTCTACGTGTAAATACATACTCCACAGTTGTTGTGGCCCCATGTATTCTACACAAACTTGACTTAACATTAAAAATACATACTCCACAGTTGTTGTGGCCCCATGTATTCTATACATCACTATGCAGTTAAATACATACTCCACAGTTGTTGTGGCCCCATGTATTCTACATAAACTGAATATACTCAAGATGAAACGTGACTGGAATATGAAAAGACTGAAACTCTGACGTAACATAACGTGACTTGAACATAATTTGAAATACATAACCAACTTGAGATAGTAACATTTCGTAACATGGCATAACATATAACAAACAACATATTTAGCATGACATATTTGTAATGTATAGTAATACATGACAGAATATATTGTGTAACAGATAAAAATTGATGACAGAATAAATTCTGTATAATAGACAATTACATGATAACTTGGCATGGCATGACATATATGATAACATACATACATACACTGTAATTCTTTTACTTAGCACACATACACAGTAGACTGCTAGTAAGTTAAAAGCTAACTTACCTCGATCTCTGCTTTTCTTATAAAACTTCAAGTGCGATCACGAGGAACTGTAATTAGTGATTCTAAAAGTTAGAACTAAATCACTAATAATTTGAAATATGGAAAATACTAACTTAAAGAGTAAAATTTTCATTTTACTCTCTACATGTGGGAAAATGACCGTTTTACCCATAACTTAAGGATTTTGCATACTAACTCCAAAAGTTTCCAAAATTTACATTCCTCATGTAAATCTTGTCCTAAACTTAAATATCAACTCAGAAAAATTTAAAACAAAACACAACTATGAAGAACACACTATGGTCGAAACATCCATAGGCCATTTCCCTTTATTTTTGTTGCAATTCCTTCCAACTTCAAAACTCATGCTTAAACCAAAATTTTACAACAAACATCTTCCAATCCTAAGTTCAAAACCATACTTAAAACATCCATTTAGAAAAAGCTAATAATCAACACCAAACTTTTTTGTAAAAAGATCCAAGCACTTGAATCACAAGTTTTGACCTTAAATCAAAACATCTCCAAGAATTTCAAAAAATCAAATCTTACTTCTAACATATTCATAATATCATTCTAACATCAACCATGCTTTAAATCATCAAACTAAAGTCACTAAAATCACAAAATAATATTTGGAGTTTTTGGTTTTACACTTAGTCCAAAAACATAAACTTTTCCCTCAACTAGTTTTGATAAATCTCTTGATCTATGATTTATAAATATATGATCTTCAAACCAAACCATCACATGGTTTAAAAAGATGTCCTAAAACATATATAAGCTTCTAATTCAAGATCATATGGTTAGAAATTAACCAAAACATAAATTTAGCCAAGAATATCCACACTTTGACTTATTTGAATATCTCTTTGCATAAAATTTCATATCTTTGAAACTAATATCAAATATCTTCAAAATAATAATATAACATGTATATAAGATGTTTAGGATCCTCCAATAAAATTATCAAAGTTATTAGAATAGGTTTAGACCACCAAAGAGTTAAACTTTCTCAAAACAGAAACTGTTTTTCCTCTTCCAGTTTCTAAGTTTCTAAATCTAAGAACATCTTTCATCAAAACCTTTAATCATGCAAAAATCCTCAACCAATAGTCACATATACATGTTAACAATACTCCATAAAAATTTCGGACCAATATCTATCCATTAGCTTGGTCAAAAACTCCAAACTATAACATATTCTCCAGTTTATCTCCCAGAATGACCTTTCTATAGTTTACACAATATTTGACTGACCAAATGATCTTCAAATGGGGCAAATAAGATATCCATGTAAACTAGACTAAAAAAAAACAACTTATATGAAGGAGACTTTATGATAAAACACTTACAACAGCTTCGAAATGGGCATGCAAAAGATCTCCTAAAATCTGTCCGAGAGAGAGTGTTTGATAATCTTTCATTAGAAGGAGTAATTGAAAATAAGTTCATGGGTGCTGGCTGGACACATTTATGGACGAGATAAGGGAGGTGATAAGGCTGGAGTTGAGAGTTAAGTGTGGTTTTCTCCTACCCAAAATATCTATAAAAGATTATCTCATAATATTCTATCCAATAATATCTACAAAAATCAACTTAAGATATTTTTATCTAATAATATCTATAAAAATCAACTCAAAATATTTTTACCCAATAATATTCACGAAAATTACCTCAAGATATTTCTTTTTATCCAATAATATCTACAGTTTTGAACAGACGTTTTGTCCGAAAATATGAAAAAATGTTATTGCGCCATAAGACTTTAAATAACCCTCCGAGTCTAATGGCACAAACCATAATACATTTTGACACTTCTAACTATCTCCAATAATCAAAAATACACTTCTGATACCATAGTAAATAATAACACTAACTATGTAGTTAGACAAAAACCTATACGATTAATGGATTCGTGAAAACTTATGGGTTTTTCACGAGATTCCTAAAGTTAATAGAAATTTCACAATTGAATTTCTAGCGGGCTGTTACAATCTCCCCTCCTAAAAAAAAAGATTTCGTCCTCGAAATCGAAGTAAGTAAGAAATAACAATTCAAAAGTTAAGGAAACACATATACTTTATTGATATTCGAATAACGAAGTACAACATCTGATATTGTCAGTCCCGTACAAGTGAACCACAAAGTATCAATTAAGCAAAAGCCCAAAACAATTCTGCAAGACTGAATTTAGATGTCAAACAACTGGGGGTACTTGGCTCGCATATCAACTTCCTTCTCCCAAGTCTCCTCTTGAATATTATGATTTTGCCAAAGTACTTTGACCAATGGGATCTTACGGTTCCGCAACTCTTTATTTTTCCAGTCAAGAATTTGCATTGGCTTCTCTTCATAGGTCAAGTTGGGTTGTAAAGGTATGCTATCGGGATCCACTATCATTGGTGTCTGATTCCCAAAACTCTTTTTCAAAGAAGACACGTGGAAAACATTATGAATTCCATGGAACTCAGTTGGCAATTCCAAACGATATGCAACTACTCCCACTTTCTCCACTATCTCATAGGGTCCCACATATCTCGGACTTAACTTGTTTTTCACTCCGAAACGACTTACTCCTCTCATAGGAGATACCTTCACATAGACCCAATCTCCAACTTTAAAATCTGTGACGCCCCCAAATTCCGTTTGGGATCGGACGGACATTTGAAGCGTCGAGACATGCAACACAAGGTTACCTGCCCCCGTTCATGACATATAAGATGCAATAATCCTAACATGCATCTAACATTATGCAATATTCGCAGTGGATAATTTTTTTCTTTAGCAATACTATGCACCCAACTGAAAATATCCCAATACTTAAAACATACTTCATACATAAAGATCCATTGAATAACTAAGATCACAGTACTATTCCAAAATAGTTATGATCCAATAGTACTGGAGATGCAACTCCATCGTACAAGTAATAATTTAACTACTATATTAACATTAACGACGCACCGTCGTTCAGTCGACTGTGTCTAGTTGGTCAGCTCCTGATCCTCCTTCAGGTCCTGTAACAAGATCTACCATTCGGGGGGAATGGTAGTTGGGACTACCGCAGTGAGATTTAATTACAAATCTCAGCAAGTTAACAAAAAAACTTCCATACAGACTAATGATGCATGTATGACAGTAAAAGCATAAATGCATAATCAAATTCATAAGTAATTGAAGCATAACTTAGCGTACAACATAGCATAATTGACATAGCTTAAATTGAATCATGAACTGAACTTGACTTGACATGAACTTGATCTGAAACTTGACTTAGCATGAACTTGCTCTGAAACTTGAATTAACATGAAAAATACATACTCCACAGTTGTTGTGGCCCCATGTATTCTACGTGTAAATACATACTCCACAGTTGTTGTGGCCCCATGTACTCTACACAAACTTGACTTAACATGAAAAATACATACTCCACAGTTGTTGTGGCCCCATGTATTCTACGTGTAAATACATACTCCACAGTTGTTGTAGCCCCATGTATTCTACACAAACTTGACTTAACATTAAAAATACATACTCCACAGTTGTTGTGGTCCCATGTATTCTACACAAATTTGACTTAACATGAAAAATACATACTCCACAGTTGTTGTGGCCCCATGTATTTTATGCATCACAATTGTAGTTAAATACATACTCCACAGTTGTTGTGGCCCCATGTATTCTACACATCATAATGTACTCAAGATGAAATGTGACTGGAATACGAAAGGACTGAAGTCCTGACGTAACATAACGTGACTTGAACATAACTTAGAATACATGACCAACTTGAGATAGAAACATTTCGTAACATGGCATAACATATAATAGACAACATATTTAACATGACATACTTGCAATAGTGAATATTACATGACTTGACTTACATGTAATAGATGACATACTTAGCATGACGTACTTGTAATGTACAGTAATACATAACAGAATATATTATGTAACAGATAAAAATTGATGACAGAATAAATTCTGTATAATAGACAATTACATGATAACTTGACATGGCATGACACATATGATAACATACATACATACACTGTAGTTCTTTTACTTAGCACACATACACAGTAGACTGCTAGTAAGTTAAAAGCTAACTTACCTCGATCTCCGCGTTTCTTATAAAACTTCAAGTGCGATCACGAGGAACTGTAATTAGTGATTCTAAAAGTTAGAACTAAATCACTAATAATTTGAAATATGGAAAATACTAACTTAAAGAGTAAAATTTTCATTTTATTCTCTACATGTGGGAAAATGACCGTTTTACCCATAACTTAAGGATTTTGCATACTAACTCCAAAAGTTTCCAAAATTTACATTCCTCATGTAAATTTTGTCCTAAACTTAAATATCAACTCAGAAAAATTTAAAACAAAACACAACTATGAAGAACACACTATGGTCGAAACATCCATAGGCCATTTCCCTTTATTTTTGTTGCAATTCCTTCCAACTTCAAAACTCATGCTTAAACCAAAATTTTGCAACAAACATCTTCCAATCCTAAGTTCAAAACCATACTTAAAACATCCATTTAGAAAAAGCTAATAATTAACACCAAACTTTTTTGTAAAAAGATCCAAGCACTTGAATCACAAGTTTTGACCTTAAATCAAAACATCTCCAAGAATTTCAAAAATCAAATCTTACTTCTAACATATTAATAATATCATCCTAACATCAACCATGCTTTAAATCATCGAACTAAAGTCACCAAAATCACAAAATAACATTTGGAGTTTTTGGTTTTACACTTAGTCCAAAAACATAAACTTTTTCCTCAACTAGTTTTGATAAATCTCTTGATCTATGACTTATAATTATATGATCTTCAAACCAAACCATCTCATGGTTTAAAAAGATGTCCTAAAACATATATAAGCTTCTAATTCAAGATCACATGGTTAGAAATTAACCAAAACATAAATTTAGCCAAGAATATCCACACTTTGGCTTATTTGAATATCTCTTTGCATAAAATTTCATATCTTTGAAACTAACATCAAATATCTTCAAAATAATAATATAACATGTATATAAGATACTTAGTATCCTCCAATAAAATTATTAAAGTCATTAGAATAGGTTTAGACCACCAAAGAGTTAAACTTTCTCAAAACAGAAACTGTTTTTCCTCTTCCAGTTTCTAAGTTTCTAAATCTAAGAAAATCTTTCATCAAAACCTTTAATCATGAAAAAATCCTCAACCAATAGTCATATATACATGTTAACAATACTCCATAAAAATTTCGGACCAATATCTATCCATTAGCTTGGTCAAAAACTCCAAACTATAACATACTCTCCAGATTCACGCCCAGAATGACCTTTCCATGGTTAAAAATACTTTTGACCGACCAAATGACCATGGAATGATACGAAAAATACATCTACGGAAACTAGACTCAAAGAGGAACAACTTATATGAAGGAGACTTTATGATAAAACACTTACAAAAGCTTTGAAATGGGTGTGCAAAAGAACTCCTAAAAGCTGTCCGAGAGAGAGTGTTTGGTATTCTTTCAATGGAAAGCATAAATGAAGATAATTTCGTGGGGAGGGGTGGCTGGAGATACTTGTGGATAAGATATGGAAGAAATGAGGCTGGAGTGAGAGTTAAGTGTAGGACTCTCTTACCCGAAGTGAGAGTTAAGTGTAGGACTCTCTTACCGGAGTGAGAGTGGAGTGTAGGACTCTCTTACCTAATAATATCTACAAAAATCAACTCAAAATATTTTTACCCAATAATATCCAGGAAATTAGCTTAAAATATTTTCTAAATGTGGAGTAGACTTGGAAGAGTAAGGTGGTTAAAATCTTTCCATGTGTATTTTAAATCTATGTTCTTAAGATATTTTCCAAATGTGTATTTTGCTTAGGTGTCATGATCTCACACCTTGATTTCCTTCACAATTCCATCTAATGGTTTCTCTTTGTGCTAAGTATCTAATACTATTTATTATGTGTGGTTAAGATCTTGCCAAGTATCCAAATAAAATTTCGCTAACCTAATTTGGACATTTCACACTGTGATTTTGAAAACACTGCGTTTAGTATGTTTACCGAGATTACTATTCACTCTAAAAATAAACGTAATAAACTTAGTACTGAAAAATCCTAAATATTCAATGAAGCCTAGTGGTGTAGACTATAATGTATTCTGACACTTCTAACTATCTCAAATAATTAAAATCGCATTTCTGGCACCATAGTGAGTGATAACACTAACTATGTTGACAGGCTAAAACCTATGCGATTAGTCGATTCGTGTAAACTTACGGAATTTTCACGAGGTTCTTAAGGTCAAAAGAAATTCCACAATTGAATTTCTAGCGGGTTGTTACAAAATCTATGCTCCTCCTTCGATTATCAGCGTAGCTCTTCTCTCGACTCTGTGCTGTTTTCATCCTTTCTTTAATCAAGTGTACTTGGTCCTTAATCTCTTGTAAGACTTCTGGTCCAACTACTTTGCTTCCCCCTACTTCATCCCAATACAGAGGTGATCTACACTTTCTACCATACAAGGCTTCATATGGTGCCATTTGAATAGTGGCCTGGAAACTATTGTTATAAGCAAATTCTACCAAAGGTAATTGTTTCTCCCAATTCCCTTCGTAATCCAAAACACAGGCTCTTAGCATATCTTCCAAAGTTTGAATCGTCCTTTCTGTCTGTCCATCTATTTGTGGGTGGTATGCACTACTAAACCTCAGACTAGAGCCCATCGATTCTTGTAAACTTTTTCAGAAGCGTGACGTAAAACGAGGGTCTCTATCTGATACGATCGTCTTAGATACTCCATGCAATCTGACAATCTCTGCTATATAAATTCTCGTCAATCATTCTAGAGAATCTGTATTCTTAATGGGTATGAAGTGAGCACTTTTTGTCAGACGATCAACTATTACCCAGATAGTATTATTTCCGGCTAAGGTCCTTGGAAAGCCTACTATAAAATCCATGGAAATATCCTCCCATTTCCATTCTGGGATTGGCAATGACTGCAATTTACCGGCTGGCTTTTGGTGCTCCGCTTTTACTAATCTACAGACAGAACATTTGTTCACAAATTCTGCTACGTCCTTCTTCATTCCTTCCCACCAAAAAGACTGTTTCAAATCCTGATACATTTTTGTACTACCAGGATGAGCAGTGTAAGGTGTGTTATGAGCTTCCTTTAGTACTTTTTCCTTTAACTCTTCATCTGCTGGAATGACTCTTCGATCCTTGTAATACAGAGTCTCATCCTCTCTGAGGCTAAAGTCCACTGGTCCTTTTGACTTTTCGATCTTTTTTACAACTTCCGCAAGTTTACTGTCCTTCTTTTGACGGTCTTTCAGTTCTTCCCAGTCCAATGGAATGAATTCTTGGATTGTAGTCAACATGGTTTCCTGACTACGGTTTCTAATCAACAGTTTTCTCATACTACATAAGAGGGAATTTACTTCTGATGAAGGAACTGATGAAGCTTCTTGTCTGCTCTTGCGGCTTAAAGCATCAGCTACCACGTTGGCCTTTCCAGGATGATACTTGATGTCGCACTGATAGTCGCTGATTAATTCCAGCCATCTTCTTTGCCTCATATTAAGATTCTTCTGCTCAAACAGGTACTTTAGGCTGTTGTGATCTGTGAAGACTTCACACTTCTTGCCATACAAATAATGTCTCCAAATTTTAAGAGCAAAAACTACTGCAGCTAATTCCAAATCATGAGTAGGATAATTCTGTTCGTGATTCTTCAGTTGTCGTGAAGCATAAGCAACCACTTTCCCTTCTTGCATTAGCACACATCCGAGTCCTGCCTTAGATGCATCGCTATATACTACAAAAGATTTAAGAGGTTCCGGCAGTGTAAGTACCGGTGCGGTGGTAAGTCTTTTCTTCAACTCAAGAAAACTTGTTTCGCACTTATCATTCCAAGTAAATTTCACATTTTTCTTAGTCAGGGCGGTGAGTGGTCCAGACAAACGGGAGAATCCTTCCACAAATCTCCTATAGTAACCAGCCAGTCCTAAGAAACTTCGGATCTCATGCACACTGGTCGGTCTCTGCCAGTTCGTTACAGCTTCAATCTTGCTCGGGTCTACTGCTACTCCTCTACTAGAGATCATATGACCTAGAAATTTTACTTCTTCCAGCCAGAACTCACACTTACTAAGTTTGGCATAAAGTTTCTGATCCTTAAGTATAGTTAAAGCCATGCTTAGATGATGTCTGTGTTCCTCCTTGTTCTTAAAGTAGATTAAGATGTCATCAATGAATACGACAACAAAATTATCCAAATAAGGTCTGAATATTTTATTCATCATGTCCATGAATGCGGCTGGAGCATTGGTTAACCCAAAAGGCATCACTAAAAACTCGAAGTGGTCATACCTTGTCCTAAAGGCAGTTTTCAGCACATCTTGATCCTTGACTTTTAGCTGATGATACCCGGATCTCAGGTCAATCTTTGAAAACACTGCTGCTCCTTGCAACTGATCCAACAAATCATCAATTCTGGGTAATGGGTATCTATTCTTAATCGTCACCTTATTCAACTCTCTATAGTCTATACACATCCTCATAGATCCATCTTTTTTCTTCACAAATAACACAGGTGCTCCCCACGGCGAAGAACTAGGGCGGATAAAACCCTTCTCCAAAAGTTCTTCCAATTGTAGCTTGAGCTCCTTCAACTCGGTAGGGGCCATACGATATGGCGCCTTGTGAGTCGGAGTTGTTGCCGGCTCCAACTCTATTTGGAATTCTACTTCTCTATCTGGTGGTAAACCAGCTAACTCATCAACGAAAACTTCAGGAAAGTCTTCAACCACAGGTATCCCTTGGATTCCTATAGTTTTGGTTGTCTCCTCTACAGTTATCAATAGAAACGCTGAGGCTCCATCATCGATACACTTCCTAGCTTGCAACGCCGAGATCAAAGGTGGGGTGGCCTTAACTGATGTTCCTGCGTAACTCATCCTGTCTTCAGTTGGAGGTTCAAACACAACCTCTCATTTCCGACAGTCTATCTTAGCGTAGTGCTTGAAAAGCCAGTCCATCCCCAAAATCAGGTCGAATTCCATCTGACCGAATACTAACAAGTTAGCCTTCAGTGTCCTTCCTTCTAGCTCTAACGGACAATCATTAACTAAACGGGTACAAGATACTGTATTCCCATCGGGAATTAATACTACAACCCGTCGTGGTAATAGTTCAGTCTGCAAACTACAAATTCGTGCAAATGCTGCAGACACAAAGGACTGCGACGCACCTGAATCGAATAGTGCACAAGCCGAGAACCTAAACAAATTAACCCTTCCTAAAAAAAAATATATACACCGATATTAATACTAATTCTAACACATTCATAATACCTACAACATCATAAATACTAAAAGGAAAGAAAAAAAAATAAAAAATAAAAAAATAAAAAAAAATACCAGTCATGACGCCAGCTTCATCAGTTTCAGGTGCGTCAACATCAAAATCACCGGGTGTTACTGCATACACTCGTGCCGGGATGTGGGGCCTTGGCTTGCGATCACCAGCTCCACTACCTTGTTTGGCGTTAGGACAATCTCTAATCATATGTCCTGGTTTTCCACATCGGTAACAGACTCCATATCCCTTGTAACATTCTCCAGAATGAAGCTTACCACACTTAGGGCATGGTGAATAAAAGGACAGCTTCTGTCCTCCAATCATTATTCCCTTGCCTTTCTCCGGACTAGAAAAATGCCTCTTTTTCTCAGCACTACTGCTTGTAGTAAATGGCATGGCCCTCTTTCGATCGGTCATGTTCTAGATTGCCAATTCTTTCTGCTCAGCCTCTGCTATTGTCGCTACATTTACCAACTCTTGGTAATTCTCTATTCTAAGGCAAGCTACTTGACTTCGGATTCTAGGCAGAAGTCCTGCTTGAAACTTTTGTGCCTGCATCTTTTGAGTTGAAATCAAGTGTGGTGCAAACCTTCCCAATGCCATGAATTTAGCAGCATACTGCTCTACAGTCAAACTACCTTGTTTTAAGGATGCAAATTCCAGGGCTTTCAATTGTTTGACAGAGTCTGGGAAGAATCTGTTGTCAAACTCTTCCTTGAACCTCTCCCAAGACAATGCAGCCATACTACCTAGTTCCCTAACTAGAAATTGCCTACGTGTATCCCACCATATTCCAGCTTCTCCTTGGAATAGGTATCCAGCATATAGAACCTTTTGGTCCTCAAGACATCCACAAATCTCGTACGTTCTCTCGAGATCTATAATCCATTTCTCGGCTCTCAGTGGTCCTTCATTACCAAAAAAATTTGGGTAACGGTAAAGCATAAACTTCTCATATGGACAACCCCTAACTTCGGGTCTAGGTGCGTTCACTTGTTGCTGTTGCTGATGTCTAAGCACGTCAGTCAGCATACGCACAGCTTCAGCTAATCCTCCATCCATCGGGGAATCATGATTCTCCTGATTGATACCACCTTCAGGGTTTTGAGGTATTCTACCATGAGTCATTTGTCTCTTCCTGTAACACACGAGTATACATATTACAATCATATAATACCTCTCATACCTTTAAGAAATTCAAGCCTAATGACAACTAAATTTCAAACCTAATATTTGGTGCATTTCCTAAGGACATGTGGATTTACTGCCCAGAGACGTATTGCTCTGATACCACCCTGTGACGCTCCCAAATTCCGTTTGGGATCGGACGGACATTTGAAGCGTCGAGACATGCAACACAAGGTTACCTGCCCCCGTTCATGACATATAAGATGCAATAATCCTAACATGCATCTAACATTATGCAATATTCGCAGCGGATAATTTTTTTCTTTAGCAATACTATGCACCAAACTGAAAATATCCCAATACTTAAAACATACTTCATACATAAAGATCCATTGAATAACTAAGATCACAGCACTATTCCAAAATAGTTATGATCCAAAAGTACTGGAGATGCAACTCCATCGTACAAGTAGTAATTTAACTACTATATTAACATTAACGACGCACCGTCGTTCAGTCGACTGTGTCTAGTTGGTCAGCTCCTGATCCTCCTTCAGGTCCTGTAACAAGATCTACCATTCGGGGGGAATGGTAGTTGGGACTACCACAGTGAGATTTGATTACAAATCTCAGCAAGTTAACAAAAAACTTCCATACAGACTAATGATGCATGTATGACAGTAAAAGCATAAATGCATAATCAAATTTATAAGTAATTAAAGCATAACTTAGCGTACAACATAGCATAATTGACATAGCTTAAATTGAATCATGAACTGAACTTGACTTGACATGAACTTGATCTGAAACTTGACTTAGCATGAACTTGCTCTGAAACTTGAATTAACATGAAAAATACATACTCCACAGTTGTTGTGGCCCCATGTATTCTACACAAACTTGACTTAACATTAAAAATACATACTCCACAGTTGTTGTGGCCCCATGTATTCTATGTGTAAATACATACTCCACAGTTGTTGTGGCCCCATGTATTCTATACATCACTATGCAGTTAAATACATACTCCACAGTTGTTGTGGCCCCATGTATTCTACATAAACTGAATATACTCAAGATGAAACGTGACTGGAATATGAAAGGACTGAAACCCTGACGTAACATAACGTGACTTGAACATAATTTGAAATATATAACCAACTTGAGATAGTAACATTTCGTAACATGGCATAACATATAACAAACAACATATTTAGCATGACATATTTGTAATGTATAGTAATACATGACAGAATATATTGTGTAACAGATAAAAATTGATGACAGAATAAATTCTGTATAATAGACAATTACATGATAACTTGGCATGGCATGACATATATGATAACATACATACATACACTGTAATTCTTTTACTTAGCACACATACACAGTAGACTGCTAGTAAGTTAAAAGCTAACTTACCTCGATCTCCGCGTTTCTTATAAAACTTCAAGTGCGATCACGAGGAACTGTAATTAGTGATTCTAAAAGTTAGAACTAAATCACTAATAATTTGAAATATAGAAAATACTAACTTAAAGAGTAAAATTTTCATTTTACTCTCTACATGTGGGAAAATGACCGTTTTACCCATAACTTAAGGATTTTGCATACTAACTCCAAAAGTTTCCAAAATTTACATTTCTCATGTAAATCTTGTCCTAAACTTAAATATCAACTCAGAAAAATTTAAAACAAAACACAACTATGAAGAACACACTATGGTCGAAACATCCATAGGCCATTTCCCTTTATTTTTGTTGCAATTCCTTCCAACTTCAAAACTCATGCTTAAACCAAAATTTTGCAACAAACATCTTCCAATCCTAAGTTCAAAACCATACTTAAAACATCCATTTAGGAAAAGCTAATAATCAACACCAAACTTTTTTGTAAAAAGATCCAAGCACTTGAATCACAAGTTTTGACCTTAAATCAAAACATCTCCAAGAATTTCAAAAAATCAAATCTTACTTCTAACATATTCATAATATCATTCTAACATCAACCATGCTTTAAATCATCAAACTAAAGTCACTAAAATCACAAAATAACATTTGGAGTTTTTGGTTTTACACTTAGTCCAAAAACATAAACTTTTCCCTCAACTAGTTTTGATAAATCTCTTGATCTATGACTTATAAATATATGATCTTCAAATCAAACCATCACATGGTTTAAAAAGATGTCCTAAAACATATATAAGCTTCTAATTCAAGATCATATGGTTAGAAATTAACCAAAACATAAATTTAGCCAAGAATATCCACACTTTGACTTATTTGAATATCTCTTTGCATAAAATTTCATATCTTTGAAACTAATATCAAATATCTTCAAAATAATAATATAACATGTATATAAGATGTTTAGAATCCTCCAATAAAATTATCAAAGTCATTAGAATAGGTTTAGACCACCAAAGAGTTAAACTTTCTCAAAACATAAACTGTTTTTCCTCTTCCAGTTTCTAGGTTTCTAAATCTAAGAACATCTTTCATCAAAACCTTTAATCATGCAAAAATCCTCAACCAATAGTCACATATACATGTTAACAATACTCCATAAAAATTTCGGACCAATATCTATCCATTAGCTTGGTCAAAAACTCCAAACTATAACATATTCTCCAGTTTATCTCCCAGAATGACCTTTCTATAGTTTATACAATATTTGACTGACCAAATGATCTTCAAATGGGGCAAATAAGATATCCATGTAAACTAGACTCAAAAAGAAACAACTTATATGAAGGAGACTTTATGATAAAACACTTACAATAGCTTCGAAATGGGCATGCAAAAGATCTCCTAAAATCTGTCCGAGAGAGAGTGTTTGATAATCTTTTATTAGAATGAATAATTGAAAATAAGTTCATGGGTGCTGGCTGGACACATTTATGGACGAGATAAGGGAGGTGATAAGGCTGGAGTTGAGAGTTAAGTGTGGTTTTCTCCTACCCAAAATATCTATAAAAGATTATCTCATAATATTCTATCCAATAATATCTACAAAAATCAACTTAAGATATTTTTATCTAATAATATCTATAAAAATCAACTCAAAATATTTTTACCCAATAATATTCACGAAAATTACCTCAAAATATTTCTTTTTATCCAATAATATCTACAGTTTTGAACAGACGTTTTGTCCGAAAATATGAAAAAATGTTATTGCGCCATAAGACTTTAAATAACCCTCCGAGTCTAATGGCACAAACCATAATACATTTTGACACTTCTAACTATCTCCAATAATCAAAAATACACTTCTGATACCATAGTAAATAATAACACTAACTATGTAGTTAGACAAAAATCTATACAATTAATGGATTCGTGAAAACTTATGGGTTTTTCACGAGATTCCTAAAGTTAATAGAAATTTCACAATTGAATTTCTAGCGGGCTGTTACAGATCGCAAGTTATTAACTGCCATTTCCTGAGAAATCCATTCACTTCTTATAGCCATAAGAGGCCTTTTGGCACTCTGTTGGAGGGGAAGGGCAAGAAACCCCGCATTGAGGATGAGATGGTTTGCAAATCAACGAGAGTTCGCAACTGTTTAGGGCCCAAGCGGGAGGTGCCTCTTACGCTTGGCAGTTCTAGCTACGCTCAGTGGGCTCAATGATCATTATGGGCTAGTGGATCAACTAGTCGTGACTTGACCAGCCCAAACAGTCTTGATGACATATTAAAGCAAGCAGAGGTCGATTTGGTGATGGTGCTGGATTTTAAATGTCCTTTGCTGGGCCTTCATACTGCTTCCTCACCTTTCTTGGACTTGCATTCTTCCTCGCCAGGCAACCAGGGGTCAAATGCGACTTCTATCCTAGACGATGAGCAACAATGAATGGTTTAAAAATGCATTTAGAAATAAGATAGCTGGTAAGGATGCTACCTACACCTCTTGGGGTGAGGTTGCCCCCTTGTTGCACCTTGCCCTTGCATGGGAGAGGAGGGGGAGGGGTTTGCCCCTATATCCACCACTGTAACCTGGGGGTGGGGCCCCACATTCATGTGTTAGGTGCAGGAAGGACCCCTAATCCGTTTGCCCCCTCCCTCCCCCTTCCCTATCCACCAACCACCCACGATAATCATAAGCGGAAAAAAAAAAACAAAAAAAAAAAACAAAAAATCAAAGAAAAGAGACAATCCACACAAAATATAAATCCACAACACAAAACACTATAAATTGAAAAGCAGGAAAAAAAAAAAGCCTAAATTAATAGAAATGATTTTGCAAACCCACGACCATGGGCCCATAGTGATTGCAAGATGGAGAGATGGTTGGATGGAGAGATGGTTGGAAAAGAAAAGGAGGAAGAGCTGAGGATGAGGATGGGGAGAAGAAGATGATGCAGGCTGTGGCACTGCGCCAACATTGTTTTCCTTGAGAAAATTAATTCGTTACCAAAACAACGTCATTTTGGTAACTAGTTTGCTTATATATATATATATATATAATTATATGTAGTTGGGCTAGGCTAAAGCCTAGGTCTGGTGGTGTAGGGTGAATAGAGGAGCAGGCCTAGGCTAAGACCTCCCCCTGCTCAGGACAGGTAGAGTTGCCTTCGCCACCCAGGTAGAGCCAAGGCAGTGGACGTGGGGTGGCAGCTGCAGTGCCCTATCGCCCACCCCTAATTTATAGATATTTGATATGGAAATATAAAACATGAATCACAAGCTTATTGGTGTTGGAAGTGTGCACGATTATACTTTTTTTTTAATTGGTATCGAGTGTCTATAAACAGCGTCCCGACTAATCTCGAGAGTGCACAGACTCTTAACAAGGAGTTTCTCACAAGTACATCTCTAGTAATTAAAAAAAAAAAGTTCTCCAATCAGTCTGATGGCCCATAGAGATTGTTTAGACCTAAAGAGATTTGAACTTTAAACTTGGAGGAGCATTCTCTCAAACTTAAACCCTTTACCACTTAAGCCAAGATCTAAAGATTAGTGCTTGACTAAACTATTGGGACGAAATTAAGCAAGTTTTGAATTTACATATTTAAAGAGAGGTGAAACCATTTATGCATATTTAGAATGAGCGGTGCTACAGTCACCTATAAAGGATACCGAATTCGGAATTTGAAAGTGTAAGTTTTTTTAAAAATAATTTGTGTTAGTTTTTTGAAATACTAAATAAATAAATAAACATAAATGTTTTTAAAAAAAAATACTAGTTGGTCCACTTTAACGGTATGCTTTGTCGTTGGAGTATTATTTTCCTCAATTTAGAATAAGGTTAGGTCTTGATATTGAGTTGAGATGAGATTAATTAAAATGAAGATGAAAATTAAATAAAATATTATTTTTTAATATTATTAATATTTTAAGATTTAAAAAAGTTAAATTATTTATTAAATTTTGTATAAAAATTTAAAAAATTTATAATAATTATATAAAATAAGATAATTAGAGATCATCACTGAATCCAAACTGTATACAGTTTGATTGAATTGTATTATTGTATGTGTTTTTGTACGTAGATAAAATCATTATGAAAACGGCGACGTACAGACAACAATTCTTTTCATCCCTCACCAAGTCAACACCATCCATGATCTGCCAATCTGGGTTCAGATCAGAGTGGGTAGTGAAGCAAAACCATGTCTTGGATAGCCAGGTCGATCGCCAACTCCCTCAAACTCGACGACGGCGACGACGACACCACCGCCAATGCCTCGGATCCGAACTCTCCACAGAAGCAGAAGCTGGACTCTCCCTCTTCACCATCTACTCCATCCTCACGTGGCGTTAAAGAGGATCTCTCCGAGCTCACCAAAACCGTATCCCGTCAACTCTGGGGCGTTGCCTCCTTCCTTGCCCCTCCTCCTCAACCTCAACCTTCCGATCAAAAAGCCTTGGAAGAGGACATGATCTCCGGAATCCGCAGCGATTTCGCCGAGATCAGCGGGAAATTTAAGACCGGCATCTCAAAGCTATCGACCAACAAAACGGTGTCGGAGATCACCAAAATAGCTTCCAATTTTCTCCTGCTTGGATCGGAGGAGGAGATCGGCGATGCTGTCGGTGTAACAGAAGAGGTGCTTGCCTTCGCAAGAAACGTCTCGATGCATCCAGAAACTTGGCTGGATTTCCCTCTCCCTGACTACGAAGATTCTGATGGTATTTTTTCATTCTTTTATTTATCTAAGATGTGTTTCAACGTGCATTTGTTTTTTTGTTTCTTTTGCTGACCGTTGATATTGATCCTTGAAATCCCGTAGTTTTTCTGATAATTGAGTTTTTCCCATGTGCTACTTAAGCTTTCTAGCCTGAATCCATGTCTGTAAAGCTCTTTAGCGCTTGAGGGTTCCGAAGATTTGATTTTGAAAGTTATGAAGGGATTTTATTCGCTCATCAAATTTATATTTTGATGTCGGCAATTCTGCATGCTAGGTATTTGCCTTGATGACAATCCCGTTCACACAAATCATGTTGCCGTCAAATTGTGATCTAGAAATTTATAGCATATTTACGTGATTGTGTTTACGGAAATTTATACAAATTCTGATCCTTTCCCCTGCCTCAGAATTTGAAATGTCTGATGCCCAACAAGAACATGCTCTGGCTATTGAACGGCTTGCACCGAGCTTGGCTGCTCTCAGGATTGAACTTTGCCCAGGATATATGAGTGAGGCTTGCTTCTGGATGATTTATTTTGTACTGTTGCATCCAAGACTCGGTAAACATGACGCAGAACTTCTGTCAACACCAAAAGTAAGTCCTCGAGCAGTTGCACTAGGATTTTTGGAATGTACAAAATATTCATTTGTGACGTTACTAAGTACTTGAATTGGTATGGGGTATCAGAGTGATTTGCAATTTTGCCCATGAAAAGTTCATTGTATCTAATCCAGGGTCGTAGAAGACATAGCAAGGCACATAGCGGGTTTTTTGTTAATTTCTAATTGTTGAGGTTTAAGGTTTCTGTATAAACTTCATCCCAATTTAATGAGGGCTTCATATATCTTTAGCAAGCACAAATAAGTTGAAAATTCAAATGGCATAGTTCTCGAACACAAGTAATGGGGTGAATAGGTGTTTGAACAAAACAAAGTAGAGTTTAAAATATCTTATATATATATAAGCAACCACCGATATGAAAACCAAAAGCTAAGAAAACAATAAAAATAATGAAAACGAAGAATTTGGTCACAAAGGAAAACCTTTTGAAGAACTATTCAAAATAAAAACTGAGGTGCTCAGCCACCATCTATATATTTTATATAGAAGATCAATATAACAATAAGTTTTAAGATCTCAAAAACCTTTGTAGACTCAGACACCAGACTATGATCAATGTGAGCGACCACTAGATCTCTGTTCACATCAGCTCCAGAACTCTAAAATTCTTAATAGAGTTTCCCTCAAGTACAAACCTCATCCTATCTAATGGAACTCTAACAGTACCCATTAATGAATACACCGGAACATTGACAAACTCATCGGCCCTTCAAGAACAAGAGGAACAAAGATCAATAGGGTGATGGCTTGTGATAGGGATAGAACTGTTTGACTTTCAGGATAAAAACTTCACAAATGTTTTCTCTTACAAGAAATACATTTGGATTTCTGAACATATGCCTAAGAATATCCAAAGGTCGTGCATACTTAAGCTTAAATAGGTAATACTGAAATAAATTTAAGTTAGGATTCATAAACCTGTTGGAATTCAACTTCGAGTCTCACGTGCATCTAGCAAACCGATCCATAACATTTCGCTCATTGTTTGGTAAAAAGCATGTGTAAGTGCTGAGTGCCAATGCCAAATTGCTTCATCCAACAAAAGCAAAGCAAATCTACAAAAAGTTTGCTTTTCGTTGCTTTATGTGTGAGCTTAAAGTGCAGAACAGCATTTTTTTTTGTAATTTCTTTTGAAAAAAAAAAATATAAATATCAGTTCAATACTCAGAAAATGTTCATTTATACGTTCTGTGTACTTTGCTAGGCCTATTATTATGAATCAAACTTCTTGATTACCTATCCAAAAATACTTTTTTTTTTATAAGTAATGATTTTATTGAAGAAATAGGCATAAGCCCAAGTACACAGGAAGTATACAAAGGATAAACCTACAACTTCCTGAAAACAAAAAGAAAGAAAAAAAACCAAAAAAACTAAAACAGATTCAGGAAATTATCCACCATTACATAAACTTTCGCCCAAAAACCCAAAGTACCCATGAAAAAAACCCTAAGATCTTCCAAAGTGCGTTCATTATCATCAAAACATCTCCTATTTCTTTCTATCCACAAGCACCACATGAGACAAGGAGGAATCATCTTCCAAACAGACGCTGCCTTCTTACAGCCCTTCAAACCCTTCCATCCTACCAATAAATCCACCACATCTTTGGGCATCACCCAATGCAAACCTGTCCAACTCAGAACCTCATCCCACAAGAATCTAGCCACTTCACAGTGAAGGAAAAGATGATTTACAGATTCTCCATCCTTTTTACACATAACACACCAATCAGAAATAAACAGTCCTCTCCTTCTAAGATTATCAGTTGTCAAAACTTTGCCCATAGAAGCCACCCAACAGAAAAAAGCAACCTTGGGAGGAACTTTCACTTTCCATATACTTTTCCATGGGAAAACGCAACTACCATGACTTGACATAACTCTATAATAAGAAGAAACTGAAAACTTAGCATTTCCAGCAGAAGACCATGCCATGCTATCCTCCCTTTCAGTTACCAGCTTAAAACTGTAAAGTTTAACCAACAAAGCCTGAACTTCATCCGCTTCCCAATCATTAATATCCCTTTTGAAAAAAACATTCCAAACAACCTTATTATTGCTGACACAGTAGGAATCAAAAACAGCAGCATTTTGATCCCTTGCAATTCTGAACAGGGCAGGAAATTCCAGCTTGAGAGCAGCATCCCCACACCACAAATCATGCCAAAAGAGGACTCTTTGACCATTTCCAACCTTCAACCTAATATTACTGGAGAAAAAATCCCATCCTTTTCTAATAAATTTCCACAAACTCACCCCATATGCTCCACTAGAGGCTTTTGAACACCAACCTCCCCACAAACTTCCATACTTTGCATCTATCACATTTTTCCATAGGGCTTCACTTTCCAAATGATATCTCCAAAGCCATTTGCCTAGTAAAGCTTTATTGAAAACCTTCAAATCTTTAATCCCCAAGCCACCGCCATCCAAAGGTTGACAAACTTTCTTCCAACTAACCAAATGAAACTTCTTTTCCTCACCAACACCACCCCATAAAAAATTCCGAAATAAACTCCCAATTCTCTTTTCAACCCTTGCAGGAAGAGGAAAAAGAGAAAGGAAATACGTAGGCAGATTAGACAAAGTACTTTTAATAAGAGATAATCTACCCCCCTTAGACAAATAAATCCTCTTCCAACCTGCTAACTTCCTTTCAATTTTTTCAATCACCCCATCCCAAATGTCCACAGCTTTAAAAGAAGCCCCCAAAGGAAGCCCAAGATATCTCAAAGGCAAAGAAGAGATCCTACACCCCAATAAATTTGCCAAATCTGATAAATTCTGAACAACACCCACAGGAACAATTTCAGATTTTGATAAATTAACTTTTAACCCCGAAACAGCTTCAAAACACAGTAACAGAGCTCTTAAAGCACGTAAATTATCAGAATCAGGTTCACTAAAAATCAGGGAATCATCAGCAAATAATAAATGAGAAATCTTCAGATTATTCCTATTCTCGTTACCCACCACAAAACTAGACAGAAAGTTACCCTCCACAGCCTTGTCTATCATTCTACTAAAAGCATCCATGATCATAACAAAAAGAAAGGGGGAAATGGGATCGCCTTGCCTCAAGCCACGAGAACTACAAAAGAAACCAGCTGGTTCTCCATTCACCAACACAGAAAATTTAGGAGTCGAAACACAGAACTTTATCCACGAACACCATTTAACTCCAAAACCATATCTCCTCAACAAATAATCAAGAAAATCCCAGCTTACATGATCATAAGCCTTTTCCATATCCAACTTGACGAGAATACCAGCCTTCCCCGACTTAAGTCTGCTTTCCAAACACTCATTAGCAATTAAAACAGAATCTAAAATCTGCCTTCCTCTCACAAAGGCATTTTGAGACCGTAAAATTATCCTCTCCATCACCCTACTTAACTGATTAGCCAACACTTTAGAAACAATTTTATAAACACCATTCACCAAACTGATAGGTCTAAAATCTCTTATCTCCACAGCCCCAGCCTTTTTCGGAATCAGAGCAATGAAAGTCGCATTTAAACTCTTCTCAAACCTCATAACGGAGTGAAACTCGGCAAACACCTTCATGACATCTTCTCTAACAACATCCCAGCACTCTTGAAAAAAAGCCAAAGAGAACCCATCTGGACCCGGAGCCTTATCTTTTTCCATACCCTTTACCACATCCAGAACTTCTTCTTCTTCAAACTCTCTTTCCAGCCACACAGCATCAGCCTGCTCTATAGAATTAAAAACAAGGCTATCCAAATTTGGTCTCCACGAAAAATTTTCTGAAAACAACTTCTCATAATAATTCACAATATGGGCCTTAATATCATCCTGATCCGAAAACAATCTGTCACCTTCACGAAGGACCTCAATCGCATTATATCTTCTATGAGAATTAGCCAATTGATGAAAAAACTTGGTACACCTGTCGCCTTCCTTCAGCCATAACGCCCTTGATTTTTGCCTCCATGATATCTCATCCATTAAAGCTAAATTTTCCAGATCTGAAACCACCCCTAGTTTTCTGGATCTATCCTCTTCTGAAGACAACCCTTGCACCTCCTTCTCTTCTAAAATACACAATTCCTCCATTAACCGCTTCCTTTTTGTATCCAACAACCCGAATTCCTCCTTATTCCACTTCTTTAAATCATTCTTTAGAGATTTTAACTTACTGGCCAAAACAAAACTAGGAGAGCCAGAAAAAAAGTAGGAATTCCACCAACATCTAATTTTATCCCCAAAACCTTCAACCTTTAACCACATGTTCTCAAACTTGAAATAACTTCTTCTACTCACAGATCCGCCACAATTCAACATAAACAACTGTTCTTTAAGTATTTAGTTGATATTGAAGATGATTTACATACCATGGTGCCATACTGTCATTTGTTGACATGTGTGATTGTGATATATATGCCCATGTTGGCTTTCTAGATTGAGTGATATTTGATTGCTTATGTTAGCATTTAAGTCAGCACCTATAATTCTTGAGCTTTCTCACCATGGCCCTTTTTGTATATATTTATTCAACCATGTACTTTAGTTTGATTGTGGCTAAAAATATCATAGATGTGTATATTTATCAAAGCACAAAAATTATATAAAATGTTGTGTTTAAATTTTATGAAATTAGTTGATTACTTGGTTGTCATGTTGTACTTATAAAGAATAAATAAATTGAGGTAATATGCTAAATGTATTATCATCTTGTGCTTAGTGCTTTCACCAACACTCTGTTCGCTCCAGTAGATGTTGTGCGTGTGTTGATCAAACTTTCTGTATAAGGTCTTGGTCGAGCATGTGTTGCTCATGTTGAATGAACTCTACGTGTAAGCCTCAGGTGACCATGACACTCCTGGGAGTCTAGCAAACTTACCTTGTCTTGGATTTTTGTTCAAACTTGAACAAAACTCAATCCAAATTAATTACAACTCAATTGGACTAAATTTCATCATTAGAATATGCCAATACATTATTTTTCTACTAACATAAGTGAATCAAGGTGACAAACTTGATTACATCTGGAAGATCTTATCAGGAGAGAAGGAAAAAAAAATCTTTAGTACTATGGAGAGATTAAAAGCATTATGTTAGGATGTTTATTTGGTAGGCAATGAGCCAGATAGTTGTCAAACCATTTAGCTTCCTTAGCTTTCCGTTTTTAGGTTCTAGTTTATTTCTCTTATTCCTTGCTTATTCCATGTCTTTCCTGTTTGCTAATTACTTGGCTACTGTTAATTTTAAAATGTCCCCTCAAAGCCGTAAGGACAGAATGGCTTCTTTCCTTTGATCTTAGATGAGCAAGTTATCCACATGAGAGATGCTTGACCTCTTGTACTCTTATAGTATGGTCAATTTGAGGGGAGAAATGGATTTCATACTTATCAACGGGCCTACTTTTTTCTTAGTTATTGTTTTGCAATTCTCACCTTTTCTTGTTGATTCATATTACTAGATTTGTGGCACGTAATGTTTCCTTTTACTGTAAGGTTTTGTCCTTTTGTTGTGCACAATTATTCGCTAGCCTGCTTTGCTAACAGCTGATGTTATGTTTGCAGATAGTGGAAGCCAGAACAATGTTGACACATGATTTGCAAAGCCGAAATAAGGCAAAGCAAGAACCTGAATATTTGGGAAGAGACATGAACGCTACCGACTTAACACATGAAGAGCATCTCTCGGTGCTGCCTGGTGCATCTGAATCAGCCCCTCTCAAGACGTCAGCCGTTGAACTTGCATCTTCTTCAGTGCCAGCTGACATTGAGATGGAGAAGCACCCAGTCCAAAGTACTGAACTTGAGATTGTTGACAAGTCTGTTGTTAAGGATGAACCAGTGGATCAAACCATGAACCAACATTCACTGCCTGGTTCCTCCTCTAGGGTCTTAGATGATAAATTTGAGGATGATGGTGATGATTGGTTGAAAGAGGAAAGTTCAGAAATGGTTGGTGTAAGTGGAACTACCTTCCCTATTGGGAATGATGAGGATGTATCATTTAGCGATCTTGAGGAGGATGATGGAGATGTGCCCATAAATTACACGAAAGCCATGACTGCTTCTGATTCTTCAACAAAAGACTCGCGAGACTGGGTTCAGCTGAGCAGAAGCTCCGCTGACTCAGTTAAAGACATCAGCTCTGTTGAGATAAAAAATGCTGGATCTGAGCAGGTAAGTGCTCGTAACCCTGAGTCAAAGGAACCTAATGACTGGCTTAATCTTGATGACATTGATGTAATTTGAAAATGCCCTAAAAGGCTTGAACAGTGTATGCTCTTTAGTTTCCAAAATTGTGGTGAATATCATCTATGGTCTTCGAAGTCCAACTCTGGACTTGGATACTGTTAAATTTGTACAGATGCCCAATCAAACCAGAATTAAGACTTATAAATGTGTTTGCTTACTGAAAAAACATTTTGAGTCCAGTTGCTTCTTAGTTCTTGTTGAGGCTTTTGGAATTTGATGGTATCACTGATGAAGAAGGAGATATAATCCGGAAATGTTCCCTGAACTTATATACAATTCAAAGAAGACAGAAGAATACAATAATATTTTCTTTAGGCTGAATACAATAATTAATTATGTTAAAGAAATGTGTACAATTGGGCCTTGATAGCTGGTGCTCTGGCCCGCTACTAACTTAGCTATGAAATGTTTTGTTAGAAAGTAGATATATCCAAAATTATATCTATAAGCTGTCCTCTAAATGTGACCCTTCCAACAAAGTCGACCGATAAAACCCATACAAAGTGTAATTCCATTCCTAGCTGGTTGCATGCTACATAGTCCTTTTAACTTTTATTTGCTTGCGATCTATAATGCCACCATTAGCACGAGTTTGTTGACATTTCCCTAAAATTATATACTTCACGCGCGCCCACTCGAAGTTAATAAATATTCTATCTGCAACCCGGCTGACTCGAACTTCTTATGTGATCCTGATGTAAGGATCGTTTGAGAGAGAGAGAGAGAGAGAGAGAGAGAGAGAGTTCAAACGAGGCACGGACCACAAAATTTTGTGCGCGAAGAAGGTCAGAAACTAGGGTAGGGCCCTAGATTGAGGTTTGTAATAAATGAATGAGAGAAAAGGTCCAAAGCCTCTATGCATTCTGCTCTAAATGATGGATACTGTTTTCATTGACCATCTAAGCAAATACTAGGATGTTAACGAGATTGACGAGAATATTGTGAATAAATATGAAATTATTGGAGTTAAGATATTTTATTGAGTTTAAAAAAATGATAGAAAAGAATTATAAAATTAAAAACTTATTTGAATATTATTTTTATTTTTAAATTTGAAAAAGTTGTATTATTTTATGTGTTTTGTATGTTTAGAAGTTTAGAAAAATTATAATAATTAAATAAATAAAAGACGAAAATATGTATTTTGTGTTTTTATTTTGTCATGATGATTGGAACAGACTATAAATAGAAAAAAAGATAGATCTAATTGAATATCAAAAAAATTGATGCAAGAAAGTTTAAAATTTGAGTATGATTTCTCTCCAACCTAGTGAGAATGATACAAACCCAAACTCTTACGAGGTATCCAAGTCTAGATTCTAAATTGAATTACTTCAAGAAAATGGGTTTTTGCAGATATGGTAAGAAACACTGAATCTCCATTGGATTGCCCCCAAATAATCTACTTCCATTCATTTTTGTCATCTTAGGAAATGTTTCATTTCATGTTTTGAAACTAATTCTGATTTTGATTTCGGCTAAATTTTTTGTAGAACTCTTATTTAATTACATATTTAGTTTCCAGGCAATAATTTAGATTTTCCTTTTTGAAAAGATTTTTCATAATTTTGAATTTTGAAACTATTTAAATCTGGCTTTTGGACTTCATTAATTGATTTCGAATTCTATCATTAATGAATACCTTTCAAAATTTTCTGTGTGTTGCATCTTTTTATCTCAATCTCAATTCTCAGCTTATGTTGATTAACTAGATGTCAAAATAAATTCTAATTGTGTCTGGTATCATTATTGGAATAACATCAGGTCTTTTAAAGGCATTCCATTTATGTCATATATATATATATATATATATGTGTGTGTATTAGGCATGCTTTGGACACAATTTCGAAAGGTTGCAATCAAATTTATTTCATCCTCAACTGTCAACCAAATACAACGACCAGTACCACCTTTGAGTTATTTCTCATCTTCCCCAACTGAACCCACACCAATGGTTGTTTACATTGAATTCTCATAAAAAAAAATAAGAGGCGAGTAATAGAATAGCATTTAAATCCAATAACAATTGCTATACACTCACCAACTTTCTACTTCTTTGATCAATTCTTTTGTGATTTATATCTTCGACTGCATTTAATAAAAAATGAGAGTGGTTGAATGTATGTATTGTTATTTGAGGTTATTTGCTTAATTTACATGTTATAAGGAAAGTAAAATGGGTTGTACTTTGATCAGCTTATAGAAACACCAATTTCTCCTTTTAAAAGGCCTTATAGGAAGAGTTAGATAAATCCTTATAAAGCTCATGATGAGTTTGTTCCTAAGCCATGTAAGACTTCTCAATATAGCTCCATACAATATTTTCAAATTCCAAATTCCAATGGGTTGCTTTTTCATTTAACCATGACAAGCATTTTTTGATCTGTAACATCCCAATTAATAACAAAGCCTATAGAGGAAATTAAGAAACATTAATATAGTATTTTAATATCATATCAAGTAATTAATATTACATATTCCACAAATGACATGAACAAGTAACTAGGATAATGGCTTAAAAAAAAAAAAAAAAAGTAACTAGGATAATGGAAGGCATTGCAAGAGACACAAGATACTTCTTCAAAGACTTTGAACCCAGAAAGCTACAAAAATATATCAAACTCGGAATCGATACACGCATTCCATTACACAATGAGCACATTCCAACAACATGTTTGGAAATATCCCTCTCATCAAAATCCGTGAATGTCTGTTGAATTTTCACAGTTGAAAAGATCTCCCACCACAAATATGAACTGTTTGAATATATTTCCCAGTTCCTTGCTTAAGACATTAGTATTTTACTTGTTCAGTTGTCTTTGGTAATGAAGTTCAGACTTGCGAAGAAAAAAATAAAAAAGAAAAAACTAGGACATCAGAATTTCATGGATTCTTCTTCTGGGTGTAGATATAGTCGAGGTGAGCAGCCAACGTCCTCCTTGTCAAACATTCCGTCTCTCCAATTCCTTCACAACTCACATCCACAGCATCATGAACGTGCTCTGCTTCCGACTCATCCTATAAGAAAAAACTCATAAATCCCAATTCTGTATATACGAGCTCAATTAAACATGTTAAAAACAACATGCAAAATAAACCAACCGCATGAAGGGTAATCGCAGGAGTTGCATCAGCAAGCCCAGGCGCTGGGCGGGAAGCGTAGGTCAGCGTGGAGCAGAGGAGGAGGCTTATCATCAACAGGCTGACGACCTTTGCCATCTTTCAATCAATTTACAACAGAAAGTTGGGGTTAAATTGAGAGACACAGAGACCAAAGGGTGTATTGATCTTTATAAATGTTTGACAACCAGGAGGCAGACCTTCTACGTACCAAGAACTTGATTTGATTAGATACGTACCAAGAACTTGATTTGATTAGATAAAGATATACGGCTAAGAGGGAAAAAAGGAAATCAAGGGATGAAGGCAGTGAGAGTTAACCGAAAGACGTGCAAAACTCCCTGAGAAAGGGGTAGGGAATCCTTGTTGATGTGGCTGGGGACTTGCTTTGCTTGCTATTTATAGAATGAGATGATCACTGAGTGAGCCGATAGATCAGAGACAGAGAGGGAGAGAATCTGGTTGGTCCAGAATAAATGGCTTAAAAAGGATTAATTGTGATATCGAGTCCTGTTGATATTTAGGCAGCCCAACATTCTTGTTAATATATAATTGATTCCATCTACATTAACAAGTCAAGACATGATCATATATACCAAAGGTGTGCACTTTATGGGTGGATTATTTGCAAGTGGTGAGTAGACATAAGTGCCACCATGGTATTAGTAATTAAGCGCAAACACGAAACTTTCACAACTATTAATGACATTGTAGCAACGTAACCAATTCGAATTCTCATACGGTAAACCCACAGCACTGTGGCAGCTCATTGAAACTGAGTGAGTATTAAAACAACCCAAAATAAACATGTAACAAGAGTTCTTTCTAGTGTTCACATCAGATACGGAGTTGCGAATTAAACACGTATACCTAATTTCTCTGTCGACTGCGTGGATTGTTCTTCCAGTTTATTCAAACTCGGTTCATTTTTCAAAACTAATTAAAAAGACAGCTACATTCTAGAGCACCATATACATTATTCCTCTTATCTATGCTACTGAGCTGAACCATTATGAAGTCACCATGACATGTACATGACCTAAAAGTCCGGAAAATTTTCCATTTGCTATATATATATATATATAGAGGATTTGTTTTACCAAGTCCAAAAATGGGAGATATTCAACATTTTTTGTTTTTCGAAAAGCACAGTACATAAATATTGTTCGACTTATCACTTTTGGTGTCAATTTATCTTATATTTTACATTTCGGTAAATAAATCTCTATGAAACTATAATTCCTAAATTCCGTTGATTATGGACAGTCTATTGACTATTAATCTTTCCTCTGGCAGATCTAGTTACCGTTTTTATTGCCTTAAATGATGTGTACGTACAACTAATAAAATTATAAGTCAGCACCAGAGTTGTATGCCCCATGCATGTTAGCCAAAACTGGATAGGGGCTAGCTCCTGATCTGCAAATTACTTCCTTACATGCTACGATAAGTTGCAATATTTGGACAAATTAAAGTAGAAGCAGGTCGATCCTTTAGAATTATATATAACTAGGGTTAAGTTTTAAAAGTAGAACCACTAATTAAGATCCGGTCTTTAGAATTAATACTAGCTAGCCAGGGTTCTAAAAGTACGTGTGTGTCTGTGTATATTTTAAACAAAATTACGATTTTGATCTTTTTGATGCAGCTGCGGGTTATAAAACAAGTTATGGCCACGAAGGAGGAGGTTTGTCCTTCATATCATATGGTCGCCAGCTGCTTGAGATTTCATATCATGTTAATATCTATTACATGATGGGCTAGTAATGCACAACTTTCATATTAAAAATTGACAACATACAAGGAAATCGGGGGAATTATTATATATAATTATATATATAGAATAATTCTTTGAGGAAATGGAGGCGAGTCATATATCCAAGAAGATGGCCGGAGCCAAGATCTATATCTTCAATTCATGTTCACGGAGGTTGACGAGAGATAAGGGATATTAAAAAAATCGTATTTAGGAAAAGTAAAAGGCAGAAGAGAAGAGTAAAAAAATTGCAGCCGGGGAAGGCATGGAAAGAATATTCAGACATTGCTGTCGTAAGGAATTTACGTGAAACCGAAAGCCAATGTTAGCTTGAACAAGTCAAAAAGATTATTCAGCTGACATTCTTTCGGTAGGTAAAGGGAATGTTGAACTGCGCATGCTGCACAATTTCTTGCTCTTTATCCTAGCTATATACATATATATATTTGACTCTTATTATACATGATCCTTTGAGTGCATGCATGTTATATATCATAATATTTACCGGCGGCCATCTAGATAAATAGTCAGAATCTATATGCGGTCAAACTACAGACAATCCAATAAAAGTAGCTAGATTTTTTTTAATTTTTTCTAAGCAAGAGCTAGCTTGCACTGTCGTATATAGCACTATATTCTTCTTTCGAAGTTGACGAGTTTATATTTTTGAATTGATTGCGTGGAGCTTCCTTGAACTGTACGTAAGATTTCCAGCTGCATTCTCACAAATTTTTTCTTCGATAGAGAGATTATATTAATGTGGTTGTTGGCGTGTGTACATGTATGTATAAATATGGTCGATGTTTTAATATTGGACTTAAATTCTCATCATAACATGAAGTACTACATTCTATATTAATTTAACGACTCGCACTTACAAAAATATAATTATACACGTACAGTCAGTCGTGATGACTGAGTAGTGTACTCCAAGGCCCTAGTCTCCTAAGACTACAGCTTCCTATCACGTACTAGCTAGTGTCCTTACCGGTGGAATATTCATCATGTCTGAAAATAGCCCTAGTCTCCTAAGGCTACTGCTTCCTATCATGTACTAGCTAGTGTCCTTACCGGTGGAATATTCATCATTTCTGAAAATAGATGCTAACATGTGGAGAATTTAAAGTAGTTGAACTCGATCCGCCTCTTTAAGATCAATATTGATATGAAATCTTAAAAGGTCGGATTGGTTATATAAAATTAAAATATTTATTTTATCTTAATTTATTATTATAATTTTTTAAAATTTTTATATAAAATATAATAAATAATTTTATTTTTTTAAATTTTAATATAAAATTAATATTATAAAATTATATTATAACAATATTTTATTCATTACTATTTAAAACATCTCATCTCATCTGTATAACTAAACGGACCTTAGTTTCATTTATATCTTGGGTTAATAATAGATTAGATTCAAAAGGCCAGGATCTAGTTGTATGTTTTAAATTCAAAGATCAACATTCAGATCGATGATCAGTTTGTTAGAATTATATGGTGATTGTTGCCAGCTCTCTATATATATGAGTAATGTTATATACATGAGACGTGTAATGTGCATACGTATCGTTTTGAAAAATAGTAGGATTCACGATTAAAAAGTTAATTTTTTTTTTTCATGTGAGTCATGTATTAATTCATTTTTTTTAAAGAGACTGTGCGGTATTTACACGACTACAACTGTAAATATCATTTATATATATATATATTAATTAATTAAAAAATAAACAATCTGATCACCCCCAACCATATTGTATATGCATCGATCTCAATTTATGTTTTATCCGACAGATAATCCATCGACATGAGTCGATCTTGGTCTTCAAGAGAATCCGTATGTAATCTATCTTTTTTGGCCTTTATTCCAGACAATCGACTACTTTACTGTATGAGTTATTCGGAAAGTCTCATGGGTACAGTGACATGTTTCGATCACTTAAATCTTCATGCTTGCTTTCATAAATCTGATGACGACTGCTGCGACTAAACATGTATAAAGCATAGATCATAAACAAATGGATGGTATGGCGAAGCTTCCCAGTAATACGTTTTGTGCGACGTGGGCTCCATGGAAAGAAAGAAAAGTACTCAAGGACGAATAATCGATAACTGTTGTAAAATAACATTGTAAAATTGTATGACTACCTTGAGCTAGCCGTCAAATGCACAGTGCATAGTGCCAGCATAGTACTGCATAGTAACTGGCATAGTAAATGGCCGACATCGCACAGTGTGCATAGTGCCAGCATAGTACTGCATAGTAAATATGCACAGTACCAGCATAGTACTGCATAGTAACTTACATAGTTCCCTTTGTACGCCTATATATATCGTTGAATTCTTTAAGAAATTCATAAGTTTCATAACTTCTCTGAGTTCTATCTCTCTCTCTCTCTCTCTCCTTTCGATAGTTTTATAACACGTTATCAGCACGAGAGTTCTGACGATCTTGAAGCTAATAGTCATCTACTTCAAGTAAGTCTTTCAATATATTTTTTTATAGTTTTCAAAATGAATATGAAATATTAAACATACTTATGTTCTTGATTTATATATATAGAAAATGTCAAATCTTACAAAATTGGAATTCGTTGCTCTTGACATTTCTGGGAAAAATTATTTATCTTGGATCCTTGATGCTGAGATCCATCTGGATGCAATGAACCTGGGAGATACAATTAAAGAAGGAAATCAAGGGTCCCTGCAGGACCGTGCTAAGGCAATGATTTTCCTTCGGCACCATCTTCATGAAGATTTAAAAACTGAGTATCTAACGGTGAAAGATCCACTTATTTTGTGGAATGATTTAAGGGAGAGATATGAACACCAGAAAACTGTAATCCTCCCAAAAGCTCGTCATGATTGGATGCACCTGAGGTTGCAAGACTTCAAGAGTGTTAGTGAGTATAACTCTGCACTCTTTAAAATTAGCTCGCTATTGAAATTATGTGGTGAAAAAGTCACTGATGATGACTTGTTAGAGAAGACATATACTACTTTTCATGCCTCGAATGTGCTCCTGCAGCAGCAGTATCGAGAGCGAAAGTTCAAGAAATATTCTGAACTTATATCTTGTCTTCTATTAGCTGAGCAAAATAATGAGCTTTTATTAAGAAATCACCAGTCACGTCCTACTGGTTCTATATCATTCCCTGAAGTGAATGGTACTAGATTTACATCATTTCCAGAAGCGAATGGTGCATCTTTTCAAAGAAAAAGAGGGCGTGGACGTGGTAAGAAAAACTATAGAAGTGGAGGTCCTAGAAGTGACCACACTAAAAGGGAAAATAATAGATATACACCGTACCACCAGAAGTGGTTCAACTCAGAAAAGGGCAAAGGTCCTCAAAATAAATTTGTAAAGAAATATGAAGATGAATGCCATAGATGTGGTATGACTGGACATTGGTCTCGTACCTGTCATACAGCTAAACACTTGGTTGACTTATACCAATCTTCCATAAAAGAAAAAACAAAGAAATTTGAAACAAATTTTGCTGAACCATCATATGCTTTAAATTCTATAGATGGAGAAGATATTACAAGTCTTGATGTTTCTGATTTCTTTGAGGATTCTAGTGGTAGAGTTGATTATGGAAGTGTTCCTTTTTAATTAATGTATTTCCTTTATATTATTGTAAAATATTTTTATTCTGTAATGTTTTTTTTAGTAATGAAAGTTTTATATATTTTGTAAAATCATGAGTCTTATTGATGAACTTTCTATCTCCGAGATGAATAATAAAGATGTATGTCTGGTTGACAGTGCTACAACTCACACAATTCTTAAGGATAAAAAATATTTTCAAAATCTAACATTGAGTAAAGCCTATGTTCATACCATCTCCGATTCATCGAATCTAATTGAAGGCTCCGGAAGAGCTTATATTGTGTTGCCTAATGACACCAAATTTTGCATTGATGATGCTCTATTTTCTTCACAATCCAGAAGAAATTTATTAAGTTTTAAAGATATACGTCGTAATGGTTGTCATATTGAAACCATTAACGAAGACGATAAAGAGCATCTTCTCATTACTAAAATAATTTCGAGCCAGAAGCTCGTATTAGAAAAACTGCCTGCCCTCTCATCTGGATTGTATTATACAAAAATGAGAACAATTGAATCACATGTTGTAATGCACCAGAAGTGCATTGATCCCAAAATATTTATGACTTGGCATGATCGCCTTGGACATCCGGGATCAATAATGATGAGACGAATAATTGATAATTCGTATGGGCATCCCCTAAAGAATCAGAAGATTATCTTACCCAATGAATATCCATGCTCTGCATGTTCTCAAGGTAAATTGATTATCAAACCATCTATCTCAAATATTAGTTTTGAATCTCCATCTTTTTTACAAAGGATTCATGGAGATATATGTGGGCCTATTCAACCATCAAGTGGACCGTTCAGATATTTTATGGTTATAATTGATGCATCAAGTCGATGGTCACATGTTTGTTTACTTTCCACTAGAAATGCTGCATTTGCTAAACTTCTTGCACAAATAATTAAGCTACGAGCACAATTTCCTGACTATCCAATTAAAACTATTCGATTGGATAATGCAGGAGAATTTACATCTCAAGCTTTTGATAATTATTGCATGTCAATAGGAATAGATGTTGAACATCCAGTTGCCCATACACATACTCAAAATGGTTTAGCTGAATCATTGATTAAAAGGCTTCAGCTAATCGCTAGACCTTTACTCATGAAATCAAATCTTCCTATTTCTGCTTGGGGACATGCTATAATTCATGCAGCATCATTAATTCGTGTTAGACCATCAGCATATCACAAATATTCACCATTACAGCTTGCATTTGGTCAGCAACCAAATATTTCTCATCTTCGTACTTTTGGATGTACTGTATATGTTCCAATCGCACCTCCACAACGTACAAAGATGGGCCCTCAACGTAGACTTGGGATATATGTTGGGTTTGATTCTCCATCTATTATCAGATACCTTGAGTCTCTTACAGGGGATATATTTAAGGCACGTTTTGAGGATTGTCATTTTGACGAATCCATTTTTCCAACAATGGGTAATGAGAAGTCGGTGCCTGAAGCACGACAAGAAATTACTTGGAAAAATAAAGCTCTTTCCCAATTTGATCCTCGTACAAAAGAATGTAATCTAGAGGTTCAAAAGATTATTCATTTGCAAAGTGTTGCAAACCAATTACCGGATGCATTTACTGACACTAAAGGTGTGGTAAAATCATATATTCCTGCTGTTAATGTTCCAGCAAGGATTGCAGTCCCTGAAGGACAAGTTGCCAAAATAGCAATAGGCGAGTCTAAGATACGCCTGAAGCGTGGATGGCCTATTGGTGCTAAGGACAAAATTCCTCGGAAGAGGAAAATACAAAATGAATTTGGTACTCCTGAAGAGTCCATACCAACACAGGCCATAAGAGTAATTGATGCTCATGAAAAGAGTAAATCTCCTGAGAAAAAACCTCCTGAAGAGGTATTTCATGAAATGTCTTCCCTTGAAGAGGGACAGGTACCTGAAAATAACGAGATCTCGATACATTTCATAAATACAGGAGAAATTTTGAATAGAAATAAAACTGTTGTCGACAACATATTCTCATATAAAATGGCTCTTGACATTACCAGAAGTAATGAAGAAATTGAGCCAAGAACTGTCGAAGAATGTCGACGTAGAGATGACTGGCCAAAATGGAAATCAGCTATTGAAGCTGAATTAAACTCGTTAGCAAAGCGAGAGGTCTTTGGACCAATTATACAAACACCAAAGGGTGTAATACCCGTTGGATATAAATGGGTATTTATACGTAAACGTAATGAAAGTAATGAAATTGTGCGATATAAAGCACGACTTGTTGCACAAGGTTTCCTGCAGAAACCGGGGATTGATTATGAGGAAACATACTCTCCTGTTATGGATGCAATCACATTCAGATATTTGATTAGTTTGGCAGTTATAAAAAGATTGGATATGCAGTTGATGGATGTGGTCACCGCATATTTATATGGATCATTAGATCATGACATATATATGAAAATCCCTGAAGGATATAAAATGCCTGAAGCTTCTAATCTAAGTACATCCAGAAGTATGTATTCTATTAAGCTTCAAAGATCTTTATATGGGTTAAAACAATCCGGACGCATGTGGTATAAACGCCTTAGCGAATATCTATTGAAAGAAGGATTTGAGAATAATCCAATATGCCCATGTGTTTTTATTAAGAAATCAGACTCCGGATTTGTTATTATTGCGGTTTATGTTGATGATCTAAATCTTGTTGGAACTCCTGAAGAGATCAGAAGAACTGCTACATATTTAAAGAATGAATTTGAAATGAAAGATCTTGGCAAAACGAAATTTTGTCTCGGCCTGCAGCTCGAGCATTTGCCAAATGGAATTCTCATTCATCAATCAAATTATACAGAGAAAGTCTTGAAACACTTTTACATGGACAAAGCTCATCCCCTGAGTACTCCAATGGTTGTTCGATCACTTGATGTGCAGAAGGATCCATTTCGTCCTTGTGAAGACAATGAAGAAATTCTTGGTTCTGAAATACCTTATCTCAGTGCAATTGGAGCCCTGATGTATCTTGCAAATTGCACTCGGCCTGATATTGCATTTTCAGTTAATTTACTTGCAAGATATAGTTCCGCACCAACTCGAAGACATTGGAATGGCATTAAACATATCCTTCGATACCTTCGAGGTACGGTTGATATGGGATTATTTTATCAATATGGTTCAAGTCCACAATTAGTTGGATATGCAGATGCAGGTTATCTTTCAGATCCACACAGAGGAAGATCTCAGACTGGATACGTATTTACTTATGGAAATTCTACTATATCATGGAGATCTGTCAAACAAACACTATCTGCTACATCTTCAAATCACTCAGAGATCATTGCAATTCATGAAACAAGTCGAGAATGCATTTGGCTAAGATCAATGATCCAACATATTCAAGAAAAGTGTGGTCTTCCAGTGATTAATGATAGTCCAACAACTTTATACGAAGATAATGCTGCTTGTATTGCTCAAATTAGAGGAGGATATATCAAAGGTGATAGAACCAAACATATTTCACCTAAATTCTTTTATACTCATGAACTTCAAGAAAAAGGTGAAATTAAAGTCAAGCAGATACGATCAAGTGATAATCTGGCAGATTTATTCACAAAAGCATTACCAACTGCAACATTTAAGAAGATTGTGCAGAACATTGGAATGCGGAGACTTGAAGACCTTTTATCATGCACTTTTCAGGGGGAGTAACGTCTTGAAGACTTATGCTGATTGTACTCTTTTTCCTTCGCTAAGGTTTTATCCCACTGGGTTTTCCTTCGCAAGGTTTTAATGAGGCAATCTTAAAGCATTTTACGGTACACATGAATATTGTACTCTTTTTCCTTCGCCATTGGTTTTTTTTCCCACAGGGTTTTTCCTTGGCAAGGTTTTAACGAGGCATATTTATTATATGTGGTCATCCAAAGGGGGAGTGTTGTAAAATAACATTGTAAAATTGTATGACCACCTTGAGGTAGCCGTCAAATGCACAGTGCATAGTGCCAGCATAGTACTGCATAGTAACCGGCATAGTAAATGGCCGACATCGCACAGTGCATAGTGCCAGCATAGTACTGCATAGTAAATATGCACAGTACCAGCATAGTACTGCATAGTAACTTGCATAGTTCCCTTTGTACGCCTATATATATCGTTGAATTCTTTAAGAAATTCATAAGTTTCATAACTTCTCTGAGTTCTATCTCTCTCTCTCTCTCTCTCTCTCTCTCTCTCTCTCTCTCTCTCTCTCTCTCTCTCTCTCTCTCTCTCCTTTCGATAGTTTTATAACAATAACAAATATTCCACAACTCGAAAAGAAGATTTGACTCCCACATGTAAACGAATGCATGAATGGCTCAAATTCTGCTGTACACATGCAGTTTGTATGTTTATAATATATATATATATATTAAAAATTTTATTTATAATTACTTTTACATACTTTATTATATTCTCTATTAATGTAATTATAATTAAACTAATTTGGCTTTAATTCAAAAAATAGAAAAAAGAAAAGCCCATCAATAGTGTGGAATTAATCTGTGTAAGACAGACAATATCAACTTGCTATATAATTAATGCTTGATTGAGATTTGGACGGTAGATTGATGTCTTTTTTTTTTTTTTTTTTGAAATGAAACTTATACTTGCATTAACTTATCAAGTATTTACATGAGCCAAATTGGCTGAAAAGTCTACACTTTCCACCACATCACCTGGACTTAATACAGCTTCTTTGGCAAGATTATGGGCATGAACATTGCCACATCTTTTGACATGTGAGACCCTCCAACTAGTTAAGGATACAAGCCTATGTTTTATATCACTAAGGATCATTCCCACCCTATCCCATCTATCTATTTGTTTTTCTATTCCTTGTACAATGGTTAGAGAGTCCCCTTCCAATATAACTAATCTGCAATCCATTTCATAGGCCATATCTGCTGCATATAGACCACCCATACTTTCAGCTAGTAGAGGATCCATTAGACATGGTTTTGACAGCTTTTTGGTAGCTAGAATACTGCATGTATGATCACGAGCCACTAACCCAAAACCTGCTCTTCCCCTATCTTCATTCAGACTTGCATCCCAATTGATTTTGGTTACTCCTATTGGTGGAGGTTGCCATCTGTTCTGTATCTGTGCATTCCTTCCATGTTGTTTCATTTGTTTTTGCTGAAGCACTTTATATTCTTCTAATGTTTTCCTTGATTTCTTGACTAATGCATTAGGATGAGTAAAGGCATTTTCAAATACAAACTGATTTCTTCTATGCCATATGTTCCTTGCTATTATTACAAACTTTTCCAAAGAATCTTGATCATAATGTGACATTAGTGCTTCGACTAATTCTCTAAAGTTTGCATACCTGAATGAACATTTTTGTAGGCCCGATTGTGTTTGACTCCATACATCCATTGCTGAAGAACAATTCCATAAGGCATGTGCCACATTTTCCTCCTCTGATTTGCATATTGGACATTTAGAAGATTCAACAATTTGTTTCTTGGCCAGGTTCACTCTTGTGGGTAGAGATTCAAGACATGCTCTCCACATGAAGTGTTTTGCTGCATTTGGTATGTTTAAATTCCACCAGTTTGTCCAAGCTTCATTCTGAGAGTGAGATCATGTTGATGATTGGCCTGCACTTGTATTTTCCAACTCCATTTGATAATGATAGGCACTTTTCACATTGAAATTTCCATTCTTTGTTCCTAGCCACATTAATCTGTCATCTGCACCATAGGAGCTGATTGGTATCTTAACTATTGTTGCAGCCTCATTTTCTTCAAATATCTCCTTGATCAATACATGATTCCATTCTTTGCCTGACTGTTTCATAAGTGTTACTACTTTAGCCTCCCTTGACAGCACCTGGTTTGTAGATTGAACCTTGTATGATGATGGAGTAGGAAGCCATCTATGTTGCCAAATGTTTGTGCTCTTTCCATTTCCAATCCTCCATACCGAGCCCTTTTCAATTAGGTTTCTAGCTGAGCAAATGCTTCTCCAAATGAATGATGGTCTGGACCCTATTTTTGCTTGCAAGAAATCTGTTTTTTTTAAATATTTCTCTTTGAGGACTTGTGATGCCAGTGACATAGGTTGTTGTATAATCCTCCATGCTTGTTTTGCTAGCAAGGCAGTATTAAAGCATTCAAATTCTCGGAATCCCAGTCCTCCCTTGGCTTTTGTTTTTCCCATTTGGTTCCATGATACCCAAAGTGTTTTCCTTTCCATTTGATGCTGGCCCCACCAGAAATTTCTCATGATCTTGTTCAACTCTTGGAGAAGATGCTTAGGTAGTTTAAAAACCCCCATGCAATAGGTTGGTAAAGCTTGAATGATGGCCTTGAGTAATATCTCTTTTCTAGCCTGTGATAGGAGTTTGTTTTTCCAGTTGCTTACTCGACCCCTTACTCTATCTATTATTCCCTTAAAAGCCTGATACTTTGACTTGCCTATAAAAGTAGGTAGGCCAAGGTACTTTTCATGACTTTGAGTAGCTCTAAGGCCTGCCATATCAAGGATGTGATCTTTAGTCCTCTTCTTTGTATTTGCACTGAAAAAAATTGAAGTTTTTGCCTTGTTAAGTTTCTGACCTGACCCTTGTTCATATAAATCCAGCAAATCTAGCATTCTTGCCCATTCAAATGCATTGGCACGACAAAATAATAAGCTGTCATCAGCAAAGAACAAGTGATTGATGCTTAATCTACTCCTTCCAAATTGAAAACCATGAATTTGCTTTGAAACTTCAGCTTGATTCAGTAGTGAGCTCAATGCTTCTGCTACCAGGATAAAAAGATAGGGAGATAAAGGATCTCCCTATCTTATTCCCCTAGTATTTTGAAACCAAGATTGTTGGGCTCCATTAATGATAAGAGAGTAAGACACAGTTGAGATGCATCTCATTACCAAACCAATCCACCTTGAGGTGAAACTTAGCTTATACATAGCAGCTTCTAAAAATTGCCACTCCATCCTATCATAAGCTTTGCTCATGTCAAGTTTCAATGACATGTATCCCTGCTTCCTTTTTCCTTCAGTTCTCATAGCATGCATGGCCTCAAAGGCCACAATAACATTATCCATTATTAACCTGCCAGGTACAAATGCACTTTGGGTTGGGGATATGATTTGTGGCAATATGGTTTTCAATCTATTGGCTAGGACTTTAGAGACAATTTTGTATATGACATTGCATAAAGAAATTGGTCTGAATTCAGTAACAGATAGGGGGATTTTAACCTTAGGGATCAAAACTATATAGGTCTCATTAATACATTTCAAATCCCCTTCATTGTTTAGAATATCCAATACAGCTCTAGTTATATCTTCTCATACTATCTCCCACTGGTTTTGATAGAACACAGCAGAAAATCCATCAGGTCCTGGAGAATCTAAGGGATTCATTTGAAATAATGTTGTCCTTACCTCAAGTCCAGTAAACTCCTGATTTAAGTGTCTGTTCATGTGGTCATCAACCTTCTTTTCTAAAAACTGCAAGCACTCCTGGATCTTGTCAGGTTGGGAAGTTGAAAACAGCTCCCTGTAGTAATTCTCAAAGGTTGCTGCAATATCCTCACGGGTGCAAGCTTCAATTCCATCTTCTCTCACAATTTTCTGAATTTTATTATTTTTTCTTCTCTGGTTTGCAGTTCTGTGAAAGAATTTTGTATTTCTATCTCCATCTTTGAGCCATGCTTGTTTTGCTCTTTGTTTCCATTTTGCATTTTCTGCTTCCAAGAGGGCTTCTATTTCCTTTTGCTCTTGTTTAACTGCTGCTGTCATAGTGCCCATATTTGAGTTCTGAATCTTGTTCAGTTTGCTCATTTTCTCCTGAGTTTGTCTCCATGGCTTGTCAATAGAATGTTTTTTCCAATTCAGTAAAGACTCCTTACATTTTTGAAGCTTTTCATGTATACCCCTCATATAAGATCCCTGCCATGGCAAGTGTTGATTCCAACTCGAGTTGATAGTTTCCTTGCAATGTTCATTAAGTTCCCAGCTGGATTCATATCTGAATATCTTGTTTCTGCCTCCTCTGTCACTTCTTCTTCTTTGCATTCCTTCTCCCATGTTGAATACAATGGGACAGTGGTCAGAAGCTTGTGTTGGTAGAACAGAAATCCAGTTGTCAGAGAAATGGTTGATCCAAGTTGAATTTGCTAGTACTCGATCCAGCCATTCCTTTATAAACTGAGTACCCTCCCTTTCATTATTCCATGTAAATTTTGTTCCCTAATATCCTAGATCACTTAGTTCACAAAATTCCAATGTTTCTCTAAATATTTCCATTTGTTGATAGGACCTTGGAGCTGCTCCTTGTTTTTCATGTTGGTGTAACACCTCATTAAAATCCCCAAAGCAAATCCAAGCATTATCATTAGTGGGTTTAAGCATTTTCAGCAACTGCCATGTATTATTTCTCTGTGATGTTGAGGGGTGTCCATAGAAGCCAGTTATTTGTATGCAGTCTTGAAATTCATTCCTTTTATAAGCTAAAGAGATGTGGTTTTGTGAATAAGTTTCTAAATAAATCTCCTCAGTGCTATTCCAAATAAAGGCAAGACCTCCACTAAATCCTCTACTGTCCACCACATAGCTTCTGTCATAACCGAAAGAATTTCTAACTTCTTCTACTCTCTTTCTTCCACACTTGGTTTCCATTAGAAAGATGACCTTTGGCTTTTTATTCTTCACCCAAAAGTGAAGTTCCTGAACTGTATGAGGGTTGCCAAGCCCTCTACAGTTCCAGCTAAGACCCATCATTGCTGTTGGTGGAGCTGCACTGCAGCTCCACCAACCTAGGGTCAACCCCATCTAGTTTCATATCCTCAACTGTTTTTTGTTTCTTACTATGCTCCATATCTTCTCTTCTACTATCTCCTTCTCTCTTTTTCTGGCTAATGTTCACATTTTCAGAAATTAAAAGTGCTTTTCTATTTGCTTCTCTTGTTCTTCTTTTCCAAGTGTTGCCTTTTGTTTTGGTCCCTTCCAATTCCCTTTTAACTGTCTTGAATTCCACTGACCCCTCTTGATGACTATTTATGACAGGTTGGTTCGAGTCTACAGTTAATGAACTGTGTTCCTTTGTTGTCCTGTTTTCTGCTATTTCCATCTTGCTTTCTTTTCCATCTTTGTTTTTATCTTCTAACTCTACTGTTATTCTTAATTTCCCCTTCTCTTCTACAGGTATATTACTCACACCAGGTACATAATTCTTGCCTTCTATATCTATACTGTCCCAAAACTCAGCAACTAGTGGATTTTTGTTTTTTCCCTGGTTCTCTTTTGTATTTTTCTTTTCTGTTGATATTTTCTTTTCTTCTAATCTAATATCTTCCATCTTGAAACTCCTTTCCTCTGTTATATTTGTCTCTTTGTTCTGGTCCTTTTCAACTGAGCCTCCATACTTTCTACAGTCAAAGATATTAGTATTTAGTGGTTGAGCTCGAAGCCATGGTCCAAATTGTTGGATCTTTTCTCCATCTCCCCTTTGGTCAGTTCTCTGTCTGGTGCATCCAGTCCCTTGATGAAAAAGAATTCCACAATGGAAACAAAATGATTGCAGTCTCTCATACTTAAAGTAGATCCAGTATTTTTTTCCTTCAAATTCCAGCCATCTCCCTCTCAGTAAAGGTTTATGGATGTTTATAGCAATTCTGGCTCTTAAACACTTACCCCATGCTGATCCATCTGAATCTGCATCGACCCTTATCACATGACCAATTCCTGCTCCAAATTGATTTCCCATATCTTCATTCATGGCTGCTAGTGGCATATTGTGAAATTGTATCCAAAATGGTTCATATCTGAACTGAATGGTATTTAGAGCATCAGCTTCATCTATTTCTTGCAGTGTTAATAGATTTCTATCAAAAAACTAAGGTCTCCCACTTAGTACTTTCTCTTTATCAGCTATATGTTGGAATTCAATTAAGAATTTCTGATCTCCCAACTCTTTAAACCTCACCCATCCTTTCAGCTTCCATATTAAGGCCATAGTTTTCCTAAAGGCTTCATTATTCAGCCCTTTCTCAGATAGGATCTTACCTGCTATGCAGTGTTGGCCATGTATGCCATAATTCTGTGTTTGAGCAGCATGATAGATTGAATTTTCTTCACTGGTTAGATTCAAGTTTTTCCAATGTTTTGATAACTCTTCCTCTATCAACGCCATCAATTTCTGTAGCTTTGTTCTTTGATTCTGAAAAACTTACACTCTCAACACAAGAGACTCAGTCCTTAACTTGAAACAAAGATATTTTGTTTAAGCAAGGATACACCACCTTACTTTTTCTCTAGAGAAAAGAAGGACTCCTACTCATATCATCGGTAGTTTCTTATTCGACGGTAGATTGATGTCAACTTTTGCAAAAGATGGTCAAAAAGATAATAAATGAGCTTATACTTTGCGGTGTGAAATCAAAACATAAAATAGCCATGAAAAAAAAATAAAAATGAAAAATAAAACTGCTACGTACAGCTCCCAACGGAGGATCCCATCGAGAAGGCAAAGATTTAATTTTTATTTTTTTTAAATATACTTTTAAATCTCTTAAACATTTAAAAATTATAATTTATTAAAAAATATCTTTTTTTTACTATTAAATAAAGAAAAATCAGTGAAGACGTAGATAGTACAAGCATTATTAAAAAATATATAAAAAAAATGCATTCCAGCCTCAATTTATTGTGATGCGACTATTTGTACTTTCTGTCGACTCACCATATTAATCAACTCATGCGTGACATATTAATCATAAGATTGAAGCTGATATTCACAGGGATAAAAAGTGGAAACTTCTACAAAGTCCACCTCAGCAGCTTTAGGATATTCACAGTTTTTGTTCTTTTCTATTTCCGTTGTAGCCAAATTATTATTTTTTTATTCCCATCTCTGATATTATATACTGCACTGCCTGACTATATAAAAGCAAAAATCCCTCTGTAATTGTTAGGTCAAATACAATGAATATTTGCATGGCATTTTACACTTCATGCCTAACATGGTATCGAGAGCTAGTAGACTAGCAATCCTTTCCCTTTCATTATCGTAATGTCTTCTTCTTTCCACCCACCTCGCCTATCTTGGTGCCTTCTTCATTCTCCCATCTCATCTCTATTAAACTTGCCTCTAAGAATTATATGCTATAAAAGGTTCAAATTAAAGCATACTTACGAGGTCAGGATCTCTTTTCTTATGTAAATGGCACACAAACACCACCTCTCAAAATGCTCCCTCCCAAACCCAACACACCTCCCAAAATCAACCTCATGTTTCTCTCTTGGCAACAAACGGACCAACTCATCTTAAGTATTCTGTTCTCTTCTCTAACCGATTCTGTAGTTGCACATGTGATTTCTACAGGTGCTTCTCCTAAGCTCTGGACCTCTCTCGAATCGATATTCAACTCTCACTCCCAAGCCAATGAGTTTCAAATCAGATTTTAGCTTACCAATTTATTCAAAGGTGACCAATTTGTTTCAGATTATTACAAAAAACTTAAAATGCTTGTTGATACACTTGCTACAACTGGGAGCCCACTATTAGACAAGGAATTTGTGACGTACCTTCTCAATGGTCTCAGTCCCAACTATGAATCCTTCATCACCTCAGTTACAACCCAAATTGAACTCATTGCCTCACATAAGCTTTATCACCTCGTCTCATACATGAGAGTCGCATGACTCATAACTCTTGTTCCATATCTTAACCCTTTGAACCATCTGCTAATTTTAGCTCCAACAGCCCATGAGATCAACAAGGCCGAGGGTTTTCTCGAGGAGGTTGAAATGGCAGAGGCCATGGCAGGTTTAGCCCCCAACAAGAGACGTTCTTACTCCCTTTCACCTCAAAATTTCTCTTCACCCAACCCTACCTAATAGAGGCCTACATGCCAGGTATGCAACAAACCTGGTCACGTTGCTTTGCATTGGTATTTTCAGTTTGATCATGCCTACCAATATGAACCTCCTTGATCCTTCTCACCATCTAACCCATCGGCCAACTATACTTCTCCTTGTGTCATTCCCGATCAAACTTGGTACCCAGATAGTGCTGTAACTTACCATATAACTCATGACCTTTCCCATCTTACTCTCTCATTTGAACCATACAATGGACATCAACAAATTCGAGTTGGACAGACGTCAATGAACTGAGAGAAATAAAAAGTGGAATCACTAGTATTTAGCTAACTAGCTAGCATGACAACCCGTATTACATTGGTTTGAATGATCAAGGAATCATTAGTACTAGTTTCGGGATTATGAGCAAAGAACGGATAAGGATTTCATAAAGGGGTAGTGATATGGTTACTACCCTCTTACTACTTACAATGTATTTGAAATTTTTTATTTTTTTATTATTTTCTTTTAAGTATTTTTTCAACATCTTTAATCATTAAGAAAAAATTCAAAAAAATATAATTTATTAATAGTCACTTCCTTAACCATTAAGTAAAATAAAAAATTAAAAAAATAAATACAAGAAAAGTAATAGATGAGTAGTAGAAAGATAATAACCCTATCATTTTCTTTAATAAAGTTGTCTCACAAGGAAATATTAATTTTTATTTTATTATTTTTAATTATGTTCGTTAATATATAATATATTTAAGGTAATGGGTTTTGTTATAGTGATTGATAGAATAAGTCCTTTAATATGCGCTAAATTAAATTGTTTAACTAAAAACGATAAAACTCAAGATAAACAATAATATTACTCTTTGTATAAATTCTAATACGTATGTGGGAGTGGCAAACATATAAATTGTCTTAGAATATTTATTAAAGTGTTATATATCTAATCAAAACTTCACCAAATAAGACAAGCTAGCTATTTTAGCTAACTTATTTAAAATGCATCACACCTTAGATAGAAATTGAGGAAGCTCGAGGACTATGGGCTTGTGGGCTTTTAAACCATGCTAGACTTATGTTTGATTAAGTAGTTGTATGCAGGGCTTAGGCCTAGTTATCTTTCACTCGGTGTTGATTTTATTTCTATATGTTTCTTGTTTAATTATAATGTAATGGGCTTTGGCCCTCTAGTGCATCAGTATTTCGTTAGGAGTCCCTAACATATAGGGTACATGCAAAACCTTTTTGGAATTATCTAGAATATTATTCTCTCATATTCTTCTTGGAGGTCCTCACCCTCAAAGTGAGAATATCATTATTGTTCTACATTTACATAAGAGAATTTGTTATATTTTGGTACCAAAGAACCGGTTTTTTTTTTAAGAAGAGCCGGTAGCTACTCTCATAGCAGTCTCGTCCCAAATTTATTAATGAACCCTCACGTATAGTGGAGGAAAACTGTGGTTACAAGTCTTTCACCTGAGGGTTTACAAAAGATCAAGAACAAATACCAAAACCCAGGTGATCAAAAAAACCCTACGAACTAAAAATTACAGACGTAAATAAGGAGGACCCTAAAAATCTATAGGTACTAAACCTCAAATAAAATCCCTACCAATGCCAACACCTATAAAATACTTACCCCGATTATAAGTGCCTTCTTTAGCAAGATAATTTGCTACCATATTGGCTTATCTAAAAGTATGATAAATGGAGCAATTTAATTCAGAAAACAGACTTTTAATATCATCCCAATAATCCCACAGATACCATAAATTGCATTGACCGACCTCGATCCATCGCATAATAACTTCAGAGTCTAACTCCACCATTATGTCTCTAATACCCAATTGTTATGCCAATTTTAGACCATCGAGTAAAGCTCTACCTTCAGCCACATTGTTGGAAACCTGCCCATAATGAATTGAAAATCCAGCAATCACTCGACCACAATGATCTCTAATAACTCCTCCTCCACCTGCAAAGCCAGGATTTCCAAGCGAGTTACCATCAACATTAAGTTTATAGCGACCTCTAGGAGGCTTAATCCAAGCCACAGCTTTCATATTTTTAGTAGCAACTGGAGCAATTGGGCAGTTTAAATCCTGTAGGAGAGTAAGATTTTGCCGCTGCAACCTATCAAATTTATGATGTGGAGAAAAAATATCAACTAAGGTCAGTTTAATCTACCGCACCACAGCTTTCCAATCAACCGTTTGTCCTTCCATTCTGGCATCACACCATGCTCGCCACAATGCCCATGTGATAATGATAGGCAAGATTTCTCAGCAACAACCTACTTGAGAAGATGCCGAGGCATAGAGCCACCAAACCTTCATAACAACATGCCATCGACGGAGTTGAGCCAGTCGAACACCTAAAATACCTGCAAAATATTTCCAGATTGTACCTGCCAAGTCACCACTACAAAGAATGTGGTCAATAGATTCTTATTGTGGTAAAACACAACAATGACATTTTGATATGAGAGGAATGCCCAGCTTAACAATTATATCATCCACAGGTAACGCTTGTTTTTAAGCACGCCAACAAACAAAAGACATTTTCTTGTAAACAAAATTATGCCAAACCCATTTCCTCCACACAGAAACAAGCCCTTGAGCTCTAATGAGATGCAAAGTAGATTTGGTAGAAAAACTTCCGTCCAGATTGTATTGCCAAATACGCACATCAGTGCCATTTATTATACGAGCCGATGAAGCAATTATTTTCTCAACCATTTCTTCCGACACCAATGTACGTAATTAAGGGATATTCTAACCTGAGTTAGTTAGAATACCATCCACCAACAACTCTTCATCAGCGCTAACCTCTTCTGAATTCGCAATGGGTCCATCCCCTAGCCAATTATCAAACCAAAAATTACATTCACCATTTCTCAGCAAGATTCTTGAATTGTTCAGCACTATCAGCATCACTGATATAATGCATTTCCAAAATCTTGAGTCTGTGGAATTAGAGAGAACTGCTGGGTGTTTCTCCCCGACATATTTGGCCTTAAAGAATTTTTCCTAGCACGAATTACCATCCAGCAATTTCCAAACAAATTTCATGAATAATGATGATTGCACATCAACAAGGTTCCAAATGCCCAAACCTCCTTCCTCAACCGGCACGCAAATATTTTTCTAAGACACCCATTTTCTTTTCTTTTTATCGTCAGTCGAGCTCTATAGGAAATTAGAGAAAATGGTTTTGATAACTTTGAAGACACCCTTAGGTAAATTCATAACAGATAAAATATGAATTGACATACTAGATAAGACATGTTTGAGGAGTATAATTTTACCTCCAAATGATAGAATGTGACTCTTCCACCTAGCCAATTTCTTTTTAATCTTCAACAACAAAGGATCAAATAATTTGATAGTCATCCATCCCACATGCAATGGAACACCAAGATAATTACATGGCCATTTACCTTCAAAAAATCTCGTTATCCTCAATACCTCTAATTTCCTGGCAAGCGAAAAGTTAGAGGAAAAAAAATAGAGGATTTAGTTGGACTAACCATTTGCCCCGACATAGATTGATATGCATGTAAAGTCCTCATAATCTGCACTAAGGATCGTTTGCCTCCATTTGCAAAAATCAAAACATCGTCAGCATAAAACAAATGAGAAATCAAAGTACCTCCATTAGCATGAAGAGGTTGGACTTTCTTCTTCTGAAAATCATCATTAATCATCTGAGACAGAAGCTCTTGTGATAAAATGAAGAGAAGTGACAAGAGAGGATCTCCTTGTCTAATGCCACTTGAAGGTTTGAAAAAGCTCTTTATCGAACCATTGAGCATAACGGAACACATAGGAGAAGAAATATAATTAAAGATTAGGCCCCTCCAATGATTTGAAAAACCCAATCTCCTCATTACTTCCATCAAATAGCGCCAATTCACCCTGTCATACGTCTTAGCCATATCAATTTTAATCATGGTGTTACTGCCTCTCACTTTCTTGCTCATACTATGGATCATTTCTTGGGCAATAGAAATATTATCGAAAATGCTCCTCCCCTTAAGAAAAGCCGATTGCTCCTCAGAAATTAATTTATGCATGAGAGCTTCCAAACGATTCACCAAAACCTTGGAAATGATTTTATACACAACAGAGCATAAATGATAGGTCGGAATTGTGAGAAACTCCTTGGATCATCCACTTTCGGAATCAAGACAATATTGGTGGCCCCAAAAAATGTGGTTAACGGCTTCCCCTCAAAAAATTCCATAGCCAACTTTAATAAATCTTCCTTAATAATATCCAACGCATGATGGAAAAAACTGGCAGAAAACCCATCAGGCCCCAAACTACTATCTTGCGGAATCAACCATAGAGCCTCCTTAAGTTCTATCATCTCAGGAACTCTGCATAATAATCGATTATCATCCTCAGAAATTAAAAGATTCATACCAGGATCCTCTAGGACAACATCCGAAGTCGATAACTGCTGCTGGAAAAAATCTACAGCCTCCTCAAGGATCGATTCACCTTAATCAAGAGTGCTACCATCTTATAACGTCATATTCTCCACTGCTTTAAATTTCTTTTTGCAGCTAAGAGAAGCATGAAAAAAGGTCATGTTTTCATCCACTTCACACATCGACTTTATTCTTGATTTTTGACAGCTCATAACCTCTTCTCTCTGCAGATATTGAATATGCTTTTGTTTGCATCTCAAGAGCTCAAGTTCCATATCCTGTGAATATTGTTGCTGAATATTATTTTCCAATGCCAACAGTTCCTCTTCAATGACTTTAAGATCTACATCCACTCTACCGAAAACCTCCATATTTCACTTCTTCAATACTTGTTTCAGCTTCTTTAACTTACAATTGAATTGCACCATTGGACACCCTTGACTATCTTGATTCCAGCAGTCCCTCACCACAGCTAAGAAATCATCATGATAACACCACATTCGTTGAAAATGAAAAGCCTTCGGACCAGCCCGTCTATCATGCAAAAATTGAGTAACCATAGGACAATGATCAGACGACGTGCGAGGAAGATATTCCATACGCCCATTAGGGAAAGTCAATAAGAAAGCTGTGTTCACCAGCACTCTATCAAGTCGCATCCAAATTCTTCCACCCCCTAGCCTTCCATTACACCAAGAAAACTGATTGCCGGAATACGAAATATCAACCAAACCACAATCTTGAATACAATTATTAAAATCTTCACGAGCTCGGGAAGAACGACAAATGCCACCAATTTTCTCTCCTTTAGACTGAATAATATTAAAGTCGTCGCCAAGAAACAACGGCAAGCCACCAACATCAATATCCTTCAAAGAACCGGTTATGTGAATATAGAATTAAAAATGTTGTATCACTATGGCTGATGGGACTAGGCTGACACAGCTTCATAATAGCCTCATTGATTTAAAGAAAGCCACAGATGCGCAAAAGAAGACCTCGGATATACAAAATCAGACCTTGGAAACTGACATGTTGGTCCTGAAAAGACAGGTAGAAGTTGTCAAAATATGACTTTCAGCTTTAACCACAAAATGCAAAAAAGAAATCAAGGTTACAATCTTGGGGAATCTTCTTCAAAAGGAGAGAACCAAGAAGATAGAGGCAGTACACATGTGAAAGATGTCCAAACAAGGACAATGCGCTTAGAGTTTCCTATTTTATAGGGAGATGACCCCACTAGATGGTTGTATAAGATACATCATTTCTTTAACTTCCATAACACACTATCACATCACAAGATCCAACTAGCCTCCTTTCATATGGAAGGTAAGGCTTTTGTTTGGTTTAAGACCTAGAGGGGTCTGGGCAATTGACAGACCGGAAATCACTGGTCAGAGCACTCTTGGTCAGATTTGGTGATATGAACTTCACCAACAATTGTGATGAAACCCGATAATAATGATGGATTGGAACCTCAAGATTGTGTAGACAATATTTGTTGAGCCTTAACCAGTCACCTGACTAGATGAAAACCAAGACTACGAAGGATTGAAACGCCACACCAAGAAACCTAAGAATCTCTCAAGAATCAAGGTGATAAGTTTTGGTTGTTTGAATGCCACAAGATTAACTTGATAAGTTCAAGAGTTCTTTCAAGAACGAAGAGAAACACAAGACCTCAAAATGAAAATAATTTTTTGAAAATCAAATCTCCCTACAAAGTTCGTACAGCCCATGCTATATACTTGGAACAACCCTCCAAAAATAGGAAAAGTCATAACTCAGCTTTAAAAGCAACACTAGCATCAATATAAATAAGTCCCCGCGTTTTTATGCCTCTTAGACTTCTAAAGACAGCCAAAAATAGCTAAATGACTAGATTCAATGTATTTAACATAACCAGCCAAGGCTATCAGCGAATTTTCCTATTTAATATCCTTGAAACTCACAAGTTCACACTCTTTAATGGTTAGACCATGCTGGTCACGTTTTTGCATGCTAATTAGCCTATTTAATTGCTTTGATGACATGGACTAAGCCTTGATTATTATTTCAGCCCATCTTAGTCTTTTTAGAATCAGCCCAATTCTCTTGGATTAGTCCATTTAGTACTTCCTTGAAATGTTTGGCTCTAAGTCTTGTAATTGGGCCACTAGGAAGTGAAAAAGATTCTTGCGCAAATTTAACTTCATCCCCACATGTATGATCAGCTCCATTCCCACGTGTATGATCAGCATGTTCAGCTCCTTGGTTTGCATCATTTGGACCAAATCAAATAGATTGGTAATCGTTGAGGAATATAAAGCCAGACTTAAGACCCTATTAAATAGATTGAGGGGACTGTCTGAGCCTTATAAACTCAGTTGTTTCCTAAGTAGCTGGAAAGATGATATCAGACTACCTGTTAGGATGTTTAACTCTCCCCCACTGACTGTATCCTACAGTTTAGCCAAGATACAAGAAGAGGACCTGAACTTACACAAAAAATACCCTAAAACAGTACTGACTTTTTCTCTCGAACCAGGAATCTTAAAAAATCCTACCCTACCAAATCAACCATACCATCCAATGGATTAACTAGACCCGGATGAAGGAAAAAAGGAAAAATGATTGTGTTACTATTGTGACTCAAAATGGGGTCCATGACATAAATGTCAAAAACTCTACTTACTTGAGGAAGTTCTATGGGAGGAGGAGATGGAAAGGAGAAACATCCTCTGAAAGTTGTGGAGAACATGGAAGGGAAGGAAATCATAGAATTGAGTAAACCTTATAGAAAAACCAGAAATATGTTTGCATGCTATCGCAGGGTCTCCTAATCCAAAAACAATTAGGGTTAAGGGTAGGATTGGGCTTAGATGGATAACCATCGTATCGACTTAGGATCCACCCATAACTTTTTGAATCCAGAAGTGTCTAACATTGCACAAATTCCCATTGATTTCGTTGAATGTGTAAGGGTCAAAATAGCTAATGGGGAGCTAACTCCTAGTGAAGGGCAGAGCAAGGGAATCAAGGTGACCATACAGAATACATGTTTTTCCATGAATGTATTTATCTTGATTCTAATCGGCTGTGATATGGTTTTGGGCATACAATGGTTGAGGGAGTTAGGTCCCATTTTGTGGAACTTTGAGGAATTAAGTATGAAGTTTAACCACATGGGTATACTAGTGCAATAAGGAATTGGATGCATCCTAGTTAACTGAGGAAGGTTCCTTGAATATGTTTACAAGTTGGAGACTAGGGGGGTGGTATTACAACTAATGGAAGAGGGAAGTACTGATCAAACCAGATTTGAGTTTAAACCTTCCCAGAAAATTCAAGAGCTGTTAAAAGACTTCCAAGTGGTGTTTATTGAGCCTAAGGGCTTACCACCACCTAGGTCCCATGACCATGCCATAAATTTACTCCCTAGAACCAAACTCAGCTTAATCCGGCCCTATATATATCCTTACTTCTAAAAGGATGAGATAGAAATAATTGTAAAGGATTTACTGAGTAATGGGGTTATCCATCCAAGCCAAAGCCCTTACTCTTCACTTGTCCTACTAGTGAGAAAGGCTAATGGAATATGGAGGTTGTGTATTAATTATAGGAGCCTAAACAATGTTATAGTCAAAGACAAGTTCTCTATCCCTGTGGTGGAAGAACTTCTAGATGAATTACATCGGGCAGCTATGTTCTCTAAGCTAGACCTAAGGTCAGGATATCACCAAATTTGAGTGAAGCCTCAAGATGTACCTAAAATAGTCTTTAGGACACACTGGGGACACTATGAGTTTCTTGTCATTCCCTTTGGGTTAACTAATGCCCCATCTACCTTTCAAAGTCTTATGAATGCAGTGTCTAAACCATACGTAAGGGTATCTGTACTTCTGTTTTTTTTTTATTTTTTTTTTATTTTTATGACATATTGGTGTACAAAAAGTTTGAGCAGGACCATCTTCAACACCTAAAGGCTACCCTAACAACTCTATAGCAGCACCAGATATTTTATGACATATTGGTGTACAAAAAGTTTGAGCAGGACCATCTTCAACACCTAAAGGCTACCCTAACAACTCTATAGCAGCACCAGATATATGCTAAGCAAAACCAAGTGTAGGTTCGGATGTGATGAGATCTCCCATTTTGGCCACCTAATCTCTGCTCAAAGGGGTTAGTGCTGACCCTGACAAGCTACAGGCCATGACAAAATAGCCCTTCCCTTGCACCATAAAGGAACTCAAACGATTCTTGGGCCTCACAAGGTATTACATGAGGTTTATCCAAGGATATGGAGACATTGCTGCCCCCTAGCAAAAATGTTGAAGAAAAACAATTTCCATTGGATTGAGGAGGGCAAGAAGGCTATTTAAAAGTCTGAAGCAAGTAGTCACGCAGTCTTCGGTCCTAACTTTACCAGATTTCACGATTCCCTTTACCATTGAGTGTGATGCCTTTGGTGGCGCTTTTGGGGTAGGGTTAATGCAAAAAGGGAGACCCATTGCATTTTTTAGTCAAGCATTAAAGGGAGGGCTATTTTAATGTCAACTTATGAGAAAAAGTTAATGCTCGTCTCAATTGTACTTTTAAGTGGAGGTTCTACTTGTTGTGACAAAAAAATGTTGTCAAAACTGATCAACAAAGCATAAAATATCTATTGTGACCAACAGAAATGGATAACCAAACTCCTTGGTTATGACTTCATAATGGAATACAGAAAAGCGGCAACTAACAATGTGGTGGATGCACTGTCCAAAAAAGGGGCTGAGGAAGAAGTTACACTAGCCTTAATTACCTTTCTTACAATAGATTGGATGGATGAGCTGAAAGAAGCCTATAGTTAAGATGAAATGCTAAAAAAACCTCATAGATCAATGCAAAACATGGGAACTAACAACTGATTATGTAGTTAGAGGGGGACTTACTGTTGTATAAGCATAGGTTGTATATATCCAACCAGACTGCTTTTAAAGATAAATTGCTGGAACTATCACAAAGTAGTCCTTGGAAGAGGACACTCAAGTTATGACAAGACCATTCACAAGGTTAGGAAGGATTTTTTTTTTTTTTTTTTTTTTTTTTGGCCTAGACAAAAGAGGGAAGTGAAACAATTTGTAAGGGACTCTGACCTATGTCAGAGAGTTAAAGTGAATAACGCTCAACCCAGTGAACTGTTAGAGCACTCACATGGATTTTTTAAAATACAAATTTTTGTAAAATATAAAGAAATATGGCCAAAAGTCCCTTCTATTGGATTATCTATTCTAGTTCTAACCCTCAGGGGTAAGTTTGTTGGTCAAGCCATGGGTTTGCTTCCTAATGGTCACCAGTTCAAGTCCCATTGGGCCACTGGAAGTTTACCTGGTCGTTAACTTTAGGGTCCTGTGGGATTAGTCGAGGTGCACGCAAGCTGGCTCGGACACCCACAGATATTAAAAAAAAAAAAATCTATTCTATTTCTATTTTACATTTAGCTACAGTAAATCTTCTACATGTAGAGGTTACTATTCATTCTTCTAAATATTTTTTATTATTTTTCTCTCATTTCAACCTCTTTCCTTTTTATCTTATTTTTATTTTAACCCTTTTATCACTTTGCACACACCCCACTCTCTTGTCTCTCATTTACTCTCTAGCACTCCGTATATATTCCCTTCGACTTTTATGCATGCAAAAGTTTTGATATTGTTAATAATAAATGCATGTAATTTTTGAGAATATTTTCAAGAATTATCAAGAATGGATATTCTTTTAATATACTTTGACAATTTTTTCATTATATAATCTCTTCTTTTATTTTTTTGAATTAATTTATATTTTGGTTTAGCTTATAAATTTGGATTAATTTAAAATAGAACATAATTGTATGACATTATATTTGGAGAGATGTTGCAAATATCAAAATATACGAGGATATCATTGGTAATTAGAGAAAATATTTGAAATGCATAAAAAAGATTAAAAAGTATAATATTTAAATGATATGAAGAAAAAATAGATAATGTGATGTATAATATATTGTAAAAGTCAATATATAAAATATAAAAAGTAAGTTTTGTTAATGTATTTAAAGGATAGGATATATAAACTATTGGGAGTGCTCTTAGAGCCTCTACACTTACCAAGGCAACCTTGGATCCACATTATAATGGATTTCATTGATGGCCTACCCAACTCTAAAGGTGTTGACACCTTATGGGTAGTCTTGGACAAGTTGAGTAAGTGTAGTCACTTCACCCCATTTAAAGTCAGACACAAGATCCCTCTTGCAATGTTTCTTCCATCTCATACAAACCCAATTCAACAAAAACATTAAAAAGATCAGAACTGACAATGGACTTGAGTTTGCTATGCTTGATTTTTACAAAACACATGACATCATTCATCAAACATCATGTGTATATACCCCTCAACAAAATGGTGTTGTTGAGAGGAAACACCAATATCTTTTGAATGTTGCCCGAGCCCTTCTTTTTCAAGCATCATTACCAATCCAATTTTGAGGAGATGCTATCTTGACTGCATCATATATCATTAACAAAATCCCTACACCTCTACTCTCCAATATTGACTGCATCATATATCATTAACAAAATCCCTACACCTCTACTCTCCAATAAATCCCCAAATGAGATGCTTTTCTCATCCCCACCTTCATGCTCAAACCTTAGGGTCTTTAGCTGTCTATCCTAGCTAAATTGAAAAACTAAAAGAGGGCTTGAGAGACCGAGAGATGGGAGAAGACCCAGAAGATGGGAGAGATGAAAAAAATACTTCAAAAATAGATGCTCTATCTTTACCGTTTATCCCTTGTATCACATGTTTCTTTGAAAAAAATAAAAATAAAAGGCTAACAATGTCAGCATGTAAAATAGTGTACCTTTCATCCATATGTTTAGCATTTAATTCCCACTATTTGCACCCAGCGCTTGCAACAAGTGTTTTTCTTATTCACTAGCCTTACTTTTCAATGATAGCAAAGTTGTTCTACACATAAAAACTAATCCAGTGTTTCATGAGAGAATGAAACATATTGAAATTGATTGCCATTTGATTAGAGAGAAAATTCAACCTGGCATCTTGTGTACTATGCATGTTAACTCACAACATCAATTAGAAGACTTCTTAACAAATGTTTTATCTTCACCACAGTTCACATCTCTCCTCTCCAAGATGTGTGTAATCAATATACGCACTCCATACATATTGAGGGGGAGTGTTGACATCTGTACATATGAGTCAACAAGTTAGTTAGCAAGATTTCTTGGTTGATAGCTTGAAGCTATCATCTTTAAGGTGATTTGTTCATCTATTCTTCATTTTCTCCACGTGTATGTTTATCGTGCTTTTGGAAAAATCAAAAGCCATAAAATAAATAAAAACAATTAAAAAAAAAAGGCAATGGGGTATCGACCCATCCATTAGCTTATGTAATGTTGTGTACAAACACTACTATTCAAATTAGTTTTAAGGAATAGGCTAAATTGGATACTGCCCTAAATTATTTCAAAAACACATTTGCAGTGCTTTTAACTGATAATGTATCCTGCTTGCATATGAAGTTGTTAATTTCTCAAAGATAAGAGGAGAGATATGGGAAAGGATTATTTCCATCAGTTTGGATATGAATAACGCCTATGGCAGAGCAAAGTGGTCTTTCATTAAAAGTAGGCTTTGAATTAAACTGGGTTGTGTTGAAGGCATGTTTTGCACACCGGGTACTGGGTTCAGTCACTTGCAACACAGAGGAAATGGTGGGCTCAAGATTGTTCCAGGGAACTTTCGATGCCAAAGTTAGTATTTTCTTCTTAGAAGTATTTTCTCTAAAATAAATCAGCCCCCACCTAGTTACCTGGTGTTCGACTTTTATATGAGATATCATAGGGGACAACCTGTACGCTTTGTTTGGGGTCAACGTCTCGAGCAAAGGTGTCAGGTCTTTAATGCAGCGTGGCATCCTGGGTCATACCTTGATGGCAGGTGATGAAGTGGTCACTTTCTACGCATTCCGTCAAAGGCAAGGGTGTTATTTGCGATCCTCGTTCATTTGATGGATATGGCCCTTAAATGTGAGATGTTCATGCAAAGGGTGTCAGAGTTGGTGGGTCTTGTTTGCCCACATCAACGTGGGCAATGGGCATGCTAGCTTAGGGCCTCATGGGCTGGTGGGTCTTGTACAACTCATACGCCAGCTGTGTTGATGGTCCCGGGATGCATTGAATGGGCTTTAGTGTTTCAGTCAAGCCCAACCCAGAGGTGGGGAAGAGAATATCCCCACCAGGTGATTTGATTTTAGAGTCCCTCTCTCCCTTCTCATATTCTGTTGTACGTTGTGATTAATGCTGAAGCAAATTAAGAGGGTTTGAGAGAGAGTGGTTTTAATTAAACCAAAAATTTACCTATTATTTCTGGCTCATGCAAGGGATGGCCTTCTGATTCTCCCTAGCTCTGTGTGAGTGAGTTCATGTCACTTTAACAAGTAAATCTGATCCTGGCTAGCTGCATTTAAAGCCTCGTTTGATTTTCTGAACCTGCCGACTGCCGAGTTCTACAATTATTAGTCCCGAATAATTGTAAACTGGCTTTTGACTTTATCAAAACAGCTCGTTAGAACTATTTGCAAAGCCCTTGTTCACCTATCTCATATTTATTCATCGAGAAATACTGCCACATCCAGTTGTCTTCCATTCACAAAATGCTGCATTTTGCCCATGATAAATATCACGGACAACGACAGCTTTATGTAAGGATCCAAGGGACCCCAAATGTTTTTCCCAGCTAAGGCTACTCCTCAGCAACTTTTGCTGGCACAATAAAGCAAATACGGATAATATTAAAACCTCTTTTGAACTTTCAGGAATTAAAATTTGAGACAGACAGTAATTCAAGCACAAAACTAAAGTGTGATCCAATTTAGGGATCCATGCAAATTATATTCTGAAGGGACAGTCAACAAGCTAAGACCAAAATAATGCCAACTTTTGTCAGTCATGGCCCATAGCTAATAACGCTGCAAGGACAATGGCGGGATCTGCCTGATGGGCAGCCCACAAGAGTGCCCCCTGTCTGGAGTTCAGGGTACTCCAATGTAACTCACCATCCTCATTTTTAGTATTTACTACCAAGATACTGTTGAGAGCTACCTTCCAACTGTAGAAGGTTGGAGTGGGGTCTATCCCAAGGGTCTAAAATGTTTCTATCATCACCAAAAATGATATAAATATTTCTTGTTTTTATATAACATTGTAATAAAATATTACTGTTTTCAAATCCAAATAAATTCAGAATTGTAAAAAATTGCTTTATAGTTGTGCCTTATCATTTTTTATAATAAATATTTGTATGTTGGAAGGTATGTGTGTGCTATGAATCTTATGATGACAGAAGCTTCACCAACATTATCGCCCTATCCTTTGCCACAGCTTTGGGAACTATTTGGAAATTGAAATACTTTAGTTTCTATTTTATTTGAAATGGATGGTAATCATTTAATACAAAATATTAGATGTTTTCATCATTTTATTTATCAATTTCATATTTTTGTTTTTTCTTTATTGGCACTACTAATTCCAGGGTGCACTAGGAATACTTCATATTTTGTAGTAAACGTATATTGAAAAGATTCTTATCCGGCCTGCACTTCACAAATTCTCGACATAGCTCATATGATCATTGTCGTCGTCACCACAACTATTATTTCTGCAGCTGCTGCTGATAATTCACATTGAGCAGCCCATTCGTGAACGATCAAATTGTTGAAGCACAGCGGAAAGCCAAATTGCTAATAAGATATGAGACATTTAACTCGGTATAAATTGCTTTTGAGGATAAAAAGATATAGTTGACACCGAATTCTCAAGAGCCAAAGTCGTCGATACATGTTAAAATTAAAATCAGACAAATACCTACCTCAAATTAAATCATCCAGAGAAGAGAGAGAGAGAGAGAGAGGACAAGGAAAAAAAAACACTTCCATCAGATAAACAAATAGTTACTCCACGCTTTTCGATCTTCTTCCACATGCCAACTAATTACATCCTCTTAAAATCCTTTGTATGTCTCGGGCCTTTGACTGCTTCTCTTACAAGGATGGAATTGAAGAACTTGCAAGAGTTGAGCCCAGCACATCATCAAACATGCTACCTCCTTCGCAGATCATTTTGTTCTCAGGTCCCAGGCTGCTGCCTGAACTGCTGTTTGAGAGGGAACCAAACGGCACCTTTTGCAAGACACCCGTGGGAGAAGACCCCAACTTGGGGCTGCTATCCCACCCTTCAGTCAAGAGGTTAAGAGCTGAAGAGTTCTTGCAGGCTCTTGCAATGTTCATAGTGCTGGTCAAGACCTCACCTAAAGGACCCCCCATTGAAGTACCCCAGGAGATCGGTATTAAGTTAGTTTGATTCTTGGATGGTTCACCATGTTCAGTGCTAATCCGCAACTTCATTTGAGTTGGCACAAACTGAGTTCGAGCTAACCTTGGAGGTGAAACAGGAAGTTTGTCTTGAGTGGGTGAGGATGATGATGATGAGAAGTCAGATGTGGCCATAGGGATTGACATTGATAGCTGGGTCCAGTCCAATTTTAGTTCTTCTGGCCAGGAAATGACTGAGCAATTTGACTGGTCCTTCGGCCAGTCATCAATGAATTGGTGAAGGGGACTTCGGTCTTGGGTTTCCTTGTCATTGAAGTCTAGGAAAGAACCAAAGCTTTTAGAATTTATGCAGGAGCCCCTGTGTGAAGGATTATGAAGGGAATCAGTAGATACTGGTCCAAACAAGGACTCACAGAATTCTTCTAATGGGATCTCTTGTTTCAAAATGGTAAAAGTAGACTCATTAGATTTCAGGCTGATTGCAGAAGACATCGTGGAAAGGGCCCCGGGTTCTTGCATTCTGCCACACACATGCTCACTGTTTCAGGAAAGCAAATATTGGGAAAGGTCTAACAAAAAAGAATGCTTACAATTATAAGTAACAATTATGCAAAACTCGTAGCCTTTATAATTTTGTAATATCTACCATAAAGATCTCAATTCAATTATATATAGAAATTGGAGAAGAGCATATAATAATATCTCCCTAGAAAAGGAATCCTAAGCTTCTACTATTTGGACTAGTCACTTTTGGCAAAGTAAATGTGGATGATGGGGTCTGCTTTAAAATAAAGGAAAGAAAATGAAAGTGCAAGCATGCAGACTGTCTTAGATCAATATCCTCTTATAAAGCCTAAAAAGGATTATGAGAACTGAACAGATAAAAGGAAGATTTAATCCAAATTTTTTTTTTTTTTTTTTTTTCTCACCTGCTGACAACGGCATCTACAGAACAATTGACAACATCACCAGGCTGCAACTTCCTGAACTGGTGCTGCCCAATAGTGAGGCTGTTGGAAGCACCGCTAGGAAGTACCAATTTTGACGCAGAAGAAGTAATCGGTACCACTTTCGAGTTAGTCGTCCCAGAGGCGGCATGGCCAGTCTGGCCTTCCACAGGCTTTCTTGAACGATGGCGGCCACGGTTTATGTGCCTTTCACAGTACTTCTGATCGGCAACTGCGTCTCTCGAGCACCGCCATTTCTTTCCATCTGTTCGTCGACACCTCCCAGGCTCAGGATCAGTGTTGCCAGAGAAACCCAGATGGAAAGAGCCCCAACCCACTATAAATTTAAAGAGGAAAACACTAATAAAATGGAAGGGATAGAGGAAAAAAGACTATCAGAATAAAGGAGGAAAAAGAAGAAAATCAATTCTGTGTCCAAGCCAGTAACTTTACACCTAAAAAACACTATGTTCTGGATATGGATAAAGATTTCTACCAAATATTAGCTAAAAACATGGGCATTGCCGCTGATGCTGAAACATATGACAGCATCAAATTTAGAATTCCATGTGACCAACGGTAAGGTAATATGCGATGCACATATGAATTTATGAATATGAAGAGGCAGCTGCCTGCATCAAGTTCCAACTCAGCCACCCCCATTTTTACCACAACGCCACCAGGAAAAAACACACTCGCACTCACATTTACACATTTGAACATGATTGGCAGTTATGCATGTCTTGTGGGAGATTTAAAATTTTATGTCCTGCGTGTAGTTTTGAAGGAAATAACAAGCTTACATGAATTTTGAGGCAAGGATCCAGGAGTTGAGCCGGATAAACCATAAGGGTAGAGGGATCTCTTGATGGGGCTCAGCAAATTCGACGGCACAGGCACATTTGAAGTGATGTACTTGTAGATCAAAGCCTGATGCTCTAGTTCAATCCACTGAGATGGAGTAAATGGTCCTCTAACCCCGGCAAAGGTCCCATGCATGCTTGCATTCAAGCTTCCAGAATCACAACCTGCACAGATGAAATAACTTGCACATAACATTTATGGAACTTGCATATAATATATATATATATATAAAATAAAAAATAAAAATAAAAAACTAGACAAACAGACGAACAATATCAAGAACAAAAACCAAAACGTGAGAAAGAGAAACCCAAACAAGTATATCCGCTTGTCCTCTCGATTTTCCTATCCTTTCTTGCGCTTTTTCTTTTTTCTTCCATCAATCCGAGACTGTTGATTTCACCAAAATTAAAGCAGAAGTATCGAGGATATTAGAGGAGGGAAATTCCAACTTTTTTTTTTAAAAAACTCGACAAGACTCAAAACTAAAATTTCCATTAAATGCCCCTCCCCGCCTAGACATAGAAATGAAGATACTTAATAATATTACGAAACCCATCTTCTGCACAAGAATGTCGAAGTCTCTCCCTTTCAGAGTCACATTCCCACATACCAATCTTTGACCAACCCACCTTCCCAGCTCCTTACCACCTTCAAACCTAAAAGAAGCACGCTCAAACCAAATCTTAGATGTTGCAATGATTACCTGCATTTCTCGGGTAAGCAGATGGCGGGCGTTGGTAGTAAGGAAAAAATGAGTTGTGGATGCTTTTATCCACTATCCGACCATCCTTCCTGAGAAAAGGGACCTCTGATTTTACCGAAGAGAAGCTCAGCGTATGCTCCTCTTTCCGACCATCACCAGTGGAAAATGCATTAGATCTCAGCAAAGGACTGCCATGGTACAACGGCATTGGCTTGTGGGATGAAAGACTATCACTTTTGGCCATTTTTGAGCTCTTCCAATCATCTTCACCAGCCCCGGAATCCTCTTGCTCGAACAACTCAGATCCAAGACCCTTCAGCTTCGTTTCGGGGTCCGAGGCCTTAGAAGAACCTCCACCTTCCCCTTCAGGACCCGCCAAAGCCTCCAAAGTCATTAACCCAAAATCCATTTTGGAGATACCATCAATCTGCAAAATCTCTACCAAGCATGAGTGCATGGACAGGGAAGTGGACAAGCTTCAACTAGAGGGAAAGAGAGACAATTCGCATATGGAGGATGGGCTTTGTTCAATGTTGAGCTTAGTTTAGTTTTTAAAGGAGGGAGATTTCAGGAAGAAGGAAATAATTGGGGAGAGAAGAAAACTTGAAACTAGATGTGTGGGTAAGATTTATTTATTTATTTATTTTCTTCTTCAGGACTTTTATTTTTATTTTTAAATATCATTCTATAAAACTTTTATAATTATTTTACAACTCTAAATAAACTAAACAATAGTTCTACAAAATTAAAATTTATTTTTAATCAAATGAATTAATTATATTAGTTAATTGTAAAATGGGCTATATCATTTTTAAAGATTAACTGCAAATTAAGTATCTCAATTTCATCAGTTTGAAAAGGCCACATTGAATTTTCCAACTCGCAACATTCTTTCAGATTTTAACAATTTAGCAGCTCCGTCAAATATCGGTTAGGTCTTTAATCGCACAATAGGTCACGTGACAAAATTGCCATGTGTCAACCAATAATAAATCAACACATGTCTTTTTCTACCAAGTTGAAAAAAAATATTTAAAAATACTCTTGTATATTTACAAAATTTGTTTTAAAAAAATAATAAAAAATCCGGTGAGGGTTGACATTTTGCCCTTTACAAGATAGTCGCACGCCACACCCCGCAAATGCAAAGTAAGGAAGAAATTGCAGAGATGAAACGTTCAAGATAGACTTAATTACATGTACATCCTCTTGCATAACATTTATGCTACTTAGCAATTTGGTTTTAACCAAATTTATTTGCTGCCTAGAAGCCATTTCATAAACTTGTAACAACTATCGAAGACATGCATTTGCAGATCTGGTAGCTTAACAAAATAGTAGATTATCATGGCAAAAAGCAAATGGCTAATGAAGGGAGCTCCATTACAAACCCTTACTCCTTTTATCAACCTCCTTTTAGCATGTTGAATAAGATAGGATAATCTCTTGATAAAGGGTCACCTTGACACAACCTATTGATGCACAAAAGGGAGAAGTAGGTACCCCATCAAGAAGTATTCTATAAGAAACTAAAGTAATGTAGGACATAACCATAGCCACCCTTTTTTTTTTTCTATCAAAACCTAATTTGAGCATAACATTTTCCAAGAAACACCACTCAATGCGATCATATGTTTTACTCATATCAAGCTTAATGGACATCAAACGCTTGCGGCCTTTTCATTTTCTCCTAATGGCATTAACAACCTCAAAAGCAATAAGCACATTATTCATTATAAGTCTTCTCAGCACAAAAGCACTTTAACTCTCTTAAATCACATGTGGCAAGATAAGTTTAAGTCTATTGGCTATGACCTTAGCAGTCACTTTATATACAACATTGAACAAACCGATAAGTCTACATTCACTAAGTTGCTCATGTTTTCTCTTTTTCGAAATACAAATAAGGAAAGTTTCATTCAAATCAGTAGGAACAAAACCATCATGCAGAGACTGAAAACTGTCTTTGTAACTAAATCCCCCATAATATGCCAATACTTTTGAAAGAAAACAAGAGGCATATCATCAGGACCCAGTGCTTTCATAGGCTACATCTAAAATAAAGCTTATCAAATTTTCTCCTTTGTATAAGGCTTTAGTAGATCCAAGTTCATGGATCATGTTACTTTAGGCTACAAAGTACCAACGATATCCTCCATTCTTCTTGGGTTTGAGGTAGAAAACAGATTTGAGAAATATGTTGTAACAACTGGTACCAAACCCAACCCTTCTCACTAGACCCTTAATCCATCTTTAAGTTGACTAATAAAATTTTTTGCCCTTCTTTGTGAAGCCTTTTGTTGGAAAAGATTTTGAGGAGTTGCAATGCCAAGTATTGGAGTTGTTAGGTAGAGGCTATATCCATGAGAGCATGAGCATGTGTATAGTTTCCACCCTATTGGTGTCTTAGAAAAAGGGTTCATGGTGTATGTGTGTCAATTCTAGTTCCTCACTGGGATGAAATATTAGATCAATTGTTAGGTTATAAGGTATGTTCTGATGATGACCTTAAGAGCAAGTATCACTAAATCAGAATATAGCCTAGAGATTACTGGAAGAAACCATTCAAAATGCAAAATAGTCTTGACGAGTGCATGGTCATGCCTTTGGACTGTCCAATGCACCTCATACATTTATGAAGTTCATGCATTAGGTGTTGTGTGCTTTGATGATCCTTCGAGGTCTTCCTCTAGGGTTCAAATTCCTTCCTATAGACGATCCTTCTAGTCCCCAGCTCAACCCAAGAAAAACGATCGCCCCCTTTCCCCATCTAATATCTTGTCGCAGTGCGGGGAGTCTTCACCATCATCTTCCTTTTAGAAGACCCATTTTTTCACATCCTCCCCTAGTGAGTTTGTGGGGAATGACTTTGGAATGGTGAAGGGTTGGCCTACAACTAGGCAGGCATGGTTTATACTCTACTCATTTCCCCTATTCCTTCGTCTGGTCATTCAAGAGGGGCAAGCAGTCTTTCACCCAATCTTGTTAGTGAGGCACCTAGTTCTTCAGAACTACCAAGTCTTTCCCAACCAGGCCCTTTGGTGTCTACACTGCCCACTGACAGCCTTAAGGATCCATCTTTGCATTAGACTGTGGATAACCTTGAGTGCTTCCTTTCCATGGTATGTCCGTCTACTTTCGTAGTGTGTTCTTATTGCGATATTGTCTAACAGCCCTTTGGGCATTGCAGCGACTTCAGTATGTAGCAACTTGGGTCATTCGCACGCTTGACAGGAAAAACAGGTTCAGCTCACATTTCTTTATAGAGAGAGCTAGGCAAGCTATCGAAACTGCTAGGCCAAAAAAGAGAAATAGGAAGCTGCCTGTCCTGAGTTGGTTGCCCTAATTCATTATCAAGAGATTGAGTTAAATGGTCTTCATTGAGAATTGGTGGACGCGCGGGAGAAATCAAATAGGTACTTTCTTGACGTTGAACTGTTGGGGGAGGAGTGCGACCTCGAACGCGATTGTGGTGGCATGTTGGAGAAGGAGCTGGAAAGGGTGAGAGCTAGTAGCACTAGTGATGCAAAGAGAGCCTTAAGAGCCAAAGTTTCCCAACATGAGCTTCAGTTGGTGTTTGGCGCCCATCGCGGTGAGGTGGCTTGATCGAAGGCCTGACTTGCAACCATTATAAATGAGCTTAAAGTTCACCATGATGAATAGTTTCTCCACGACGACACAATGTCGATTGTACATAGGGAGCTAGATGAGTTCCCACAGGAAATTGAGAGGTTGGATGTCAAAATGGTGTGTTCAAAAGGGGAGGTTGTGCGTCTCTCGCCTCAAATCATGGTTGCTCATGGTGTCTGTGATAGGTTTTGGGGAGTAGGGTACACTCTTGCTCTTTAGACATTGGGAGTTATTTTGCTAGAACAACCAAGGATAGATCTTAATGCTTTGCAGTTTAGTATTGTGGACCTCAATCTTGACATTTATCAACAGCTAGATTCCTTAGGAGTTAGGTGCCGACATAATGCCTAATGCCTTTTCTCCCTTGGAAAACCCTCCTGGACCCTGACTTTGCGCGTTGTTTTTCTCCCTTTTTTGTATGAAGATTGTGCCTTGTTCTCTTTCTTCTCTTTGGACAACTTTGATTATTCTTCTTAACTTGTTTTCCTTTTGTTTGGTGAATTTTCTTCATATTTTAATTTGATGCCTCGACTGACTTTCCTAGGTATTGTTGAATGTTGGACAACCCATCAGGCGAAGTCCTAATTTCCCATTAGACTAGGCTAACCTTGATTGCATGCACGTTATTAGTCATCTTCACCCATATGGGTGAGAGTGTTAGCCATGATCACATGTGCATTGCTAACACCTAGCTTTATTGAGTCTTGGGAGATTTGCTCGACCGCTTATTAGGCTAGGTTAACATCGATCACATGCACGTTATTAGTCATTGGAGTTCTTGATCACCCATTGCATGCGTGTTATTAGCCATTAGCATGAACGTTGCCAGCTGTCGTCGTCTGTTTGCATGTAAGTGTTAGCCTTGATCGAATAAGCATTGCTAACACCCAACTTTGTTGAATTCTTGATCACCCACTGGACTAGGCTAACCCCGATCGCATGTAGTGTTAGATGTTGTCATCCGTTTAGGTTGTTAACCTCGATCGCATGCGCGTTGGTAAAACTTTGCTTTGTCAAGTTCTTGCATTATTAGATCGTTTTTAACTGTCTAAATACTCAAAGAATTGTTAGAAGATGTAACTATCTTAATATTCATGAAGTTGTTAGATATTATTGAAACAAAAAAAGAAGGAATCATTCATCGACACTCATATTCTAAACGAAGTGTATTTTTAGATGCCTTAGCTTTCCACAGATGTAGTAGTTCCCTCATGTTCATGTCTTTCCTTCTCCCTATGTTGTCACTTCTATTTCTTTTAGCACCAATTCTCCTACCTAGAACAATCTGGATCTGACTCTCTTATTGAATTAATGCTCAGTCTTCCACTTTTAGGCTATGGACTTAATCTCCACCTCTTCTCTTCTCTCGTCTAGTAGGTAGAGACTCTTCGCCAACCCCTTATCATTCACTTTTTTTATAACACTGAACACAATGACTTGCTATACCAATTTCAACAAGTATGACTACCTCGCTCCCATACATCATCGCGAAAGGGATTTCCTTGGTGGCGGTTTGATCATAGTCCTATACACCCACAAGACCCCTCGGAGCTCATCAACTTAGGCCCTCTTCATGTTATCTAGCCATTTCTTCAAGATGTTGAGTACAACCTTGTTGGTAACCTCTAGTTGTCTGTTGGCTTGGGGGTGGAACGTTGAGGAGTATTTGATTTGGATTCCTAGCTCTGTCACCCAGTCACGGTATTCATCGCAGTGGCATTGTTGTCTGTTATCCAAGATTATAATCCTAGGTATCCTGAATTGACATACCACGAGAAAAACTTTCTAATGACTCTAGTGGTAATTGTGGCCAGCACTTTAGCATCCACCCACTTCGTGAAGTAATCCACTACTACAACAATGAATTTTACCCATCCTTTGCCCAACAACATGGGTTTTACAACGTCTACTCCCCATTGTTTGAATGGCCACGGTGTAGTGATTGAAGACAACTCTTCATGAGGGCACGGCCCCATGCACTTGGTATTTTGCATATTTCCTGACAAATTCCTCCGCATCCTTCAATGTACTTGCAAGTAATATCCTGCCTATAGGAGCCTTCCCACGAGGACCTCTCTGCCAGAATGGTTTTTATATATTCACTCATGTATGTCTTCCATCACATACTACACCTCTTCCAATGAAATACACCTCAAGAGCAGACTGGAGGAGCCCCATTTATACAGTATCCCTTCCACAAGGGTGAAGCTGGTTGTCCTATTTTTTACATTCCTCACTTCCCACTTCTAGTCATGAAGTTCTCTGAGGTACTTCATCATATCATGTGCCCACTCTAGAGCTCATCACTTTATATCTCTGATATCTCAACCATAAACAAGGAAGTTTCTAACACTTTCATTGTACATCCCACAACTGAAGTGCGCCATTTAGTCCTGACATAGCCTGGGCTAACCCATCCACCCTCCAATTTTGTTCTTGTGGTATTTAGCTAACAGTAAAGTATCAAAAAGGGTCACACAGTTCCCAAACTTGTTGTAGGTAATTTTTAGGCTTTTCTCCCTTAGTCAAATACTCCATTCTAGGAGTGTAATTGATCCGGTCCTGTCTAGTTTTGGACAAAATTTAGGACCAAACCAGTATACGCCGGTTTTATATTTCTTAAAATCGATTATGCACCGATTATTCTTCTAAATCAGTACTCTGATTTTCGATCCGGTTTGGTCTAGTTTTAATATACTATATTATATATTATATAATATATGTAACATAGTATATTATAGTATATAATACTATAATGATAATATATTGTAGTATATTATAATTGTTTTATAGGCTATAGTGACATATTATAATATATAGTGATATAATATTAGTATAATTATTAATAATATAAATTATAGTGATATAATATTTTAAAATTTAATATTATATTAATTAGTAATTTATCATATAATAAAAAACTATTTTATATATAATTATATATAACATAAAAAAAATTAAAATATATATATGAACCAGTTCGGTCTGGTTTTAGAAAAAGAAAAATTAGAACCAGACCGATTTTGACCGGTTTTAAGAAAAATAAGATCGGTACCGGATAAAACCAAATTTGGTATCAAACAAAACCGGGTTCGATTCATTCTAGTCCGGTTTACCGGTATTTTTTACACCCTTACTCCATTATTACCTTGTTCACCACTACCTGGGAATCAACATACACATCAACTTCTTTCGCTTCCAATCCCTTAGAAATTGTAAGTCTCACTAACAGTGTTTTATACTTGGTCTCATTGTTTATAGCCCTTAATGCGAGTTTTATCGCATAGTAGAGTTCGTCGCCAGCCAGGGTTATTAGGTGTACTCTTAGCCCACCTCCAACACGATATGAAAAGCCATCAATGTACACCCACCCTAGGTTCCCTGTGGGTTCTGTTTTGATCTCATTTAGGAAATTGGGGAATTTGACGACAAGATTTGCCAACACTTGCCCTTAGAGGTTTTTGCTATCAAATTCGCTAAGCTCGATTGATCAGTTCACTAGGCAACAGGACATATCTAGTCATCACAATATCTTTTTTAAGGGTGCTTCAACCAAGACTATTATTGAGGGCTGCCTAGATTTAGGGTAGCAATCGGCTGGCCGCTATTACTAGTGCAAACACTAGTAACTCCATACATGGGTAGCGGGTTTTAGCTACCCTCAAGGCTCGGCTTATGTAAACTGGCCTATGCACCCTTTCCTTTTCTCTTATCAAGGTAACAGATGCCACATATGTGATAATCGATAGGTACATGTATAAGGCTTCCCCCGACATCTTTTGACTTAGGAAGTGGGGTTGGACAAGTATGTCTTGAGTTGTTCGAGTGCCTTTTTGCCTTTTCATTCTAGACATGGATCTTTCTTAGTACTCGAAAGAATGAGACACTTATCAGTAGATTTAGACATGAACCTATTAAGCTCTACTATCCTACCCCTTATGTTCTGAACTTTGTTTAGGTTGTTGGGGGACTTTATTTCTATTATTACTTCAATCTTCTCTAGATTAGCCTTGATTCCTCTTTCCAAGACTATAAAACCTAAGAACTTTCCCGATTATACTAAAAGCACATTTGACTAAGCTTCTTATATTGTGGGAGAACCGCAAAAGCCTCTCGAAGATCCTCCATATGGCTGTTGGATTTCTTGCTTTTGATTAACAAATCATCTACATAAACCTCCATGCTCTACCTGATTTGTTCCATGAACATGTGGTTAACTAGCCTCTGGTACGTTGCCTTAGCGTTATTCAGACTAAAAGGCATCACTTGGTAACAGTATAGACCCAATTCAGTGAAGAAAGTAGTTTTCTCTTAATCGCTTTGATCCATTTGAAGATGATTATAGCCAGATTACACATCCATGAAATTTAGGATTCAATGGCCCATCTTGAAGTCGACTATCAAATCTATGTAGGGTAGGGGAAAGCTGTTTTTTGGGCATGCCTTGTTTAGGTAGGTAAAGTCTACACACATCCTCCATTTATTGTTGGGCTTCTTCACTAGACAAAATTAGAGAGCCATTTCGGATAGTGGGCTTCTCGAATGAAACTCATGGCCAACTGGCGTTCAACCTCAACAGGTGATTGCAGCGTACTTATCTATGTTGAAAATCCTTCATTTTTGCCTAATATTTTTGGCCTCGGGGTTTACTCAAAGATGGTGTTATGCTATTTTAGCATTGATGTCGGGCATATCCTTGTGGATCCAGGCAAATACGATTCGATTGTACAATAGTGTTTTTTTACCCATTGTACAATTCGATTGATGGGACCTTGAGCTAGAGGGAGGGGGAACGTCATGACCACCGAGTCATACAACAAGTCCATGCCATTAAGTAAGCTATCCATGGAGGATGATGTACCTATTTTCTTGGTCATCTCCTTGTATTTATCGATGAGGTTGCGTAGATCACTTTGCATTTTTTGCTTTCCTTCTCATCACCTAGAGCTAGACTACCCTCACCTTGTGACTCCTCTCTGTTCCATCCCTCACAATTTAGCACCATACCTCTACCCAGTCCCTTGTCTCTGCACCTTAGGGTCTCGTTTTCCCTTTGTGATGTCACCTTCTTAAGCCTCTCTTCCATTTCTGCGAACCTCATCTTCATCCTTTGCTCATTCGTTCTCCTAATATAATGACATCCTAGTCATGGGTTGCATAAGAGGACGTAGTCATATGCATGTGAAAGGCACATCGTAGCAAACAGATCCCACATATGGTGCCAATTGTTAATGATGTTTTTCACATGCCCGCCTTAACAAGTCCACCTGCAAGTAGTTTAGAAAAAGAAGGGCCCCAAAAGAAGGTGGGGATCACCACTCCGATGCCTAAGTCAGTCTTTTGATTGCTATAAATTTTAAAGAAAATTGGGAAAGCGTCTTACATGTCTTACTCTTTCATATTTTGGCTATATATACCCCGTTCAGAGGTTGATGTAGCTTCTCTCACTCCTGGTGGCTTGATAGCTCCTACCCGTGAGGAAGCATGTTCCAGTATTATGTGGTGTTTAGATAATGTGGTCTGGCACAGGCACATTCCTTGAAAGGGTAGATTACTGCATTTAATATGGTAACCCCATCTAATTCTGAGATAAGGGGGTCCATTTTGATTTGATTTGATCACCGATCTAGCCAGTTGAAGTATGTCAGCCGAAGTTTTGAAGGTGTCCCTTCGTCCTATGGTGCCTTGCCTGGGCACAATCAAATGGCCGTCTTGTTTGCTGTTTTCTCCTTGATGGGCTGGCTCTTGTTTCCAATAGACGGACTCTTTGGGCCCTATTGCTCTTATTTTTGGGTATAGGGTATCTAATCTAACCAAACCTTGTGTGGGCCAGTAAACCTAACAGGATTGGGCCCCTTCTCTAGGTAGGAATTGGGCCTAACACTATGGTTGTGTTGCCCAACTCAAAGACCATAAGGTTAATTAAGAGGATTAACCATTAGTTTGAAATCTACCAATGGATACGGGAAGTATCCATAACTTTCTAGATCTATTCGTATGTAAGAAAGAAGTAAGAATTGAATGTCATGAAAAAAAAAATGTAGGATTAAGGTGGAAAGAGTCAATGGAGACTCCACGTCTAGCGAGGGTAGTTGCTGGGGTGTGGTGATCCTAGTAGAGAAACCAAGTTAATCTTTTAAGAAATATATATGCTAAGTTTAGGAGGATGCAATATGGTACTAGGGTGGAATGGATAAAAGAGTTAGGTGCACTACTGTGGGATTTCAAGAGCTTGACAATAAAGTTTCCTTAAATGGGTAGGTAGATCAACCTTATATGATTGGGAGTATCAGATTTGATCTAAAAGGATTGGCCTAGATTTGTACATGAGATAAAGAAAGAGACCAATAATTTTATTCTGCAGATTATGAGTTTAAGAGTTTAGTTGTGGTAAATAAAAGCAAGTAAGCCTATCACGAGTTTATATATGAATTTGTTTTGGTATTTAAAGAGCCTAGGGTTGCCTTTGATTAGATCTCATTACCATTGAATTGTCCTTAACAAAAGGGTTCACTCCCTTAATATTAGATATTGAAAATTAGATATTGAAGAGACTGTGATTGAGTTAAAGCTTAAAGTGATTAGCCTGTGAAAGGGATAAAATATACACAGCCCAAAATAAGCTTACGAGGCCCAACCCAAGGGAGAAGTCCTACAACTAGAAGACAAAGGAAGAGAGAGGAAGGGGAAACAAGGAGATGACATGGAAAAAGAGAAGGTGTCAGGAGGAAAGGAATGTAGACAAGGAAAGGAAAAGAAGAAAATAGAAAGGAAATGAAGATGTCAGATATACAAGAGAAAGCGGCAAATCTTCATCACTTCCTAGGGGCATGCAAAAAGAGGGGGCATATAAAAGAAAATAGCTAGACGATTTCAAGGGGACTTCGACTTGTCCTTTAGCTTCTTCAACCTCTGATAAGGGTCTCTAGTTATGAGATGTTCTCTAGAAAATATATTTGAGATATCCATTGTCCAGTAAGAAATGAGAGGCAATGAGGGACTATAAATAAGCATATTATAGTGGATTCTCCCCTTCCTAAAAACCCTCGTGGACGTATGCAATATGCCAAACTACTTAAATATGTTTGTCTCTCTTTTACATTCTCAATATATATTTTTCATTCACTGTCATGGATGTACGCACAATCGCACCAGACCACGCTGAGGACTCCAAACTACACCGATCGAGGTTCAAATCGTCATAGCAAGCCAGGAATGACTCTTTCTCCCCTTCTAGACTATTGTTTAATTTTTGGCATTAATAGTTGGCGCCGTTTATGGGATCGATTTATTTCTTTTACACCGAAAGCAGAAGAATGATGATTTTCTGGGGTGCCACATAATCTCTAAATGAGCAAATAAAATTTTTCTCCAAATAAGTATTCTTAACTTCTCTCTTATTATTTTTTTATGAATGGAACTGTTACTAATTGGGCAAGTGTAGTTCTCCTCACTCAGGTGATTAAGTGCACTGTGTAATTAAAATATTTTTTTATGAACCCAGTGTGTGAGGCCAGGAATCCAAATTACCCGACCACTTGAGTTGTAACCACTGTGCACACTTTAAGTGTACTGTGTACTTAAACTCATAGTAGAAACAATAAAATAGTATGTTCACAAACACAGTAGATAGGTTAAGTGCACAGTGCCCATCAATGTTAGAATTGTGCATGGCACATACAATGCACAACAGGTACACGCTGCCATGCACCCAGTAGCCTCGCGGCAGCCCTCCGCAAGGTCTAGTGACCCGCCGAAGGCCACCACATGGACCGTCGGTGGTTTCTATTCTACGCCTGGTGGCACCCACCCATGGGGTTGTACCTAATGTTTGGGCCATGCACAACAGTGCATGGAAGCTTGCTCCTAAATGAACCACGACCCCGTCATGGCATAGCCAGGGGCTTTCACCAGCGGTCACCATATGAACCACCAGAGCCGTTTGTCTCTTCGAAGATGGTCCATGACCACCTGGCCAAGGCGGGGACCTCGCCACAAGGCCACGTGCATGAGACTGCATGTAGCCGATTCCTCCTTGGCCCAATGGTACTGTGGCAAAGTAGAGGTGCTGACTGCCACCATGGGGACCACCAGCGTACCCGAAAGCCACCAGTGCACCCTGACACATGGTGGGCAATAGTGGCCTTCAGCCATGTTCCCCATGCAGAAGCTCACGGCAAACCATCGTGAGCCTTTTAATTTTGCCGATAGTCACCACTTGGACCACCAACATCATCTGCAGTCGAAGGGATGGTCCCCAACCACCACGGTTGACCCCGATGTTCCCTTGGCTACATACCCAATGCATGAAATGTGCACTGGACCTCTCAGCCAGCTCACAGTCGAGGTCTCCCCTCGCCCACTGGAAGACCTCCACTCGTAGGTCATACTCTATGGTTGAGGTCTCCCCTCACTCCGTAACTTCTATGGCCATGGTCTTTGATTGAGATGGAATATTGCATATTTTATAGATTTAGAATCAATATATTTTGATTACTTTATTAAAATTATTATTGGTTTTAGATGAAAAAATGATTAATAGGCATAAATCTGACTTTTGATTTATATTGATTAATACCATGATTTATGTTTAAATTTTATAAGTTATGATTTAATTGAGTAATAATTCTTCACATGCACAACACGTTTTTAATATTGCATTCTTGCTTTTTATTTTTACCTTTTTTTAGTTTATTTTCTTCAGCATTTTCAGGAGGCAGCAGAAGATGCCAGGGAGTTGGTTGCGTTTTTTATGAAAGGTGAAAAGAAGAGAGGGCTTTTTTCTTTGGGGATTTTCTGCACAAGCTTTCAAGACATAGAGATGTAGCAGGGGGTCTTATTGGTAATTATGAGAAGAAACACATGACGAGAAAAGAAGGAAAGACAGGCTAGATTGGAGAGTAGTGGTTTATGGAGAGCAAAGAAAAATAGCTGTTGGACGCTGGACGTGGGAGACGCGAGAGAATATATTGTTTTTTTCTCGTTTTGACACTGGGACTTCACTCACGTTTGAGCGTGATGGAACACAAGGGAAGAGTGCAAAAAGCTCAATTTTTTTTTTTGGGTGCAAGAGAGAGAGTAGGGGAGTTTTGGGCTAAGAGAAAAACGGAGAGGAGTCTGGGACAGACTGAAAGGCTTTGACTAGGACGTTTACGGACTTGAGCTGGGAGCCAAGGATGGAGCTGGGGTAGTTTTCAATTTATTTTTAGTTTTCGACACTGAAGAAAAGAAACGAGCGAATGCCAATATTTCTTGCAGGCTGGGATTTTACAAAGAGTTTTACTTGGATTAGGGGGAGTCTTCAATTCAATTTTCAGGTGGAGAGAGTGGACACTGGAACTTCGACGGAAGGAGACCGGGGCAAGGGACTGGTTTTAGTTTGAGGGAGTTTTTAGCTCTATCTTCACTCCATCTTTGTTCTCTTTGGAGGGTTATTTTTCTAGTATTAATTTGTAAGTTTTATTTTAGTTTTATGATGGAGAATGTTTATTTGATATCCATAGCTCTTGTGATGAATATGGTTGGCTAAATTTTTATATTAAAGTTAGAGGTGAAGTCTAATGGTTTAGACATTGTTTTCGGATCAACATTAAAATTTATATTGTGAGTTTAATCGATTGAATGATTTTGTTGTTGGATATTTTGATTATTTATATATATATATATATATATATCTTAATTCATTGTAATTTTTTAATACATTGAATACTTGAAAAAATCTCTATGATATTCAAATGAGTTTGTGAATGTTATAATCATCAATCATTCATGCTTAATCATTAGTGATTATTTTTCTTGACCTTAAATGCTAAATCTTCCAATTAAACGGAATCATTATTTTAGTTTAATTGAAATAAATTGATAGGAGACAATATTTTAAATTAGTAGACAGATCCTCGAAACCTTAATCGTTTTCTAAATCAATTTATTTTATTATTTTAGCTTTATTTTGTTACTTTAAATATCTTCATTTCAATCATTTTCTCTTTTATTTAATTGCACGTTCCTTTTAGTAATTTCTTTTCATTATTTGAGTTTATTTTCTTTATCATATAAGTCAATATCTGTGGATTCAGCCTTGTTAGGTACTACAACACCTATATACTTGCAGGTAAAACTGTTCTAAATTTTTGGTTTGCTAGTTTGAGTCAAAGTTTAGGTACAACAATCTCCATGACCAGCCACTCATTGGCCCAGACTCCACATCCAGCCATTTCATGGCCAATACACTTATTCGCCAACACGTTCCACGACTATGGCTCGTCGACTAGCACACTTATCGGCCAACACACTCTACGGCCATGGCTTGTCAGCTAGAACACTCCACGGCCATGGCTCGTCAGCTAGAACACTCCACGGCCATACCACTCATCGCCCACTACACCATGGCCATGCAACTTATCACCCAGGCTTCTCGCCCACGGCCATGCGACTCCATGACTAGGTCACGACTCATCGACCAGTCTCCTAAGCTAGAGTTCTCCTCAGCTAGTGAGGACTTGTTGGCCCAGCCAGGCTTCTTAGTTAGCCTTCCCCGGCCTAGACACTGACTTGCTGTTCAAGTAAGAGCACGATTAACAGCCTCTTGACCTTCAGAGTACTAATGCAGTAGAGGATCGTTCTAGCGTGGTTGTGATGGTGATGTGTCTATCTAACAGACTCCTCAACCACTTACTTGGCCATGGGCTTTTTAAAAACAAGAAAGAAGAAGAAGAAACGAAAAAAAAAAAAAAAGAAAGAAAAAGAGAATCGGAAAGGAAAAGTAGCATAAAATTTTAGTGGAGCAGATTTTGCATGCAATGGCTAAAATGCACCAGTCTGTCTATTTTTTAAATTTATGTGAGTTTGATTCTTCATAAAAAAAATTGAACTCTTGTAGCAAGAAACACTGATCTTCTAGGCCCACTCGGGCATTGCTGGGACATCTAAGTTTGTCTCCAACAAAATTGATTTCTCAAAATTTACATGCACGCGGGCACCCCGGATCACTGTCATTGCTAAAACATGGCGGCTCCCGAGCAATGCCAACACGCCTTAAACTTTATCTATGATCCGATTGGACAATCCAGGTATGCAAATCTCGCACTTGTGGCTGGAAATTATTTAAGTTAACCGGTTTGGCTTTTGTAACTTAGTTAAACACCTCAACTATCCGTATTGACTCCCGAACTTCCGGGAATGAGAAGACAAGGGAGCCAAGCACCATGTCTCCATGAGCTTGCCTAAGTCTACGAGGTAGGTGAGAGGACCAGAGGAGCCTAGCACCTTGTCTCCATAGGCTTGCCTCATTACTTACTTTAGTCTACAAGGTTGGTGAGAAAACCAGGGGAGCCAAGTACCATGTCTCAACAGGCTTACCTCATCTCTTGCCTCAGTCTAAGAGGTCGGCGAGAAGACCAGGGGGAGCTAAGCACCATGTCTCTACGGGCTTGCCTCTTCCCTTAACTCAGTTTACGAAGTCGGCAAGAAGACCAGGGGAGCCAAGCACCATGTCTATATGGGCTTGCCTCAGTTTACAAGGTTGGCGAGAAGACCACAAGAGCCAAGCATCGTGTCTCTATGGGCTTGCCTCATCCCTTGCCTCAATTTATGAGGTTGGCGAGAAAACCATGAGAGCCAAGCGCCATGTCTGCACAGGCTTGCCTCATCCCTTGCCTCAGTCTACAAGGTGGGCGAGAAGACTAGAGGAGCCAAGCCCGTGGAAACCAAGCACCGTGTTTCCACGGGCTTGCCTCATCCCTTGCCTTAGTTTATGAGGTCAAAGAGAAGACCAAAGGTCTCCACAGGCTTGACTCATCCGACAGGGGATGGCATCTCCACCAGCTAATGCCGAGTGTGTACACTCATGACATAACCATTGCCAGTGGATTTCCTTCAAGAATGAGCCTTTGGAGTTAAGGGTGTCAATATCTGACACAACCCGTAAATTTAGTATTAACACAAAAAAATTAGAGGGTTTGGGTTTAATGTTAACACATTCAGGTCAAAATGGGTTAACCCATTAAGACACGAGTTATAAACGGGTCATCAATAACAGATCAACTTGCTTAACACAAAATCAACCCGTTTTGACTCATTAAAAATTTATTTTAAAATTAAAACTTTATTATTGTTAAGTTGTAATATTGATATTTTTTAGTATGCTTATGTTTTTATTTTTTTATTGTTGGAATTGTAATTTTAGATTTATGCTCATATTTGTTATTGTATGGTTTATAGTATTGGTTTTATAACTTTTATGTGAAATTATATTAATCAGATCAAATGAGTTATATGTTTTAGTTCAACCTATTTACATGAAGGAAATGAGTTTAAATAAATCGTGCTATATTAACCTATTTCTAATTAATTTTTAAATGGGTCAAAACGAGTTACACAACATAACCCGTTATCTAAATAGGATGGGTTACGGTTTGGAAGTTTGACACGTTTAACTTAATATGTTAGGTTCGGATTGACCTATATAATCGAATGTTCATACCTTGATACGACACAAATACGATCTAGAAACATAATTTGCCACCTCTATTTAGAGTTAATGTGCCTCTGAGCGAGGCAAATTTTCTTTGGAAATGAGTCGACGGGCTCGGCAATCGCCTAAGGTGGATCTAGGAGGTCGACGGGCTTCCTGACCACCTTAAGTGGGGTATCGCAAACAAACTCCAACAGTGACAATAAAATAGAAACGCTAATTTCTGTTCATGATAATAAAAAAATATGCCCACAAAATTAAAAAAAAAAATGTTAGATGAATATACACTTTTCGACAAAAACAGGCTAGTCTAGTCTTATGAATTGCTCGATCTCCATCATGCCAAAGAGGCGGGTCTAGTCTTTTGGCTGCCTGACTTACCCCTATTATCATAATAAGTTAATAGGCAAGAAAAGTCAGGGATTGCCTGGTCTCTCAGGCGCTCAAGTAGGTGGACAAGTTACTTGATTGCCCGACCACCCTTGTGCGCATCTTACGCGGTCAAGTACACCTCCTGCCTTACTCCATGCCCATAAATCTTTATCACTTAAAGCAAGAAAAATGGGTAACAAGGAACCTACTCTTGAGATTTATTTCTCTACAGACTTCAGTGGATCATTTTGACTGCATATTTTATATTTAAAGATTCTCAATGTCCTTTTTAAAATAAATGGCCCTTAAAAATCACGGGCTATTGGAAGAGATAAAATATACACGACCCAAAGTAAGCATACGAGGCCCAACTTAAAGGGGAGGTCCCACTACTAGAAGACAAAGTAAGAGAGATGAATGTGAGACAAGGAGGAGACAATGAAAAATAGAAGGTGTCAGGAGAAAGGGAAGGTGGACATAGAAAGGAAAAGAAGAAAATGAAAAGGAAAGGAAGATTTCAAATACACAAAGAAATACAACAAATCCTCATCACTCCATAGAGGCACACAAAAAGAGGGGCATATAAAAAGAAAAGGTTAGACGATTTCAAGGGGACTTCGACTTCTCATTCAGTTTCTTCAACCTCTGATAAGGGTCTCCGGGAATGAGATATTTTCCAGAAAATATATTCGAGATATCTATTGTACAGTGAGAAATGAGAGGTGATGAGGGACTGTAAATAAGTATATTATTGTGGACTCTCCTATCCCTAAAACCCCCTATGGATGCAGGAAATATGCCGAGCCACATAAATATGTGTCCATCTCTCTTTTATATTCTCAGTACTTACTTTTCATTCACTGCCATAGACGTATGCATAATTGCACCGGACCACATCGAGGGCTCTAGACTATATCAATCAAGGTCTAAATTGCCATAGCGAGCCAGGAATGATTCTTTTTTTCTTTCCAGACTATTGTGTGATTTTTGGCATTAATAACCTGATAAGAGCCTTTTTTAGGCAATGAACAAATTAAAATCAAGCTTGATGCTACGAACATAGCAAAATATATAGAAGTCATAAAATACATTTCTACTTCATGAAAAATGAAGCAATTCTTCTGTAAATGTTAAATATTACTTTAAGAGAACAAGTGATAAAAGAGTATGTTCATAATCAAATATAAATATGAATTATTCTATTATCAAAGCTAAGCTGATGTGTAAAGTACATCATCCAAATTACTTAAAAGTAAATTATAAATATTATTTTAAGATAACAAGTGGTAAGGAAAACTCTTTAAAAGAGTATTTCCATAACAATTGTTCTACATGGAAGGCGATGTGCAAAACACACCATCCATTTAATTGACATGGAAATACTTGATTTGTTAGAGATTTTAGTTTTAAATTTTCTTAACAAATCAAGTCTTGCCATGTCAATTAAATGGAGAGTGTACTTTGCACACCACCTTCCAAATAAAATTTTTCTTACCCTAATCAAATATGAGTAAGTTATTCTATTAAAAACCTAGTATATAGAGTACACCATTTACATTATAAAAAATTTTATTCTCAAGCCGGTGTGTAAAGCACTCCTAATAAGGCACTTACATGGCATAATTTAATTTGGAAGATAAATTGTAAAATTTGAATCCTACAAATAAAATCTTACCATTTAAGTGATATATAATGGTATGTTTTATACACCGGCTTGATAATAGAATAACTCTTCATATCATTTAAATGATAAGATTTGATTTGTAAAATCTAAAATTTAAAATTTCTGTTTCAAATCCAATTTTACCATGTAAGCACTTTATTAGATGTGTAATTCACACCGACTAATAAATAGAATTTTTCTATGAATATTAATAATAATCAATAACCACTTAAAATGACTCTAGACTTGCCTTTTAATAATATTAGAATCAAAGAAATTTATAATGAAATAGAATGCTAAACTTAATCCTAATAATGCTCTCAATAAAGCGTAATCTATTTAAAATCATACTCCTAATAACAATTATCTTGAACATAAAAGTCCTAATTATCCCAGACATTAATTCAGCAAAATTTACTCGACCGAGGGTCTAGCGAAACATCTTGCAAGATTCTTTATAAAAGTTGCTTATCTGCCTTGCTGGTCAACCGATCATCCAACGAAGTCATACTTCTTGATTCGTTCAATTGAAAGTCAATTAAGATTTGAGCTAACTTTCTGGTTGGGTCATTCTTATGCAACTTTCTCTCATTCTCAAGTCATTCATGTGCTCTAAGTCCTTTTATGCCTTTGATAACCATACACCCTTTATCATGTTTTCTACCTATTTCTATTGTTTAGAATGACCTATGACCATGGAGGTTAATTACATGAAATTGATTGAGTGAAAAATGATCACAAGAAGAGATTTTTGTTCTCATGATCTATTATAGAAAGTTCATGTATAAGTATGGCTTGTGAGTCATTACAACCGTGTTGACAAGATTTGTGAGAAAATATGGGTTCAAGTGGGATAACAAGCTAAAGAAGCCTCTAAATGTTTAAAGAAAGCTATTACTCAACTTTCTATCTTAAATCTACAGCACTTCTCTAAGAGTTTCACTGTAGAATATAATACCTCAAGAAGTGGAGAAAATGCACAGAAGATAATTAATTTTATCCACGTACTAAAAGGAGTTTTTGACTATTGCAAGGGCTGTGCAAAAATAGTCTATGTTTATTAGGGTAATCCCCTAAGATAAAATTGACTAATATAGTGTGAAATATTTGTCTTTGTCTAAAAAATGAATGCCCAAGTTGTTAGGGTACCACTATGGTTGAATACATGACTTGAAGGGATGCCAAATGATGGGATGCTAATGATGGGTGTTTGTATGCTATTTCTTTACTAGTGGCTAGCAGGTTAGAGGAACTAGAGGCCAATTATGTAAGGGATGAAAAAGTCCAAGACATCTTTGCTAAAATTTAGAGAAAGAAACACTCGTTAAAATACAACTCAAGGAGTGTGATTGTGTTTACAAATGGTATACTTTTATCTTGTCAAGTAATAAAACAAGGCATACAACAAATAAAATGCATATAAACCTAAAGAGAAAAGGGAAATGGTACCAAATTATATGTTTTGGACCCATATTCCTTGATCATAAAGAAATGACCGGCATAAAAAATAATTTTTGTAGCAATCTCATTAAGAGATTGCAACACTGTAGTTGAAAGTCACAAGAGATGATGCACTAAATTTAATTGCTTTGAAGAATTAGACAAAGTTTTCCATGTCCCGATCCTCAAAAATTAAAGCAAGGGAAAATGCATGTTTTCGGCAAAAGAAATAACAATGACCTGTCTCTCAAGAAAAGACACAAAAGTATCAAAATGTTACTGGAGGTAGATGTGCATAAAACCCATGAGATCTCTATGTTGCCGTGCCACATAAATGGTGTGTGGAGCCCACTCTCATGTTGGAATAGAGGGACAAGCAACGGCTATGAGTGGTCAGAAGGCGGCATATATGAAGTTTTAGCATCGACACAAAGCATGGGAGAAATTGGAGGAAAATATAAGGAAATGAGATAAAATGACTGAAAAATGGGCTAGAGAGTACCCAGAGGAGGATGTAAACAAAAGATAAAGGATAACAAAAATTGTCTAGAATCGCTACATGGAGGAGGTGCATGCAACCACGCAAGTAATTCTCGGTCATTGATGGCTTGGGGTAGGCAAGTAAAGCATGGTTGTTATGATAGTAGTGGAGCTGTTGTGTTTTGATGGGTAGAAAGATGTGGGTTTATCCTCCAAGTATTTGAGAAAAAAGAAACGGGAAAAATTAGGAGAATAGAGAGGAAAAAGAGCAAGTAGGAAATGAGAGGGGCAAGAAAGGAACTAAAGAGAGGAGGGGAGGAAGGGAGATGCCAAAGCTTCTCTCTTTCTTTGGCATGTTTTATGGGGTTTGGAGTGTTGGAGGGGTGGGGGCTCTGGAGAATGAAGGCTTCTAGCAAGTTGCGTTTGTCATTTCCCCAAAACATGGAGAACAAATGCAGTTAGGATAGTGATTCTTGATCTCAACCTCATCCCATATTAGAATGTCCTTAGGGATCTCCTCTCTCTTTTTATACCAAAAATTCTCACTTGCTTTATGCTCTTTAGCCACCATATGAGTTTGTTTATTTCCTTGTCTTTGTATCCAATTAAGTGGCTATAGACAATGGTATTTGAATGAGGATCTAATATACTCAAAACCAATACGATGCGTTTCATCCTAAGGTGCATCTATCTCTTAGATTGTTGGTCACATATAGAATATCTTCCTCTTTTTGAACTTCTTTGAGGCATACTTTTGCCACCATTTTACATGCTAATACATAGCATTGAATTCAACTACATGCTAATATTTATGTATGTATATATATACATATAACTAGGTTGGGCGGACTGGGTAAATCTCGAGCAGGCTTGAGCCCCGTCCCCTGGCGTCCAACTAAGTGTAAGCATTTATCCACACACCCCCCATCTGCAGATAGGGGCCCTTGCCCCAACTAGGCGAGGGCTAGATGGGGTTGGTAGGGTGGTGGAGCTCCGCCGCTCACTCCGACTTATAGCTCAACATTTAAGCGACATGCCTATATTAGCACTAGAACTACTTTTCATGTCTATTAATTGACACTTAAAAAAACTAAAAGACGTCAACCCAAAGAAAAGAAAAAAAAACTAAATCAAATAAGTGTTGTAGCCCCAATTTAAAATCCATAATTCAAAATCATAATTGTAAAGTATATTGAGGTTCTGTTAAGAGCAAGGTACAAATGAACACATAAAGTAATGATTTATTCGAGATGATCAGTCTCCTAACAAATTAATTGTAGCAAATTTTTCTGTCATTTTCATTAATTGAACAAATCTTTAAAAGTGAACAAGACCAACAAACTCGTAAATATTTTGCCTAATTACAAGGAATCAAAACTAATTTCTAGAATTAAAACAACCCAAAACAACCTCTAAAATCAAGCAAGATTGTAGACTCCACACTTTAGCGAGGTAAAAAACCACGGCATGCGCAATTTATTAACCCACTAAACTTAACAAATAAGCAACTCAACTAACGAACAAACATGATCCATGGGTCATGGCCCATTACAATCTCTTCCCTTATAGGACCTTGCCCACAAGGTAAGGGAATTCAAGGGCTAATTTGTGGTAAACAAGAGTCTGAGAAGATTCTGCAACATTGCATGGTGCAGCAACGAAATCGTGTGGATGTTGAGATATTGGTGAAGTGAAAAGGCCTTCAAATAGACATTGAAAAAGAGTTGTAGCGTTTGTTTATGATTATGTTAGGAGTCTTAAAAATATTTAAATAATATTAAAAGTTATTTAATATTAAGGTATTAGAATGTAACATATTAAAATATTTTTTAATTTAAAAAAATTAAAAATACGTCGGAGGAAATATTAGCACTAAGCTTTTGAGAATAAAATATAATTTTTCGAAAAGAGAGAGAAGCTACGTAGCCAAAACTAAAAGAAAAATTGTATAAAAGAAAAAGAAAGAGAAATATTCTATTCCGGTGTAATACACGCAATGATAAAATTAAGGACCAAAAATATCCATGCACGTGTACTACACGCAAGAGATCCTTCCAATATCAAGGCGAACCCCAACCCAACTCAGCGAGTTCTTCGTCAGCATCTCTCGAGTCTTCTCTGATCGGTCTCTCTCTCTCTCTCTCTCTGCGTGTTGATTCCAGTAGAAAAGGCTTCAAAGTTTTGACCCTACAAAAGGCGGAACCACCACCACCACCACACCCCAACCACAACCACGACGCTCTTTGCAATTAATTAGACATGCAACAAGGCTCTGCTCCTCCTCCATATTTTCAACATCCCAACTTCCAAAACCCTAATTCCTCCGATCCCCCTTACGCCTCCGCTCCTCCCTTCACCGCTTCTTATTCTAACCCCGATTACTCTCTTTATTTCCCCTCATACCCTCCTCCTCCTCCTCCTCCTCCTTCATATTCTCATATTCCCGATCCTGTCGCCGCTCCTCCCCCTCCTTCCTCTTACCCCCCTTCCTCTAGCCCCAATCTTCCCCCCTTCAATTCTCCACCTCAACCCTCTTCCTTCCCTCCTTTCGATTCTCACCTTCCCTACCAACCACCCAATCAACAGCCACAGCCACAGCCGCAGCCGCAACCGCAGCAGCAGCCGCAACCGCCCTATTATCCACCCTCCGATCAGTTTCAGACACCTCCCAATTATGCTCCTCCCTCAAACCCTACTCCTAACCCATCTCCTCTTCTAAATCCGAATTCTTCCTACTCCGCCGGCTACTCGGCACCGTACAGTCATGCAAACGCTCCAACGCCTCCTGTCTATGATAACCCTTATGAGAATTCCGTGAAATACGACGCTGCCGCTCCGTATTTTGACGATGGCTACGGTGCATTCAATCGTAGCCGGTCCGATTTTGGTTCGGATTTGTACGGGAAGCGATCGGACAGTGGACTTTCCCATTATGACAGCGACGGTGTCTATGCCTATGAGGGGCCCAAGGTGGAGCCGTATGGTGCTCGGGGCACGGCGCCCAAATCTACTGCTTTCGATGATTACGGGAGGTCGATCGGCTTTGGTTCTGCGAAAGATTCCTCTGCGAACACCAAGATCGTGCGAGCGGTGCCCAAGGCGGAGACGCAGCAAGACGTGAAGGGTGGGGTGCAGAAATTTCGGGTCAAATTATTGCCCGAAAGCCTTGGTCAGAGCACCATGGATGTTCTTTGCCAGGTATGAGTTTCATTACGATTCGTTTTGCGTTCAAAATCACATTCGAGCAATTGTCATATTTTTTTGTACCAAAGATGACTCAAGTATGTCGCTGAGCTTCCCTTTTTGGACCCACATTTTTCTGCTCGTTACATTTTCTTGATTGGTTCTTGTAATTGGATCACGATTTTCTCTTTCAGATTGGTTTGGATGGAATACGGATGCTTGATCCCAGTACTAGTAGGACATTGAGAATATATCCTCTTGAGACCATTTCAAGATGCGAAGTGAGTGGGTTTATTTTGGTTGAATCTGTTTTATCCGTTACTAGTTTTTGGCTTAATAGTAAGATATATGTTCTTTCCTCGCATAGGTTTCCGATTCATCTACACTTGCATTTTGGTCCAAGAGTTCGGTGGACATTGAGCCCAGACGTATCAGATTGCAATCAAATAGTTATACTACCAATACCCTTCTGGACACAGTGACTGCTGCAACTGTACAGGTTGGTGTTGTACTTGTGTCATCTCCTGCTTTATGATTATAGTGAGTTCGATCTTAGTTGGCAAAATGTGTGTGGCCGAGGTGTTTGCATTTCTTGTTGCGTTCTGGTTATCTGATACTTACTTGACGAATGTACCCAATCAGTATTCCTAGGGGCTTGTCATTTTAGCTTTTTGTATTTGCCTTCTTTAAGGCGCATGGGCAAGAAAGGCCTGCATTTCTTCCCATTAAATTCTTTGTCTTAGTTACCCATCTTTCATTCATAAATTACCCTCAAAACTATCGTGTTTTGAACCAGCATCCTCACACTCCACGTTGTTTGGAGTTTTAATTGTTTCATCAACGATGTGTACTTGTGTTTTTGTTTTCTTCTCTGCAACATTGGCTAATGTTTACATGTTCTATGGCATGCAATATATTTCCTTGCATTTGCTTTCTGCAGCATGTTCTATTGACTTTTTATGTTCCAGCTTCTCAGATCTGACACTGAGAATAGCTGCAGTCCTTTGACTCGAGCTGTCTAGTTCATTAAGATTAAGTTGTCTGAATTCACAGAGTTGGACTATGTACTATGTACTTCTTGAATGAAATAAGTTAAATGCTGATTTGAAGCATCAGTATATAGTATCGTTTACCTCAAATTAAACATTTATCAGTTAGGGAAATTACAATTTTGGAATTATTAAGTATTATTTGGGATTAAAAAAGTGGAATTTAAGTAGTTAAAATATATATGATTCTATTCATTGGGCCCCCACTACAGGGGGAGGGGATTCTGTGGTTATATCATGGTCATAATGTATAGATTGATTGTAACGTCCCAATGGAACACCCAAATCACATGGCCTATACTCCAAAAAGATTAGTTAATGATACAATTGGAGCCCCATTGGAACCTTATAAAGAGCAAGAACTTTTCCTTCCCAAGCAATGTGGGATTCCATACACTACCTACCCATAACCTTATCATATGGGGTATCACAATCTACCCCCCCTTAAATTTCTGATGTCTACATCGGGCCTATTTGTTGTAGGTGGCATGGCTCAAGTCCCACATTTCTGGTTGGGACAAGCTCTGATATCATTTGTAACGCTCCAATGGAAGGCCCAAATCACATGGCATATACTCTAAAAGGACTAGTCAATGATACAATTGGAGCCCCATTGGAACCTTATAAAGAGCAATAACTTTTTCTTCCCAAGCAATGTGGGATCCCATATACCACCTACCCATATCCTTATCATATGGGGTATCACATTGATATACTCACATTTCTTTGAAACTGGCATTCTCGTTTGGGAAATGGATGCTGCATATGGGATTATCATGCTGGCAAATACCAGTTCATTTACAGCATCCAGAAACTATAATAGGGGGCGCCTATCTTCATTTTGAACATTGGATAATGTGTTATTAACAGTGTTGAGCTGTTCTCTCGTGTATGATTTGCAATAATGTTAGATCCCTGTGAGTTGCTACTTGTATTTGTGTTTTCGAAACCTAGAAGAAGCAGATATTTGAGTGATTGCATCCAGTTCTCAAAGATTGTTTTGAAAGTTTTTTTCACTTCTAGATGTGCAATTTATGATTTATTATCATCTTATCATAATGATGCAGATCAAGGAGATGGGTGGAAGAAGCAGACCTGTTGATTCTTTGAAGATAAATGAGCAGCCTGGAGAAAAGAAGAAAGGACTTGTTGATTGGATGAACATTATAAAGCCTGGAAACGAAGAAAAAGATCATTGGGTAACATTAGTTCTTACATTGTTTTCTGCAAGCTCTGGCTGTTTCTGGATAAAACATTTAAATGTTTTGTATAAAGTGTTTTCCATTGAAAGAAGTTTTGTTTAAGCTGTTTTTTTCTATTTTTGGTGGGCTATTAATCTCTATTTTGGGAAATATGTTATGTTTTTCAGTTAGAGCTAGTTTAACTTATAAATATCAGTTTGCAAACTTCTTGTTTCCTTTTATAAGTTCTCCAATGAAATATTGTCTGAATTGAGAGAACCAAATTGTTGAATTATTGACTTCTTAGTTTCATTCTATCAGTTTCGTTGACCGTGGGGTTCTTTTACTTACACATTGACCATGGGAATGAATGTACATTGGATTCATTTTATCTGTGTCATTTATTACTATTCAGCTTGTAAATTTAGTTTTGGTTATTTTTTCCTTTCTTCTCTCTTAGGTCCCTGATGAAGCTGTTTCAAAGTGTACATCATGTGGAACAGATTTTGGAGCTTTCGTGCGCAGGGTAATTTTTTTTTTTTTTTTGAGGTTCATTAAATAAATTATGTCATTGTGCAATGTTTCTTGGTGGCCTTATAGTTGCCTGCCTTGTTTCAGCATCACTGCAGGAACTGTGGAGATATTTTCTGTGACAAGTGTACCCATGGTAGAATTGCTTTAACCGTTGATGAGAATGCTCAGCCAGTTAGAGTTTGTGACCGATGCATGGTATGCACTTCCAAAAAATGTTTACCAAAATAAATGCACCAATAACTGTTCTAGTACTTATTATTTATTTCCATTTTCTTAGTAAGTTCTCATTCTTTTTCCTCTTCATTATGGTATAGATCCTTTTTTTGGGGCTTCTCCTGCTTCCATTATCAATGTGCTAGTCCTAAAGCCTTTTATGCATATTAGTATTGCTTACACTTATGTAGATGAAATATACAGCACACAATGATATCTATCCTTTGTGAGAATTGGTTTTTTGGGACACAATATTTTGATTGGTTTCTTATGGAGTTTTTGGAGAAGTTTGGGGATATGCAGTCTATTTTTTATAAAACTGAAAATATTGGTGTGAGGAGAAAAACACATTTTTTTAAACCTCCAGAAAGATATTATGGCAAGCTTAATGGATGGGTTAGTGTGGTATATATTATTTTTTTTCTTATTAGAAGAATGTTTTTCTTGGCACTTTTTAGGAAATTATTCGTGTTGATGTGGATAGAGCTGTAATTGGTCCGGATTTGCTATATTTTCCAGACTGAACCAATCAGTCAGTGCAGTAACAGTAATTTTGCACGGAAAAGACCTGTTTATCAGGGAAATTCAGTGTTTGTGAATCAGAGAGAGAGAGAGAGAGAGAGATGAATATCGGGGCAATATCGTTTCCATAGCTATTATTATTGTTATTATTATTTTTGATAAAGTTTTATTGAATCAAAGTAAATAGGCACAGCCCTACTAAACAAGAAGTATACAACGGAGAACACCTAGTTACTAGTTAGAATCTAGAAAGTGATACAAAAAAGTCACGAAAGCTGGCTCCATTGAAAACACAGAAGCCCAAAGAAATTAAAGTGTGGAAAAAGAAACTTCTAAGCTCATTCTAAGAAGTCTTCCGATCTTCAAAGCTTCGGCCATTCCTTTCAAGCCAAATACACCACTTGTGACAAAGGAATCATTTTCCATACATCATCAATTTGCGTATTGCCCTTTTCCAGAGTTTTCAACCACTGAATTAAGGTGAGAGTGCATCCACAAGCTGTATTAGACTTAGAAGAGTGCTCAGTGTCAGTGAATTATTTGTAGGTGTCAATTAACCAATTTTACTACAGACCAAACAAGGGCTAGGGTTGGGGAGGTGTGTTCTATTCCCATTTGGGCTTGGTGTATTTTGGATAGATTTCTAATTTTCTCGGGCTTATTGGTCATTAGGGGCTCTCTAGCATGGGCTGGATGTTTTCTTGTATACGTCCAGTGTACTTGGTTACTCTTTTGTTATTAATATATATATATATAATGTTTTTACTTATAAAAAAAATTTTAAAAATTAATAAAGTTTTATATATGATCTGAGTGTCTATGCAACCATCAGTAAGGAAACGCCTTTGTACTGTCTCTTTCTCTTCCTTTTTTAATCTGGTAAAGCAATGAAGTGTAAAATATCTCGAGTTACATAACCAGGTAGTAGTTGCATAAGGCAATGTTGGTTTGATTTTAGTACTTGCTTGAATTTCTTTTGCTTTTTGTGCAAAAAAAGGGGCAGTAAGGTTACGAACTCCCAGCCAAGATTTCATAGGTTTAAGTGTTATCAAGTTAGCATTTAGGCTATGGTGCTATCAAAACGAGAGATGCTCTATGGAGAGATATGGTCTTTTCCAAACTGGAGGCTGTTGGGGTGGATGGACTTCAAATGAGGCCCATGGGTCGTATATGGTGTAGGCCTATGGAAGTATATTAGGAAATGTTGGGTGAGGTTCTCTAAATATATCAGATTGAGGTGGGTGATAGGACTCAATTTTGGTGTAATCTATGGTGTGGAGATATGGTCCTCAAGAAAGACTGCTCTGCTGTGTATGATTTGGCCCACGTTAAGGATGCTTCTTTGGCAGATAATCTGGAGATGTCAGGTATTGATATTTACTGGAATGTTAAGCTCCGTCAGAGCGGCACAAGATTGGGAGCAATGCTTTCAGTGAGTTCTTTAATATGTTATATCTCACTAGAATAGTAAGAGGAGGTGAAGACTAAGATTTGTTGGGCTCCATCCAAGAGGGGACTATTCAATGTACTTTTCTATAATATTATTCGTTCTCATGTTTACCATTCATTTCGATGGAAGTTCATTTGGTGGACAAAGGCACCATTGAGATCAGCAGCTTTTGCTTGAATAGCCCTCGGGAAGATTCCCACAACAGATAATTTAAGAGAGAGACATGTTTTTGTCTTAGACTGGTGTTGTGTGTGGCAAAGAAGTGGGGAGTCAGTTGATTGTCTTCTTCTTCATTGTGATATTTCAAGCACACCGTGGCCAGATTTCTTCAGGCAAGTGGGATTGGCTTAGGTCATGCCTAAAAGTATTGTGGAGTTTTATTTATTTATTTATTTTTTATGTTTGCCCTTGGAGAAGACTAGGTGGTAGCCCACAAATTGCTGCAATAAGGAAGATGGCTCGTATCTGTCCCATATAATACATGTGGAATGAAAGAAATAAAAAAACAGGATTGTGAGTGGACGGCAGAAGATTGAAAGAATTTCTTTATCAACACCCGTTTCCTTTGGATTGTATCTTTTGACTTTAATGGATGTAACCTGCATGAATTTCTAGGATCTTTTTCATCTTCTATATAGGTGTATCTTTCGTATGCAACTTGTATACTTGAGGTGTCCCTTTTGTGCCTATCAATAAAGTTCAATTTATTGTTAAAAAAACTCAGTTTCTCTCACACAAAAGGTTTGAGCAATAAAAAGTCATTTTATGATGTATTTGTGGTGTTTGCTCATTTCTATTCATGCAGACTACTATGGCCTTGACCATTAATGAAACTGGTTCTGACAGTGTCCTTATTCTTTGCAGGCAGAAGTGACTCAGAGGCTGAGTAATGCCAAGGAAGCTGCTAGTAAACCTGTAGCAGTGCAGAGTCATGAGGATCTTGCCAAAAAGCTTCAGGTAAGTTGTGCTATACTGTTGTTGTCTTTGATATTTTCAATGATCCTTAAAACTGTTTTTGTGAATTTGGATGATTATGTTTGCAATTTTGAAAGCTAGTTAAGTGGGGTACAGCTATCAGTTATATTTGTATGTAAATTGGTATGTGCACGAATTCATTCATGATTGTTTTGCTTTTGTTTTTATTTTTTGTATTTAACAGGAGGAGATGGAAAGGAATCGAAGGGCATCATCAGGTATCTTCTGTTATAGGAGTTATTGTTCTTGTTATATAACTGTAATATATAGGACTACTTAGGCTTTCAGCTTAAGTGGTGATACCAAGAGCTAGCCACATTATTTCAGTTGGCTTGGACTGGCCAATGTGGGAAATATGTTGTTTTGGTTATATCTTGACTCTGACCGAAAAGCCAATCTTTTAATATGAAAGGAAATTGTATATGATGTGCTCATTGGAATGGTTTGCCTTTGATAGGCTCTAAGTCTGATGGCTCTGGGAGGCGGTTGAAGGAAGTTGCCTGTCCAATCTGCACTGTCCATTTGCAGGTCAGAATATTTTGACCTATTAGGGACCACCCCCTTCCTCCCTCCCTCCCCTCCCTTATTAAATACAGATTTCTACTATAACATCATTAGTTTTATGTGGATTGTTGCAGGTCCAAGTTCCCAGCTCGGGTTCTGAGACCATTGAGTGTGGGGTTTGCCAGCATCCATTCCTTGTGAGTGCCCATTGATACCGCGTACTTCAATGAGGAAGTGCTCAAGTTGAATGCTATATATATGTGGTTCAAATTATTTTAGTGGTGGAGCTGATGTTGATTAATAATTTGGATTACCATCTGCGTATTGTTTACCCCCTCGCCCCCTCTTAACGTCTGGTTTTTGTACTTAAACTATTTTCACCGCGATGGTGTGCATTTTTATTTTCTTGTAAGCTACATTAAGTGGGTCATGGCTTTGTGTATGGAAGTAACAGTTTAATCTTCACGAGTACATGTAGGGAAACGCTTGACAATGACGGATGTGGTGGTTTTTCTTGTTTTACACTAACTTACCTTTTCTGTAATGACGCACCGGGAATACATCCATTTCAAATTGAGTCCAGGGTCTGGAGGTGGTGTAAATAAGTTTTACACCATCCAATAAAATGCCAACAGCTTAGCTTTTTGTATTCTAAAAATGATGAGAAGCACTGAATCATTTCCGGGTATAAAAAGCATCCTTTTTGTCCGTGAGTTTCATCCAGGAAATCCAAACAGCAAAATGAAAATCAATGTACATCCAAACAGCAAATATTAAGAGGACTCCCATTGGATTAATAAAATCCATCTGTAAAATTTGAAGAATTTACCTTAAAATGCACATCCAACCGATTTTCTACTTCAGTTTTACTTTTCAAGTTTGCTACAGTGTTATCGTTACATGTAGCGGTAACACTGTTATGAATGTAAATATTTTAAAATTAATTTATGTTTTCTGGTACTCTTTTTCTCTACATCTAAAATTCATCTTATTTTACGAAAGAACCACCGTGTGTTTAGCGTCATCTTTCCTTCTTGTTCCCGTCGATTCCAACAATCACCGTTTGTTTTTAGTTGCATTTCCTTGTTTGAGTAGATTTTGGCCCTCTGGGTAATCTTTCCTGATCTCATCCAAAATTCATCATAGGAGGTCCAAAATGAAGGGTTTGTGAAGCTGAGATGTTGCTAGAAATGGGTTCACAGTGAAACTGGTTTAATTTGGCGGGATTGTATTAGTGAGTTTTGGAGTGTGAGATGAGGGTGTGGTTTGCTTTGGTTGGAAACAAAGTGGGTGAAGGTTACGACGAGAACAGTGCCACAAATTTGAGAAAGGGACAGTGGTGGGGTTGGGTACGGATTTGAAGGTGATTTTGGTGGATTGGAGGAAGGTAAAGTCACGATTTTTTGAGTTTTAGATTCTCTGTGATTTTTGGTTTTCAAAGAGAGAGAAGGTAGGAGGAAGATGGGATATATTGTAAATATTAAAAGAGATGAGGATATTATTGATAGGTAGAGAAAATATTGGAAATGAATAAAAAATATTATAAAGTTTAATATTTAAATGATATAGAGAAAAAATAGATAAGTTGATGTATGGTATATTGTAAAAGTCAGTATGTAAAATAGAAAAAGTGAGTTTTGATGATGTATTTTAAAGGATAAGATGAAAAATTCACTGTGAGTGCTCTTAGTCTGTGAAAATAAAAACCCAACCTAGTGACTGAAGATAAGGATGAAACATACAAAACAAAATAGATTGCAGGTGTTGAAATGCAGAACTCTAGTGTCTATAATGAAGGCAAAGGTTACAGTAGTATGTAGATTCAATTGGAAGAGAGAACAAACAAGCAGAAAGAAGTGATTTGATTTAGAAAAAGAAAGACTCTTTTGCTTTTGATTTTGTTTGGTGGAAATAATTGGATACTTCACGTGTTCTCATAAATCCTTGGGACCCTTACATGTTAGCTCTTCATTAAAGGGTGTCAAAACATTTTTTTATGCCAGCTCCGGATTGAAAACAAATTTTCAAATTTGATGATACAATACAGGATGCAATGCTAGGGTTGGACATTTCTATTCTGTCTCCCATACTCAGTCTCTCCTGTTGCTTAGCCTTCATCTTCTTCTTCCTTTCTTCATCTCCTCCAACCCTCCTATGCTTCTCATTCTCATTCTCACTTTTTTCTAACTTTCTTCTTACATATTTATGGTCATGGGTCTCTCGAGCTGATGTAGCTAAGAGACCAATGACCATGGCTATTGGCCTCTTGAGCCACACACGACCATAGTTATGGCTTTTAGTGATCCACAACAACGGCTTGGTCGTAGGTGGTGCTATGGATCTTTAGAGTCCCATGACCAAGACTTGATCGTGGGATTTTGCAACCAATGACCATGGCTTGGTGTTTTTCACTATTTTTTTTTTTTTAAAATTTCTGGTAGGATTTATGTATTTGAAGTTTGATCTACATTTTTTTTCTTTGAATGTTAAGATTTGGGGTTTGGATTTGAAGATTTGGAGATTGATCCATGAGTTTGTCTATTTGGACATCTTGCTAGGCAAAGTATGGGCAGTGGGCTAAAAAATCTACTAGTTCGTTAGACGGGGGTGGAAGGACAATGGCTTAGGGTAGGGCTTGGGGCGAGGTGGAAAATGACCACCCCACCAATGTAGGTGCAGGGGGTGGGGGAGGTTGCTACTAGCCTGCATAGGTGAGTTAGCACCCTATGGAATGGTTTTTAGCTTGAGCTCATTTCTTCTCATCACACACTATTTTCCGTTTAGTTTCTCTCAACATTGTCATTTCGTTTTTGTCAAATAATATTAGTTGTGTTGTATGTAGCATCATAAGATGTGTGTGTGTGTGTGTGTGTGTGTGTGTCTCTCTCTCTCTCTCTCTCTCTCTCTCTCACCCATATCTTGGATAAACCACACACACAGAGCTTGTCAAAATAGAACTTATTGCTAGATGATCAATTAACAGTGCCTTGCATCATTCTTAAAGTGATTTGGGTCCTTCAATGATGAGACTATTCTTAACATTCTGTAAAGGATTAATGGTTATCCACCATGACTTTTGTTAAAGAATCATGCATTAATATATAAATATATATTTATATATATATATAGCATATTAACCATATTTAATCCGTGCTTAACATGTTTTGTTCATTTTTATATTCTTCAACAGTTTTGTGAAAATCTTTATGAGAGAGAGAGAGAGAGAGAGAGAGAGAGAGAGAGAGAGAGAGAGAGAGAGAGCTTACTGATTATGGTCGCCATCGAGGATGACGATGTAGAGAGTAAAGGGGTGGAGAGGAGTAGTTGAGAAGGAAAAAGAAGCTCGAATTGAAGAAAATCAATTCGAGATTTAATCCTGTATGACAACATCAATGTTTGAAATGAATTGATTGATAACGTGTCCTTACCATATTGGTAGGTGTAAAATAAGGAACAACACTACATCCGGTTTTAAGAAAAACACTTTGTTTAAAGTGTGCCCAATTATACAAAATTATAGAAATAGTATATTTGTGGTCGTATACAATGAATCATAAATTTTCAATGTGACATTGTAAAAAAAAATTTTAGAAACTTGATAAATATATGAGTACTTTGCCAATCCTCAAACTTAGGCGTCAAAAGCAATGATCCTCCATTCCCATTAACACAACTTTTTTTGTATTTTTCAGCAAAATTCAGCATTTGGTATGTTGAGTTCCATCTAATAAGAACATTTGGGCATACTATTTTTCTACACTTAATATTCAGCCTCTTTGCACAATTTTTAAAAATAGCAAGTTTTGCCAATGAAGATTTCACAAACCTTACTACATTTCTAATATTAGTTACTCTATCATATATATGTTTTAAACCATCTCAAACATTAAAGTTTAAGGCAGGTGCAGCAAACCGTGTGTACAGAAACTCACCCCACATAATGGTGTACTCCTTATCTTTTATGCTCATCCTCACATGATTAGTAGAGACATCAATAGCACAGACATTATCTACAGTGATGATAAGAAATCAGTCAATCTCACAATCAATCACGCTAGACTCTAACATCCAAGCAATAGTCTCACCCTCGTGATTAGTAAAAAGGCATAACTTAATAATTTCCTTGTTCAAGACCCAATTGCAATCAAAGAAGTGGCATGTAATATACATATACTTCATGTTTTGCACTATGTCCATATATTGGTCGTAAAACAAGATTTTTGATTGCTCAACGAAGCCTTCACTTTTTGCTTCTTTTCATCGCAAAAATCTATACAATTTTTTTCCAAAGTGGTTTGAGATGGCGAGCTGTACCTAAGCTTTAAATTAGCCACAAATTCGGAAAATGCCTCAAGTTCCACAAGCTTAAATGCCAATTCACACTAGTTTAAATACTTGGAAATGATCATCCTTATTTTAGCAGGATCATATTTTTATAATCCTTGAGAATTAGAACCTTTACCATCCATCCTAACTCTCGATTGTTATGGTGTTTTATATTCTTTCCAATATCTTTCTCTAATAGGAGAGGCTTGGCAAGAAAATCGTAGGTGGTATGTCAAGGATGAAGTGCCATTTTTATAATGGCATCCAAATAGCCTTGAGCAACAATTCCATAAGACTTTAGGGTCAATTAGGGTCAATAGGCTCAATCTTTGTAAAATGATCACAAACCATAAATTGATTGCTAGCCTTTTTGGCATTTTTTGCCCTTGGAGTTCAGAGGGAGAAATTGTGTGGATTTTTGGTATTCATGGAAGAAGGTACTAAAGGATTAGGGTTTTCCTTCTAATCTATCGATATATGAGCAAAGCCAAACCACCACCACCATTGGGTGATGTAACACTAATAGAACTATCTATCTTCCATCTTTTTTAAAAATAGATAAAGAGAGAAATACAATAAAAATAAAATGAACAATAAAACCGTGCTCACTAACAAGGAGAACCCAAAAAACCTAAATGAACGACGCCGTTTTATACTTACAAATGACTATTTAATCCAAAAAATCCTAATTGTTCTTTCCTCTTCTCTCTCTCTCTCTCTCTCTCCACCGTTCTTCTCCTCTTCTCTTAGTCTCTCTCCCTTCACCATTCTCTCATTGTCCTCTTCTTTTTCTTCTCCTCCTCCTTTGTTCGTGGTGTTTCAATTTTTATTCTTGTTGACACGTGGTTTGTAAATTTTAGGGATGTTTTGTAGATTTCTTGTTGTTTTCAGTTGTTTAGGATTCTTTTGGCTTTTTCTAATTGTTTTTTGCTATGGATGCACTAAGTGGGTGGTGCATGCCTGTGGAAGGATAGTCATGTGGGCCAATTCTCCCCCGACATCCAGATGGGAGCACTCGCTCAAACTTGGGCCCCCTCTCCTTGGGCTCATGCAAGGGTAGGACAGGGGCACCTTGAGCACCCATAGAACCCAATAGAATTTGTAAAAGAAAGAGCCAAATTAAAATCAAATTAAACAACACTAATAAGGAGGATTGCAGAAATACTACCAACAAAGAAGCAGAAACAAGCTACAACAAGTTTCCGTCTAAGCTAACAACATATAATATGATAAGAGATAAAACTGTTTTTGATAAAGAGATAAAGCCATATGCATTTATCTTATAGTTTTTGATTGATGCATATTAGAAAAAATCTAATAGGTGACACTTGTAAAAGATCAAACCAAAAACCTACATAATTTGGTTTCTAGGCTTGTAAATTAAAGCTAGGTTATATTAATACTTTATACATTTCCTTGGAGAAAAAGGCATTTTCTTCTAGAGCAAAACAACTTAGTTAAGTGAACCGGATTTTGGTGTAGGTCAGGTGATTTATCTATTCTTTATCTGAACTTTAATGGTTGGCCATCATGCTGGTGGTGAGGATAGCTTGTATTAAAACTCATGTTGGTCTTTCAACCATGGATGCAGAAAGACTCGACCAAGTACTTAGTTTTGGTGTAGAGATTTTTACTTCTAATTTTGCTTTGTTTCATCTTTGTTGTTTTAGTGGGGTTCATTTCAATTTTTGTAGTGCAGATGATGCTTTGGAACAAGAAGATGCCATTTGTATTAGTTAGTTTGTATTGGCCAGTTGATTCGGCCTGACCTACTATGACATTGGATATATTGTGATGTCAACCTAAAATATTTTTGGAAAAAAAAAAAAATCCCTTAGCTAGACCTAATTCAAGCCCTTGAGATTCTGTAACACTAACTTACATCATCCCTCAATCAAGAAAGTTGCATTTATGGCTATCAAATATCTTCATGGGTCCAAACAAGTAGAAAAAGAGAGAAAAGAGGCCTTAAGATTATTTTTCAGTAGTGCAACATTATCATGGTAAGTTATAGATTTTCAACAGCTTATACACTCCATTAAACACTGTACATTGTTCGTGTCAATGAGGTACGAATATTGTTGACCTATAGAAATCATGCAATCAAGTTCATTTCTCTCATGTCTAGATTCATGCTAAATAACGAAAATAAGTCGAATGGCCCACGAGTGGAGAGAGTCTACATATTGGAGAGAAAGAGGACCGTATCGGTGAAACCAAAAATATATTCTAATCGAAGTCCCACTACAAGAAAAATAGATATTTTCAGCGAGAGAGGGAATGAAACGGGATGGATCAGCTTAAACTCATTTTAAGCGACATTGATTTGCATATAGTTTAATTCTTTTAAATAAAAAATAAATACTTTAGTCATAAAAAGATTATACAAAAGTAAACTCATAAATTGACGTGATTTGAAATAGTACGTCAAATTATAAAGAAAATTTTATTGTTAAATAAGTATAACAAATCACATAAAATCACGCTACTTTATATATTTACTTTTATATAATTCTTTTATCTGTAGCACTCTTAATAAAAAAAATCAAGTTGTGGATAACAAGTAAATACCCAAGATCTGCATACTCAACTAGCTTTCTGTACTCAAGTGGGGGTGGAAAGATTATCTGGTTGGATTCACGCAAATACCTGAGTTCTAGATTGGACTGACAAAAAATCTGATCTGAATTGAATCTATAGCCTTAGTATATCCAATCAATATTAATTGAAAGCAATAAATTTGGATTTGTGTAGTAAAAAGTAATTTTTCTTTTTTAAAAGATAATAATTATGTTATCCCATAGGCTTGAAAGGCGGTCAGTCCGGACCGGGAAACCCGGTCGGGCCGAACCGGTTTAGAGTCGGTCGGTCGGTCTTGGTCCAAGAAATAATAGAAATTTTATTTTCGGTCTGGTCCCAGTACCTGGCTTCCTTGGACCGGACCGGACCGAATAAAAAATTATTTTTTTAATAAAATTTTAAATATACTATATAAATTATTTTATATAATAATTGTATAATTAATTATGTAATTTTTATTTAAAATATTACCATTAAGTTTAACAATATAAAATTTTAAATTTAAATTAATATTCTAGTAATTAACTAATGTAAATTAATTATTATCAATTGATTCAATTCACCATTAACTAATTAGTAGGTGAATTAACTAATTACTAATATAATTATTATCTATGATCTAATTAAAGTTACTAGATAAATTTTTTTATACCTAAGTTGTAACTTGTAACTTTGTAAGTAAATATAAACCAATTATTATTAATGTAAATTTTAATTAACTAATATATGATATCAATTAATTAACCTATAAAAAATTCACCATTCACAAATTATTTACATTTACATGATTACATCTATGAATATGTGATCTAATTAAAATTACTAGATAAAGTATTTGTAAAATATCTAAGTTGTAACTTATATGTAAATATAAATCAATTATAAATTTTAATTAACTAATATATGATATCAATTAACTAACCTATCACCAATTCACTATTAACTATGTTACTATTAATTATTAACATATACAAGACTACATCTATGATCTAATTAAAGTTAGTAGATAAATTTTTTGTAAAATACCTAAGTTGTAACTTATAAATAAATATAAAGCAATTATAAATATTAATGTAAATTTTAATGAAGTAATATATGTTATCAATTAACTAACCTATCACCAATTCACCATTAACTAATTATAGTTTATTAACATCAACATCTATGAATATTGATTCATGATCATATAAAAAAATTTGCATCTATAAGTTTAATATAGCTCATTAATACATTGACATACTATAAGTCTATGTCTTTAAGTTAGAAATAAATTAGTAATTAACATCATCAATATAAGTTTAATTAATTATTTTTTATGAGTTAATGAAATAATCCACATTATTACATTAATTAGTTTACTTAACTTTAATTTTATTAATTTATATGTCAAAAAGATAAAAGAATTGGAATCATATATTAGGCATTATAGAAAACGGCAACGTTTAATGTAAATTTGGACCTAAACCTGTTTAGGTCAAATGGAAAGCAATTGTAAAACTGGGTTGCGTGAAATAGCACCGTTTTAACCCTAAACTGAACCCCCTCCCCCCTTAGCAATTCTATTTCCCTCCCATAATCCCTAACCTCTCAAGTCTGACCTCTCTCAGACGAAAGAAGCCCTTCCATTGCAGATTCGCAGCCCCTTCCATCGCATACATTCCCCTCTTTAGCCTATCTGTCGTAGACTCGCAGCCCCTTCCACAAACCAACCCCTCCGTCACACCCTTCTCACAAACCAGCTGCTTCGTCGCACCTCGTAGCCCCTGGCTGGTTGCCTCTCTAGTCCCTGCGTCGCTACCTTGCATCAATCTAAAAGTACTAAATACCTCCAAATGTATTTTGATTTTTTGGTTAGAACTTAGGTATTTACCGTATTTTACTATTTTCTTCATATTGAATAAGTTGATCAATTTTCCTCCAAATTTAGTTGAATAAGTTGATTAATCATGTTCTTCATTAATTTTTAACCATATATGAAATATTTTTATTATTAATCATATTCTTATTTATAATTTTTTTTTTGTAGTGGCACTAAATTATTAAACAGACTGGTTATGTTTTAGTTTTTTATGGTTTGTTTCCTTGAGTCGTGTCAATTAGTTGGTTTGTTTGGAGTTGTTGTCATGGACTTGTGCATGTTGTTGTGGAGTCTGGATGTGGGTACTGGGTAGTGGAGTCTATAATGGGCACTGCCGCACTAGTTTATTGTATTAGTTTTTGTTATTGGAGGAGAGCTCCAATAATTATTTGTGGGAAGTGTTATTTTCAATTGGCAAGTGTTCTAGTTATAGTTCTCAGCTCATGTGATCTGTATTAGTGTTCTTGTCTACTCTTTCCCATGATTTCTTGGTCTTTACTCTTTAGGGACTTAGTTTTCAGTTTTTGCTATTTTGAATTTTTTTTTTCAAATCTAATTGTTGATTGATTATTTTTGTAGATGGATCCTATTCGAAAATTGATTCCAGATGACTCTACTATTACTACAAATAATGTAGACTCAACATAGCCTACATTTACACAGGGGCAAGCCAAGCAAGACCTTCCTCCACTCCCACCCAATGTAAGTAGTAATACTAAATCGGGTGTTAGTGGTAGAACTAGGTCAATGGTTTGTGATCACTTTACAAAAATACCAAAAGGTGATCCAAGTAAATCTAGGGCTGCATGTAATTACTCTGGTGCTCCGTATGGATGTGATATGAAGACCAATGATACAAAGTTCATGAAATACTACATTGAAAAATAATGTAAGAAATGTCCGTTTATAAGACGGATAAGTCCCAAACTACTTTAGGTTGGAAGGCGGATGGAGGAAGTGGTAGTAGACTCGTGCCCATAGCATTTAGTGTTGAGGCTTGCAGACAAACCTTAGCAGAAATGATTATTCTTGATGAGTTGTCCTTTAGGTTCGTTGAAGGGGAGGGCTTCAAGAAATTTATACTTATTGTTTGGTCTAAGTGGGTAGGGATTCTATCCCATGTTACGGTTGCAAAAGACTGTTTTAGTGTGTATGTGAAAGAAAAAAATAAGTTGAGAAGTGCTCTTTAAGGGCAACGTGTTTCCCTCACCACGGATACATGGACATCCGTGCAAAACCTTAACTACATATGTCTCACTGTACACTTCATTGATGATGATTGGAATCTACATAAGAGAATTCTTTCTTTTTGTTTGGTTGAGAATCACAAGGGTGATACACTTGGTAGGGCTATAGAGATGTGCTTGCATGATTGGGGGCGACCAAAAGTACTTGCAATCACACTTGATAATGCAAGTTCTAATAATAGAGCAATTTCTTATTTGAAGAAAAAAATCAAGTATAGGAGGGATACTATTTTGGAACATGAATTTTTACATGTTCGATGTTGTGCTCACATTTTAAACTTAATTGTCCGTGAGGGTTTGAAGGATTTTAATGACTTTATTGCAAAAGTGAGATGTGTTGTGAAATATGTTAAGTCCTCACCTCAAAAGTGGACTACATTTATGTAATGTGTTGGGTTAGAAGAGATTGCATGCAAAAGTGGCCTATGCTTGGATGTATAGATTAGGTGGAACTCCATCTCTTATGTTAGAGAGGACTTCAAAGTTTCGAAAAGCTTTTGAACTGTTAAAAGAAGAAGATTCGGGCTTCCTTTCTAGTATTGGAGACGATGATGATGATGATGACAATGATGTGGTGAATAAGAAAACGTCAAAAAAGTTAGGGCCTCCCAGCAATAGTGATTAGGAGAAGGTGAGGTTGTTTGTAAGGTTTCCTCAATTATTTCATGATGCAACTTTGAAATTTTCGGGGAGTCAATATGTAAGTTGCAACTTATTTTTTCTGGAGTTAGTTACAATAGCTGATGCGATTGACTTAGAGTGTGAAGAAGGAAGCCCCGTGGTGGAATTAATGACCACAAATATAAGAAAAAAGTTTGAAAAATATTGGGGCAACATGGATAATATGAATATGTTATTGTTTGTTGGGATTATTCTTGATCCTCGGTACAAGATGCAATATTTTGACTTTGGATTAGAAGGTGTGTATCTCCATGATCCCACAAAAGCGGTTAATTTGAGTTGGAAGGTGAAAAATGCTTTAACTCGCATGTATGATGCATACTTTGAAAATGAAGAAGGGAGCAATTCTGGTCTACAATAGTAGCACACAAGTTCACCACATGAAGAGTTAAATACTACAGATAGTAGTAGAGTTAAGGATAGGATAGTACAAAGAATGGCCCGATTTAGGCAACGGCTAGAGTCGGAAAACTCTTTGGAAAATAAGAGTGAGGTTGATAGATACCTAACTGAAAGTTGTGAGGAAGATAATGCAAGTTTTGACATTCTTATTTGGTGGAAGGTCAATTCACCTAGATATCGCATGCTTTCAAAAGTTGCACATGATATACTTGCAATACCGGTTTCTACAGTGGCCTTTGAATCTACATTTGACTCGGCGGGTCGTGTCCTTGATCCTTTCCAAAGTAGTTTATCTCTGATGATGGTTGAGGGTCTCATTTGTGCACAGAATTGGCCGCGATCTTCTTCCACTCCAATTAGCCTTAGGATTTTAATGGATGAGGTGGAGGATTTTGAGAAACAGTTGAATATGGGTATGTTTCTTATTTACTTCATTTTATTATTTTCATGATCTATAATACTATATGTTGTGTAAATTATAATAAAAAATTTGCTCTAAAAAAGACATACCTCTCAAATATGAAATAATAGAAGCAAGTAGCAACTATAGGTTGTACCATAAATTATTAAATATGACTTCTAGTCTTCTACTGTTAGCTTTTTAGACCTTTTAATTTTCAGTTTTTGACTTTTGAGACATATATAATTTTCAGCTTTCGTTATCTATGCTTAGAAAGTTGGGAATGATTTTTTTTCTTTCTTTTTTTTTTAGAAGGAAGATTTGATTCTATTGGCATTGTCTGTGTTATACGAATATTTTGATATTTTCACTTATTGCAGTTGATTATAGAATGAATGTTTCTCTAGTGCCTAAATTGAACTTTATTACTTTAGTTTTCACTCCGTTAATTATTAGCACTATCTTACACTGATACTCATTCAGCCATGTTCATTTATCATATTATGTTCATTTATCATCTAACTAATAGTGTATTTGGAAATTGGTCTAAGTTGTCCAACAGATAATGATTTAGTTGATATTAGCCATATTTTAAAATTTTCTATTTATTTGTATAATTGTATGTGCTTAGAATGACCAATTAGGATTAATGGGCGCTAAAGCATTGCTTTTTATAATGTGGTAATCGTGCCCTTGGATGATCTTTTTGTCAATATTCTAATTAAAGTAGCTCATCCTTCTTTCCTTCATATATGTAGTAGGACCCTAGCTAGCTGTCCCTCTTGCATGTTTTTCCATTTTCTTGCCATGAGCGTTATGTTCTGTCCTCTTTTTTTATTTTTTATTTTATTTTAGGGGCATCCCGATTATGTTCTGCCTTATGTTTTGTCTTATTATCAATTTTTTTGATGGGTGTTAACCCTCCAACGTACAATTGGTTCATAGAATTGTGCTGAGTGACTATAATATAAATCCTCCATACAAACTACTTTTGGGTCCATTGAATTTTTTTATTTTGATTTTAGGCATTACATCTTTTGTTACTTCATGTTAATTGTTGTTATGGACATGTTTGTATCTATACATCTCTTCTAGCTTTTGCTTATTAGTTATTGTATAAATAGAGATGCTTACTTTTGTCATGTCAAAGTGCTTCATTGTTCATTCTTCTCATTTTAATTTTTTGATTGATAACCTTGTTTAAATTATTTGGATAGATATAAAAAATTTTGATTTTTTTGTAGTAAAATCTTTTATTCAAATTCATTGTAAATTTGTATATATATAAATTCTTTTTTATGATTATTTTCATGTTGCTTTCAAACTCTTTTTTGATATTTTTTGACTTAAAATTGGATAAAATCTTAATGGGCTTTTACTGTTGGGCCAAATACATAAATTGGGCCATAGGCCCATATTCCATAGAATTGGACCAACCGGACTGGACCGGTCCTTATAGTTTTCAGTCTAGTTCAGAGTGGGAAAATCGTAGACTGAATTGATCCTGTCCAATCTACAAAACCTCCCCGAACTGGACCGAATTCAGCCCTATTATCCCAGTCTCATCATCTGTTTCCCTCAATCCCCTAGATCAAGTTATTGTTTGCAAAGTTTTGCTTGCACATGAGTTTGCCAAAAATAAAACGATTTTGAATTATTAATGCCAAATCTCTCAACAGGCATGAGCGGGAAAGAAATGAAGTGTTATTTCTGGTCTGGTGTAGATTTTATACTAATGACTTGTCGGTTGTTGCTGGATTCTGACATGATCTTGGGTCCGTTTCCTCTCTTTCCTGAGTCGGATGCATGTCCGATGCGTTGTGATCATTATTGGTCAGTTGAGTAACTACTAATTCCTCGGCAATGGTCGATGGTATACAGTACGTACTGCATGCTAGATCCATACCCTTTCCAATTATTTACTTGAGTTGGATGCTTAGAAAAGAGGAAAAACATTAAATATATGCATAATCTCGAAAGCATCGTCTGGATAACATTAAATAGGGTAAGATTGGTTGTCTTTTCTAAATATTTGTGCATGTTATGCGCTCGAGAATGGGCCATTGTGTGAATTTGTCTTTTTTGAATTTGATTGGTTGTCCAATACTGCTGTGTGTTCGTCATATGTGAAGGGTTAAATTTATAGTTTTTCCTATGTAATGTTTGTTTCCGGTGGTCTTTAGTCATGGTTTGGATAGTGAGTTGAGATGAGATGAGATGTGAATAATAATAAAATATTTGAGTTAAAATAAGATGAATTAGAAATAATTTGAATTAAAATATTTTATGAAGTTTTGGATAAAAAAAGATAAAAAGTATAAAATTATTATAAAGTTAAATTATTTTTATTTTAGAATTCGAAAAATTGAATTATTTTTTTATGTTTTGTTTAGAAGTTTAAAAAGTTATAATAATTAGGTAATGATTAAATAAAAAATTAAAAATTTGAAATTGAAAAGTAATTGTATTTATGATGTTCAGATATCGGGATAAAATGGAAGCATCTCTATATCTAAACCAGGCGTAAGATTACTAGTGAGGAATAGTTGAATACATTGGCTATCATATTATCGATCGTGTCCCTTCATTTTAGGAAGTCGATCGTTTTATTTTACGTTGCAGTTGGTCTGAGTTTGTATTTAAGCAAGTGATCATTATCAGTAATCAAAGGAAGTACTGGTTTTCCTCAGCAAAAATTACAGTGTCCGGAGGTTCTAATTTGGCTCCTAAGTTACAATTCAATTTGACCATCTAAATTATCGATCCTTGGATCTTGGGGCGGGGAAGATTGGTTGTCTTATGGAAATTAGACTTTTACACTTTGTTTTAGAGCTCTCTATTTTGATCTAGGATCAAGAATATGCAGTGCTAAAGTTATTTTTTAAACCCTAAACTATCTTTGAATTTAAGCCCTAAATTAGATACAACAACCGTCAATCGGTATTTGAAATGAGGCCGTTAGAACCCAACTCACTGTTTTATTTGTGGGGGAAGATTGGTTTGCACCGGCCTACTGAATATCATGGGGTTATAATGTAGGATTTAGTGGACTTACTTATGGCCGGGTCTCTCTCTCTCTTTCTCACACACACAGACACTGATATATTTGAAATAGCATGGAGTACCTGCGAATCTGCCCTAGCCACACGGGGGATACTTGAAGTTTGTAAAGCCATGTTGCAGAACGTGGATGCAACTCTCTTGTAATCAGCTTCCTCCTGATCTCTAATTCCCAAATTTAGGGGTGACAAATCGTGTTAACGGGTCGTGTTCGTGTCGTGTCAAATCGTGTTAATGAGTCATATAGGTCAACCCTAACCCGACCCGTTAAGCTTATCGTGTCAAAATCTCAAACCCTAACACGACCCATTAACATAACGGGTCGTGTCGTGTCAACCCGTTTTGACCCATTAATAAATTTTACGAAATATGTTTTTTTTATAAGTAAACAAATAAATTAAGAAAATATTACGAAATAGGTTAATATGACACAATATAACTCATTTTAAACTATAAATTGGTTGAATAGGCCTGAAATTAACCTTTTTAACCTGATTAAATTTAGCATAATTTTATATAAATGTTAAAATTATAATATCTATAAAAATTATAAAACTAATTATAAGTCCAAAACTACAATCCAAATAATAAAAATATCGAAATTGAAATTCTAACAATTTTATTTTTAGATATAAGGGTATAATTGTAACTTTAACTTTCTTAACGTATCATAACGGGTTAACCCGTTATCAACCCGTTAAGTAATCGTGTCTTAACGGGTCAACCCGTTTTGACCCGAACTCATTAAGACTAAACTCTAACCCGCTATTATCGTGTCGTGTTCGTGTTGGGTTAATGGGTCGTGTGACATATTGTCACCCTTACCCAAATTATCACAAATTTTCGTTGATCTTTGAATTAATATGTATTCTTCTTTCGTAGTTGTCCTCTTTCTCGTAAATTTCTCGATTCATTGATTTTCTGTAAGTTGCCCTCATGTAGTATATATTCAGCAATGCAGTATCTTTGATATCCAACTTACATCCATCGATGGTCATGTGAAGCAAGTAAGCCTGGTTATCACACTTTGGCATGTGCTACGTACATCCCACTATTATATATGAAGAAGAACCATCCTCCGATCATAGTGCATGCAAATAATCGTAAAGTATTTGGACTAACACTTGCGGTCCAGGCTATAACTAAGAGGCAAATTCAATATGTGATGATGAACCGATCGTGTTGATTCCTAATTTGTTTCTATGGGAATGATGCACTTAATTCCTATCAATGAAACCCCAACTCTCTTCACATGTGGGTGTTGTTGATTGGACTTCTTGTATATATATAGGAAAGGGAATGATAAGCTGGCTTGGCTACTACGTCACTTAGTTAAACCAGTTGAGAGGCCGTCCTTTTCAATACATTTTAAGTATTAAAAAAAAAAAAAAAGTCCAAACGACATAGAACAGTACTAGGCTCATTTCTTATATATGCAGAACAAATTAATATGTTTCCAGGGCTTCGTAGCTGACACGAAAGCCCACCTCTTTGTAAATTTTTGCCTATGGTCAAAAAAATATCTGAAGACAACAGACAACTCCAAAGGTCATAGACTACTTTTCTGTAAGAATTTATTACAAACTTGAAAACTGCTAGAATAAGATATGTGTTACCAGATCTCTAATAGTGCATCAGTGAGAGCTTGGCTAGACCTATAGATACCTTCTCTTGAAAAATTCAAACCAATACCACTGATTCAGTCATATCACATAATTATCTCCATTACTCAAAATCTCATATTTCATCAACCAAGTATCTCATTGTTGGAACCTGCTAAAAATGATTACTTCCTTCCAATACGAAAGCATTAGAGAAATTATGAAAATACCATCGTCTTGCACAAGCTTCAAAGAAGACTGCCACAGATGGGTCAAAAATCACAGTGGAAGGTTCATAGTCAAAATAGCCTATCATCTGGCAACAAAAAGCGACACTGCTCTCCAAGTAAACATCTCAATACTACTTTCGAGAAGATTTGGAAATTAAAAATTCATGATTGCCACAATCTTCTCCTATGAAAAATTCTTTGGGAAATAATCCTCACTAAAGAAAGACTAAAGAGTTTCTTACCATCCTTGCCTTCTCTTAACTGACATTTGTGCAATGAGCAAGAAGAAACTTTGTTTCATCACTATATTGAATGTCATTTTTCAAGAATATTGTGGAGTCAAAGTAAGTGGCCTCTAAACCTCTCCTCCTTGGCAATTACCACAATTTAGGATTTGATTGCTATTATAATCAACCCAAAGCAGAAGTTGGGACTAAGCTCACAGGATGTTCTTCCTTTTCAATTATTTGCTTCTTTGATAATGGATTTTCTTTGGCGAATGAGAAATGATATGGTCCACAACCAATCAATCTTATCTCTGCAAAAAATAAAAGAACAACTAGACTTCTCCTATCACAAGAATCTAAAGGCTTGGAAAACGAAGAGTACTCACTAGCTTATACTATCTTGGAAAAATCCTGAACCCAATCACATAAGTATTTCCTTTGATGCAGCAGTTAGGATTTCATCTTCATGGGCCTCTACGGTAAGTCGTGATTCAGAAGGGAATATAATAGAAATATGGGCAGAGAAAATTGGAACAACAATCCTAGTAGTAGCTGAAGTGCTTGTAGCTAAACTTGCGATTAATAGGACAAAACACATACAGTTCTCAAATGTCACTTTTGAAGGAGATTCTGTCATTGTAATATCAGTCATTCAAGGATCATCCTCAGAATGGTAAATCTCTCCCATCTCGGATAACATAGCCCTTACCTTAGCTTCTCATAAAGGATTGTGCTTTGAAAAAATTAGTCAACCTCAAAATCAATTTGTACATTTTGTGGCGCAATGGACAGCAACCAATGAAGTGATTGGTTGCATTCTCGTAACTATTTTAACTTCTGGTATTGTTCTGATTGATAGTGGCAAAGACCCTCCTCCTGTTGTATCTTGAACTTCTATTTATATATATACAAGCTTAATAGGGGGGAAAACAAAAAAGAAAAACCAACGTAAAAATGTTACTTTTTTAAAACTGAAATCCAAATTTACAAAACTAACCTTTCGCATGATATAGATTTATACGAGAGTTTGTACCTTGGTCATTTATGGAAGGGATCTGTCACTCTGTGTTGTCATCTTTGATGTTCGGTTTTAAGGGTCTTGACCGTCTTGGAAAGAAAAGCGAGGCAGCGACAAGGGTCGTAGGATAAAGCAAAAGAAGATGTCTTTCTCATACATAGATCCTCAAGGAATGCAGGAAGGACGTCCAGCATTGCTTGCTGGAACTCATTCTTTTTGTTTAGTTTCAAGGAACTTGCTGTGTTGCCTTCAGAAATCTTTACAGGGAGGGAGAGGCAGAACATAGTTTAGATGAGAACTTAGATGTGGTCCAATCAATGCTAAAGCTAACAAAAAAAAAAAAAAAAAACAATCCAGTTTCAAAATGGAGGGAGGCATTTTGGTATGATAAGTTAATTTCTTTCCCAATGATTGAGTTGTCTCACCTCGAAAGAAACTTGCCCATAATGTCTACTAAGTGGGAAATAGAGCAACATTGAGAGAGAGGATGAAATCCATGGAAAATGATGATAATTACAATAGCAGTGACGACAACAACACTAAGTGGTTGGGTTTTTCTCTCTCTCCTCAATTGACCATGGAAGTTCCTTCAGGCCCTTCTAACCATCACCGAACACATCCTCCTCCTGATGCTACTACTTCAGTTTCTTCTGCAATCCCACCAAGCTTTTCCCATTCCCAACCTCACCTGAACGATGGTATTTACCATGGCTCTGAAGGAGAAAATGCTGGTTTATATTCCCCCTTGCCTATGATGCCTCTCAAGTATGATAAGTCTCTTTTTATAATGGAAGCTCTCAGCAAGTCACAAGGTTAGTGTATTATTCTTTCTTTTGCCCTGCGGTTTGTACTCGGGAAAAATTTTATTCTTAAAACTTCTGGACTCTTTATGTTTTTTACTTTTGATGTGAAGCAATGGTCACCATGGGGACTCAGCACTATGAAAGCAATGAAAGAGAAGCTATGGTTCTCAGCTTAGACAGCATGTTTTACAATCAGACGCCAGACCACGAGACTAATTACCAACATATCTTGGATTATTTTGAACAGAATTCCAGGATCCAAGAACAGCCACTGCAGATTCATGCCCATCGGTATTCATATTACTCAGATTTTAGAGGCCATGATATGATACTGGGGGACACTAGGGAGTTCCAGTTTTCAGATTGTGATCTCCAGCTACCAACAATGGCGGATGATGGGGTTTCTGGCATGAAGAACTGGGTCTCAAGGAACCATTCAGCTAACCATTTGGTGCAGCAGAAGATGATTAGCGGCATGTGTGACATTGGAACTGAATCTGGAACTATCAGCGCAATTTCATTTGGGGATTTACAGTCTTTAAGCTTGTCAATGAGTCCTGGCTCTCAATCGAGCTGTTTTACCGGTTCACAGCGCATCTCATCCTCTGTGACTGATTCTACAGGCGTGTATACAAAGAAAAGAGGGCGTGATAAGGTGGAAGAAAAGAAAGTTGTTCATAGGAAGTCGTTGGATACATTTGCGCAGAGAACCTCCCAGTATAGAGGTGTTACAAGGTTGGTTCTTTCCTTTTTCATAGTCCCTTTGTTTGCTGTTTTATTCATCTGATATCCTTTGACTTTATTTTTGTTCTCTTCAACTGAAAAATTTCCTTTTTTCTCTGCATATTGCTCATTTCTTTCTTACACAATCTTCTGCAGCATGATTCATTAACTGTCTCATCTCCACATTTCCTCATTCTCTTCATAGTTTTGTTCATCAGGCATAGATGGACTGGTAGATATGAAGCCCATCTGTGGGACAACAGTTGCAAGAAGGAAGGCCAGATCAGGAAAGGAAGGCAAGGTTAGGAAAGAAACACAAACTCTACATAATCCACCCTGTGATATTTAACTTGGGATGATTCTGCTATTTTTGGTCTCCCTATGCTTTTCCTGAACAATTTCACGTCACTGACTTTTCGTGTTGTTTCTGTGATGCCGTTTTCGATGAAACGATGACTCTTAGTTTACTTGGGTAAGCGTTCTCATCTTAAAGGACTAAGTATTGATTAACATATTATCTCATTTATTTTTTCATGAAATCATGCCAAAAAGTCAATTTCAGGGGGTTATCACTTGGAAGAAAAGGCAGCGAGAGCTTACGATCTGGCGTCACTCAAGTATTGGGGACCCTCTACTCACATCAATTTTCCCGTAATGATTCTCTTCTCTTTATGTTCCAATCTGTCAAGGTAGGATAGTTTTTAAATGTTAGTAACTGAAACGCAACCATGATGTTGTTTTGGTAGTTGGAGGATTATCAAAGAGAACTGGATGAAATGAAGAACATGACCAGACAGGAATATGTTGCTCACCTAAGAAGGTACGTCTCTCTCTCTCTCTCTCTACCTACGATACAAGCAATAGCGTGTATCCTAATTCAGTTTGTTACTCAAAATTTTCCTGTGCAGGAAAAGCAGTGGATTCTCTAGGGGGGCTTCAATTTACAGAGGAGTAACAAGGTCCTACTAGCATGCTTTGATTTATTTTAGCTTTGTATTGATATGGTTGGATTGTTTACCTCTGAAATCTCTACTTCCGTTTTCTTACATGGCAGACACCATCAACATGGAAGGTGGCAGGCTCGGATCGGCAGAGTTGCGGGAAACAAGGATCTTTATCTTGGGACGTTTTGTGAGTTTACTTGATGAATATTGTGTTTAAGAAGTAAGATAGTTTTATCTTGGATTACAGCATAAAGATTAAATTCTGAAATTCTGTTCTCTCGTTGAGAGTATAATCGAGAGGTACAAGTGTGTGCTTGTGAATGTCGAAACGCAATCTTTGAGGGATTGTTTCTTTTCAGCCACCATGAGGCTGATGATGAGGCACTTAGATATGTACACACGACTTAAAATCAATGAGACCAAGCTTTTGCTAAGGCTGTTCTTTCACAGAAACAAGAACAAAAAAATGACTTTAACCTTAATGCCATATCCTCCTCGTGTACACAATCGGCTCAGACAGCCCCAAGTAGTTGTCACTAATCCAAATTAGGATTGAAGCTAATTCTAGTTCTCGCTGAAATTTTATAGGCACCCAAGAGGAAGCAGCTGAAGCCTACGACATTGCGGCTATAAAGTTTCGCGGGGTAAATGCTGTAACTAACTTTGACATAACGAGTTACGATGTGGAACGTATCATGGAAAGTAGTACCCTTCTTTCTGTGGAACTAGCGAAGCGAAATAAAACAGGAACCACGATTGAGCCTTTGAACAACCTTCCTACTGACAATAGCAACGGCGAAGCAATTGTCTCTCAGAAGATGATCAATGAGTGTGAATCAGAATGGAAAATGGCTCTCTATCAGTCCTCCGGGGAAATTGATGATCACAAGCCAGCGAAAATTGATAATTGCAGGACCCAATTTTTCTTGGTGGCTTCAGACGATATAATTCAGCAAGAGGCGGAAGATTCGGCCAAGATGGGAACTCATTCATCAAATGCTTCATCTTTTGGTGACTAGCTTAAGCAGGTCAAGAGAAGGCATCCTGGAAAGAGCAGGCTTACCATTAACGCTCTCTGGATTGCCTCCATCTGCATCAAATCTGTTCACTAATAATCCAACTGGTGTGATTAATTCTTGGATCCCATCAACTCAACTGAGGAGGCCTGCACTCTCCATGCCTTATAGTATCCCAGTTTTTGCCGCTTGGACGGATGCATAGATCACTTACGTCTCTTGATAAAACCTAACGAATGTGAGTTATTTGAATTTTGGTTGAGCTATTGGGGGTTAATTGAGATCACGCTTTCATTTCTTTTTTCTTCTCCTCTCCCCAAATTTAAAATACCCGAAGTCATGTTTTTATTCTATCTTTACGAAGATCTTACAAAAAATGGAGGGAATTAAAACTTTTCAAGAGACTATGCATGGTTAAATCCATGCAATGATTATAAAAATATGAGGTGGATGACCTACACCCATAATGAGATTCAGCTTTCTCTACCCTGTTAAGTTCAGAACCCGCTCAGTTTTGCCCTTCAAATGCTGAGATGCAATCTATTCTGTTGCTTTGAACCTCTGAGTACAGTATAATGCATATATGATCTCATTGCTGTCATCACCCCCACCCACTTCTTTACGTTTACAACATCATTATTGTTTCTTACCTTTCTTATCTAAGCTTTCGCAAAAGGTAGCAGATATTCCATTCCCTTGGTTCGACAAAAAATATTAGAGCGTTAGGTACGGAAATGCCTTCGTACAGGACTTTGGGGGTGTTTAATTTATGAAAGCATGTACACTACAAGAAATATAACCTATTCCAACGATTTTTTAATCGCTATCAATAAAATTGTTGGGAAATCCACACTTTTGCAGCGATTTAAAAATCGCCGTAGTTTTTAAAGTAAAATCCAGCGAATCAATTGAGGGGTCATTAATTTGAACTTTTACAGCGATAGTCAATCGCTGCAATACATATACATGTTTTCTTAACGCTCAAAACTACGTTGATTTAGACGGGGTGCCAACTCTCAGTACTTTTAATTTTTCCCCCGCCGCCCCCGACCCACCATTTTTCTCCCCACCAAAAACATTTCCCCCCAACACCCACTTCGACGGACCCTTGATTGCGAGCACCTGCATTTGGCCCCTTCCCAGCATTTCCGCACAGCGTCACCTCCTCTGTCTTCAGCCATACCTCGTTTTCACTGTCCTATTTTCCCACACTCTTCTCCCTTCCGTCGTTGCTTCTCCATTTTCGACAACCTCCAAAATGAAAAAATCAATTTCCCTTTGTTTCGGCTAGTAACGATGTTGTCCCTACGTTTCCTTCCGTTCCAACTGAGGTTCTGTGCCTCCATTTTATTTCCCAAGTTGAACTTTTCCCGCAGTCTAGTATAATCGTCATCTGCTCCTTGGAATATTTCCAAGCCAAACAGGTATCTCTTGTTGCCAATTTATTTGTTTTTCCCCCTTCATGTGTAGGTTGCATTGCAAAAGTTGTATTTTTTTTTTTTTTGTCAATATTTTTGTTTATGCGAAACTGATGTATTAGTTCCTCTGTTTGGTTCAAAATGTTGTGTGTTTGCCTTTTGCGGTTTAAGTGCCGATTTTGGAAACAAGGCTTGGTTTTCTTTGTGTAATACTACTGTTTTTAGTGTTTATATATAGATTTAGATCAAGAGCAAGCTTAAGGTCGAACTGTTTTTTGAACTGTTGCAAAACAACCGTTCAAAATTTGTCCTGAGATTTGAGTTCACAGTTAAAATCCTATAGGAAAATGTACCAAACTACAAGAACAAATATTAATTTGGTAAAGGGGAAAAACCAACTCTTACATATTATGCCAGAATGAATTTCGTATATTAAACGCCTAAAAGGAAAAAATAGGCCAACTTCAGGTAGGGATAGCTCATATAAGTGACAAATTGATAGATTTTAAAAACTGTTTCAGATTTATTAGACTACTAACTTCTTCATATTTTTCTAATTTTATAAGATCATAAAAGTTGATTTCTAGTTATTTTAGTTAGGATCAATATTAAATATATCTTAACTATATTTTTGTTTATAAGTCTTGCATAGTCTCAGTGAAAACCTTAATTAATCATTATTAAAAAATAAAAATATTCTTATATAGGAAGTCCACGGAGGAGAATATGAATAAAAATACTCTCATGAATGACCTTAAGCTTGAAATATACATGAATCTACCCATTTCATTATATTAAAACCATCTCAACTAAAACCTACCTATCCTTCCCCCAAAATAAAATGTTCACAGCTGTTTCTTTCAGCTTGATTCTTATTGGAAATGGGGTCTTAGAATAGTACTGATCATATTTTAAATTTACCAAAGAGATCATATTATATATAACTACTGTAGGACAGCTGGTGAAGAAAAGAGAGGTGATGGTACTCATCATCAACCTGTTAAAAGGTTTGTGTTGATTATGGAGCAAAAGAAAAAGATCAATGCAATATAAGTTGTGCCAAGTAATTAAAGATGGTTCCTTTCTCCATCTCACAGCTGGTGTTTTATTAAAGCTGATCTTCCTAATATTGATAGTGATTGGTATAAGGTGGCCAATGAATTACCTGTGCATCTTCTTTAATTTATGTGCCTCAAGTACTGAATTAATATTTTAGTAATGGTTTGTATTATCTGTCTTGTCTGATCTCATCATAGAAAAAAATAAATAAAAACTGGTTTGTATTATTCCTTGTTTTTAATTAAGAATATCCATCGACCACTTATCCTTTCATTGTGCTTATATCAAAGAAATTAGGTTCCTTACACACCAAGTGATGAATAAGGCAATCAGCATCTATATTGTTTTTTAATTAGCAGGCAAAGAATGACTAATGGATCGTTCTTAATCAGTCAATAAATAACTTTAAAAAATACTAAACACAAGATATAAGTAAAGCAAACAGTCTTAGTTTCTGGGCAACCACATCCCTATGTTACACATCCAATCCATTTTTCCTTTATGAATATCATTTCAATTAAGTACTCATTATGACCTTTTTCAAACCAGATGCATGAAAAAAGATCCAAGGTTGAGAATGAGATGTCTCTCCATTGCTAACTGCACCAATAACAGCTTTCTATTTAGTTATTTGTAATTAATTATCTATGTATTTGTCTCTTTTTCTGCATGAATATTTAAAGTGAAAGAGGTGCATGGTCTTGTCAACAAGACTAAGGAACCGCTGTACTGCTATATATATACATACCTTTCCCCTGCATCCTGTCCTATATGGCACCTTTATATTGTACTGAAATTGTGATGGCAGCACTGTAGTATCATGTGACACTGGATCTGATATATTTCTCTTCACAGATGGAATCTATCTGATGGAAGTTGATCGAGTTCTTAGACTGCCAAACTACTTTGCTGGGAAAAGAAGTATGAGAAGGGTGAAATTGCCATTTGGAGGAAGAGGTTAAATGCTGATTCATGTCGTGGCAGAAAAGATGATTTGCGGACTCCTCTTTGCAAGTCTGTTGAAGCAGATAATGTCTGGTATGCATGTGTTTAGAAAACAAAATGTTGGAGTTCATCCAAGTTTATATTAATCCATTATATATGTTTTGGGAGTAACCCAGGTTTCACCACCACCCAAATTAATGACCTTGGATTTAGGGTACAAGACCTTTTTGGTCTCTATAATTTATAGCTAGTTTCAATCCAGTCAAATTTACAAAATTAAAAAAGTAAATCCTTTAAAATTGTTGCAGTGTCATCCTCTGATCAATAAAACTTACTGCGTTTTATGATTATTGTTGAAGTTGTATGGTAGACTATTGTTGCAGGGAAAAAAAATCAATAAATGGCCATAGCAGTAACTTATAAGAAGTTTTAAATTCTGCCCTCATCTGGTTTTTCCTCTTTAGTTGTTTGTTTCTTCTTCTTTTGTTGTCCTTTTAGAAGATGGACATTTTTTGAAATTTTACATTCCATCTAGTCTTCCGATGTACTATGTTTGGCAAAAAAAAAAGCCATATCAGCAAGTTTAAAAGAGTGAAGTATATCATTGTAATGAGTTTGAAATGTCGAGGATTTGATTTTAATTTTTAAATTTTAGGTACTAAATTGAAACAAACTAGAAATTATAAGGACAAAAGATGTCGAATTAGATAATGTCTAGTATGCATGCTTTTAGAGCATTGCCTTAAAAAAAAATTGATGGTAACTCAGGTTTTACCATCATCCAAACAAATAACATCTGTATTGTTAACCTAGCAATGTACACTGCTATATTTTCTTTTGAGTTATTTAATGTTATTATGTTTTATATTTTGATTCCACCTAAGAAGATGCTATGTATTTCATACAGGTATGAGAAAATGGAGGCATGCATAACTCCATACCCTGTGGTCAGTAGTCCAGATGAAGTTGCTGGAGGGGAATTGAAGGCCTTTCCAAAAAGGCTTTATTCTGTTCCTCCTAGAATTTCTAGTGGATCTGTTCCTGGAGTTTCTGTTGAGACATACCAGGAGGACAACAGTAAATGGAAGAAACATGTGAAAGCTTATAAGAATATTAATAAACTCATTGACTCTGGAAGGTATCGCAACATCATGGACATGAATGCTGGTTTAGGAAGTTTTGCTGCTGCACTTGAATCTCCCAAATTGTGGGTCATGAATGTTGTGCCCACTATATCTGAGAAAAATACATTGGGTGTCATATATGAGCGAGGATGGATTGGCATCTATCATGACTGGTACAACTTTCCCAGCTTTTTGCTTCTGTTTGATCATTTCAGCTTTGAATAATCATTTTTGCCTACTTACTCATTTTGTAATTACTTTTTGCCCTAGTATCTTTGCTTTTGTTTTGCTTGTAAAAAATATAAATTCGCTTTTGTTCTAAATGTATATGGTTTTTGTAGTACTTACTAGAAAATGTTTACTTGCTTATGGTGATCTGTTTAACTACATGTTCAGATTGGCCCATCTTGTGTAGGGTTATAAATCCACTAATATGTGCCTACTACTGTGGAGTTGTCTAGATCTAGGAGAATGATCTATATTCATGCATATAGATTTTGATGAATTTACAAGATATAATAAGTTGATTTAATTATATGATAAGGATGTTGTGTGTTTTAGGCTATAACAGCCATATAGGTTCAACTGTATTATATTTTTTTTTTATTTTTTAAAATACTATTTGCGGCGATTAAATGCAGCCGGAAAAGGCCATTTTTTCGCGGGGAATAGGCTTATAAAACTGCAAAGGATATTTAATGGCGGCGATTCAAAAATCGCTGGGAAATCCTTTGGCAACGATTTTTGAATCGCTGGCAAATGAATTTAATAACCGAAAGACATTTGCCAGCGAATAAAAAATCGCTGGCAAATCCTTTCCCAACAATTTTCTAATCACTGGGAAAAGAATTTAATAACTGAAAGTCATTTGCCAGCGATTCAAAAATCGCTGGGAAAGGATTTGGCAGCGATTTTCTAATCGCTGGCAAATGACTTTCTGTTTTTAAATTCCTTTGCCAGCGATTCAAAAATCGCTGGCAAAGGATTTGGCAGCGATTTTGTAATCGCTGGCAAATGACTTTCTGTTTTTAAATTTCTTTGCCGGCGAGTCAAAACTCGCTGGGAAATTCGTTAGTTTTAGCGGCGATTTTTTAGTTTCCGCCGCAGTATATCGGAAATGGTTGAATAGTACCGGCGAATATGCAGCGATTTTGTAATCGCCGGTATATGTATTTGGCGGGGATTTTTCCACTTTTCCCGGCGATTTTTAATCGCCGGGAAAAGTGCAATCTGTTGTGGGAAAAGTGGAAAAATCCACTTTTCCCGGCGATTTTAGTACCTAAAATTTAGTAATTAAAATCAAATCCTCAACATTTCAAACTCATTACAATGATATACTTCACTCTTTTAAACGTGCTGATATGGCTTTTTTTTTGCCAAACATAGTACATCGGAAGACTAGATGGAATGTAAAATTTCAAAAAATGTCCATCTTCTAAAAGGACAACAAAAGAAGAAGAAACAGACAACTAAAGAGGAAAAACCAGATGAGGGCAGAATTTAAAACTTCTTATAAGTTACTGCTATGGCCATTTATTGATTTTTTTTCCCTGCAACAATAGTCTACCATACAACTTCAACAATAATCATGAAACGCAGTAAGTTTTATTGATCAGAGGATGACACTGCAACAATTTTAAAGGATTTACTTTTTTAATTTTGTAAATTTGACTGGATTGAAACTAGCTATAAATTATAGAGACCAAAAAGGTCTTGTACCCTAAATCCAAGGTCATTAATTTGGGTGGTGGTGAAACCTGGGTTACTCCCAAAACATATATAATGGATTAATATAAACTTGGATGAACTCCAACATTTTGTTTTCTAAACACATGCATACCAGACATTATCTGCTTCAACAGACTTGCAAAGAGGAGTCCGCAAATCATCTTTTCTGCCACGACATGAATCAGCATTTAACCTCTTCCTCCAAATGGCAATTTCACCCTTCTCATACTTCTTTTCCCAGCAAAGTAGTTTGGCAGTCTAAGAACTCGATCAACTTCCATCAGATAGATTCCATCTGTGAAGAGAAATATATCAGATCCAGTGTCACATGATACTACAGTGCTGCCATCACAATTTCAGTACAATATAAAGGTGCCATATAGGACAGGATGCAGGGGAAAGGTATGTATATATATAGCAGTACAGCGGTTCCTTAGTCTTGTTGACAAGACCATGCACCTCTTTCACTTTAAATATTCATGCAGAAAAAGAGACAAATACATAGATAATTAATTACAAATAACTAAATAGAAAGCTGTTATTGGTGCAGTTAGCAATGGAGAGACATCTCATTCTCAACCTTGGATCTTTTTTCATGCATCTGGTTTGAAAAAGGTCATAATGAGTACTTAATTGAAATGATATTCATAAAGGAAAAATGGATTGGATGTGTAACATGGGGATGTGGTTGCCCAGAAACTAAGACTTTTTGCTTTACTTATATCTTGTGTTTAGTATTTTTTAAAGTTATTTATTGACTGATTAAGAACGATCCATTAGTCATTCTTTGCATGCTAATTAAAAAACAATATAGATGCTGATTGCCTTATTCATCACTTGGTGTGTAAGGAACCTAATTTCTTTGATATAAGCACAATGAAAGGATAAGTGGTCGATGGATATTCTTAATTAAAAACAAGGAATAATACAAACCAGTTTTTATTTATTTTTTTCTGTGATGAGATCAGACAAGACAGATAATACAAACCATTACTAAAACATTAATTCAGTACTTGAGGCACATAAATTAAAGAAGATGCACAGGTAATTCATTGGCCACCTTATACCAATCACTATCAATATTAGGAAGATCAGCTTTAATAAAACACCAGCTGTGAGATGGAGAAAGGAACCATCTTTAATTACTTGGCACAACTTATATTGCATTGATCTTTTTCTTTTGCTCCATAATCAACACAAACTTTTTAACAGGTTGATGATGAGTACCATCACCTCTCTTTTCTTCACCAGCTGGCCTACAGTAGTTATATATAATATGATCTCTTTGGTAAATTTAAAATATGATCAGTACTATTCTAAGACCCCATTTCCAATAAGAATCAAGCTGAAAGAAACAGCTGTGAACATTTTATTTTGGGGGAAGGATAGGTAGGTTTTAGTTGAGATGGTTTTAATATAATGAAATGGGTAGATTCATGTATATTTCAAGCTTAAGGTCATTCATGAGAGTATTTTTATTCATATTCTCCTCCGTGGACTTCCTATATAAGAATATTTTTATTTTTTAATAATGATTAATTAAGGTTTTCACTGAGACTATGCAAGACTTATAAACAAAAATATAGTTAAGATATATTTAATATTGATCCTAACTAAAATAACTAGAAATCAACTTTTATGATCTTATAAAATTAGAAAAATATGAAGAAGTTAGTAGTCTAATAAATCTGAAACAGTTTTTAAAATCTATCAATTTGTCACTTATATGAGCTATCCCTACCTGAAGTTGGCCTATTTTTTCCTTTTAGGTGTTTAATATACGAAATTCATTCTGGCATAATATGTAAGAGTTGGTTTTTCCCCTTTACCAAATTAATATTTGTTCTTGTAGTTTGGTATATTTTCCTATAGGATTTTAATTGTGAACTCAAATCTCAGGACAAATTTTGAACGGTTGTTTTGCAACAGTTCAAAAAACAGTTCGACCTTAAGCTTGCTCTTGATCTAAATCTATATATAAACACTAAAAACAGTAGTATTACACAAAGAAAACCAAGCCTTGTTTCCAAAATCGGCACTTAAACCGCAAAAGGCAAACACACAACATTTTGAACCAAACAGAGGAACTAATACATCAGTTTCGCATAAACAAAAATATTGACCAAAAAAAAAAAAATACAACTTTTGCAATGCAACCTACGCATGAAGGGGGAAAAACAAATAAATTGGCAACAAGAGATACCTGTTCGGCTTGGAAATATTCCAAGGAGCAGATGACGATTATACTAGACTGCAGCAAAAGTTCAACTTGGGAAATAAAATGGAGGCACAGAACCTCAGTTGGAGCGGAAGGAAACGTAGGGACAACATAGTTACTAGCCGAAACAAAGGGAAATTGATTTTTTCATTTTGGAGGTAGTCGAAAATGGAGAAGCAACGACGGAAGGGAGAAGAGTGTGGGAAAATAGGACAGTGAAAACGAGGTATGGCTGAAGACAGAGGAGGTGACGCTGTGCGGAAATGCTAGGAAGGGGCCAAATGCTGGTGCTCGCAATCGAGGGTCCGTCGAAGTGGGTGTTGGGGGGAAATGTGTTTGGTGGGGAGAAAAATGGTGGGTCCGGGGCGGCGGGGGAAAAATTAAAAGTACTGAGAGTTGGCGCCCCGTCTAAATCAACGTAGTTTTGAGCGTTAAGAAAATATGTATATGTATTGCAGTGATTGACTATCGCTGTAAAAGTTCAAATTAATGACCCCTCAATTGATTCGCTAGATTTTACTTTAAAAACTACGGCGATTTTTAAATCGCTGCAAAAGTGTGGATTTCCCAACAATTTTATTGACAGCGATTAAAAAATCGCTGGAATAGGTTATATTTCTTGTAGTGACTCTAACTTCGACTCGTGTAGACTCCGATTCAATTACGACTTATCAAAATCAGAACGGAGTCGGATTTAGACTTTCGGTTTTGGGTTTTCTTTTAGTCGAATTCTGATGCCGAAGTCACCAAACGGATCGACCAGCCAGATTGAAACTTGAAATTACGTGCTGAATTTATTCGGCAATTATATGCCCGAAGTTGATGGTGGAGATGAAAATAAATTACGAGACTGCAAGAGTTCCCATTTCCCTTGTGGCCACTTAACACTTTCGATAGATCAGCAATATAAAAGATCAAGAATAACGCTAATGTCATCGATGATGATGGTCTCGAGGATGAGTTTCCATATAATATATTTTTTTTTATTATTTACTTAGTAATTAAGAAAATATTTTTTTAATGATGTCATAAATATATTTTTTTAAATATTTGATTATATTTAAATATTTAAGAGTATGAAAGAAATAAATCAAATAAATTTAAAAATAAAAAATAAAAAAGGCCAAATGACCTTAATTATAGGACCCATCCTCAGGCTACACCCTTCGTGAGTGTAGTAGCATTATATATATAATAATAAGAGAGAGAGAGAGAGAGAGAGAGAGAGAGAGAGAGAGGGGGGGGGGGGGGGGGGGGGGGGGGGGGGGTACGTTCATGCATTTGGAATATCGCAAGCCGAGAAAATTATAGGTTTGCGTGCGCCTAGTTGAAATTGCTTCACAAAGGCATAGAATGATTCATTATCATCCATTGGTCGTCGCACGCTATTATTAATATTGCTCCCGATGTGATGAAATCAGGAAACAAATCTGGCACCAATTTAGTTACCGCGCGACTGAAAAACCGCACCTGTGAATCCAATTCTATTTATGGGGGCCGGTGATCATCGATGTTATATACACACACACACCATGATATATATTCTCAGCTCAATCTGCATGATAATAGGATGAATCTGGCTTTAGATATGACAATTAATCAATTTCGAACATGGTATTATTCCCACTCAAATGATAGAATCAGGAAAAGGAGAAGCGACGATTCAGAGTCAACGCGGAACACGTCGATCCGTCAACAGGGAATTCTCTATTTACAGCGCATATAATACAGTCAATTTGGCAACAAACTAGCTGGCAAATGCTTTTTATTATATCCGACTGTTATTTTCACTACCATTATAATTTCGTCTTTTCACTCGATCGCTGAAATGCATGCAAGCACAGAATTGTGATTTTGAGGAGAGCAACGAACCTGGTTAAATCGATATATATTCTTATAAAAACACCATGATGAAGAGAAAAAATGTGGTGAGAAAAGGCTAGTACTGCTCCATCATCTGTTTACACGAGACATTAGATAATTCACTGCAGTATATATATATATATATATATATATATATATATACATATAGAGAAATGCTATACATTATCTCATATAACATATTTTATATATTAAAATATTATTTTTTATTTTTTATTTCGTTTTATTCTTATTAAACTAATTGAATTATTCTGTTTATCATCTACATATTATATATTTATTATAAAAAAATAAAAAAAAAATTAAAATAAATATAATGTATGAAGTGTGAGGATGATAAAAAGATCAATTTTCCATATATATATATATATATATGACACCGTCAGATCTTCTAATCATACGAGCGATTGTTAAACTTCTTGTTCTCTGTGTGCATAGTTTTCATTAACTAGTAAGCATTGTACGTAGCTCCCTGTCTATGAAATTCGAAGTTCTTGATTGGAAAGATTAATGCATTAATAATTAGTAGATCGATCGGTTTTGCATGACATCATAATTGAGAATTGCTTCTTCTTTTTTCAGGCTGGGGTAATTGATGATTGTGAATTGTCGTCTCTAAGCAATATGATGCATATACAAGCAAGCACACGTACGACCGGCCATCACTAGTATAGAATTTAATTTACCATGACTTTGTGAAATTTGAATTGCTTGACAGCTTGTACAATCAGATAAGCTCGCAAGGATCTTAGCATCACATACGGAAATCTTAAAGAATTATTTGGACAGGCTTTTTTTCACGTACAGACACTCATCATCCTGCGGCCCTGCCCGGTGGGTAAAAATGAAACTGTTGTCCATTTCATCAAGTCTATATATATAAAATAATTTAGATTCCTTCATGAATTAAGTCATCTTAAACGGAAGGCAGTATCCAAATCAATGGTCTGATAACTTCAAGAAAAGAAGTCATGCAATAAGAGGGAAACCTCTTTTATTCAAACCCATTTTGAATTATGTTAATTAAATCTCACCGCTACTCTTTTCTTCGAAGTACTTTTGACAACCAAAAAAAAGTAGCAGGCCAAAAAAAGGTAGAAGGATTAACCAGCATGCATGTATCCCAAGGTCAAAAGGAAAACAATTATGCGTGGAAATGATTATGAAAGTAAGAAAAGGAAATTGTCCTTAATTACATAAAGATGTACGGATTTAGTGGAAATCATTAAAGATATTACTAGTCACGTCATAAAAAAAGGACATAATGATAGTAAAGTTGCCTGCGTTAGTCATTTTTAATCACCGAATTTGAAGATCGTGCAAATCCAACAGGAAAGCATTTTGGTCAAATACGGGTAGTGCTTGAGCTGTAAAAGCTTACAAGATTGCATGTCATTATTCAAAGGCATTGTTGGTGGAATCTTTCTTGGACGGTGGCAAGACAAAAAATTGAGAGATAATAAGATGAGATGAGATGAAAGTTAAATAAAATATTATTAAAATATAATTTTTTAATATTTTTAATTTAAAAAATTTAATTATTTATAATATTTTATTTAAAAATTTTAAAAAATTGATTAGATAAGATATAATGAGTTAAAATAAACTCTTTATTCAAACTAGACTTTTGAAATAAAGATCACATAGGTCCATAATGGTGGCCGGCCTGGATGAATCCCATCCGCACTTCGCACTGGACGATGGGCAGATCCGTAGGTAGATTCAAAATGAAGTTACTGTTGGCAAGTGAGTGGTGATTGAGTACCCACTGGCCCAACACTTACATGCTAGAAACTTAAAAGAAAATCCCATACTTCATTCTACCCCACCCCTTTGAAATATGTTGAACATGTAGTACTTGTCAGCTTCCTCTTCTCCTCCAGTTCTTCCTCCTTTTTCAACATGACTGACGTGCAAAGACCCCAACAAGGATGGTAGTGGGGTGAAAATGACCATCTCCCAAGCGGGTATGAAGGTGAGGGCGGGAGCTATCTAGGGTCAGTAGCAACCCTAATTAGGGTTGTGCATATGACCCAAAAGTTTCATGGGCTCGATTAAAATGGTCTGACCCAACCTGTATTTTATCGAGTTATTCCTTATCGTATCTCCAACCCAACTAATTAATAGATTTATATTTTTGTTTCAACCTATATGAGACTTCGACTATAACATTACACTTATCTTCATCCTCCAACCCTAGCCGCCAGTCCCAAGTCCAAGATGCTCAAATTTCAAATTTTCTAAAGCCATTCTACAACCATCATTCTAAAACCAAAAAGGGCCTTCGATTGCTTCTAGAAAGGGTCACCGATTGCCAGGGATTTTTCTAAAGCGAAAAGCCATTCTATAGCCATCATTCCAGTGCATCCAATTGCCCACCAAGAGCATTACCCATATTCAGTCACTTCATAAGTTTTGAAAATTTAGAGTCCCTACTTTCCCCCAAGTAACTTACAGGCTATTGGCATTAACTCGTGCCTATGGGGCACTGGCAGTGGTGTGGACCAAGAAGAGTGTTTCTCTAATTCCATTGATGGCTGTCACAAAGGGTGAGAAGTCAAGATTTTTGAAGGCATTGTCTGATGCAACTTCTAGATCTGATATTAATAGTCTGCTGCAACCTAGGTTGATTAAAAGAATCATAAATTGTATGTATGTATATATATTTATATATTGGCAGATAGATCCATTTTTCTCATTCCATGAAATAAGGTCACCTTCAAAGGCCAGTTCTGGAAGAATTCATTTCCCTTGCTGCTTTGTGATTGAAGAAATGGTACAAATATATTCTAATAATTTGTTTAAGAAAAGTGAGAACTGAGAAAGAACAAGTGTCTTGATCTTCACTGCTTTCCCATTGGATCATATGGGTTTGACCTCGTTTTATTTTGATCGGATCGGATTGGATCGGGTTGCTTCCTTGATTGGACATGTTTAGGGTTAGGTTAAGAATAAACCCAACTATTCCGGGTCGGGTTGCAGGCCTAACCCTAATATAGGAAGTTAAGAGACCTTAACTGATAGATCACTGTTTCGATTCTCTCTCTCTAGACCAAATTTATCCATTATTACATGGCTTGTTATTTGGATACCTTTAGGATTAAGTATAAAAGCATTTTCTTATGTTTACTTTGATCGATTTGTACTTTAAGTTTTAATTTTTTTTTCAATATAAGGAATATTACAGTAGAACTTCACTAGATTTGTACTTTAAGGTTCAAAAGCTTTTTAATAAAAAAAATTACATTGTTTGGGTGTTACATATCAAAACACTTTTAAATCTCAAATAAGTTAAAAAGTACGTTTAGGAAAATGTATAAAAAATAATGTTGAACGTAATTCGAATTTTAAAAAGAATGTCAATGGACGAAAATAGTCATATAACTTTCAAATAATTATAAACTTTCAAATAATTATAACTTTCAGATAATTATAATTTTCAAACTTTCAAGGATATGGTCATAATCTTTAAGAATTTAAATAATCGTCATTTCTATCTCATAAAACACTTTTTTTAATTTTTTTTCATAAACAAATGTAATATGATTAAAAGTGTTTTGAACATATGGTTACCTAACATTAAATAACTTTTTAATAGTAGAACTTATTACTTCAGTTATAAGTTATAAGCTCTAAACCTATAAGCTATATTTCTCATCACAATCCCAAACATGCATTTAGACAGTTGCCTAGGTCTCCGGTGGAAGGAGATAAAAAGAAAAAAAAAAGCCTTGTTGGATCTTTTAAAAGAAAAAAAAAATTCCAATTAGAAGAAATTGATTAAATAGAGAACAAAGAGATCAAACCGATCTTATGTATTGGCCATCTTTTGATTGATCATATTTCTCTTCTCTTCTTAAAAACTTTCTTGGTTTACGTTTTTTTAGTCTTTTGACTCACCATCAAAACTTCTATTTTTTATTTTTGCCCAAAACCTAATAGCCTGATGACATATATTCTGGTTCGCCAAATAAAAAACCTAAGTTCGACCTCCCCACTTCTCTTATAAAAAAAGATTTTCTATTTATATTAAGTCATTAATTTATAAAGATATTGGCAATGCCCCCCTAATTACCAAAAAGGGGCTCATTGGCATTAGATTTCTTTTCTAGAATATCCTTTATGATCATGTTTCTAAATATATATGTTAATATTGATACTTCTCTTTTTAGAATTCTATTATGTTTTGAGTTTCCTAAATGATGACGAAACTTTTTCTCATATCCATTTCTTTTTATTTCTAGTGTTGGTATTGAGACATGAAGCAATCTTCTAAATTCTTGTCCTATATCCCCATAATAATTATTTTTCATACTCTCCTTCTAAGGCTTGATGACTTGCAAAAATTTCATATTGCAAATTTTACAAGTTCGCTCGAGCGGAGGCTTTTGGCCGCTCGAGCGAATTCAGGCAGATTCAAACGCTCGACTGCAGCTCGACAGGGAGCTCGAGCGGGTTGCTGAAAAACAAAGATCGCTCGAGCGAAGGCTTTTGGCCACTCGAGCGAAATCAGGCAGAGTCGAACGCTCGACGTGCGCTCGATAGAAATCAGGCAGAATCGAACGCTCGATGCGCGCTCGATGCGCGCTCGACACCCCGTTCGAGCGAACATTGTATTTTCACAGATTTAAGGTTTTCCGCCGTCGCACCATATAAAAGCAATTTTTCACTCTAGGGCCACGACTTTTGACTGGAGAACACTTCTTGGGACAGAAAAACATAGCTAGAGGGATTCAAATCATCTGTTTTGGAGAGGGAATTCCAATTATTGCACGTACGTTGGAATCATACAAGAGCACGGACGGGAGAAAAGCGTTGAATCGTTCCCTTGAGCTTTTGAAGACAATTTGCGGCTGCAAGGAGGATTTTTCAGTATTTATTTTCTTCCAATCTTCTCATAACAATTATAGTGAATTCGTTTATGTTGAATTCCATTTCTAGCATGAGCTAAATTTACTTTATTCTAGGAAAACGATATAACCTATTTCCAAACTATGCTTATTTGTCTATGCTAATTTAATGCAATTCTCTCTTTGTTTATCTGATTTATTCTGAGTTTATTACTTCTAATTAACTGACCATTGATTAGATGATAATTAATCTTGTGATTTGCTATCGAAAGAGGGAATCATAGGGTAGATCTTGGATATTTCAGCATAGGTAAGTATAGAGATCGAAAGACTTGTATGAACCTATGTAGTAATTAAATCTTTGGTCTTATTGCGTCCTTGATTATTGAATTTGCATATTCTTGTGTGAATTGATAACCAAGAGTCAATTCCAATTGACTATCGAAAGAGGCTTTTGGATGATTTAGAGATTTGCTAATAGACAAAAGAGATTTAAATTAAGTTAGCTGGATGAGAAAAGCATAGTGAAGAATTAGGTGAAATCGATTTCCTAGAAGTTTTCATCCCCATTAAGTTGATCTTCGAACATCAACTTTATTTCCTTTGCATATTTCTCTTTGAGTCGATTTTAGTTTAAATTGCAACTACAAAAATCTTAGTGATTCCTCTAAATAAAATCAAGTTTAGTATAATTTTGGTATTTGGCAAACGTAAGGTACCAATCCCTGAGGACGATGCTCTTCTTATTACTTTACTATAAAACTACGATATTGTGCACTTGCAGTTTTGCACCGGTCAAGTTTTTGGCGCCGTTGCCGGGGACTGGTTTATTTTTATTCTTTTTGTCAATATCGATACAAAGTAATCTTGGTTTTAATTTAGAATTTTGTTTTAATTTGTTCTACAGGTGTGTTTTTAACGTTGGATGTGCCGTGCTAGATCTCTTGATATTATTCCTGTTGATCCGGAGATTGAAAGAACTCTTAGATCACTAAGAAGAAATAAGATACTAGCCATGGCTGAAGAAGAACGTGAGGTACTACCACGCACCTTGAAGGACTATGTACGGCCAGTTGTGAATGGAAATTACTCGAGCATAATGCGCCAGCCAATTAATGCCAACAACTTTGAGCTCAAACCAGCTTTGATTAGCATGGTGCAGCAGGCTCAATTCAGCGGGTCACCACTGGATGATCCCAATATTCATTTGGCAATGTTCTTGGAGATTTGCGACACTGTGAAGATCAATGGTGTTACTGAAGACACCATTAGACTGAGATTGTTTCCTTTTTCTTTGAGGGACAAGGCTAAAGGTTGGCTACAATCTCTACAACCGGGAAGTATCATTAGTTGGCAGGACATGGCTGAGAGGTTTCTTGCTAAATTCTTTCCTCCTGCAAAAACAGCCCAACTCAGGAGTGAGATTGGCCAATTCAAGCAAAATGATTTTGAGTCACTCTATGAAGCGTGGGAGAGGTATAAAGATTTGGTTCGACGTTGCCCACAACATGGATTGCCAGATTGGTTGCAAGTTCAGATGTTCTATAATGGGTTAAATGGGCAAACCCGAACTATAGTTGATGCTGCTTCTGGTGGAACTTTGATGTCGAAGACAGCTGAAGGTGCTATTGCACTTTTGGAAGAAATGGCCTCAAACAACTATTAATGGCCAACTGAGAGGACTTTGGCTAAGAAGGTTGCTGGAATTCATGACTTGGAGCCAATAGCAGCCCTTTCCGCTCAAGTAGCTACTCTATCTCATCAGATTTCAGCCTTGACAACACAAAGGATACCACAAAGTACAGAATATGTTACATCTACCAGTATGATAGTTCCAAGCAATGAGGCGAGTCAAGAACAAGTTCAATATGTCAACAATCGGAACTAAAACTATCGTGGTAATCCTATGCCAAATTACTATCATCCAGGGCTTAGAAATCATGAGAATTTTTCATATGGAAATACAAAGAATGTGTTGCAACCTCAACCTCCTCCAGGATTTGATAGCCAACCAAGCGAGAAGAAGATGTCACTTGAGGATGCCATGGTTTCCTTTGTTCAGGAGACCAATGCAAGGTTTAAAAAGACTGATTCACGGTTGGACAACATTGAGACTCATTGTAGCAATATGGGAGCCACTATGAAGAATCTTGAAGTGCAAATTGGGCAACTAGCCACTACCATCAATGCCCAACAAAGAGGAGCTTTTTCTAGCAACACTGAAGTGAATCCAAAGGAACAATGTAAGGCCATCACACTTAGGAGTGGAAAAGAAATTGAGAGGGCACCATTAAAGGAGAGGAAGTCCACCCCTACCGCTGCGAACAATGGACAAAGCAAAGATCAAGTAGAAGAAGAGGAGATTATCAATGATACACTAGAGGAGACCGACTTGCCTCCTGCAATTTCATTTCCTGACAATCCTCCTATTCTTGCTCCTCCACTTCCTTATCCTCAGCGTTTTCAAAAGCAAAAACTAAATAAGCAATTTTCTAAGTTTTTGGATATTTTTAAGAAAATTCACATTAATATTCCTTTTGCAGATGCCTTGGAACAAATGCCAAATTATATCAAATTCCTGAAGGACATCATTTCCAAGAAGAGAAGATTGGAAGAGTTTGAAACATTGAAGCTCTCTAAAGAATGCAGTGCCATTCTTCAAAAGAAATTGCCTCAAAAATTAAAAGATCCGGGGAGTTTCACTTTGCCTTGCACTATTGGGAATTCATTTTTTGATAGAGTTTTATGTGATCTTGGTGCTAGCATTAATCTTATGCCACTTTCTATATGCAGGAAATTAGGACTTGGAGAGATGAAGCATACAACAATTTCCTTGCAACTAGCGGATCGGTCCATCAAGTATCCACGTGGAGTCATAGAAGATGTATTGGTAAAGGTGGATAAGTTTATTTTTCCTGCTGATTTTGTGGTGTTAGATATGGAGGAAGATGAAGATGTCCAGCTAATTCTTGGTCGACCATTCTTGACCACGGGAAGAGCTTTAATTGATGTCCAAAAGGGTGAATTAACATTGAGAGTAAACAAAGAAGAGGTTATGTTCAACATCTACCAAGCCATGAAATTTTCAGAAGATCCAAGTACTTGCTTTCGGGTAGATGTCATTAAGCAATGTGTAGAAGAGGCCTCTCAAGAAGATATGTCATCCGATCACCTAGAACGCTGTATCACCACTTCATCTCATGCTTTTGATTTTAATAATTCTGCTGTTTGTGAATCTGACTTGCCTTTTGTTAGTAAAGAATTTTTCCACTATGTTTTTGCTTTGGGAGCATTGCAGCAGGTTACATCACTTAGTAATGAAGTGGGGAAGCTAGAGCCGGTGATACCAAAGGATGAATCTGAAATTGCTAAAGAAAAGATGCAGAAAAATACAACTCCGGAGTTGAAGCAATTACCTGAGCATCTTCGCCATGCATTCTTGGGTGATAGTGATACCTTTTCAGTGATTGTTGCTACATCACTCACACCCGAAGAAGAGGAAAAGTTGATGCGTGTATTGAGGGAGCATAGAACAGCCTTGGGATAGACTATTTCTGACATGAAAGGAATAAGTCCCTTCATTTGCATGCACAAGATTTTAATGGAGGAGCTTTACAAGCCAACAATTGAGCACCAAAGAAGATTAAATCCAGCAATGAAGGAAGTAGTGAGAGCTGAAATTTTGAAACTCCTTAATGCTGGAATTATATATGCTATTTCAGATACTTCATGGGTAAGTCCAGTGCAAATTGTACCAAAGAAGGGTGGAATGACTGTGGTAAAAAATGACAATAATGAGTTCATTCCTACAAGAACGGTCACGGGATGGCATGTATGCATGGATTACCACAAGTTAAATAAAGCAACAAGGAAGGATCATTTTTCACTTCCATTCATTGATCAGATGTTGGATCGATTGGCTGGGTACTCCTACTATTGTTTTTTGGATGGTTATTCGGGGTATAATCAAATTGCTATAGCTCCTGAAGATCAAGAGAAAACTACATTCACATACCCCTATGGAACGTTTGCTTTTAGGAGGATGCCCTTTGGATTGTGCAATGCCCCTGCGACATTTCAATGTTGCATGATGGCTATTTTTTCTAACATGGTGGAAGATATAATGGAAGTATTCATGGATGACTTTTCAGTTTTTGGTACATCTTTTGATCATTGTTTGCATAACTTAGCTCTTGTTTTGCAAAGATGTGAAGATAAAAATCTAGTCCTGAACTGGGAGAAGTGTCATTTCATGGTTCAAGAAGGGATCGTGCTAGGCCATAGAGTGTCATCTAAAGGAATTGAGGTGGATCGAGCCAAAATTGCAACCATAGAGAAACTACCACCTCCAAAGAATGTGAAGGGAATCAGAAGTTTTCTGGGACATGCGGGATTTTATAGAAGATTTATCAAGGATGTTTCTAAACTCTCTAAACCTTTATGTAATCTTCTTGAGAAAAATTCTGCATTTGACTTTGATATTATTTGTTTGCAGGCCTTTAATGCACTCAAGGAGAAGCTAATTTCAGCACCAATTGTGATTGTGCCTGATTGGAGTAAACCTTTTGAAGTTATGTGCGATGCAAGTGACTTTGCAATTGGAGCAGTGTTGGGGCAAAGGCGAGACAAGCTGTTTAAAGCCATCTATTATGCAAGCCGGATATTGAATGAAGCTCAGTTGAATTATACGACAACTGAGAAGGAGATGCTTGATGTGGTGTTTGCTTGTGACAAATTTCGGTCTTACCTCATTGGGACAAAGGTGATAGTATTCACTGATCACGCAGCACTTCGCTATTTGTTTGGCAAGAAGGATGCTAAGCCAAGACTAATTCGTTGGATCCTCATTCTTCAAGAATTTGACTTGGAGATTCGAGACAAGAAAGGAAGTGAAAATTTAGTGACTGACCATCTCTTTCGGTTAGAGCAAGAGGAAGAAAGACCAGATTCAGTGGTCCAAGAGGCATTCCCTGATGAGCAGTTGTTTGCATGTGAGATCAAACTTCCGTGGTATGCTGATATTGTTAACTATCTAGCTTGTAAAGTTTTACCACCTGATCTTACTTATCATCAACGTAAGAAATTTTTGCATGATGTGAATTATTATCTGTGGGATGAGCCTTTGTTGTTCAAAAGATGCCCTGATCAAATCATTAGAAAATGTGTGCCAGAAGAAGAGATGCAAGACATCCTCCATCATTGCCATTCATCATCATATGGAGGGCACTTTGGAGCCATCCGTACAGCAGCTAAGGTACTTCAAAGTGGGTTCTATTGGCCTTCTATTTTTCGTGATAGTTACACTTTGGTGAAAACTTGTGACCGGTGCCAACGTATGGGAAATATTTCAAGGCGTCATGAGTTACCACTGAAAGGTATCTTAGAAGTTGAGTTGTTTGATGTTTGGGGAATAGATTTTATAGGGTCTTTTCCTCTTTCTTTTGGTTTTGCTTATATCTTATTAGCAGTTGACTATGTGTCAAAATGGGTGGAAGCAATTGCTACAATAACAAATGATGCAAAGGTAGTGTTCAAATTTCTGCACAAGAACATATTCACAAGATTTGGCACTCCACAAGCTATTATTAGTGATGAAGGGACTCACTTTTGCAACAAGTTGTTTGAGAATCTTCTTTCTAAATATGGTGTGAAGCACAAGATAGCACTTGCTTACCATCCTCAAACTAATGGTCAAGCTGAAATTTCAAATAGAGAGATCAAGAACATCCTTGAGAAGACGGTCAAAATCAATAGAAAGGATTGGGCGAAGAAGCTTGATGATGCTTTGTGGGCATACCGTATAGCCTTTAAAACACCTATCGGGATGTCTCCATACCGACTAGTGTTTGGAAAGGCATGTCATCTTCCTGTAGAGTTGGAGCATAGAGTTTATTGGGCTGTAAAAAGGTTTAATTTTGATTTGAAGGCAGCAGGTGAAAAGCGACTTCTTCAATTGAATGAGATGGAAGAGTTCCGGAATGATGCATATGAAAATGCAAAGATCTAGAAAGAAAAGACGAAGAAGTGGCATGACAAACAGATTCTTAGGCGAGAGTTTGCTCCAGGACAACAAGTTTTACTCTTCAATTCACGACTCAAACTCTTTCCAGGAAAGTTGAAATCAAGATGGACAGGTCCTTATACAATTCATGAAGTTTTCTCTTTTGGAGCAGTAGATTTGAAGGACAAGACTGGGAATATTTTCAGAGTTAATGGTCAGAGATTGAAGCACTACTATGGAGAGCAAATGGAGAGGAACTATGCATTTATTCCTCTTGGAGATCCTAATTGATGATGATTGAAAAGTCTGACTCTAGACTTTAAAACAAGCGCTTATGGGAGGCAACCCATAGATCTATCTTTCATTCTTTCATTTATTTTAATAAATTGGTTTTTGATGCAGGTTTATTTAGTATGAATAAAGATCTGAAAAATTCTAATTCGCGGAAGGTTCACCATGAAACCAGGGAAGTTCCTTTATTTCTTCAATCCTTTTTACTTTTGCATCACAATGAGGACATTGTTTAGTTTAAGTTTGGGGGTGTAAACTCCTATAATCATTTGATCCTCTTGTTTTCTAAATCTTGGGTTGTTGATGGGTTGTTTGATTCTCTTACCAAGCATGCATTGGAGTAAGATTGAATTCTCTATGACTCTGAAATTTGTGATTGAAGATGGTTTTGACTAAAATTTTCAAAAATTTCTTTTATGACAAGTGAAATTTTGTGGGTACTTTGGTTTAAATCTTTGACCTTGAACACAATTGAGCACATAGTCGTTTTTCTCTTATTCCATTTTACTTATGAAGAGAAGAAGTTGAATTAATTGAAAGAGGGAGGTTCGATTTTGCTTTGCTCTAGAATCCGTTGAAGGGTCCTTGAGGCGAAATCCTAGTTAAGACCAAATATTAGAGAAATGATCTAGGCATTTCTTTGGCATAACCAAAAAGCTTTCCCAGCCGTCCTAAATATCATGCCATCATTACATGGTGTGTTTCTATAGTCAACCCCCTTGAGCCTTCATAAGCCTTTATTTATTCTTTGAACTACATAAACCATGCCAGCTCTAAGCCTGAAAAACAATGAATCTACCTTTGATAGTTTGAGAAAATACTTTGGTGGAGAGTTACATTTAAAAGAGAAAAATCGGTTTCATGATGAACCGTATTATGTTTGCTTTGTTTGATTAAAGAAGAAGAAGAAAAAGAAGAAGAAAGGAAGTGACTAAAAAAAAAAAAAAAAAAAGAGAAAGAAAAAGAAGAAGAAGTCGCTAAGCAGAGTGTGAATTATCTCAGATTTTGTTAAGGGAATTGTTGGTATTACATCAGTGATTACAGTAATAATAATGCCACAAGTATGAGCATATTGCCAAGAAAGAGCTATGATTTGAATCATGTGGATTTCTCTTTTAATGTTCTTTTCACTAAGTATTTTTCCAGTTTGATTTGATTTCCCATATCCAGTTCTTTTTTAACCCTCACCCTGTGGCCTATCATTACAACCTTATTAAAGACCTTTTGATCTCTGATTTTGGTGTTGACTACATTAGTGGAGAGGATTTCTGAAAATTGGACTTATGGGGTTAAGTTTTAAGAGAATTCTTCTGATTTTGGTTGTTCTACTTTAATCTGCAGGTGGTTTGAGGTTAAATTGATTATATTACACACACACTCAAGGTCTTAGCTTTAGGTTGAAGTAAACGCCTAACTCTTGCTTGACAAATTGCAAAATTTTTAATTGATTTTCCTGCCATCTTTGATGTTAAAAGAGTAAGATACTAGAGATGAAATCTAAATTCATAAAAGCTTGGTGAGTGATGATACTTCTCTTTCGGGTCGAGTCGATATTGCCTAAACTATCATTTGCTTTTCTTTTTGTTTGAGAACAAACAAAGTTGTAAGTTTGGGGGTATTTGATGACTTGCAAAAATTTCATATTGCAGATTTTACAAGTTCGCTCGAGTGGAGGCTTTTGGCCGCTCGAGCGAATTCAGGCAGATTCAAACGCTCGACTGCCGCTCGACAGGGAGCTCGAGCGGGTTGCTGAAAAACAAAGATCGCTCGAGCGAAGGCTTTTGGCCGCTCGAGCGAAATCAGGCAGAGTCGAACGCTCGACGTGCGCTCGATAGGACGCTCGATCGAAATTAGGCAGAGTCGAACGTCATCGACACCCCATTCGAGCGAACATCGTATTTTCACGGATTTAAGGTTTTCCACCGTCGCACCATATAAAAGCAATTTTTCACTCTAGGGCCGCGACTTTTGACTGGAGAACACTTCTTGGGACAGAAAAACATAGCTAGAGGGATTCAAATCATCTGTTTTGGAGAGGGAATTCCAATTATTGCACGTACGTTGGAATCATACACAAGCACGGACGGGAGAAAAGAGTTGAATCGTTCCCTTGAGCTTTTGAAGACGATTTGCGGCTGCAAGGAGGATTTTTCAGTGTTTATTTTCTTCCAATCTTCTCAGAACAATTATGGTGAATTCGTTTATGTTGAATTCCATTTCTAGCATGAGCTAAATTTACTTTATTCTAGGAAAACGATGTAACCTATTTCCAAACTATGCTTGTTTGTCTATGCTAATTTAATGCAATTCTCTCTTTGTTTATCTGATTTATTCTGAGTTTATTGCTTCTAATTAACTGGCCATTGATTAGATGATAATTAATCTTGTGATTTGCTATCGAAAGAGGGAATCATAGGGTAGATCTTGGATATTTCAGCATAGGTAAGTATAGAGATCGAAAGACTTGTATGAACCTATGTAGTAATTAAATCTTTGGTCTTATTGCGTCCTTGATTATTGAATTTGCATATTCTTGTATGAATTGATAACCAAGAGTCAATTCCAATTGACTATCGAAAGAGGCTTTTGAATGATTTAGAGATTTGCTAATAGACAAAAGAGATTTAAATTAAGTTAGCTAGATGAGAAAAACATAGTGAAGAATTAGGTGAAATCGATTTCCTAGAAGTTTTCATCCCCATTAAGTTGATCTTCGAACATCAGCTTTATTTCCTTTGCATATTTCTCTTTGAGTCGATTTTAGTTTAAATTGCAACTACAAAAATCTTAGTGATTCCTCTAGATAAAATCAAGTTTAGTATAATTTTGGTATTTGGCAAACGTAAGGTACCAATCCCTGAGGACGATACTCTTCTTATTACTTTACTATAAAATTACGATACTGTGCACTTGCAGTTTTGCACCAGTCAAGGCTACACTTACCTTTTGTCATTATTAGTTTAATTTACAATATAAAAACTATAAATAGAAAGAGCTAATTTTTTTATTTTTCATAAAAGGTTTTTATATAAGAGAAATTCTAAATGGAAGCCTTAAATTACACACATCTACCTAATCAATATGTGATTTATCATTTTTTTTTCTCTTCAATCTTAATATTTAAATAGAAGGCAAAAATAAGAAATCACATACTAGTTAGATGGAGGTGAGTGATTTAAGGTTTTCTTGTAAAGTAACTCGTTATATAATCCTTTGAAGTGGGAGTGGCTCACTTTTTTCCCCAATGCATGGGTTGTTTATAAAACTTTATTTGCAATAATTGATATAATCACTTCTAAGAACTCAAAGCACTTCCATTAAAACTAAATTTGATAGAATCCTCTCTTAACTGATAATTTTCTAATAAAGATTAAGTTTATTATTTATTGATAATGTGGTATAAAATCTTAATTCGTAATATTGCTTTGCAAAACAATAGTAGGCCTACCACCCGCCCTATACGGGTAGGTAGCAGCCCTCTTCACCCCCAATCCTCGCTTGGACAGGTTCGCCTAATGCCATCTTGCTAGATGTGCTTTTTTGTTAGATGAATGAAAATATCTCAAATTTGTTGAGTAAACAAATAATAATAATAATAATAATAATAACAATAATAATAATAATAATAATAATTTGAAGATGAAGCCAACCTTGCATAGCTGCCATTTTGGATTGATCTAACCGAACACCTTGAAGAATGATAAGCTTTGCCATATTCACATTTGGATGACTTGATGACAAACCTTTGCTCCTTTTAACACCTCAAAGGCCTATTTGATGAGAGAGATGGACTTCCCATTAGCCATAATAGATTAGGATATCATCGAAGATGACTGAAAGAAGATGCAATAGCCCCTCCCCATAGCCAAAAGAAAGAGGGCGACAAATTTTACAAGACAATCACGAAATCTTAAAACCACATAGTTCCTACTATTGTACATCTAAAACTCTATTTTTATAACTAGGTGGCCCACTTTGCCTCGAGGTGAGGACAAGTTCTGGCACCCAAAGCGAGTAAAAATGAATTGCCTCGAGGTGAGCTATAGCATCTCACATTAGGGGAAGCAACATCTCAAACTTGGGCTTGCTCGCACTACAGGGCAAGCACCTTGAAGAGCAATAGTGCTAGCCCCAAGGCGAGTACCTTATTATTCACAATCTTAGCTTTATTATTTTGTATCGTGTTCATGTTAAGTTAATGGATATTGTCAAACATTATTAGCCCTGCTTACTACTCGCTCAAACTCTTTACACGCCTATATCTAAAACAGTATGGATTTTTGGCAAAAAATTTTGGGCTTTGGAAAACTAGTCTCATGCCTCACAGGTATCAACAATAGATGAGATCAAAATAGACAAAAAAATCAATAAAACTAAGAGAATTGTAGGACAAAAGCACAAATGAGAGAAATTTATATCCTACGGCTTACAACCTAACCGACCATAAAAATCAAGGGTAAAGATGTATTGTTGCCTATGAAACAAAAACCCATATTCTTGAGTGATGGGCACTTTTAATATAGAAGATTATAGAATATACATTTGCCTCTAGTATAAATGACGCTCTTCGTCAAGGAATAGTGACCTACGTTTGATGGCTACATTACAATTTCATCCTTGAGCCTTATGATGGGTTAGGTTGTATAGCCTGTACGGTATGCAAGACTAGTTTCTCTCATATGTGTATTTCATCATTTGATTGTCGAGTCTAAATTATCTCTGGCCTTTCTGAAAATTTGGTCATCTTTGTCAGTAATTAGATTGTGTTTGGGGGAAATGTTTCATATCCCTATGACTAATGCATGATTGTTTTGCTTTGTTTGATGGTATCCCTATTACTGATGTTTGTAGCCAATTTGAAATTGCATTATTATCTCTGTCTGATGTGAAACAACTTGTGGGTTTTGCCTAAAGTATCATTGGTTGTGCAACAAGGGATATGCCTTTGAAGTCCTTTTTGGTCCTCTCTCATCTTCTATTCAAGGACCTCGGTGTCTTATTTCTGACGCCTTTACACTAATATTTACTTTTCCTTCTAGAATCATCTCTTCCATTGTTCTCTTTCTGATGCTTCTCTTCTTCTTCTTCTTTTTTGTTCCATAAAACTCTCAGCTCTAAGGCGTTTCCTCTCCATACGATCCCAAATTATCTTTGTGTTCAAAACAAAAGTCATTGTTTACTTTTACTCTTGTTTCTTTATTTTGGCAAGTGTAAGTACAATTTTCTTGGTTCTCATGGATGGTGACAACACCACCTTTGTAAGACGAATACAACCACGTCTAGTTGCATCTCCTATTCCTCAACTTCCAAATTTGAGGCAAGCACTCTTTGCTCGATTTGGGTGCTAGCACTTATGCTCACCTCAAACGTGAATTTCTTCTCTCTAGGGCTCGAGAACTCTCCATTTCCATTCTGCTCACCCAAGGAGCAAGTTTCACTCTCCTCCTGCAATGCTCACCTTTGGGCAAGTACTATCGCTCTTCATGATGCTCGCCATAAGGTGTGCACTCTTTGCTCCCCTCAGATGCCAACACTTATGCTCACTTGGGGTTTTATTTTTTCTTTCCCTAGGGTGATCAGAATTCTCCCTTTCCACTCTACCCACACAAGCGGTGAGTTTCACACTCCTTTTGTTTTGCTTTCCTTTGGGCAAGCATTGTTGCTCTTCAAGGTACTCACTCTAGGTTGTGAGCACTCTTTGCTCACCAAGTGCGAGATGTTGTTGGTCACCATGTGTAAGCTACTATTGCTCGACTTGAGGCAAGCAGTTTTGCTCGCCTCAAGAGTGATTGTCTCCTCTCGAAGGCGAGCCCTTTCCCCTTGTCCTCTACTTGCCTAGGGGTGAGTTTCACACTTCTCTTGTGGTGCTCGTCTTGGGACGAGAACTGTTACTCTTCGGGTTACTCACCCCAATGCAAGCACTCTATGCATAATAATTTATAATAAAAAAAACTTATATTTCTTTTTAGATTTAAAAAATATTATGATTATTCCTATATAATATTATCTGAAAAAAATAGCAATTATCTTCATCTTATTTTGTGCAATAATATATAAAAATTTATAATTGTAGTTGGAATAATATTGTTATCATTTTAAAAAATGTAATTCTTATTTTTAGGTTCCAATTTATGCTTTATTTCATGATTGATCTTTAATTTAGCATATCCACTATTTTTTTTTCCTATGGTAACGCATTTAAGATTAATGATCTGTTTGTAATGCATTTATTTAATTTTTCATATATAAAAAAATTATCAAGACTATTTTGTAGATGTCTAATTCGTCTTATAACAAATGGAGAAATGCATGTCCTATTATGATTTCATTAGAATAAGTTCTAAACAATTGATTTGTTATGTTTGACATAATTCCACGTTTTGTTTCTTTTACCTTGATCAAATTTAGTAGCATTTCCAATCGATCGATTATACAGCTTGCCTTGCACGTAGAATCATTTCTAGTGTGTGCGTGCGTGCACATCTAAATACCGATACTTTTGGTTGTTGTAAGATAAGGCAACACTATTGTAACACCCTCTTCCTATAGGTTAGGAGTGGTACGTACTTTCCAAACTATTCTTGATAAAGAGATCTAACATGATAAAAATACCTAATTTATCGAAAATAAATTTCCCAAAAATATAACAAAAATAGTCTCATATCCAGAAAACTTAAAAATGATATTTTAATGACAAGAAAAATGCACTTATTAACTAAATCTAAAAATCCTTGACACATGATCTATTCTTGGCCATCAACTCGTCAACATTATCTTTTTCACCTGGATATTTTAAAAACATTAAAAAATTAACAAACATTAAAAAATTAACAAACAGAGAAAATAAATCGAATATTCAATAAATAGTACATCATATAGTAAATATAATAAACAAAGGATTTTCTTGAAAATGTGCATACTTAATACTTATACTAACATAAACATGTAACATGTACTATACATATATAACTCATTAAACTTATCTTTCCTTTTCTTTAATGGCCACCACACCTTAACCTCCGTGTGTAAGGTTGAGCACCAATTCTACTGTATGTGCCCACAACGGGAACCACTTAACTTACATTAATCACATACTATGGTGGACAAAACTTAGGTCCATGACTTGCACATCTACCCATAATTGCATTGGTACCATACATCTCTTATGACAATTCTTAAAGCTTCTTTCATATTTTCGTCTAAAACACATAATGATAGCTCATCATAATCATAAATGAAAACATATTATGCATGTAAAACACATAATAACATTACATTCAAAAATCACTCTCTTCAAAACTTGGTGCATAAAAAGTAGGTTTTCAATAAAGGGTCATACATACATAATAATTTAAAAAAAAAAAAAACATCACCTAGGATTTGCTATAAAAAGTTTCCAGAATCACGTAGCCTCAGTTGTTTTTCTAGTTTTCAGGCCATACAGTCCTTTTAATGAGACCTAAAAAAAATAATATTATGGCTATACAAACTTAACTCAGTTTATTTTGAAAAGGGGTTCTAGAAATCCTAATGGCTAGGAGATTTAGAGTAAATATGTTGCTATTAAATGGATCCATTTAGGAGTAATAAATGGAGCTGGTTTCCAATTATCACAAATTTAACAACCAAAACTAAATGGGTTTTGGTTAGACAATAATTGGACTTATCACTCCATATATGGGCCTAATGAGCCGAACCTACTTTATTTTGAATCTAGGTCTATAATTTCATATACAATCATATCTCCTCGATACTAAATCTTCAAATAATAAAGTCTAAAAAGTTGGGTCTAGAAGTTAAAACTATGATCTACAAGCTGATCAGTTTCTTACGGTGTTTTGTAGTATATCCATTTTATAAGAAATGACAATCCGTATTTGCTTAGATATTAGAAACCCATTATTAGTATTTCTCGTATCGAGAAATTCTACTTATCATCTCTATACCACAAACTAATATGTAATTTTTATTTTTATTCTTCTATTTAAACAAACATATTTACACATCAATATGTGTGTATTTAAATAGAAATAGAAAAAATGAAAAAATATAAGCAAATAGGATTTCTTATTCTAGAGATAAATATTAGCCCCGATCAAAATAAGTTATGAAGATAAAAGATTAGAATCACCAAAAAACATTTGGCGGATATTAAAAAGAAAAAATTTTCGATTACTTCGTAATTTACATTTTTTTAAAAAAAATTATTGAAAAACTATATATATATATATATATATATATCTTTCTATGTATCATTATTATATTTAGAATCATTGCAAAGTTTCTTCCTAAATGTTTTTAAAAAAGCTGAATAAATACATTTACAATAATGAAGCAAATCAAGAAAGAATTGATAAAACAAATCAAAGTATAATTAACTTTACTTTGACAATAAAAAAGTCACTTTGTATTGTTAATAACAATTCACATATTTTTTGGGGCTTATTGTTTATGCGGGACAACGAAATGGATTTTATAATTTATTAACATTCTCTAAAAATGGTACGGTTAATAATCATGTAGGTATTGAAATCATTAAAAGAACACTTAATAATTTAGAGTTTTACTAGATATCAAATAAAGTTGTGTACTAATCTGCATATCGATACTAATTTATTCATATTTAAAATTTAAATTAATACTATTTTTAATAAAATATACTTTTTGACTAATCATATTAAATTAATATGCATATTAATAAATAATTTTATTTGTAAATAGATTTTTTTATAATTAATTAAAAATTATTCGAAATATTTAAAATGCAAAAAAGAAATACCATCCAGTCAATATTTTTGAAGGAGTTGTAAATGAATCTTCTATTCATCAATCATTTATGGTTGTACAACCGCTAACGAAATGTTGTATATATATATATATATATATATGTTCATAAAAGTAGATTTCGAGTACAATATTGATCAGTTCTTAAAGATGGGGTGTCGAAGGTGAGCTGTTTTATTTCTCAAAAAATTGGCGAGACCACGGTTAATTCAACTTTTGGCTGTTTGTTTGCAATTCAAATATTGTTGATGGATGATGATGTTGATGTTTTACTGCATGCGTGGGCTTCTAGCTAGCTTGTGGATTCTTCAAGTTCTTTCTTCTTTCCTAATATATATTTCCGTTTTCATATTGTAGATTCAGATGATATACAAATCTAACACGCAATCCTTAAATATCTCCATTTGACTATTTATAGTCTTTGTTATGTTATTGACGATGCATGCCGATGCCGACGTCGATGTCGGCCAGTTTAGAAAGATTATTTGCGTGACCGTGTAGATGACTAGATGTCTATTTTTTGTTCTTTCTTTTGGGTTAATACCTCAGGAAAGGCACAGATGGATGCGCGTTAATGTGATCAATTTCGGACACGGATATAATTATATATTATTGATTATTTTTCAATTTATAGATATCGATTTTTTATTATTTATTATTACAATCGTTACGACAGATTGAGGAATACTCGTGATCGAGCTTTTGATCAATTGCAACTACTTTTTAAGGTTTGAAGCAACTCAAGTTGGAAAGCAGCCACAGCTAGCTAGTTGTGTCAGACACCAAGTGGTCCTTATCTCGCAGGCGGGGTTCCCGATTTGCTTGCCACTAGGGCTTCCCAATGAATTTTAGCATTTTAAAATCTGAGTTTGTTAGAGTTTTGGCTGGATGGTTTTCTCAATATTTGTAATTGTAATTATATAAGTATCATATAATTTAAAAAAAAAATTAATACAAAATTTATATAAAAAATTAGTTTTTTAATAATAAGTCTTATTTTTTTAAAATAATTACATAATATTTACACATTTCATAATTATATATAATATTTTTTTTCCCAGACAATTTAGGGTGGAAAGCTCGAAATAACTCTTAACTTACTTGATTTTCCCTCTTGAAGGTCTAGCCGACATTAAAGGCTGGTTTGTTTTTAGAAAATTTATAAGAATAAAAGGCGTAACATTTCTTATATCCAAACCGAATATAATGTTAGTCTGATTTGGATATCAATTGAGTTTGGGTCGTACTTAATTAAATGGATCAAACATTTAGGTTATGGCTCATTAATTTTTACGTTAGATCATTTGCATGTGTCAGGTTCACATGTTGTATAAAAATCTGTTAGTACTAAATAATCCATGTGTGTGACCTCAAATTTCCTCATTTTTTTTTTCTCAAATATTTTCATTAATTACAAATTACTCAATTAGTTGGAATCCGTATTAACAGGAGTGAAATAGTCTAGTTGGATTGACAAATCGGTGCATGATTTATCTGGACCGGTTTTTCGAGTCCTACCAACAAACATGACTTTCAGGCCGTCTGTCATGGTTTCACGGTAGTGATTGGCTTACTTTCAGGCTTATTACTTCCCATTTATTACTTATAAGGGTATTAGATATTTTTTATTTTTTTATTATTTTCTTTTAAGTATTTTTTTAACATTTTTAATCATTAAAAAAATTTTAAAAAAAAAATCTATAATTTTACTAATAATTACTTTCTTAACTATTAAATAAAATTAAAAAAATTTAAATATAAAATATGTAATAAAAAAATAATAAAATGGTAGTAACCCTGTCATTGTTTCACACCCGTCATGAATGGAGGGGCCATCGCCTATCAAAACAAAGGTCACTTATTCTCACTGTGGTTGGGGTGTCACACCATGGTAGGGCAGCTTCGATCGGTTTAGTTGAGGGAAAGAAACAAAAGTATGAATAAAAGTGCTTTAGGTAACATGGAATAAGGCATCTTCCTTTCTTGTTTGTTCTACTGATCTGATCTTCAGCTCTTGGTTTGTCTTATAACCAATCGTTGTCATAATAATCGTATCTGATTAAATTATTTGTTGGCATTAGATCATGGGCCACCGGTAGCTAAAAGTAGCATCACCGGCGGTAATGGATAGGGCATCTTAATTAACACCATCCGTAAAGATACAATAAAAAATATGAGATAATTATTTCTTTCTTTCTTTTTTCCTTCAGTACTAAGGATGGAATATAAGAGATGATGACTCCATAGATAAAAACAGAATCACATTAACATATATAAGAATATGTTTTAAGATCATCCAGTACCGTTACCATCGTCTTAATTCATCACAAAACAAATCTTCCATACCTTTACATGCAGCAGATACAAAGAAAACGAAAAACCATAGCGATCTAGATTTAGGGGACAAAAAAAAAAAAAAAAAAAAAAAAAGGGGACAATTCAACACTTTGACACACTGAACGAAGATTCAACTGTACGTCTATGATCCATTGTGGCTACAAATAAACGAACTCCAAATCAGAAACGGAAAGGCATGGATGCGCTTAATTATTTCACGTACACCTCCACCTGTCCAAAAACCAGCACGATTAATATCATTCATAATTAGTCATAATTATTAATTTATTAGGATGAAAAACATATGCTAGTGCAGGTCACGTCAAGGTCAAGCGCTGTCTATAAAATATAAGGCCTTCTATTGGGACCACTATCTCGTTTTGTTTTACATACTGTCCTTCAAAATGCATCAAGTATATATTAATCATGCTAGTTACAATCTCTCAGTATAAACGACAAGAGAAATTGAACTGACCAGTTTATGCATTGAATATCTATGATAATCACTAAGTAAACAGAAGAACAATAACAATTAAGAAAGCTAGAAGGAAATTGGAAAGAGAAAATGAAAATCGAACACAACCGAGGCGCGAGATCAGGGGATCAGAGTACGTACTGAGGGAGAGAGATGTATATATACTGCTTACAAGAAAAATCAAGTTCACTTCTTGGTGATGGCATAGACGGCATAAATAATCCCAGGGATATACCCCAAGATGGTCAGCAGCAAACAGATCCAAAACTCCACCTGAATCACCCCCATGAAAACATGGCATCAACACTTTAATCATCTAATCAATATATGACTATATACATATATATACACATACATACACAACACACGAAATATTTATAGTAGGACGTCAAAGAGTTGAAAAGAAAGATCCTGACCTGGCAACCAAACTTGAGAAAGACACCAAGAGGAGGCAAGATTATGGCCAAGATGATGTCTATGCAGGTAGCAGTGCCTTCATCTGCCATTTTTGGGTTACTGTTTGTGGAAGAGAAAAATTGAAAGGCCTGGACTGAACGAGAGGGAGAGAGAGGGATCAGTTATGGAACTGCTATTAATTGTGTAAGAGAAACTGCAACGTATGTCAGTGGGATATATAGACTGCAACGTCGGTCAGTGGGGATATATAGAGCCCCCATGCGTCGGCCGGTTCCTTAGCTTGATTAAAAAAACTCGCTTTTGGTTTTCGTAGCTGGCTTATAAAAAGAAATAATAATAATAATACATTAATTTCTTCTCTTTGTTATCATCATCATGTGGCGCTCCTCCTTAATTAATTTAATCTTCCCATTAATTTATAATTGAGTTACATTAATTTACAATCCAAACGTTCTTTATAAGTTAAGTCGATTGCAAATAACATGTGAAAGCTAAAGTGGATCAAACAATTGGAAATTGTCTTGTGACAGGATGATATCTGTATTCCATTTTTACTCTAGTGGTATAACCTACTTTCTTGCAAAACTTATTTTCAAGTGGTAAATTTGTGGATTAATCCGAATGTAACAAAGCGCGTCAGGCCGTAGGTCGTACGAATAATCTGACGGTTAGAAAACTGTCGCGCCATTCTACAAGGACTACGGCGGAGATGAAGGCTTTCAAGCCAACCAAAAAGTTAAAACTAACCCAACTATACACGCTGTACACGTGCAGCCAGTAACCGAACTTCTCATGACCTGGCAGATCTCATACTTCTGTAAGCAATCTTAAAGCAGAAAAATGTAGCCGTCCCATGTGAGCCATTCGTATATTATATATACACAAAATATACGGGCGAATCCTGTTATTAATTTCTTAAAGTAAATATTATTTATTATCATTTAATCAATATTATTAATATGAAAGTATTACCGCCATAAAAAAATTTTATAAAAATAAATATATAAATTAATGTAATTTCAACTTCATATATGATGTGATGCGTTGGATCTATTTTATATATAATAAAATTAATTTTATAATATGACGTATCACATTAATTTATATTAATTTGTAAGTTTATTTTTATAAAACTCATTTATCATTAAAGCATTTCTCCAAGGGTAGCCCTACGGCTACCGCTAGTTGTAATATGTATTTTTTTAATATTTTTAAATATATTTTTTAAAAAATTCACAATAATATTAAAAAATATTTACTTAATTATTAAGCAAAGGTCCAAAAAATAAAATGTTCCAGCGGTAGCATAAGCATTTCCCTTTCTCCAATCAATTTAGTTTTGAAAAAAAAAAAACTCTTGCACGTGGGATGTCTTTTGAATATTAATGTAAAAGCTCTTGGCATGCACGTTATCGTGTATAGCACTGGTGAGAGAAGACCAGCTCCTTCACGAAGGGTCCTATAATTATAGTATTTTTGTAATGAGTATTAGTACGTACACTCCATATATTCACCAGAAATTTCTTTCTATATATAAAAAACGTGAGGGTGTTGTTCGCAAAATTGTAAATGCACATGGAAGGAAATTGTAATGATGATTATGGTAATAATAATAGATTTTTGTACTTCATACAAACTTTAAGAAATATTATTGCTTTTAGAATCTTATGTGAAAATGTGAATTGATGCAAAGATAGTAATTATTAACAAGTAGCTAGTAATTAGTACATAAAAAAGGCTATTATAAAATAACATTTTTGAAACATAGGGAAAAACAATTCGGATTAACTCAAATCTAGTTTTTGTTAGAACTAGATTCGTTGGATAAGGAACATGTTCCTTATATTTTATTATGGGATATATGCTTTACCTCCAACGAATTCAATTCCAACAACTGAAGTCAAATCTTGTATGACGTTGATCTTGTAATTTTATCTAAATCAAATAAATAATTTTATCGCAGATGGACATTGGCAGGCCATTTACATCATGTAATGATTGATGGTGTGTGTGTGTGTATATATATATAGAATTTATATTTTTTAAAAAATCTTTAAAAATCAATTTTGTGATGATTTTTTTTTTTAATTTGATCAAGCGGCTTACTCGACCCAAGCCATGGCCGGCCACTGCATATAAGTTTTGTCCCTGAACACACAAATACGTACATACAACCAAATGGGACACACCCATCCCCAGTACGGTTTATACTCCAAAGCAAAGCTATTGCATATATATGCGTGACCAGTTGGTTTGGTTTGGTTTCATGAGTTGGCAAGAAGTAATGCATATCCCAATTAGGATACAACGAATGCCTTTAATTGGTTTCGCTTGATTTGAACTTCACACCACACAATCACACATATCCACATATAAAGGGACTTGGCCGGACCACCTTCATGTAATCATTTCTAGTGTCTTTTTCTTTCTCTCTTGGCTCCTTTGCAGCGACCCACACCCACATTTTCATCGTGCATTCACCATGTGCTCTTGTTATCCTTTATTCATTTCATCATTTTTTTCCCTTGCCCTTCGGATGAGGTATGGACCTGAGGTCATCATGGTGGCCTGGCCCAGCTTATGGTCTACGATTGATAGCCTAGGATTGGTCCCTTGACCATGAGCATTCGCGACTTGTTTGCTAGCCATTTTTTTTCCCCATCTATTTGAGCTTTTCTATTTTTCAAGACACTAACATGTTGGGCTATGGAGTCTAATTGGTTTTGGGACCTGGAAGTCGTCAAAACAGATTGTTCACTTGAGACGTCCTTAACACTTAATGGCTTGAGCAATGTTTGGACAAAAAGTTTACTCGAGTTTCGCTCGACATTCACCTGAGCTAATATTGGATTGGCTATTTGCACGCGGCACACTCAACACCCACTCTAGTGAATAACCCTATTTTTGCCCAAATTAGGGTTTCCAGTGCCTTTTGCTATATATATATATATATATATGTTATATTTTATGTTCATAATAAATTGAGAGAATCGTGAGAGGCAAACGGTGTAGAGTACTCTTGAGAGAGAAAAATCTTCAGAGAGAGTGAGTTGAGATTTGTGTAAGTAGAGTGAAACTCTTGTAACTCACTTTGTGTGATTGTAATATCGTCTTGAATAAAATTTCCTAAAACTCTATAGATGTAGGCACGTTGCCAAACCATGTTAAATATTGTGTGTTCATGTGCTTGATTCTTGTGTTTTTACATTTTTTTCATTGTCTGTCATGTTATCGTTGTGTGGGTGTGCTAATTTTCACAACAACTGGTATTAAGAGCCCAGGTTCAAGATTGAAGGGAGGATGATGGCAGGAGACATAATGAAGGTTGGAATCGAGAAGTTTGACAGTATAAACTTGGGGTACTAGAGAATGCAGATTGAGAATTATCTTTATAGGAAGAAGCTCCATCTTCCTTTATTGGGACAAAAGATGGAGTGTATGGATGATGCTAGTTGGAATTTGTTAGATGGATTATGGGGTTATTTAGCTCACCATGTCCAAATCACTAGCGCACAATGTTATTAAGGAAAGAACTACAGTAGATCTCATGGTGACTTTGTTGGGTATGTATGAAAAACCATCGGCGAATAACAAAGTGCATATGATGAAAAAATTGTTCAATCTGAAATGTTAGAAGGTACGTCTGTTGCCCCACATTTGAATGACTTAATACAACCACAAATCAATTGTCTTTTATAAAGATTGAGTTTGATGATCAGATTAGAACGTTGATTCTATTGGCATCATTGATAAATAGTTGAAAGGCCATAAGGATGGCGATAAGTAATTCCACCAAAAAAATAGAATTGAATTATGATGACGTGCGTGACATGATTCTTACTGAGAAAGTACACATGAAAGACTCTAGGGAGTTTTCTGGTACTGATTTGGCCTTGAATGTTGACAATCAGTGTCGAGGACCCATCAAGTCCAAGAATATGAGTAGGAACAAGTCGAGATCTGGGCAATAGATCACTTGTTGAAATTGTGGCAAGTCAAACCTCATTAAAAGAGACTGTCAAAATTAGAAATAGACCAAGGATGACGTTGTGAACTCAGTGGCTAAGAAAATACAGGATGCTATATTTCTTACAGTGCACAATCTGGTTGATGATTGGATGATGGATTCAGGGGCTTTGTTTCAAAGCACTTCACATCGAGAAATCATGCATAACTATGTTGCTAGTGATTTTGGGAAGATGTACACAGTTGGTGGAGAGGCACAAGATATAGTTGGAGTGGGCGATTTGCGCATCGCACTTCTGAACAGGAGCTCATGGACTTTGTAGCAAGTCAAACATGTTCCAAATCTGAAGAAAAGCATGATCTTTATAGGACAACTTAACGACAACGGTCATACAGTAGTGTTTTCTAGAGGAGCATAGAAGGTCACGAAGGGTGCGTTGGTCTTGATGCATGGTAAGAAGATTGACACTTCGTATTTAACATTAGGGTCCAGTAATGTGCAGGTAAATGTAAAGTTGCAACAGAGCAGGCTTGGTCGCATGAACAAGAAGAGGAAGTAAAAGGGAGTCGGCTTTGTAGTTCCTCATGTAAGCATGGAGAAATCTCCCAAGACCAAGGTGCGAAGCGAGTAGAGGTGTGAGAGATAAAGAAGGAGTATATGTTATTCTAGGGACATCTACACTTATAGTTGATGCTCGCAGAGTTGGCAGGATGTTCAGACCTCCATAGTGGTCACCTACCTTGAACAATATCTTGTTGACAGAAGGTAATGAACCATGGTACCAAGGTGAAATATTACGAAACGGGAGATCGAGCAAGTAGGAGTTAGCTGAGAGGCTGCTGATTGGACTTCAAGGGAGGAAGTGAAGACTACATAGGATATGAGCATGTCGATCGAAGACAAAAAATGTTAGCAGCAAGAGGTGGAATTAGTCGCCCAAATTGAAGAATGAGACTTCAACAACAAGTTCTCAGATGTTTGCAGGGTCCGTTCAAGACCATATATTCTCAATGTAGTAAGAGTTGTGAGTCGTCTAATAGATGTGCTGATTGAGGGTGATGTACATGAGAGACTGAAGTCGGGCTTTATTGCATCTTCTGGCTTGAAGATGGGAGCTGTGAGCTATAGAGGTGATAGGGCAAGGCTAATGTTGAAAATAGTGGTTGTGAAACACTCCATTTTCATAGGATAGAGATGTTACTCATGTTCATACTATAATACTTGGTAAAGAGATTCATATTCTCAAATATCTCATTTATTGAAAACATTAATTAAACTGAACATAACTATTTTTGAAAACATAAAACTGAAAACGTAAAGTAAAAACATAAACTAACCCTACGTGTAACTTTTTATCCAAAAATCATAAAAGAAACTAAGGCCTTGCACTAGATCTACTCGTAGTCCTCCAACTTTACATCCTTACAATTATCATCTGTGAAAGTTAAACATAAAAGAGAACAAACAAACAAACAAACAAAATGAGTCAAATATTCAGTAAATAGTATATTTTACCGTAAAATATAATTTAGCATAGACCTAATTTTTGAAAAACTCTTCAAACAAACATATATGTTGAACCCAAGGTTTCAAATTTTATATAATTATGCATCTACACATGGATTTTGATGATAACAAATGAATTCAAATAATAAAAGAGTCTCAAGCTCAAATTGTCTATACAATGGAATCAAGTACCTCAAGAAAACAAGCATGAGCAACAAAGGAACAAGTTTATATTAAAGTCATAGAGTAATGTTGTAAATCTCTTAAAAATTCAAAATTAGGATTAAGGCTTCAAATTAATATTTTATCATAAAGCATTAAAATACAGTTTCCACATGTACATAAATATTTTGAAAATTAAATTTGAAAATTTTGAAAGATGATTGATTGTCATCTTTCACATGTGTATGCCTTAATTAAAAGTTTGAACTTTGAAAATATGAAAGATGATTGATTGTCATCTTTCATATGTGCATGTTTTATTTGAATATTTTCAGAAGTGATTGATACTTTTTTTGACTTATGCAAAATGTAGATGTTTTTGTTTGAAAACTTTGAAGAGCAAAGTGTGCTCATTTTGTCATATGCAAAAAGTAAAAAGATTAGGTTTGAATTTTTTGAAAAGTAAAGTGTGCTCCTTTTGTCATATACCAAAAGTAAAAGATTAGGTTTAAAGTTTTTGAAAAATGAATGATATTGTCTTTGACAATTGAAAAAGAAGAACGTTTTATTTGAATTTTTTGAAAAAGTGAATGATGTTGTCTTTGACATGTGAATCTTTTTAAATTTGAACATGAAGTCTCATATGTCTATAAATAAATCATTTGAGAGATTCACATTTACAACATCAAGAGCATACAATATTCATTCAAAACTTTCATTCTCTCTTCTTTAAACATTGAGCCTTAATCTTTCTTCATTTTGAGAGAGATATAATTTGCGCTGTATTATTCTTATTTCACTCATTGAGGAGTGTTTTCTGATAACCTATCCATTATTAGCTCCTGTATCAATAAAATAGTGTGTATAACCCTTATGCGTGTAGAAAATATTCTACACAAGGAATAGTTGAATCACCACGTCTAAGGTGATTGCAAGTGTAGAGGGTGTTCTACATATATCCTTTGTAGCAGTGTTGTTTAAAGGTGTAATATGTTTCTATCTCCACCTAAAGGAGGTTGAATAGTGAATTTAAGAATCCTCAAGGGGTAGCTTGAAGCAATGACGTAGACAGTAGGGCCGAACCTCGTTAACATACTGAGTTTATTTTTCTCTTATGCCTACTCTTTATATTTATTGTTGTTTCGTATTTGTTTTATATTTTATATTGTATATTTGATTTATAATTACTTTTTTTAAATACAACTCAATTCACCCTCCCTCTTGTGTTAGTTATCTGGGCAACAATTGGTATCAGAGATAAGAGCTCTGTTATAAGATTAACTATCTTTTGAGTTAAGATCTTATGGCTAACATTACAGCTTTATTTGGTGAAGTTCAATCTAGCAGTCGGCCTCCACTATTTTGTGGAGACAATTACTCATTCTGGAAAGTTAGAATAAGAATATTCCTTCAGGCTCAAGGTCGAGAAATCTGGAAATGTATTGTAAATGGAGCTTATATTCCAACAAAAGTAGTTGATGGAGTAAAGATCAAAAAGGAAGAAGAAGAGTTTGATCGTGAAGACGATAAATTTTATATTTTGAATTTAACCGTTATGAATTTATTATTTAATACTCTCAATGTAAATGAATTTAATAGAATAATGATTTACGCTACGGCAAAAAAAATTTGGGATAACTTGGAAGTTACTTATGAATGAACTTCACAAGTCAAGGAATCAAAAATTTATATTCTTACTCATGAATATGAAATGTTTAAGATGAATGATGATGAATCTATTACTAGTATGCACACTCATTTTACTAACATTATAAACAGCTTGACAGCTCTTGGCGAAGTTTATTATAAGGTGGAGATAGTAAGAAAAATTCTCAACTCTCTACCAAAACGCTGGGAATCAAAAGTGACAACGATTCTTGAAACTAGAGACCTCAAGAAACTTGAAGTGAATGAACTCATTGGATCACTTATCACCCATTAGTACACATTGAAAAGAGGAGAAGAAGAATGGAAGTCAAAAAAGAGTTTAGCACTTAAAACTATTCCTCATGAAAGTGAAAGTGATGAAGATGAGGAAAATGACGTGAAAGCATAAATTAATTTTTTATCTTGTCTTTCACTTACTCTATGGTGAGCCATACTTGAGTCCATGGCACCCCATAACTTGTCATAACATGGAGTGAAACACGTTTGAATCTGTATTTCAGTTAACATAAGGTGAACCATGCTTGAGTTCGTGGTACCACATGACATAACTTGTGGTAAACACGCTTAGGTCCTTGTCACCCTTAACATAACTTGTGATAAATACGCTTAGGTCCGTGTCATCTTTAACATAACTTGTGATGAACATGTTTAGGTCCATGTCATCCTTAACATATCTTGTGATGAACACGCTTAGATCCGTGTCATCCTTAATATAGCTTGTGATGAACACGCTTAGGTCCATGTCATCCTTAATATAACTTGGAGTGAAACATGCTTAAGTCCGCGTTTCTCTTAACATATGGTGAACCACGCTTAGGTCCGTGGCACCGTCTTAACATAGCTTGTGGTGAACACGCTTAGATCCATGGCACTGTCTTAACATAACTTGTGATGAACACGCTTAGATCATTGTCACCCTTAACATAACTTAGAGTGAAATACACTTAGGTCCGTATTTCATTTAACATATGGTGAACCATGATTAGGTCCGTGGCACCGTCTTAACATAGCTTGTGGTAAACATACTTAGGTCCATATCACCCTTAAACCTCTTATCTTTTTTAATGCATGAGAACTTATTTAATATCATAAACTTTTCTAGCATGACATATACTTGTAAATGGCATAGCATAACATGGCATATTTTTGTACATGGCATAATATAATCTAAACATAAACATTCCATGGCATACATGATTTGAGTTCTATTATGAACTTTACATAACATACTTGATCTAAATACTTCATGACATTACATAGCATATATGATTTAATCACTACATGAACATGGCATACATGATCTAGATACTACATGAATGTGGCATACATAATCTGGTTATTTTATTATATGGCATACTTGACGTAAATTACTACATGAAAATGTCATGGCTTCCATGTGATTTTAGAATCATTCACTCCATCAAACAACAATATCATTCATATAAGCATAATATCATAATTCATCAAAAATCATGAAATGAATCTAACCTTGACTTAACTCGTAGCGTAGCGTAGACAAATATCATATTATCATATACCATTAGAAAATTTACAGTATACACGCATTTATATAATCTTACTAATTACTTCTTAGCACTACTTCCACAAGTTTGCATCATAGCTCGTGACATATACGAGGCATTAATCGTCACTAACTTTTCTAGAAAGACGTGTCGTAGCATTCTAAATACTTAAAAATCATATATAGATATAATTTAATTACCCTAAGATTATTACATAATAATATTATTCAAAACTCATATCATATTACTTAATATTCTGACTGAACATATATCTTAATAATTTTATAAAAATCTAGTTAAAGGTCAGTTAGAATATTAACTAAAATAATATGCTAAAAATAATATCAAAGAATAATTTTTAAAATATGATTAAAATCCTTTAAAAATAAGTAAGCCCAAGGCCTAATTAAAGAAAGTAGTCCACTTAAAACATTAAAACAATTTTTGAAATGTGGTAAATCAAGCCCAATTTAAAATAAGAGGTGGCTGACTTAACTAAAAATTAAACAAGCCCATGCTAATCAGCCCATCCCAAAAGAAATAGGGTCATTTTTGCTGAAAAATATTAAAAAGTTTTAAGTCTCTTACAGAATGTTACACGGTCAGCTTTTTAGTGGCAATTTCTGTTAATACTGAAAAGGCACCCATGAGTATAATTGATTGGGGCTAAAAGACTTAAAAGCAACTCTATATTTTGAAAAGTAACGATATGACTCAACTTTAGATGGCAGATACCGTAAATACCAAAAAAAATTATTGTTTGGCCCTTTTTATTTTGCAAAGAATTGGAGAGAAAGCTTCGAGAGAAAATTGTGAGAGAGGAAGAGATAAAAGCGATCAAATCGAAAATAGTGAAAGGGAGGGAAGATTTTGGCGTGGGCTTACCAAAAATCTATGGGTTCGTCGGGGTTTAGTTGGTCGGCACTTTCTAAGTTGCCTAGGAGTTGGTTTGACTTTCCCTGATGTGGTCAATAATGGCTGGGAAAACACAGGGACTGTTTTATTCTTGGTGGGTTTTGCTTTGTCTGTTATGGCTACCATGTTGGCTAGTGTGTAAAAGTTTCCTGGTTTTTGCTGAGGGTTTAGTGGGTTTTATAGAGAGGGAAAAGAGGAAGTACATGAGTGATTTAGAGATTGGATAAAGTTTGAATTTGAGTGTTGGTTCTTGTTGCCTAGATGACTAACACAAGAGAGAGTGAATTGAGTTGTATTTAAAAAAAATAATAATTATAAATCAAATATACAATATAAAATATAAACAAAATACGAAACAACAATAAATACAAAGAGCAAGGATAAGAGAGAAGTAAACTCAGTATGTTAATGAGGTTCAACCCCACTGCCTACGTCCTCGGCTTAAACTACCCCTTGAGAATCCTCAAATTCACTATTCAACCTCCTTCAGGTAGAGATAGAAATATATTACACCTTTGAACAACACCGCTACAAAGGATCCGTGTAGAACACCCTCTACACTTACAATCACCTTACAAGTGGTGATTCAACTATTCCATGTGTAGAATACTTTCTATACACACAAGGGTTATTCACACCCTTTTACTGATACAAGAGCTGATAGTGGGTAGGTTATCAAAAAACACTCCTCAATGAGTGAAATAAGAACAATATAGTGCAAAATATATCTCTCTCAAAATGAATAAGAATTAAGACTCAATGCTTAGAGAAGAGAGAATGAAAGCTTTGAATGAATGGTGTATGCTCTTAGTGTTGTGAATGTAAAGCTTTCAAATGATCTATTTATAGGCATATGAGACTTCATATTCAAATTTAAAAAGATTCACATGTCAAAGGTAACATCATTCACTTTTTCAAAAAATTCAAATAAAAAGTTCTTCTTTTTCAATTGTCAAAGACAACATTATTTATTTTTCAAAAATTTCAAACCTAATCTTTTACTTTTGGCATATAACAAAAGGAGCACACTTTACTTTTCAAAAAATTCAAACCTAATCTTTTTACTTTTTGCATATGACAAAAGGAGCACACTTTACTTTTCAAATTTTTCAAACAAAAATATTTACCTTTTGCATAAATCAAAAAAAGTATCAATTACTTTTGAAAATATTCAAATAAAACATGCACATGTGAAAGATGACAATCAATCATTTTTAATATTTCAAAGTTCATACCTTTAATCATGTTATGCATATGTGAAAGATGACAATCAATTATCTTTCAAAATTTTCAAATTTAATTTTCAAAATATTCATGCACATGTGGAAAATGTATTTTAATGTTTTATGATAAAATATTAATTTTGAACTTTAATCCTAATTTCAAATTTTTAAGAGATTTACAGCATTACTCTATGATTTTAATGTGAAATTGTTTTCTTCTTACTCATACTTGGTTCCTTGATGTGCTTAACTCCATTGTGTGGATAACTTGATCTTGAGACTCCTTTATTCTTTGAATTCATTTGTTATTATCAAAATCTATATGTAGATATATAATTACACGAAACTTGAAACTTTGGGTTCAACAGTTCTAATCTAGGAATCTATTCAAACTCGAAATTAAAGTTAACTATGTTGATAAGAAAACGTCCTAATGAAATACATATCCTCTTAATTTGATCCATTGTTAAATTATGGAAGTAATAAAAGTAAAAATAAAAACAGATAATAATGAAATAAATCAAAATTACAAAAATAAATAATAAAAAAAATCATACTTTGGGGTCTAGATGTTACAGGCTGGCATGTGAAGAATCGTTCTCCAAGTAATAGATTGTTGGGTTATAGAGCCTGATTAGTTTTGTGAGTTGGAAGAAGCGTAGACAGATTGGTCGCTCAATTGTTGTTCTAGCAAAACTCAAATAGTTAGTTTGCTCAAGACGTGCTTAACAGTTAGCTTGAGCGAAGCTTGGATAGAAAATTCGCTAGAGACTCGCTTGACAGTCTACTCCAGCCAATGTTGGATTGGTTTTCGCTCAAGGCTTGCTCGACATCCACTTGAGCAAATTTTTCCATATTAGGGTTTCCAGCACCATTTGCTATATATATATATATATATATATATATATTATATTTTATGTTTATAATGTATCAAATTGAGAGAATAGTGAGAGACAAACGGTGAGAGCACTCTGAGAGAGAAAAAAACCTAGAGAGAGAAAGTTGAGATTTGTTTGAGTAGAAAGATTCTCTTGCAACTCACTGTATGTGATTGTAATATCATTTGAAATAAAATTGTCTGTAACTCTGTGGAAATAGACAACTTGTCGAACCACATTAAATACGATGTGTCATATGTGTGTGTGCACACCTAATTCTTGTGTTTCTGCATTTATTTCATTATTTGTCTCATTATCATTGTGTGTGGGTGTGGTATTTTTCATAACATGACATTTTGGCTATATTTGGGAAGTGAGATGAGTTGAGAAAATCTTATATCAAAACTTATCATAATTTTTTCATAAATATTACTCAAATACAAAATATTTTTCAATTTTAAATTTTTAACTTTTTCATTTAATCATTATGTAATCATTATAACTTTTGAAAACTTTTAAACAAAACATAAAAAATAATACAACTTTTTTTTCAAATTTGGAAACAAAAATAAAATCCAAACAATATTTTAACTTTATCATATTTTTATTCAATTGTTTCTCACTCATTTCTCAAAAATCCAATAAAAATCTTAATTCAAATCATTTCATTACTATTCACAAACTGTTTTATTACTATTTACAGAATTCTCGTATTATCTCATTACTCAAGCATGCCCTTTAATCCAAAGCCAATATTCAAATGCTAGTATGCTACTTTATTTAAAGAATAATAATATAGTTACAATTTTTTTTATATAAGGCTCCGTTTGAATATAAGAAGTGTTTAATCTCATTTTATCTCATCATTACAACTTTTTCAAATTTATATACAAAATAAAATAAACAATTCAACTTTTTTTAATCCCAAAATAATAATAATATTAAAAAATAATATTTTAACAATATTTTATTTAAGTTTCAATTCTTATCTCAACTCATCTCATCTCAACTTACTATCTAAAGGGCACCTAACTTATTTTAACATAAATCAATTTAATCATGTAATCGTGCCACTTCATTAAAATAATTTTATTTTTTCATAATTAATTTCCATTTGAAATAGAATTGTAAATAGTTATAAAAGAAATTGGAATTTTATCCTTTTTATTATTTAAATATTTTTTGATTATTCATCTTTTTAACAATTATATATATATATATATATTAACATTTTGTTCTAACCATCCTATTTTCAGAAGTTCATTATGGCTAGCTATAAGGAGGAAGCTAGAAAAGCTTTTATAAAATTTTCAGCAATAAAATTAAAATATATACTTTGAAGGAGGATTGGATAAAAATAACAAATTTCCCAAGCATGCCTTAACATATACAGCGCCAACTTTTAACATGTTTTTTACACTAATATTAGATCATATTTCAACATCATTGCTGAAACTGAAAGTCCTACATAAAATAAATTAATTATTAACCAACTAGTTTTGATTAAGAAATTCTTATGATATAACTTTTTTATTAAATAAATTAACTTATTAAAAAAAAGTAACACATAAGACAAATGCAATAAATTTAACCATTATATATATATATATAAGTGTATTAGAAGCGTATGATATAAGCTTTTAGTTATAATATATAAGTTATTGTACATATATAAACACTACAAAAATATAATAATATGCGAGCATTAAGTAATAATTAATGGTTATAAATTACAATATGCATTGTCATTTATTTAGTATAATGAAACCATATTGTGTATAGGGTTAATGATATAAGTCCTTAATTAAAAGAAATACTCTCCACTTACGTTAGGATATGCATTATTTATACGAATTATAGTTAATCAATTAAAGTTAATTTGATAATTGTTTCAAGTAGATGTGCATTCACTCCTTCAATTATAACTATATGAATAGTCGACTATAATCTATATAACAATTAGAAAATAGATATTTAACATTAATGTTATATTACATAATACATAATTAATTAAATTTATACAATAACTTGTATTACAAACATAAAATAGCTTTTATATATATATATATATATATATATTATATTGTGATGACCCGCTTTTGAGTGTATTTTCGCTGAAATAATTGTTTTTAATTTAATTGATGTTGTGTTTTATTTCTTTTAGTTGTTTTGTGGGTTTTAATCTCTTTTTGGCGGTTTAATTTTGTTTCCCGGAATGAGGATTGGATCTCATCTTTTCCCTACATCTCTTTTCCTTTTTCTCTTCTTTTTCCTTTTTCTTTTTTTCTTTTTCTTTTTCCTTCTTTCTTTTTCCTTTCTTTTCTTTTTTTTTCTTTCTTTTCTTTTTTTTTTTCCTTTTTTTCCTCTCCCCCGCGTCGAGCCCCCCCGGTCTCTCTCTCTCTCTTCTCTCTCCCTCACGTCGGAACTTCTTAACCCTAGTGTACCGCCGTCCGGCCACCGTGTGGCTCACCGCCGGCACCATTCTCTTCGTCTCCCTCCGGCGCACCACCCCACCGATTTTCACCCCCATCCGGCCGGCCGTTTGGCCGGAAAAGCTCTCCAAAGGCTGCACGGATTTTGCCCCGATCCGCCGCCGTCGCTCCACCTCCGGCCACCATTTCTTCACCACTTCATCACCGGTCCCTTGCCGTCCTAACCCACCTATTTCCGACCTCCAACGACCACCGGAACAGCTCCTACGAGCTAGCTTTCCTTTTTGGGAAATCCGGCCTATTTCCGGCGATTCCACCGCCACCCACGGCCAACCACCACTTCCAATAGCTTCACAACCATCCCTAGACCATTCCCTATCAATCCCAAGCCCTAGTTTGTCCCCATTCAAAAGTGGGTTTTTCACAACCCGCGGCCACAGTGAATTTTCACTGTGACGTTGCTTTTTCGCCGCCATTTGCAACGCCTCGTGTTTTCTAAAATTGCCATATAGCGCTGTAAGTATTTTCCAAACTCTATTTTCAGATTTAAATATATATTGCTCATTCAATTATTTTATCTGTTGGTTGGTTGATTCCGAACTGAGTCCGAGGAGTTCGGGGGTCGGATGGATGGAGGACGGAGTTGCCTGTTTACTTGATTTATGTTGTTGGATTATTTTATTATGCATTGTTATGGCATTGCATGGTGCATGCACGTGTGTTTGTGAAATAGTGTGAAAAGCCTGTGTATTGGCGTAAGTGGTCTTACGGGTGCGTGTGTATCACAACCCCAAGCCGGGATGGGGTATTATCCCGGTGGAGCTCCTCTGGTCACTCGGGAGCAGAATAAACTGAGTGATGTCCCCTGAGTTGTCGCTAGACGACGGGAGCGGGGGCTAGGGGTTGCTTGGCTACGAACGCGCCGGGCGCGGAACCGAGCATCGCTCTACGCACCGACTCCGTGGCCCTTCGCTGGTGAGGGCTAGAGGATGCTTGGCTACGAACGTGCGGGGCACGGAACTGGGCATCGCTCGTTAGGTGTCACATGCGTGGTGGTACTCTGCGGTGTGGCACTGGAGCCAGGGTGTGCGGATGACCCCTAGGGGAGGTCATGGTGCATACGGATAATATGGATAATGGTTTGAGTCGGTTAAAGGCCAAATGTGACTTTTGGCGTGTTTTTCAGAAAGTTTGTGTTTTTGGGCCAAATGGATTTTTGGCGTGTGTGGAAAATTATGTTTTTGGGTTTTATGCATTGGGCATGTTTCATGCATATTGTTTGAGTTCTATGTGTTTTTACCTAGTAGTGTTTGGGTTTTACTTACCTGCGGTACCATTTTTGGTTCCGTAACTTTTGGTGCAGAGTTAGAGGACGAAGAGGAGGAGGCTGAGCCCGAGGATGCGGCTCCGCCGGATTGCTGATGCTATGCTTTATGTTTGGTTTAAAACTGTATTTGTATTTTTGTAATATTTTATCTATGTATGTTTTAAACAGCTTGTATTACGTTAAGAAAAATTCTGGTACTTAGTTATGACTTTCGTTATTCGCTGCGTGTTTCTTCGTACACATATGTTGCTTTTGCACACACTTGGCACCCGTCGATAGGATGGTGACCCGGGTTGTCACCATCCGGATGTCTCGATTTTCCCGTGTTCGGGCGTGGGGATTTGGGGGCGTCACAGGTGGTATCAGAGCGGTTTGGCTCTGGGTAAAACCACATGTCCCGTAGGTAGTACCAGAATGTTTTTAAAGTTGTGTTTTAAAAATTACGTTAAGTACAGTTGTTTTATTTGTTTGAGCTTGTTTGTTTGTTTGTATTTATTTAATTATGTTTTTGCAAGCTGGTTTCTTTTGTTTCTTGCTGTGTGGTGTTGATTTTGTTTTTGTTGGTTTTATGATGGTTTTATTTGTTTTCTTAAAGGAGGGTCAAGAGTGGTGTTGTGGCAGGAAAATGGGGAGACCAAGAAAATCTACCCAGGAACCACGGGACAATACCTCTCGGGATGACTCCATAGCCGAAGCAATACGGCAGATGACGAAATTTATGCAACAGAGTGTGAGGTCTCAACAAGCAGGGCCTTGGCCACAACAAGGACCTTGGCCACAACAAGAGGGTCCCTGGCCACCATCAGGAGGGCCTTGTCCACAACAATGAGGGTATTGGCCACAACCAGGAGGTCCTTGGCCATATCAGAGAGGGCCTTGGATGTATCCAGGAGGGTCCAGTAGCATGGTGCAAGCTGGATGCACCTATGAGCGCTTCCTGGCGCATAGGACTCCACACTTCACTGGAAATGAGGATCCACTTCAGGCTGGAAAATGGATCAAAGATCTGGAGAAAACCTTTGAGGTGTGAGGATGCACTGAGGCACAGCAAGTACTCTACGCCAGCTATCTCTTGCAAGGTACCACTTCTGATTGGTGGGATACCAAGAGGGTGTTGTTGGAAGCTGAACTGGGATCTTTCGCTGCGGTGACCTGGCAGCGTTTCAAGAAGGAGTTCAATGACCGCTTCTTTCCCGCATCGGTAAGGAAGCAAAAGGCAAGAAAGTTCTCCAATCTGGTCCAAGGGGGCGCGACAGTGGAACAATACGCTCAGAGGTTCATCGAACTTGAGCGATTTGCTCCTCACCTTGTCGCCACAGAGGAGATGCGAGCAGATCGGTTTCAGGAGGAGCTATGCCATGACATACGCCGTATGATGGTCAGCCATCGGATATCCACTTTTCAGGAATTAGTGGATGTGGCCACCCTCGTGGAGCGGGAAAATAATCTGAGTGTGGGCTCCCCTCCAGGGCATAAGAGGCGGAGTTTTTCTGGTGAAGGAAGCAGCGCGGGTTCGCCCCAGAAGTTTGTTCAGCGGACCGGAACTCAACCTCAAACGTCCTCAGGTGTTCGTATGGGAGGACGGGTGCCTATTTGTGGAGCTTGTAATAGAGCTCATGAGGGCGAGTGTCGGATGAGTAGCAGACTCCAGTGTTACCGGTGCGGCCAAGTAGGACATATCGCTCGGGATTGCTCCGTCAAAGTTCAAGGAAGCCGTGGAGGTAGACACGGTGGAAGAACCAACCCGAGACAAGCAGTGCAAGCCCGGGTTTACGCTATCACACCCGGAGAGGTGGATGATGAGGCACCAGTGACCCATGATGCTGGAGTAATTACAGGTATGGTTTAATTTAATCTTAAGTTGGATTTAATTTTTGGTGTTTGTGGTTTATTCTTTGCTTTTTGGATTTCATGGGTTGATGTGTTTGGTTCAGGAAGAGTCCGTTTGTATGAGTTTTATGCTTGTACTTTGTTTGATTCCGGTGCTTCACAATCGTTTGTGTCTTCCACGTTTGCACGGGTGTGTAATTTGGTCACGGAACCGTTGCCGAAGGCTATGGTAGTGGCTCTACCCGATGGTGAGATGATGTGGTGTGCCAAGGTTGCTTTGGGATGCCCGTTAAATTTTGAGGGAAGATTCTTTGATGCTGATTTGGTGGTGTTCAAGCTGTTGGGTTTTGATATCATCCTCGGGATGGATTGGCTATACCGATATTCTGCGAGTATTAATTGCAGAAGTCGGATAATTAGCTTTCAGCTTCCAGATGGCGATTGTCTGGAATTTGTGGGGAGTAGATTAAAAGAAAAACCGATAATTATATCGGCGATTCAGGCAAGAAGAGAGATTGCATGGGGAGCGGATGCATTCTTGGTTCAGATGGTGTCCACGCCGTCTGAGAAGAAGTCTTTGGCAGACATTCCAGTTGTGGAAGAATTCCCCAATGTGTTTGTGGATGACTTGCCCGGACTACCCCCTGTTCGGGAGATGGAGTTTGTTATAGACTTGGAACCTGGAGCGGCTCCTGTGCATAAAGCTCCTTATCGCATGGCACCGGCTGAATTGAAAGAGTTGAAGACTCAATTGCAAGAACTGGTAGAGAAGGGATTTATTCAGCCTAGTACGTCGCCGTGGGGTGCACCAGTTTTATTTGTTAAAAAGAAAGATGGAACCCTCCGTATGTGCATTGATTATCGGGAGTTGAACAAGGTGACTATCAAAAATAAATATCCTCTCCCTCGGATAGATGATTTGTTTGATCAGCTTCAAGGAGCAGCCGTGTTCTCTAAGATTGATCTGAGGTCGGGATACTACCAGCTGAGAATCAGAGACCAGGATGTGCCTAAAACTGCTTTCAGGTCGAGGTATGGGCATTATGAATTTAAGGTGATGCCGTTTGGGTTAGCTAATGCCCCTGCAGCTTTCATGGATTTGATGAATCGAGTGTTTCGACCTTATTTGGATTCCTTTGTGGTAGTGTTTATTGATGATATACTGATTTATTCCCGAGATGTTGAAGAGCATGTGTATCATCTTAGTCTGGTACTTGAGAGGTTGAGAGAACACCAGCTATACGCCAAGCTCAGCAAGTGTGAATTCTGGTTGGAAGAAGTTAAATTTCTTGGGCATGTAATTTCCCGGGGCGGAGTGGCTGTTGATCCTAGTAAGGTAGAAGCCATTTTGTCATGGCAGCGCCCGACAACAGTGCGCGAGGTCAGGAGTTTCTTGGGGCTCGCCGGATACTACCGAAGATTTGTAGAGGGTTTTGCTCGCCTATCCGGACCTCTCACAGCTTTGACTCGAAACAATACAGAATTTGTTTGGTCAGAGAAATGTGAGAGAAGCTTCCAGGAATTAAAGAACAGGTTGACAACGACACCAGTGTTAGCACTCCCAGAACCGCATAAGCCATTCGTAGTCTTCAGTGATGCGTCTAAGTTCGGTTTGGGTTGTGTCCTTATGCAGGAAGGACGGGTTGTAGCTTATGCATCTCGTCAGCTAAAGGACCACGAGAAGAATTATCCGACGCACGATCTAGAATTGGCTGCGATTGTTTTTGCCCTTAAGATCTGGCGGCACTTCTTGTATGGGGAAGCTTGCGAGGTATTTACTGATCACAAGAGCTTGAAGCATTTGTTTTCCCAGAAAAATCTGAATATGAGGCAGAGGCGATGGCTGGAGCTAATCAGTGACTATCAGTGTGAGATCAAGTACCATCCGGGGAAGGCTAATATAGTTGCTGATGCTTTGAGCCGGAAGTCACACTTGGAAGATGAAGCCGAGCCGTCAGAATTGGAGTCGTTGCTTTGTGGGATGAGAAGGCTCATTATAGAGAGTTCGCAACAAGTGGAGATCTTGTCTTCAGTTCTTGATATTCGGGTAACTGATTTTGAAGAATTGAAAACTCTCCAAAGAAAGGATCCGAAGCTGCTGAACATCAGGAAAAGAGTCAGAAAATCTCGAGGGCCGTTGCATTATAGCATGGATAATGATGGGATACTTCGGTTCCGAGATCGCAGAGTGGTCCCAAAGGACTCAGATTTCAAAGAACGGATCATGGCGGAAGCTCATGCGGCCCCTTATTCAGTTCATCCCGGCAGTACAAAGATGTATCGGGACTTGAAGAAAAATTACTGGTGGGACGGAATGAAGAAGGACGTTGCCTTATATGTGGAGAAATTCCACACATGCCGTCAGGTAAAGGCCGAGCATCAGAGACCTGCAGGTATGCTCCAACCCCTCCCTATTCCTGAGTGGAAGTGGGATGACATCACGATGGACTTCGTTGTGGGTTTGCCGAGAACGCCTAGTGGGAAGAATTCTGTTTGGGTGATTGTGGACCGGTTAACGAAGAGTGCTCATTTTCTGCCTGTTAATAACACCGACTCTTTGGGTAAGTTGACCCGCTTGTATGTCAAAGAGATAGTGTGGCTACACGGCGTACCAAAGAGTATAGTGTCGGATCGAGACCCGAGGTTTACGTCGCAGTTCTGGAAGAGTTTGCAGGCAGCTTTGGGTACTAAGTTGAAGTTCAGTACTGCTTATCACCCGCAGACAGACGGTCAGTCAGAGCGCACCATTCAGACCCTGGAAGACATGTTGCGGGCATGTGTCATGGAATTCCAAGGAAGTTGGGAAAACCATTTGCCGCTCATCGAGTTTGCATACAATAACAGCTTCCATGCGACCATTCAGATGGCTCCCTATGAAGCTCTTTATGGGAGAAAGTCCAGGTCGCCCTTGTGTTGGGATGAAGTTGGGGAGAGTAGGATAATTGGACCCGAAATAATTCAAGAGATGCAAAGCCAAGTCCAGATCATCAGAGATAAAATGGCGGCAGCTCAAAGTCGCCAGAAGAGTTACGCTGATACCAGGAGGAGAGAGTTGTCGTTTGAAGTTGGTGATTGGGTTTACCTTAAAGTCTCTCCCATGAGAGGTGTTAAGCGTTTTGGTAAGAAGAGGAAGCTAGATCCGAGGTACGTCGGCCCTTTTCAGATTCTGGAGAGAGTAGGGTCCGTCGCCTATAGAGTTGCTTTGCCAGATTATTTTGGGGATGTTCATGATGTCTTCCACGTATCATCCCTGAAGAAGAGCTTTGGACAGCAAGAACCACGCTTCGTCGACCCAGCGGGTATTCAGTTGCAACCGGATCTCACTTATGAAGTTGTTCCGTCACAGATCTTGGATTGGAAGGAGCAACAGTTGAGGTCCAAGACGATACCTTTGGTTAAAGTGGCTTGGGGAGATCCGTTAGCTCAAGACTTCTCTTGGGAGCGAGCAGCGGACATGAGGGAGCAGTACCCGTACTTGTTCGAATAGAGAAGGTATGTATCTTAATCTTGATCACAGTTGGTTTATGTGCTTTCTTGTGGCTTGCTTTAAGTTAGTGGTTCATCTGCAAATTTCGAGGACGAAATTTGTTTTTAAGGAGGGGAGGATGTGATGACCCGCTTTTGAGTGTATTTTCGCTGAAATAATTTTTTTTAATTTAATTGATGTTGTGTTTTATTTCTTTTAGTTGTTTTGTGGGTTTTAATCTCTTTTTGGCGGTTTAGTTTTGTTTCCCGGAATGAGGATTGGACCTCATCTTTTCCCTACATCTCTTTTCCTTTTTCTCTTCTTTTTCCTTTTTCTTTTTTTTCTTTTTCTTTTTCCTTCTTTCTTTTTCCTTTCTTTTCTTTTTTTTTTCTTTCTTTTCTTTTTTTATTTTCCTTTTTTTCCTCTCCCCCGCGTCGAGCCCTCCCCACGGTCTCTCTCTCTCTCTTCTCTCTCCCTCACGTCGGAACTTCTTACCCCCGGTGTACCGCCGTCCGGCCGCCGTCCGGCCACCGTGTGGCTCACCGCCGGCACCATTCTCTTCGTCTCCCTCCGGCGCACCACCCCACCAATTTCCACCCCCATCCGGCCGGCCGTTTGGCCGGAAAAGCTCTCCAAAGGCTGCACGGATTTTGCCCCGATCCGCCGCCGTCGCTCCACCTCCGGCCACCATTTCTTCACCACTTCATCACCGGTCCCTTGCCGTCCTAACCCACCTATTTCCGGCCTCCAACGACCACCAGAACAGCTCCTACGAGCTAGCTTTCCTTTTTGGAAAATCCGGCGATTCCGCCGCCACCCACGGCCAACCACCACTTCCAATAGCTTCACAACCATCCCTAGACCATTCCCTATCAATCCCAAGCCCTAGTTTGTCCCCGTTCAAAAGTGGGTTTTTCACATCCCACGGCCACAGTGAATTTTCACTGTGACGTTGCTTTTTCGCCGCCGTTTGCAACGCCTCGTGTTTTCTAAAATTGCCATATAGCGCTGTAAGTATTTTCCAAACCTTATTTTCAGATTTAAATATATATTGCTCATTCAATTATTTTATCTGTTGGTTGGTTGATTCCGGACTGAGTCCGAGGAGTTCGGGGGTCAGATGGATGGAGGACGGAGTTGCCTGTTTACTTGATTTATGTTGTTGGATTATTTTATTATGCATTGTTATGGCATTGCATGGTGCATGCACGTGTGTTTGTGAAATAGTGTGAAAAGCTTGTGTATTGGCATAAGTGGTCTTACGGGTGCGTGTGTATCACGACCCCAAGCCGGGATGGGGTATTATCCTAGTGGAGCTCCTCTGGTCACTCGGGAGCGGAATAAACTGAGTGATGTCCCCTGAGTTGTCGCTAGACGACGGGAGCGGGGTCTAGGGGTTGCTTGGCTACGAACGCGCCGGGCACGGAACCGAGCATCGCTCTACGCACCGACTCCGTGGCCCTTCGCTGGTGAGGGCTAGAGGATGCTTGGCTACGAACGTGCGGGGCACGGAACTGGGCATCGCTCGTTAGGTGTCACATGCGTGGTGGTACTCTGCGGTGTGGCACTGGAGCCAGGGTGTGCGGATGACCCCTAGGGGAGGTTATGGTACATACGGATAATATGGATAATGGTTTGAGTCGGTTAAAGGCCAAATGTGACTTTTGGCGTGTTTTTTGGAAAGGTTGTGTTTTTGGGCCAAATGGGTTTTTGGCGTGTGTGGAAAATTATGTTTTTGGGTTTTGTGCATTGGGCATGTTTCATGCATATTGTTTGAGTTCTATGTGTTTTTATCTGGTAGTGTTTGGGTTTTACTTACCTGCGGTACCATTTTTGGTTCCGTAACTTTTGGTGCAGAGTTAGAGGACGAAGAGGAGGAGGCTGAGCTCGAGGATGCGGCTCCGCCGGGTTGCTGATGCTATGCTTTATGTTTGGTTTAAAATTGTATTTGTGTTTTTGTAATATTTTATCTATGTATGTTTTAAACAGCTTGTATTATGTTAAGAAAAATTCTGGTACTTAGTTATGACTTTCGTTATCCGCTGCGTGTTTCTTCGTACACATATGTTGCTTTTGCACACACTTGGCACCCGTCGATAGGATGGTGACCCGGGTTGTCACCATCCGGACGTCTCGATTTCCCCATGTTCGGGCGTGGGGATTTGGGAGCGTCACATATATAATTTGTAATAAAATACCAAATTAAATATAGATAACTAATTACATAAAATATTAATATCTATATCTCTATTTGTTATGTCTATGTCTCTATATTATTATCATACATCATGAATACACAAATTTAAAAGTTATTACTTCTAATCTAAGAGCATTGTTAATGGATTATACATATGTAAATGACAATTTTGATGAATGTAAGATGATTTAGATTTTGACTATTTCATTTACATAAGTCTCCACATTGGAATAGCTATTTTTTTAATTATTATATAACAATAAAATAATATAAGATAAATTTGATTTTGGCTATTTTATATCAAATCTCCACATTAAATTATCTATTTATTTATTATATAGTAATGAGTAATTAATAATTTAAAAAATATTTAATTTTTTTAATTATTAATTTATTTTATTTTACCATATTTTAATTATCCAATATTATTATATTTTATTTTATCATATTTTACTATTTAATTTAAAGAAACTGGTAAAAATTTGTGGATGTAGATGGAGAGAAGGGAGAGAGAGTGTTATAAAAAAATAATAAAATAAGATTTGCTCTTTGTACAGTATAGATCAAATTTGATATTTTCCTTTGGAATACTGTAGCTAGGAGCTATAAACTTTGCTGATAGCTAATCTATTGTAAGTTTATCTTCTATCAAATAGTTAAAAAGTATAAGTTATTTTGAATATAGAATATCTAATGAGACTGCTCTAAAAGAACATGACTCTTTGTATTTAAGTATGAAAGCACCTATTATTGACATTGAAGAATATCTCAAAGAACTTTGTGAATCATATAAAAGGTATCAGGATCAACCGACCTTTCTCTCCTTAAGTCAGAAAAAAAAAAAAAAAAGGAGTAAGAAATTAGTAAGACAAATTTTTAACAAACTAATCTACTGGAAGGAAGATTAGAAAATATCAAGAGTATTATGTTGGCAAGCCAAAAAAATTCGTTAGCAACCTGTCAATGCTACGAAGCTTTAGGATGGTCCCTAATGGCGGAACCAGGAACTTTAATAGGAGGACCAACTTTTCTATTGTGTGACACGTTTATATAAAATAAAAATAACTAAAAAATCATAAAATATAACTATATATAAAATTAGATCTTAATAATTTGCTACATATACTTAGAAATAAAATTCTAAAAAACACAAAATGTTTCAAATTTCTGACAATAACGTTTCATGGAATAATATTAATCGATCTATTATTATTATTTTTATAATGAAGTATTTAGAATTTTTTTTATAGAAACTATCAAGTGATCTTTTAAAATGTCATCTTTAATTCTAGTTTGTAAGCTAGTTTATCAAGTTTCATGCAAAATCAAGATATTTTCATGTCACATTAAGCATATAATATTATCATTGAGACCTTAAATAATTTTTTTTATTCAATGAAGTCTAGAGAATAAAATATCTCAACTATTTTTCATGCAAATTATCAACCTCAACTGATTTTTCTTATATTTTCACTTTAGATTCCATATTAAGAAGTCTAATATTGTATAACAAAAAAAAAAACTTGGAGATCCATACTAATAAGTTTATTATTTTTGCTAAACTTAGTTTTAATTTAATTTTAGTGAGACCAGATTCTTGAAAATAAATAATATATAGACATTATACAAAATTTCAGGACTATAGGAAAAAAATTGGAGAAAGGCATTTCTAAATATATTGAGATTTTAAAAAATTTTAAAAAACATATGGGAGTGTAAATTTTTTTGGGATGGCCATTTCCTATATTAATTAAATTATAAATAAAATATAAGGTATATTTTGAATTTTTTAAAAACTTTGGTGGGGGGCCATGGCTCCCCTTAAATATAAGGTAGGTCCGCCACTGGTGGTTCCGGTAGTGTTTCCTCAAGATGTGATCTATCTATTTCTCTTGTGATAGATATATTTGGTATACTTCTATTTTTATGAATTCCTTATTCAAAGTCTAATTCAAATAGATCTTCAATGTCCATTCTAGTAGAGCAAGATTTTGTTAATCAAATATATTAGATATTGAAAAAAAAAAAATTGCAAGATTGGACTATTCCTTGTACTCCAAAAATTAAAATTCATAAACAATCTACTTTCTCCTCTAAATGATCACTTCCTACTAATTATTCGATTGAAGTTGTTGAAAAAATTATTAACTTAAATAATGATTACGAATCACTATAATTATAAACTAAAGAAATTATTAAACAACACATTAGCCAAAAGTATTCTTTTATTCACATTGGATTAATACAAGTCACTATAAAACCACCGAGAAGAAAATGATTTATTGTTTTAAGTATTATTATGTTTAAGAGATGAGCATCATTATAAGTTTTATGATTCATTACTGCCTATATGAAGGATATGTTTATGTTGATTGGTATCATAATTATTCCTTATCATTATTTGATATTAACATTCTTCGTGCATTATTATTAAATATTAAGGCTAGCGGTTATCATATGTGCTATTTTCTCTATCAAGATCTTTTTTTCCAAAGTCCTATACATGAAAGTTGTAGGGTTTTGTCTTGAATTTTCATAGATACCCATATTGCCCTCTTTGGAGAAAGAAACAATAAGGCTTTCTACTAAATTTTTCAGAATTTAACTATAATAAAACAAATATTACAAACCCAAATAATCAAATATGAACATAAATCCAAAATTACAATCTCAACAATAAAAATATAAGCATTTTGAGAATACCAATATTATAACTCAACAATAATAAAATTACAATTTTGAAATAAAATTTAAATGGGTTATTGCAAGTTGATTTCAACTTAAGCGGGTTAATTTTAGCTTAAGTAGGTTGATCTGTTTTTTATTCGTTTATTATTCGTATCTTAACAGGTTTACCCGTTTTGACATGAATTCATTTATTTCAAATCTAAATTTGCTTATTTTATATCATGTTCAGATTAATTCACAATTCGTGTCGCATATTGCCGCCCTACCCTGCTGAAGATGATATGAAAAGAGGAGTGTATTTTCTTCTTTATAATTTCGAGGTTACAATTTCAAATGGATATATTAATTACATTCGGATCATAGCTTTCTCAGGTGGCTCCAAACTGTTAAATATTTTAACATGAAACATTAAATATAAGCATCCACGATAATAGATAATAATAATTAGAAAAACGCACCGCCCTATATTACAATTTGATAATGAGTCTACTTTATTATGAAAAAATGATCACCCTAACAACTTTACCTCTAAATGTCTCTCGATGGCTAGAGGCACAATAATATTGTGAAGGTGAGAACCCTTGAACCCCTCAGTACTATTTATAGACTTCTGACCATTATAAAATTTAGAGACTTTGTATCGCATTGTGGTTAGATGTAGATGTATTCTAATCCCACTGTAACTCATTAAATTAAGTGATAAAATTCAGCAATCTAAGCCCATTAGATATGGGTGTATAAGACATAGAATTAAATAAAACTCTTACATTCTACCACTTGGCCCATATTAGGGTTGTAATCGGTCCGATTTAGTCATATTTTGGATAAAATTTAGGACCGAACCGGTATGTACCGGTTTTGCAATTTTCAAAACCAATTACGTACCGGTTATCCTCCAAAACTAGTATTTCGGTTTTACTGGTTTTTGGTCCGGTTCGGTCCAATTTTATCGGTTTTAATATACTATATTATAATATATAATATAGTATATTATAGTATATAATACTATAGTGATAATATATTGTAATATATTATAATATATATTATAATTGTATTATAGACTATAATGATATAATATAATATATAATATAATATAATGATATATTATAGTATCTTATAATATATTATACTATAATATATAGTGATATAGTATTAGTATAACTATTAATATGCATTATATAATATTAGTATAACTATTAATACAATAAGCAAAATGATATAAGATTTTAGAATTTAATATTATATTAATTAGTAATTTGTCATATAATATAAAACTATTTTATATAAATATTATATAAAATATAAAATATTAAAATATATATATAAATCGGTCCGGTTTGTTCTGGTCCGGTTTTAGAAAAAAAAAATTGAAACTGGACTGATTTTGACCAGTTTTAAGAAAACTAAAATCGATACCGGACCGAACTAACCTCGGGACCGGACCGATGCCACCGATTTGGTCCGGTCCGATCCAGTTTACCGGTTTATTGGTTTTTCTTTACACCCCTAGCCCATATGCCCATAAAATAACAATTTTCCATTCATGAGTTTAATTACAATAAATTAGCCATACTACATAAGTTCATTTCCAGAAAACTTTCATAGCTCAAAATACATTACATGAGCTCCGTAATATCAATGTCAAATCAGCTACTAATATAAGTCATTTCAGTCCTATGTAATATAACCAACAAATTCCTTTCCATGTACCACAATACTAATAACTTAATTTAATATGATCTTTAATTGGGATAATTAAGGCTAATACCGTGATGCCTTGGGCTCCAATTCATATCTATTGCAAATATTATTTTGTCATCATTCTTCTACACTATAAAGTGGATCATGAATACTTAACCATATAAAGTGAAAAGACAAGAAAACAGAAACAACCATAATATATATCTTTCATTGTCTAGTAACAAAATACTCAAAATCTCAATAATCTCTTTAACATGTTCACATCATAGGTATAAGTATATGACCCATCTTTTCAACATATTCTTTAAAGTATAATCATTAACACACTATTGATATGGACATATTTATTTATGTACTTTTTCCTTAACACTTAGGTATTTAAAATTTCATTAAATACTCATCACTTGGAGAAAAATACTCTAAAGAATTATGCCATACAGTCTTAGTGGCTTGGCTATAAGTTGACAAATCCAAATCATAAAATAAATTTCCTTAAGCATTTACCATACATTGTTGCCTTAAAGTATACCATAAACTCAATCCCTATTACACATGAAGTAGTAAGAGATTTGCCTCAAACTTTTTCAAAAAATAACTCTATTGGATAGAAAAATATATAACCATAACTGTATTTTCTATAATTAGATTAATCCCACAAAATAGCAGAAAAAGTATACCATAAACTCAATCCCTATTACACATAAAGTAGTAAGAGATTTGCCTCATACTTTTTCAAAAACTAACTCTATTAGATAGAAAAATATATAACCATAACTGTATTTTCTGTAAATAGATTAATCCCATAAAATAACGGTTGAATATCCAGTTATTTTAAGAGTATCAGTTCTTCTTAAAACAACAATATAGTCTTTAATTTCTTACAAATAATCTTGCACTCTTTTCACAGCTTTTGGGTCAAATTTTTGTAATAACCAAGGATGTTGACTGAAAAGATGATATTTAACCTTATACAAGTTTGTGCAATTATCAAAATCCTTATAACAATCATATATAGAATTTCTTTAACAGCCTAATCAATTTTAGGACACTGCAAAGTACTGAGTATGTCACATTTTATTTTTGAAGTATTCATTGACCAATAATTATCAATGCAAAATCTTTCAAAACTTTATATAACTATACTGAAACAATCCTAACAGTCATCGTTTTGATATTAAATTCAATCCCAATTACGAATAATGTCTTATTCATAAATTTCATTTTTAAAGTTCTTGAGAGACATAACTTCATTGTCATATTACAAACCATGGCTCATACTTGCCAAAAAGTCATATACATACATGACCATACATACAAATATACTTCCACTGACGTACATGTATATACATTAACAATAAATAGTTTTTTTAAATCCAAAAACAGTATTGGTATTATCAAATTTCAAATACCAATTTTCAAAAATATGTTACTTTTTCTAAGTAATCATTTTATTCGTTTCTTGTAGATTTCAAACTTTCACTCTATAATTATTTTCACACCTATTTAATATAACTCTAGAGCATAATGAGCTATTAGTGCCATAGTGATCCTTAATGAGTTCTTTCAAGTTTAATAGAAAATTTCTTTCTGATCAAGGCTCATTTCTGAGTAAAACCCACGATTACAAGTCTGACTTTCCATCATTCAATATTGTCCTTAAAATTAGGTTCAAGACCCATTTACATTAGAATTTTTATACTTTTTAGACAATTAGACGAAATTACATACTTTACATTTATTCATAAATTTTAAATACTCTTTTATGTATTGATCTTTTATAGAATCACTTATTTCTAAAACTTGTGAAAACATATGTGAACTTTTATTTATTTATATGCCAAATTCAAATTTTGAAGATACACCACGTAGCTTGATCAAATAGAAAATCTAGAAGATTACGTGAGGTTACTTGTTCTGATGTCTCCATGGACAGTTCTTCAACAATATTTCTCTGATAAGATAGATATTCATTTGCTTATTGTTCCACATTATCATTGAGATAATTATATATATATATATATATATATATAAAAAACTACAACAATTTTCAAAGTACAATAATGCACTTCACGACAATCACATCTCTAGTTTTTATACTCCCACTGATTTTGCCAGTCTTAAGGAAAATGACATTTCAATTTTCTCAAAATTCAAACTATAAATGGAAACAATACAGCCTATATCATTTTTATCTCCCAACTAATCAATAATAATAATGTACGTAATAACTATTATACGACTCAATTTTCTTTCATTTGGGTTATAAAGTATACTTTAACTTGACTATCCATACATGTATATGCCTTTAATCAATCCATAAGTCAAAAATAAGTCATTAAGATTGCATTACTAAGAACACGATATAAGTTCTATACCATTATTTTTAATAGTTTTACTACATGTTTTCAAGAAGTTAACAAATTAGGTTAGGATTATGGCACAACTTTTAATATTTTTCATGACACTACTTTAATCCAATTCGATGATTTTCACCTTTCTACCTAACTGCACTTCCTCCCCATGAGAAGTATCTTAAGAATTATTAATGATTTGAAACTTCTCATGTAGTAGATAGATATATCCATACCATGAAAATCATCTATAAAAGCAATGAAATACTTCTATCTATCACAAATTATAGAGAAAAAAGTTTATATGCATCTATATGTATCATCTCAAGAAATTCTCTATTTCTTGTGGCATATTTTATTGATATGTTCGATTATTTTCCTTTAATACAAATCAACACACATTATGAGATTAGAAAATCTAAATGTGGAAAATATTTTATTTACTAACATCTTCAACTTTTCTTGGAGATATTATTCAAACTTTTATGTCACAAATTATATTTCAATTCTATGCTATAAATTGTAGAAGTTTTTTTATAAATCATTTTTCTTTTGATTCCAATACATACCTCATGAGTATGAAAAAAACTTTTAACAAAAACATTATTATGAAGGCATGACAAATAAAACTTTATTGGAAGGAAAAATGGAACCAATATAAATGGCATTTTGAAAAAAATTAAAATTTGAACATTTGTACTCGAGTGCAACAACTAAAATAAGTATCAACATTTATAAAGTTTGATTTGAAACTTATACAAACAAAATAAATATGAACATTTACACTCGAGTTTAATATAAAAAATATGTATAAACATGTATAAGATCTTATTCGAAACTTATACAGAAAATGGTTTACCCTTCCATTTGAATCATGTTTATGCTCAAGGCACCTAAACCTTCATGTGTCACTGTTTCTTTCAAATTTCAATTGACACAATTCTTATATTTTTATCACAATTATTTTCTTCATTTCCCAAAAGATACAAATGATTTTTCATATAAATTAGCAAAATAAATTTGTATCTAACTAACAACCATGTTACTAACTTGTTTATATCTCATTACTTTAATAAAATAATAATGCCTCTAAAGCAAACCATTATGTATAAAACTAAGAAATTCTTATAGTTTGATATGTAGTAATTAATTCAATATTTTTAAACATTGTATTTTTTTACCCTTATCACTATTCTCAATAATAATTGGTGTTAGACTTAAACAGATAAACTAGGATCTAAAACTCATAGTGTAAATCAGACATGCTAATCTTTATCTGAACTATAGTCATTCTGTATAAGAAATCTTGTAACGATATTCACATACTTGCTGCAAGAAAATCATTTTAATTACACTAATACTTTGAGTTTGACACTCATAAACAATAACATAATTTAAATTATTATGGATAAACTAATAGTATCATCGAGATCCCTCATTTGGGAGTGAATCCCAACACACAAAATGTTTCCTCCAATTTGAAGTTCATAATTTGAATCATGCATTATCGAGAATTTAAACTATTATAAATTAAATCATAGTGTCATCAAGGTCACTCCTTTGAGAATGAACCCCAACACACAAATTATTCCCTCCAGTTTTTAAATTATGTAGATAAATTAGCTGTATCATCAGAATTCTCATTTGTGAGTAAACTCTGATACACAAAGTGTTCTCTCTAGATTTAAATTTTGTGAATGAACTAGCTGTATCATCAGAATTTTCCTTAGGAGTAAACTCTAACATACAAAGTGTTCCCTCCAACCTTATTTTGATGGATGAACTAGTAGTATTATCAAGATCCCTATTTTAGAGTAGATCATGATATACAAAGCGTTCTCACCAACATTAAATTATGTGGATGTATTAGTTGTACCGTGAGAATTTTCCTTTGGGAGTAAACTTTGACATACAAATTGTTCCCTCCAACATTGTTTTGATGGATGAACTAGTAGTGTCATCAAGACCCTCCTTTGAGAGTATATCGTGACACACAAAGTGTTCACTCTAACTTTAATTTGATAGATGAACTAGTAATGTCATCAAAACCCTCTTTTGGGAGTAGATCTTGACACACAAGGTTATTCACTCCATCCTATCTAATTTACTATGGAGTTTAATGATTTTTCACCAAAATTTAAGAAAATCTTGTATCTTTGAGCAACAATATTTTCCTTAATTTTGGTATAAATCATTTGTGCATGTTTATTCACATAATAACAATAATTTAAATAGGAGCCAAAAAAATAAATACTATATAAATCATACATATATTTTAATAGTAAAAACATGTATATAAAAGAAAATAAAAATTTCAAATCTTTTAATAAATAAATAATATTAAAATATTAATATTGTATTATATTATATTATAATCTGACTGGTTCGATTCAATAATCTAGACCAAAACCTGATTAAAAAAAGAGACAATGGTCGGGCTAGGCCACAACAGTGGCCCATTTTTCTCTTCTCTAGGGCTGGGCCAGAGCCCACAGCATAAGCCCTTCACATATCATAAGTTTCAATTTTTAATATCTTGGACTGGATCAAAGCCCATAGCCCAAGTCCTTCACATCAGAAGAAAATACTAGCAGTTTTCTACTTCTTTCCTTAGTGACGCACAATAATTTTTCTTTTCTTCTTCCCTTGGCATCGTACCATTGCATCGATATATTTTTCATACTTCGTTTTGGTCACAATGGTTGACGTCACTGGCGAGGAGAAGTTGGCATGGCATCTCCAGCCTCTTCCTACCGCCGAGTTCCACTTCCATTCGTTGTTATCCCTTTTTATTTATTTATTTACAATCACCACCATGGCTACTGGGCTTTAAAGACCCCTGTGCCGCCATCACAGAGGTGTCGTAGAGGAGGTTCTCAGCCTCCTCCCAGAACCAAACATCCCCCTTTATATTTTTTTTAAGAGCAATCGCAATGGCCACTACGCTTTAAAGCCCCTTGCGCCGCCGACACAATGGCGTTGACGAGGAGATTTTCAACCTCCTCGCAATGCCACAACACCCTTCTGTTTTTACACCAAACACAAATCAAAAACAAAACTTTCAAGTAGCACCCATTCATGGCTTCATAGCCCCTTACGCCACCCCTTTTTACAGCTTCATACGTGGCGAGTTATTGGCACGGTAACACCGGTCATACACCGCATACTATCGATCCACATGGCAGCCCTTTTCCTCAACTCTCTCTTTTTCCATCTCATACACAATACAAAGAAGGGCAGTTCACATTTCAGGAAATTTGAAGCAATTTTAAATACATATGCATAAATACACATGCAATTTCAAATATATATTTGAAATACAATTCATGAATATAAATGCAAGAATTTTACACATAGAACCAAAATTGTGTATAGATGGGACATTCACGTAGCAGTTTATGTTTTGATGCACAGTATCACAAAGCAGTTTATGCTTTTGTCTTTTACACCGAAAAGAAATAACAAAGCGAGGTACGGGCATATGCAATATTTTATTCCATAATAAAAATCTATAACCTGACACTCTAATACTATATTTTAAATATTTTAATATAAACATTAAATATAAAAAATTTTTATTTTATATAATTTATGATAATAAATAATAATAATTAAAAAAATATATCTCACTTTGTTACAGTTTGATAATGAATCGTATCTAACTACAAGAGAATAATCAAACTAACAATTTTACTTTTAAATATTTTTTAATAATTAGAAATATAATAATATTATAAATAAGAACACTTTTAACTTTTTAGTATTATTTATAAATATCTTACCCTCATAAAATTTATATACTTTATATTATTCGATGTAAAGGTATATCTTACTGTAATTCATTAAATTAAATAATAAGATATTCTAAATCCATTAGGTATTGGTGAGTGGGTGAGTGGGAGGTAGTCTTACACGGACGACCAGGCGAAGAAATCGAACAATTATTTCTCCGATCTCGTGAAACTCTTCCTCTGAGAAAAGTTTGCATAATCAATTGAAATTTCCATACCTCGGAAAAGCAATTTCCAATCTTTTCAACTGGATCTTCTTCTAACCCTCCTTTTATCCCATCTCTTTGATCGAACCTTTTAAATTATATAAATTTCAAAATATTGTGAGCGTCGGAATTTTGCTTTAAGAATACGAATCTGGACAAATAGAAATTGATGTCTGTGCCTGATAACGAGATCTTCAACGCGATTGGCACTGGTGGTGGGGTCCAATCCAGGGATGCCGAAGACGACGACGACGACGACGACGACGACGATAGCGGAAAGAAGCAGAGAGGTGATAGACATGGTGTTGGTCGTGGTGACGGTGGATGTACAAGATATTTCACAAAGGCAAAGCTGGTGGTTCTACGGCCATTCACAAAAGCCAAGAAGCAACTCCTCAGAAAAATGAATAAAAGAACTTCCTCCTCTTCTCGTTCTGCGGCGGAAAATGCCGGGACTTCAGGTAAGAGGTTTGGTTGTGTTGGTCGTGGTAAAGGTTGTTACTTCTGTTCCACGCAACCCCAGACTTTGGAATCACCGACTGGGTCTTGCGCAAGCGACCCAAATAGCCCAAATTTCACGTATGACATGCTGAAAGCTTTTATAGAAAAGAATGATTTCTATTCTAAAGAATGCAATCCCCACTTAGATTTTGATCTCACTGCGGGCGGTATGGAATGAAGGACTCGTGTGTAATCATTTCCTTAACTATCGTTATGTTCTTGTTGTGTGGTAGTAATTGTTCGGATTAGTATCAGTAGCTTTGGAGTTTAAAAAACATACAGTTGAAGGCTACTGAGCTCATTATGCAATTCCAGGCATTAAATATGTATAGATTATGAAAGAATTTTGTGAACTACTGGAAGTCTAATGCACTGTGTTAATGGGGAATTATGTCCTAGATGTTTCAGTCATGTTCCTTGTTAGCCTCAATGGTATGGACTACAAGCTGAGGATTCCTGCTGCACAAAGTTGTGAGAACGGAGCCTGAGTCCATCCAATGTTATTGTGGTATATCAATTCGGACCCTTCTTTCGTTGCGCTACACGTCATTTGGCATCCCGCATTACCTCCCATTGTTCAATGAAGAAATTCCATCTTCTGTTATACTTGGCAGTCAGTTGTTACCTTCCATACTAAGTATAGTTGCAGGTAGCAGATATTTTTTACAATCTATATGTTTCCTAGAGGAAGAATAGATTGATCCATTTCGGGAGTGGAAGGGGTTGTTGCCTGTTGGAACCTTTCATTGTTTCAAGTTATATAGCCTTTTTGTTTAATTAATTTATTTTCGTACAGAATATATTTCTTAATCTTCTGTGCATTTATCTTCCCATTTTCTGTTTACTTTATGACGGAAATTTTCTATATCTACTCTAGTAATCCATGATCAATGTCTTTTTGTGAGGAGATTTTATACAATAACAGGAGCGTGAATTCAACTTCTAGTTCAATCGCCATCACTTAGTTGGGGTCTTTACTTCTTGTTGGATTTGATGATGTTCAATAGAAAGAAATACCGACTTGCACTTCAGTTTGGTCATGAAATCACTAGGGGGATCATTTAGTTTGTTTTATGGACATGAAGTATTTTGCACTAAAATGGATTTATGCATATTGGTTTCTTTATTATTACTTCTGAGGGATAAGAAGCCTGTAAGAAAGAGTTTCATTGACCTGAAAGTGTTCTCTGCCAATATAATCTTTATTCAGGGAAGTTAATCTTGGTCACTTCTTTGAAGTTCATAGGCTTCTCTATATTTATTCTTGTTCAGGGATGTCACTCTTATTAACATAGGTTTCTGGGATAAGATATTGCCATCCAGCAGAAATAACTTTGTGGTATTCATTGTCTGTAGTTCCCAGATTTCTCTTTTGTGTCATTGTTCACCTAATTGGAGGCACGTGTTCTCTTAAGAAATATTCTGTAGCGTTTTGTATCAGATAATGTGACCTCTCCGTGTGAGGTGGATGGAAAATTTCTAGGATTCCCAGTTTAGTGTTGGCAACACATGCCAATCCACAGGTTATAGGAGATTTCTAATTAATAACGATGCACAATGTCTTAGGCAGCTAGCTGTAAGTTTTAGAGTTTCATCTGAGTGTCATGAAATTTTCCGTTCTTCTGATTTGTCATATCTCTTTTCACCTCAATTGTTCTCGGCTGTGCGAATATTAATATTTCTTGATCAACTAGTCAGTCATCGGTTTGATATTGGAGACCATGAAAATTTATATGTTTTTCTCAGTTCTGAGAGTACTATCCCCAGTTTGTGGTATTGACATAATTATGCCAGGTGAGAAAAAGAAACCCTCCAAGTTTCTATACGATGGACACTTTTCTCTCTTTTTTTCTCATTCTTTCTTCATTATTAAATTGCAAGTAACAAGAACCGAATCTGGAACTTCTTAAATATTAGTAAGCATAATTTCTGTTATGCAAAGTTAAGATTCATTGAAATTTCTTTTTTTTCTTTATAGGTAAGATTCATTGAAATTTCTTCAAGAGAAATGCTTTAGCCACAAAGCAATTTCACAAAAAAAGTCACAAACTGACATGACTTGATAAGATATATCAAATTATAAAGTTGCATTTACTGTAAAATAGGTCTAATGTATTATATGAAGCCATGTTATACAATGAGTTCAATTTTATGAAATTTCTTTGTAGCTGTAGCACTTCTCTTTCTTCAATAATGTAGTTTAGAGCATAAGACGATTTCCATTGATCAAATTTATAGAAGAGCCTTATGAGAAGTGAAGATTTTCTGCAGTCTGTTCTGCAAGCATCACTTCGTTTCTTGCATCTAACCTTGTCCACCAGCCTACGGCCTGCTGGCCTTATGGCACCACCCATGGTCTTTAGAGACCATTGGGTCCATGGGTTTCAACTAGGGCTGATGTCACTAAAAAATTACCTATCAAAAAAAAAAAATCTATCCTTGTCCACCAAGTTTTCTTGGGAATGTTGCATATTCTGATAATTAGATTATCTATACTAAGTGGATTCAGCTGTACAAGGTAATTTTTAGGGGTGTAATTGGTCCAGTCTGGTCTATTTTGGATAAAATTTATGACCAAACTAGTAAGTACCGGTTTTACATTTTTCAAAACCGATTACGTATCGGTTACCCTCCTAAACCGGTTTTACCGATTTTCGGTCCAATTTGATTTTAATGTAATATATTATATATTATATTATATAATATATTATAATATATAATACTATAGTGATAATATATTATAGTATATTATAATATATAGTGATATGGAATTAGTATAACTATTAATATGCACTATATAATATTAGTATAACAATTAATATAATAAACAAAATGATATAGGATTTTAAAATTTAATATTATATTAATTAGTAATTTATCACATAATACAAAATTATTTTATATATAATTATATATTATATATAAAAATTATATTCAATAGAAAAAATTAAAAAATATATATAAACCGGTTCGGTCTAGTTTTAGAAAAAGAAAAATTGGAACCAGACTGATATTGACCGGTTTTAATAAAAATAAAACCAGTACCGAACCGCACCAAACTCGGGATCGAATCAATTCAATCGGTTTGGTTCGGTCTAGTCCGGTTTATCGGTTCATCGGTTTTTTTTGTACCCCTAGTAATTGCTAAGCAATCAACTCGGCCATTTCACTATTTAGATTTCCATGATCATAGACAAATGAAGATTCACAACCCTCCCTACTTCGTGTTCTACATTCCTGGTCATGAGGTTAGGCTATACCATTAACAACCTCAAAGATAATTTAGGAAACTAATTAAAGAAAGGCAATGATTTTCTCTATGGCCACAATGCTACGAGACGTTTGATATCTCAAGTAGAACTTGCAATTTTTTACACAAGTTGCAAATTCAGCATAAATATGATATGAAATAATAAGATTAAGATTGAGCTTAATTAGATCTAATCTATTGGACATTAATCTAATTAATCCCATGAATAAGTGTCATTTCGATTCAACCAAGGTAACACGTGAGTTTGCCCAACTGGTTTTGTTTATATGATTCATCAATTTCATAATCCATAATTTTGATTGCTATAGTCTCACAATACCATAGTACAACCATTCAGAAAGTCTTCTAATCAATTAGTGACTACTTTATCCCCACTATCATCAAACCTGTCGATGGATGGGATGATGCTCGCTTTGCTAATGCCATAGAAGCTATCAGCCAACCATGCTCTCCTTTCATGTCCATTTGTTGACGCCTAGGAGGAATAAGGCATGCATTATGATCAAGTGATTACTATAACCATAATACTTAGTATCATCGGAGTAGAGAATATGGAAGTAAGAGCGGTTCAGATTTGTGAATTTAGCCAGCTGAATATATATGGTGCATATCTTAGTTCTCAACAAGCATAAGCTTCCATGGTTCATTTTGTAAAAGTGCACATCAGAATACCTCAATTACAGCTTATTGAGTTGCTCCACAAATCTATCCAGCCTGAACAAATAATCTAGCAAGCCTCAAGTGTCTTCGCTTGGTGGTAAAGTGTACTTTGTAGAATAAATTAGAGTAACTCAACACACCCACAACTTAGATATTTTTTCAAGAAAGAATAAAAATAGAGAATGATTCTTTACTTTTTTTAAACTGTATGAGAACCATCTGAGGAGGACTATATATATAACTCTCCATGTGCATCACTCACAGCTGGCCCTTAAAGACCAGCCTTTAATCCTAGTAATAAAGTGGTTGTTGCCATTTTTATTCTCAAACATGTAATTAAGCCATACGTTACATGCCGTTACAGAATAGGAGGGGTTTGCCCATGTGGGCACCCCTCCATCTTACATCTCCCACTCGCAAACAATGGGCATGATCCCAAGTTTGTATCTCTCAAATATTCTCAATCTTATTCATACAATTAAATAGGTTGTACAACTACTACACATACCTACAAAAGAAAGGTGCGAGCACTATACCAAATCTCTCCCATAAAAGACCAATATAACAATATCTCTAAAGTGTCTTGTCATGTCTTAGACTCATTCAATCGCATCAAATCAAGTATTTTCGAACCCTCTTGAGTTTAAAAAACTCTAAATAATGTTTGACTACCTCAAAATCATTTTGATGTGTTCACAACCTTAGTCGCTACAAATGTGTAGCGCCATAGTTTGACGTCAGTAAACACCATCAAAGATACGATGTTCAATAGTCTTCCCTTTGCCTCTTATCATTTAACTTTGATCAAACCACTTTTCAAATAATGCCTCTTTAGACCATCTCAATCATAGTCATAGAAAGCACGCCAAAGTAGCAAATGTCACAATCTCCATCTTATGAATTAGTCAAAAGTAAATAAAGGGTGCTCAATAAAATATGAGAGTGAGAAAGAAATGAACCATTTACTTACTTCTCATTTGGTCGAATAAGCACATGTAGTATAAAATATATGTTATGGTGTATTTCTCTTCCTTAAAGAGCGTATGTCTATATCAAAGAGCCAGTGTCGGATTAGATTGGAATCTACTCACCAAACCAACTGCATAGAACATGTCTCGTTGAGTACACATAATTGTGTACATCAGGCTCCCCACAACATTAGCATAAGGAACACAAGCCATCCTTTCCATGTCGAGTCTTAGGACACATCTTTTTGGACAAGCTCTGGCCTCTAGCAATAGGGGTGTCAATGGGTTTATATTCACACATTTGGAAACACTTGAGAACTTTCTTTATGTAAGCCTGTTGGAAAAAACACAGAAATCTCTTTGATCGATCTCTATAGATATTAACTCCTAAAATGTATTTTGCCTCACCCATATCCTTCATCTCAAAATTGAAGGATAACCACTCTTTTATGTCGACTATCAACCATTTGTCATTTTCAGCCAACAGTATGTCATTAACATAATAAAGCTCTTCTTGGACCTTTTGACATAGATACAATGACCCTCCATGATCATTGTAAACCCATTCGAGAAAATGACTCAATGGAATTTGAAATACCATTATCTAGATGATTGTTTTAGGCCATATATAAATCGTTTTCGCTTGCGCTCTTGACCTTTGACTATAAAGCCCATGGGTTGATCCCTATCGATCTTCTCATCTAGTTCTCCATTGAAAAATGTTATCTTAAAGTCCATCTGATAAAGGTTCAAATCCATGTACACTACCATAGCTAGAATCAAGCGAATCAAGGCAAACCTCACCACTGGTGAAAAAGTATCCTCATAGTCTGTACCCTCCTGTTAGGTATATTCTTTCGCCACTAAATGAGCTTAATACATTTCTATTGATCCATCTGACTTACACTTCACCTTTAAAACCCATTTGTTACAAATAGCCTTATGCCCTAATGATAGATCTACTAGACCCTAGACCTAGTTAATCCTCATAGATTCTATCACATCATTTAGTATTTTTATCCACTCATCTTTAGTAGAAGACACGAGAGCCTAATAAATTGTCCTAAGCTCATCATAATCTTGTGGAGCTACCATGAAAGTTTCCCATTCAATCTAAAAACAATGACGGGAAACACTTTCACGGATGCTTTTGCATGACTGAGGTTGTCGTGGTTGATTAACAAGTGGTGTACACCCACTTGGAGGCAAGTCACTCTCATAATTTGTAGGAGCTTGAGAAATTACTTCCTCATTCTCAACTAAACCCCTTAGAGTGACTTCCTCTTGACCCATAATCTCATGGAGTTCCAAACTCCTATCAAAGTCATTCACTATGAAATCCACATCTCGTGACTTAATCTTAGTTATAGTTCTATCAGATTGTTTACCTATTAGCACATACCTTTTAGAATGTTCTGAGTACCTTATAAAGATACATTTATTTCTTCTAGGGCCTAATTTCCTATAGTTAGGAGAAGTATCATAAGCAAACCCTGTTAAAACCCATGGTCACAAGTTACTCAAATTAGGTTCCTCGCCTATCCATAGTTTATATGGGGTGGAAGATATTGATTTGGAGGGCACTCGGTTAAGAATACAGGCAGCAGTCAAAAGTGCATCTCTCAAAATGAAATTAGTAGATTTGCTTGGCCATCATTGACCTAACCATCTCAAGCAGTGTTCGGTTTCTCTTTTTTGCCATGCCATCTTGCTGTGATGAACTTGGCATTGTCAAGTGTCTTTTTATTCATTTTTCATCATATAGCTTTTTAAATTGCTTAAAGAGATATTCAATTTTGTAGTCAATCCTCAGAATTTTTAAACTCTTGTCTAATAGATTCTCAACCATTCTAAGATATCGCCTAAAGTACTTCAACACTTTAGACTTATGGGAGATTAAGTAGACACGACTATAATGTAAAAAATCATCTATACATGTGATGAAGTAGACACCTCTATGAGTTTCCCTCACACTCATTTGACCACAGATATATGAGTGGACTAATTGTAATGGAAAATATGCCCTAGTTGCTTTTCCAAATAATATTCTCTTAGCTTTACCCATAAGATAATGTCAACATGTAGGCAAAGTGACCTTAGTGAGATTTTCTATAAGGCATTCTCTAGCTAACTTAGTCATTCTTTCTTACCCTATATGGCCAAGCCTAGTATGCCATTTGTATGAATTCAAATTATCAGATGTAGAAAGAAAAGTAATAGACTCATTCATATTTGAATAATCCAAATCTATTATCATAAAACCGTCTGATAGAAAAACACAACTATGAAAACATTGCTCAAAAATAAGGAAACACCACTATTTTCAAATACAATCTGAAAACCAAGTCTTGATAAAATAATTACAGAAAGTAAGTTTCATCGGATCTCAGGAGCGTATAGCACATCGTAGAGAAATAGAGTGCGGCTGCCTCATAAGTCTAGCTTGTAGGTACCACGTCCTAACACCTCCACTCTAGCTCCATCCCCACCTTGATATCACGACTCCTGTTTGAAATTCGACAATACTCCACAAAACCGACTTAATCTCGTGCTATGTGCTCAGTCGCTTTTGGATCAATAGTCCACACCGGATAGGAATGAGCAACCATCGCATTGCTAGTTACAAAAACAATGTGAGAATAGTCGGAGTGTATCTTCTTTGGCTTAGTGCAGTTACGAGCGATGTGACCTTTCTTTCCGTAGTTGAAGCACTCTAACTTGGACTTGTTTTTCTTGCGCTTACCTCTCTTGTTGAGCTGAGAAGTTCTTAACCCTTTCTTCACTTGTCCAGCAACTACCCTTATCTTAGACTTCTTGCGCTTGAGCCTAACCAAACTCAGCCATATAGGCTAAATGTTTGGGATTAGCGGCCTCTAGGCAGTCAGCCTCAAGCTCAAAGTGATGCGACACGTCATCAAAATCCTTGATTTTCTCATTGTGCATCTGATTCTGACTCATTGTCTCCCTAAAATTTGGTAGCGAGTGTAGAACTGTCTAGACTTGTTGCTCGGCAGTCAAATTGTTTGCTGTTATCTTAAGTTCGCAAATCATGGATGACATCACCCTAAGATGATGCTTCATCATGTGGTTAGAGCGCATCTTATAAGAGTGAAACCTCATAGTTAATCTGCGCAACCTTGTGGCTAAAGTTTCCCCAAACTTCATCTTTAATGCTTGCCACATCTTCTAGGCAGTGTTATAGGCTTTGAACTAACACGAGATCATTGTGCATGTTGCTTAACATGATAATGTGTGCATAACGGTTCTTTCTAGCCCATTCATTATATGCTTCTTGATCTCTCTTGTGCTGGTCCTAGTCCCCTTTATTGGGTTCATTAAGAGAGTGAGTTAAAGCCTCAAAGACCTCCTGCTCATCTAAGACATATTGAATCTTATGATTCCAAATATCATAGTTCTTCCCATCTAATTTCTCTCCCTTGTTTAAACTGACAACTATACTCTAGATGCCATTTCATTACAAAATATGTAAAAAAGGGATATTGCACACACCTAAGAAATATGACAGTCCATCCAAACTAGAGGAAAAATAATACAAACATATCGCAAGATCAAAAATTCGCTAGACTTTATAATCATCTCTTGCGCTACAATGTCTAATTATTAATTTTCAACTCAATTTTTGTGCAAATTTAAAAAATATATGGGAGATCAAATCCTCCTTAATCTCGACCATACTCCCACTATCTTAAGTAGTTATCTACTCCAGATTCAAGTTTAAAGAGCCTTTAGAAAGAGAAGGTCTGACATCTCTCTAGAAAAAAAACCCATCCCCAACTCTTGACAACCTTATCCTGAGAGAAGGGTGAGAGCCACGGCTTCACTCTCCTCTCCATTTCCTTCTCATTTTCCTTTTTCTTTTTGGTACTTAGGTGTGCATTTGCTTTCATGGTAATGTTTTTTTTCCTCTCCCCTCCACCAGTTTGGTTTTCTTAGATCTATTGCACTCCAAACACCATCAGACGACACGCGCCCCACCACGCCACTCCTTAGCCGCTGATCTACTGGGATGATGCGGAACAGCGCCATAAATGTTGGCACGTCACCCTTATGCGCAGCTTATCCCCGTGCATGGGCTTCGTGCGCCGCCGCGCCCCAACAACTCTGCCGGCTACATGCACTATTCTAGCAGTTTTCCCACCTCCCGATCTTTCAGATTGGCCTCACCTCACCTCCAAACCACCAGCGATTGGCTAACACACGCCACTACAAAGTTGCATGATGACTTTTGTTCTGCTGTAGATCTGTCATTCTGATTCCGGTTTTCCCACTATGTTATTGTTTTTTTTTTTAAGTTATGTCCTATCTTTTGTTTTAGAAAATAAAAAAAACCAAAAAAAAAAAAACACATTGTCTCTTAAACTTCTATTCATAGAGTATGTCATCTACTCCGTCTTAGACTGAGTATGAGGTTTGTTTTAACTCTGTCTTGGACAGAGTTGTGCTGTCTCTGAGACTTTTGGTCTTTAGAGGTTTGCAGTATGGATTAGATCATTTCAATCACGATTGTGTACTAGAGAGCAATGAATGTTGTAGTTGGCTTGTAATGTATGTTTCAGGTCTAATTGTGATGCCTATTATTAATAAATGCATTATGCTTATATATATATATATATATATATATATATATAAAAGAAAAAAGAAAAATAAATTAGTCATCTAGCCCTAGTCACGTGTAAAGACAAATTCTACTAAAATGAGAGTAACTTTTTGGACCAATCTACAAGGACAACTACTCAAACCTAGTAACATGTTGGGCCAATCTACAAAGATGGTTCTTTTAAGACTATTACAGTTCATTTTTCTTATCCCTTCAATGCATTTACAGTTCTTACAGGGGCTATTGTAATCCTTTGGCTATACAGTATAATTACAGTTCTTAATAGGGTCACTGCAATTCTTTTAGCCTATCATTTACACTGACAATACTAATTAAGATTACTTAGTGGGAACTTTTTATTTTATCACAAAAACAAAAATGAAGGCTAATATCTAAACATTCAAGCCTAATACACAGTTGATAAAATAAGCATATAACCACATGTTCATTTTACACATACATGTAATCACATTTTATCTAAAATATTAAATAAAAGATCACATAAATCTTTAACAATATGGAATAACATTAAAAAAAACATCTAAACAAATAAATCATGCAAAAAAAGAAAAAGAAGAATGGGTCGAAGGGCCCAAGCCCATTTCAGATGACATGGGTCATCTTCATCTTCTTCCTTCTATTAGGGCACTGTTCATATGAATAGTATGCACACAGACACCACAGCAGCTGTAGTCGCCACTGAGACACACACTTGGTGTCCCTCCTACACCTATGTGGCGCTACACCACCAGCAATACACAGCGCAATGCGTGCAACACCACTTTGGTTTACGCTGCACCTTGGGGCTCATAGACCTGTTGTCGGTAGGCCTATTCATCCGGGATCCGACCTGGGAATCCAGGTAGACCCAAACCAAAACCCAGATTTCAAATTCAGACAAAGTTAGTCGGGATCAGAAACGTGCTGGAATCCGGATGAATCCGGGTTTTTCAAAACCCAGATATCGAGTTCCGAATTGAACCCGGGTCTTTTTTTCTTTTCTTTTTTTTAATAATAAAAAAAAACCCATATAAAAGCCTAAATGTATATCCAATATTTTCACATGTAGCTCTGATTTTTTTTTTTATAAAAACAAAAGAATAAATTTGATTTTGCACTTTAGAGGCTGAAAAATATTATCAACTCCTATATCAAAGTTCCACTTAATTTGCCTCGCAATAAAAATGCATGTAAAAAAAAAATTCAATATTCATCTATGCAAGTATGCATGCATTATAATACAATCCACTACATATTATATTATTTATTATTTATACATTACATTACTAAATACTAAATTACAATATATGAATTACAAAATCTGTGATTTAATTTTTACACCAAATAGCAACTTCAAAGTGATTGGCCTAAAAGTGATCGTGCAAAAAACAAAATAGAATGAAAATGGCATAAATCTGAAAGCAACACATCTTACAAACCCTATTAAATTGGGGAAACTAATAGATTAGCACAAGTCATGGAAAGAAAAAGAACTGTTCAAAGGTCGAAAATCATCATTTGGCTTGCTTAGTTTTTTCCCCCTCTCCCTTGTTTGAAAGATTACCTCAAACACCCCAAAAGCTCTACCTAACTCCCTTCCTCGTCCCCCAATGAGAAACTAGATCCCTTCTTTCCTCTATTAAATTTTCCTTTGTTCAAGTAAACAAATCTAACCCATAAAAATACTTATCAAATATTCAAACATTATCTATTTGACCCTCAACACAATTTCTGACTAACCACCATGTTTGCTCACAAACAAAATGGCTCTTGCAATAATTTGATGTTGATATTGGAAGGATTTAGATATTGATGAAACTGTACTCACAAATGGTGGAAAGAAAGTGGGAATCAAAAATATTTTGTCTTCTGCATTGGACAAGCTCCAGCCAACTTTGAAACATCTTGGATAATGCAAGAATATCATCTTTATAACCAAGGTGAGTTAATGTTGCATTTTAGAAAAACACACAAGATTTATAAAGCGAAAAATTTAGTGAGATTGATATTTTCTTATATATATATATATGATAATTTCTTTCCTCAGTACTGATGCATGATGAAGTACTTCTTTATAAGATTATAATAATAAGATCATGACAGTGCTGATCTTTGTTTTCTTATAATCATGTATAGGAGTACTACTTAATTTTGGTGTTGCATTAATGGGGATTAGCTACTACTCATGACGTTATAATATTTATTGTTAATATTACTACTACTACTACTACTACTACTACTACTACTATCATAATATATATTATGATAAAATATTAGCACTGGTTTGGGACCCTCTTGCAAATATGGAAACAGAAGAAAATATATTGAAAGTCAAACATTAACATGCACTTTTTCCCAAGGGAGTCTCAGAACATACATCTAGGAGAAAAGGCATTAACATTGACAAGAAACTAAAGAGAGGAGAGAATATTCTTACTTGTCTTTCTGAGATATGAAACTGTGGCAAACTATACCATCCTGCAAATAGGGAAAATTTTTGCAAAAAGTATAATGTTGATACAAACAAGACACTAGCCCCCATCACCCAGCACAATTGCAATAGAAAATAGAGAACACTAAACGAATACTTCCCCTCCGAAAGAAACTTGCACATTGCAAAAATATCCAATTTATCCAAACACAAAATATCAAAGGGGCCAAACAAAGAGCAGGTCTTTGATCATTCATTTATATGGCTATTAACAACAAATCATGAGAACCAGAAGAACCAAAACGTAAACCCTCAAAAACCTTTTTTTTAAAAAAAAAAAAAAAAAAAACCCATGCTTAACAAAATAACAAAAAACACCCACATCTAGCAAACAAGAGCATATACTTCATACCCACATAAGATTTGTTCAAAGGCATTATTCACTGATCGAGAGAGAGAGAGAGAGTTATCAAAGTGTGAGAGAGAGAGTTATGAGAGAAGAGGGAACGGCAAAATAGAGCAAAAATAGCAAAACAGAGAAAAGGTTAGGGTTTGTCATAAGGAGATCACATTAGTATTGGTAGCACCAGTCATGAGGAGAGAGAGGTCATAGTCGGCAATATGGACGCTTGTCTTCTCATTGAGTTGTATGTTGATGTAAGATTCCCGTCCAACTAGGTGTGCAAATGGAGTAAACCAAGTGTAAGTGCAAGTGCGGCTAGGGTTTCGTCTGTTGAGAGAGAGAGAGAGAGAGAGAGAGAGAGGAGAGCTAGCAAGGGTAGACGAGAGCCAGCAAGGGTCTTTTTTTCACTCCCTTATATACAATCCTAGTTAATCGGATTATGAATATGGAACCTGGATTTCATACCTGGGTTTGGACCGGATAAATCCGATTTTCATAATATGGGTTCCGACCTGAATTAAATCCGAGCAGAAACTCGAAATCGGAATCCGAATATCTTGTTCCAAACTGGGCCAGACAAAAATCCGGCCCAGATGAACAGTCCTAGCTGTCAGTGCCCCTAGTGTGCGGTAAATCTCTCAGGTGCGCGGGCACTTCATCTCCCAAGTGTTGTAGCATTGTTGTCAGTGCAGGTGGCACTGCTAGTGCTTACAGCGGCTTAGCCAACATAATTTTTAAAACTCAAAAAAAAAATAATAATAATGGCACTCATCACAATTAAAATATATGCGGAAAAAAAGAAGGCTTTGGGTAAATTGGAAGCAACTTAAAAATGGACTTTGATACCAATGTAAGAGTGAATAGCGAAATACCTTAAGCACAACTTATTAAGTTGCTCTACAAGTCTATCCAGCCTGAACAAATAATCCAACAAGCTTCAAGCGTCTCCTCTTGGGGGTGAAGTGTACTACATAGAATAAACTAGAGTAACACTTAATACATCTATAACCTAGATACTTTTTCAAGAGAGAATTGAAATAGAGAGAGATTATGTACTTTTTTACGATTGTATGAGAACAGTCTAAGGACTCACGACCTTAGGCAAGCCTTTAATCCTTGTAATAAAGTGACCGTTACCACTTTTATTCTCAAGCATGTAACGAATGGAATTATGGCATAGGAGGGGTCTACCCATGTGGGCACCCTTCCATCTCACACATTAAATATGGAAAGGTTGAAGGATGGGATGGGATAATGCTCGTTCCCAATTGTCCAAGTGTTCATAGAGGTTCAAGAGTTTAAGCATTGATAAAACTATCAAGCATTTCTCTATTCCATGCTTCTTACAATTGCAATTATGCGATTAGGTTTAGATTGGGAAAGTGTTTGTTCATGGGTTTGCTCGAGTTTGTTGTACAAGATAGGCATTTTGGGATTGTCATCTCCTTGAGAAAGTTAGTTATGTCTGTTTTATTCCCTTTCAAAGAGCATACAAGAAAATATCGATCTGATGGGCTAGGATGAACTTTGCAGCCAAGTACATTTGAACAGGCCAACAAGTATCTAACATTTTCAAAGTAGGGCTGACGATTGCCAAGTTTTCTCTATTTAAATAAGCTCATGGTTAAAGATTCACATATCAGCATGCAGGTAGCAGTCAAGGAGCACATGACAATCACCTATGTCATGGCTGTGGATACTACTCAGTCATCTATGATTCATGCTAAATGATCAGAAGATTCGTAGCAGACAAATCAATGTGTGATATTATTTCCACCATTGTAGCACATTGGATTGCAAGGGACTGTTATTTTATTTTGTTTCCTTGAATAACATACAAAATAGGAGCATAGCCGAGACTATATATATCTGTACATAGTGCAATGAGAATGTGTGGAATGTTTTCCTTCAAAGCTTGTTTTGTTTTAGTTTTTTGTGAATTTAGAGCTGTTTTGGATCTGATCACCATCACTTCTCTATATATAAAGCAATAGCATAATCAATTTATGTTCCCCAAATTATAATGCCTCAATAGCATAATCACTATATGCTTGCTTTCATAATATGTTTGGAAACTAATTAAATTTCAAATCTAGTGCCTCATTCTGGACTTCGACTGCTCTCAGAATTGGATCGGGGAACCATGGGTAAAAACACCAAAGTAGCATAAATGTTTGACTTGAAAGAATTCAGGTTGCAGATTATGGGAGAGAGAAGCTTCTCCTCAGGGTCTAAAATTAGTCAAGCTCGGTTTTAGGGCAATATCATTCCTCAGCTGGTGAACAGAAACAAACAAAATCAATCGAGATCGACTTGAACCAACCGCTAAATGCCGAAACCGGTGAAAAACCGGTAGGCTAGTGGTCCAACTAGGCGAAAATCGAGAAAAATCATTCTAATTCCTTTGTTTGCATTGGGTTCAAACCAATGAACCCATCGATTATGTATATTTATATTTTTTTATATTTACATAATGATGTTATTTAATTTAAATAAGTTAAATTGTGTTATTTCAATTGAAAAGTAACGAAAAAAATAAATTAGACAACATCGTTTGACTTAATAAGCCAAACGGAGTGGTTTTGGTTAAAGATTAGTTTGGTTGTTAGAATGCACTGAGATCAACTCAATTCAGTTTAATTTTAAGTTAAGTCTAATATCCAAACACACAACTCTCAAATTACTAAATTCATTTCAATTCAAAACTTCCTTACATATGAGATCTACAACATTTTTCAACTTCCTATAAATACTACTAAATTCATCTTAACATATAAATACATCTAAATTCATCTTAGATGAGCCACACAGAACTCACTCATCCATCTCTACTCACTATTATTCATAAAGAACTGAACTCAACTCAATTCAACTAACCTCAACTCAACATCCAAACGCAGCGACATCCTTGATTTCTCCCTTCTTCAACCAAAATTCGAATCCTCTCTCTATCATCTCTCAGTTCTTTGGTTGTCAACTCTCCCTCTCCCCATTACATTACGTCGTCCCGCATCTTTCACCACCCTCCAAAATGTTGTCCCGCATCTCCACCCCCCCCCCCCAAACATTGTCCCACGTCCTTCCCAACTGGTGTACATTGTCCTCCTTCCCCCACTACCCAGCTCATTGTCGCAACAAGTATTGAAACCCCTGTGGAAATGTTCACTGTATTTGCTCCATCACCACTTGTTTCACCAATATTGACTGCATCAACTAACCCTTCTACCTTCACACTATGCTTGAGCATGGCCCTTGCCAATCCCACAACCTGTTTAATCGTTAAGAACCACGAATTACACTTTTACTAAGTCCCCACTAGTCTCAAGATTAAGAATATGCTTTGTAACCTTCAGAGAAAAATTTCAGAGATGTAAGTTCTTAATAAAGCATTTAGGCGATTCAACATTAGCAAACCTGGGTGGACTCAGAATGTATCAAGTATTATACATCAGAAGAATGTGTCAGGTATTACACATTAGAAGAATTTTTCTAGTCTAATAAATAATTATATCCATGTCGTGCATATCATAGTCTTGTTTAGGATTCACTCAAAAATGATCAATAGAATGGCTACTATTATATATTATAAAAAAGGGGGAATGCTATTCTCTCAAAATACCAATAACGATAAACTCTGAGAGAATCCCAAAGAATAGAACTTTTACTTCTTCATATGTCTCTCCTTTAGCTCTCAGCAGCAAAAGAAAAGCACTGATCAATGCCTCATTGGCATCATTCAATAAAAACTCCAGTGAAGTTTCAGCTTCATACTCTTATAAGTCCACTCAATTTATCAGGGATTCAATCATCTACATAACAACCAACAACAATAGAAATTCAACAAACAAACACAACCCAGAAAATAAAATTTACAAACAAGTAAAACCGCCCCAAATCCATACCTCATTGAAAGACGTTATTGGTGGGGTTGACCTCTTAGAAACAATGGGAGACAAGGCACTGACCTGAGTGCTAGCAATTAAGTTTTTTTACAACTTTGCCTTAAGAATTAGGGGCATGAAAGAGCAATTTCAAAAATCAAGTTTGGGACGGAAACTTGAAGTAGAGAAAGAGATGAAAGATATGCACGAGGCAATAGCCATTTACAGTTTCCAGAGCCGAAGAGCAAACAAACTACGAAATTGAACTTCGTCTGCAATGTTTTCTTCTCAAGCTCTCACGAAAGCCACGCAATGAAATTGTTGAGGAGGGATTTGCAAGAGTGTTGGAGTGAGGATCGAGTGAGATAAGAAGATTGTAGAGAAGAGAGGCCTGGGCGAGAGAGAGGATCGAGTGAGAGAAGAAGAAAGGAGAAGAGAGCCTGGGCTAGTTTGAGAAGGGTTGAGGGAGAAATGGGTCTAGGCGAGTGGAAGAACCTGTGAAAGAGTAAAACCTGGGTTTGGTGTGGTGTTTGCTAGTGAACCGGGGGTTGACCATTGGCCCAAACTGATGAACAGTCTAGCCAAAGCTGGATTGACATGTTCTCTACCGTCACTTCGGTCAGTTTGGACTACTCAAAATGACTGATCAGTAGGTTGCTTTTCAGCCCTAGCCATACAGACTAATATTCAGCATACCAAGGACACGAGACGTTATTCTTGGACGATTATTTCAAAAACCAAAACGATGCAAAAAGATTACATTCTCAAATCTCCTACTGCCACATTTGATTGTGTAAAGCACCCACAGCGTTGCTGCATCTTGTTGAGATCTCAAACTGCCCTGATCAGCATACGAGCACATCCAGGCAGTGCCAACCATGAAGGCGCCATGGTGTGTACAAGTCGGCCACAGTTAATGCATACCATAATTTCCGAGATTTGAACCAATCTCGATTTCAACGTTGTTTCATTAATTAGTTTCTTGGATGATAGAAGTGAAGAGCACCATTTCAGAAGCCTACTTCGCTGGTACCAACCAGTCGCCCAAAATCTATTTATTATAAATCAATATTTGGGTATATTTTGATAATGGTGTCAGGTTTTCTCTTCTCAATAAATTCTAAGGTAGTTTACACGATTCCACTACATGTTGGCTAGAAGTAAAAATCTTGTCAAGTGTGGATGAAAATAACAAATAAATAACTGCACTGCACCATTAAATTGGAGGATACATCGTTGAGTTCAAAATTCCAACCTAATCAGAATTCGGCTGGTTCCATCAGTCTACATTGAGATAGATATGCTAAGTCAACTACTTCCTCTTCTTACTACCACCAGACTTTGACTTTTTGTCAGTAGTTTCTTTACCAGCATTCTCTGGTGTTTCCTGTCACATTGGTGAGCAAACAAAGAACCTCAGAGGTAAACTATGAAGTTAAGCAATTTCCAAAGTGTCTAATTCCAGCATTTATAATTGCTTGAAATTTCTTAAAATATTCTCACATTAGTAAAATTAACTATTACCACTAACACTTGATAATTGAACCACAAAGAAAGACTCTACATACTGAAAACGACTAAGCAAGGTCACACCCGGAAAAGAAGGATCTGCCGCAAATCACATAAAGTCACCATATGAAAACTCTAGTATGTCTCCCAAGCAAAAATCACTTTACAAAACTCTAACGCTGTTAAAAGTTTTTTTCCCATTTTTTTGATGGTGTGGAGTCATTATGGACTACCCCAAGGGAGGAAACCCCGGATGCATGATGCTGCCCAGGATAATCAATTTTGTTAATGATTTAATTGGAATAGAAATAAGCGTAGATTGCCTCAGACAAATCACCAGGGTTTTGAGCTTCATGCTCTGAAGATGACACCTCTGAATAATGATGTGGAGTTCTTGACACCTAGGGCCAGGATTGGCAAGCTCAAGCTGGCATGGACCATGAGCCCGGACCTAGATGCATGAAGAGAAAACATCTTATGCCCAATTGCTGGTCTGGGAGATCTAAGCACGCATTTGCTTTCCTGACATTCAGTGTAGGAAGAAATTAAGTAGCCAAACAGATCTAGACTTCCAAATAGATCAATAAAAAAAAATTGGAAGGCTTTCCACTCAGCTTGACTTGAGATATTTGGAAGGAAAAGATTATATGACACAAAAAGGTATGGGATGAGAAAGGTTTAAATAGTCTGAAGATTAGAAGCTTTAGATCAGTTAGCAGTGGGGAAGCTGAAAAAAAAAAAAAAAAAAAATTGCAGTGGAGAGAAGATTAGATAATTCAATTTGGACAAAAAAATTGTAAAGAATCTCGATCCTAGAGTTGATAGATTCTTAAAATTTTGAACTTCTCCCTACCCTTCCTCGTATTGTTTTGGGATGTGGTAGGTGTGGATAAATAAATGGTTCAGAAATTTGAAATAATTTTGGTTCCAAACTAAAGAAGGCCTCCCAGCCGAGCCAAGCAGACCGTACCACACATCTAAATCTAGACCGATGTGGCAAAGATCTAAGGAGGTAGATCCAACGGTGAGAGTCAAATGAAAATGGGAAAAAAAGAAGAAAATCAAAATTCAGAGGCAAACATGGGAGGGATGAATGCTGAAAAGGCTGTCAGCCAGGTATATCTTTTCTTGTGTTGGAAATTATTGCTCCACCTTCTCTCCTCATCTTAACCTTCTTTCTCTTTCCCATGTTCAATATTGGGGCATACAGATACTTGTAGCACAAAGAAAAATAATTAGTTTTTAACAAATTTGTTTACATTGAAAAAATTAGAGAGAGAGAGAGAGTGCACAAAGACTTTGTGATATAGCCATGCACGGGCAACATCAAGCACCAAATCTTGTGTGCATCAAACTATATATCTGGCATTTAAGAAAATAAATCAGACAAGGAGGAATCTATATCTTCCCACTAGATAGTCACTCTATAGAATATTACTGGCAACTGCCCACTTTCTAGCTAATGTGATTTAATAAGGATATGAGAGCTTACTTCCAAGTTCATAGCCATGAGAGAAAATTAGCATTTGGCAGGAAAATAATTCAACTATAAATGTATTTAGACTAATAACAACAATAAATGCAGCCTTACGTATGATAAGCAACAAGAAGAGTTATGAATGAGCAGTCTTTATTGATAATTCATTAAATGAACCAAGTGATCCAAGTCAGAGCATGAAGATTAAATATAGAGCAATGATGCTCTTCATCCTAAACCTTGTCATCCTCAGTCACACTTGTTGATGTGGCACAATTCAAGTAGCTTCTTCATCACCCACTTAAATGGCTACCACCGAAAATGTGTTGCATAACAAGTGTGATTGGGAATGATAAAATCAGGATGAAGAAAATTTCTGTTAAATATAAATATTTCATTAACCTCAGAAGTCATATCTGTGTAGAGGAACTACACCTTGAGTACATAGTTGAAACATACCTTTCGTTTAATAGGTGCAGGTGGGTTAGCAACTGGCTTAAAAAATGACTCTAATCTGCCAAAAAAATAGTATTACTAGTAACATCACCGACCAAGAAAGAAGTTTTAAAAGAAAACTTCGAGAGCTCATTCCCATTCCTATAAGACCTACCGGCCCTGAGATGACTTGTTCTTGGCTGCTTTAATTTTTTCTATTGCCTAGACAAACAGACAAACAGACAAACCAAGATAATTAAGCATAGATCTTTCCTTATCATTCCAAATAGCAATATAAACTCATGAAAAACCAATTTAAGAACTTTATAGTGATAACAAATCGCACACCTTTGTCACTCTTTCACTGTTGAATCCATTTTCATTCACAAGGAAGGTAATCAGTCCCTGTATAAAATGACAAGACAAGGCAACCTCTCTAAAATGCAGAACATTTAAAACAAAACTTTATACTACAAGCAATTTTCAACAAAAGATTAATTACTTCTTCATCTGGGGCAGTCCACTTAATCTCAAGTTGCTCTTCATCAGTATAGACTACTGGTTCTTTAAAAAGCTGCCGAGCCTCTTGATATGGCCAATCATCTGGTATATGGAACCTAATTATAGAGCAAATATGATTAAAACTGGTAAAAAAAATGGAACAGAAGTATGCCATCATAAAAAATTATCCATTAGCTAGAACGCTCCATAAAATAATCAGACGTTAAATTTGCACAAGCTAGTAACATAGATCTGTGTGATAATTAGACACATAATTTGTAGATAGAAAATCGTGTAACATGGGTTACATTCACAATAGCTGAAAAAATTACAGTCTATAAGGAAGCTAGACTTTGCTATATTTCCATGATAGAAACATTTCACAAACAACGGTAAAAATGGAAGAATCTCAAAGAAAATGCTATCAGATAAATCACCAAGCATGCAAAGAACCTTTTTTTTTATTGGTAAACAAGTTTTTATTGATCAAAAGAGTAGGCAAAAGCCCAAGCATACGGGACATATACAAGAGCAACACCCAAGCATGCTAGTTTAGTTATACAAGTAAATCATGGAAGGTTATGCTATGAAAATCAATTACAATCAACCAATGGAGTAAAGGATTGAAAAACAGAGTTCTAAGCTCATCCATTGACCGCTCTTGATCTTCAAAGCTTCAATCATATTCCTCTCCTCCAAATGCACCATTATAGGCACATATTGGTACCATCTTCCATATGGATGCAATTTGAAAATTGCCCTGAATGCCTCTCCAAGAAGCTAGGAGGTCACTTACCCTTCTCAGCATCACCCAAGCTAATCCCAAACGAGCAACAACTTCAATCCACAACGTCACAGCGATCTCACAATGAAGTAGTAGATGGTCAATGGACTCTCTGCTCTTCTTGCACATACAACACCAATCCATGACTATGATTCGACATTTCCGCAAGTAGTCTAGAGTGAGAATCTTCCCCAAAGAAGCCGTCCATACAAAAAAATGTTGCCTTTAGAGGTGCCTATCTTCCAAATGCTCTTCCATGGAAATGTATTTATGTTATGCGTGGTCATTGTGTGGTAAAAAGATCAGAATGTGAATATCCCTTTCTTAGAAGGGCACCATATCTTGTCTTCAACTCCCCCCAAGAAACGGGAGGAGTACACAAGGTCAAAGAATGCCAAAAAAACATCAATTTCCCAATCTTGTACATCTCTAAGGAATTTAGCATTCCATTGGGGAAGACCATTGGAGATGATTAATAGATCTGCAATCAAGGCTTCTTTCATTTGTGCTAAGCCATAAACTTGTGGATAACTTCCTTAAGTGCCCTATTGCCGCACCATACATCATGCTAAAATTTGACTTTCAATCCCTTACCCACAATAAAGCAAGTATTTGCTACATGTGTCCCAACCTCTTCTTATATGATTCCATAGCCCCGCTCCATAAGGCCCACTTACCTCATCAGAACACTATCCTTCCCCACGGTTCCCCTTGCTTCAATGCGATGATGATTCTCCACAAGGCCCCCTGTTCATAGTGAAATCTCTATAACCATTTGCCAAGCAAGGCTTGGAGCATTCACCAAATACCTTTCCAACAGCACATAAGATCCCAAACACTTCTAGGCATGACCCATGCCACCCCTATCCTATTAAAAACTTCATACCATAAACACCGAGCCACTTCACAGTGTAATAAGAGATGATCAACTGATTCCCCATCACATTTACACATATAACCAATCTGAAATAATGAACCCACGTTTTCTCAGATTATCTGAGGTAAGAATCCACCCAATAAATGTCTAGACAAAGAATGCAATTCTGGAAGGTACCTTGCACTTCCAAATAGCCTTCCAAGGATAGCTATGACCATTTGATAAACCCAAGAGAGACGAATAAAAGGATCGCACTGAGAATTTTTTATTTCCACTTGGATTCCACGACAGCCTATCCCTCATCTCATTTCCAATTGATATAACATATAATGAGTCAAAAAAAAAAACCACAAAACATGTCCAACTCCCAATCTTGAGCCGCTCTTGAAAATCTCACATTCCAATGAACAGCACCATTAGAGCGTATCAATAAATCAGCCCCAACAACCTCTTTATCGCATGCAATTTCGTAAAGCATAGGAAACACCTGCTTAAGAGCCATGTCCCTGCACCAAACATCGAAAATAAAACATTGTTGCCACTGCCAATTGTAACTCTGAAAAATTGAGAAAATCTATCCCCACCAGCTCTTATGTTTTTCCACAGTCCCACTCCACGTGTCCTCCTAACTTTGTTAGAGCACTAACCCCCCCGCCCCCCAGGCGAATACTCCCATACTTAGACTCTATCACTTCTCTTCACAAGCCCTCTCATTCAATACGATACCCCCACAACCATTTCCCCAATAAAGCTTTGTTGAAAACCCTTACATTTCGCACCCCCAGTCCTCCCCATTGAATAGGAGAACAAACTTTATCCCAACACCACGAGATGGATTTTAGCTTTATCCCCTATTCCTCCCCAAAGAAAATTACGGAAAGCTTTCTCAATACGAGAAGCCACACTTGCAGGTATCAAAAATAAGGAAAGAAAATACGTGGGGAGATTAGATAACGGACTTTTAATGAGAGTCCATTTACCACCCTTGGACAGATATAACCGTTTCCATCCAACCAATCCTCTTTCAATTTTTTATAACACTACATCCCAAATAGATTTGGTCGACCCCTGGCCCCAATGGAAGACCAAGGTATTGCAAAGGCAGTGAAGAAATCTGACAGTCCAAGATAGATGCCAAACCTTGAATATTGTTCACACTACCCACAAGGACCATTTCAGACTTCGAGAGGTTTACCTTCAGACCTGAAACCGCTTCAAAACAAAGCAAAACAGCTCTCAAATACTGCACATGAACACTGTCCGGCTCACAAAACAGCAGCTTGTCATCAGCAAATAATAGGTGGGATATAGTAATCCCTCCCACTGAGAAACCAGCAATAAAACCTCTACTAATAGCTGCACTCAACATGCGACTCAAAGCATCCATAACAATTACAAACAATAAAGGGGATAGGGGATCCCCTTGTCTTAATCGCTTGGAGCTGTTAAAGAATCCCTCCGGTGTTCCATTCACCAAAACCGAAGAGCAGATTGTAGTTATACAATGCCGAATCCATGATATCCATATCTCCCCAAAACCACATCTCGCAAGTAAATAGCACAAAAAATCCCAATTTACATGGTCATAGGCCTTCTCCATGTCTAGCTTACACAAGAGACCTGGTTTACCCTCCTTGAGTCTACAATCCAGACATTCATTGGCAATCAACACTAAATCCAGAATTTGTCTCCCCTTCACAAATGCGTTTTGGGGTTTTGTTATAATACTACTCAAAACCTTACTAATGCGATTGGCCAGCACCTTTGCAATAATCTTGTATATCCCATTAATGAGGCTGATCGGTCAAAAATCTTTCATCTCCACTGCTCCAACTTTCTTAGGGATTAGAGCAATGAAGGATGCATTAAGACTTTTTTCAAATTTACCAAAAGTGTATAGCTCCTGGAAAACCTTCATAATATCCTCCCCCACGACATCCCAACACTCATAATAGAAGGCCATTGAGAACCCATCCAGCCCCAGTGCTTTGTCCTTAGCCATCCCACGAAGCACCCGAAGAACCTCATCAACTTCAAAAGGTCTCTCCAGCCACTCAGAGCTAGCATGATCAATATTCTCAAAGTGCATACCATCCAATTTGGGCCGCCATGAATTTTTCCGCAAGTAATTCTTTGTAATAATTAACGATGTGGTTCTTAATATCCACATGATTGGAAAAAACCTGTCCCTCAACCTGAAGCACATCGATAACATTATTCCTACGGTGTGAATTAGCCAACAAATGAAAAAATTTCATACAACAGTCTCCTTCCTTCAGGCAAATGGCTCTTGACTTTTGTCTCCATGAAATTTAGTAACATCCTTTCCAATTCCAAAGAGATAGCTAATTTCCTGCAAGAGTCTTCTTCTGAAAGAAGCGCACTCACCTCCCTTTCCTCCAAATCCTTTAACTCCTCCATAAGAAACCTTTTTTTATCATTAATAAGCCCAAAAACTTCTGCATCCCACCTCTTCAAGTCCCCCTTCAAGGCTTTCAATTTCCCAGCCAATATAAAGCATGAACCCTCAAGCGAGTACAAAGTCTACCACGACCTCACTTTATCCACAAAGCCCTCAACTTTCAGCCACATATTTTCAAACTTAAGTATCGTTTACCCTCTTGAATACCTCCACAATCTAGAACAATGGGGAAATGGTCCGAGCAAACTCTATCCATTCTTTTCTGCAACACCGTAGAGTACTATGCCTCCGATGAGGGAGACACCAAAAATCTATCTAAACAAGACCACGCCTGATTATTAGACCAAATATACTCACCACCAAAAAGTGGTAAATCCACCAAATCCATATCAAAGATAAATTCAGAAAATTCATGCATTGCTTGGTTAAACCTTACATCTCCTGATCTTTCAATAGGAAATCTAGTGACGTTAAAATCACCTCCAATGCACCATAGTAAGTTCCACCAGCTGCCCAAACTGACTAACTCCTCCCAAAGGACCTTCCTATGAGTGTCCATGTTCGGCCCATACACACCAACAAAAACCATCCTCCACATTTCTAAACGAATACGCTGCCATGAAATTTCCAACACTCCTCAATAGACTCAACCATCCTTGAATCCCACATAATAAGGATACCCCCGGAGGCTCCCCTTGAAGCAAGAAATACCCATCTTACAAATGGACAACCCCAAATGCTAGTGATAAAGCTACGATCTATGAATTCCATTTTTATTTCCATCTTTTACCTCTACAGCGCCAAGTTTTTTAGGAAAAAGTGCTATAAAAGTTGCATTTAGACTTTTTTTCAAACCTTTCACTTCCCAACTAGTGATAAAGCAAGACTTTTGTCACCCGCCATGCATTTTAATACTTCCCTAACCTCTAACTCATCAAACAACCTTTCCAGTTGTTCCATTTCCTGTGAGTCAAGAACATCAAAAGCAAGCTCATCAAGTCTCAGTCTCCAATAAAATTTTTTCAGAAAGCACTCTCATTGTAATTGACAATGTGATCTGCAATCTCGGTTTGGTTGGAGGAAGCCACCCCATCTATCATCAACATCTAACCCCTACGGGTTGACTCAAGTGGTAAAGGCCATGGGCTAGGGGTATGCTTCCCCCAAGTCTAAGGCTCAAATCCTCTTGGGTGCAAATAATCTCTAGGGGCCATTAGACTAGGGAATTCTCTTTCTCCTTGAAATACCCAGGTGCACTTGTGGGAAATTCATTGCTGAGGACCTATGCACCGCTGAGATTAGTCAGGACACTATTTCTAGACACCTAATGCCAATTAAAAAAAAAAAAAAAAAAAAAAAACCTATCATCAACATCTCTATCGCATTGTTTCTTCTATGTGAGTTAGCCACACAATGGAAAAACTTGGTGCATCTATCTCTGTCCTTCAACCATAATGCTCGCTATTTTTGTCTCCATGATATTTATTCCAAAAGAGAAACCCGTTCAATGTCCATAGTCACTTGGGTTTTACGAGCCCTCTTGCTTCAGATAGTTCCCTTTCCTCTTCCACTCTCTCCCATCCCTTGAGTTCCTCCAAAAGAGTTTTCTTTTTTTCTTGTTTTTTGCCTTCCACAATGCCAAACACTTGCTCATTACACACCTTCAAATCTTTCTTCAGGGACTTTAATTTGCAAGCCAGGATATAGCTGGGATTTCCATAAAAAATAGTAAGAAGACCACCGTTGTCAGACTATCAAGAAATCCCTTTGACTTCAACTACATGTTCTCAAACTTGAAGTACTTTGGCCCTCTACGAAGACCTCCACAATCCAGGAGGATGGGAAACTAATCTAAACACAACCTAGGAAGTCTCTTTTGAATAAGGTGCGGATAGTGTGTCTCCCCATCTAGTGAAATTAAAAATCTATGAAGCCTTGACCAAGAAGGGTGTTCTTGGTTGCTTGACCAAGTGAATGAACCACCAACAAGAGGAATATCCAATAAATCTTGTTCAGAGATGAAGTTAGAGAAGTCGACCATTGGTGGGTTAAAGCTAGAACCACCCGATCTTTCACTTGGGAATCGAGTGACGTTGAAGTCGCCAGCAATACACCAACGTAGGTCCCATATGTTACTTAGTCCAGCCAGCTCATCCCATAATAAGCTTCGTGTGCAATCTAGATTAGGTCCATTAACTCCTTCAAAAGCCCATTGGTATCCATCCATGACATTCGTAAACAAGCAAGCTACCATAAAATCCCTCAAGCAATCCTCTATCTTTTCCATCACCCTTTTGTCCCACATCACTAAAATACCTCCCGAAGCTCCATTGGATGGTAAGTAATGCCACCACAATTGATTACAACCTGACAAACTCCTAATAATGTGAAGGGGGATAATTGCCCATTTCGTTTCTTGCAAACATACAATGTCTACCTTCCATTTACGAACCTAATTACTGACTTTGAGGCATTTTCCTTCTCCTTCAGCCACCTCACATTCCAAGAAACAATTTTTGGTTTCATAAAACCACCCCCATTGTCCTTCCCTTCAATCTTTCACGGTTGGAGCTCTTTTCTCTTGTTCCATCATTTACTGTCCAGTCAAGTCTTTTTAACTCTCTTGCTCTCTTCTTAACTGATGTGAGCTCCCCGGATGATCCAGAATGAGTCTTTCCAGCCTCTATAATTGCAAGGAGACTAATGAACTGGTCCTCAAAACCATCACACAAAATCCCCACACAGTGTTGAATCTCCTTTGCCTTGTGTAGAAACCAATTTGAAGCCTAGATGTTGTTGTTTTTGCTTGGATGTAGAGAAAACAAAGGAGTTGGTTCTTCCCAACAAGCATCTTCACACAAAGATGGGCATAATGTTACCACACCAACACTGTCTAAGGCTAGACCTAACCTCTGCCAATCCTCTCCCTCAGTCCCACTAGACTCAAACACAACCATCACGGTGTTTGAGGTTTTCCTGTTACCTCTGTAGCCTCTTCACAATTCCACATCTGTTGGATCATTTCCCAGGCTCAAAAGCTCACTCATTTCCAACGACAGCACTCTCTGGGTGGAACAAAGGTGTTCCCGTTGGTTTGGACAGTCCGACTAACATTTTCAGTGTAAAAAACCAGCCCAAAGTCCATTGTGTTTAACATCGGCGCCCCCTCCTCAGCCGAGATATCAACCACCGGCTCGCTTTCCTTCGTCACTCTATTCTGTGGCGGCCCGGTCCAGAGATTGACAACCACCAATGACTGTTGAGCAGCTCCAAAGGTCAACCCAAGCTCGAAGGTGTATTGGTGTAACATCCAGACCCCAAAAGTGTGATTTTACTATTATTATTACTATTATTGTTAATTTAAGTAGAGTCACCATAACTATTGGCTAAAATTAGTTATAGTTTTGAATTAGAATTCGTTCCCACCTTAAAACCATTATCCTCTCAGTGTTGGTATTCCCATAGGAATAGGTTCCTAAATTACAGTCATCCTCTAGTTCCCAGTTGAGTAGTCCCCTGATTGGAAACAAGCACCCAACTCTAAATTTTATCCAATCTCCTGAAGACTCAAGTACCCTTTTTTTTTCCCTCTATATAAAATCCACAAGACCCTCAGCAAAAAAGAGAAAACATTATACACACTAACCCATCGTAACAACCTCAACAAATCAAGAAAAACCACTCTCTCAGCCAACCGAGACACTTAACTCGCTGGAAACAACCGTAGAAATCGTCGGCCAGCCCAACTCCGACAAACCCACTCCTTCCAGTAAGCCCACGACAGAATCTTCCTTCCTTCTCTCCCTCTTTGTGATTCTCAGCTAGGTAGTTCCTCTCTAACTCTCTCTTTTGTTTTTTCTCATGTCGCACCACCATTCCGGGGAGTTCAATGTTGTCGCCGACCACCCCCCAGCCACCCCAGAGCCACCGTCGCCTCAGCCTCCTTCTTTTGGTGAGTATCACATAACTTCCCTCTCCCAAGTCCAGTTCCTTATTCAGATGCTGTGTTCTTTTTAATTGCTATGTTTCAGACTTCCCACAAAGCCCTTCTTACTAAGTTGAGTTTTGCTAGGGCTGGGTTTTGATTGTAACTAGGCTAATGTTTTAAATTCGGTGGGCTGGATTTATTTAGAAACTATTATATAGTTAAGTGAGTTGAATTCATGAGAGCTTGATGTCTAAAGTGGGCTGGTTATATTTTTCAGAAGGAAAAATATGGTTGCAAGCACAATTGTGCACTAATCCGTGCACTAATGTGATGTGATTGGTTAAAAAGTAGATTTTATTGAAAACAGTGTTAATTTAAATTTTAAGTATGAATGAATCAGAAACTCTTTTAAGAAACTGTTGAGTGTTTTAAGTGGACTTTTTTTTTTAATTGAGCCTTGGGCCTTCTTATTTTTAAAGGATTTTAAGCATATTTCAAAGTATATTTTTAAAGTATTCTTTTATATTATTTTTAGCCTATTATTTTGGTTAATATTCCAATTGACCTTTAAGTAATTTTTATAAAATTATTAAGATAGAATTTTGCTACGTACAAGCAAATCCGCGTACCAATTCGCGTACCAATACTGATGCCTTCATATTCAAAATTAAAAATTGGCACTGTTTTTAATAAAGTCTACTTTCTGACAAATCATATTGAATTGGTTCACATATTGGTGCGCAGAATTGCTTACAACTAGATTTTTCCATTAAGATATATGTTTACACAGAATATTAAGTAGTATGATATGAGTTTTGAATAATATTATTTTATGTAATCTTTGTATAATTGAATATTTATTAAATTATCTCTTTGGTATTATTTTAAGTATTTATAATGCTACGACGCATTTTTTCTAGAAATGTTAGTGACAATTAGTGCCTCGTATAAGTCACGAGTTACGACGTAAGATTTTGGAAGCAACACTAAAAGGTAATTAGTATGATCATCTAATTGCATGTGTATTGTAAATATTCTAATGGTATATGAAAATATGATGTTTGTCTACGCTACACTACGAGCTAAGTCAAGGTTGGATTCATTTCACGATCTTTGATGAATTATGACATGCTTGTATGAATGAATTTGTTGATCGATGGAGTTAATGATTCTAAAATCACAAGTAAGCCATGAAATGTTCATGTAGTAATTTAAGTCAAGTATGCCATGTAATAAAATAGCCAGATTATGTATACCATGTTCATGTAGTGATTAAATCATATATGCTATGTGATATCATAAAGTATTAGATCAAGTATGTTATGTAAAGTTCATATAGAACTCAGATCATGCGTGTCATGGAATTTTTATGTTTAGATCATATTATGCCATGTACAAGAATATGCCATGTACAAGAATATGCCATGTTATGCTATGCCATGTACAAGGATATGCCATGTTATGCTATGCCATTTACAAGTATATGCCATGCTAGAAAAGTTCATGATATCAAATAAGTTCTCATGCATTAAGAAAGATAAGAGGTTTAAGGGTGACTCGGACCCAAGCGCGGTTCACCATATGTTAAGTGAAATACAGATCTAAGCATGTTTCACTCTAAGCTATGTTAAGGGTGACACAGACCTAAGTGTGTTCATCACAAGTTATGTTAAGAGTGACACGAAACTAAGCGTGTTCATCACAAATTATGTTAGGGGTGACACGGACCTAAGCATGTTCATCACAAGATATGTTAAGGATGACACGGACCTAAGCATGTTCATTACAAGTTATGTAAAAGGTGACACAGACCTAAACGTGTTCACCACAAATTATGTTATGCGATGCCACGGACTCAAGCACAGTTCACCTTATGTTAAGTGAAACACGAACTCAAGCGTGTTTCACTTCATGCCATGAAAAGTTATCGGATGATACAGACTCAAGCGTAGTTCACCATATAATAAGTAAAAGATAAGATAAACAAGTAATTTATGCATTCACGTTATATGTTTGCCATGATTATATATGTTTTCGCTCATGTTGATGATGAATAGACATGCATGAGAATATGTGAATGATATATTTAATTTGAAGAGTCTTTCAAAAATTAAGTCTATGATAAGTTATGTAATATTTTACAGTATGATGTGTTATTTACTAAGTATTCGACTCATTTTTATTTGTTTATCTTTTTTTCCTACGTTTAACTGTCACGGATAATGATTGTAAGAATGTAAAGCTGGAGGACTAGAAGTAGATCTAGTGCAAGGACTTAGTTTTCTTTTATGATTTTTGGATAAAAGGTCACACGTAGATTTAATTTATGTTTTTAATTTATGTTTTTAGTTTCGTGTTTCAAAAACAGTTATGTTCAGTTTAGTTAATGCTTTCAATAAATGAGGTATTTTAGGATATGAATCTATGAATCTCTTTACCGGGCATTATGTTATGTATGTTAGTAACATCTCTATCCTATGGAAACGGGGTATTACAATTGGCCCACATGTTCGACCCACCATCATCGGGCTAGATGCCCTATGGGTTCATGGGCTTTATGCTTACCCTTCTCAGCCCAAGACTTTCTTGTTTCCCCAAGCCCACATGTAAGCCCAATAACATAGAGACAAGTTGGGCAACTTCCGAGCCCTGGCCCAAGTCCATATCTTTGTCAATTTTATTTATTAGACCTGTGAGCCTCTCCCTTAAATCTATCAATTCCTCCTTTATGCTAAGTATGGAAGTCTTCTATGCATCATGCTCCTTGATCAGAGAGCCACCATCCCTTCTTACATAAACACTCTTGGCTGGCGGCTCATCATTCCTCCACTCTCTACCCTTCTCTCTAACGGTAACTTCTTTCTCCTTCAATATCCCGATACTACCCTCCAGTGCTTGATTTGACGTTGCTCTTCACAGTATCGCTTCTGTTCTACCGGCGTCACCTCTTATGGCTAGAGCAAAGCCCACGATAGCCTGTGTATGTCTTAGCAGCAGTTACATTGCTTGTGGCTTTCTTCAAAGGTCGCTCAATGAGAGACTTAACACTCTCCTATTTCTTCCCTATGGCTTAACCCACACAACCACACATCTCACAGAGCTCCACAACCATCTTTCTCCAACCTTGACCTTCAACTTCTTCGAGGACGATGATGATACTTCTCCTGCAACCACCTCTAAACTCTACCATGGCCCAATATCTTACATAAGCATTAGAGAACAGTTCTGCAATATAAGCACTACAACCGAAGCCAGAAGTTTTGATAAATTCCTTATTATCGTCTGATTGAGAACATTCTTCCAAAGTCTACACAACCCAGAACACTGTTGAAGAACTTGTTACTAACTCTTTAGTCACCTTCCTTCCCCTCTCTATGATGCGAAATGATCGACTTCCATCATGCGAAGTCTCAAATAACTGTCTCTATAAAAACTACCTTCATGTACCCATCCTTAACAATTACGCCTCCTAATATCTTCCAGAATAATGCTAATCATGAAGAGAAATACCGTCCATGGAGTATTGATCACAAGTAGCAAGGAAATGAAAGGTGTACGGTGTGAAAAATTGGAGGTGTTTTAAAATTAAATCACAAGAAAATGCTCTTGGGGAGACTTGAACATGTGACCTCCCATGGGAAAGGGAGGCACCTAACCACTTGACCAGGCACGTCCCTTCTTTTCTTTTCTTTTTCCTTTTTTTTTTTCTTTTCTTTTTTGATAGGGAACCAAGCATGCAAAAGACCATAAGAATCTAGTCCAGAAAGATAAATGCTGATGCAAGTAAATCTACAAGCAATGAAATAAGAACCGCTGACTGAACTGGCTTTCAAGTTCAGCTAATCTTTTTTTATAAATAATTAACTTCAGCTAATCTATAAGGTAAGAGAATCATACTTTTGATTAAAAAAAAATCAAAGATTTTATTAAAAAATGCAAAAGGCATAGCCCAAGTACACAGGAAAGGTAAGAGAATCATACTATAAATTGCAATCCAATTATTTTTCAGGCTATCAAAAGTTTGATGGTTTCAAAAACAAATTGTACGATTAAGTTCATTTGAACATTGCTCTAGGATTTTCATGTTTTCTTCCTTCTTTTTTCCTTTGTAGTAATGAATCATTTTTTTTATTGGCACCGGGTGTCTAGGACAAAGTCTTGACTAATCTCGGGGATGCACAAGGGGAAATTCCCCCAGTCCAATAGGCCATAGAAATTATTTGCACCCAAGGGTTTGAATCTTAGATGAGGAAGGAGCATACCACCAAGACCAAGACCCTTACCACTTGAGTCAACCCCTAGGGGTTTAGTAATGTATCATTTCACCATGTTAGCTACATAAACAGAAGAACGCATACAAACTGAAATGCAAGAAACACCTCTCTTTGTTTATGTTCTCCAGTATATTCTCAATAGAGCCATGTTGACGGATGAGCTTCAAAGCAGTCTGCCCTCCAATTCCTGTAGCAAAAATTACAGTTGCGCCATATAATAAATGCATGGTTCAGCATTCAAGAAATACATGCAGCATATTAAAAATAAAAATATTCAATCACTTCACAAATGACATTACTTGAAAAAAATTATTGAAAAGCAACACATCTTTTTGCGCATCATTTATATCTATAGAATCAATGCATGGAGTTTTCTTGAAATTAAGAAAAAGATATCAACAAACACATGAAAATAAGGATGAAGAAAATGTAGAAGTATACACATGCTAATAATACTCATAGCAGGCTGAATAGTGGAAATGAAAATCCAAAATACCTCGAATGCTGTCGCAGTAATCACATCCAGACAGAATGCATAAATCAATGAATTGATCCATAGTAAGATTTAGTTCCTCCAAGGTCTGAAAATGTCATTATCAGAACAGTGAACTAATATAGAGAGCAATTATATCAGATTTGAAAGTAGCAAGTACCTTTGCAACTTCAAATTCCATTACTGGGACTTTTCTTGAGCTAGGATCCATCAAATGGCGAAGGAACCTGGGAGCTCCAAATGTTAGGGAGTCCATGTCTTCTGAAGCCACAGCATAAACCTAAAAAAAATCAAGTAACTCTTAATGTGTCATTTACTTTGAACATGTTGGACAATAGAAGATGATGAACTAATCCATTAGAAGAATGTCGTGGAAAACACCATTAACCGGTTTCAAATTCAAATGAAAAAATAGAATAATCATTCTTTTCAACGGGGTGTACCCATAAACACAAAATAACCAAATTATCACAAAACAGAGATACTTGCCTTTCCTGATTTGCAAAGTGCAGCACATTGTGCCTCTGCTTCTGAAGGAGCCTTGGAAATCAAAGCCACACCAACACATTACAAGAAGAATAAATTTGTGTACTCTCTTAATCTCACACCAACAGTAAATTATTTTAAAGAACATAATATCACCTCAATTACAGGCACTCCCATGAGTCTTAACAGTCTTTTGCAGTCCTCATTGTGCTGCTTTGTCACCTGCGAAAAGTAAGGAGTAGATGGCATCAAAAGCTCACACAAATTCTCACTTATCCTATACCTAAAGGCTAAAACCTTTCAGTTTTTCACTTGAAAACTACAAAAAAAAAAAAAAAAAACAAAAACAAAAATATTCAACACTACAGTTCTGATTGTTAACGTTCCACACTAGCCATGAACGCCGAAATAGCACAGCAAAGGAAAGGGATATGAGGAAAGAACCCACCTTCACTGTACGTTTACTGAATTTCTCAATATCTTCCTTATTCCCAGTCTGCAATGGAAACAAAAGGCAACTATGTTATACATGTAGTGAAGTACTATGAAACCAAATACAGTAGCAAGATGGAAAATGAACAATGAAATCAATATGCACTTACCTCCATGGCTTCTGCCAAATCCTGGCTAGCATCGGCCCTTTTCGAGTAACTAAACCAGTTAAAATGAAACCGTTATTTAGCATGCACATGTAATATTGTTAATCACGTTAAATAAAGAAGGTAAACTGAAAGAAAAATACCGTTTTGCCAGCTCTTGTTTTTTCAGATCTGGAGGCTTCCCATCAAAAACATAGCTGAATCCAATTTTCAACTTGCTTAGCAAGGCACACTTCACCCAATATACCAAGTATAACAACGTGGAAATAACATTGCCTACACTTGAAAAAATTTAGGAAAAAGTGCAAGGTAGAGAATGTAATTACACCGGCTTTATTCCAGCTTCCAGAAGTCTTATGGTGCGCGTAAACATGCCTTGCAGATGACTGTAAACGGACCCCAAAGAAGACCCACATCAATTTCCACAAAACAAAGAGTTCAAGTGAAGACACCAAAAATTCAAAATACGCTTAATTTAGCATAATCTCCCACCAAGACGTATTTATTTACTTGATAAAAGAGAAGTCTGTGAAGCATACCTAGTAACTTCACCAGCCTCATTGGTCAGCATCTCGGTCCCAATTCTTCCCACAACAATCTGCACCAAAATTCAAGCACACCCGTATACTGAATCCTAATAAATACTCATTGATATTGACATAATTCATGTATAAATAAAGGATTAACTCATCCAAAAAAAGAATAAAGAGACGGAGGAAAATAGTACGGACGAGGAACTGATAAATGCTCATGCTGGCGTCGATAGCGATTTTACGGCCAAAATAGCTCTCGAATTTCTGCTCCTTCATGGCCTTTGGGGCATTGTCCGCCAAGAGCTTTGTTAAACCCTAGCAGACCCATCATCAATTTACATCAAATGAATAAGTAAAAAATTCAGAAATTATAGAATTAAAGAGGGGGAGGATGGAGTTGGAAAATCAAATACCTTTATACCCATTATTTGTGTGTGTAGTGTGTAAAGCTGTGAATCAATGAGAGAAGAAGAGTGAGGGCAGTGGGAGAACAAATAAAAAACAAGGGTTTTGGCTAATTTCCCGCCCACTCCATTTTACTGTCCCTGATTTAGCACTCTGTTCCTTTTTTTTGTACGGTAGCACCCTTTACTTTGGGAGCCCAGGATAGCGCTTCATGCAGAGGACAGCTGATGTGTTTAATTTTTATAAATTTTGTCACATTTTAATCTTATGTTAGATTTTGTTTAATTTTTTTATTTATTAGAATTTTTATTTAAGAATAAATAAATTAAAAGAGTAATTGGAATTAAAGAAGAAACTTTTCCTTTCAAATTTAAATTCCCTTTATTAAGAGTAAAAATAAATAAAAATAAAAATTACTTTTCAAATTTTCTAAAACACTCTTTATTAAGCATAACTTTTACTAAAGAAGTCCAAAAAAGGCAATTTGAGTATCTACGGAAAGTTAACACAAATCCCTACAACTTTCATGTAGAGAACTTTAAAAAAATAAAAGATCTCGATAGAGAAAATAACACATTAAGACAGTGGCAGAAAAACAACCAATTTGGAGAATCTTGTTTTGGGGAGATAAGAGGGAGGACGACCATACCCTTAAAAATTGAAGATTTTTTTCATTATCGAAGAAGAATTCGAAACTTGAAAAAAGAAGAAGAATAAGACAGAGGCCGAATTGGAATTAGCGACGATTGAGATTCTCGATTTATATGCAGTTTCCTTCTTAACTCTTTCATTTTCTCTTTGTACAATTCTCATTATAAATTATAGAATTATTATAATTTGTTTTTATTCTATTATGAGGTAATTTTTATTGCTAAGGCTACATCAATGTAACCTTTACATGACAATTCCAAATCTTATTTCTATATGATCATAATTTTATCATTTCTCTTGAGTATACATGATTGAGTTTAATGTTTTCAGTTATCTGGTCAATAGTTGATTGATTTGTTATACATGTTAATTCGAGAGATGATGCATGTAGTGTAACTTCATATGATGCATGCCATGAATTAAACCAAAGACAAAAATGTATCAACGTGATTTATGCGACTTTTATATGAAATATTTTAAATCTTAATATATTCAAATGCTTTTAAATTTGCATATACATATCACGGGTTATCGTATGTTGGGTAATTCTAATTCTACTCAAGATAGAGTTTTATATAAGTTAAAATATTTTGCCGTCAAATAAAATAATAATTGATTGATTGTATGGTTAGAATTTGGGATTAGATTGGTTGGGTGAGTTGAATGCCTTAATTTTTTCTTCTTAGGTGAAAGCTTTTTCTTTTTAAATATTTGGTCAATTCTTCATTAGTTGTTTAATTTATTTTTTTTTATTTTTATTTCTCAGATTCAAAATCCACCACTTTTCTTTATTTTCAAATAATTTAGAATTAGAACAATTTTAATAGTTAATAGGTAAATAATCATCGTGGGTTTGACATCCTTCTTTATCACTATATTACTTATTACGATTTTGTGCACTTACGAATTTTCATAACAAGTTTTTTGCGCCGTTGTCGGGTACAATTTATTTTCTATTAATTTTGATACCAACTAGTTCTAGGTTAATTTGATTTTTCTTTATCTTAGTTTTAATTTTTAATTTTGTTTTTATTTTTCTTTTTGTTTTCAAGCTTCCTAAGTAATGCATGACATACTCGAAACTTGAATTTTAGTACCTTTTGACTCTGAAATTGAACTCATCCTTCATCATTTGAACAATGAGAAGAGGAAAGATTCTACAATGGAGAATGAAGCAATGAAAGATCAACTTAGAAACGGGACTTTGGGAGATTATGTTGTTCCCTAGGTCACCGGAGCTACTTCTAGCATTAGACAGCCTGTCATTCAAGCTAATAACTTTAAGATAAAGCCAGATATTTTTCAAATGATGGCCTCAACAGTGCAATTCAGTAGCATGCCACATGATGATCCAAATGCTTACATAGCTAATTTTTTGGAGTTATGTGATATTTTTAAACATAACGGAGTTTTTGATGATGCTATTAGATTGAGACTTTTTCAATTCTCCCTCCGTGACAAGGCAAAGGCATGGTCAAACTCACTTCCACCGTTAACTATAACTATATAGGATGATTTGGCTAAAAAGTTTCTAGCAAAGTTCTTTCACCTAGTCAAAATTGTGAAAATGCGAAACGATATCATCACTTTTGTCTAATTTGATATAGAGTCACTTTATGAAACTTGGGAGAGGTATAAAGAATTGCATAGAAAGTTGCCATTCAATCTACTAATATAATTGGTGAATTTTGTACATGGAATCATATAGGGATAGATTGTCAAGTGAGAAATCCATTTGCCAATAATAGTTTGGAGCAAGCAAAATTTGTGTCGAATTACCAACAACAAAACAATCATTATTCCAACACTTACACCCCAGGATGGCGAAACCACCCAATTTCTTATAGAGCAACTCCCAAAATATTTCCAAGCTTCCACCAAGTTTTTAAAATCAACAACAAAAGAAGAAGTCGAATATAGAAGAGGTAATGGCACAATTTATGGTCAATGTGGGTGCTAGATTTATAGATTATGACATTACTCTTAAGAACAATAAAAATACTATGTAGAGCATTGAAATGACGGTTGGTCAATTGGCAAAATTAATGTCTGAAAAACCTCAAGGATCACTTCCAAGCACCATTAAAAATAACCTAAAAGAGCAAGTGAAGGCCATTACTTTAAGTAATGGAAAGAACTTAATTTACAAGAGAAAGAGCAAAATTCTAGAAAAGATGAGGAGATTGTGAGAGCCGCAACATCCACGTCCAAGGCTGCGGCACCCACCCCTGTCCTGAGCCAAATAGTAAAAAATTCGAGAAATCCTCTCATTTCTTCTTCTCACACTTCTTCTTATGATCCTCCTATACTTTTTACTCAAAGATTTCAAAAAAATAAGCTAGATAAATAATTTTATAAGTTCCTATATGTTTTTTAAAAATTACATATTAACATTCCTTTTGCACTTGGAACCAAAGTTTTGAATACCGTTCCGGTGGTCGTTTCAGTTAAGGCATTGAAATGAAATATTTCGGTACCAGTACCGTTTCGAAATTAATTATATATTATATAAAAATAATTATGTGTATATATAAACTACCAACTAATATAATAAATACAAATATATATATATATGTAAGTGTATCAACTATTATGTATATGTGTATATATATGGAATAATTGAAGATTTATAAAATGAATATAAGTTTAAAAAATCACAAATTTGAGTTGAAAAATAGAAACAAAGAAAAAAAATAAAAGAATAGAAAAATTATTAAAAATAATGATATTTAAAAAAAAAAAAAGAATGAGGAGACATACTTAAAGTTATAAAAAAATTAAGATTATATAAATTAATTTTATATATAAACTATATTCCAAAATAACATCAATGCAAAACTTAAAAATATACATACATAAAAAACTCAATAATACTTTTCAATACAAGTTTAAAATAATAATAATAATAGTTCTAGATTCACAATCCAACTATTAAAAAAATAATCACTTATATTCGTAAATAAGATAATAAGTATCAAAGTCATGGCTATCTTTGAATTGGATTGAGCTTATGATAGGCTTTAGCTATCCTTGAATTGAATTGGGCTTATGAGAGGTTTGACCTAACTTGAACCAAAAAAGTATACTGAATGGACGGGCTTGAAGGGATCTTTTAGCTACATGGCTAATATACACCGGCTACATGTGAATGAATTGGATTATATCCAAACAAGGTTACTTTTATCCATAACACGGAAGATACAACTCAAGCAACCAAACTGGAGTCTGCTTCTTCATTGAGATGCAGCAAATTGTGATTTCCGATGCCGACGTCGCGACGACAACCAATTTGAAACTTCCTTTCGAGATTTGAAACTTCATTTCACATACCAAGAAATTTGAAACTTCATTTTAAGATTTGAGAACCCAAAAAAAATTCCCGATTTTGGAGCCTTTGATGAATTTCATCGAGCGATAATGATGAACACAATCGAGTTCACAGAGGCATAGCCCCCCACAGCCCACACGGGCAGAGTAGCAATATGTTGAAGCTTTTCTCAAAAAGCTTTGATAGTATGTCAAGAATGGCGTTTGGGTGAGAAGAAATTTTGCTAAAAGGTAGGAGAAGTAGCAGAGGACGAACCATTAAATTGCCACAGCCATGCCACCGGTTTTCATGCGAAAACTACGAAAAAACCAGGAGTTTCCCATTAATTACAAAACTGCCACAGCCATGCCCCTAATGTTTATTTTTTGGACCGAAATCTGTATTTCGTCTGGTAAACTGGAAACCGCCCGAAATTGACCGAAACATGCTGAAATGACCGGAATTTGATTGCAATATTTACTTCCACCATGCTGGCTTCTGTTCCAAAACAAAAAAATCCAGCCATTCTTACCGGAATGGAATGGTTTTTAAAACTTTACTTAGAATAAATGCCTAGTTATGTGAAGTTTATGAAGAAGATTCTATCAAATAAGAGGAAATTAGAAGAATATGAGATCGTGATGTTGACCAAAGAGTTGTACAACCATTTTACAAATAAGTTGCCACCAAAACTTAAAGATCCAGGGAGCTTTACTATTGCACCATTGAAAACTCTTATTTTGAAAATGCTTAAACTCTTATTTTGAAAAAGCTTAAACTCTTATTTTGAAAAAACTTTGTGTGATTTAGGTACTAGCATAAATTTGATGCCATTTTCTATTTTCAAGCAACTGGGGCTAGGACAGATCAAGACCACTACCATTTCACTTCAATTGGCGAACCCATCCATTAACCGAATAAGAGGTATAGTAGAGGATGTTCTTGTTAAAGTTGACAAGTTCATTTTCCCTGTAGATTTTATTGTTTTAGATATGGAGGAAGATCAAAAAATCCCACTTATTCTTAGTCAACAGTTCTTGGCTACGGGAAGAACTATCATAAATGTGCAATAACAGAAACTAAAACTACAGGTACAAGATGAACAAATTACATTTAATGTATTTTAAGCAATGAAATATCCATCAACAACTAATACATGCTTCACCATAGATATGATTAATGAACTTGTGATAAACACTTTTGAAAAGAGTTATCCTAAGGAACCACTTGAGGTATGTCTTGTTCAATTCGGCATTAACAATTCCAAGAATTCCAAGATAAGCAATTGTGCACACTACTTGGAAGCATATCCACCTTACTTGCCTAAAGGGAAGCTAAAAAAATAACATTGGGCCAAAGCACTACTTAACAATAGCCATCCATTATTGAGGCCCCATCTTTAGAACTCAAACCTCTTCATTCTCATATTAAATATGCGTAGTTATATGATTCTTCTTTACCCGTAATAATTTTTTTTATCTTTGACAAGTCTTAAAGAAGATGAGTTACTTCGAGTTTTAAGAGCTCACAAGCAAGCTTTAGGATGGAATATAGCTAACATTAAGGAAATAAGCTATTCACTTTGCATGCACAAGATTTTAATGGAAGAGAATTATAAGCCTGCGGTGCAGCCACAAAGGAGACTTAATCCAAACTTGCAAGAAGTTGTAAACAAAGAAGTTATCAAATTGTTGGATGTCAGAATTATTTACCCTATTTATGATAGCTCGTGGGTAAGTCCGTTGCAAGTAGTACCCAAGAAGGGAGGAGCGACGATGGTAGAAAATAAAAATAATGAACTCATCCCAATAAGAATGGTCACGGGTTGGAAAATGTGCATAGACTACTGCAAGCTCAACGATACCACATGAAAAGACCACTTTCCACTACCTTTCATTGATCAAATGTTGGAACGGTTCGCTGGTCATGCATATCATTATTTTCTAGATGGATACTTAGGTACAATCAAATCCAAATTTTACTAGAAGATCAAGAAAAAACCACTTTTACTTACCCAGCAACTCAGTGTTGCTGCGCTAGAAGAGTCTGCTACAGCACACACGAAGGTGTTCCTACTCTAGACTTATCATAGCATCTCTGTAACACTTCTCCAAACCTACCATTGCCGTCATGCAACATTCTTAGGGAAGTCTACTTTTATCGTTTTATTTTTTCATCTCTTTTGATTCTTCACATTGGGGACAATGTGTTCTTTAAGTTTGGGAGTATGTGTCATTTATTTTGGAGTATTTATATATATATATATTTTAAAAATATGTATATATATACTTAAAAATTTTGAAAATCACAAAAATATTTTCTTTTCATTTTGTTTTGGTTTGGGTTGATGATCACAAGCCTATGATATTTCCTTATTGAAATTAAGTTGGATTTGTGGAAAATGCTAAATTTGTCTCGTTTTGTGCTTAATTCTTATGTTAGCTTGATTTATTTGAATTCTTTTGAACACTTTTGCACAATACCATGATCAATAAGTTGTTTTGTTAGCTTAGAGTATATTTGTGTGAATTAGACATTTTCTAAGATCTCATTGAATTCTAGAATCTATTTGATAATCTCTTGAGGCGAAATCATAGGCAGCACACTACTAGAGAAATGATCTAGGCCATCTTTGGAATGTTTGAGCTTTTTTAGCCTACCTTAATTATCTATCTCTAGTCAACCCTTTGAGCCTTAAACACATTGGCCATTTTTCTTTCATTAACCCACATTAACCATACATTTTAACCCATAAACACTCATCCTATGTTTTTAAGAAAATTTATTATTTACTTAGTCCTTGAAGAAGAGAAAATGTTAGTTAAAGAGTTAAAAGAGCAAGAGTAAGTTTTGTTATTCTATTATACAAAAAAATACAACTAATACAATCTGAATTATTTAGAAAAAAAAAAAAAAAGCTTGGGGCTTGTGGAATTGAAAAATAAATAAATTAATTGAAAGAAAAAAAAAAAGAGAAGAAAAAAATAAATGAATAAATTGCTCTAGTAAATTGCTCAAATTGGACAAAAGAGGTGATATCGTTTCTCTCTTCATTGGTGAAGCTTGTATTGAATTTTCTTACTTTGATTTCCATACCATTTTTTTCTTTTGTCATTACCCTAAGCGGAACATTACAAGTTTTAATTAAGACCTTTTGATATTTTGTGGTGTGTTTATACTACATCAGTGGAGAGGTTATTTGAAAAATAGGCATATGAAGTCTAAGAAACTCATTCTCATAGAGATCAATCATAATTTAATCGAGTTTGCATAAATTTATTTGAGTTATTAGAGTAGCAAGTTTAGACTCACACACACACACTCAAAGGCTTCCTTGTAAACCCAAGCATGCTCTTGAATTAAGTTAAAAAATTATTAAATGTTTAGACTTTTCTTGAATCAATTTCTTTATACAATCCATGAGGTAATCACTGTGAGAAATTAACCTATTCTATTTGTTTAATTTTTCTTTTCTCTCTTTTTTTTTTGCTCGAGGACTAGCAAATCATAAGTTTGGGGATATTTTGATGTGTTTAATTTCTATACAAGTTTTGTCATACTTTTACTCTTATTTTTATGCTAGTTTGTGTTTAATTTTCTTATTTATTAGAGTTTTTATTTATTTGTTTTTGGGAATAAATAAATTGAAGGAGTCATGGGATTTAAGGAGGAAACTTTCATTTTCAAATTCAAATTCCCTTTATCAAGAATAAAAAAAGAAATTGTTTTCTTGAATTTCCCAAAATATTCTTTAGTATTTTGAACATAAATTTTGCTAGAAATAGAGATATTGTGGCTAGTAATAAATATAGATTTTAATTTTTATGTGCGATCATGTTAATCAGATCAAATGAATTATATGGGTCATCTCAATCCATTTATTAGTAGCCACAATATCTTCAATGAAACAATAAGACTGACAACTAACTTTTTCAAATTTTAACCTATAATAAAGGCATGTAGTCATGTCGGAAGGCATAGTGAGGCAATCTCAAACTAACGAAAGATGAACAACTCGAGATAAAGTTAGGTAACCATGGTGAAGAAGTGATCATGAAACGTGGAAAACTTTGCATGTTGGGTATGTTGATCGCATATAAGGTAGTGAACAAAGAAGTATTCAGATCAACAATACTGAGTAACTGGAAACCAAAAGGATGGATGCACTTTCGAGAGGTTGGTACCAATTTATTTTTATTTGAATTTCAGAATGAGAATGATCTTATGTGTGTTCAGAAGGTAGGCCATGGTCTTTTAATGGTAACCTTCTCTGTTTGAATACATTTGATGGTTCTTTATCCCCCAAAGATTTATCTTTTAGTAGAGAAATGTTATGGGTTCAACTCCATAATCTGCCATTTTGTGGGATGACTAGGGGTATTGGTGTTCAAATTGGTAACAAGATAGGTGTAGTAAATGAAGTTGATGTGGATGAAGAGGGGGTTGGCTAGGGTCATTTTCTCATAATTAAAGTTGATATTGATTGAACTAGACCTCCTATGAGAGGCACTCTTCTGAATTTTCAAGGAACTTAGCATTGGATACCTTTTAAGTATGAAAGGTTATCAAACTTTTGTTTTCGTTGTGGTATTATTAAACATGGTGATTCAGGGTGTCTGAAGGCTGATTCTAATTTGTCCTTATAGTCGGCCAATCAAAATTAGTATGGTGCTTGGCTTCAAACATCAACATCTAAGTTCTCTAGTGTTGGTGTTAGGGAGGATAGCAAAGGGAAGAAGGTGCACAGGGATTTAGACTTTGCTGAATTGAATGGAGTAGATGATGACATTGCAGGTGATAGTATTAAAATTGGCAAGGTTTCCTTCATTACAGATAAAGAGGTTGTTTGTTGGAACCTTCCATGGGAAAAGCTACAAATCAAGATTCTAAGTTCTTTCATTACAAGGAAGATGTGGCTAGTCAAAGATTTACTTTAGAAATTGTTGCAAAAAATGTGGAGCAATCTCAGGATGCTGATAATGTGGTTTTGGGAAAGAATCCTCATGATATAATTCAGTCCCATGGGGAATCTTTTCCCTTAATCAATATTCCTCCCAACTATCATGAGTTGAGTGCTACTAATGTTGAGAACATTAACTTCACGGTTGATATGTGTGAAAGGATTTAGGAAGTACTACCTGCTAAATCTCATGAAGGAATATCTAAGGGTCAGATCACTAAATCTAGTAGATGGAAGAGGAGAGCTAGAGCTACAAGAAATGTTGTCCAGGGCACTGACAATAATCGACCCTACTCAAGGAAAAGGGTGAATTTATTGTCCCTTAGGGATGACTCAGAGATGGATTGGGTTGAAGGCCCAAGTGAGAAGAAAGGAAAGTCCTCTATTTCCTTAGGTATGGATCTTGAAAGTTTAGTGATGGAGACTAGTTCCCAGCCCCACCAAGATCAATGAATCTCCTAAGTTGGAACTACCTGGGGCTTGGGAAACCTCGGTGAGCTAGAGTCCTACGTCAAAAGACTAAGGATAAGTCTCTCAATGTGGTTTTCCTTATGGAAACCAAGTGCAATGAAAGGAAAATGGAGCACATAAGATTGAAACTTAAGTTTGATTACTGTCTTGCAGTAGAGAGCATTGGTAGTAGTGGTGGTTTTGGCCCTGATGTGGAATGAGACATTGACTGTTAATATTGTTAACTATTCTAGATGGCATATCAGTGCAAGGATTTCTGAGATGCACCAAGGCAGTTCTTGGATGTTCACTGGATTCTATGGCCATTCAATTACTTCTAAAAGGGTTGTTAATTGGGAATTACTTAAAGGTTTATAACCAGAAAGAGATACCCATTGGATATGTGTGTGGGATTTTAATGAAATCACTTGTCAAAGTGAGAAATGTGGTTATATCCCAAGACCCTACAAACAAATGGAGATCTTCAAGGAGGCCCTTGAGTTCTGTGATCTAAGTGATGTCAAAGCTTGGGGTCCAAGTTTCACATGGTCTAATAATAGAACATATGAAGGATTTACTAAGGAAATGCTTGACAGGGTAGTTGCAAATCTTGAATGGCACCAACTTTTTAGTAGTTTCATTGTTTTAGTTTTACTAGCTATCAAATCAAATCATTGCTCACTCCATTTAGTGATTTTTAAATCTTCCAACCCAAACCTTAGTAACAGGAACAATAGTAGAAGGGACCCACTATTAGATAGGAAGCTGCTTGGCAGCTCCATGAAGGATGCTCTGATACCATTAAGGAGGCATGTAGAATGGGATCCATTGGAGACTCTTGTTGCTAAAAAAATCAAAGCAAATTTGATCTGTTGCAAACAAGCACTCAAGAAATGTAAGCACTCCTCTTTTAGGAATAAGCAAGGTTCTATTAGGAACATGAGAGAATTATAGGCCCATACAAACTCTCCAAAAGGAAGTGGAAACTTTTTTTGAAGAGGAAGAACTTAAATGAAAGCAAAGGGCAAAGCAGACTTAGTTTCATCAAGGTGACAGGAACACTAAGTACTTTCATAAGTATGCAAATCTGAGAAAATCCAAAAATTCAATCAAGCAAGTGGAGGATGATCAAGGCAACTCAGTTACTAACCCAATCATGATTGGAGACACCTTCACAGCTTTGGTCCACATGACCTTTTGAAAAGGGGAGTACATTTTGATGACAAACAAATGATGGTCCTGTGTTTTGGGAGTCCTTTGAGATAGCTATGTTCTTTTATAAGTTTTATAAAATTTGATCTTTTGAGATTTTATGCTTCAGTACCATGTTATCTATTTTATTCTATTTGACCTATGTAGAATTTTCGATGTGATATATTGCATACTGCTAAATTAATGGGTGCATTGCATCTTAACTGTCATGTATGAGGGGTATGTAACCTTATGTTACATGTCCTGACGCTTCAGTTACCATCCAATCTTAAATGAGGGCTAGGGGTGTCATAATGATGATGCCTGCCATTTTGTGTGCTAAATGTTCTAAAACATGGTGGATCTCTTCAAGACATAAATGATACCTCCATCACCTTGATCCCAAAGCTTAAACAGCCCAAGAAGGTTACTGATTACAGGCCCATCAATCTGTATAACGTGATATACAAGATTGTGTCTAAGGTCCTTGCTAATAGGTTGAAAAGACTCATTACTGAGATCATCTCTCCAAACTAAAGTGCTTTTGTGTTGGGATGCTTGATCACTGATAATATTTTTACAGTATAAGAAACTCTTCACTCAATGAATTCTAGAATGAATGTAAGTCTGGTTTCATGACTTTTAAGCTCGACATGAGTAAAGCCTATGATCAGGTGAAATGAAATTTTCTTGAAAAAGTCATGTATAGGTTGAGTTTTGACAAAAGATGGATTTCTCTTATGATGAGCTGCAATAAATCAGTATCTTATTCTCTTTTGATCAAGGGACAACCGCATGCTACCTTTACTCCAACTTGAGGTCTTAGACAAGGGAATCCACTCTCTCCAAATTTGTTTATTCTATGTACAGAAGTCTTGACCTCTCTTTTTAATCAAACAGAAGCTATGGGGAGCATCTCAGATGTTTCTATTGGAAAGAACTACTTATTCATCAATCACTTACTATTTGCTGATGATATTCTTCTATTTTGTAGGACTAATTCTCTTGAATGGAGTCATGTCCTTTATTTGTTTGATATTTATGAAAAGGCCTCTGGGAAAATGCTCAACAAAGATAAAACCTTCATTTTCTTTAGTAGAGATACCCCACTAGAGGTCCAAAACAACATCCTACATATTGCTAGTGTGAAGTCCTCTGGTTCTTTTGAGAAGTATTTGGGCCTTCCTATAGTCATTGGTAGAGCTAAAGTTGTTGCTTTTCATTTTGTTCTGGACAAAATTTGGAATTGAATTACCAATTGCAAGACTAAAATGTTCTTAGTTACAGGTAAAGATATTCTCTTAATGGCTATTCTCTAAGTTATTCCCACTTATACTATGGGAATTTTTCAGCTCCCTCATTCAATAATGCAGAAGTTGAACAGAATGATGAAAAAGTTTTGGTGGGATTCCAATGAGGACCATTCTAAGATTCAATGGGTGAGTTGGGATCAGATGGGTCTCTCTAAAGAATTTGGTGGTATAGGCTTGGGGACTTATTTAGCAATGCTCTTGAAACAATGTTGGAGACTCATAGGTCATCCAAATTCATTGCCTGCAAGGAGTTTTAAAGAGAAATATTCCACTCAGTGTGATTTCTTAAAAGCAAGGTTAGGCCCTAGACCTTCATATACGTGGATAAGTATCATGGTAGGTAGAAGCTTGTTGGCAGATGGTTTATATTGGGAAAATTGGAAATGGCAACAGTGTGAGAATTTGGAAAGATAAGTGGCTACAACACCATTTAATCATACCATTCAATCTTCAATCTCAGAACTTGGAAATGATGCCAAGGTGGCAGATCTAATAGATTCTGACTTAAGATGGTGAGATGAACAATTGTTAAATCAGACCTTCATGTCTCAGGAAGTTAATCATATTCTCAAAATTCCTATAAGTTCAATATGAAGAGATGATAAGCTAGTATGATTCTATTCCAAGGATGGCTAGTTTACAGTTAAAAGTGCTTACCATTTTCATAAATAACTTGCTACTAGGTTTAGTGCAAGTACTTCTACAGGGAAAAGCAACAATGGTTGTTGGAAGTCCATACGGAATTTGAATGTCCCCAATTCTATTAAAATGTTCATCTGGAGAGCTTGTAGAGATGCCATTCCCACTTTTTTGAATTTGTGTAAAAGAAAAGTCATGGAAGATTATAGATGCTCATTCAACAAGATTTATTCAGAAACAGTGGGGCATGCTCTATGGAACTGTGTGGCTTCATAGGATGTCTGGAGCATAGGGTGTGTAAAAAGCCAAAAGATGTCTTTCCAAAGCTATGGATTTGCAGAGATATGGAAAGAGTTTATCCAAAAGCTGAATAAAGAGGAACTAGAAGCAGTTGTTGTGATCACCAGGCTGATATGGATGAGGAGGAATTCTTTCATTTATGGTAAAGATTTCCAGTATCCTAATTACTTTATCCATAAAGCAAATGAGGATCTTTTAATGTATTAAACTGCTCAAGAGAGGAAACCCTATAAGGAAAGTTCTACTACTTAGATTTCTGCTTGGTTGAAATCTCTTGCAGAATGTTTTAAAGTGAATTGGGATACAGCTATTGATGAGCTCAGATGCAAGGTTGGTATATGACTGATTATAAGGGATTTTATGGGCCAAGTCATAGGATCTTGTTGTGATTCTAAAGCCATTTATGTAGATTCTTTTATGACTGAATCAATTGCAGTGTAGTTGGCAATGAAATTCTGTAAGGAAATGAGGATTAGAAGATTTATTCTTGAAGGAGATTCTCTTCAAGTAGTAAATTTTCAAAAGGAGGTGCATGATTGGAGTTCAACTGGATTGCTTCTGGGGGACACAAAACTATTGCTTAATTCCTTTGCTCAATGGACCATCAATCACATGAGAAGAAAAGGCAATGCAACTGCACATTTTCTTGCCAAAGACGCTCTATTTCACCGAGAGGTTTTAATTGATGTTGGGTTTATTCTTGATTGTATCCATTCTATTATTTTGCAAGAATATTTTAGTTCTTTTGGTTGAGTAATAAAGCATCTTTTTTTTAAAAAAAAAAATCTCAATCCATTTACATAAAATAGGTTGTAATGGGTTGTGTTGTGTTGTGTTTAGGGGTGCTATCCTCACCCCTGAACTACTAGAGGGGGGGGCCCTTATCCTGCGGGGGCAGTTTGGGCTCGAACCCCTGCAATACTCCCTGTGGTGGGTGCCCCCTGTCTAGATTCCGATAGGCGAATTGGTCCCCAAGCCTATCCACCGCTGGCTAAGGGTGTCAAATCGTGTTAACGGAGTGTGTCGTGTCAATCCATTTGGACTCATTAGTGATATTATGAAATAAGTTAACACGACACAATACAACCCGTTTTAAATTGTTTATGTAAATGAGTTAAATAGGCCTGAAATTAACCCGTTTGATCTGATTAAATTTAGTATAATTTTATATAAATGTTAAAATTATAATATTTATAAAAATTATAAAACTAACTACAAGTCTAAAATTACAATCCAAACAATAAAAATATCTAAATTGAAATTCTCATAATTTAGTTTTAGGCATAAGAGTATAATTATAACTTTAACTTTCTTAACGAGTCATAACGGGTCAAAACGAGTTGACCCGTTACCAACCTGTTAAGTAATCGTGTCTTAACGGGTCAACCCGTTTTGACCTGAACCCGTTAAGACTAAACTCTAACCCGCTATTATTGTGTCGTGTTCGTGTTGGTTTAACGAGTCGTGTAACATATTGCCACCCTTACAGTTGGCGCACGAAAAAAAATAACGAAAAAAATCCAATACCAACCAGAAAATTACCAAAAAAAATCCAAAACCAATAAAAATAACAACAAATCCATAAAAATAAAAAAATAAAAAAATATTGCAACTCTCTACTCCAACAAGACCACGATGTGGCCATAAGTATGAGCAAAGAATCATGTGGCCATGGGTTTCTTCAAAAACCCAAGACCATTCAAACTTTTGAAATGTGACGTTAGAATTTTAAATTCAAACGTCAGTTATCAATAGTTCGGATGTAAAGAGATATATGTTCAGATGGTTAGAAGGATAAATTTGCTTGTATCCTTTGTTTGAACGTTTGCAATGTGATGCTCGAATGATACAGTAATTTAAGTTTGAACGTCTGTTTATCATTAGTTCGGACGTGAAGGGATATACGTTTAGATGTCCATGAATACATTTGTACATTCGTTAACTTTACATGTTAATGTGATATTGTATGTGCAAACGTTTGTAGTCGCACATATCTTTATTTATGTTCAAATATTGTTTCGAATGTGAAGACACGTTTGTACGTGTGAGATTTACATTGAAACGTAAAGCTAATCATAATTAATAAATCAATAAAATTAAATATCATACTAATTAAATTTAAATTTTATCGCACAAAAATAAAAGATAACGTCTAAAAATGTTTGAGATTAAGGGTACAAAATAAAATAAAATTTACTAGATAACATATTGTTCAAACATAGATTAGAGTTTATTTCTTCTTCTTTTTCCAACCACCGCGATTCTGTTGGAGTGACTTAATACTTTCTATCTGAACCAACATCTCCTATTGTATCTATTCTTGAACTCCAACGAGTACTCTTTCTTCCGGGTCTCTTTGCTGCTCCTGCAGAAGCGTCTATAAATCTGATTGTCGAGATAGGATATTTTCCAACTTTTGCTATCTTGACTTCATTTTCTCAAGCCCTTGGCCCACAACATCTAAATCTTTGTTAAAATTATTCACTTCTGAACTCGAGGCTGTGGAGGATGAACCGACACATTTGAAGAAACGTGCAAGCCCTCTGACCAAACCAAACTTGGTGCTGAGGACCTGGGTAAAAATGTCGATGTTACTAAGTGAAGATTCCTCAAAGGCAAGCTGCAGTTCATTCATTTTTTCCTACAAGAATTACAAAAACTATAAAAAGTAACAAACAAATAAAAAATAGTAGAAAAACATTAAGAACAAATGATATCTATAATGTCATAATGCTTTGTTAATTGATTTTGACTTAAGGAATTATCTTTGGCTATAGGATTAGTCCACTCAAAGTTGGCATTGGTATGGGTCATAGCATACACATGAATGAGAGAGAGATACTCAGGATTGTCACATTTCTAATTAAGCCACATTAGAAAAATTAAAGCCACAATTTTGAGTCTTCCGGTTACGTTCACGGTCCATATATGGTATTGAACCTAAAACCTCGAACTGTGCAACTTGTGTATCAAAGTGCTTTGTTTGAAGAACGACAGGCAAATGCATGTAATTCAGAAGACACTAATTGTGTATCATAATCACATAGTTGCAAATTCTAACCTATGAAATAGTAAACATTAGTGTTGTTGATGTAAAGTAAAATAATTGATATTGACTAAAAAGAATTTAACTTGTCGTTTAAATGCATACACATTAGTCAAACCATTTCGGAAATTCTTCTTCATACTTCACCTCTACATTCTCTACGCCTTGTAACCTAAGTTCATCCATGTGCTCGCTAAGTAGATGACAAGTAAATATAATTAACATGACATTTTGGTGCTATAATAGTTCGGAATGTGGATAAAATTTAGCTGCTACAATGGGAGATACTTGAGATACTCATCAAATCACGACAATTATTCAACACATACCACTAAGCTTTATAAATTTTTTCACCAATTAAGTCATAACTTGATTGTGAACCTAATGGTCTTACATTTTGGGAGAATACAGATAGCTCACGAGGAGAGTGATCGGCTACAAAATTAGCATTCTGCTTTACTCGATTGAAGTGTGTCTCAACCATGGAGATATAGCGATCAAAATGTCAACCATTCTTAGTTTATATAAGTCTTTGTTATTGACCTTTCAACTTAGGCTTTATTCTTAATTGTGTGCTTGAGCCTAATTAGAAATCTCTCAACTAGATACATCCAAAGAAACTGCACCAGTTCAACTAGCAGTATCTCTTGAGGTAAATGCATTGCTAAGTGAACCATGACATTAAAAAATGAGAGTGAAAAGATCTACTTGAATTTACTTAGTATCATTGCAATATTGTCTTCCATCTTCTGTAGCACATCCCAATCTAATACTCGTGAGTGCAAATATTTAAGAAACATGCATAACTTAGTTAATGCGATACAAACATTAGAAATTAACTTGCCACGAATGATGACTAGTAACAATTGCTACAAATATATACGACAATCATATCTTTTCAACTCACTTATTTTCCATTCATCAGTGTCCATGCATCTAGCAACATTCGAAGCATAGTTGTCTGGCAACTTCACACCTTGCAACCATTTGCAAAACTCCATCCTCTCATCCCTTGTCATTATAAAATATGCATGCGGCATAACCACACTAATTCATTCCACACACAAATGAAGATTATGTTTAATTTCCATTCTCTTGAGATCTTTCCTTGTCTTAACTATATTATTTGTCTTTTAAATATTAATGCTTATCGATGTCCCTAGGATGTGTCACAACTTACATGAAGACCAACATGGCAACTTGAAAAAATACTCCTCTCTATCCAATTCAATCTCGTTGTATCCCATTTTCTCTTGTTCTTGCAACCCTTGCCAAATTTGTATCCCTAACTTTCTTTAACTGTTCCACTATCTTATCCCCAGATAGCTCATTTGGTAAAATTCTATCTTCCACTCCCCATCAAAATTAATGCTTTGCAATTGCCATTCATGATTTGGCAAAAAATACCGTCCATAACCCATGAAACATATCTTCTGAAAATATTTTAGCTACTCATTAGTAGTTTTTTTGTTGCAAGTGGGACACACAAACTTTCATTTGGTACTGCAACTTGAGAGATTTCCATATGCTGAAAAATCATTAATCATCCATAATACTTCAGTGTGGAACTAAAAAGATGTTGAGGTGTATGCATCAAATGTCCAAACACCATACTCCCATAGCTCTTTTAGCTCTTCAATTAGTGGTTGCATGAACATATCAAATATCATAGCCAGATGATCTTGGGACAGGGATAAGCAAAGTTAGTAGAAATTTTGGCGCCTCCATGCACTTCTATGGGGAGAGATTATATGGAATCAACACTACAGGCCATGTGCTGTAACTTGTACTCATATTTTCAAATGAATTAAATCCATTTGTTGTAAGGTCTAGAAGTATGTTATGAGATTCGCTTGTAAACAATTAATAGTTATGATCACAGTTTTTCCACACACTTGAGTCAGCTAGGTGGTTTCAATACGTATATAGCCCCTGCAATATCGGCTTTAGCGAGAAATAACACAAAATCTTCATTGGAACATTGTCTTTACCCTTCCACCTAAACTTTCCACATACGTGACAATGTTGTTTATCCCCATACTCCTTCCAAAATAACACACAATCATTTTTACAAACATGTATTGTTATAAAACCTCTCTGTTTTATAGTTATAAAAATGCCAAGATTTTTTATTAATAAAGAAATCTTTTGTTTGAACAAATATAAATGTTTTGTTTCTTGAAACAACAAAAATAACCTTTTTGTTTCTTGACTCAAACAAAATGCTCAAGATTCACAATAGTCTCAGATTAATATCAACTATGATCACAAAATCAACAGTATACCAACTCAGATCAGAATACCAATATACAACACTTTATAGAACAAATACGATGCACAGATCAACAAGATAATAGAACAGATATAAAAGAAATTACAAGAAACAAGTATGAACAATAAAGAGATAGGAAATAAAGGAAAGAACACACCGAGATACGTAGTTCGACCCTAATGGTCTACGTCCACTGCAGGAATGACCTCAGAGATCTTTATTGATAAATCAATGAATCACAAAGAAGCCTCAGTTCATAGTGATACAAAATCCTCTCAGTTCTCACAAAGAAATCGCATAGATTTCTCCTCTCAAGAGCAAACCCTAGAAATTGCCCTCTCCCCTTCTCTCCGCCTCTTTCTTTTTAGCCGATACAAGAATGAGTTTGGTGTATTTGGGTTACAACACATAAGATGAATATATATATGGTACAACAAATTTGCAACACGTGTAGTAAATCCAGCGGCTTAGTACATCTTCTCAGATTCACGGCACAGGCTCCTCATGTGCCTGTTGAGTCTGTTTTAAAGCTTCAGGGAACCAAATCAAGCCACAAGTTCTACATTCACTTAATCACATAATAAAACTCATTAGTAATTAAAGGCAACAAAAGAAATGTATTGACATACATATTACAATTCTCCACCTTGGCAAAACATTTATTTGCCTGGTGTTTATATGTATATATATATAATCCTCATCATTGGCTCATTTCTGCACTGTCCCCCTAATGAGGACTGACTCTTGACTCCATACCAACTAAGTTCAGACAGTGTCTGAACTTGGACCATGGGACTTACTTGGTCATCATATCGGAGGGGTTATCCTTAGTTGAGACCTTTTCCACACCTACTACTTTAGATTCTATAACATCCCTAACAAAATGAAGCCGTATATCAATGTGTTTAGACCTCTCATCAAAAACTTGGTTTTAGCTAAATGAAGTGTGCTTTGATTATCACAGTGTACTGTGATGTTGCCACTGAAAATATTTAATTCACTTGCAATCCCTTTTAACCATATGGCCTCTTTAATAGCTTCTGTCAATGCTATATAATTGGCTTCTGTGGTGGACAATACCATCACAGATTGTAAGTATGATTTCCAGCCAATAGCCCCCCCAAAAGCAGTGAACACATAACGAGTTAATGACTTTCTAGTATTTATGCTCCCAGCAAAATCAGAGTCTACAAAGCCAGCCAATTCACAACCCTTCTTCACATTGTTCCCAAAAGTGAGACCCAAGTTAGTAGAACCAGCCAGGTATCTTAATACCCCTTTAATGGCCTACCAATGGGGTTTTCCTGGGTTTCCCATAAATCTACTAACTACACTCACTGCATAGGTTAGATCAGGCCTAGAACAAACCATTGCATACATTATACTTCCCACCATGATAGCATAAGGGATTTGTTGCATAAAACTAATATCAGAGTCTGTTTTAGGAGCTTGATCTATAGACAATTTGAAATGTTGTCCTAAGGGTGTAGTTACAGGCTTGACATGTTACATACCAAATCTATTGAGAACTTTAGAGATGTAATTTTTATGAGATAAGTATAACATTCCAACATTTCTATTTCTTTCAATTTCCATTCCTAAAATTTTCTTAGTAGGGTCCAAATCCTTCATTTCAAATTCTGATTTTAGCATGCTTTTAACTTGATCAATTAAAACAATGTCCTTACAAGCTATCAACATGTCATCAACATACAATAGGAGATAAACAAATATTCATTTTTCTTCCTTGTAATATACACAACTATCATAGCAGCTTCTTTTAAAATCATTGTTAATCATGTGTATATCAAATCTCTTATACCACTGTCTAGGTGATTGTTTGAGACCATATAAAGATTTTTTTAAGAAGACACACTTAATTATGTTTAACTTCTTTGGTAAAACCTTCAGGAGGCTATATATAAATTTCTTCTTCAAATTCTCCATGCAGAAAAGCAGTTTTAACATCTAACTGTACTAGATGTAAGTTTTCAAAAGCTGTATAAGTTAGCAGTAGCCTAATAGAGCTGTGTTTAACCACAGGAGAGAAGATTTCGTTTTCTTATAGATCCACTTGGATCCAACAAGCTTAACCCCTCTAGGTTTAGGCACTAAAACCCAGGTCTTATTTTTATTTACAGATTCTATTTCCTCATGCATAGTAAGAATCCATTTGGAGGAATCCTTGCTAGCCATTGCCTCTTTATAAGTTTTAGGTTCCTGGTAAACTACCTCATCAGCTACTGTTAAGGCATACATAGTTAGATCAGCTTGACCATACCTTATAGGAGGTTTAATAACTCTCTTTTGCCTATCTCTTACTAGGTTATAGGAGTTAGCTCCACCTTGATTAGTGTCCCTTGGGTATTCTTTCTCAGGGTGGCTACTTTCCCCAATTTTAGGTTCAGATTGGGCCTTTACTTGCTCCACCTCAATCTGAGATCCTCTTGGGGACTTAACAGTTTTTTGGTCTACCTTTTCTTCCTGCACCCGAGCCATTTGTGACTTATTGAAAGTCACATCCCTGCTCACGATGCTATTATATCTTCCTGGTCCATCTACCCACAATTTGTAACCCTTAACACCTTCAAGATATCCTATAAGGATGCACTTAAGTGCCCTAGGTTCCAACTTGTCGGTTTTTGAATGTGCATAGGCTACACACCCAAAAACTCTTAGGTAGTCATACTTTGGAGGTTTTCCAAACCATAACTCATGAGGAGTTTTAAACCCTATGGCAGATAAATGACATTATTAATAAGATGTACAGCAGTAGTGGCAGTTTCTGCCCAGAATACTTTGGATGGTCCTGAGTTTGACAGCATGCACCTTACCCTTTCTAAGATGGTTCTATTCATTCTTTCAGCTAAGCCATTCTGTTGAGGGGTTTCCCTCACTGTCTTATGCCTAAGAATTCCTTCTTTTTGATAGTACATGTTAAACTCATTTGAGAGAAACTCTAGACCATTGTCAGTTCTTAGGATATTGAGTTTTCTACCTACTTGATTTTCTACAAGAGTCTTCCACTCCTTAAATTTTTCAAATGTATCACTCTTGTTTTTAAGGATGTAAATCCAGATCTTCCTAAAGTAGTCATCCACTAAAGAGAGAAAGTAGCTACCTCCACCATGTGAATTTATTCTTGCTGGTCCCCATAGGTCAGAATGAACATAATCTAGGGTTTGCTTAGTGTTATGGGTTGCTGACTTAAAACTAACCCTTTTTGCCTTTCCATAGATACAATCTTCACAGAAAGGTAAGTTGCCTAGGTTTTGGTCACTCAACAGCCCTTGTTTTTGTAGTTTTAAAAGCCCCCATTGACTTACATGCCCAAGCCTCTTATGCCATAGCACAACTTTGTTCTCTACTATGTTCTGAGTTGGGGATGCTTCCCCAACTATTGTTTTCCCAAGTAGTGTATATAAAACTTTTTTTATTTCCCATTTCATAATAATTAGGGAACCTTTGGTAACTCTAAGTACCCCTGCCTCAGATTTGAAAGTGTAGCCTTCCAAATCAAGCATACCAAGAGAAATTAAATTTATCTTTAATTCAAGTATGAACCTGACCTCCCTCAAGATTTTTTCAATTCCATCATGCATTTTAAGTCTAACTGACCCTATTCTCATGACTTTGTAGGCCTTATTGTTACTTAGGATTGCATGTCCCCCATCTTATTCAGAGAATGTCTCAAACCACTCTCTTATTGGACACATATGGAAAGAGCAATCAGAGTCCATTATCCACTCTAGTTTTGAATTAGCCTCACTCACTGTAAGTACCTCAGCATAGGACTGTTCATTCGGATCGGATTGTTTTCCTGCCAGGTCCGGAATCCGGATAACCGGAATCCCGGATTCCGGTTACGGGTTTCGGCTTGGATTTGATCCAGGCCGAAACCTGCATGAAAAAAAGCCGGACCTATACGGTCCAGGCTGGATATTAAAACACGGGCTCTGCATTTTATACCCGGTGCCTGGTTTTATATACACTTCTTTCATCTTAGTAGGGCTCCCCCCTCCCCCGGCACCCCCTCTCTCTCTCTCAAGCCCTAGCCTTCGAATTTCTGAGGCAATCTCTCTGTGCTCAGACCTCTCTCTCTCAAGCGAAATTGCGAAATTGTGAAATCGTGTCTCTCTATTCAAGCTTTGGCCATTTCTCTCTGTCTCGCTGCCATGTTTATCTCGCCAGAAACCTTTCGGTAAGTCTCTCTCCCGATCTGTGAACAATTAATGTAAATTTGGGTAAATCTGGTGTTTCGGTGAACTGGGTCTCTTTATTGTGCTTGGAACTTGTTAAATATGATTTTTCTTGTGTTATCTCTCATGGATGTAGGTGATGGGGGGCAAGGAACAGAGAAGACGCGAAGTGGAAGAAGACTGAAGTGGATCTGTCGAGTTAGGAAGATGAGGGTTGGACTGTTAAATAGTGACTCGAAAAGCAGTGTATGGGTCTCCTCTCTCATACTTTATTGATCTGTATGCTATATTTGCCAAGGATCTGTGTCTGTAACTGCATGTGTTTGGGAATCTTTGTCTGTTATATTGATGAATGAAAATAGGTTGCAGGTGTGAAACTCGTGGACGAGAAGTAGTTTTATTGTTGTATCTTATCATATTTATTTATAAGAAAATCACGCATATACAATTTTTTACATAATCTTATTTTGAACGGAGAGGATTTTTATAAAATAACTAATAAAAGCTATTGACAACGGGATAAATCAGTTTGATACGGATAAACCTCAAAGATATGTGAATAATACACTGATCAATCACCTGAGAAGGAGAATGAAGCCTTTCAAAGAGCAATGGCTCTGGTTGGCAGTGAGTTTTTAGATGTGAGGCTTTGACATGGTTAATGGACAAGCTTTTTCTTTTTTCTTTTTTGTAATTACCAGATACCAGCAAAAGGATAGAGATTTTAAAAATGGGTCATAGCTATTGTATTTTTTTTTTGGTTTCGTATGGTACCCATGTAATATGACAACTGTTTTCAACTTTTCAGAGTGTTCGGTATCATGCAACATCATGGTTACCAGCAAGGTCAATTGTAGCTGAGTGTCTTACAGCAAGACAGGATATTGATCCCAGTGGAGAATTGTGTTATTTCTATTGAAAGAGGTACTTTATTATATAATGCTTTCATTATTGTAAATTCCAGTAGATAGATATATGATCAAGGGATGGACGTATAAGGCGCTTAGAATATATATAAGATGCATGCTTAATTAAGAAGTAGAAGTAGTTATGCTAATCACATCAAAAGTGGTGGCTTCTTTCTATTTTTCTTTTGATGAACTGCAGGTGGATAGCAGATCAAAATGGGACTATTTTCATGATGATAGCAAATCAAAGTCCTTCCGCAATGATGTAGTAAATTAGTTCATATTTGTTGTTGTGTATTGGAGTTTAATTAAAACAATGTATGTGTTTTGTATTGTTCTAAGCAAATTTGTTCAAACAATGTAATATGTAGTGGATTTTCTTTTTTTATTTTTACATGCATTTAGTTATAAAGTTCATTAGTTGTTTATAGCCTTTGCTATTCTTAACATAAATCTAGTTTTTCATTTTGATATTTTTTTATCATTAAGGACAATGAGAAATATAGAGTTTTATATAACAAATTTTTTTTGCTTTTCAACATTATTTATTGAAAAAGTTGTAATAAAATATAGGATTTTTTATAAACATATTTTCCTGCAAAATCAATAATAACATACAGACTTAAAAAAAAAAAAAAAAAAAAAAAAAAAAAAACTGGATTCAAACCCGGAACCTGGAATCCGGGTTTTTAAAACCTGGATTCATCCAGTTTTCGGCCCAAGTCTGACCCGGATTAATGCGGTCTGGGTTTCGGCCTGGATTTGGAAGCTGAGTTTCGGTCCGAATATACCCGGATTCCCTGGTCGGAACCCGGATGAACAGTCCTACCTCAGCACTCTCATACCCCTCTAAAACCATATAGGCATCCCCTGCCTGTTTGGTTTTATTTCCAGGATTGTTTTTCTTGTTAGGGCAATCTTTCTTAAAATGCCCTTCCTTGTGACAGTGGAAACATTTTAATTGTTTCCCCTTTGACTTAGACCTATATCTCTTATTTTCATTCTTGCCCTTCTTTCCTCTCTTTTCAGTTCTGCCCTTGACAGACAAGTCATCCCCATGATTCTGTTTGGTATCTCCCCTACTTTGAAGTTCCCTAGTATGAAGTACAAATTGTACTTCATCAAGTGTCAAAGAGTGTCTACCATACATCATGGTTTCTTTTATACTTAGGTATGATGAGTCCAAAGAACTCATCAAGAGGATGGTCTGATCCTCATCCTCCACCTTAATGTCTATATTAGCTAAGTCTAATATGATTTTGTTGAACTCATTTAGGTGCTGCCCTATTGGAGTCTTAGGGGTCATCTTGAAGGTGTACAATTTTGCTTTCTTGTGTAGTCTGTTTGCTAAAGATTTTGTCATATATAGATTTTCTAATTTTAGCCAAATGCCTGTAGCAATGTTCTCACTAGCCACCTCTCTCAAGACTTTATCCCCAAGAGAGAGGATTATGGCACTATGGGCTTTCTGAAGGATGTCCTTATGGACAAACCCCTTATCTTCCTCTTTCAAGGAAGAGCCCTTCTATTTCTCACCTAGGAGAGCATCTTGCAGTCCATGTTGGACTAGCAGTGCTCTCATATTGATTCTCCATAAGCCAAAATGATTGTCACCAGTAAACTTCTCTATATCAAACCTCATGGTCCCCATGAACCTAGGCTCTAGATACCAATTGTTATAAAACCTCTTATTTTATAGTTATAAAAAGGCCAAGATTTTTGATTAATAAAGAAATCCTCTATTTGAACAAATATAAATGTTTTGTTTCTTGAAACAACAAAAATAACTTTTTTGTTTCTTGACTCAAACAGAATGCTCAAGATTCACAATAGCCTCAGATTAATATCAACTATGATCACAAAATCAACAATATACCAACTCAGATCAGAATACCAATATACAACACTTTACAGAACAAATACAATGCACGGATCAGCAAGATAAAAGAACAGATATAAAAGAAATTACAAGAAACTAGTATGAACAATAAAGAGATAGGAAAGCAAGGAGAGAACACATCGAGATACGTGGTTCGACCCTAATGGTCTACGTCCACGGTAAGAATGGCCTTAGAGATCTTTATTGATAAATCAATGAATCACAAAGAAGCCTCCGTTCATAGTGATACAAAGTCCTCTCAATTCTCACAAAGAAATGGCACAGATTTCTCCTCTCAAGAGCAAACCCTAGAAATCGCCCTCTCCCCTTCTCTCTGCCTCTTTCTTTTCAGCCGATACAAGAATGAGTTCGGTGTATTTGGGTTACAACACATAAGATGAATATATATACGATACAACAGATTTGCAACACGTGTAGTAAATCTAGCAGCTTAGCACATCTTCTCAGATTCACGGCACGGGCTCCTCACATCCCTATTGAGTCTGTTTTAAAGCTTCAGGGAACCAAATCGAGCCACAAGTTCTACATTCACTTAATCACATAATAAAACTCATTAGTAATTAAAGGCAACAAAAGAAATGTATTGACATACATATTACATGTATTGACTTGTACTCAAATCCAAGTTCTTTTCTCAACTATTTCGCTTAATAAAATCTCTTGTGCAATGCCGACCCTTCATGAAGTACCTTGTTAAATAAGTCCAGCACCATGTTGATTGCTTTCTTTCACACCCCACACAATAACTTAATGTGAAGTAGCTGTACAATAAATGATAGTCTATTGTGTTTTATACAATCAGGATAAAACTCATGCTTGGCATCTTCCCACATTCTCGGATTCAATACCTTCGGATTCAATACCTTGAGTACTTAAGGCGTCCTTAGGTATTTCATCCATAAACATCCGAGCCCCAATGTCACCCAACGTCTCTTCCATCTCATCCCTCCCACTATTGTAATTTTGCTCCCTCATAGCTCAAATCTATGCCATTAACAAATATATGACTTTCTATATCATTCAAAAGGCGAGTATTCAAATTTTTACACCCTCGTCATGGGCACCTTATGTAACCTCGACTAACGGCAGATGCTCGAGCAAAGTCATTGAAGTTCTTGATGCCATGTGCATACAAAACATGACCTAGTTTGGATAGTGAAACCATCTCAACTCATCTCATCTTATTTTATCTAATTATTACAACTTTTTCAAACTTCTAAACAAAATATAATAAATAATTCAAGATTTTCAAATCCCAAAAGAAAAGATAAGAAAAAATAATATTCTAATAATATTTTATTCAACTTTCAACTTTTATCTCATCTCAACTTACCATCCAAACCAGACAATAGTCTTTTTAAAGTTTATCCATAATACGCATCCAACTTTTGTCTATTTCTAAATTAACGTATGGATTAGAAATACACATAATATCAAATGCATCATGATCTAACATCAACACTTTCTTAACAAAAGGTAGTTGGTCATACCTATTCTAGATTATATCATCTTATTGCATAAACATAGACGCTGTTGTAACTCTCAACTTGAGTAGAAATTTTTGCAGCACCTCCTTATGGTCCTCTAAGTATATATGGTAGCGGAGTGATAGTATGATCGCTAATAGTATACCCAAAGAACAAATTGAGGTAGACACTGAAATTTTCATTACTGTGCGTATAAAGCAAGAGTGACAATAATGTGCAATATAGATAATATAATCTCAAATAGTCCACACTAGACAATTTATGAATTAGTGGACACCCCAAATATACACTAATTCTCAAAAGGGTTTTAGGTTATTCTTGCAATGTCATGCACGACCTATCACATATAAGTAAAACATGCAACCCTATACACTGATTTAGTAACTATAATAATATCTAACAAAAATTGTTTATATTAGTAATTTAAGTAAATATGTTTCTAAGGGGTTTTAAATTTTTTAATTTTTTTTAATTCTTTTAACTTGAGTAGGGATTTTGTTAATTGATTTTCCTAATTTAAAGTAAGTAAGTGTGTTGTGGTTTTTCAATTTTTTAAATTGAGTTGTGAATCTTAAAATTTAATAGGTGTGAAGATTTTGTTAATTGATTTTGCTAATTTAAAGTTAATGTGTGTGGTAGGATTTTATAATTTTTTAAATTGAGCTCTGAATTTTAAAAACTAATAGGTGTAGGGATTCTGTTAATCGATTTTACTGATTTTTTAATCATTTATTTATATATAAAAAATACAATGAAGATTACAAATCACATGTTTCTAACACAATAAACAACACATTCATATTTATATACTCACATTCAATTTAAGCACGATACAAACTTTATGTGAAATCTTTTTTTTTTTTTAATCCTAAACATGTTTCTAACAAATCATCACCAACATAATAAACAACATATTTAGCTTAAATTTCACATTCACAACTTAATCACTATAGAAAGTTTATGTGAAGTCTTTTTTTTAACCCTAAACATATTTCTAACAAACCATCGTGACTCAATAAACAATATATTTAGCTTAAATTGCACATTCACAATCTAATCACGATACAAAATTTATGTCAAATGTTTTTTTAACCATAAACATGTTTCTAACAAACCATAATCAACACAATAAATAACATATTTAGCTTAAATTGCACATTCACAATTTAATCACCATACAAAGTATATGTGAAATGTTTTTTTTTTTTTTTTTTTTTTTTAACTCCAAACATATGTCTAACAAACCACCATCAACACAATTCACATGATATTCACATTAAGTTCCATATTTATAATTTAATCAACATACAAAGTTTACTCAAATCTTTTTTTTAATCACCATACAAACAAAACTCAAATTTTTTTCTAACACAGCATCATCAACACAATATACAACACTTCTATGTCCAAATTTCACATTCACAACATTCTCACCATACAAATTAAACACAAATATTTTTTTTCTTACCCTACACAGTTTTCTAACACACTTAGACAACACTTTAACAATATAATAATCATTCAAGCCAAGTTAAGAAATATACAAAATTCAAAATAAATGTCAAGAAATATACCTAGCAAACTTTTCCTCTCTAGGCCCTTCAAGAAGCTCAAACAAGCACTCCTTCAAAATCAACACAAATAAATTAGTACACAATAAAAAATATTAGTAGTTGCAAAAAATGAAAACACACACCAAAGGCCAATTTCCATCTCTTTTCTCACTATCTCTTGCGCTCCCTCACTGTCTTTGCCCTTCCCTTTCAAGTATTTCTCTCTCTCTCTCTCTCTCTCTCTCTCTCTCTCTCTCTCTCTCTCTCTCTCTCTATATATATATATATATATCCTCTATTGTCAAAATGGAGAATGTGTTTCATTCCTCTCAGCTTAAACACGCCCAGACTTGTCTGGGTGTTAATTATTTTTTAAAAATCTGATGTAAATAAGCGTACATGACCAGAACGACAGTATTCTGGGCCGCAGACAACTTATTAAGGTGACTTTTTTAAAGGATAATGAGTCACAATTGATTTCAAGTGCGTTTGAACATTAACATATAAACATTCAACTATAACAAAAATTTTCACATTTCACCTAAGTGTCTTGCCAAGACTGAGCCCTTAGACCATTCGATTGTTATTTAGCTTCCATCTGAATGTGACACTTGAGGGAGTTTTAGTAATATTCCATACTCTCAATGTGAGAGTATTCCTATCATGTGAAATATTATGTTCGCATGCACTATTGATTCGTGAGAACATCGTATAGTATTAGTTCGAATGACATATGATATGTACAAATGTGATTGGCATTCTAGATCGAACGTTAACATATAAAAGTTCGAATGTAATGACAAGTTTCACATCCTACCTAAGTGTCCACCAAGATTGCGCCTCCGCCAGACCATTCATACGTTATTTAGCTTACATACAAACGTAACACTTGAGGGAGTTTTAGCAATATGACATACCCTAAATGCGGGAGTGTTCTAGCAATGTGAACAATTACTAGTTTGTAAGAATGTCGTATTATATTAGTTTGAATGTAATTTAATATGCCCGAATGTTATTGTTGGAATTTCAGTTCCCACCTATATTATACTATTATTATACTATAGATATAATACATATAATAACTATACTACTATATACTATAATATAGTATGCTATAATAAGAGTGCTCTTCTGTTGCCACGCAGGGCCTTTTTGGGTCTAGGGCCACTGGTTACTTCAAACCTAGCTCTCACGCGTCATCACAGTCACTTTGTTTGTAATTTTATTTCCTCCAAAGTTGAAAATTTGAATCTATATCTTTCCAAGATATAATTCATTTTTTTTTTCATGCATCTTTAATTTCCTTTTTGTCTTTTGTTTTAGAAAAAAAAAAGACGCATAGTCTCTTGAACTTTTGTCCATAGAGTTTGTCCTCTACTTCATCTTAGACAGAGTAGGATTTGTTAACTCTGTCTTTGACAAAGTTGTGCTGCCTCTCAGACGGTGATATGTAGAGATTTGTAGCATGGACTAGACCATATCAATTATAATTGTGTACTGGAGAGTTATTAATGTTATAGTTGGCTTGTAATATATGTTTTAGGTCAAAGTTGTAATGTCCATTATTAATGAATGCAGTATGTTTTATCAAATAAAAAACAAACACATTATACTATATTTACTACTATATATTATATAATACATATAATACATACAATATACTATAGTATATAGTATATTATGCTACATATATAATATACTTTACTATATATAGTAGTATACTATAATATGATACTAGTATCATATATTAAGAGTATAGTATTATACTATACTAGTATTTCATCTATATATATAGCATACTATAGCATAATTACATACTTCATTTATAGATAGTGATTTATATATAATGATTAATATATAGTGATATATAACATGATTTATATATAGTGATACTTTAGCATATAATATATTATATATAGGTATTCTATCGTATACTCCATTTTAATAGATAATCATCTTATTAAACTAAATTACTAACTCATGAGTAATAATATATTCAAACCTTTCATATGGGGTGATTATTATTTAGTTGCTACTGCAATGAGCCAGTGGCACCTCAAGCTGAGGAGTGATTGGCCAAGCAAATGAGCCCGTTCGACATGACTTCACATCAGTGGAGCCTTGGAGTCTTGGACAGGTGAAGGGGTGTGCTCGACTTGATGCTGGGCCTCTACCAGATCTTGTGCCACTAACCAAGGCTGGGGCAAGCTGTGTTGCTCCCCACAGTGGGAGTACTAGTGGGGAGTTGATGTGAGAACTACAGGGGCTGTGTGTCCTACTTGCGTTTATGCGATTGTGACGAGTATTACGGCACACGTCAACCGACATATTGGGTCTCTTTAGGCATCAATAGAGCACACTATGTCCTTAATTCACCATTGTTTACATATCCTAAACGAAAGGTCAACATGTTGTTAGACAAATTTCATACATATTTAAACAACACGTACTGAGCTCTGCTAATCCATTTTTTACTTTTGTGTTTATCATTTCATGTAATTTTTTGTTATATTTCTATAATGAACAATATCAGTTAACCTTGTTCATATTTATATATTTTAGTTCTCAACAATATTTTAATTTACAATTTTTTGTTTAACATTATGTTCTTTCTCTTGGTATGGATATTTGAATTTGTAAATTTAAATTCCATTATACAAACATTCGAACCTTAAGCACATATGTTCAAACATTAGTGCATCTCACTCGCATGAGAAGACATTACGCTCGAACTATATAGCAGTAATGTTCACATGTTTCTAGTAACTTTTGAACATAATTCATCTAGACAATATAAATTTAATTTTAAAATAGTATGTTTACATGTAAATCTTGTAACGTTCGAATAAAATACAAAATTTTTTGTATGTATAAACATTTATTCAAACGTAGTATCTACGTTCGCACGTCTAATGATATATGTTTAAATGTATTTAGGGCTAAGCAGAAATCTGAAAATCCGACTCCGACCCCGATTCCGCTCCGGCTCCAACAAGTCAGAGTTTTTTTCCCGAGAAAAGTCGGAGTCGGAGTCCAGTCGGATCCGACTCCGATCCTCCGACTCCGACTCCGACTCTGACTCCCTATTCCGACTCCGACTCCGCATCCGCATCCGACTCCGCTCCACTAGTGTACATATTTTGTAAAAAATATGTGTTTTTCTATATAGTAATCATATAAATATAAATATAGTAACATCATTAGTTAAATCCAACAATATATTAGCAATTAGCACTAGTTATTAGTTATAAACTTATAGTAAATAAGTTAATAAATATTATTAATTTACTATATACTAATAGACTAATAGTATTAGACTATTAGTATATAGTAAATTACTAATATATATAATAGTATACTATTAGTTGTATATATTAAATTAATATCTTTAAGTTATTATCTATTAGTAATTTAGTACTAGTGTAGTGTTATCACATATTATTAGTTACTAGTTATTACATCTAGACTATCTAGTTATAAGTTATTAGACTATAGTCAATAAGTTAATAAATTTTACTATATATTAATAGACTAATAGTATTAGTATTAGTGTATTACTAATATATAATATATATATATATATATATATATATATATATAATAGTATACTATTAGTTAATATATATTAAATTAATATCTTCTAAGTTATTATCTATTAGTACTAGTGTAACTAGTGTTATTACATATAATTAGTTACTAGTTATTACATCTAGTTATTACATATTTGTTATAGACTATTCACTATAGTAAATAAGTTAATAAATATTACTAATTTACTATAATACTATATACTAACTTACTAATAGACTAATAGTATTAGACTATTAGTATATAGTAAATTACTAATATAGTTCAATAGTATACTATTGAGTTACATATATATTAAATATATATCTTTAAGTTATTATCTATTAGTACTAGTGTAACTAGTGTAACTAGTGTTATGGACATATTATTAGTTACTAGTTATTACATCTAGACTATCTAGTTATTAGACTATAGTAAATAAGTTAATAAATATTACTAATTTACTATATATTAATAGACCAATAGTATTAGTATTAGTGTATTACTAATATATAATATATTTAATAGTATACTATTAGTTATATGTATATTAAATTAGTATCTTTAAGTTATTATCTATTAGTACTAGTGTAACTAGTGTTATTAGATATTATTAGTTACTAGTTATTACATCTAGACTATCTAGTTATTAGACTATAGTAAATAAGTTAATAAATATTACTAATTTACTATATATTAATAGACTAATAGTATTAGTATTAGTGTATTACTAATATATAATATATATAATAGGATATATTTTTACTAACTTAAATATATTTTTATTTACTTAAAGTAGATTGTTACTTACTTAAATATATTTTTACTAACTTATTAATTTATTTTTACTAACTTATTAATTTGTATTTGTAACTTATTTTTTTTCCCAATTTTTTAAAAGTGAAAAGTTGAAAACCCTAATGCCGTTTCAGCCTAACCCATTAGGGTTTTCAACATTTCACTTCTCCCCCCCCCCCCCCGAATTCCCTCCCCTCCCCTGCCCTCCCCCTTCATTGAAAGTCAAATCATTTTCTTCCTTAGTGCCTCACCTCTCATTTCAACCTTCACCGACAGAACCCTCACCTCTCATCTGAACCCGTGCCGTGCCGTCGCCCCTCCGACCTCCGTCACCCCTCTGAAAGCCCATTCTTTGCAAAATCGAGGTGCCTCTCTCTCTCTCTCTCTCTCTCTCTCTATAATTTGTATATCTTAACTATTTTTGCATTATTTTTGTTCATTTTCTTGATAGTTGTGGATATTAAGTTTGTTTGTGTGTTGGAATCGTTGGATAGTTGTGGATTTTAGGATTGTTGTGTGCTATTTATGAAAGGCCATGGGTTTTCTTCATGAGAGATGGATGGGGGTCATGGGTTTAAGTATACAAATGGTAGGAATTTATTGAAGTATGGAATTTGTTGTTAGGATCTACTATGAAATACACTAAATGTTGTTAGGATCAATCTCCTTCAGTAGCCCTTGATGATCTGAAATGCTATTACTTGTTTTTTCCCATTCCTCTAGTAAGCACTAAGCAGATTCGTAGAAGCTTTAACCCAGTAAGCACTGAGTTCGCTCGAGCTCAGTGTCGAGTGGCACAATCTGCCTGAGTTCGCTTGAGTTTAGTGTCGAGCGAGGGTCGAGCGGCACACTCTGCCTGAGTTCGCTCGAGCTCAGTGTTGAGCGAGGGTCGAGCGATGCAACCACATTTATAGATTCATAGGACATTTTTTCTCATTACTACTATATATGTATATCATATAAGTTACTTGAGTAATCTTTACATTAGTTCATGAATTTATTTTGTTTATATTTATCTTATTTGTTGTGTTCTACAGTTCTAGTTATTAAATCATGGATATGGAAGGCACAAACACTCCTACATCCACAGGTGCATCTTGTCATAGCATTCCAGCCCCAGAACAACCAATTGATATTCCCAGTCTAATAGTTGATGAGTCTAGCGGACCAATAGGCTCTTCGGTAGGTACTCCTAGTGCCTTTCATTCTACCCCTCGCCCTCCACCTGATAGTAGAAATATTAAGAATAGGTCTGAGGTATGATCCCACTTCACAAGAGTGCCCGATTGTGATCCCGAAGAGCCTATAGGTACTTGTAATAATTGTCATAGGCAATGGAAATGCCATCCCAAAAGGCAAGGCACTTCGGCCATGAAAACACACATCTAACTTTGCCCCAAAAACCGTAAGAGTAAATTGGACAAGAGTCAAACATTCTTGGTCCCGGAAGCAAGAAGTGAAGGAGGGAAAAGGGATAAGACCTTAGGGATGGCCAAATATAATGAGAAAAAAATCCGAGCTGCTCTTGCTAGGATGGTGATAGTGGATGAGCTACCATTTAGATGTGTTGAGGGAGAAGGGTTTCGGGAATTTGTTAAAGCCCTTGATCTGAGGTTTCCTATTCCTTCTCGACTTACCGTAATGCGTGACTGCATGAGGGTATTCTTAAGAGAGAATGATAGTTTGAAGAAAATGTTTTTGACCACCAAACAAAGAGTATGCCTGACCACCGACACTTGGACTTCTATCCAAAATATTAATTACATGTGTGTGACCGCTCACTTCATTGATAATAATTAGAAGTTGCATAAGCGGATCATTTCATTTGTTCGGATTAGCGACCATAAGGGGGCAATGATTGGGAGGGAGTTGGAGGAGTGTATGCTTGATTGGGGCATTGACAAAATCTTCACAATTATAGTGGATAATGCTACCTCTAACGACTCCGCTATTGATTGGTTGAGAACAAGAGAAATAGGAAGTACGGATTGTATAGCAAGTCACGAGTTTATTCACATGAGGTGTACGGTACACATCTTAAACCTTATTGTGAGTGAAGGTTTGAAAGATGTTGATGACTCAATTGTAAGGGTTCGAAATTTGATTAAGTATGTGAAGTCTTCTCCCCAAAGACTTGCCACTTTCAAGACTTGTGTTGATAGATCAAAAGTTCAATGCTATAGTTTTTTGACTCTTGACGTGCCTACTAGATGGAATTCGACTTTTCTTATGTTGGACGTGGCTGAGAAGTATAAAAAAGCCTTCCAACTTTTGCTTGATGAAGATCCCTACTCACGAGTTTATTTGTCTGAGGATGGACATGGGAGAAAGGGTCTAGGAGCTCCTGGGCAGGATGATTGGGAGACCATAAGAAACTCTTCGAAATTTCTTCAAATATTTTATGGTGTTAAATTGCGCATTTCCGGTACACTATATGTCACATCAAATAATTATGTTCAAGAGCTTATAGCCATTCATAAACACTTGAATAATTTTTGTGACAATAGTAATTGACGTTTGAGTTCAATGGCTTTCAGAATGAAGACAAAGTATAATAAATATTAGGGTGATCTTGAAAAAATAAATCGGTTGTTGTTTATTGCTGCTATTCTTGATCCGCGGTTCAAATTGGTTACTCAAGCACATTGGTTCAAGAAAACATTGGGTGAGGAGAAGGGTGAGGAATTTGTTGCACTCCTTAAGAGGGATATGGAATATTTGTATGAGACATATGTAGAGTTTGGTGGTGGGTGCGTAACTGGTGCTAACAAAACTCAAAGCGGTGAAGCTAGTGCATCAATGGGGAGTAGTAGTACAGTTACAGACTATGATCCCTTAGATTTTTTGAGGGAGTTCCATAAAGAGCATACAACATCCTTGATGGATTGTAAGTTGGAGTTAGAGCGGTATTTGTTGGAGAACATTGAGATTCCTACGGGGAGTTTCGATATTTTAATTTGGTGGAAAGTCAACTCTACCAAGTATCCAGTTCTTGCTCTAATGGCAAGAGATATCTTGACCATTCCTATCACCACCGTTGCATCTGAGTCAGCATTTAGCACAGGAGACCGTGTCCTGGATCCGTTTAGGAGCTCTTTGGCTCCTAGAACTGTAGAAGCTCTCGTGTGCTTGCAAAATTGGTTGAAATCTACTCTCACATGCTTGAGTCAAAATTATTCTGAAGCCATTAATGATGCAGAGAGCTATAAGCTAGACTCAGGTAATGTATTTAGAGATTTTTTTAAGTTGTTATATGAGTTGATTTTAACATTTTGTAATACTAATTTCTTATACTTTAACATCTTAATGCAGAATTAGCCAATTCTATGGCCAACATACTTCGTGAAGAGGATTGACAATCTTGTTTCTGGCATCTTATTTCAATTTTGCTTTCATTATTTTTATAAATTTATATGGTATCTTATTTCTTTACTAATTTTGTTTTTTTTTTTTCAAGCACAAGTTAAAAAATGACATTTTTTGGACCTTTGGTTATGTATTTTTAATTTTAGGTTGTAATTTTGGACCTTTGGTTATGTATTTTTAATTTTAGGTTTTAATTTTGATTATGTATTTTTAATTTTAGGTTGTAATTTTGGTTATGTAATTTTAATGTGTGTATTTAGTTTTAATTTAGTTTTTAATTTTGGTTGCACATTTGAATTTAGTTTTATTTTTTATAGTGATAGATTTTGAATTTAGTTTTATTTTCTAATGTGATGATTTTGGTTAAATAAATTAGAAATCTCAAATTATATTTAAAAAAAAAATTGATATAGAAGCTCAAATCTGATTAGAGTTGCAAATTGTAAAATTGAAATGTTAATTGGATCAAAGAAAAAAGCCCAACTCCGACTCCGCTCCGACAAGTTGGAGTCGGAGTCGGAGCGAAGTGAGGTGTAAGCGGAATCGGAGTCGGAGGTCGGATTCGGCCTCTGACAAATTCGGAGTCGGAGTCGGAAGAGGCCAAATCCGACTCCGGTTGAATCGGTGCTCAGCCCTAAATGTATTGAACTAAAAAACGATAGTGTATTGTTAATGTTTCAATGTATAACCCTTAATGATCACACCAGTTATGTATGTATGTACAGGTTATATTACTACCTAGAAGAAGGCCTAAAGAATACACTAATGCGCACTCAGTACCCAGGTCTGAAGATAGGATGTTCCATGTCTATAGCTAGTATGTCAGTCTTAGAAACTAGTTGTACGGACGTAGCAAATACTTCACGAGCGCTTTTTCAATCTAGTTAGTGGAGTCCAGATCTGGGATTTCATTAGAATGATGTACTATCCTAAAATAATTGTACGTTTTTAATTTTTTCTTCTTCTTTTGCCTTCTTTTAGGATATATTGGAAAAAATCAGTCCCTCCCCTTGGGTTCTAATTGTTTATTCAGTTCAAACGGTTTACATAAATGGAGTGGCTGGAAGTATTGGAGGCCTCTAACAATTTGGAATATCTAAAGTCTATATTGAAAAATCACGTTTAGACTCTATATATATATATATATTACCCCAAGAAAGGAGTGAATAATTTGTGATACGGCCTATGAGGTAATTAGTGGCGGAGCCACATACATGAAGTTTGAGAAAAAGGTTTGTTGGGTATTTATTTTATGAAATTGTGAAGTTCTTTTAATATTGCACCCACAAAAAAATGATAGATCAAATATTTTAAGTTCAGTTTTCTAGCTAATAGTTGCGCCCACAAAAAATGCTGTCATGAACTCAATTAAAAAAATTTCATTTCTAACATTAAAATATCGATCTCTTTTGCTATAGCAGATTACAGATATGAAGGGTGTCACGGAGTGTAGGTCAGATTTCTATTAAGAGAAATGACACTCTTTCGACGTACAGAGGGATGAGATAGAATTGGAAACCCCCATTGGGTAGGGAAGATGATAGCAGGGCATACACCATCGATGTTCATTCGATTGGCAATGTGAGCATAGATCTTGGCAAACCCGGCCGGCAGTAGCATCATAGAAAACCCCTTCAAGGTAAGCTTCCTAGGCCTGGATACACGAAAGCCCTTTAGCCCTCCATTCATTTTCTGCACCCAACGCCTTCTAGGCCTTGCCACGGCGCCCTTCACCTCAGCGTAATTAGTTAGCTTCTTATAACATCTCAAGCGTCCACCGACGAAGTCTTCGAAACCCATCTCGGGAAACGAGGACTATATATTTGGAGGCAAGTTAGCCGTATATGCATGCCATCCCACAACGAAAATAGGTGTATATAAAGAGGAAGCTAGATCAAAGTTGAGAACAGGAGGCAATGGTACGTGTACGTGATAGATCGATAATGTAGCTTTAATGCTTCTTTAGACATTAAGTAGCTAGATAGTAACGGAGAAAAAGATGGAGATCGCCTCCATTTTGGATTCCTTATAGCACATGCTTCCCATCATATTTTATCCCAATATACTCTGGATAGAGGAAGAGAGAGAGGGTACTGGAGATGCCCTAAATTCCTACTTTTTAACACATGGCCAACATTACTTAACAAAAAGGTTATAGTCTCTCTCCCGCCTCAGCATTTCCTTATAAATGTAACAGTAGTCTAGTTAGTAAGTCATGAGACGAATATATATAGGAGACATGTGCAATGATTGAATTCCCCCATATATTAGAATAGAAATCGTGGCCAATCATTAATTTACTAATTGGGAAACCAATGTATGTGGTAATTAAGCATCTTCAAACAAAAGCAAATCCATTAATTTTTCCTTGCCAAACAAAAGCAGATCTATCTATTTGTTTCTTTAATTATACAACAAGATTAGTCCGCAATCTTGTCGAGAAAATTCATTGTTTGTCTAATTTGTCCCATACTCCATTCTCGAATATATTTTTTTTTTATTCCAGTGAAATCGCATCATCTATTATTTCATTCTATCTTTACTAAATTAATATTTCTATTTATTAGTATTAAATAAAAATCTAATAATGTATGTGAAAGGGATATTTGGTACCCATATACTAACGTGCCCAGTGTAATGATAGCCCAATGGACAAATACAAGCCTAAAGATGGGTCTTATTGATATACATTGTTGATAACAGATAACACCTCCAATTGATTTGGAAGGCGATCACTCCAGTTAATACAGAGAGTCTTCAAGATAAACTTCTAAGGTTAGTCATCATCATGACTACCATGCCTCTATAAATAATACCTAACGATAACACATTTACATTCATTCATACACTTATATCAAAGGTTCATTAGGCACCTATGCCACCCTCTTATTCCGTTGCAAGTATCCATGCAGTTGGTGGTGTGAAACACGTCTTTAACAATGGCGCCATCTATGAGATCTTTGTAGACTTTAATGTGATTTTTACATGGCAACTACCATGCGATCATAGGCAACCTGAGATCAAGAGATGAACACAACAAAGATGGAAGCTAGGCTGACGGATGTTGAGGAAAAGCTGAAAAGGGCGACGAGCCTGGTGGAGCAGTTACGGAAAGAGAACGAAGAGTTGAAGCAGCAGCATTATGCTATACCACCAGTCAACAATGACCAGACAGAAGGAGATGCACAAAGTGCAGGCGGGGGTCAACGTCGAGGAGTTAGAGAAGAAGAGTTTGCACAATGAACTGAAGACCTTGTGGATAAAAATGAGGAGATTAAAGAAAAATGGGAGGATTTTCCTATTCAGAGCAGTTGCTGAATTAGACAGATCTGGCCTATAGTGGGGAGGTGATGGCAGTACCACTCTCGCCGAAGTTCAAAGTCCCACAGATCGATATATATGACGGATTAAGGAACCCTATGGATCACTTGGAGAATTTTAAAGCACACATGACTTTCCACGGCTTCCCATAAGACGCTTGCCGCTCCTTCCCATTAACCTTGAAAGGGATAGTACGTGGTTGGTTCGGAACTCTACAGCCAGGGTCCATCAATAGTTTTGAAACGTTGGCCAAACAGTTCTTAACACAATTCATTATGAGCAGAAGACACCGTCGACTTATAGCCTACCTTCTTGCCATCAAGCAGAGAGAATGAGAGAGCTTAAAAGCCTACCTAACTCGATTTAACAAGGAGAAGCTGACCACCGATGATCAAGATGAAATGATCACGCTTGCCACCTTACTAGGATACATATGGCTTCGGAGCTCGTTCATGACAGGGCTGACAACTATGTTAGTACGGAAGACACTTTGTTGGCCCTGTTGGAGCCAAGGAAGCAGGAAATGAAATTTGAATCCAAAAATTCAAGGAGAGATAGGAAAACTGGGACTAGTCACCAAGGCAAGGGGTGTGAGAGACACTCCACCTAGTGGGACCAGGGGCCCTGTCTTGTCCACAACAACTTGAATGTACAAGAAAAGTCAGGGATCACAAGGAAAGATACATGCCCACCCACAAGGGGCCAACGTTATTTTAAATACCACCAATTTGATACTCATTGGATAGAAGACTGTTCGACCATGAAGAAAAGAGTAGCTGAATTGGTAGGAAGCGGGGATCTCTAATGGATGTTAGCAGACCATGTGAAGCCAAGGAGGGAAGACATAGGCTGTAAAGGCAACTCTTCCTGCAAAACCTTCCTCATCCACAACACTCTCAGAAGGGATGATGAATTTCACATAATTGGAAATATGGCACGAAGTCCTCAACTTCTTCAACTCCCGAGCAGAGATGGTGGAACCCCTCGAAGGAAGGGGGAGTATGGCCCTCAAAGGATTCAACCATAGAATAGGTGGAAACCCTAGAAGGGGTTTGCACAAGACTTTGTTGGAAAGTATGAGTTATGGTGAGCCATTTGGTATTTGGGTTGGAGAAAATGAACTCTAGAAGAAGAGGGAGTGCAAGCTTTTGAAGGCTTAGAGAATGGATGCAAAGAGGAAATGGGAGGACTTGAAAAGTAAAGGTAACCCAAGGAAATGAAAGAAGGCAATGATGAGGAATTTTCTTGGGAAGGTGAACGGGTATCTGTGCGCCATTGGTTATCAACCTTGAAAGTGAGAAGTAAAAGCGTGAGATCAGTTACATATGTGTGTCACGTCTATGACGTGCAAGAAATTTATTGTTTGCACAAGCCCATACCTTAGTTAGCATAAACCCTCAACGGGGGTAAGATCCATGGGTTGCCACCTATCCAAAACTAGCGAGCTGGAAGGGAAACATGAAATATTTAATTTCCCATGTGTTGACACGTAGAAAATTAGCAGAGTAACTGGAAGGGATATTTAGTACTCACATACTAATGGGCCCACTATAATGAAAGACCAATGGACGAATACAAGCCCAAAGATGAGTCTTATTGATATACATTGTGGACAGTAGATAACGCCTCCGACTGATCAAGAAGGCGATCACTCCAATTAATACAGAGAGTCTTCAAGATAAACTTCGAAAGTTAGTCATCATTATGACTATCACGCCTCTATAAATAACACCTAAAGGTAACACAATTACATTCGTTGATATACTTACATTGAGATTACTTCTCTAACTTAGGCATCATAGGTTAACCAGATACTTGTGCCGCTCTCTCATTTCATTGCAGGTATTTGTATAGTTGGTGGTATGAAACACATCTTTAACAGTATGCAAATAAGTTTTCTTATTTAATAGGAATGTACGCCATTAAGTTAAACCTATAAAATAAAAAACCATATATCTAATAGAATTATTAGATTTAATATAAAATTAAATTAACTAATTAACAAATGTCTCTTATTGGTTTATTAATTTATGACTAATCTCATTACTTGATGCTACTGAAAAGAAATTAAATAGTTTTAAAAAGATGGGCTTAGATTTTTTTTCTTAATTTATGGAGGTAGATGATACAAAATAAATTTACATCGCTTTATATATATATATATATATATATACATATACACACACATCTTTAAAACATTTTAAAGTAAAAATTATTTTTAGCAACTAGTTTGTTTATGGAGTGGTACTATTTCTGTACCTGCAGTACTTGGAACTCATCCATGTACGCAGTACACGCTTCAAACTCAAGATGTGAATGGTAACTTCAGTAAATAAATATACCCAACGTGCTAACAAAAATGCAGAGTAGAAATTTTTATATATTTAAATAATAATTCTATTCAAAGGCACACTTAGTTAACAAATTCACATCAATTTAAATTTATAAAAAACCAGCTTCATATTCATATCCGCACGATGGGTGGATGACTGCACGCATTTGGGTGCTGGGGGACGGATTTTGGGTTTTCATCCATTCACCCAGCTTAGTGTGTGTATATATATATATATTAAAAAATAAAATTTAAGTAAAAATATTGTGTTTTTCTATTCTAATTTGTTTTAAATTAAAACTTTACCCCCACCGCGTCTCTCCCTTTCCTCTTTCAGTCTCTCTCCCTCTCGCCTTTGCTCCTATCCCCATGTATCTCTCTAGAAACTATCTCTTTGGAAGTTATCCATCTCATAGTGAGTGGATATGTTGGGGACCTCGGTCTAGTCCCCAAACATTAGGGTCCACAGGTCTCGTGTCGCCTTATGATGACCGAATGTTCCTCGTTGTCTTGCTTGGTCTTGGCTAGGATATGGCAATGAAGGGTTCCTAAGTTAATGAAGGTATGCTGTTTAGTGATGGATTTGATGATGATAATGAGTTTGGATAATTTAAGTGGTGAATTTGTGTGTTTGATGCGACGTAGGATGGCTTGATGATGACCCTTAATGTTGGCAACACTCGGGTGATGTTTAGGGTTGGTATGGTGAAGTGAGGCTAGGGTTTGAATGGTGAGTGGATAGGGCTACGAATTTTGGAAGAGTGTTTTGGGTAGTCTAGGGTTTTGGCTAGGTCAAAGATGAAATGGATCTTAGGGTTTGTGATGTGTAGGATGGGATCCAAAAATGTAGGAATTGGAGGCTAGGGTTAGGTGGCAATTAGATCTCCTAAAAGGTAGGAATTTTGCAATTCCTAAAACGTAGGAATTTGATATTTGAGATCTAGATTGGACAAGGCTGGTCGAAAATGGATAGGGAGAAATGGAATTGATGTGATTTGGTGGAAAATGGAATTTGAGTGAGTCAATCAAGGGCTATTGACCAATCACACAAATTATGAAAAATTGAGATGAGAGAAATTAGGATCTAGGATTTCGGCCAAGCCAAGGAGGCTATGGCCAAATTGCTCAAGTGAGATCTAGGGTTATCTTATGGCTTGTTTGGTTGTAGGAATTGGGTGTGGCGTGTAGGCTTGAGATGGGGCTAGGGTTTTGTGGTCATGGGCAAATGAAGGAGGCGTGAAAGGCAAAGGAAAGGGCTGGCCAAAATGCTTGGTTGGGGAATGGGAATCTCTAAGAAATTTCAAGAAAATCTTATGAACATGTGAGAAAAAATATGAACACAAGAGATCTTGAGATCCACAACACAAACTGAGAATTCCAATGAAGGATTCAGCCTCTCCACTCCAATCAACACACTCCAACAATCACAAAGAGATAAAACAAAAAACAAAGGAACTAAACAATCTTTGATTCGCAAATTGCACAAAGATTGAAAGGAAACCTCAAATATATTAAAAGATAAATAGAATCATACATATTCAAGAATTGCAATGTGTGATCCTTCTCCTTGGGGATTCACGAATTGCACCCCAAAAGAGCCCAAGTGCAAAAGCACCGAAAATGGTAAATCCAACCCTATGGCCGGCCAAGCAAATGTTCCAAAATGAAAAAAGATGCAAATGAAATGACTAAGGGTCCTATTTATAGAGCTTACAAGTTGAAAAGCCCTAAAAGATCCCTAGCAAAATAAATTAAATAAATAAATAAACTAAAAGCAATAACATAGTGGTGGACAGGCCATGGTGGCCCGTGGCATGCCATGACCCATGGATGGGCCATGGTGGCTCATGATGTGCATGGCATGATGCCGTGCATGGCTTGATGGTTGGCACGGCTTGGGTCATGCATGGCTCGTTGCTATGCATGGTATGGTGCCACTCATGGGTCTGATGGTGGCATGGCATGGTACCAAGCCTAGGCCTGATGGTAGGCACAGGGTGGTGCCGTGCTGTTGTTGTGAGGCCCAGTCAAGTGGCTTGGGCTATGGTCCTGCATGGCCCGAGCTGGTGGCCTGGACAATGGGCATGCATGGCCCAACCTGACGGTCTGGGTGTTGGGGCTACAAGGCACGAGCTGGAGTCGTGCTCTGGATGGCATGCCACTATCCTAGCTAAGTGGTGTTGGGGCACGAATGCATGGAGGCAGGTGCACGCTCAAGGGAATGCGTAGGCCTACATGCATGGTCTGCGCGTGGCCAGTAGCCTCCATGGGTGCATGCTGCGTGTCAGGGCATGAGCCAAGGCATACAAGCAAGCTAGCCATGTGATTGTTCTGGGCGTGCCATGGCATGCTAGCTGGGATGTCTTGGGCGTGTCATGGCATGCCTACGGCATGTTTGTGTGGCTAACATGAGTGTGCCATGGCATGCTAGCGATGCTATTAAGTGTGTGTCATGGCAGGGGCGATGGCATGACGGTGGTGCTGTCAAGTGCGTGTGGAGCTGTCAAGGGAGTGCCATGGCTGGGGCCATGGCATGCCTGTGGGCGTGCTGATGGTGCTGGTCAGGCTGATGGTGCTGGACATGCTGATGGTGCTGGCCATGCTGATGGCCCATGGGGCTGTTAGGGCATGTCAGCGATAGTGTCAAGGTAGGGCCCGTGGGGCTGTTAGAGCATGTCAAGGCATGACCTATGGGGCTATCATGGCATCTCAACAACAGTGTCAGTGGGCTGTCAGGGCATGCCAACAGCTGTGTCAATGGGCTATCAAGGTTGAGCCATGGCCTAGTTAAATGGAAAGACGGGAGCCATCTTCCAATTGACCCATGTCATTCCCACAATCTTCCTAGGGTTTGCACTATATCCCTACAGAAGTCCTCCAAAGCTAGGCTCAACCCCATAAGTGGCCCAATCTCGGATGTCCATGCATGCTTAGGACCTTGTCCTAGGGCGATTTTTGTTGGGTCTTGACAGGATAGCCTTGGGGCCAATTTGCCCCTTCCAACATCTAGAAAAGGGCTCCTGCTCATGAGGGGTGGAGCCCAACTCCCACCCTCGCATGCAGTGGAGAGGTCGGGGGCTGCCTGTCCAAGAGGTGCAAGTAGCATTGCTACAAGAAACACATTTTCTCCAATATATCTATAATTATATAATTTTTTGAAATATATCAAACAGCAAAGAAATACACATGTACAAATCGAATAAATCTAATTGATTGAAGCACCCTACCTATTTGTTCCTTTATCAAAAGAGTTTTGCTACGTATAAGCAAAGTCGCATACTAATCTGCGTACGAATACTGATTCATTCATATTCAAAATTTAAATTAGCATTGTTTTCACTAAAATCTACTTTTTAACCAATCACATTAGATTGGTGCACATATTAGTGCGTAGTTGTGCTTACAACTAGATATTTCCTTATTAAAATTCCTCACTCTTGTACAAAAACTGCTACTCAAAAAGTGTGATGGACCGCATGGAGACTTGTTTATTACTCAGCTCTAAGATTCCACACCTGCAGCTAGCCAGCTATTCCATTAGGTGACTACAGTTGCCTAAGGTCTCTAGTGAAAGAAGGTTTCAAAAATATTTTAAATAGAATTTTTTTAAAGAAAAAAGTTATAACTAGAAAAAATTGAATAAATTAATATGAAAATATAAAAAAATATCTAATAGATCTTATGTAATCGGTTATCAGTTATCATATTTTTCTTTTCTTATGAAAACTCAACTTTTATCGAAATTTTCTTAATTTATAATTTTTTTAAAATCTTTTGGCTCACCATCAAAATTTTTATTTTCATATTAAGTCAATAATTTATAAAGATATTAGTAATGCTCTTAATTACAAAAAATGTACTCATTGACATGAGTTTTGTTTTGTTTTGTTTTTTCTTGAGTATTCTTGAAACTTTACGATTATATATATATGTTAATATTGAAATTTCTTTTTTGACAATTTTATTATGTTTGAGTTCACTTGATGGTGATGAAACTTTTTCTCTTATCCATCTCCTTTTCATTTTTAGTGTTGGTACTAAGACATAGAGTGATCTAAATTCTCATCTTATCTCCATATAATAATTAATTTCACATAATTTCATTCTAGGAGTACACTTGCCTTTTGTCATTAGAATTTTATTAGGTTTGAGTTCTTTTGATGGTAACTAAACTTTTTCACATATCCATCAATTTCATTTCTAGTGTTGGTACTGAGACATAAATTGATCTACATTCTTATCTTATCTCCATATAATAATTAATTTCACATAATTTCATTCTAAGAGTACACTTGCCTTTTGTTATTATTAGTTTAATATATAGTGTGGAAATTATAAAGAGAAAAATCGACTTTTCAATGTTCATAAAAGGTTTTATTATAATCATTTGAAGAGACAAGGGCCCATTTTTTTTTCAAATGCGCGGGTTTATAGAACTTTATTTACGATAATGGATATAATTGATTTTGAAAATTTAAAGCACATGTTATAAAACTAATTTTGATAAAAATCTTTTTAAACTGATAATTTTTTAATAAAATTGAGTCGGTTATTAATTGTGAAGGTAGTATAAAATCTTTATTAGGTAATTCTACTTTGCAAAATGATAGGAGTGATTTTTAAATAAGAATCTAATGTAAAAATTAAAATTAAAATAAAATATATTTATTGAATTTTAAATTTTAAATAAAAAAGGACTCACTCAAACTTTCACCTTAGGCCCTATTACCTATGGAGCTGGCCCTGCCTGCCAATTCGTGAATGAGCTAACATTAGGCCTACAACCCTACCGGACTCGACCCGGCCCTACCCGGCTTCAGAACCAAACAAACTGATATGGACCGACTTGACTTGAGATTGGAGGCACAAGGTGCTAAGTTCCTCCTGGCATGGAAATCCTTTTGATGCAGAAGCTCTTGGTCTAGTAACTGCAGCCATTTTTTGCAAAGAGCTGGGGTTGAACCAGATTATTCTAGAAGGTGACTCCATGCAAGTCATCAACCTTCTTCTTGGGAAGAGAATTGGAGCCTTGGTGGTCTACTAGTGGAAGATGCAAAGGATGTGTTGGCAAGTATTGGCAATTGGCAAGCAAATCACACTTATCGTGGTGTAAACAAAGCTGCCCATGAACTAGCAAAGTCTGCTCTATCTTTAGTCAGTGATGTATACAATGTTGAAGAATGTCTAGTGTGCATTCGTTCAATTGTATTCTCTGAGCTGTTATCAACATGATCAATGAAAGTACCTACTTCATTTTCAAAAAAAAAAAAAGTTCCTCCTGGCACGATCTCTGACACAACGTACTTTGCTATTCCAATGAAGGAGTTACACTTCTCACTCTGGCTTGCCCGAGTTGACGCGAACCTCATCACTTTTTATTGATCGAGGGAGGTTTGGGGACCGAGCTAGGGTTTAGAGAAGATCAAGGAGTTTTTGTAGATAATCTCGTGTAGAGATCGAAATTGACGAGCATTATGTGACCATTATCTTGAATCATAACATTTTTAGGCTTTAAATCTCTATAAGCTATGCCTAAACTATGCAAATATTCCAACGCCAACACTAGTTCTACCACAGAGAACCTAGAGATCAAAAAAGGAAGAAAAACAATCAAGTTTATATTAACACATGAACTTATCTAACTCCATTTTTGCTTGGAAACCAAATAGAAGGATTTGAAAGCTAACCTAATAACATCATCGGAGAACATATTCTCAGTTTGCCTTTTCCATAAAAATTGAAGATTACCTCTGGGACAATAATCCATAGCATAGGCCACAACATTTTGTGTAGCCAAAACTCCACGCAATCTCGACAAAAGAGAATGCCGGAAACGGTGAAGCACTTGTTGTTTGAAGCAGATCCTCTTGTACTCACCGCGGTCCTTGCCTTTCTTCTCAATCAAAGCCTTGGAGACAACCTCAAAGCTAAGAGCTGCTTGTCGGTTTTAGCGGGTTCAGCCCGCAAGTTGCTTCAACCCGCTTTTTTGGTCGGGTCTGGTCTTACGGATAGGCCGGGTTCTAGACTCCACAATAGCCATGTATGGATCCCCTCGAAGATTAATTCAATAAACTTCAATGATAGGTTTTGATGGGGGAGCAACCAGAACAAGGATCATATAGCTTGCAATATGTTAACGATGTATATTGATCAAACAACAACCTTAGCAAGGCCCATGTGGCATGGGATACAACTAGGGTACATCTTGACTAGGGACCCCCAGTGGTGTCGTAGATCGATGTCGACACACGCGTTGCCATTGCCATGGGTCTCCACACCATTGGATGCTCTTTGCTTGTCTGCTTAAAAAAAACAACCATCACCACCTCTTACCCGCAACGTCTCAACCATTTCTTCACAACACTAGTACTCTCATCTACTCTTGACTATGATGACCCTCGTGGGTCATTGGTTCTCATGTTTGGGTAATGCTTTCATGGAGTGAAAAGGAAGAAGAAATAAGCGATCGATTATATTTAGTGTTGGAGGTAGACGACAAAAACAAGGAATAAAATAACTTTTTTTCATGGTAGGGCTCTCGATATAATCAAAAGCAACCTAACGAGAGTAAAGGAAGAAAGTATACAGGTGAAAAGGATTTATCCAGAATAAAAAAGATAGCAGAAGAGATGTAGTAAGCTAATAATAGGGTCAATTTCATAAAATAGGCACAAAAAGTAGAACTAATTTAAGTCCATCAATTTATAGGCCTAGTGTTAGTAACAAATGCAATTTCCATGTCCAGTTAGATATCTGAACAAATTTTAAGGTCTGAGATCAGTAAGTTTTTTACATATCAATTGACGATAATGTCGAATCAATAAGTTTTTTCATATGATCATATAATTCCATAAAGATATAAAAAAATGGCAATTTCATCAACAAATAATTAAGTTTTAAGCACCTTCATTCCTATTGAGAGACCTTATTAGAGGTTAATTAGTTCGGTCTAGTCAGTTTTGGAGGAGGATTTTGGACCGTCCAAATTTTTCGGTCCACCAAAAGTCAGGACCAGGCTGCTTTGGTTTAATCCAATCAATCTTATCAGACGTCTTGATCTAGGTTCTTTTGTCTTTTTCTTTTTTTCAAGTTTTTAACAAAAAATATATATAAAATAAAAAATAATAATTAAGTGAATGATTTAGTCTATCTAAGTATATATTTAACTAATTTGGCATTTTAATTAAGTAAAATAAAGTAATAATGTTAATAGTATGTGAATTTTTAACACCCTATCATAAAATTCTTAACCTTTCATATTTTATATAATCTAAGCATAAATAATTAAGTTAGAAAAAAATTACATAACTAATTATATTACTTATAAGAAAATTATATAATTAATTATTTTTAATTTATATATCTACTCTAAAATATTATAAAAGATTATTTTAAATTTAATATAATAAATTTGGTTGGTCTGGTCTGGTTTGGGTGGAAAATCCCCACCCTGAGACTAGACCCAAAAACCAATATTTTCTACCTTATTGGACCGAGACCGACTGGTTTGGTGGATTTTTCATGTCTGCACCTAAATCCTTACGCTCCTGGACCTTATCCAACTCCTAGTCGTTTAAATTAAACTATCTAGTTGTTCACCTAAATAATGCATGTGAATAATTAAAGTATAACAGTTAAGATGTGAGGAAATCAATGGGTAAATAACGATGGTTAATAAATACAATAAGATAAATAGTCTATTTTTATTTATTGAAAAAGTAATAATATATTGATAGAAGAATTAAGCGTAGGAAAGGCAAAGAGACAAGTAATGGAAAATCAAATAACCATGATAGGACAAGTAGTCTTTTTTCCCCGCTCGATTGAATCGGTAATTATAAAATGGTAGGAGGCTTTTCATCTTTCAGCCTTGATTTTAATCTTAATGTCAAATAGCCGAGTGGGTTTATTGTGTAATAAAGTCGAGTGATTTTTTTGTATTCAATTCAACCATCTTCCAACCTCACTTTAAAGCATGAGTCTGTTTATTTATTTATTATTTATTATTTATTATTATTATTATTATTTTTTGGGAAAGGAACAACTTTATTCATCAATAAGCTTGTAACAAAGCTGCAATACATGAAGGGGCATCCTCCATATCAATAAGAACATCATCAATGATGGGACTATTTTTGGAAAGACAATCATTACAATAAATTTGATTTTTAGGAACAAAATTTGTTAGGAATGAAATTTAAATTTCGTCTCAAAATATGGAAAACTTTATAAACCCATTTGAACAGATACATATTAGTTCAAACTAAAGATTCTGGGACAAATTAGATGGTCTCCAAGGGTCTAAACCGTTTAAACTAATACAATTTAATTCGAATAAATAATTAATCTATTCGAGTGCAATATAATATGTTCGAATGGTTATTACCTTATTCGAACATATTGTTAAAATTGTAATAATACATATTTTTCTATTAATTTGTTATCATTTTCAAAGTAAATAAAAATGTCTATCTATTATATATTATGATTTACAATGAATTAAAATATTTACGAATTCATAAATTAATTTTATATAATTAATTTAGAAATATTTTACTTAAATAAATATTACTTTAAAGATAATGTCATTTTTTCTATTATTGTGAACATTAAGTATAATGAAAATAAAATATAATTAACAATAAAGAGGCTAGCAAATACTAAAAATAAAAATTATACATTAATTCCATCCCTAAAGGAGTTAGATGTTTTATATAACATAAAAAGAGTAAAATAATAACTAACAATATCTATTTGTAAGTAAATCAAAATCCTCCTGTAAGGTATATAAGCGTCTATCCATATCTTTAAGCTTCTCCATGATAGGCTCAATGAACTCCTGCTTTATAATTTAGCGGTGTTCCGCCAATAAAGCTCGTACCTCATCCGAAGTAGCCCCAGCATGCTGTCTCTCAACACGGGCAGCAGTAGTAGAAGCTGGATCAGTAGGCGGAAGCAAATCCTATACTGCATGAGTTTTCGGCAAATGACCCTTGCTCTTGTTGATTGTGATCTTGTTAACGGGCCCCATCTATGGTGACCTCCGCTCACTCGAAGTCACTGTAACCCTCAATTAGAGTATGAGGTTAGATATTAGCAGTGCAAATGCTAGACTACCTCCACCCGAATAGCGTGACTCTGTTGGAATGCAGAGGAAGAAATACAATGCCAGATCAATTGGCTCCCCATGTGCTATCCGTAACAAAAATCTGGTTCGCTCGATCCCGAAATTAATCTTGTATTTTTTCGAATCAATGTTATACCTGACAATTAGATTAAGCATTCTGAAAAATGCTATACCATTGGCCTATCGGATCACTTTACTGCCATCATATGGAGGAGCTGAAGGGTCTCGCACTAGCTCACCAACCTGATCGTCTGTGAGACTATCATCCGAGCCAGCATCCAGCTCTATTGTCTCTACACCTAACGCTGGCGATGAGGATACAGTTGGTGTGTCCTCATCAGATGGTGCAGTCACTGCTGATCTCGCTGCTGCTGCAGGATATGCACTGGGCTCCTGCCACAGATCAAGAAACTTAGTAATAACGTGGGGAGAGAAGATAATACTCACTCCCGGGACTACTAATTTGTAGCACATAGCATTACCAAACTGCTCTCCCATGGCATGGTAAAACTCACCGACCATCTCAGGATATGTTGTGCCCCTCTGCCTACAGATCGGGGGCCATCCACGATCGGTAATGATGTCATGTATGCTCTGTCCCTTCCAAGTGAGATCGCGAAAGTCAACCAGAATGATCTCCCTCACAACTAGTATAGGCCTCACGGCCGGCTGAGAAGGAGCTGCTTTGCTACTTTGGCCTGTCTCGAGTAGAGAACGTTTTCTTCTATTGCTGCTGCTTGCCATTAGTATACTGTTGATCTACAAAATAATTATGTAATCTAATTAAAGTGAAGAAGTTTGATGTTGTTTGCCAAGTGCTTGGCAACTGCTTATTCAAATGGATTCCAATCTGTTCGAATAAGTGCTGGCAAATATCATCTTTAGTTCGAATGACCTTAAATTCAATTCGAATGGCCTAAAATTCCATTTGAATGAAGTTAAATTCCATTCGAATGGCCTAAAATCTCATTCGAATGACATTAAATTTCATTTGAATGATCTTAAAATCCATTCGAATGACCTTATAAAACTCCATTCGAATGACCTTAAATTACATTCGAATAAAATTAAATTCCATTCGAATGACTTTAAATTCCATTCGAATGGCGTTGAATGTCATTCGAATGACATTAAATTCCATTCGAATGGAATTGAGCCAAACAAGCATGACTGAGTTAACTCAATCTCGAATTTACAAATTTGGATTCACCATAATCTAAGATTTTAATTGGTATAAATGATTTAGGAGTGAAGCTCCATCATTTCTATCGATTACTTTTGTGTCATTTGGCCCCAAAACAACAAAATAGGGTCGGATTGATTCAAAATCCGACCCCCCCTCAAAATCAATGTTTATTTTCAAATAATAACAAACCAACGGACAATATGAGGACCCATACCTCTTATTCTTGGAGATTTGAGGACTTGGTTAGAGTTGGTGGCGGCGTTGTGGCTATGAACGGCGGAGGATTCGATCCAACGGTTTGAATGAGAGAGCACGAAATGAATGAAGAAGAAACTATATCGCAACTTATATAACGTCATTTCATTCGAACGAAAAGGGTATAAGTTCAAACGGTAAGGGTTTTAGTTCGAATGAAATATATAATAATGAGGAAAAATATATATAAGTACAACAAGTAAAAAAATACTCGCATTGTATTACTAATACTAGTATATATATAATACTAATATTAGTAATAATAAAAAATTTATGGACTAGTACATATAATATAGTATATATAGAATATATATTAGATAACTATATTATATAGTATAGATTATTTAATTAAAAACCTATATATATTATAAGTAACTAGTATATATAATATACTATATATATTATGCATTAGTTGAGTATAAAATAGTATATAGTAAAACATTGCATTATAAAGTAATATACTAAGTATATAATAAAACATTGCATTAAATATAAGTATAAAATACATATATTTAATATACTTAGTTTGTATATTAGTAATAAACTAAGTACCTATAATATATTATAAATTATTATAGTACTATTAATTTTCATATATTTATGCTATTTGTACTATAATATCACTTAGTATTATACTATTAGTGATACTTAGTATTATACTTATAGTGATACTAATTATAAGTATAACACTATTAGTGATACTAAATAAAATATTATACTATTCGTAATACATAATGTTATAGATTTATAAGAAACTTAGTATTATACTATTAGTGACACTTAGTATTATATAGTGTATATAGTTTTAACATATACTAATAATAATATTGGGTGTATTATGTGTATATTTATATATTGCTATAATTATCTGTTCAAACGAATTTTCAAAATAGTTCGAATAGAGATAAAGTTTGTTCGAAAGAATTTTTTTTGTTTGGAGAGAAAATTCACACCAGATTATCGGTATATGCTGGAGAATATTTTTTTTTTGTTCAAACTCTAATATTATCAGTTTGAATTGGAAAATATTGTGGGACAAATTTGCAGTTTTTTGATTTTCGCGTTCGAACTTCTAAAAAATCCGTTCGAACGGAAATTCACATTATTAACCCAGTCATTTCATTTCATTTTCACTCTTATTGAAGTTTGAGAGAGAGAGAGAGAGAGAGAGAGCGTGGCAGACGGCTTTGAGAGAGTGTTGTGGAGAGAGAGAGCTTGAAAGAAGTGAGAGAGAAAAGAGGAGAGGTGCACCAAGAGGTAATATGTTTTTCTTCCGTATTTTTCATTCCGATTTTCGTTTATACTTATCTTGATATTTGTTGCATTTATTCCTGAGATAGAACAGAGGTTTAATGTGTTTTATGCATATATAAGTATTGTAGATTAATATTTTTATTGGATTGCAAAAATTAGAGGTAAGTTTTTATAATTTTCTAAATTATTTAATAATCATATTTAGGGATAATCATATAATTTTCAATGTATTGTATTGAAATATGTCATCATGTATGTGAAAATTGGGTTTTGTGGTTCAATTTTTACTCTATTTCATGACTAGTTTCTGGCTTGATCCCATTCGAATACTCTGAATCCCGTTCGAATTGAATTTACCAAGTTTGAATGTAATCTTACTCGAACAGAATTCGGTTGCAACATTTGACTAATTTGTTCGAACAGAATCAAACCCTTTAAGCACTCTAATTAAAGTGATTAATACTTAAAATATACTTATAAAATATTTAATTAAAGAATTATAATGTATAATTAAAAATATTTAAGTACTCTAATTAACATGATTAATACTTAAAATATACTTATAAAATATTTAATTAAAAAATTATAATGTATAATTAAAATATTGAAGTACTCTAATTAAAATGATTAATACTTAAAATATACTTATAAAATATTTAATTAAAGAATTATAATGTATAATTAAAAATATTTAATTAAAAAATTATTTGGTCGACTTAAAAATCTTTAATCACTCGAATGTATACTTATAATGTAATTTTGCAATGTATTTGTGATTTGAAATGTGATTATAACATTTATTATGTTTACTACTGAGCTGTTAGATTTGCTAGTTATTTTACATGCAGTTAAACGTTAAACTCATTCAAGAATTATGGCCAAATATTTTCTTAAAGAATGTTTGGGTACAACTCTTGAATTGTCTAAAGTGGACAGTTCGGGATTCTATCATCTATATGGCATAAATATTCAGTTAAAACTCCTGTATTAGTCAATTAAAATTTTGGTTTAGCATTTTCTTACATTTTTCGGCTATATAGTTTGTAAGTTTCTCAGCCCATGAATAAGGTCGACGACTTATCGTGACAAGCATACTTGAAGAATTGTAGGGAAATGCTGCCGAAATTTTTACTAACATATGAGTTTTGGACTGAGTATATATGCGATATAGATGATAGTCTCTCGAATGGGATATGATCAACTACTTTAAAAATAGATGGTAATTAAACACGTATATTGTAATAGTTTCTTGATAGTATTTATCCCATGAATTGGGCTTTTTATAGATGGATAAGAGTTGGATGTTGTTGGGAAATAGACTTAATCGAGACTATTAGCAGTATGCACAAGGGGTGAAGTCTTTCTTAGAATTTGCTTGTAGGAGTGTTGACAGTTGAGGATTTATAAGATGCACATGCAAGAAGTGCAAAAACCTTAGTTCATATAATATGATCATAGTGGAGAATAATTTATTCGAAAATGGAATTGATCCTAAATACTCACATTGGGTTTTACATGGCGAACCATTTCTTAAAGGAGTTAGATTTGGCAGTCAGTTCAATCAAATGGACGAATGTAACGAGATCGACATGAAGGACATAAATGTTAATGTTTCTGATGATAGTTATAATAATAGAGAAGATATCACTGAGATGTTAGGGAATTTTGGCGCAGGGATATTTGGTGCCAGGGATGGAGAATGAACATCTACACAATCATTTGAGGGAAATGAAGACTTTGGATCACTATAGGAGGATGCACAACGAGAATTGTACGAAGGGTGCACCCGTTATAGCAAGTTGTCATTTATTGTCAGGCTGCTTCATATTAAGTCTATTTGTCGTATTTCTGCAAAGGCAGTCGATATGCTACTTGAATTATTTAAAAAGGCTCTCCCACAAGATAACTTAATACCTTGAAATTTTTATGACGTGAAGAAATTGAAACGAGGGTTAGGATTTGATTATAATATCATCCACGCATGTAAGAATGATTGTGTTCTCTTCTGAAAGCAATGTGCAGAATTTGATTCATGTCCAGTATGTCATAAGTCAAGATGGACATCAGATAAGCGTAATGTACCCCATAAAGTGCTAAGACATTTTCGGTTGATTCCTTGACTTCAGAGATTGTTTACTTCCCGGATGACTGTGATAGATAAGACTTGACATCACACAGAAAGAGTTCAAAATAATCAATCCCTCACGCATCATGCAGATTCCCTACAATAGAAGAAACTTGATGATGAGTATCCATGATTTTCTAGAGAACCTCGCAATGCACGTATTGGTTTAGCAACTGATGACTTTAATCCGTTTGGCAACATAAGCACTTCTCATAGCACCTGACCTATCATATTAATGCCTTATAATTTACCACCATATATGTGTATGAAGGATCCTTATTTTATGATGACTCTATTGATCCCAAGGCCAAGGTCACCAGGAAATGAAATAGATGTATATTTGCAGCCAATGATAACAGTCAAAAAGTTTGCACCAAGAAATGTATATGATTATATTCCAGAGGCAGACAAACTACATGAAGAAGTTGATAGTCCAAACCATGAAGAAGCATATCAAGAAAATAAAACAGGCATCAATCTATTTGTTGATCTAAGCTAATATGACATGGTCTCATTGCGCAGAGAAGATGTCCAATCCGAAATAATTGAAGGTGAAATGTCGGAAGAACATGAATCAACTAAAGTGTCTACTGAGGATGAGAGCGACTGGTCCAACAAAACTGATACTGAATGATTTTCAAACAGATATTTGTATAGGTATAATTCTTATAAAACGATGAAATTTATCTTATTTGAATAATAATTTATTATAATTTCAAATAGATATGCCTCCTAAGCACAAAAGAACACATGAGCCATCCCCACCACTTACTAACTCCCCATGTGGTTCACCTGCCAACAATGGTGAGCCAACATTACCAGAACTAGAATAATGTATTTTATCACTGTATATCTTTCAAATAAAATAATTTAATTAAAATATATGCTTTAATTATTGTATATATAGCTGTTGTAAACCAATACCGAGTTAGAGGCATTACAATGGGTGTCTGCATAGAGAAAGTAAGGAAAGTAGGTAAAATTAAAGTTGATATACCTGATAATCACACTGGCGGCTTCGGGGATTCAGTAGCTTGGCTTGCTTCTTATATTGGTACATTTACTCGCACGTATGCATCGAAGGTTACATCCTCCTGGGCTAAAGTTCCCCAAGATGTGAAAGACCACATAAAAATTCATTGCCTTGGAATAAGTTATTTTGTATAACATTTTAATTTAAATAACTTTTAAAATTTTACTAATTGTTTATAATTTTTTGAAGGACGAGTTTGAACTAAATTTTGGCCGGCTAGAGGATCAATTAATGATTGAGGAACTGATGTCGAATGTATTCTGGAGGTACAAAGGTCGATGTCATGCACACTATTAGAAGTTTAGTACTACGACAGAGGCGCGTCAAAATCCATTCCAAGCAATACCACCAAATGAATGGGAGAAAGTTGTGATCTGTTTGAAGATCCTGCTTATCAGGTAATTTCGCTGAAATATTTTTTTAATAACATATGATAGATGTATTAAATATAAAATTATAATACTTTTTTTTTTTAGCAATGGAGTACAGTGAACAAAGCAAATAAATCAAATTTAATGATACACCATCATGCGGGTTCTCAATCTTTTCATCGCTTGTAAAAAAAATGGTTAGTTATTTTAGTCTCTATTAAATATTAATAAATACACTTTTTTGGTTTAAATTTTGATATTGATTTTCATTTTGTAGCAAGAAGAAATCCTGCTAACTATGATCTGACCCAATTGTATGAAGTAATAAAAATCGTGATGGTTTTTTGAGCAATCCTGAGGCAGAGGCAAATTATGTAAGTTTAAGTTTATTTAATTCCATTGTCTAAAGATATTTTTGTTACCTATACTAATTTTAATGTTTTTTTTTTGTAGGACAAGATGATATTTCTTAAAGAAACCGTTGCGGATCCATCTGATGAATCATCTGTCAATGATGCTCAAATCTTTTCTCAAGTTCTTGGATCATGTTCTGGATATTTGAGGGGCTTAAGATGTTGCGTGAAGCCATCCTCAACATCGTCATCCTCTTTTAAAGCCAGATCGAATGACGACAAGACTAAGAAATTAGAGGAAGTTGCACTTGAAATAGAACGATTGATGTTAAAGGAAAAAGAGTTGCTGACCCGATTAGATCAAGTAGCAGATTTAGTGGCAAGATTAGAAGAGAGGCTACAATTAAATAACCAAAAAATGTTTAAACAATTCGAGTCAATGATATCCCAAAACTCTATGCCACCACTACCACCACAATCATAATTCATTTAATTTTTTTAATTGCCTTTATTTATGATGTTCGTAAACATTTGAACAATTGATGTATATATGATTACAATTTGTGTAATATTAGTATGTTTTTTTAAATTAAATTTCATTTTGCTTGACCAATACTGTTTGAACTTTAAATAATCCATTCGAATGGTAAATTACCATTTATGCATATATTTGAACAAAAATAGACCTATTCGAACAAAAACAACCCATTCGAACGTATCGGAAAATACACTCCAATTGTTCGTTTGAACAATTAAATATTTATTCGAATAACGTTATTTATCAAAACTCCTTTCGAACAGAAGATTTTTGAAAATAGATTGTTTGTTCGAATGGTTAATATTTTTTTTTCAAACAAAAGTTACTTAAAAATATGTTGGTTCAAACGGACTTGGTCAGATATGGTTATTGGTTTGAATTAATATTTCATATTGTTCGAACAAAAGTGTAAGTTTGAACAAAATTTTTTTCATTTGAACTTGATTTTGAGACGACATTTTTTGTCTAAAAAAAAATCCGTTCAAATGGTTTTGACTAGTTCTGCCCAATTTAGTCCTTAAAAGTACTTTTTGGAGACGAAAATTAATTTTTGTCTCCAAAACATTTCTGAGACAGTCTTTCTAAGACAAAATAGGGACAAAAAAATTTTCATCTCCAAAAGCTTCTAGGGATGAAATTTGAGTTTTTTGAGACAAAAATTTTTGTCTCAAAAAACCAATTCTCTTGTAGTGAATGAGCCAAATGATTAAACTTTCTAGGAATGTAAGAAACATACCAGCCTTCAAAATGTTGCAAAACAAACCTGGTGTCTTCTTATATCAACCCAGAGTGGCCCCAGTTAACCTTGCTAGCTTTGAGATCATTCACAACATTCAGAGCATCACTTTCTAAAACAATGTGCTTTAGACCAAGGTTTTGTGCTAGGATAGCAGACTGCAATTGCACCATAAGCTTCAGCCAGATATGGATAAGGAAAAAGTGGCCTACACATACACATTGGAGCCATCACATTACCCTCCTAATCACAAATAATGGTTCCGATCCCTACCTTGCACCTTTGTTAGCTGAGTACCAATTCACTTTGTAGCAGTTAAGAGGAGGAATCCATTAGTGCACCAAATCTGAGACAAGGACAGTAGGGATTGATGAACTCGACTGATAAGCCATATTAATATCCTCAATGTTCTAATTCACTTGCTTTAATAATATTTGAGGACTAATAAAAACTTGAGTGAAAACCATTTCATTCTTTCTTTTTCAAAGTCTCCAAGCAACCACAGCTAACTCTGCTAATGATTCTTCATTTAGTTCCTCAAGCATATGAAGCAGGAATTCTTTTAAAGTAGATTGTAGTATACTTTGCTTTTGAAGCTGAATGGAACAAGAACTCCACACATCTCTTACTGCAATGCATTCCCATAGTGCATGCTCAACAGTTTCTTCAAATTGTAGACATATTGGACACCAAGAATCAGACACTATTCTCCTTCTGAACAGGTTTCCTTTCGTAGCAAGACCATTTTTGCAAGCCTTCCATAAAAACAGTTTTTCAGGATTAGGAACCTTCAGCCTCCACAATTTATTCCAAAGATCCTTCAATGCAATTGGAGTAGATGATTGTCCCTTGCTTCTATTTTGGAGCTCAAGTTGGAGGTGGTAAGCACTCCTTACAGAAAAAATCTCATTTTTTGTACATCTCCATTGGATTCTGTCAGGACCATTGCAACTACTAATAGCATCTGACTAATTGCTGCTGCTTTAGAAGAAGAGAAAATCTGGTTAATAAATGGCATATTCCATGAATTAGTATTAGGACAAATCAAAGCAGCCACTTTTTCATTTGGAGATAAAAGGTTCACTCGACTTTGAACACGATAAGAACATGGAATTGGTAACCATTTGTCAAACCAAATCCTTGTGTTGCAGCCATTCCCAATGTGCCGAGAAAGACCCTCAACTAGAAGTGGTTTTGCAGCCATTATACTTCTCCAAATCTGAGACCATTTGGGAAATACTTAGTAGAAAGCACTCTAACTGCTAGAGAATTAGGAGATTGGATGAGTCTCCAACCTTGCTTGACAAGTATGGCCAGGTTGAAACTCTCAAGATCCCTAAAACTAAGTCCACCACATGCTTTAGCTTGAGCCATTTTACCCCAAGAAATCCAGTTGATCTTATTCTCCTCAGCTTTTTGCCCCCACCATAACTGTTTCATCAATCTGTTAAGTTCTCTCAAGATGCTTTTGGAATTGTAAAAACCCCCATGATGTAAGTTGGAATAGACTGGATCACAACCTTGATCAAGATCTATTTACCTGCTGTGATAGATATTTCAGCTTCCAACTGCTCAATCTGCTTCAAACCTTGTCCAGAATAGTCTTGAAACTTTTTTTTCTTGGACCTACCAATCAAAGAAGGTAATCCCAAATACTTCTCATAGGCTTCCCCTCTTGTATTCTTGCTAAAACTAATTGAAGTCTTTTCTTTATTAAGTTTTTGTCCACTAGCTAGCTCATACATCTCAAGCAAATAACATAACCTGCTCCACTCCAAGGAGTTTGCCTTACAAAAAAACAAACAATCATCTACAAAGAACAGATGACTAACATGCAAATAATTCCTCCCCCTCGTGATGGCTACAATAGCTTGTCTATGTTGTATTAAACTACTAAGGGGCTCAGTACACATAATGAAGAGATAGGAGGATAGGGGATACCCCTGTCTAATACCTCAAGTTGGCCTAAAAGAATCTTGGTGAGAACAATTTATTATAACAGAATATGTGATAATGCCTATCCATTTTATATCAAATCCCATTTAGTTGTTAGGGCTCTGGGAATTGGCGCTGCACACCGACAAAATTTAGAGGAAAACTAAGGTTAGGGTTTTGGGAAGAAAATATTTAGTGAACTTGAGTGATCTAGGTTGGGCTTTTGAGGACATACCACAGTTTGTTGAATCCACACTTCTATTCTTCAAACCCACATGTGTTGTTGGGAGTTTGAGACCTTGGCTGGAAAATTTTTATATGTACAAACTATAATTATTAGTGTTGATGGGTTTTTCTGTTGGCTGGAAAAAGTACATAAACACAAAATATAATTGCACTTTTCCTATGTGATTGTGATAAAAATATTTTGATTAAAATTTTGTACTTTGATCCTTATTATCTTTTGGATGAAGATGAGTGTTTATCGTTTTAAAAGTTAGATTGAGAATTATTATTGCGCTTTTCAGATATGTATATTTTCAAGACTTGTATTAAGAAGTATTATTGAGCTTTTCAAATATGCATCTTTTTAAGACTTATATTCTTGTTATTTTGGAATATAGTTTTTCTACATTTATATATAATTGTTTATTTATAAATATATATAAACATGTAAGGTAAATGTAGTGAAAACTAAGCAAGTCAACATGCCTTCTTACATATTTCACTATTCCACCCACTCCAGTACTTTTTGGCCAGCCACAAAGAGGGTTTTAACCCTAATGAAATGCCAAAACTGGTGGTGAACAACAAAACCCTAAATCCCTAGGTTAATCGAAATCCCAAATGGTTCCCAAACCCTAAATGCCACTCGATTTGGCTATGTGTTTCCTTCTTAGTTTAAACCACTTCCACAAGCAACCAACCACTCATATACAAACTCTTACACCCTCATCCACTCCCTTACATTATGGTATTTTCATTTGACCAAAACAATTGCATGTGGACTTGAAACCCTAACTATATCGTAAATGAGCAAACCAGATTGGGTGAATTATGTTCCAAATTGAATGACCCTCTTTTAACTTAGCTTCTCCCACAAGTTTTCCCCCATGGCAGCCCAAATAGTGGCCGTCACACCTAAGCAAGCCACCCACTCCCATCAGTACTCAATCGGTCAAGTTTTAAGTCTCACCCACCATGGATTTGGCCAACTACTCAAGCAAGCCTTCCCTTCAATTGTCATGCCTCCCACCCACTCCAAGCCAGCCCTCACCTCATCCCTTTTAGTCCCACTCCCTCCCTTCATTTCCCACACTTTCTTTTTCTTGGGAGCAAACTGAGTGGGGTTTTGAGAGAGAGTTTGGTGCTAAATGTTTTCCTTGGACATTCAAGCTTGTGATTACTTCATTCTAAGTCTAACCTCTTTTTTATTTTATTAAGTGTGATTACTTCATTCTAAGTCTAACCTCTTTTTTATTTTATTAAGCTTTTGAGTCTTAGATTATTAGAAGAGTGTTGGTTATTTTTTTTTTCTTTTATTTTTTGAGGTTTGAAAGTTGGATGTTGGTGATTTGGTGGTATGGTACTCTATTTGGAGTTTATTGGTAAGCTTTGGAAGTTGGTGATGTTTTATTGAAAAGTTTTGTAAATTTTGGTGCTATGGGATTTTGCTTTGAGTTTTATGCAAGTTTATCATTTGGTTTAGAGTATATCAGGTTTTAATAAAATGGTTTTGCATGATCTACAAAGGCTTAGAACTGAATCCTCCAACAAACTTTATGACTAAGGTTTTGTTGGGATTTTGATAAACAACCAAAGAGTATGTTCTTATGCTAAGTCTAGAGTCTCTTGGGTTAATGGATGTTTCGGTGTGATTATTTACTATGATATGTTGGATATGATGATTAAATCAAGTTATAACTTGAATGAGAGGCACAAGGATGTGTTTTCTCGAGATTTTATGCATGTAAATCAATGATTTAGTCTCAATGTTTAAGGTCATGCATGCTAAGTTTCGGTTTCCATGTTTTTCTATGCAAGCCGATTATCATTGATGTATAAAGTTTATTTTTGTTGTTAGTCAAGCATGTCGGAAGTGATATTTATGGAATGTTTTGTTGAGATATAAAATAAATAATAAAATCTAATTCTTCCCATCAGCTCCTTAATATGTGGCCTAATACGTAGAATATTTAATTAAATAGCATAGAGTATAGAGTCAGGGTTCGAACTCAAGACCTCTGCTCTGATACCATAATAGAAAATAAAATATAATATAAAAGGAGATGGAGAAGAAAGAAAGAGGGAAAGAGACTTGAGGGCTACATTTTTGCTTTCTCAATTGTTGCTCAATACAATGCATACATCCTTATTTAGAAGGAAATTGCATTGAGATAAGATAAGATAAATATATTAAATATTATGAAAATCAAATCATGATAATATTAAATGAATTATTTATTTGATTAATCTTCAACATGTTGGAGTCCCTAGCGTTAAAATGTAAGTGATCAACCAAAAACACAAAGATTAGGTTAAATTTGACCTAATCTTGAGGTTTTGGTTGATTCTTTGAAATGGTGAGTTTATGGTTTTGATAAATGCTTAATTTAGTGTCTTGGCATGATATTAGATCCAATGATTTGATGTTTATGAGTTGTTAATTTTGGGTCTAAGCATGCATGATGATGGGGTTAATGGCCAAGTAGCAAGCAAACATCATTTTTAGCCTAAGAATGGTTTGGCCTGTAAGAGTTCTTATAGTAGGGATGAGTTTTTATAAACTTTAAGCCCATAAATGGTCTTAGAATGGAATTTACATGAGATATGTAACTTTTGGTAAGTTTTAGGGCCCGTTTGCAATTTTCATAAGTTTAGGGGCTAATTGTAATTTCCCAAAAGCTAAAGGGTAATTTTGCAAATTTAAAGTTAGTAAATTTATTTTTTATGAGGATTAAGTGAGAATTTCTAACCCTAGAATGTCTCTCATTTCAACCTACACTACGCTTACTTTAAGCACAGATTTATGTAAGTTAGCTTTTAACTTGTAATATATTTATGTATGTGGGTTGGTAAGGTCCATGCAATAAATGCATGTTTTAGTTTAGGCCTTGTTATTTGATATTTCTATGCCATGCCATTGCATTATAAGCTTCAATCATGGATATCTGTCACCTGTCACGATTGTCATGTCATAAGCATACAAGTCTATCAAGAAATCTTTTCTTGAGTCAAGTATGAATTGATAAGAAATCATGGTAATCCCATGAACTAAGACTAAGCAATCATGGTAAGTTGGTAACCCCATAAGATAAGATATCAGGAAAACCTTATGAGATAAGATATCATAGAAACCCCATGAGACAAGACCTCTATGTAAGAACATGAATAATAATGCATGATTTTTTTTTTTTTATATGAGGAAGCACGTCACGAAGTTCTGAGTAAACTCAGTTATTGAAAAAGTTAATGTTTTTGCATAATCAAGTTCGTGTTTATAATAAATACATATCATGTTTATTGTATTGCATGCTTAATATACTGTTAGTAGCTTAAGAACTTTACTTGTTGAGATTTTATAAATCTTACTATGGTAGTCCCAACTATCATATCCCCTAGAATGGTAGACGATGTGACAAGAAGCGGAGGAACAATGTGCAATTGTCTGGACAAGGTCAAATAGGCCAAGGAGGAGCCTTAGGGAGATGATTCTCCAATTGTTGGATATCATTTTGGAGTTGATAGCGGAGTTGTGCTAGCAACTTGGCGCTTAGATTATATTTATATTTATATGTAATTAAGGAGTTACAACTCAAGTACTATGTTTATTTTTACATACTAGTTGGAACTATTATGTGACTTTTGGTTAAGTGATTATGAATGGAAAGTAAATATGTTTTGGGATTAGCATTCTGGTATAATGTAAGTTGGTAAAAAAAATTATTTGCTGCATTTACTACATACTGTTAGAAGCATGCTAGGTGCATTGTATTCTTAACTGTCATCAACGGAGGTATGTAACCTTGTGTTGCATATCCCAACGCTTCAAGTTCTGTCAAATCCCAATTGGATTTTGGGGGCATCACAACTCTAGTTAAACAAATATCCCACTAAATCAAGCCATTAGAACAACAAAGCAAATCAAAAATAGCAACAAACCAATCTGAAGCCCATCGAAAGATAGCCAAAAAACACTATTGAGGGCCTGATCACCACACCAAATGTCAAAATAGAAACGAATCATAGATCCCTCGCCAACAGCATAACTATTATGACTAACAAAGCTCTCTTAGCCCTTTCTAATGAACTTTCAAAGCCCTACACCATTAACCCAACGAACTTAATTAGAACACCAATCTCCCAAACACTTCCATACTTCCAATCAATGACCTTTCTCAAAGTGACTCCCCTTCTGATTAATATCTCCATAGCCATTTCCCCAATAAAACCTTATTAAATATTTTTATATTACGAACTCTCAACCCTCCAATCGAAATAGGAGAACAAACTTTCTTCCAACTAACAAGATGGAGTTTAGTTTCCTCTACCATACCACCCCCATAAAAATGCACAAAACAACTTGTCAATACGATTGGCCACCCTTGAAGGAAATGGAAACAATGGTCGAAAACAAGTGGGGAAATTAAAAAGAGTACCATTAATAAAACTAAATTTACCCCTATAGATAAATATAGTCATTCTAAACAGTCAAAATTTTCTCAACTTTCTCAACAACCTCATCCCAAATAGTAAGGCGCCCCCGAGGAAGATCTAAATATTTTAGAGGTAAATAAGCAAGTTTACTGCCCAACAAGCTTGCCAAGCTATTGATGTTATGCACTACCCCCACCAAAACTAACTTTGACTCTCCAAGGTTCACCTTAATGCCCGAAACAACTTCAAAACATAATAACATAACCCTTAGGGCTTGAATCTGATCATGATCCACATCACAAAATATGAGGGTGTCATTTGTAAAAAGAATATGTGAAAGAGTAATAGACCCGTTAATGGTATTACTAACCAAAAAACCTAAAAGAAACTCTCCCTAATAGCAGCCTCCACCATCCGACCCAACACCTCTATAATAATGACAAAAAGGAAATAGGATAAAGGGTCCTCCAGTCTTAAACCACACGATCTATGGATAAAACTAACAAGGTTACCATTGACCGACATCGAGAATCAGGCAGTAGAAACACAATGCGTAATCGACAAACACCACCTTTCCCAAAATCCGTATCTCCCAAGCATGTAGAAAAGGAAGTCTCAATTCAAATGATTAAATATATTTTCTATATCAACCTTACAAAGAACAACAACACCACCCTCCCTCAAACGACTGTGTAGGCATTCATTAGCAATGAGCACCAAATCAAAAATTTGTCTTCCCCGAACAAATGGATTTTGGAGCTTAGAAATAAATTTGCTCTATCATCTTGCTCATACGATTAGCAAGAACCTTTGATATTATCTTATAAATCTTGCTCACAATACTAATAGGTCAAAAACCTTTAGCTTTAAAGCCCCAGGTTTCTTGGGAATGAGAGTAATGAAAGCAGCATGAAGAGATTTTTCAAACTTCTTAAAATGATTTTTTTTTTTCCTTTATATATATATATCACATCTTCTTTCACAATCTTTTTCTTTTTTTTTTTATTTTTTTTATTTTTATTTTTATTTTTTTTAATCACATCTTCTTTCACAATCTCCCAACAAATTTGAAAAAAATGTCATAGAAAAATCATCCGAACTAAGAGCTTTATCTTTGACCATCCCACTAACCACCTAAAAAACCCCATCTTCATCAAACAGTTTCTCCAACCAACTCTCACTAAGAGGATTAAGAGAATAAAAAACCAGCTCACCAATTTTAGGATTCCAAGAAGCTAATTCGGTGAGAAGATCATAATAATGCTCTATAAGATCCTGATGTGGAGATGAAATCACACAACCATCGGAGTGAAGCATCTCAATAGCATTGTTCCTTTGGTGTGAGTTGGCCATTCTATGAAATAATTTAGTACATTTATTCCTCTTTTAGCCAAAGAGCTATTAATTTTTATCGCCCAGAGATTTCATCCAACGCCACCCTCTCAAGTTCTCCCTCCACAATTTTTTTTCTCAAAAATACCTCCATAAAAAGAACCTCATACTCCTCCCTAGATTTCAAATCCTGCAACTCCTATACGGATTATGCGGAGCGTATTGTGCCACCCATTAATTAAACGTGTAGGTTCAAGCTTTAAAGTCTGATCTTGGTCGGTTCGGGTGTATCATGGTCTGACCCACCCCCTACATGCATCCCTCTGTTCTCCCATCTGTAGTGTACCTTAGAAGTCCGAATGCTCCTCACCCGGGAGATCTGATTACTTTTTAGCACCAAATAAGCCAGGAGTCAGGACTGCAAGTCAGGCAACTCCTCTGATTCCTTATTCGAAACTGCTCAATACTTTCCCAAATGTGAACCTGAATCCATGTTGGTTGGTTTCCCCTTTTTCCTACTCGATTCCAAATAATAGTTTTTCTCCTACACAAATTCACAACGAACCAAACATCATTTTTGTAATAGATGCTGGGAGGGTTCGTTTTGGTGGAAGCAACACTAATGATCCATTTTTCAGCTTCATAATTTTATCTAAACAGCACCGACGAAGGCAGTAAATTATCAACAATTTTGAGTACTAAGATAAATAGAGAAATAGGCTTATAAAAAGCCAAAAAAACCAGGCTTTCATAATAGATTAGACGAGCCCCTTCTACAAACATGATATTGTTCTCTTCAAAACTGATATAATTTTGAATATAAACAGCAAAATATATTAGCAATACGTCTTATTGGAGTAACTAGAAAATATTTAGAACTTGAAGGTGCAGAATCCATGTAAGCCCCATGCTTTTTGATCGGTCAGGTAAGCCTCATGCTACTCCCAGCAAACACTATTAATCAAATTGAACTCCCACTGGGAGCTGTCTTCTGTTGTTTCCATAGCTGTCATGTTAAGTATCACTAGTGTTAGCGACTAACGACCCACAACTTGAAAAATACATTTTACAAATAAAGTGAAGATCGCATTAGATGCATTGATCAAAAGCCTCTTTGCTTTTTATCTGTAGGAAGTTTCGGGGTTCAGAAGTTGCTTTTATTCAATCGTGCCTTATTGGAGAAATGGTAATGGCATTGTGCAAATAAGAGAGTGCATTGTGCAAATAAGAGAGTTTGTGGCGGTTGAAAGCGGATGCTAAATATGGTACTTCATGGGATGGGTGGTAATCTAATAAGGTAAATGGTTCCTATGGACGCTAAATATGATGCAAAAATACGTGGCGAAGAAAGATTTTTCCAGCTTTACCAGTTCTAAAATTGGTGATAGCTTTAAGATTTGGTTCTGGCATAATGATTCGTGTGAAAATTGGTCCCTACAGGAAGCCTTTCCAAAATTATTTAGCAATCTACATTCTAAAGATGTGTCTGTGACAAGTAATTTACATTTCTTTAATGGTTCTGAATAGTGGGATGCCTCTTTCATTGAGTTTACAGCAACCTTGGGAGGTGGATTTCTTTACTTTCTTCTTTGATGAATTATATTCTTCAAGATGGGGGAGAGGTACAGAAGACAAGATTAGGTCGACACATTCTCTGACGGTAGAATATTTGAAGTCAGATCTTCCTATAATGTCATACTTCCACAGGCTAAACTTCATTTCCTTAGGATACTTGGAGAACTAAGCCGGGTGGCTTTTCTTCTTTGGATGGCTACCAGAGGAAAAATTCTCTCTCTGGACAATTTTGAGGACAAGGCACATATGGGTAATGAAAAATGCTATTCATCATCCTAAAAGTCCCTACAAAGGATGACACTCAGATCATCATTTCCCATTGGTGATTGCTATAGGTGCCGAAATCTGTTGAGCATCTTTTGCTTTATTGAGAAGTGGCTAATGATTTCTGAAATCATATATTCAGTCTATTTGGAGTGGATTGAGATCTCCCTAGACGCGCAATGAATCTCATGGTGTTGGAAAGAACAGTGTGCCTGCCATCATTGTGAAGATTCGTGGAAATTGACTTCATCTTGCCTAATGGGTGTAAATGGGAGAACAAAATGATAATTCTGTGTTTTGAAGATTGTGATAAATCAAGGAATATATTAAATTTCTTTCCCTTAAAATCCTTTTATCTATGGGTGGTCACTCGTATTTCTGATACTAATCTTATCCATCCGGATTTTCTGCTATTTCTTTTTTATGTTTAGTGTATATGTTGTGTACTCCCTGGGTACTTGAATTTCACCGCTTTCTGAGATTGAATAAAATTTCACTTAAAAAGAAAAACTAACTCGCATACTGAAAAAAATAATAAAGAAAATAAACATTTTATTAAGTAATAAAGAACATAAGCATACCATTTAGTAAGCTCGTGATGCTCTCCCAGGGTTCTGATCATCATTGGTTTTGTCCCCAAAGACGGCAGACTGACTAGTACGAGAATTTCCAAAGCCACCATTGTTACGGCTTGGTAGATTATCACCAAATCCACTAGACCGGCCTGAACCAAATCCACCAGATCGGTCTGAACTACTAAAATCACCAAAACCACCTGACCGACTAAACCCAGAACCACCAAAGTTCCCACCTTGAGATTTACCAGTGCCAGGGCCGCCAAAGGAACCAAAACGTCCAGAACTAGGTCTACGATCTTGACCTGGTCTACCAAAAGAATCACTATAGCCACCACTACGCCCAAATCCAGGATGCCCTTGACCACTAGAATGGCCAAAACCACTATCACCAGATCTACGATCCCTCATGCCTCCAGTAAAGCCAAATCTACCACCACCACCCATGTCACCTAACATGTCCCTGCTTGCACCACCCTCAGTAGCAATTCTAGGCAGCTGATAACAACAGGTAATCATACAATCAGCATAAGAACATAGAAAGTCAGGTAATGTGGAAACAGTCCCACATTGTAGATTTTACATGAGCAGTGCATGTGTTTGTCAGAGAGAGAGAGCCCTGCTAAGTATCTATAGGGAAGGTTGGCCAGACCAGGAGGATTGGATTCACATGTAGGAAAGGTGCCTGAGTATCTGGGAATGCATTTGTAGGATGAGCTACTCATGGATATTGCAGTCAGCAGTGTGTTTTCATGAATGCATTTTGTAGAATACGCACATGTATATCTAGGATCAAGAAATAGCTAGCTTGCTACTCTACTGGTTCAGAGTAAACTAGTAATATAGATCGTTCATAAAATTCTAATCACAATACTCTCAGAAAACTAACTTTTTCCCATCAATATCATACAAAATGCAGCAAGTATTAAACACGGCTATTTCAAGTAAACTGATGCAAATGGAAAGTAAGATAAGTCCTAACCTCTGTAAATTTGCATCCTACTTCTCGCTCTATAACTCGTACAGCCCTCGTCTGGTCCTGTGTGTAAATAAGGATAGCACTTCCTTTCTTCCCAGCACGACCTGTTCGGCCTGATCGATGAACGAATATCTCCGAGTTGTTGGGAAGCTCATAATGTATAATCTAGGCAAAAGATGAGTTAAAATTGCAAGCAACAAAACAAATACTTCCACCAGAAAAACTGCATCAATATAAAAATTCCCCTCCCCAAAAGACAAAATTGTCTAATTTCAATCCACAGAGACCAAGAAGCACAATGCAAATCCAGAGAAGAGGAGCCTATTATCTGTGATGCACCCTTCCTCACAAGGCCAGGAATGCTGCCAACTTTTTATAATCGTTAAAAGTGCCAAATGTGAAAGATTCTATAAAGCAAAAATAAACCATGCTTTATTATGTAAAAGAGTCATATGTATCACTAGTTAAAAATTGTTCAAAGTCATGTGCTAATCACTTAAAATTAAACAAAAAAACATAAATCATAAATAGCTAGGCCTTCTCCTCTTGTCCTTAGCCAATTCCTGTCCCACACCTTCATCCTCACATTTATTATCACCCGGGACACTTAACACAAAAAAACAAAAACAATGAGTTCGAATACTCAATAAGCAATACATCACGCAGCAAACATATTATACTTAATTCAGGCTTTTCCTTTAAACCATCATGCACAAACATTTAACGATCATTCTGTTACATAGAATCCATCAATCATTCATAAAATTTCCCCTTGTGCTAGTGGTTGACGATCATGATTCCACTTGAGAACCCGGATGAGATCCCATTAAAAGGAGATGGACATCACTAGTCATGAGCCATTATGACGCTACCATTTGCCCCACTATCTGTTAAACATTATCTATCAGCAGTCATCATTTATCCATCATCAGTCATCAATCATTCAGTCAGTTTTCCTTTCCTTTCTCCATTCATTCAACAACAACAACAATAATAATATTTTTTTTATACGTAACAGATTATATTAATAAGATAGGCATAGCCCAAGTACCCACGGGGAACAATAATAATAATTACATACATATCATTGCATAGCAGAAGCATACAGTCAAATCCATTTACATTCACACGATTTAATAATAAAAAATATATCAATGAATAGCATTTAAATATAATAATAATTAAAAACACACTTGCAGCAATGAGCCTTGCATTTATAAAGATATGTTCATAATCACGAAACTTAGATGTTAAACAATTTTGAGTGTGCTCATATAATTTAGAAAACGCGCATTTCAGAAGGCATGAGCATTTATAATTACATAACTCACAAAAGATGCAGGCAAAGGGCATGATCATATGTACTTACCTAGGATGAGGCAGCAGTAAATTTAAGGTAGCTTGAAGTGTTCTGGTCTAACCTGGCAGTTCATAACTGAAGTGTTCTTCAACACTCTATTCACTTGCGATTCTGGCATTGACTGTAATGGGGCTAGTTTTCATAATTTGCATGTATCCATTTCTAGTTCCTAGTTTCTGTTAGGTGTATTCCATGTATACTTCCTGTGTACTTGGGCTATGCCTCTTTTCAATCAATAAAACTTTATTATTATCAAACAAATTTCATGAATCTAAGTTCGAGCTAATGCCGTAAAGCTGCTGTGGGTATGTGTTATTTACACTGGCAGTGAGTTTTCTTCACTTTCTTGGGAGTTTTTGAAAGTGGACATAGAAAAGAAAGTAAAAAGGTGAAGGGCAGCACCACAGGGTATGTTTTTCTCATGTGTAGCAGTGGGGTGTGATGGAAAACGCTTGGTTTTCTCTCTGGCTTAAGGCTGGCAGCAGATTGGGGATCTTTGAAGCTTGAAATCTAAAACTATGATTTGGTTTATTAAAGAAGAGAGGGGTGGAAACAACGTACTTATAGAGTTTTTATCAAGGATTAGGACTCCTAGTTGTTCTAGATGTGTGGCAGCAGTGCTTTTCCTAGTTTGTTTGAAATTTCTTGGAGTATCTAATAAGAGGGGCAGCAGGAGGGGCATTTTTAGTTGCTGGGTTTTTGTTTCCCTAAAGTGTTGGGACTCCTAGAGTGTTTATGAGTCTCAGTTCGAGTGTTGTTCAATCCATAGATTACACTTGATTTTTCAGTTGGATCAGGCCTCCTAGAGTGTTTAGGTTTTCTCAGATTGGTATATGTGCTGAAAGGGTCCTCATCTGTCTAGAATTAGGCTTTCTAATGAGTTGGGGGCTTTCTTGGACTTTTACTGGCTCTAACAACCACTTTTCTAGGTGTTCCCTTATTAGAAACGTTTGTTGGAGGAGCTCATAGGCCTTTTTTTCAACATGTTATTTCTTTGGACAACAGCTATAGATTTTAGTGGGCTCAGTTGCATGATTTCCTTGTATCTATTTCTTCATCTTCTTCTTAACTCATCGTCTTCTCTCGTATAATTTGTACTTGGGCTCCATCTAGATTTCTATTAATAAAATTTTTCCCCATAAAAACAAATTGATTATCTTTTTATCTATAATGATTCTTTCAAAACAACAATGCCAACACTAGAAATTCTACGTACTTTCTTCATACATGCATACAGACTGAAAAAGAAAAAGATCGGGTAACAGGCCAGACAATCATGTGAGAAAAATGAAGAACAGCACAAAAAAAAATAAAAAAAAACAAAAACAAAAACAAAACTTGCACTCAGCACAAGTGTCGAGCCAGTTTTTTTAAACTCAGCCAGACCAATCATTAGAACTGCTTTAAGCATTATCCCATTAATGAAATTCTCAAGGATGTACAGAATGGTGAAATTCATGAACCATCACTTTGCAGTTAAATTTACAAAAAAAAATTATAAACACAATAAAAGAACAAGACCAGGAATTTTGTTTCTGCTACAATTTCTTCGAGTGGGGCAAGGGGAAAACAGATTTACTATAGAAATGCAAAAAAAAAAAAAAAAGGTGCTGAACATACCAATTACGAACTAAGGAAGGGATAAATCTATTTTAACTAAGAAGGTACAGGTAAATTGACAGCAAAGGGGGGTTTATGATCACAAAAAACAAGTTAACATGAAAAAGAAAAATGGAGAATAAATCTACCAGATCAACATTAGGTATATCAAGGCCACGAGCTGCGACATCAGTGGCAACTAAAACATTAAAACTCCCATCTCGGAAACTGGCAAGTGTTCTTTCCCTCTGACTTTGCGAGATATCCCCATGCAAAGCTTCGCATCTGTAGTTTCTTGCCATTGCATATGCCAATCGATCTGCATCACGTTTTGTTTGAGTGAAAACAATACACTTTCCTCCTCTTGCATGCTCCTGAAAACAAATCTGATAGTGAGAATGCAAGCAATGAAATGATAAATAAATAGTTGATAACAACATAAAACAACCACGGGGAAATTTTTTAATATAAGAAGTCTAAAATTTATTAAACTTGTGGAACCATACTGTTATCAAAGGCCCAATAACTGAAGCTTTTCCATGCATGTCTGATGCAATTGAGTACAGAGAAATTCCTTCAGCCAACTTTTGATCAGAATCTCCAACCTACAGTACACTTGAGCAGCTAATGAGCTTGTAAGCAAATTCTACAATTCCGTGAATTAAATTTGGTATGCCATTTTAAACGAGCAACATTATAGATTAAACCTTTGTAACACCTACTCCTATAATGACATTGACTACTACCAATAGAATCAAATCAAACTCATGAAAGTAACGATACAAGAAACCATAGAATCTGATCCATCAAATAGACCTTTAATAAGTAGGAATAGAAAGAACCACATTGATAAATGGTTGTAAACTTTTAACCATATAATCTGATGATTAGGGGCTCGTTTGGACACTTGGAGTATCTCAGAATTTTGTGAACAGTAGTAAAATGTTTGAGTTAAAATGTTTATTGGGTTTTGGGAGATTAGAGAGAAAATTTTGAATAAAAATTAATGATATTTTTGTTTTCAAGTTAAAAAAAGTTGTACTAGTTTTTGTGTTTTGTTTTTAAGTTTGCAAAAGTTGTAATGACTAGGTAATGATTAGATGAAAAATTTGATTATTTGAAATTGAAAAGTATTTTGTGTTTTGAGTCATGTTTGGGAAGAAATTGTGAGAAGTTTTGAGAATTTCTCATCTCATTACCCAAAGGTACCCTAACTCAAATTAAGCTGCATACTCACCAGATCAATGGTAACTGGATCTTTTAGGTAATTTTGGGTGAGCTTTCTAATCCAAGATGGCATTGTTGCAGAGAACATCAAACTCTGACGACTCTGGGGCAGCCTCTCCAAGATTTTTTCAACATCCTCCTGAAAGCCTACTTGAAGCATCTGGTCAGCTTCATCAAGAACGACAAACTGAACTTCCGACAAGTTCAGAGCACCTCTGTTTAAAAGATCAATGATGCGACCAGGTGTGCCAACAGCTACATCAACACCATAATCAAGCTGCCTCATTTGACTTGAAATGGGAGTACCACCATAAACACAAATTGTATCCAAGCCTGGAGCGGACTCGGAAAATTCTTTTTCTACCTGGCGAGCAAGTTCTCTCGTGGGAGCCAAAACCAAGGCCAGAGGATTCCTGCCACGCCTGTGTGATTGAACATAAAGTGCGGATTGTTAATAAAAATGGAATTGCATTACGCACCCAAACGTTTACTACTGATGAGAGGACGCATTTTTTGTTTAAAATTCGAAAATGCAACATGGATATTTTTAGAATAGAAATGAAAGCAAGTGAAGCGAACCCATGTTTGGCATTGAACTTAATAATCTTATCCATAATGGGAATTCCAAAAGCAAGGGTTTTTCCCGTTCCTGTTCTAGCACGACCAATCATGTCACGCCCTTGCATTGCTGGTACCAGCACCGCCCTCTGCGCAGGAGAGAAAGCAAAGAAAGCACCGCAAGGATTTAATAATCAGTTTTGAGAAGGCTATACGTAGCAATTTACATGGCAAAGCGACGCTTGATGGTTATGACAAGGGTTACCAAATGAACACTCGGGGTGACGGGTCACGCAAGACACGCAAACAAATAAACTAAGATAAGAAAATACGATCTTTTAAATTATTTACTTATATCTAGGGGAACCAAAAATAAAGAAGAAGAGAAAAGGAGAGAGCAGATTTTTGTATAAAACCTGAATGGGGAAGAGCTTGGTGATGCCTTTCTTGGCCAAAGCAGAGATAATCTCCGGCGAAATATCGAGCTTGGCAATCTCGAGTCCATCGTCGTTCCCCACCTTGGACGGGGAGGCTTCCTCGTAATCTTCTATGGCTGCGAACCCCGCTCGCGAGGGCAATGAGGCACTGAAATCCAAGGGCCCAGATTTGGCGTGGAAGCCCCTGGCTCTATGTAATAAAGATATGATGCAATTTCCAGAAAGGAGATCAGGTTGTGATGTTGATGGGTAGTAACCATGGTATTGTTTAGGCAGGGTGGTCGTGATTGTTTCGAAGGAAGAGCACGCGAAGGCGGCGAGATTTAGCCTGGAAATTGTCGAAGACGACCTTCTTATGATGATATTCATCATCCTATTCTATTTCGTCTTTGTTCCAAGAGACTGTAGAGAGAGGGAGACAGATAGAGAGAGAGAAATATTTGATATGTTTAGGGTTAGGGTTTTAGGCTGGGCTTTTGGCGGAGCGAGGGTTGGAGACAGCCAAGCGAAGCGAAAGGGTTTATGACTTGGACAATTTTGTGTGCGACCATACGTTGGAAGATATTTATGGGATCAGGAATCAGGGATCAGGATCCTCTGTGCTAGGCTTTCTGGCCATCATGCCTGCAATGCCCTTTCAATTCTATACCAAGTTATCATGATGCTGGATGCAACACCGAAACCTTCTTAATTCTATACCGAGTTAAGAATTGCTAGATTTATAAAGATAAATGTTACCATAAACTAAATCTAATTTATTATTTTTATCTTTATATTTAAATATTAATATAAAAAATAATAAATAATAAATTACTTATTAATTAAATAAATGTATGTAGTGTAAGTGTCTTTTATTAAAAAAATAAATAAATTAGCAGGATTTGCTTTAATATGTTAGATGTATGTTATCATAAGTATTTTATAATTTGACATATCATGTCAAATAATGTTAATTTATTAACTTATTTTTGTAACATATCTTTTTAGATCAAGCATTTCTCTATCAAGTTATTATCGCTCTTGAAATTCTTAATTAAGTGTCCATATTCAATAAATTGCGTGATAAATATGATACATGTCGGCTAATAAAAAGTTGGATGGTGCTAATCAGCCGCCCGACATTTGACGCTCGGTGTATCGTTTATATCATATAAAAAAGAAAAGAAAAAGAGACACAACACATTTCATAATACTTTACTCAACATATGTAGTAAAATAGGGGTATTATTTGTAAAGTGACGTTAATTTTATAAGATAGTTTATGAAAATATTCCTCCTTTTACAACATTGTTGTGTAACGTATTGTGAAATGAGTTTTACTATTCATAAGTCACATACAATATATACCATATAATTTTTTTTATTTTTTTTCTTTTTTTGAATTTTATTCTTTTTAAAATAATTGAATTCTTCTACTTATAATCTATATACTACATATTTAATAAGAAAAAAAAATAGCAAAAATAGTGGTATGTGGTTTATTAAATTTATGGATAGAATTTTCTTTATATATTATGTGTTTATCATTTTTCTTCCTAAAAAGTTAGCACACGTTTCGGCTGTTATATATAAAAAAATAATAAATGCATAACAATATATTTTAAAATAATACATTATTAAATAAATCTGACAGAGAATTAAAAAAAAAAAATGTTATGGGGAGAGCCTGGTTAAATTTGCTATGCAACCCACTGTACCGTTAGAAAACTAACGAGTTGGGGAGGTTTGTAGATAGAAATAAAAATTTTGAATTTGAGATGAGAGTTTAAAATGTTATTTTTAGTAATATTATTATTTTAGAATTTGAAAAAGTTGTATTGACATTTGAAAAAGTTGAATTATTTATTATATTTTGTATGGAGATTTGAGAAAGTTGTAATGATGAGATGAGAATTTTGAGTTTAAGATAAGAATTCTTTGACCCCAAACCTGCCCGACTAAAGTATTCCGTCGTAAATTTTTTACAATTAAATATTATCTATCATCTCAATTTTTATTATCTTCTCATTATCTCATAATATAATATTAGATGATTAAAAATTATTTCTTATATTTCACTTATGAACTTATCATTTAATATCATATCATAAGATAATGAAAAAATAAATAATACATAGATTTTTTTTTATTCTACATTATTTGATGGAAATGGTGGCCGAATAGATAAGACCAATTCAAAGACCTACATGGTCATGTTTCTAGCATTGACCAAGTAGCTTGACGAGGCCAAGGAGTTTATGTAACATATGAAGTTAACAAGAATGAAATTAGAAAGTTAAATATATTGTATTTTAGAAGTCAGTCACTTTACAAATGAAATACACCTACCTTTATATCCTAAGGAATGAGCAGGAAATTAATTTTGAACTGTAATTCTAATAACTCTAATACACCCTCCTTGAAGCTGGAGCATAAATGTTGATGATGCCTAGCTTGGGGAGTAAGGTAGAATACAGAGGGTATGCAAGTGGTCTCATAAAACAATTAGCAAGCTGATGATGTGAGGAAACAGGAACTGGACGAATGATGCCAACTTGAATTTTGTCATGAACAAAGTGGCAATCAATCTCTATATGCTTAGTATGTTCATGAAAAATAGGATTGGAGGCAATGTGAATAGCAGCTTTATTATCACAATAAGATGTAGCAACATCAGGATGGGGAACTTGCAAGTCATGAAGTAGGGAAAATAACCAAATCAATTCTCAATCAGTGGTGGCCATTGCCCTATACTTTGCCTTAGTTGAATATCTTGAAACTATTGGTTGCATTTTCGGTTGCGTTTTCGATTTCCATGCTATAAGAGAACTACCAAATAATATGTAAAACCCAGCAATGGATCTCCTTGTGTTACTGCACCCAACCCAATCTAAATCAATAAATGCAGTCAAATGGAGAGGTGAAGTAGAAGGAAAGTATAAGCCTTGACCATGTGAAGTTTTAATGTACTACAAGACTCTATAAGCAGCATGCAGATAAGGCCGTCTAGGTGAATCTAAGCCGATAAGGCCTCTAGGTGGAACCTTGAGATCGAGTGAATAAAGAGTAATCAATCTTGGACCGTATAAAACCATGTTCAAGAAAGGTGGAAGGAAACTTAGCAAACCATTGGCATGAAGCGTGTTTTACACCATATAAGGACTTGTTGAGCCGACACACTCTATTGTCACCTTTAGCACCAAAGCTTGGGTGTAATGACATGTAAACTTCTTCCAACAAATCTTCATGTCAAAAGGCATTATTGACATCTAATTGAATTAGATGCCAGTCTTTAATAGTTGTTATAGCTAAGAGACACGTAACAGTAAGCATCTTAACAACTGGACAAAAAGTGTCAAAATAATCAATACCTTCCTGCTGTGTAAATCTCTTAACAACCAGTCGTGTCTATACCTATCAAGGGTCCATCAAATCGAAGCTTCACTTTATAGACCCATTTGCATCCAATTGTATTTTTTCTAGGTGGAAGAGTGGTGAAGGTCCCAGTATTATTTTCTAAGACTGCAATTTTCTTAGTTATAGCAGTTCTCTAGTGAGGAAACTTAACAATTTTATGATAAAATTGAGGCTCAAAGGTGGTGAAAGTAGCTAAGAAAAAAGTTGTGTTTAAGAGATAGATGAGAATATGAAAGTGAATGACATATAGAATATTGCTTACCTGATAGAAGATTAAAAAAAAAAAAAATCAATTAGAGATGAAGTAGGGCAAGCATTAGAAGATGCCAAATGGTAATGATAGTTTTGCAAGTAACTAGGTGGCTTGTGTACTCTAGAATATCAACCACATGAAATGTGATCAGAAATAGAAGGATGTGATGATGTGATAATAGAAGAATCAGTTTCTAAATTATGAGAACAGGGAGACGAGTGTTGGATGGTTTCTGAATATTCATAAATGGGTTGAGGAATAACAATAGGAAAATGGATTTGGAATTGATCAATGTTATGAGACATTGATTGAAATGGAAATATGTGTTCATGGAAAACAATATCATAGGAATTATGGGTGACCCAACCTTTTGTGTCAAACGGCAACATTATTATGACTAGAAGTGTTGAAAATAGAAGCAAAGAAAGGAGACACATCTTTAGAGCTAATAGGTTATTCTGATTGTTGCATCAAGTATTGTCCTTCTTTAGCATTACCCTTCCTACTAGTCCTCCAATGGATGGGGCCCTAAATAAAGCAAGCATCATGAAGAAAAATTAAGCAATAGGACAAACAATTGAGTAGTTTACTGACAAATAAAATGTTGAAAGTGAAAGAAGGAACATATAACACTTTATGTAAAATAAGAGAGGGTGACAGATAAATGAAACCTATGAGTGATTGATGCAAAGGCTCCTTTAGGTAATTTGACAAAGGAATTATGAAAAGACTTTTGGATCGATATCTAGGTGGATTTCCATGAATCTTGAAGCATTTTTCAACAATATGTCCTAGTATAGCATAATGGGAGCAAATGGGCCTTCCTCTTCGAGCATAATTCTTGTTTGCAGTTTGAGACTTGCAAGAGGAATTTGAAGATAGGGTAGTAGATTGAATAGCAAGAACCAAGATAGAGCCTATCTCACAATGTCGTTCTTCTTGAAGAACAAGGGAAAATACCTTGTTAATTGGAAGAAATGGTTCAAGAAGAAGGATCTATCCTCGAATGTGAGAGTATGAGTCATTTAGCCCCATTAGAAAACGCATTACATACTCTTGTTATTGCAAATCTAGCAGCGAATGTAGGCCACCACATGAACAAACAGGCAATGGTTTGTAATTCATCAATTCATCCTATAGACCTTTCATTTGAATGAAGTAAACAGTGATTGAGAGGTCATCTTGTGTGAGAGAAACAATAGGCTTCTATAATTGGAAAATGCGAGATCCATTACCCCGAGAAAAATGTTCTTTAAAATCAGACTACATCATCTCCACAATAGAATCAACATAGATGACAGTGATTGCAATTTCTTCTCAAAGAAAATTGAGAATCCATGATAGAACCATATTGTTGCATTTGGTCCAAGAAAAAAACAGAGGAGATGTATTTGATGGCAGTGAAATAGATCCATCCACAATTCCGACCTTGTTCTTAACTATCAAGGCCATGAGCATAGATCTATGCCAATTGTGATAGTTATCACTATTAAGGATTTGGGTGTCAAGTAGGGTGCCTGGACCATCTCCATGATGAATAAACTAAGGGTTGGAAGCATCCTCAGCAGGTGTAGGAGAAGGATTAGTAGAAAGAGAGGATGAAGAAACCATTCTAGTGCGCAGGAAAAATTTCAACTGATACTATAACAAGAATGAAATTGGAAAGTCGAATATTGTATTTATGAAGTCAGTCACTTTACAAATGAAATACACCTGCCTTTTATATACAAAGAAATGTGCGGGAAATTAATTTTAAATTATACTTCTAATAACTCTTAATAGAAGTAGAAGAATTTCACACAACGAGAAGGCTTTGAGCCTGTGTATCTGTTATAGATGTTCTTAGCAACCAGGGACAGGTTTTCAGACGCGTTGCTTGTCTTTCTCTAACCCTTTTGGATTACGCAACAAGTAGGGCCCACATGAATCGAGCTACTAAAAGACCCCTCTCTCTCTCTCCCCCCCCCCCCCCCAAAAAAAAAAAAAAAACAAAACACAATTTTGTCTGTCATCTACTATTTGTCTTGAGGATATAAAAAGGTTCATGTCCCGCGTGCATTAGCTAGATTACCTGAATCAAACTACATGTTTTTACTGCCATAACACCATGTCTTTTGTTCAGAGTTGTTGCAGAAAAAAATGAGTGCGGATGTGAGCCCACCAAGGGCACTAACAAGATTTATCATGGCTGATACTTGCTACTGGCTACAAATGCTACGTTAGATAAATTCCATAAATGCGTATAGTTAGAAGAACCTTCCAATAGGCAATTGATGACAGTTTCTCTGTTAAGATAAACATTGAGAGAGGCGTTTAGAACGGGGAATCCATTCACCAAATGCTGAAGCACCAGTTACAACAAAATAACTGTCACATTTTAAAGACGAATATAACAATGCAGAACACAACAGAATCTCTATGGTTGGGAAATATCATCAGTACCAAGAGATTCAAGATAGATATAAGTTCAAAGCAAGTTTAAGCAGCAGCAGCCGCCTTACACCCACTTGGGGCATTGAAACCTCATGTAGACTGCGGCACAACTAATAGCTTTTCTTGTTTGGGCATTCTGATGCCTTGTGCCCAGACCGGCCACAATTAAAACAGGAACCTCCAAAGCCTCTGTAACGCAAATTCAGATATCTGATGACTTTTTTTTATGCAGATTTAAACTATGACTATTAACTTAAATACAAAAATCTCACCAACAGAAACAGACCCCTGAAAGAGGTTTTATGGGGTTTTGCAGTAAAAAAAAAAAAATAATCAATGGTTAACTCCACTCTTGTAGACTATGTCACTCGTCTAAGGAATGAGGCTTCAACTACGTCACCTTTATTTGTTGAGGGATGAAAATGCAGGCACTTGTGCTGCTGGCTCAGTTACATGGAGAAGGTGAATGTGCAAGAGTGACTTGCACGCTCATTCTGTAAAGAACATAGATATTCTCTTTTTGTGTCTTTAGTTTAGTCCATAAGACAGATATGCTAAACAGCCCTTCTGATTTTGCAACCTTTTTATTTGTCAGCCGTTTTTTTTTTATTTTTTTATTTATTTTTATTTTTTTATTGGCACCGGGTGTCTAAGAACAATGTCCCTCGACTAATCCTGGGTGCACAGGCCCTCGGCAATGAGTTTTCCGCAAGTGTACCTCGGATAATTTAAGAAGAAAATCTCAAAGTCTGATGGGTCCTAGAGATTGTTTGCACCCAAGGGAATTTGAACCTTGGACTTAGGAGAAGCATACCCCCAAGCTGACCTTTACCACTTGAGCCAAGCCTTAGGGGTTTATTTGTCAGATGTTCCTACCTAGTATCATTTACTACATAAGGGAATTGCCAATAAGTTCCTTTGTAACACTTCCAATGCCAACTAACACGAGTTACAGAATTAAAGATATGTTCTTTTAGGAATTCACAAAACATCAAGAAATTTTAAATGAGATATACCTGTCCCTGGTTCTTGACTGTCTACCCCCAATCAGCCAATCATCCCCACTGCTCTTTGAAAACCGCGACCAGCTGTTATCAGTTCTATAACTCCGATTGCCACTACTAAAAAAACCATCATCACTGTCAGAATTTTGACCATTGCCCCAACCCCGTGAGCTTCTAAGACTTCTCCGATCCCTAGATCCACGTCCGTTATTCCGATCCCTGCTAGAAAACCTGCCATAATAATCGCTTGGAGGGCCATCATCTTGCAAGGCAGGCAACTGTCATTAAAATAGAAGAACAAAAGAATTCACTTCTACGTTGGTAGTTTAATTCAAAGACTCGTACCCATAGAAAAACTTTAAATTAATCAAATCATGGCCAGCACATGCAACATATGTAGTCATGCAGAAGCAACTATAATACAAAAGGGAAAAATCTATATCGACCTTGGTAATCTTGGAAATAGTGTTTCCGGGTGGTGTTTGCCTATTCAGCAACTCGTTTGCAATCTCCTCTGGAAGATCAAAAACAGCTCCTTGAACCTGATATAAGCAACAGCCATAACTTATAATAGAAAAATGGAATGCATTGATATAGAGTTACAAAAACACAATAAGCAGTGCATATTGTGTATGAGAAATGATATTTGCAGTCATAGAGAGTGCAAGCGCAGTGCCATCCTTTTGAAAAAAAGTGAGTAAATACGGGACCCACGTAAAAAAAACTAATTTTTTGATAGTGGACCTCACTCTTTTTCAAATGGATTGCGTGGCACTTGCGCACTCTACGACTGTATCTAACATTACTCATTGTATATACAAACCCTTTCATCAGCAATTAGATGTATTTTTCCAACTTCATCAGCAGCTGCAGGGTAAATGTCAGAAAGAAGCCCAGTGACATATCTAGTAGACAGGTATCTACTAGAATAAGGTGGATGTTGAGTCAATTGCAATGTAACCCATCCCTGCAATACAAGTAACAAGTATGAATAAATCATCAGAGCCCAATACAAGGCTGCACATAACACCACAAAGTCTTGAGATCAACCAAAAAATCTTTTAGCACTACATATTTTAGCATATAAAATTCATGAATTTAGAATTTTCCATCTTTAGGCATCATGAAACTTCTGACATTGCAAGTAATGGCCCTGAGATTAGGTTTTGGCATTCAAGGATTGAGCTGACTGCACTTTTCGAATAATTTTGTTTTTTAATATGTTCCTTAATCAAGGATTTTTCTATCTATGAAACTATGATTAAGGGGATTCAACCCTTCGATATCACACCATACTTGGAACAGGTGGAGACTAGATCAAGCCAAAGGGCCATTGGCATCACAGGGATATCTTTATCATCAAGCAAATAGGAGTTTTTCTTTTGCATACATTCGGTTGAGTTGAAAATCATTTGAAAACAACTGAACAAACTGCATTTCAATACTCAAGTACTGTTATTTCCCGAAGAAGAAACTGTTGACAAGGGAATGTGAGAACTAGTAAGCTTCAAACTGAAAATCAAAGGATCATAATTCAACTGCTAATATTAATGAGACCTTTACAAAAAATAGAAGGATCATTATTTACCTGCCCATGATTTATAAGAGACCGGGATGAAGGAGGTTGGGAGAATCCACTCAATTGTGCTAGTGCAGCCGCAAGAGCACCTATTCCCTGTTCTTCAATCAATTTTTGTGCAGTTGGCGTGAAAAACTCTATAGACTTGGCATGAACTCCAGTTAGAGTAGCAACTACTTGCTCAGCAGATGACTCCAGAACCTCTTCGATAGATGGTGCGCCAACAAACTCAAACTTGCATCCCACATCACGCTCAAGGGATCTCACTGTTCTCCTCTGGCTACTAGTAAACATGAGAATGGCAGTACCTTCTTTTCCTGCACGTCCAGTACGACCAGAGCGATGCACGAAAGTCTCTGGATCATTGGGGAGTTCGTAGTGAATAACCTGGAGAAAGGGGTAAAGAGTGAAATAAGAGAATTCCAACACATTAGAAGAACAATTTAGAATCCTAATATTTGAGCAAAGTGTAAGGGTTGCAGATTTTAAATAAAAGCAAAGTCTTAAAACTTGTAGGTGCAACAAGCAATTAGACACAGGAGTGAAGAGTCCCAATACGAGCGGAATTCTGCTACAATTTCGTATCTTTTTTTTTTTTTTGAAAACTTATTCTTATGATGCTAGATTTTATCTTAGGAAACACATGATACCAGGATCCACAAAGCTAATACATGAATTTTATTATCGATCATAAAAAACTCCATTATCAATCATAAAGAAACTCCACAAACTTACTAGGTCAACATTTGGGATATCAAGTCCGCGGGATGCAACATCAGTGGCGACAAGCACTGTGAATTTCCCTTGTCGAAATCCATTTAATGTTCTTTCCCTTTGATGTTGAGATATATCTCCATGCAATGCTTCGGAAGCAATGCTATTTGTTAATGCCATTGAGACTTCATCGGCATCACGTTTAGTCTGTGTGAAAACAATGGTCTTCCCACCCTTTGCATATACCTGAAAAGTAAATTCACACTCGGTAAAATGTAAAAAAAAAAAAAAAAAAAATAAAAAAGAAATCCCCCTGGGTTTTAAATGAAATTAGACGAGTCATCCACAGAGACTTTTTTTTTTATCAGTCAGTTGTCCACAGAGACACTAATGATGCAATGAAATTTGACAACAATATCTCCTGAAATATTAGAAAACTAGTACAAGAGATAATTATAAAAAAAGAACACTAGAAACAAGAGAGTAACCAGGAAAAAAAGTTCAATTTTTTTAAATAATGAATGTCAAATATTTTTTCATGTATATTTGACCTTGAGCCTTTAGAAAAGTAAAGAAAATATTCTATTGATTGAGAGGTATACAGACGGTTAACATGATTATTAATAAATCACATAATAAGAGTAATGGAAATATAGATTCAAATACATACAAAGTAAAGACTAACAACTAATAAGACTTGAGAGAGATCTTCATCATTGTGGATTTGCCAAATGGTCAAGGCTTTATGAATTATCAAGACTTCTAATTATAAATTAGATTACAAAGCATCAGCTAAAATACTAGCATATGATTGCCACCTCTTACCGTTATAAGGTCACTAAGAATGGTGCGCTTCGAAGTTGCAGTGGCTGTTATAGCATAAAGCTTTATCCCTTCAGCGAGCTTTTCATCTTGATCACCAACCTATGGAGGGGAAGAGAAATGGACAAAAATAAGATTTGAAACATAGGGCTCATTTGGACACAGAGATGAGACACAGAATTCTCAAAATTCTTAATTTTTTTGTTTTCTTTTGATGACAGGGGAACCCCCACAGCAGAACCCTTAGGACTCACCCATGGAACCTAAACCCCTAGGGAGACTAGCACAACAATCAACTGCCATGGCCTCCCACTTAAATCGCAGTTTGATGATTGATCCCCGGGGCAAATGAACTTGTGACATGGGACTCATGCGCACAAGTCCACCCTTACCACTTGGGCTACCCACGGGTGGGTCTCAAAGTTCTTAAAACTTCTCGCAATTTTATTCCCAATTATCACTCAAACAGAAATACTTTTCAATTTCAAATTTTAATCTTTTTCATCTAATCATTATCCAAACACAAAAACAAATACAATTTTTACAAACTTCAAAATAAAAATAATATTAAAAAATAATATCTTATTTTTTTTTATCAACTTTTTCTCTCTCATTTTCCAATACTTAATAAAACATCTTAACTCAAGCCATTTCCCCACCATTCACAGAATTGTAAGGAGTTGTTTGCGAATAGAGATGATTTCATCTCATCTCAAAATTTCCCATTTCATTTCATTCCCAAACATCACTCAAACACAATACTTTTCAATTTCAAATATTCAACTTTTTCAAATACAAAAAATATATATACATATATTAAAAAATTATATTCTAAAAATATTTAAACTTTATAATATTTTTAAACTTTTTCTCTCTTTTTTTTAAAACCCCATAAAACATCTTAACTCAAATCATTTCACTACTATTCACAGATTTCTCATCTCATCTCATTCCCCAAACATCCCCTAAGATACTCCAAGTGTTCAAACGAGCCCTTAATTTCCACTCTTGCTTTAATACTGATGTTAAACATGGACATTATTTATTTATAACTCAAAGCATCATCAGAAGTATGTCATGTTTAACTATTACATGTTGAGAAATCTGGGCCACTAGACAGAAGGCTGAACATGAAGATTTCTCAAATGCCATAAGCAAAAGCTTTAACCTTGCTAATAACTTTACCCATAAAAGAATCTTCCAGTGGAAGTAAAAAAAAAAAAATTGAAAAAAGTGATCATTTTATCATGGGGGAATGTCACAATTTGAAGCTTGCATCAAGCATTACAAGAAAGAAAAAACAAGTATCCCAAATCTCACAGTTCAAATCAAGCTAAATAGCAGTTCACATTATTTTTTCTTATTTTATCGCTAAGCATTTTCAATATGATAAGGCGATAAGCATCTTGTGCTCACCCCTTGTGCTGTTAGAAAGAACATGTCATGGACTATTATAAGTGATAGGGAAACCATACACAAGGTGTCCGTAACCAACATTGATAGTATACCTCTCAAAATGCATACTACAAGGAGATGCTGGAGATGCTTATATGCCTCATCCCATGAGATTATCTAATCACAAATGATGTGGAAACATGAAGGTTCTGAAATTCTTTGGAGAATAAAAAAGAAAGAAGTTGTACCAAATCAATTGTCAACGGGTCATTCAAATATTTCCGTGTCAGTTTCTTTATCCAACCAGGCATAGTTGCAGAAAACAGCATGCTCTGACGCGCACGTGGAAGCTTTTCCAAAATTACTTCCACATCCTCCTCAAAGCCAACCGCAAGCATCCGATCAGCTTCATCAAGGACCAAATATTGAACTTCCCCCAATTTGAGGCTATTACCTTTTATCAGGTCGATTATTCGACCAGGAGTCCCAACAACTACATCAACTCCACGGGAAAGTGCATTCTGCTGTGTGACATAAGAAACACCTCCATAAACACATACAGTATTTAAATAAGGTGCAGACTCTTTAATCTCTTTTTCCACTTGCTTTGCTAGCTCCCGTGTAGGTGCAAGAACCAAAACTCTAGGAAGACGACCAGACCGCCTGCAAAAATATAAAGAATTACATGACCACCAAATGGTCAAATTTCAAGAAGTAGCTTTTAACATATTTGATATTCCAAAAACCTCTGAGACCCTCTTTGTTTGTCATCTTCGTAAAGGCGTTTAATAATTGGGATCCCAAAGGCTAACGTCTTCCCAGTCCCAGTCTTTGCACGAGCAATGAGATCTCGACTTTCCAGTGCTGGGACTAAAACAGCTCTCTATATGAATAAAGGGAAAAATTATTTTTTTTTATAGGTAAGGGAAAAAACTATCATAGTTTATATAGAATCTTAGACATAAATACACACATACACACGAACATGCACACACACACACACACACAGTTATTATTTATGTAAAATAACAAAGATAGATATTCAGAATAACAAAGCAAACAAGATTTTTATCCTAAAATAGAACAGAAGGTAAAATTATAAAACTTTTTTTTTTTAGTGTAAAATTGCAAAACTTAATTAGAAGAGGAAAACTGGAAAATTCGGAATCTAGGAAATGAAATAAGAAGAGGCAGGTTGATTTGTAAAGCCAACTTATTTTTATCAGTCAAGCCAACTTTAGCACTCACAAAATATCATATACCATTGAAAAGCATGAGAATGCATTCATCAGTTCATATTTATTCCGGATCATAGGTGTGCTTTACATAATGGTAGCATTACACAAAAGTAAATTTTTGGAGCAACTAATTTGACTCAGTTAGATAATCAAGGACTGTGCTAAAAGGGTTTGAATACAAATCAAATTAATAAACTGCACACCAAAATATTATTAAGTAAAACGCTATTGCTTTAGCAGCATCAGGGTTGCTAATATGACAGTTGATTGTATGTACTCTAAGAAGCAAAACTAACTCCACTGAAGTTGACAACAGTAGAACTTATTCTAATACCTAACAAAGCCATATTAAGCCATCAATGAAGTGACCTAATGGTTCTTAGGTCAAACTTGACTTAGGGTAGGTTTGGATAGCGAGATGAGAATGTTTAGTTTTAGATGAAAATTTAAAATATTATTTTTCAATATTATTATTGTTTTTGGATTTGAAAAAGTTAGAATTGTTTATTATATTTTGTGTAGGAATTTGAAAAAGTTGTAATGATGAGATGAGATGAGAATTTTGTGTCTCATCACACTTGCCAAACCTACCCTTAAACTTCTTGCCATATCTAAAGTAGCTACTGGCAAAGAGGGAATCATCAATTCTTCACTGCAATCACCCATCCTTCTTGGCTAGGGAAGTATGATAGGTCCTAGTCGAAGAACGCACGCACAAAGGAAAAATAGAATGCATTGAATCTCAACATTACACGATAATCTCCAATGAGGGAAGGAGAATAACCACAGTTCAGAGTAAATAAAACAACAAACCAAAACGGCTACATATCTTATAGAAATAAACACACACACAAGCCTGCGCTTGCACTTAGGAAGTTAAGGGCAGATTTGGGGCATGGGATGGGACACAAAATTCTCATCTAATCTCATTTTATCTCATTCAATCTCATTCCCAGACACAATTTTTTTTTTTGATAAGTATCAGACATAATTTAAATACAAAATTTTCAAACTAATGATAAAAGTTAATAACACTTAGAATGCACATGGCATGCAATACACGTTACAGCTGCTCTATCCATGCATAACTGCTATTCTGCTTATCTTTAGACATTAAGTACCCATGACACTCTTGGCTCCTGAACTCCCACACTTTATAATTTATTCATCATGTTCTCTCATGCACTTATCTCCCATATCTTGGGTTGGGTTTATACTTAACATGGCCTAAATTCTATCTGGTAACTTTGATTAAAAACACTCTTTCCAACTTGCCTACTTATTTCTCGTCCTTGTTCCCACTTCCCATTAAGGCAGCTCACCATATAGAGGCTAGAGAATGAATTTTATGGGGCGGAATGGATGATGAGTTTAAATTCCATTTGGTGAAATGGTCCATGGTATGCTCTCCAATCTCAAAGGAGGTTTGAAAATTTGGAATCTCTTGGTTTTTTATAGCACTTTATTGTTAAAATGGTTATGTAGATAGATACCCATTGGAAAGGGGGGCTGTATGGAGGACCATAATTGACTCAATTTTTGGTGAGGATTGGGGTGGATGGAGCACAAATGAGGTGAGTGGACCATATGGGATAGAGATTGAAAGCACATAAGAAGAGGGTGGGGGACTTTCTCTATTTACATTCAATTTGAGATGGGGAATGGGTTTAGAATCAAGTTTTGGCATGACCTATGGTGTGGTAACAAGTCCATACAGGAAGTATATCCCAAAAACTTTGGAATTGCGAGGTCGCAAGAAGCCTCAGTTTCAAATCTCCCAGAGCTGTCCAATGGCTTTCCTTAATGGAAGGTCACTTTTTTCAAAGCCGTACAAGATTTGAAAATTGAAGCATTCATTGAGTACTGCAATCTTGTCTACTCCACTAGAGTGAGGGTGGGAGAGGCATATAGGATCATCTGGAATCCGTTGAACAAAGGGAAGTTTTATGTTTGTGCTTTCTACAAGTCTCTCGTACAAAACATAGAAGAGTATTTAATAGTTATGTTTGGCCGCTTGAAATTTTTATCTCAAATTCAAAATTCTTATCTCATCATTACAACTTTTTCAAATCTTAATATAAAATATAATAAATAATTCAACTTTTTCTTAATTTTTTCAAATTTCAAAACAATAATATTTTAATATTTTATCTTAAAACTCAAAATTTTCATCTAAAAATTCTCAGTGACCAAGCAAGGCTGGCAAAAGCAGCTTTCTTTAAATTCCTAAATTTTGTTTAATGAAAAGTTATTTTCGTTCAAACAATTCAGGAAATTAAAAAAAAAAAAATTGAAAAAAGGAAAGTTGTTCAGGAGAAAAAGGGAGAGAGGGAGAGAGAGGATAATACTTGAATGGGGAAAAGGTGAGTAATCCCACGGCTCTCGAGGGTATCGACGAGACTCTGAGGCAAACCCAATTTGGAAATGGTGACTTCTTCCTCACCCGCAGAGGCAGCAGAAGATGGTTCCACCTCAGAGTCATAATATTCATCCAGAGAGTCTTCTGGGGAACCACCACTGAGGCCTTTGAATGCTGCTTCACTTAGTACCGAAGAATTGGGGGTCGCAATCGCGGACGGAACCAAACCAAGGCTCTGCTGCTTGAAGCCACTCCTAAGTGTACCGCCGGATTCGAAAGAGAAGGGCTTTTGGCCGGTGTTGTAGGCTTTCGGAACATTAATGAGATGAGACTTGTCCGATAATGGTAACGAAAGCAGAGGCGTTGTTGTTAATGTTGTCGTCCTTCTACAGAGCTCGAGTGTTGGAGTTCTGTAAATGGACGAAACGCCTATGAAAGAAGCCATCTTTAAAAGCAAAACTACCGTATTTAGTGACAAGACTGTGCTTGCTAAAAAGTACTTAAATAATATAAACGTATAAATGCAAAACGTTAGAAATACTGAGACGGGTAGAGGGAGGCGTGGAGGCTTTTCAAAGGAGGGAATGGGGCGCAGAACCAAGATAAAGAAGAAGAGAGGGAGATAAGGCCACAACCCTTCTGGAAAATGTATGGCCTTTCAAACCTCCACCTCGGTTGCTACTTGCTACACTGGTAAACTTATACGGAATTGGGACTCTGACCTAGTTGCGACCTGTGGAAGCCGTCTCGACCCATTGTTTTTCTTAAGGGTACAATTTGATATACGATCGTTAATTTAATACGAATACGACACGATAATAATGAGTTAGGATTTAATCTTAATAGATTTGGATTAAAATAAATTGACCCGTTAAGACACGATTGCTTAACGGGTTGATAATGAGTCAACCTGTTATAACCCATTATGACACGTTAAGAAAGTTAAAATTACAGTTATACCCTTCTACTCAAAAGTAAAATTATTAGAATTTTAATTTTAAAATTTTTATTGTTTAGATTGTAATTTTAGACTTATAGTTAGTTTTATAATTTTTATAGATATTGTGATTTTAACATTTACAAAAAATTATGTTAAATTTAATTAAGTCAAATAGGTTAATTTTAGGTCTATTCAACTCATTTATATAAACAATTTGAAATAGGTCGTATTGTATCATGTCAACCTATTTAGTAATATTCATTAATGAGTTAAAACGGGTTGACACGACACGATACGTTATGTTAGTGGGTCATGTTAGGGTTTGAGATTTTGACATGATAAGTTTAAAGGGTTGGGTTAGGATTTACCTATATAGTATAATATACATGCTTTGACACGACACGAACACGACCTGTTAATACTATTTGACACCCCTAGTTTTTCTCCTTTGTTTTGAAACACCAAAAATATATTTCTAAATAAAAAATCGTGCTCCTCCTCTCTGTACTGTATACTACATATAATTTATACCGAATACTACATGTAATATTTTTACTTTTTAAATTTTTTTTATTTATCAAATATATAATATATAGATGACAAATAAAAGACTTATTTTAATTTAATAATAATAAAAAATTAAATATCATATATGGTATAGAAGTAACGAGTAAAAATATTCTTTCTGTACAAAAATTGACATATTACAAGTATCCTCTCACAAGTTCTCACTGTTGTAGAGGCTTTCTTCCTATCAATGTACAAGATTTCCTTTGCGCTATCTTTAAGATTTCATCCGGTGTGTGTGTGATTTAGTTGGTGAAGATGGACTTGGAGAGCCTTTGCCAACGCCTCTCCCTTGTAGAAAAAGAAGCTGAGGAGATAACGGTAGATTCCTCAAAGCTGGAGGATATTCGAAAGAGGTGAACGTTGTTTAATTTTTAAGTTGCTTACAAAGAAACATTTCAGTAAATTGGCCTTTAAGCAAACCCTGCAAAGAGTCTGGAGACCTGTGAAGCTAATGCATGTAAGTGATCTAGATCCAACTTTGTTCATTGCTGAATTCGAAGATGTACGTGATAAGGATTGGGTGAAGAGAGAATGGCCTTGGATGTTTGATAAATATCTTGTGTTGGTGAGTGAAGTGGATGGATTTCAACAAGTTCATCAAGTTAAGTTGGTTGAAGCTCCTTTTTGGGTTAGAATTCATAACCTGCCCTTAATGGCCAGAAATGATTATATGAGCAATGCTATTGGGAAGGCCATAGAAAGGGTAGAGGAAGTTGATCTAGAGAAGGGGGAGATAGCATGGGGGAGTTCATGTGCATTGGGGTCCATATGGATATTACTAAGCCTCTTTTGCGGGGAAAGAAGATTAATCTTGGCTTAGCTCAATCGGTGTGAGTTAGTTTTACATACAAGAGACTTCAAAATTTCTTCTATGCATGTGGGATGCTGGACCATGTTCATTGTGATTGTGAATTATGGTCAGGGGAGATGGATTCATATGATACTGATATACTCCTATATGGTCCTTGGTTACATGCTACTATTAACAATGGAGTTCACAGAGGAAGACATGATCATCAAAAGGAGAGGATGCAACCTCTTGTAATGGTGGATTCTGTAGTGGCTGGCAATCGAATAGCTAATGTTGATAATTCGAGGGAGGGTAGTCAAGGATGGGATGAGAATCCTTTTTAATTGGCTGAGTTTTAGGCTGAAAACACGGATGGAGTTAATATTGAATGTCCTGCCTTATCAAAACCGTTACAAGAGGTAAATGGAAAGGAATCTGAAAACGAAAAATTAGGGATTTTAAATATGGATAGTAATCAGCTGTTGAATTCAGTAGGGTGGGAAGGATTTGTGGATGGGCCTCACGTGGACTAGATAGAGATGCATGGGCCTTAGAGTGAAGGATTGTCCCAAGGTAATGTGATGAGTATTGATAGTCTAGCAGAGTTAGTCCCTTATAAGAAAGTTGGTACCTTTAGATGGAAAAGAAAATAGCCGTTTAGTGAAGCTCATGATCAAACCATTTATGGTTTGATATCGTTGGGAAAATAGAAGTTAGTTATGGGAGCATAAGAACTAGGAAGATCTTCTAAGCATTTGAAGGCAGAGCATAGGGGAGTGAGTAGTTGGTAGCATTCATAGTAGAGCAGTACTCATATTTTCCATCAGTCTTAATCCTAATTCACCTTCTTTTTTTGGTTGGCAGATTGATTTACAGGATTTCGAATAGAGCTTGTGCTTTTGATCCTTCTTTATTTTCTACCAAAAATTTTTAAAACTAGTATTTATCGACTTACACACAAATTTTAGTAAAAGATGTGTCGACATTTGGTATGTGGGTATTGTGCTTGCCATTGTGTGAATTAGCATCGTTCTACCTGCCTGTGATAATAGATTTTATTTCCATCCCTCTAACTTGTTATTTATTTTTTCCAACTGCTCAAGGTAGCTTTCTTTCTTGGACCTTCCAAAGGAAGGTTTGAATTCCTAGATACTTCATTTTGGATGTAGTTTCTTTATAATCCAAGTTCTCAAGGATAGTCCTTTTTGTCGCTTGGTTTGAATTGCTCAAAATTTATAAAGGCAAGAGCTATTAGAACGTACTATGTATTGAGGGACCAAAAACTTAGTTTATTTTTGTTAATTTAGGCAAAATTAACACAACCTTCTTTCTATTATTAGACTTGTAGAATAAGCAAAATCAATATAAAAATCGCTGCAATAGGTGTTTTTTCTTGTAGTGAGAACATTAACAAAAAATGAAGGTAAATCATATATAAAACTTTAATATTAAGCTAGCATACTATGAAGTAAATGACTAACAATATTTACCCAACATCAATAGACATAACATACAAGAAATATCACTCGAGTTATAAATCCTAGGTGTCTTTTATATATAATTTTGTGTATAAATCCATCATAAAAGGAGCCATTAAAGTTAATGAAAGCAAAAAATTTTGGAATTAAAGTTCATATAAATCTGATAAAAACTGCAAAATCCACACAATGAGGTTGGTCAATAGCTTTCATGGCCCCATGATAAATGATAAATTCATTTCATCATTACCCAGGAGACACTCAATTCGATCCCATGATACTGAAAGAGATGGATGCACATGGTAACTTATATATGTTTCCACAAATTTCTAGATTCCTTTTTAAAATTTTCTTTAATTTAATCTAAACATCTTTTGGATGTCAAAAAAATTCTATTTATAAAAACAAATTCATATAAGCATTGCATGCCCAATTTTCTGTGGGAAAACAAATAAAAGATCAAAAATAGCTTTTACAAAAAATTTAGAAAAAAAACACCTCATAAAAATGTTATCCAAACAACTTCCTGGAGCCATTGATCGACATGCACCTACCTTTTTCCAAATGAAAAAAAGAAACATATAACACATTAACTAATCTTGATCTACTACTTTAACAAAACTCAATACAAAACGCAACCTTACTTCTTCTTCTTCTTCTTTATTATCATTTTTTTTTTATAAGAAATGTAAGCTTCATGATAATAATTACTTCTGTGACACTTTAAGAAAATAATATAGAAATCTAGACTAAAAAAACTAGCCTAGATAACCCTATTGCATAAAAGGTAATCTCCATATAGCTTCCAAAGATATCACAATACCATTCAACTACTAAATTCTAGCTGTTATAAAATATCTCCAAAAAACCTAAGTACATAAAGCCCAAATGATTTACGACCCACCTATGCCCATTATTGTAAAAACTTGGAAGTGATTTTATATTCTACAAACTGCCATCTAAGGACAGTAAAATATTTAAAAAAAAACAAAAATAAAGAAGAAGGATCCAAAATTATTAGAACCGGAGAGAGAGAGAGAGAGAGAGAGAGAGAGAGAGAGAGAGAGAGTACCTCAACAGTCCAAAAGAAGAAATCCAGAGGGTGTTCTTTGCTCATTTCCCGAATCAATCCCCCAAAAATACCTAAATCATTTGAAACAAAACAGAGTGCTAAAACCTCAAATTCAATTGAATTTCAGCTCAAGACCAAAACCAGAAAAAAGGAAGCATTTTCTTTAACATGGGCTCTACTAAATTCCCTAGGAAACACAAGAAGAGAAAACAAAATTGAAATTTGGTAATAATCCAAGCAGTCATAGGAATGAGAGGTAGTCATAAAATCCCTATTACTCTATTTCTCTTACTTTAGTCTCACCCAACCAAAAAATAAAACTTTATTATTCAAATGAATAGAGTAGTCAATTCACTCTCACCCACTATTATCCAATGTTGCTTGTGCTTAATTCTCCCATAATATATATTGTCACCTGATCCATCCTACAATATCACAAAAAACAATTGGACCTTAAAACTTTGAGGGAAATATTACCAAAATTTATTATTGCAACCCACATCATTATATAGATGGTATAATCACCAATTTGATATGGATATTTGCTAAGATTGTAATTAAATATGATACTAGTCCTTAGGATGGAATTGAGCTCAGAAAATCTATATTCAATAGTAAACAATAAATTCAGATTGAGTATATCAACGTAATGTTAAACTTGTGATGAATACTTTCTCTTCCCTTTCCCCTCTATTTTTTGTGAAACATTCATGATGGTGTGAATTAATGGGTTGAGCTAGCTTTAGATTAATATGTTGATTTTGCACTCAATGGTGTGAATTCAAGAGAAAGAAATGGTGCTAGGATTATTCAATTTTGTCATGCCATGATCATCAACCTCAACCATCTCCTCAAACTCCTAAAAGTCATCCATGACAAATTAGGTAAATGGGAAAGCTCTTTTATAATTTTTTCAGTACACATTCTTCCTTAAAGTGTTTTTTTTTTGTGTGTCTTAGTATCTTTTGTTACTTGGATGGAACACCCCAAAGGATAGACTCCATAAATCCTTCACACTGATAAAAAATATGGGTTTCAAAGAAAGGAATCTAAATTTGGATTCCAAATAAAGCTAGCTAGATGATTAGGTGTAATCATCTTTCAAACCCAGTTGGATTTTTTCTTATCTTCTCTTGATCTTCTAGCTAGCTAACACTCGATAATTAGGAAACTTTTACTCCTAATCATGGTGAATATATTGTCAAAATCACCAACAACTCTACCAGTACACATCATCATCATCGATGTTTTAGTAATAAGTGTGTTGTTGTGAGAGCTTAAGGCGAAGGGCTGATTAAATTAGCAACCTAACTTTTCAAACTTTCATTTTATACTATTCTTTGACAATCCATGAAGAGCAAAAAGTTGTAATTTTATTAAAGCAACTACAGCTTACATTAAATATCATGTACATATATCAAAAGCAATCAATGCTCAGAAAATAACAAACTAAAACACATAACAGAGGGACAACCTGTTATAACTAGGCAAGATTGCAAATGTTATAACAACTAAGAAATGAAGAAAGGAAGATTGTTTACAGCTACTAAACCATCCAAACCTTCCATTAATAGAGGTTTAATGCTCTCAATGTGTTTTGCAATAATTGAAGGAAATGTTTCAATCTCACTTGAACAACTAGAATACAAGAGAAAAATCTAATCCTTGTATAATGAACTGGTTCTTATTCCTTGTGACAGGGGAATAAGATAATAAGAAAATATCACATGATAAATCACACATATTAATAGCATAATCATAGTCTTAAACTGGCTGAGAAAAATAAATAAAAACAATCAAACTTAAGAGTAAATGGGCTTAATGCAGAGGTTCACAACCAAGTACTTTCATCATGAAATCAGGAAATTATAGTTGAATCCACTTCTGACAATGTCAAATAAACACATATTATACGTGTATCCAATACTGATTTTCCAACTATCTCATACAGAATCCTATGTACATGGCTCAATCTTATAGCACTGATAAAGCTCTCCAAAACTTCTCAACCAGCTTAGCTGCTAAAGCATTAGAAAGGAATGACATAATAATACTCATGGTCAGAAACCCTCTACTTACACACATGCTATGTGATCCAAGCAGAATTACTATTAGAGAGCATGCTTACACACATGCTATGTGACATAAGAAGTACTATTGGAAAATAAAGCAAGGAGAATTATAATCCTAATAATCAAAAACATCATCCCCAATAAAATTACAGGCAATCAAAATTACTTCATTTCCATTCTAATTACATGCAAAACCAGTTTTTGCATCAATGCATTCAAAAGATATAATACTAAGAATTCAAAAAGACTTACATTAATATATTAACAATCAGCTGCTTTTTTTTTTCCTTTACTTTTCTTTAAAGTCCAAAATTGAGTTTTTTCTAGGAGCCTAAACTTTTTCATAAACATAAAATGTCCAAGCTATAAAGCAATAGAACAACCATTATCGATGAAAGAAAATGGTCACACACATAAGTAGAATTGCATTCGACCACTACAAGGAATTTGGATTTTTGTAGCAATTTTTATTTTGTTGCAACAAAAATCACTGCAATTGATGACTTTTTGCAACGTTTTATAACTCCTTGCAAGCTTTTGTTGTAATAGGTTACTTTAAAGTAGGCGGTCACTTAACTTTATTTTTGTAGTGTTTTTTTCCTTTATTAAGAAACTATGCGTTGCAATAAGATGGGTTTTATTACAGCAGGGTACTATCATTGCTAATGCATCTCGGCGCCAACTTACAGAAATAATTTTAGATTTCCCCCCGAAATCACACTACCCCACTCTGTTACCGAGCTCCTTCTACATTTCGACGTTCAAAGCTATTTTTCCTACCTTCAATGCACAGGTAACGAACTTGATACACACGGCGTAGTATCTACCTCCATGGTCGAGTATGGCCCGAGCCCTAGATTCTCCTTCACTTCATTTGCCTTCCATGGAAGCTATGGTCAACGTTCCCTCCCCATATGATCTCCATTCCTCCTTCATTAGTATCAGAGTGATTTTTGAACCAATATATTTTTTGTATCAGAAGCCAAACGTTTTTGAGCAAGATGCTTGGGTATTTACATACCCAACGTCACCACAAGTATCTCTGCAACTATTGAATCTCTCTCTCCCCCTTCATTCGCGCTCGTTGCTTTACAAAAATGGGAGCTTTTTGTTTGTAGACTATTTCCAGTTGTTTGAATCTGAAAGCATCTCCTTTCTTGCACCATATATATATATATATATATATTTTTTTTATATCTGCATTTTGGCTACGGGTTGACGTGGGTATTTTATAAAAAGAGCTTGGGTGATAATTTTAACCTGTGTGTCCTCTAATTGGCATAATTTTTGCTTGAAATCGAAATCCCTAATTAGATGACTAGTTATCCAATGTGAAGATAGGTTTTGAATAGCCTAGAAAAATTGGTTTTGCTGATTGTATATTTTGTTAAACTTAGATACTTAAAAGTTTGCTTATTCCAATGTGAATGTGCCTAGGCATGAAAATCTAAACCAACCCTTACGTGGGATATATGATTACATTTTAGAAATTTCTCATCTATTTTATGTTACATATTCAGCGTAGGAAAAAATGTGGGTATGACTCTATTAGGAGAGACTAATTGTGTGATAAAGGAGCTAGAGACAAACTACATACAAACACTGCAGTGAGTTTCTTATACCCTAAATTGAATGATACAGAGTTTTCTATCCTTTTCTTGCAAGGGTTACTTGTAGTAGTTTGAATTGAAAGTGGGGTATAGGTTAATTTAAAACATTCATTTGAGATGTCTTAGTGCATTGACCTAAGTCAACATGTATGATAAAATGTGCATCACTATCCTGCCTGATGGCTGGTGGGTGCAACCCAGTTTAACATGATCCACCTACTTAATTTTCTCCTTTATAGTCTTCATTCTATATACATATACCACAACCCTCACCTCTCTGCCTTTCATATAAATTTACTGCATTCTGGTGCTAGTACAAAACTGTAGCAAAACTAGTTGGAAAAGCTTGTGTCCAATAGAGAGAAAGCATACTAATGCTCCTCTATGATGAAGTTGCCGTGGGGACCATTGAACATGGCAGCAGCATCTTAGTCATTTTCGTTTAGAAATATATATGATTAGTCTATATATATCTAAACCAAAATATATTAATTAGGCTGTAATTAATGACTGGTCTAGTATGTTAGAAATTGTAGTTATTTGCAATTTCCTCTTTTGTTTTCTTTTTCATTAGATTGTTACCCTTTTATAATGGTTCAGCAAATTAATTACAACGATTTCTCTTTGGCATATAGATCTGTCAAACATTTTTTCTTTGTGATATACTAAATTTTTTATTTAGTAGGGTGTTTCATTTTCTATCTGTCTTTTCTTCTTTTATTGCAAACAATACCATTGTGAACCATGGATGCTACTGTGACTAACTCATGGAGATTGATATGGCTATATGTGAACCTGATTAGCCTTACTGTCAAGCCTGGCTTTTTTTTAGATTAAAGCCAGTCATCTCTCTTCATCACTATTGTTATAATTTTAAGAGATTAGTTGGCTTTGTGTTAAGATGCAGGGGCATACATTCCAACTTAAATATAATTTCCTTTTTTCCCCCCTCTAGCTCTATCTTATTATTACAATAATTATACCTTGCAGTACTAAGTCAATATTGCAATTATATATATATTAGAATATATATATATATATATATATATATATATATATATATCAAGGGAGCATGTCTTGAGGAATTTCAATTATAACTGAAGTTACTTTCATAAAAACTTTCAAACATCCAATAATGTTGTGAAGCAAACCAGATTTGAGTCCTTTCTCACTATCTATATACTGAAAAATTCCAAAATTCCTTCTAGTTTGAACATCAATTGCAAGCTTATAAAATTAAATTTGTTGCCACTTTTTCTCATCTCCCATATGTTTTTGTGTTTTGTAACTCTAGCAGGCCGTAACTTGGTACCATTTAAAGTACCGTTGATTTATATCTCTACTTAACACTGCATCCATCCAATATCATGCATTAGAAGTTTGTCAGTTCAGATCTCTCTGCACTGGGGCCTTATGCACAGGGAACATCAGACAAAGAGCCAGCAGTAATGATTTTAGTATTATTTTCCCTGGAAAATCCTGTCTAAATTCACTATTTAGAGCTTTAGAGCCTTGTGTCCTCAATTCCCCCCATCATCTTTGGTGCTTTAAATTTTTCTTTATGTGCAATAGAAATCGAGTGTCTAGATCATTTAAATGGTTGCCTATCTTTCTCATGTGAATGCTCTTGGCTAGGCATGCATGAAAGTGTTAAAGGTGGTCCCTCAAGTGGGACTTTGCACTCAATAACTGACTTGCATAACAAAACTTCAAATTTTGTTATGCAACATATTCAACGTATGGTTTGTGATAGAGACAATAGAGACAAGTACTTTTGTGATGGCTCTTGTGAGAATATATTAACGGAAAATCTGGATTAAACTTTGCAATAACTAATACCTTTTTTATTTTTTTTTTATTTTTTTTATTGTTAGTTGCATAAGTTCTTTCCCCACAACAGATAATGTCTTTGCCCCTTCTTCAGACGAGTCAAACATATCACTCCAACTCATATTTTACAAATAAATCCAATAACTGATTAAGATAAGTTGTACTCCACCAAATGAAGGTCTTGATTATGTGAAAGTAACATTATCCTTTAGTTAACAACAACAACCAAATCTAGAAATGAATATTTGCAAATCAATAACTATAGTTTATAATTGGAAGGAGTTCTTATCTAGCAGATTAGTGTATATCTATGTATCATATCCAATCTCGTGTATGCCTATAAATTGAACCAATAGGACACAGTCTTAGCATCTGCTTGAAACTAATGACACTGGGGCTTGGTGAAGTACTTTAAATAAAATACTAATATTGGATGAATATCTGTAAAAATAATCTGCTATATAGCTAGGGTTGGATGTTTATGTAAAGCGTAGTATGTATACTCGTGGATGTGTTAGCTAGTGAAGTTCTTGGAGCTGGCGTACAATCATTTGCATGCAGTCTAGCCATTCAAAAAATAAATAAAGAGGTTTGAAGAAAAAGAGCCATGTTTGCTAGCTAGCTAAGTTGTGTATGATCTTAAAGCCCTATCTTAAATTTTGATTTTATGTTTGTATATTTACCTTTTGTCTATGTGTTGCTCTGGATTTTGTCATTTATAATTATTTATTTCTTGCGGTCATAATTTTGGCTGAAACAGAGCCTTTTTCTTGTATAATTCACTTGCCCTTTCTTCTAACTTATATTCTGTAAGTATTTAATGATCAGGGATAATGCATATTCCAAAATCCAATAAGATTTATAAATACCCATTGGTTATGTCCAAAAAAGCAGGATGTAATTTGGATGTTTTCCCAAGTATCTTATGGACCTTCAGCTATTCAAAAGGCCATATTCCTGTTTCCTGTCCTTTAGATCAGCTGCAATTGAATCATGTATCTATCTCTCTTCAATTCTACGTCTTAGAGTTGAGTCAAACCTCTAAGTACTTCTATCTATCTGTGTTGCAAAGAAATTCTTTTCTTCATGCTTTCTAAAACTCTATCATTTTTTTTTTTTTTTTGTATTTGATAACCTTAGTTTGGTGATAACTAATTGTTCTTTGTGTATGCAAGATTTGGTGATCTCTTGAGTTGTGGACCGAACTTTAATAATTAGAGTGTGAAGGTTAGAGGTACGCAATGGGATTTGCAACATTTAACTAGCTTACTTGAGTGAACACAAATCCTGCACCATTAAAATGTTCAAATGTTATGGGTCTCATCTAGATAGTGCATCTCTCATACTCTAGGCCTTAGTGTTCCACTAAAATAACTCTGGGCGATCTAAGTTTGCTACATACTTTAATGTGCTTAAGGGACTAATCCTTTTACTTGTAATATTGCAATATTTATATCCAGTTGTTAGAAATTCTTAGGATTATAAATTAATTATAAAACTTAGAAAGTTTCATTGATAGGTCCAAATTGAAGGTTATTATTAGATCGATCCCTATATATAAATCATTGTGAATTCGAATCATAGTTTTTTATTTTCAGCAATATATAATCTCATCCACCATGCACCTACATATAGAAGTTGATAATATGTTATAATCTCTCTTTCCAACTACGTACCTATATTTGTTTATATTATGTTATAATGCTGAATCTCTCTATGATAGGTACAAGAAAGCATGCGCAGATCCCTCCAATACTGGGTCTGTTACTGAATCTAATACTTAGGTAATCAATGTTTATTTTCTTTTATTCAATCCATTTTTCCCGAAAAAACTCACAAATTTGACTGTCATTACTTCTCATTGTGATAAACAAAAGAAATGGAGGTTCTTTATATGCATCATACATACATGTGTTTGGAAATAACTTGCACCTTGATCTTGATAAAGGGATAAAGATATTCTTAATATATATATTTATATAATTATATAAAAGAGTGGCTAGCACCCGTATGGGTGTGCAACTTCATTTTACACCCCTTAAAATGCAAAAACATGTAAGAATTCTATCAAAATCAGTAATGGAGTTGCATGTGGGTATAGGCCTCCCCAACACAAAATCATATCTCACCACCCTTGTCATCTCCCTCCCAAGTTCTTTCCTCCTCCATTGCTCTCAACAGCTCTCTCTATTGAGCTGTCTCTCCTCAAATTCATATAAGGTGAAGCCAACCTCTCTCTCTCTCTATCTCTCTCTCTCTCTCTCTCTCTCTCTCTCTCTCTCTCTCTCTCTCAAAACTACAGCATATTCGGTTCTCACTCTTCTTTCTTCCAACCATGAGATGGATAGAAACATCCCAGCCTGTGATAATAAGTATATATTACCTATAAACAGCCATGAGTTGCTACTGTTGTGAAAATCTCAAACCTAGTCTTTTTGATTTGAAGTTGGAAGAAAAGCTCTATTTTTTTGGCGAAAAACACTTAACTTGAAAATGTAATAAAGGTGCACAACCCAGATTTCCTTTAGAATCTTTAAATAACTTATATTAGTTTCTTTTTACATTAACAGTCATCTATTGAGGAGAGAGAGACTGACATAGAACTGGTTCACTATAATATGCTATGATTGTAGGGAATTCCCGAGCTTGAATTCCTCCAAGGTCAGTGGTTCATAATCACAAAGAACAGTTAAGCTTAGTCACTTCATTTTCTTTAATTGGTGGGAAGTCCAAAAGTCACTTTAGTTTGGTCGTCAGCATTAAGTTGTCCATTCTGACCTCTGTGCTTTTCAGAAATATGATAGTGTGGTTCTTGATGGCTTAAAGGAATAGACTATTACATTGTCTATGTGAGATAGTAAGACAGTCTTCACCAAAAAACTAATTCGAGTACAAACCTCTCAAAAATGGGGATATGATTAAATGCCTCTATCATTGTGATACCTGATCGAGAAATCCTTTGTTTCCTTTCACAATCCAGTGTATTTGTTTTTTGGGTTGGAGTAGGACGATTTAAGAAATTTCAGGCCTACTAGATATTTGTCGATTCTGTATGAATAGATTCAAGAAGTAGTTCAAGAACAACATGTTTGTTTACATGCTACGAACAAGTTTTTCTTGAATATATTCATACAGAACATTTCATTTTCAAATGGCCAAGGTTTAATCTCTTGGATTGAGTGACTGCTGCTACAGATGAATGTTGTAATAATTTTAACATAAATTCATAATTTTAAGGACATCGACCGATCGCTTTTGAGCGTGATTGGACCTTATTCCCATGTAGCAAACTGTAGTTTGGTTTTCACTTTCTTTCTGATCTTCTTAATGAACTCATGGAACTACATAAGTAAATTGAACAACATTACAGCTAAGTAGATTATACAGACATCCCAACCAAAACTAGAGACACTTCATTCTGTCAAAAAACAAACAAAACTGAATAGCTCAAATAGTAGTAATCTCCATATTTTGCATTTAATAACATACACCATGGCTGGCCGCTCCTTTTACTCATTCAATATCTTATTAAATATGGTTCTTCTACTTAATGATCTTAAAAAACATAAAGAAATTCATGTGGCATTTGGCTGATTGGTTTCAAGGGGTTGAATTGTTTTAATTTATTTATTTTTTGATTCTTGATTGTTCAAGGGGCGAGCGCCACTTCATGACAAACCGCGCACATGCATGATGGCAGTGTGTGTAAACACAAAGATGAGTTTAAATGACTCATCCATTTCCTTTCCCAAGTCTCATTTTGAGCTCAGAGCTACCATTCCTTCCAGGCTAGGTGGATCGAAGATTTATTAAACCATCAATAATAGGGACAAATCATTGATAGATAAATGAATGAGAAATTTGGTTCAATTTTTATCAATTAGATACTGCATGTATATTATATAGATCATTAATAAATTAGTAGATACACATAAAACATGACATCAAGCTGGTTCATTAACCATATGTAAGAATCATTATACTAACTTTAATAGATGTTATATAATTTATGTGAGTAAACATTTGATCACCAATATCTACATAATTAATAACCAATGAAAACATGATCACCAATATCTAATTAATTAGTAACTTTCATAGATTTAAAATAATCTATGACTAACAAGGAATGTAGTTGTAGTAAGACTTCCCCCTCCCCCACCCACAACCCCAAAGTTGCTAATTTTCCCTTTTCATTGTATGCTTTCTATTTCTTGCACAACTCGGGCATTAACTTCATGGTTGGGATGATCATTCATTTTTATAAGTGAATAAAGGCCCCCTACAAACCATTTAGCTGTTGTTAAATACCTTATAAGTTTCATGATTTTAATTAAGAAATTAGCTCATATCTTCTTGATCTATAAGAAATTTATCGATACAAATATGGTGTTTATTTTAATTCAAGTGTATCTAGTTAGGACGTTGGGTATGAAATTGGTCATAATTTGTTACATTTTGATCTGAATGTAGAAATTCTATTTCTTTTTCCTTGTATGCAAACATATTATATTAAACCCAAGCACCCCTTTACATGAATTATGACATGGTCCATGGTCACATGATACATCACAAAATGTTATACTGGAGCCTTGAAAACTTAGCTCAAACTGCACATCTAGTACAAGTACATTCAGCAACATAAAAATGGTACAAAATTTGACATTTATATGGTCATCCATCACACGACCATATAAATGTGGTGTTGACACCCAACCACAACAAGACCAGCTTCATTTCAGGCTCCATCAGACTAAATTGGGTCAAGTCATTTCCATTTTTGTTTTTTAGGCTAGCATATAGAACTAATTCTAAAAGGTCAAGTAAGAAAAAGAAAAGCTTTGAGGTCTTTTGTTTACATCTTTTAGGCTTGTAGCTGCAAGAAACTATAGCTACAATTGGTGTACTATTGAGGACTACTATAATAGTACAAAAATTTATAAAAGATAACCAATACTTTGTTGAGGATCAAAGCCTTTATGCAGCTTGTATTGAGAATCATTGTATCTATCTAGCCTCACATGAGGACATCGTACATGGATGAGATATACCTTGACCCCTAGAATGGTGGTTTCTTACTGACTTGAAATAGTGCTTGATGCATGGGTTTTTGCAATGTCAATGGTGTTTGGGCTAAAAGTATAAATTGTGTACTAATCATGAGCATGCATACTTTTAATGCAAATTTCTGCTTGACCTAACAGTACTTGATTAACAATTTCTAACTCAGTTCTACCAACGAGAGGCTGCTGATCTGCGACAACAGATTCAGGGTGTTCAAGAATCAAACAGGTAATATATATTTATATATTAGTATCTCTATCATGACATTCTCATTATTCTGTAGTTAAATTTACAAGAGTACATGCAATTTTTTTTATTTGATGCTGTCATTCTAGTAAACTATAGTTGCTTGCATATGGAGTAGTTACAATAATCCCTCTCAAGTTTTAAGTCAGGCATGCTGCTAAGTTTACAACAGGAAAGTGACATCATTTGTGCTGCTTTTTTCAATTTGATAAGATAGTCCCAGTCACTAGTCTTAAAACCTAAAACGATCTTAAATAATTATTTAGGATTCCTACTCAAAGTCAAATCTGTAGAACATATTAGTTTCAGAAGATTGAAGCATACTTATATGCTTATCTGAATCCAATACAAAAATAGTGTGCAATTATTACTCCTTAACTACTTGACTGCCTCCCTCTCAACTATACACACACATCTCTCCTTTTACAAGAGTTAGATAAGCATGAGTGGTTGATGCTTGAAGTGTAGTGACTGGGGTGATTGGACCCTACCTATTCTTAATAAAAATGCTAAATTGCCTGAATATTTTGTCACCTACACTTGGGAAAAGAGCCCCTTCATGTAACAAGTCAAAAACTTGTTCTAAGTATTTCTTTTTCTCACTAGGTACAATTGCATTGTTTTATTGATATTTTACCCAACACAATATATAAAAAATTGGAGATAAGTAAATAGGGGATAAGAAAACAACCAAATATTAATACTGTTAAGAAAATTTAACATAAGTAACAGCCAACACATTACTAATGTTTCCTAATGAGGCTTAGACTGGACCGGTTTTAATGTTATTTTTTTAATACTTTTATAAATTTTTTTGTATATATAATGTCTAGAAATGGAGTCCTAAATTGAAAATGACTACAACACATTAAACTCCAGTTGCTTTTATTAAACTATCACCCTAAAGATGGCCATCCTGGTTATCTTGCCATATCAATTGAACTCCATTCACAACATTTGTGATTTTAATAAAAAAGTTAAACCATTATCATAGCCTTACACTACGCATGGTGTCTAAGGGAGAACCCTAAAATCGTTATCAAAATAAGCAGCAAACTTGTAAAGGACAAATGTATTACTAACTCAAAAAAGTTAAGAACCAGTGAACAACAAAGAACTAGAAAAGAAATAACACAATATTAATGAAGACAACACAAATGGCATCAAGCTAAATATCCCAGGAGCAAATATTTGGCTTATATCACATTATAAGCAAAAAATCTAGCATGTCCACATCATCAAATCAAAGAATCACTCCAATCATATGAGATTGGAGTGTATGGGAATCACAGAATCAACCCAAATAACGTGATTCAAATCCAACGTTGTCAATATCATAGAATCACAGTGGCTCAAATCACATAACCATTGCGGCTCAAAGTTAGTAATCATGTTAAAAAATCACAGAATCACATTGGCTGGTTCACATACTCATATTGCCCAAGTACCATCATTTACAAGTGTAGTTCATATGAGCATGACACAATTTATCCATCATATCATTGTTTTTCTTGTATGTAATGAAATTATTGAAGTATACCAACTACATGCTTCCATAACTTCCAAGCTAGTTCCAACTCTTGTTAGCATCTTTATATGCATTAGTCTGCCATATACCAACAAATTTTCCAAATAGTACCATGTTTAACAAGATGGTACGTATTCTGCAGCACTTCAATACTCCTGGCATAGACACACCAAACTGTTCAACACAACCTTCATCAATCCTCACCGATCTGCATGACAACCCTGGTTACTATCATCACCTCCTTCTTATCTTCTGATCCACTACATGTGGCTTCGACTCGTCTGCTTATTTTGCTCACCAATTCACTTTCTCAAATTCTTTACCCATCTTTCGTATAGCTAAATTGAACCCTAAATACTATCTGAGTAACTAATATGTTGATTTCAACCATTTTAGATGGACAAAAGCTGGATGAACTTGACTGATAGACTTCGATCGCCTGCATACGCCGAGGGGGTTAACACTTTCCTTAACTTGGCACGAAACCATTCCCGAGGAAGTGATCGCATTCGATGTCCATGCCATTCATGCTGTAATCTAATCTTCTTGCCTATATTTGATGTGGAGACTCACTTGTTCATGAAAGGGATCAATCCAAATTATACCCAGTGGATCTTTCATGGGGAGGAGGAAACACGAAGTTACAATGACGGAGACGATGATAGTGTTGCTGATTATGTCGATCACTGCATTGATGACATGGACCATATGTTAGATGACATTTGGGCAGGCACATTTGCTGATGTTCCCCAAGATCATAGTAATCCATTGCCAACTGGTGGATCAATACCTGATCCCTCCCCAAGTTCATCTTTTGAGCAGCTACTAGAGGATGCCCGACGTCCACCTTTTGTTGGCTGTACAAAATTCTCAAAACTTTCCTTCATTGTGAAGTTGTTACACATCAAGAACTTGGTGGGTGGTCAATAAAGTCGTTTGATATGCTACTTAACCTGTTACAGTTTGCCTTTCCTGATGTTGAATTGCCACATTCATATGAGGAGTCAAGGTCATTGGAGCGGGGTTTGGGTATGAATTATCACAAAATTCATGCATGTCCCAATGACTGCATCTTATTCTGGAAGGAAAATGCTGCTTTTAATGAATGTCCTATCTGTAAGGCTTCAAGGTGGGTGCCTAATACACACGGGGCTCATCTTATCCCTCAAAAAGTGTTGAGGCATTTTCCTTTAAAGCCAAGATTGCAACGTCTCTTCATGTCTACAAATATAGCACGTGATATGAGATGGCATAAAGAGTAACGACCAACTGATGAGTCTAGTATGAGACATCCTACAGACACAGAGTCTTGGAAGAGATTTGATGACGACCATAGTTGGTTCGTACAGGATGCTCACAATGTAAACTTGGTCTGGCAAGTGACGGTTTCAATCCTTTCAACAATATGGCTAAATCGTATAGCATTTGGCCAGTAATCCTGGTTCCGTATAACTTGCCCCCGTGGTTGTGCATGAAGGATCAATTCTTCATGACATCCCTCATTCTTCCTAGGCCAAAATCTGTAGGTAATGACATTGATGTGTTCTTGCAATCGTTAGTCGATGAACTGCTTGAAATTTGGGAGGGGTACCTACGTATGATGCCTCTAAAAAGGAAACGTTCATGTTGCATGCTGCTTTAATGTGGACAATCAATGACTTTTCAGCATATGGGATTCTTTCTGGGTGGTCAACAAAAGAAAAATTGGCTTGTCCATCTTGTAATGAGGGCACAGAATCATAGTGGTTGAAATATGGCCAAAAACATTGTTACATGGGATATAGTCGTTTCTTGCCTCCTGATCATATGTGGCGAACGAGAAAATATTTGTTCAATGGTAAAGAAGATCATTGCCTACCACCAAGGGTTTTAGAAGGATCTGATGTTTTATCTCAACTGCTGATGCTTGGAGATGTGCAATTTGGTAAATCTCATCGAAAGAGAAAACGCACTGTTGAAGAGTTGAACTGGACAAAATCTAGCATTTTCTTCAAACTACCGTATTGGGTAACCCTGTGTCTTCGACATAATTTAGATGTCATGCATATTGAAAAGAATGTTTTTGATAACATATTGTGCACTTTAATGAACATTCCTGGTAAAATTAAAGATAATATCAATTCTCGACGTGATTTGGAGATTTTTGGCTTCAGAAAAGAATTACATTTGAAGTATGACAGTGAACGTGTTACAATGCCACATGCATCATATACATTACACGGTGACAAAATGAAGCAATTTTGTTCATTTCCAGATGGATTCGCTTCAAACATTTTGCATTGTGTTTATGTACGAGATTGTAGAATCTCAGGGTTGAAAAGCCATGACTGTCATGTTTTCATACAAAGACTACTTCCTATTGCTGTTGGGGGGGGTTTTTACGAACTGATATTGCATTGGCCTTGACTGAATTGTGCTCCTCCTTCAAGGGGTTGTGTGCCTGAACCTTGGATGTTAACCAAATATCCCAGTTCCAAATTGATATTGCCACAATTCTATGCAAATTGGAGATGATATTTCCCCCATCATTTTTTGATATGATGGTCCACCTAGCTATCCACTTACCTCGTGAGGCCCTACTTGGAGGTCCAGTACAATACAGGTGGATGTATCCATTTGAGAGGTATCTCGACAAGTTCAAGTAGTATGTTAAGAATAACGCCCTCCCAGAAGGCTCAATAGCCAAAGTCTACATTCACATTGAATGTCTGACATTTTGCTCATTGTATTTACAAGATGTTGAGACAAAATTTATTTGAATAGACTGCAACATTGATGGTGAAGTCGAGAATATAGATGGATTCAAAATTTTCAACCAGAAAGTTCATCCCATGGGTATAGCTTCCCACTGGCAATTATCAGATAAACTCCTAATGGAAGCAACCTAGTATGTCCTCAACAACTGCACTGAGATTAGACCCTACCTAGAGTAAGCATCCATTATCTCTTAACAGAAAACTTAATTTTTTATAGCTTTATGGGGACAACCAATTTATGTTGTATGTTTTTAGCGTATCTTACATATAATGATCCGCGATTTTGTGATCTCCAAATGTAGGGAGCACTACGAGAAATGTAAGGTGCACAACCCAAATTGTATCGATCAAACACATAAATCTGAATTTCCAACTTGGTTGAAGAAACGTGTAAATTAGCTTCCTCCCTCCCTAGTTAGATGAACTCGATCCTCCCTGACTAAGTTGAAAAACCTATAAGTGATGACCTTCGTACTATGTATTGTTGTAGGTTCAGGACCAGCGTATTTCCAACCCACTTGGTGTGACTGATGATCTATATGTGTTAGCTTACGGTCCTGAATGGTGGGTTGCATCCTATGCTGCTTGCATTATAAATGGCAAAAGGTTCCATATGAAACAACGTGAACTTCGGCAGCATACACAAAATTCAGGGGTGTTGGTAACTGGAGACAAAAGTACTAATAATATGGACTTCTACAGTGTTATTAATGAGATCATGGAGTTACACTACATGGGTTGGCGTTGGGTGTACTTGTTCATGTGTGATTAGTTTGACGTTGGTGATCTAAGACGAGGGGTATGAGTTGATAACCATATGACCAGTATCAACATGGACAGGACTTAGTATAAGAAGGAACCATTTGTGTTGGCATGCCAAGCTTCCCAGTGTTTTTACATTAGAGATATAAGGGCAAAAGGGAGATGGTTTGTGGTGCAGAAGTACACGAACATGAATGTATATGACATTCCATCAATGCCAAGAGTGTTAGAAGATAATGAATCATCATCATCAAGTGATCATGATGCCTATCAAGAAACTGAGGAGTCATATGATTATGCACCATTGTAGTGCGATGTATGTCCAGTGTCAGCTTCACTAAATAGGAATGATATAGAACCTATCTTGATTGATGCACGAGAACTGGCAAGTTCGGCTGGTCAAAATGTAAGGCTGACAGACTTTATTGACGATGACATGATTGCTTCTGGTTCAGGAGATGATTCTGGTGATGGGGAATATTCATATGAGGAGGACATTCCCACAGACGAGAAGTTGCTATCAGCCTATTCAACTAGCTAAAATCGTTGCTTTGTTTGCAAAATTGAGTTTACCTTTTTTGTAATGTATATATGGACAATATAAAGTATTTCGTAATACATGTATGTTTTAGATCAACTATGTTATAATGATTCAGTTAGTTTTGATTCACCATTTGGACCAAGTAATGTATCATTTAATATTTGGGTATTTTGTTCGATCGCCTACAGATGTGTAATGCCCACACCATGAATGATTAGGGGCATATATAATGAAAGAATTATTAGCAATGCATTAATGTAATTTGTAATTAATAGCTTGTGCATGCATGTGTATGGAATGATGTTGTGTAGGTTAAATAGGAATTAAACAGCTAGCTAGCATTGATTACTTTCCAACTTTGTCATTTGCTTATTTTGTTAATCAATTTGTATATTTTACTTTATATGATATATTTTTCTCCGCTGTTTAATTTTTTAACTAGCTCCAACTCCATAGCAAAATTAATTATAAACTCAAGCTTACTACATATATATATACATGATTTTAATAATGACAATGTGGGCTTATTGTTGTTCTATGACTAGTAACCAGGTCTTAAGAACCACACAGGCGATAACTGTAAAAAGTTTGACTATTCCTAATTTCAGTCTGCAAGAAATGAGGAGGATCAACCCCGGAGGTAAATATATTGACAATTGTGTACTTTCTTATAGTTGGCAATGAAGGCCCTTTTCCATGCATGGCATCTTCATTTGAAGTGTTTGTGGGAAAAGTTGAAAACAAATTGAACATTCATGCATCATTTCTCAATATTGTTTGAATAGTAATGATGGATTGCTATATACGTGTATTACACAAAATATAGCAATAAATCATATGTCGAAGATATTAGTCGTATAAAAAAGGAGTATTAGAGTGCATTTTTATTTAATGTGGATCCCATGCTTGGCATATGTCGGTTGGATATTCGTCCTAACTTAAATGGGGTCTTGTAAATAAATGCAGGTGACACGATGGAAGCAAGTTTCCGAGTAAGAGCGGCTAGACGAGGTTTCCGTGGCTGTCGATTTGGACCATACTCATCTAGAGCATGCCATGTCCCACGAGGCTGTCGTATCGCTTCATACCATAGCCCTTCAAATGAAGATTAGTCAGGCTTAGATGACTTAACTCAGCCTCCTAGTCATCCATGGGAGCCTCCTTGTCCCATTCAAATGCCCCCACTCGAGCCAAGCTGAGTTCTGTCACCTGTAAGAGAACCCCTACCTAACGGGGACAATCTTGTTATGGTTATGACCCCACCTAACAGAGACAATGTGGGTACGGTTGTCACTCCACATAACGGAAAGAATATCGGTACGATGTATCCATTTTTGTTCTATTTTCACTAAAAAACCTCCAAGACATGTGTAAACAACAAAAGATTTATGAAGACTGATAGTCCATTTTTTTTTATCTTGTAATACAGATGCGGTTGCCCCCACAATGCTTACAACAAACCAGGAATAGACCAAATGGAGACGTGGGCCCGCTAAGTGTATTGAGTTTGAGAAGATGAGAAAGCAAGGAAAATTGATTTTGAAGATTAATGACGGTGAAACGACACCGTGCTGTACCAACTCATCCATGTTCACGGCACGGGTTATGCAAATAATAAAATAGCATTGCGACATGAGCTATGCGAGATGGACTGATGTGCCACAAGTACAAAAGGACAAGCTGGTCGACCGTGTGAGGGTAAGATATATTACCTTTCATGGTGGATCATTGGAGTGGGCATACTATACAAGATGATGTTAACGTGATTTTCATCCATGTAGGGTGATTTCGTGTTGGATTGGCATTGGGAGAATCATAGGTTGACCGTCCTCAAGCAACTGCGTAAGAGGTTCAATGCATTCCATCACCAATTACACAAAAAATATGAATCATATAATAGCCACGAGGAAGCATTGGCTTCTGGTTGTTCAATGGTCGACTTGAACGTTTAGGTTACCTTGTGTCGGAGGTGGGGAAGCGACCAATTCAAGGTATATAATGGTTATTCAAAATATAAAACAGGAGGCACATAATTGGGAAATTTTACATGGTCTGTTTATTATGTGGTATTGGGTAAACTGATATTGGGTTTTAATGGCAGAAAATGTCAAGGCAAAATCAGGAGAATAGAAAGGCGTTAACCATCAACCACACAGCAGGCTAGAAATCCTTTGTTAGGATATTGGAGGAGAAGGTATGCAACTGATTTCAGCCTAGTCTGATGTCACAACCCATTCTCCAATAATCTTTCTATCACAACTCATTTGATGCAATTATACTGGTCCACGAATTCCATTATACATTTGTAAGGGTTTTATATAAAATGTAGAAACATGTTGGGTACCCCCTTCTCTAGTACTTGTAATGCATTAAAGGTTGTTTCATAAAAAAATTACAACATTGCTGGTACAAATTTGAGGTCCATGCCGTATACACGTTTCTGTTAACGTATGATAAATTATAATGTGGGATTATAGAGTTGGGGACAACTTATTTAACATACGATATTGAAATTGGTTAGAATGACCTCTTAAATAGATTGCCAGAATTAGTTAATGAGGCATGGGAGTGGACATAATGTGAACCCATTATGTCCATTTTTTTTGGTAGAGGTAAAAAATGGATAAATGACAATTGCACCCATTAAGAAATGTACAGGTTGATTCACATTCGCATTTGTTTCGTATTGATGTGTATGTATGGTTGACCAAACATATGTGCATAAGTATTTAGGATATATGTTCAATGTTCCTTATTGAACATATACCAATGTTCCTTATTGAACATATACCTGACAAAATTACTAACTTTGTAGCGGGTTGTTGACTCGTGGTCGAATGTGCTTCCAAGTGTAGAAGTGTCAAGTTGTATCAAGGATAAGTTCAGGATCGTATTCCACAGGGACAATGGGTTATCAAAGCGTATAAGAGATTTGTGAGTAACAAGTGAATCGAGTACGAGAGATGAAAATAAAATTAAAATGCAATGCAAAAAAGATAATCGAAGTTGAAATTAGAGTTTCTAAAAAAAAACAAATTAACGAACACTTGGGTTGGGTTTGAGACTCTCTTTATTTTGGATTCTTGATAATTTTCTCGATTAACAACCCAATCAAGGCATTGATAATCGGAAAATAATAAGGTTAAGCTCAAGTTTTTGCAATATCTTCCTAAGGGATTTTCTATTTTACTAGCCGAACACACATTAACAAACAAATGAGAGAAGTCTTGATAATTTTCAAGCTTTTGTTGTGCCTTACGTCAACAACAAAACAAGAACAAGAGCTTCAATCTATTTTCAATTTAAATCCAACTAGTAACTTAGTGAAATCAACATTCAACCATAAAATATTGCATCGATCTAGAACCTAAAATAAATTAAGTCTCATTCCACAACCCAAGTTTTAGAAATTAGCTACACATGATATTTCTAACAACAAAAATTAATCCAAACAAAGCCATATTAAAATCCGTGAGAAAATATTTAAATGAGATGAAAACTAATATTGTCCGGACGAAAGAGAAAGGAACAAGTATAAAAACTACAACAAGCAACGTAAACGAAAAGGTAAAAGTAACAGAAAATAAATTCCAGCTATCTCTTAAACTCTAAACTAACAAGAACGAAAAGAAAAAAAAGAAATAAACAAGCCGCCCAATGGAATAAAACTGAAACGAAAAAAAATGAATGTAAGAACACCCCCCTCCGTCCAAACGAAGACAGCATTTTTAAAATAAAAATGAAAACCAGCCGACTGAAAAAGAAAGAAGAATAAAAACAAACTAAGCTACTGCACTGTCTTAAACGAAAAAGAAAGAAAGAAAGAAGGTCTACCCTTCTGTACCCCAATTCCTCACAAAAGAAATGATAAATAAAGACTTTTCCCAGCGTCTTTCACGATCCAGCGCATATCCATGTGTTGAGGGCCTGCTGTTCCAGCTGCTGTCAAACCGAAAGCAAGAAGAATGAAAGTAAAAGTCAAGAAAAACAGCTGCTTGCCCCCTGCTGCTGCTTTCGGTCCAGCTATCCCATGTGATTTCTTGCTGTCCTGATTAACGTGATTTGTTTAAGCATGCAGAGTTTGACCTTCCATGTGCAGAAGCGAGAAGAATGAAAGTAAAAGTCAAGAAAAACAGCTGCTTGCCCCCTGCTGCTGCTTTCGGTCCATGCGTGATCTGCTGCAGATTCTTCTCCTGCTTTCTGTTCTGCATGTGTTCTGCATGTGTGCACATCCGAATGAGTGGTTGCTGTTCTGCATGTGCATGTGTGAGCTGCTTTCCGAATGATTATTTTTGTTGCTGTGTTCCTACTGCATGTGTGCTGTCCATGTGGTCCGAATGGTCTGCATTGTTTGCATGTGCATTGTGCTTTTCCTTGCTGCAGCAGCTGCTGCAGATCCGAGTGAGTGGGTGTGCTTTTAGCATGTGTGAGTTTGTGTTGCAACGTGCTATCCAAGGGTCTTGTTGCTGCATGCCGAGTGTGTGCTGTGTCCAACGTGATGATGCTTGTGTGCTCCTGCTGTTAGCTGTCCGAGTGATCTCTTTGCTGCACGTTCATTTACTCTAAAAAGAAGAACAAAGTTGTTGTCCTACATGTGTGCATTTTTCTGCATGTGTATTGCCCAAACTATCCCTGTTATGAGAGGAATAAAAATGAAATATTTATTTTCATGTGAAACAATTGCATTATAAATCTTTTTAAGCACCAAAATACTAGAATTTATCAATTGATTCAAGTAATGTGATCTATTGCATAATTAAGTACTTAAATCATTTTTTTATTAAACAATTTGTTGGCTTAAGTAACTTAATCATGCAATTTTAGCGCTTCATCAGCTGTGAATGTGAATTTGGTGGAGTTCTATAAGGAGACTCATTGGTCAAAGAAGAACGATAAATTTGTCACCTCAGCAACTGAAGCCACCTATGTGAGTCTTTCCCAATTATGTTACGCTATTTTTTTCGAAGTAAAGGATGGTTTCCAGCTTGGTATTTGAACCTGATTTATTCATATGTCACAACACGACTTAAGGATAACCAATTTTGAGACAAACACGTATACATATATATATATATATATATATGGAGGAAGGTTGTCTACTTTGTGTTGTGGGAGGCATTGGGCACTTGAGGGGGTTTTTGGGATTGGCATTGTATGAATATTCATACAGTCAGGCGTTGCCGTTGGATAAGGATGTGACTGGTGTTTCAATAAATGAATGTTGTAGCACCCTTCAACAAGAAGTATCTTCAAGATTATTGTCAGTGCAGTAGATGAAACTGTTATCTTAAAGTTAAGTAAGCCTTTCATTCCTTGTCATACATTATATTTTACACTAGTTGGATTAGTGGCTATCAATTTGCATAGTTGTTTTGGTGATATTTAAGCCTTATAATATGCATTTTACATTTGGAATTATATGCAACCTTAATTCTTCTTGTATATCACACAACCTTCATTAAGGCTACCTTTAATTCACTTTATTAATGATAGTGATTTGAGCATCTTTCCTATTTCTGGGTACACTGTGTTCAAATCCATAACTTGTTGTCAAGAAAGTGCTGCATTGTGTTTATAGTTTTCAATATATTTATAGTAGAGAGGTTGTGGCTTATCTTTTCATGTATTTTGGCTCTCAATAGGAAAGATGATGCTTGGTTTGCAGCACTTGGAAGATCTTGCATCCATATCACTTGGAGTGACCGGGGTCTCATATCTCTTGAGGTATGGTAAACGCACAAGCATTGATTCTTTATCATATTACTGTTTACATGTCAACTTGGTTCACGTGGCTTTGTTATTGATTTAACTAAAATGTCCATCATTAACACTAGATATGTCATATGTATAATTACACATTATCTATAACAATGTGCTTGTGTTTTTGATGATGTTTATAATTTAATTTTGTTAGAAACTATAGCGGCCAAATATGAGAAGATTGGGGGATCAGTGAAATGGATGGACAAGCCTTATAAGGTGATGAAATCACATTGTTCTCCTCCATCATCTTTATAAGAAATTTTGGGTCCATTTCCTAATTACATGTTCCTATGCAAAGTAGGCAAAGATGGTCTATAGATAACTCCACTTGCAATGTGCATTTCCTCACAATCTCTTAGCATATAACCCCCATATGGAAATGGAATACCATAAGGAGATTATGTGAGTTGTTCATTATGATAGATTGTATTAAGATAAAGCATATTGTTCTGAGATGTGACCATAGCAAATAGCTGGAAAGAAATTAAAATCTGTGTATTGTTATAATTATTTTCAGCAAATTATATTTAGCAATAAGATTCATATCTGATTTCTTCTGTATATTCATGATACATCAGTGCTGATTAGAAGTTTGAAAATCTTATCCAAACTTCTCGTGTAAGTGGTTTCCATGTTATTTCACATATTCTTACCTAGCAAAGAAATTCAAATAATTGCTGGAAAAACACTCCAGCTGTCAGCTTCTTAGAGAATTATGAGAATATATATGTGTGTGTGTGTGTGTGTGTGGATGTAGCAAATCAGTTCAGCTGGAGATTTGCTTTTAGTAGTATATATTAACTATAGACCAGCTTAACGATTCCATTTGAAATGAACCTGTTGCAGGATTGAGCTGTAAATAATATTAAAGATTAGACAATGGATATTGATATTGAGGGTAGTAAAAAATTCCTGCTACCTATTAAAAAGATAATGCGCATGCTTTTTATATTTGATTGATCATCAAATATAAATCCTGTTTGGGATTCAACTTTTATATACCCTCCAATGTGTTTAAATTGGGTGGGGGCTTCTCCAACTCTGGATTTTAATGAAAGATTTTAATTGTCAGCATGTCACATTCACATAGAAAATGTCTTTAAACTAGTTATAGCTTCCATAAGAAAGGCTTGAGATCAGCTTATTAATTCAAGTGTTACTAAGAAGGTGAAATTTGAGGCTGTAAACTTTTACTCAAAAATCCGGAAATCTGGGAGGTTGGACTCTAATAGTAGATTAGAGTTTCCATCTACTAAATTGGTGAAATATGGGGAGAAGAATAATTTCTGTTTTGTAACATAAAGATTCTTGGAATGTTTACTGATCTTGATCTGGGAGGACACTTAACTTAAATATTAATTTGAGTTTACTCTTCTATAAAACAAAAAGAACAACAATAGCAATTCTTTGTCCATCTTTGTGCACCATTACAAGCTACATGAGTTTTATGGTTGACATTTTGGCATTTAATGGTTGTGCATGAAAGAGCATCAAGTTAGTGAACTGGTATGACTATTATTTTCATTGATTTAATAGATTGTATGCTCTATTAAATGAAGTCCAAATCTGGACATAAATTGTAGATCAATTGCAGATTTTAGAACTTAAAAAGAGATGAAGCACTAAAACTTTGCATGCGAAGAGGTATGTCAATATCATACTGAAATCTGGCATTGTACCTATATTTGAGAACTATATACTATTGTGGTGAATTGTGAAATGTATACTGTTAAGGTAATATGTTATTTGTGAACTGTGTACTGAAGTGATTTTCATAATTGTGTATATGTGAATGTGGATGAGAGTTGCAACGAAGTGTTGGGAATGTTTTGTGGTGTTCGAACTGTAGTTAAGAATTAATAAGGATGTTGGTGTTTTGTGTTTTGTGTAGAACAAGTGGTTGGCTATTCAACTGCCCAAGTTGGGTTACTTAGATCTCTTGAGATGTCTATAGCTTTGCTAACTTCTTTCCTTTTTTTTTTTTTTTACTTTATTTTCTTTAATCTTTCGAATGGCACTTGTAGAGGTTAGGGTGAGTCTTTCTACTGTGCAGAATCCAATAAATAAACTAATGTTACAATATTATGGTACCTAAATGCTTTCATTGGAGACTAATTGAACTGCTATTGAAGGAAACCTGGGTACTTAGTACCCAGTTTGGCCAAATCCGTTAAGGAAATTACCAAATTTGGCTGAAAATTCTATTGACATACATTGCATGTATCTCTCTCTATCTCTCTCTGGGTCTATCTCTCTCCCCAAATCAAGTGGTTTGCATTTAAGGAATTTGTTTATTATTTAGATGTCAGTGGGTAGCAATTGTTATTGGGTACAAAATCCAATATTCAGTTTTGAGCTGGGTCTTCCATGTTGCATGTATGAACTTTGATTATGGCTATATGCTAATTAAACATAACTACCTGGAGATGGTGAAGTCGTGATGGATGTTGTTCAGACTCAAGTCTAGGTTATAGTAGTATCACCATGTGCAGATACTACTTTAGAATACCGGTTTTAATGCAAAGTAGTGGTCACTGGGGCTTTCATTGTCCTCCTTTAGATGTGGCTGTATGCTAAACAAGTAGAAAGTTTTCTTTGTGAAGTAGAGCTCCCATTTTGATAGTGCAAGTTATTCAGGCCTACTAGATTTACATGCTAAATTGCAGGATCCAAGATCTGAGTTTGAGTTCTCAGCTTCCAAAAATGCCCAGTTAACATCATTTTAGAAGGATCAAGAACAACAGTTCCAACTTATGCTTAACTGAATCTTCTAAATACTAAACGTCATTTAGAAAGGTGTTTCATTATAACTGAATTTTTAACTACTAAACCATGATTAAAAAGAAAGAGTGAGAATCTATGGTCTGTTTTAGGTAATGCAAAGAACAACTAAAATAAAGGCTCAGGTTCTATTGCATATAAAGATGTAGATGGGGTGTGCCTTTATTCACTATTTTAATTGACTCTCATTTGGCCACCAATGAGATTGCATGACTCGAGTCCATTATACTTTTAGATGTTGAGGCCAAGCAAGTGCCTCCTCTGGGAGGTAGCTGCTGAAAGACTTATATTTAATTATGTGCTGAAGGTTAGAGGCCTTTTCGTCACAGCTAAGTAAATCAAACTAACAAACAATATTCAAGGGATATTGTGAGGTGTTCCAAGAAGACATTACTAATGCTGATTTGCTAATGAAACTTGTTGATTCTAAGGCAGTCTTTTTGTTATTATTAGTCATCACGTACATATCACTTCTTAGTCAAAGAAGATACAGGGTTTGAAAAAGAAGTGATAAGTACCATTTAGGATTTGTTAGTGTAGGACTTAGGTTCTATATATCCAAGACTAACTGCATGCTGTTAGTTGCCGTAGAAGCTTACACTTGATGACACTAGAATTCCATTAATACTCTCTGTTGCATTAAATAGGTGGCAAAGATAAGAATATAAATAGAGCCCATTGTCTTTAAACATATGCTGCGGGTTAGATACTCCAAAAAGCTTTTCATGGAAATATATCAAACACATTTATTATCTCCTGGCATGGTTTCTCCTTTCTTGCACTAATTAGGATCGTTTAACATCTTAAGAGCAGAACCAATGAGATATCATTGAGAAGATCCCTTCCAAACACTGTAGCTGGTTTTATTTTTTTTAAACATGACAATGTTGGGCCATGTGACTAACGTAGGAAAATAAATTTATGTGCCTCTTCAATAACTATGTCTATGTCTTAATGGATTATGTCTCAAATATATGGTTTCTTTTTTCTTTTTTGTTATAATGGTGGTTTGAAATTTGCGATAGTGTAGTTTTAAAGAAAATTAAATTTTTTAATTGGCATAATATAATGTGATTAGTTGCATAAATATTTTTGGGTATCCTACTTCAATACTTGAAAGCTTAAGTAGTATTTTTTGGTGATATACTATTTCCAGTAAGTGCTGCTATACATAATTATTTGCAATCATATGACTAGTCATGAATATTTATCACTACTAGGTCCATCATTGAAGAGCGAGACGTTAAAAAAAATGTGATAATGAATTCCCTCACATGAAGCACGTGTGATGAAGTTGTTCTATCTCTGCAACAATGCCCAGGTGCACTTGGTTTAATAAATTGTTACTTATCACAAAGTTTGAGGACATTGTGAAAATATCTAAATGAATGTTAAGAGTTTCATCTAATGTTTATAAACACAAAGTGTTCTATATATTCTATAATTTGTAAGTTGTAGGTTCTTGGTTCCAATTGGTCGACCCTAATGTATAGCCCATAACTACATTAATGTGAATTTCTAATTGGGTTTAGATGAATGAATGTGTTTGATTTATTATATTACATGAAAGTGATGCTTTATAATTTGATCCAATATATTCATCAGCGCATATAAAGGAATATCTGGGTTTTCTGTTATGATTCCAATAATATTTAATTACTTAATGACTGATTGAAAAGTGTGGTTGTTTCATACAGTTAGATTATGATTGAAAAGTGTTTAGTAATTAAGTGCAGTTTTTGATATTAACACAATTATATAATTTATTATTTCATCAGGGTCTTTGGAAAATGAAATTAGTCAAGCCAGTCACTAAATTCCAGATTTAAATAATTTAGTGATTTAAATAATAATAATGTAACTCTAGTTACTTTTAGTGTGAAAATGAAACTTTCATACCAACGACGTTAAGAGAAGCAAAGAAAAAAAAGGTACCAAAAGTATTTTGCAGCGAGTTTTGATTGCTGCAAATAACCTCCCCAACTGCATATCAAAGCGTTGGAAACAATTTTCAAATTGCTGCATTTAATTAATTGCAGGGATTTTTCAATGTTGCAAAAATCTAAAAAGCAGCGAAACAAACAAAACGCTGCTTTAGCACGAAGTTAATGCAACGACTTTGAGCAATTGCAATGTTTATCGGGCGCTGCTATTAATATTTAAAAGCAACGAAACAACCAGCTGTTGCATTATTCCAACATTTTGCAACACCCTATAGAGTAATTGCAGTGATTTTTAGTCCTTGCAAAAAATGTAAAAGCAACGAAAGAAACAATTGTTGCTTTTGAATGTGGGTATTTATAGCGCCCTATAGAATAGTTACAACGATTTTTAGTCCTTGCAAAAAATGTAAAAGCAACAAAAGAAACAATTGTTGCTTTTGAATGTGGGTATTTACAGTGCTAAAGGGGTAATTACAGCGATATAAAAACGTTGCAAAAAGTATTAGAAGCAGCGAAATTGGTAATTGTTGCATTTGCTATTAAGTAGTCGAGCATTTTTTGGTAATTACAGCAATTTTAAAGCGTTGCAAGTTTGATCAAATGCAACAATAACACTTAACGCTACTTTTATCTTTATTATTTGCAGCCTTTCTTTTGGTATTTGCAAGGATTTATGTCGTTGCAATAGAGCTATTACAGCGCTTCAAACAAAAAATGTTTATACCTTCCGCAGCGTTATGATTTGGTATTTACGATGAAATAAAAACGCTGCAAATAATATCAATTGCAACATTTTTTCATATACATTGCTATTGATAAAAAAAGAAGGGATAACAGTGTTGAAGATGCAAGAAACTATAAAACGCTGCAATTGAATTTTAAGTAGTTTTTGCAACATTTTTGAGCTCTGTAAAGAGCCAAATTCCTTGTAATGGGTTCAGTTGCTCCATCAATAATTGCTCCTGAATTAAATGAATGGCTTGTTAAGGCCTGTCAGATTCTCAAAAAATTAAATATTAATATAACCACAAAAAATGAGGTTTGAAAAGCCACAACTTAACGTGTAAAATAAAATCTAGGAGAAGGGATCAAGCAATTACATAACTTCTATAGAATCTTCATCTCTCGCACTGACAATAATCCTTCACTTAATTGCTGTTCTAGGTGCTGCAATTCTTTTAAACCCACGCCAGTCAAATGCTTACCCAAAAAATCCCTTAACTACCCAATGCCTCTCACAATACAAAAGTAGACAACCTTCCTCTTTATATAATATATATAAGTAAATATATATATATATATATATATGTAAATATATTCATTTATAGTTTGGCCACCCACCTTCTCCCACTAACAAAAAATGTCCAAAATACTCAAAAAAGTGATTCTCATGATTTCTTGTTGATGCTCACTAAGTCACTCCACGAGATTGGAGAGACTCAGTGTAAGATGGAAAATTCTGGAAAAATGTCTTCAACATCTTATCAGTTTCATTTTGCCTCTCACGAAGTACTCGCATTTCACATATCATTTCATCAAGCTTCGTCTTGTAATTGTTGGAGTCTTTCTTGTGTTTTTCAATTAAGGCAAGGTACTCTTTTTCTTTTTGGTTGTTTCGTTGCCTTGTCGACTCAAGCATGACCATCTCTCCTAGCACCCTTGCGTATCCTGGTCTATGCCCAAGCACCTCCCTAAATACACTTGTTGCTGCCTCATCAATGCGTTGCTCAGGCTCTAGACCATCTATCTTGCTGACTATCTCCTTCTGCATGTGGAAATTTTAAATGCTTATTGTAAAGTCGTGTGATGAAAGGTGAATAAATCACTTTCAAATATGAATTTGGAAACCATTCTTGCGTGCAGCAAATAATTAAATATAAAAATCATAATCACATAAGTGTCTTCAGTTGTTGAGGTGACAAATTTACTGTTCTTCTTTGACTAGTGAGTCTCCTTATAGAACTCCACCAAATTGCATTCGTAGCCTGCTACGAATGTGTGTGATTTGTATAAGTAGATGTTTAATCAGAAATATTGATTATTACATCATATTTATGCAAAAGGAAGGACCAATCATATAAAAAAACCCATATGGTCAAACCACACAAACACATTTATCCGAAACTAAAGACCTTCATACCTTGCAATGCAAATGAATCAACATATACATTTCTAAACAATACATGATACAAATGCATTGTTCCCTAACCAATAAAACCTCCACCATTAAAAAATTGTGCATTTATATTGTACTTGAAATGCATCATCCTCCTCATTTGAAAATTCTCTCATTCTATATAAGAGGCCATTTTAATCAATTATTTTGTTGTATGTTAAATAAGTTGTCCCTAACTCTATTATCCGACATTCTAATTATTTATACGTTAACACAAACGTGTAAACGGGTAGATCTCAAAATTGTACCAACTATGTTTCTATTTTTTTTAGGAATAACTTTTAATGTGTTATCAAACTAGAGATGACCTTCACCAACATGATTCTTCATATATTGAACACCCTTACAAACGTCATCAGAAATTAGTGGACTAGTATAAATGCAACAAATGGGTTGTGAGCAAGGTTATGGGAGAATGGGTTGTGACCATTAGACTAGGCTGAAATCAGTTGAAAGACTATACCTTCTTCTCCAATATCCTAACAAAAAATTTACGACATGCTGTGTGGTTAATGGTTAGCGCTTTTCTATTCTCCCAATTTTTTTTGAGATTTTTTGCCATTAAAACTCAATCTCAACTTACACAAGTTGCATAATAAACAAACTAAGAATAGACTTGTTAAATTCCCTTGGTTGAGACCCAGGACCCAAACTCCTCCACAAGCCATCATGCCTTTACCATATGCCACCTCAGCGCCACCACGAGGTCGTTACTCTAGGACCATGACCAAACATTTCCCTACTCAGATCCACACCCGTAGCCACCTCTAGTAGCCTAAACAACCACCGTACTCAGTTTAACTACCACGTACGACTCTTTCGACACCTTTGACAGTGATGGGCAATGAGCAATGCACGGGTTATCCCGTCAATGGTATAACCTTCTATCCCTCATTATTTATATTAAATATTAGTTGATAGGTTGTGGACTGTGCTATTAGTATTGTGGAGTTCGTTGTGAAGTGAGGCTGTGTAGTGAAGTGTTAGGCGTAATTGTCTAGTGTTGTGGACTATGCTGTGAAGTATGGGTGTGAGGAGTATGCCATAGTTGTAATGCGATGTAGTGTTGTGAAGGGAGTACACGTGGAGTGTACTCCATGTAGTGTGGCAATGCACCATGTGGCATGTACCATAGTGACGTGTGGCGTAGTGTGAAGAGAGTACATGTGGCATGTGCTCCATGCCGTGTAGCAATGCACCGTGTGGTGTGCATCATGGTAATGCATGATGTAGTAAACGGAGTACACATGATGCGTACTCCATGTGATGTAGTGATGCATCGTATGACGTATCACAAAGAAAAGGATGGTTGCATAATAGAGGAGTGTAGAGCATGTTGTGTAGCGTCGGGAACTTTGTAACGATGTCCTGAAATAACTGTAATATGGCCTGTAGTCCGAGGTGATAGGTGTTGCCTTGTAGTTGACTTATGACTTAGAGTATGTATGAAGTGATAGGATAGTGTAAGAGTAGAGTAGCGGAAGCATGACGGGTGTTGTGACGTAACTCGGGATTTGTCTCGAGCTATATATGTGACTTGATGGAGATGTAATGGTGAATGGAGCCCTGTCGTGTCAAGTGTTGAGATGAACTTATAAAGGGGTCAAGAAGTAGGAAGGTCCCGTTGATTGGGTTTGAGTAGAAGTTGGTATCAGAGTATGGAGCTTGTTTATACAAGTGGGCGTTCATTAGACTATAAGTTGATTTTAGGTGATAAAGGGTAAGGTACATGTGGATCTAGTGACACTCGTGTACCAGACAGATTTACCATATATAATGGGTAATCTGTCATAAGTATGGTTGCACGATATTTAGGCCTCAGAGTTTGCTTAAAGTCATGTGGCATGTATGGTTGGGAATGAGGATTGAGTATAGGCTAGGAAGCATAAAGGTAGTATTGGGTATGTTGTTTAGGATCGTGATGCGTGACTTAATTGGTTAGAGTCATGCATTGGAATGTGGTTAATAGGAGAGTAAGACGAATGTTTTAATGTCTTAACCCTAAGGTGAATCACAAAGGTAGTGACGGTAAATGGATCCTAAAGGTTTTGGCATAGTAAATAGCACATAAGAACACATGGATGTATGGAGAGTATTCCAAATGAAGTTTAGTTGCTTAAGTACTATATAGAGAATAACATTAAGGTTATGTGTATTTATGTAGGTTGCTATCGGGCACACACATGAATGGATTGCATGGAATGAGTATGTCATAGAATCCAGGTAAGTATTATGTTCATACTCTTCTAGAGTTTTCTAAAACATATGAAAATGAAAACGAAATGCTTTTCCTTTACGATGCTTTACAAAATGACAAGAAACTCATTTTATGAAAGAATGCTAAGTATAAGTTTTCAAGTAAAAGTATGTAACGGCCATCCTTGTTAGCCCCTTTTTACGCACCCCAAATATATAAGTGTATGAATGTGAATGGATGTTATATGTAGTAAGTACTGGATGTATTTTCAAGAAAAAAAAATGAAAAGAAATGTCAATGCTTTTGTCTTATGCTTTAAACGATGCGAAGAAAGTGTTTTAAAATGTCCCTATGAATTGATATTTTAAAGGATACATAACTGATGTTTTAAATGATGCCATGAAAGATGAAATTTAAACTCATGCTTTTAAATGACTTTTATGAATGAACGGACTGAAGGATGGAAAGAATTATAAAGAACTGAAATGAATGAAAGGACTGAATGATTATTATATGAAAACACGTAACGGCTATGACTGAATGAACATATAATGGTAATGAAGGACTGGATTGGACAGAATGCAATGCCAGGTAAGTAGTACTAGTAGTGCACTCAGTGCTGTACCATAACAGAATGGATTCCTAACTTGTGGCCATGGGTGGAATCAAGTCCAAAAGACCGCTAACCTTCATACACGGGGCGTAACAGTATGCAACCGCTAATAAAAGTGATAAAAAAGAATGTATGCATGTTAAGAAAGGATGTATACACGATAAGACTCTTTAAAAATGAAGGCAGTGAGGTGTGGGGAACTGTTTACGAGAAGAAAACCTTTTTTAAAGGAAAATCCCACTTCACAACATTTTAAAATGAATTGAATGTCTATATATGATATGTATGAAGTGATGAATGCATTATTGAAAATCTATATTATTACATTTTAACTGTATGAAGTAATGCTTATGAGTCATCGACTAGTTTTAATTTTTATGTGTGCCCTCTTAGGGACAAGATGAGCATGATGCGTTAAGACGGATAAGGCCCAAGGGGAAGAGCATGAAAGCCTAGGCACAACGTTTTGTATGAAAGAATTTAACTATAAAATTTAATGTTTTTACTGTAACCTTTTAAATTAAGAAACACGTTTTATTTATAAATATGAAGTTTTTTGTATCCTGGCATAAAAAGAAAAGAAAATTGAAAAGGAATCATAATTCTCGTCTATTTTCTTAAAATCATTTTTAAAGGACTTACAACACGAACGAGCGTTACACAGAACCAAAAGACTTGCAAGAAATCTATTGCAACACAAGGAGTCAAGGACCAATGGAGGCTTGCTCAACAATGCCACCAACAGTTTGTTAGGACTCCAGGCAGCAAACAAGGGAGGAAAACGGTGGTGGAACCCTAGCTAGAAAAGATGGAGGCTATGATGGAGTCGACCTAAAGTTAAGTAGAGTTGATCTTGTTTTAGTTTAACTCTAAACGATGTGTTTTGAGTTATCAAACGGTCCATTTTGATTATCTTGTAAACGGTGCGTTGAGTATGAATAAAATGTTGTTGAGTGTAACCTGCTTAAAACTGCGTTTCATATAAATAAAATGCTTCGTTAGATCATTGACCAAAGAAGGGAAATATAGAAGAGGGAACGAAGGAAGGAAGGGAATCATTAGCAGAATTCTTATAGTCACAGACCCTTGTGGAGGACGAATTGCCTCGAACAATCCATATTTTCATCTATAACATTGTGACATTACTTTCCCTATTTCTGTTCTTATTCTTTCTTTCATACAATTACTGTCTTGTTAAGGTTCCAACCCAGGTGAAGCAGAGGGTAGCTAACAAGTGGTAAATAGAGCCTAAATCCTGATGGCAGAAGGCACACTCTCCAAATAGCAATAGGACGCTTTCCAACAACAAGTTGATTCCTATGAGAAAGGCATGCAAAACATTAACAAGAGGTTAGATTAGTTTACAAATATGATTAGAACAATAATGGCACACCAAAATAACAATGTTAATAGAGAAATCTAGGTGGGATTAGAGGGGGAAACAATGCCTCACAGAGGTGGTTTTACAAGGGGGATTTGTTTAGACTTCCCTTACTTTGAGGGAGATAATCCATCGGGCAGGATTTTTAAGGCAACACAATATTTCAAATTTCACCAAACACCTCTTGTACAAAGATTATTAATTGCTTCTTACCACATGGAGGGAGAAGTTTTGGTGTTGTACCAAGATATCATGGAAACTGGCCAGTTCACAAGCTGAGAGGCTTTTGTGAGAGCCTTATTGTTACGGTTTGGCCCTATGGTCTATGATGATATGATGAAAGCACTCACACAACTTAAACAATCATATTCTGTGACAGTTTACAAGGCTTAATTTGAGGCATTGTTTAATCACCTAAGCGGGTTATTAGATAATCACAAACTAAGTTTTTTTCTAAGTAGGTTGAAAGATGAAATCTATTTACCAGTCTGTATGTGAAATCCATTAATCTTGGAGTTACATTTGGTTTAGTGAAGATACAAGAATAGTACTTAGCTACAACAAGGAAGTCTTCCTTTAAATCTGTGTTAGACAAGGGATTTTTTCCTCCTAGACAAATTTCTAACACTTGAAATCAAGGGGTGAAGGGAGCAGTAGGCGGGCAAAGTATTTACCTCTTAATAGAAGGATGTCATCTACTACTATGGATGACAAACGTCGTAGAGGGTTTTGTTACCACTGCGATGATAAATGGAACCCAACACACATATGCAAAACTCCAAAAATATCTCTTATAGTCCCAGGAGGAATCTAAGGATGTTGGAGAAAATGTTGATAGTGGAGGGGAAGGGAAAATAGAATAGCCATAACTAGTTATAATGGAGCAACCTGAACTGAAAATTTCACTCAATGCAATAGCAGGGACACCAAGCTTCCACACGATGAGGCTCATTGGTAGAATACATGGAGCACATGTTGTAGTTTTGGTGGACTTAGAGAGTAGACATAACTTTATCGACCTATGGACTGCACAAATGACATGACTGGAAGTGGAAGAATCTAAGGTCATCTCAATAGAAATAGCCAATGGAGACGTGATATGCATAGAAGGGTAGTGTAACAATGTGGCCATCACTCTCTAAGGTAACCATTTTAAACCATCTTTTTACTTACTTAAGCTGGGTGGATGTGATGTGGTTTTGGGGGTAGGTTGGTTACAAATCTCGAGACCTATTATGTGGGATTTTTTAAAATTATTTATGGAGTTTGGTTGTAATATCCGCTCATTCTTTCTTCTTCTTTAAGTATGAGCCTCGATTTATGTGTCGAGCTTCAGTTTATGTGTTGAGTTTCGATCTACATACTGAGCTTCGGTCAATGTGTTGAGTCTCATTTTACATGTCGAGTTTCAGTCTATCTGATGAGTCTCGATCTACGTGTTGAACCTTATCCTAAGTACCGTACCTCAATGGCGTATTCTGAAAGTTATCCAGCGGATTTCAAAGTAAGATAGATATTTTAATGCTTACGAATATTTTAAATATTATGAAAATATCTATAGAAGATATTTTCAGTATTATTAGATAAGCTTGTTTTTAATGTAACACAATTATAATATTTTATTGAGCTCTGAAAATATTATAATTGTGGATAATTACTTAAATTAAATATTTTAGTTGTTTTAAAATATTAAGAGGTTTAACTTTATATTGAAAACTCTTATTTAATTTAAATAGTTTTATCCTCTTTGAGGAATTAATGATACTTTATCATTTTAAATAATGATGAAGAAATATTATTTTATAAACTTTAGTTTGTAAAATAATATTCTATCTTAATTCCTCTCTGTGTTTTATTTAAGTGTTTTATTTTAATAAAACACTTACGTGTTTTCAAATAAGTGTTTAAACTCATCATTAGATCATTTTGAGGATCCTGAAGCGTAGAACTGGGATTAAATACCTAGGCCCTCTCTTTTCTTCCTCACTTTTTCTCTTTTTCCTTTTCTTCTTTCTCTCTCTTCTCTTTCCTCCCATGCACATCCAGCCGTCTTGTGTTTCCTCCACCATACGTGAGCTTCAAGCCTTCCAGCCGGTGCCACCTCCAGCCACCGTGCCCCACCTCCCACACCGGCATGATTCTCTCCCACCGGCAAGCTCTACTGCACCAGTGGTGAGCTACACCGGCCACCTCTTCTCTCTCTTTCTTCCTCCAAGCAAATGGGTTTTACACCCATTTTCTCCTCCTTGAGCCACCATACACGGCCAAAACGGCCATCAAGCACCACCAATGGATTCACCACATCATGGGCTTCCTCCCCATGTCCTTCTTTCTCCCTAACTCTCTCTCTTTCTCCGATGGGTCTTCACTCACACACATTCGGTTGCACCATTGTACACGGCCACCCATAGTGTTTAACCACCACCACCTTGTTCCCCTCATTACCATGACCTTCTCCAACAAATTTCATGTCCAAAGGAACTATGTACAGCTCTCACTCTCCCTCACTCTCCAAGGCACGAACTAGCTTCAAGTGGCCGATCCGCCGCCGTGAGCCACCGTATGGCCACCACCTCGCCACCACAACTCCACCACATCTTCCTCTACCTTTTCCTAGCTTTTCATGAAGTTCTATGGCCTTCATCCACCTCAAGCAAACTCCTAGCATTTCGGATTTACTGTTCAAGGCGTGATGCCGCCGTGCTCCGCCACCTTTGACCACCACAAGGCCACCTTGAGCCTTTCCAAGACACGCCTAGCTATTCTCTAGCCCAAATAGCCACTTTACGTGGTGGACAGTCACCGTATGCGGTGTTACTGCCACGTACGATTCTCCGACGCTTGATCGTGACGAGTAGCGAGCAATGCATGGGTTATCCTATCGATGGTATAACCCTCAATCTTTAGTTATTTATGTTTATAGTAGTTGATTGGTTGGATTATAGACTGTGTAGTTAGTATTTGTAGAGTTCGCTGCGTAGTTGTGAAGTGATGTGTAGTTGTGAAGTGTTGGGCTTGATTTGTAGTATTGTGGACTGTGATGTGAAGTGGGCGTGAGATGGATGCCGTAGTTGTGATACGACGTGAAGTGTGAAGAGAGTACGCGTGAAGCGTACTCTGTGTACTACAGCGAGGCGCCATGTGACATGTGCTGTAGTGATGTGTGGTGTAGAAGGAAGGGAGTACCCGTGGAGCGTACTCTGTGTTGTATGGCGATGCACCGTGTGGTGCGTATCGTGATAACAAGTGTTGAAGCGGAAGGAGTACGCGTCATGGTCACGCGTACTCCATGTCACGTAACGATGCACTGTGAGGCGTGTATCATAGTGATGTTTGTCATAGTGTAGATGAAAGAGAGTTCACATGAGTGTACTGTATACTATATCGTGATACACTGAATTGCATGTCATGAAGGGTTGGATGTCGTAGCAGAGAAGTGTGGAGTGTATGGTGCTGCCTCGGGAAACTGTGTAACAGTGTCCCGAAGCAATAGTGATGTGGCTGTAGTCCAAGGTAACAGGTGTTGCCTTGAGGCTAACTTGTGGCTGAAAGTAAGTGTGAAGCAGTAAAAAGGTATCAGAGAGACTACAGCGGAAGCACGATGGACATTGTGCTATTATTAGGGAATATTTCTCGAGCTGCATAGTGACAGGGTTGCATTTCTGGATGCAGTCTTCTTGTCAAGTGGCGGGAACTGTGTAACAGTATCCCGAAGCATTGGTGATGTGGCCTGTAGTCCAGGGTGATAGGTGTCACCTTGTGGTTGATTATGGCTAATAGTATAAGGAAGTGGTGGAAAAGTATCAAAGAGTGCAGTGGAAGCATGATGGGCATCGTGATGTGAATCGGGATTAGTCTCGAATTACATGATGTGGCAGAGGTGCATTTGTGGATGCAGTCCTCTCCTATCAAGTGTTGGGATGAACTTGTATAGGACCGAGAAGTAGGAAGAGTCCTATCAACCGGGTCTGAGCAAGTTCGTATTGGAGTATTGAGCTTGTTTATACAAGTGGGCATTCATTGGAATTATAAGTTGCTCTTAGGTGATAAAAGGGGGTGAGATACAGGTGTCTCTGATGAGACACGTGTGCTGGATAGGTTTACCATATATAATGGGTAGTCTATCTTGATCATGGTTACATGGTATTTTAGCCCCAGAGTTGGCTTAAATTCATGTAGCCTGACTGGATAGGAATGAAGATTTCATATGGGCTAGGATACGTGAAGGTAGTAATGGGTAAGTTGTCTAAGGTTGGGACGCATGACTCTGTTGGTCGGAATCATGTGTTAGATTGTGGAATAGAAGAACGAGACGGAGGTCTTAGTGTCTTAACCCTAAGGTGAATCACGAAGGTTCACTTTAATGAATAAGACTATAAAGGTTTTAGCATAGTAAATGGCATGTAAGAGCCCGAGGATGGACGAAAAGTGTTCCAAATGAAGCATAGTTCTATTTTTAGAATAGTTATTTATGCATTAGATAGATGATAATGTAAGGTTATGTGTATGCATATAGGTTGCCATTTAACACACACATGAATGGACTGCAAGGATTGAGTATGGCATGAAGTCCAGGTGAGTATGGCATGAAGTCCTTCTAGAGTTTACCTTAAACAAATGAAGAAGAAGATGAAGGCTTTTCTTGAAAAGGAAAACGAAACGTAAGTTTTCAAGTATAAGTATGTAGCAGCCTTCCTTGATAGCCCCTTTTTATGCACCCAAAGTATGTACGGGTATGCATGTGAATGGATGTTATAAGTAGTACGTATTGTATGTATGTTCACAAAAAAAAAAATGAAATGAAGCTTTAAAAGACGTAAGAACTGTTAAGGACTGCAAGGACCGAAAAAGAAAGAAAACTATCTTTTCTAAAATAAAATAACTCTTTCTAAAACAACTTTTATGAAAAAGGAAGAAAATCGTTTTTTCTTAAAGAAACTTCTCTTAAAGCATCTTTTACAAAAAGAAAGCAAATCATGTTTTAAACAACGTCTAGAAAGTGTTTAAATGTCCCTGTGAAAGTGAGGCTTCGGCCCTATGTTAAAATGTCCCTATGAAAGACGATGTTTTAAATGATGCCATGAAAGACGACTTTTTCTAAAATGACTTTAATGAAAATTATTTCTCTTAATATGACTTTTATGAAAGAAACGTAAGAACTATAAGAATTGAAATGAAAGAATGGACTGTAAAGGAAAGAAAAGGACTGTAAAGGAATGAATGGACTAAATGTATGATGTATGAAAATACGTAAGGGCCACATGGACTGAAATGGAAATGGTACCAAAGGAATGGACTGAACGGGGCATATTGCAATCCTGGGTAAGTAGAATTGGTAGTGCATCCAGTGCTACACCCTGACTGAATGGATTCCCAACCCTTGGCCACGGGCGGAATCAGGTCCAAAAGATTGCTAACCTCAGCACACGAGGTGTAACAGTGTGTTACATGGCCAATGAAAGTGAAAAGAATGAATGGATGCATGTATGTATGTATGGACTGAATGAATGCATATGTTTTAAAGAAAAACCCCACCTCGCAATGTTTTCAAACGAAAAGAAAGACATGCATACTAAGTACGATATGTATGTATGGAATGATAATTGCATGACTGAAAAATTATGTTATTATATTTTAACTGTATGAAGTAATGCTTACGAGTCATTGATTTATTTTAGTTTTTATGTGTGCCCTCCCAGGCACAAGATGAGCATGATAGGTCAAGAGGCACAGTCGAAAGGGAAGAGCACGAAGGCCTAGGCAAGATGTTTTATATTGGAAACTTTAATTATGAAATGTAATGTTTTTCCGCTAAAATCTTTAATTAAGAAAAATGAATTTTATTTATGACATGGAGTCTTTTGTATTCTGGCATAAATGGAAAAGAAATTTCAAAGGAATCGTAATGAAAAGGACCCACCATAAGGACGGGTGTTACATTGGTGTTGAAGGAAAGAGAATTGTTTTGAAGGGTATCTAATTGAGGACTCACTGTTGAGGGTTGTAGTAAATTAGTGGTTACATCTATGAGCCGTGGGCAGGGACTATTTTTGCAACTAATGGACAAAGATTTTACTAAAAACCCTCCAAGTATACAGGTTGAAATTGAGACCTTACTCACAACCTTTAAGAATGATTTTGACACACTTCATGATCACCATATTGTTTTAAAAGAGGGCCCTCAACCAATTTCTACTTGACTATATCGCCACACCTACTATCCAAAAACTAAAATTGAGATGATAGTTGCTGAGTTGTTACAATCTAGAGTAATTCGTCCTAGTTCCAACCCATTTTCCTCCCAGGTTCTATGGTTAGAAAGGGGGATGGTTTATGTGTGGACTACCGGGCCCTAAACAAGGAAATGATGAAGGATACATTTCCTATACCTGTGATTGATGAATTGCTTGACGAGTTGTTTGGGTCAATAGTGTTTTCTATGCTATACTTGAGGTCCGGTTATCACCAAATTCGAGTGGTTCCTGAAGATGTAGCAAAAACAACTTTTAGGACACACGATGGGCACTATGAGTTCCTTGTGATGCCCTTTGGGCTCACCAACGCCCCTTCCACCTTCCAAAGGCTGATGAACAAGGTCTTTCTACCATTTTTTAGGAAGTTTGTATTAGTGTTCTTTGATGACATTTTAGTTTACAACAAGTACTAGACAAAGCACTTACTTCACTTAGAGAAGGTGTTGACAATTTTATAGAGCACAAGTTGTATGTGAAACTCTCTAAGTGTAAGTTTGGTGTTTATCAAATTGATTATTTGGGGCATGTGAATATAGTTGATAGGGTTAAGGCAGATTTCTCTAAAGTTGCTGCTATGTTGGATTAGCCCAAACCTAAGATGTGATGTCTTTGAGGGATTTTCTCAGGTTAACGGGGTATTATCGCAAGTCTATACACCATTATTGCACCATTGTAGCCCCCCTCACGTAGTTGCCTAGAAAATATTTTTTAAGTGGATTGAAGATGCAGAAAGGGCATTTAATGACCTCGAAAGGTTGTGACATAGGCAACCGTACTTAGACTCCTAGATTTTTCTCAACCTTTCACTGTGGAATGTTATACAAGTGGAAGAGGTGTAGGGGTTCTCCTAATATAGTCCAACCAACCCATTACTTATATGAGCAAGGCATTTAAAGGGAGGGCCATACTATTATTGACATAGAAAAAATGATTATTTGACTTAGTAATAGCATTTCAAAAGTGGAGACCGTATCTTTTGGGACGATCTTTGATTATTAAAATGGACCAACGAGCCCTCAAATTTCTGTTAGAATAGCGAGTGGGCACTGTGGCCCAACAAAAGTGTTTGAGCAAACTCATAGGGTATAATTTCATTATTACTTATAAAAGGAGTAAAGAAAATAAGGTGGCGAATGCCCTATCTAGAAAGTTGGAGGAGGAAATGTCACTGGAAGCATTGTTGGCTATGATCTCTTTCCCTACTCCAAATTGGGTGGAAGAGTTAAGGCCAATCATGGGCAATCAGTTGAGGCCTAGCAGCTCATTTCCAATTTATCTAGCAGTTCAAATCAGTTTAAAGGGTACCAACTTTAGCAAGTTTTGATTCTAGATAAACAGAGAATATTCATTGTACACGAGTCATCCTTGAAGTCCAAATTACTACATTACATCCATACGGATCCAATGGCAGGTCACTTAGGATATTTGATGATTTACCAAAGGGAAAAAAGGGATTTTATTTGAAAAACGTGTGAAGTATGAAACCATACCTCCAACAAGCTATTGCAACCCCTACCCATTCCTCAGTAGGTTTAGGTTGACCTCTCTACGAATTTCATAGAGGGATTGCCTAAATCTCAATGGTTTGATGTTATTATGGTAGTGGTGGACTGTTTTACTAAGTATGGTCATTTTATTCCTCTCTGACATCCCTATATAACTTTTACAGTAGAAGAATAGCTTATGAATCACATCTTCAAATTACATGGACTACCTAAGTTCATTGTTTTAGATAGAGACCTTATTTTCGTAAGCTCTTTTTGGAAGGTACTCTTCACTCTACAAGGAGCTACCCTCCAATTTAGTTCAGCTTATCACCCACAAAGTGATGGCCAAATTGAGGCTCTCAACAAGTGCTTAGAGAACTATCTCAGATGCTATACAAGCAATAAACCTAGCAAGTGGTCTCCATGGCTAGCCCTAGCGGAATGGTAGTATAATTCATTGTACCAAATAGCCACAAAGATAACTCCTTTCTAGGTAGACTATGGCTACCCCCCACCACTGTTATGCTCCTATGTGCCAGGAACCACATCCAACAACGATGTGGACCAACTACTAAGAACTAGACAACAGATCTTAACTCTACTAAGGGAAAATTTACATGTTGCATAGAATTAAATGAAAACTTATGCTGATAAAAGAAGAACAGAATGGAAATTTTAGATAAAGAACTAGGTGTGCCTCAAGTTAAAGCCATACCGACAGAAATCCCTAATGAACCATAGGAAGTTGAAATTGTCTTCACACTTTTACATGCCTCTCAAAGTGTTACATAAAGTGGGTAGGATCTCATACCGCTTGGATCTTCTCACAACAGCCAAACTCCACCCTACATTCCATATGTCATGCCTCAAGAGAAAGATTGGGTTGCAAATCCAATCCATAGCTTTGTTGTCGATACCCATGGGGAGATTTTTCCAAAATCATAGGCTGTGATGGATAGCTATATGAGATGCCAGGGAGACAAGGCTCTGATCAAGGAGTTGATTAAATGGACAAGAGTCATCGATGATGACAACAGTTGGGAATCCCTTTGGAGGTTGTAGCAACTTTTCCCACACCTTGTGGACAAGGTTCTTTAAGGATGGGGTTTGTTAGGACTCCAGGTGACAAAGGAGGAAGACAACAATGGAACCCTAGCTGGAAGAGATGTAGGCTATGGTAGAATCGAACTAAAGTGAAGAAGAGTTTATCTTGTTTTAGTTTAACTCTAAAATGTATGTTTTAAGTTATCAAATGGTGCGTTTTGATTATCTTGTAAACGATGTGTCGAGTATGAATAAAATGCTGTTGATTGTAACCTGCTTAAAATGTTACATTTCATTTATATTAAATGCTATGTTAGATCATTGACCAAAGTGAAGTAGAGGGTAGCTAACACAATTTCGACTCTTTGTCCAAAGTAAGACTCACCCATTAGGACTAGGAGCTCCTCACGCAAGTCAAGGAAAATGGTCACATATAATGATACACACTATTCATTATAGAATTCACTACAGTAATAATTATTTGATGGAAATGGTGGCCGAATAGATAAGACCCAATTCAGAGACCTACACGGTCATGTTTTAAGCATTGACCAAGTAGCTTGACGAGGCCAAGGAGTTTATGTAACATATGAAGTTAACAAGAATGGAATTAGAAAGTTAAATATATTGTATTTCAGAAGTCAATCACTTTACAAATGAAATACCTACCTTTGTATCCTAAGGAATGAGTGGGAAATTAATTTTAAACTATAATTCTAATAACTCTAATACGTCCTCCTTGAAGGTGGAGCATGAATGCTAATGATGCCTAGCTTGGGGAGTAAGGCAAAATACAAAGGGTGTGCAAGTGGTCTTGTAAAACAATCAGCAAGCTAATGTTGTGAGGAAACATGAACTGGATGAATGACGCCAGCTTGAATTTTGTCATGAACAAAGTGGCAATCGATCTCTATATGCTTGGTATGTTCATGAAAAATAGGATTGGAGGCAATGTGAATAGCAGCTTTATTATCATAATAAGATGCAGCAACATCAGGATGGGGAACTTGCAAGTCATGAAGTAGGGAAAATAGCCAAATCAATTCTCAAATAGTGGTGGCCATTGCCCTATACTTCGCCTCAGCTGAATATCTTGAAACTATTGGTTGCTTTTTCGATTTCCATGATATAAGAGAACTACCAAAGAATATGTAAAACCCAGCAATGGATCTCCTTGTGTTACTGCACCCAACCCAATCTAAATCAGTAAATGCAGTCAAATGGAAAGGTGAAGTAGAAGGAAAGTATGAGCCAACACACTCTATTGTCATCTTTAGCACCAAAGCTTGGGTGCAATGACATGTAAACTTCTTCCAACAAATCTCCATGTCAAAAGGCATTATTGACATCTAATTGAATTAGATGCTAGTCTTTAATAGTTGCTATAGCTAAAAGACACTTAATAGTAAGCATCTTAACAACTGTACAAAAATTCTCAAAATAATCAATACCTTCCTACTGCATAAATCTCTTAACAACCAATCGTGTCTATACCTTTCAAGTGTCCATCAGGTCGAAGCTTCACTTTATAGACCCATTTGCATCCAATTGTATTTTTTCTAGGTGGAAGAGTGGTGAAGGTCCATGTATTATTTTCTAAGGCTGCAATCTCCTCAACTATAGCAGTTTTCTAGTGAGGAAACTTAACAACTTGATGATAAAATTGAGACTCAAAGGTGGTGAAAGTAGCTAAGAAAAAAGTTGTATTTAGGAGACAGACAAGAATATGAAAGTGAATGACTTATAGAATATTGCTTACTTGATAGAAGATTAAAAAAAAAAATCAATTAGAGATGAAGTAGGGCAAGCATTAGAAGATGCCAAATGGTAATGATAGTTTTGCAAGTAACCAGGTGGCCTGTGTACTCTAGAAGATCAACTACATGAAATGTGATCAGAAATAGAAGGATGTGCTGTTGTGATAATAGAAGGATCAGTTTCTAAATTCTGAGAAAAGGGAGATGAGTGTTGGATAGTTTTTGAATATTCAGAAATGGGTTGAGGAAGAACAATAGGAGAATGAATTTGGAATTGATCAATGTTATGAGACATTGATTGAAATGGAAATGTGTTCATGGAAAAGAATATCATAGGAAACAAAGGTTGAATGAGTATCGAGATCATAAAGTTTGCATCATATAATGGCAAGAAGATATCCAAGAAAAATGCATTGATGAGCCCTTAGTGCAAATTTGGATCAGTTTTGGGCTAAAGTGGATGCATAACAAATGGAGCCAAAGACTTTTGGATGATCATATGAGGGTGGTCTTTTAAAGAGAAGTTCATAGGGGATTTTATTGGATAGTAGAGGAGATGGAATTATGTTGATCAAATACACAACAATAAGAACGCAATTAGTCCAGAATATCAAGGGAAAGTTAGATTGAAAAAGAAGAGCATGAGCAACATTAAAAATGTGCTAATGCTTCCTTTCTACAGCAAAGTTTTGTTGAGGAGTAGCTACACATGAAAGTTGATGGTTAATTCATTTTGTAGAGAAGAATTTGTCAATAGCAAACTCACCACCACTGTCAGTACGAATGGTTTGATTTTGGATCCAAACTGAGTTTCAACCATAGTAGTAAAGTGTTGTAATAAAACCTGAGCATCAGATTTGGACTTTAATAAGTAAATCCAAGTGTTGTGAGAATAATCTTCTGGTGTGGTCAAAAAATACTGAAAGCCATCTATGGATTGAGGGTGAAATGGCCCCCAAATGTCACATTGTATGAACTCGAAAGGAAATTATGAATTACTTTGACTATTTGAAATGGTAGTCTTTTGTGTTTAGCAAGAGGACAAACATCACAATGTGCGGAATTATTGTTAGAAATGTGATATACAAGATGAGGTAAAAGTTTCATTCTACAGAATTATGGGTGACCCAACCTTTTGTGTCAAACGGCAACATTATTATGACTAGAAGTGTTGAAAATCGAAGCAAAGAAAGGAGACACATCTTTAGAGCTAACATGTTATTCTGATTGTAGCATCAAGTATAGTCCTTCTTTAGCATTACCCTTCCTAATCATCCTCTAATGGATGAGGCCCTAAATAAAGCAAGCATCATGAAGAAAACTTAAGCAACAAGGCGAACAATTGAGTAGTTTGCTGACAAATAAAATGTTGAAAGTGAAAGAAGGAACATATAACACTTTATGTAAAATAAAAGAGGGTGATAGATAAACGAAACCTATATGAGTGATTGATGCAAAGGAATTATGAAAAGATTTTTGGATCGATATCTAGGTGGATTTCCATGAATCTTGAAGCATTTTTCAACAATATGTCCTAGTATAGCACAGTGGGAGCAAATAGGCCTTTCTCTTCAAGCAGAATTCTTGTTTGCAGTTTGAGACTAGCAAGAGGAATTAGAAGATAGGGTAGCAGATTGAATAGCAGAAACCAAGACAGAGCCTATCTCACAATGTTGTTCTTCTTGAAGAACAAGGGAAAATACCTTGTTAATTGGAAGAAGTGGTTCAAGAAGAAGGAACTGTCCTTGAATGTGAGAGTATGAGTCATTTAGCCCCATTAGAAAACGCATTACATACTCTTGTTGTTGTAGATCTAGCAATGAATGTAGGCCTCCACAAGAACAAATAGGCAAAGGTTTGTAATTCATAAATTCGTCCTATAGACCTTTCATTTGAATGAAGTAAGCACTGATTGAGAGATCTTCTTGTGTGAGAGAAACAATAGCCTTATGCAATTGGAAAATGTGAAATCCATTACCTTGAGAAAAACATTCTTTAAAATTAGACCAAATCATCTCCATGGTAGAATCAACATAGATGACACTGACTACAATTTCTTTAGAAAGATAATTGAGAATCCATGATAGAACCATATTGTTGCATTTGGTCCAAGAAAAAAAATAGAGGAGATGTATTTGATGGCAGTGAAATAGATCCATCCACAAATCCGACCTTGTTCTTAACAGTCAAGGCCATGAGCATGGATCTCTGCCAAGTGTGATAGTTATCACTATTAAGGACTTGAGTGACAAGTAGGATGCCTGGACTATCTCCATGAAGAATAAAGTATGGGTTGGAAGCATCCTCAGGAGGTGTAGGAGAAGGATTAGTAGAAAGAGAGGATGAAGAAACCATTCTAGTGTGCAGGAAAAATTTCAATCGATACTATAACAAGAATGAAATTGGAAAGTCGAATATGTTGTATTTATGAAGTTAGTCACTTTACAAACGAAATACACCTGCCTTTTATATACAAAGAAATGTGCAGGAAATTAATTTTAAACTATACCTCTAATAACTCTTAATAGAAGAAGAAGTTTCACACAAGGAGAAGGCTTTAAGCCAATTTATCTGTTATAGATGTTCTTAACAAGCAAGGACATGTTTTCAGACGTGTTGCTCGTCTTTTTTAACCTTTTTGGTTTACGCAACAAGTAGGCCCCACATGAATCGAGCTCCTAAAAGACCTCTTTCTCTATCCCCTACAAAACACAATTTCGTCTGTCATCTACCATGTCTTGAGGATGTAAAAAGTTCATGTCCCACGTGCATTAGCTAGATTACTTGAATCGAACTACATTTTTTTGCTGCCATGACACCATGTCTTCTGTTCAGACTTGTTGCAAAAAAAAAAAAATGAGTGCGGATGTAAGCCCACCAAGGGCACTAACAAGATTTATCATGGCTGACGCTTGCTACTGGCTACAAATGCAACATTAGATAAAATCCACAAATTGTGCAGAGTTAGAAGGACCTTCCAATAGGCACTTGATGACAGTTTCTCTGTTACAATAAACATTGAGAGAGGCATTCAGAATGGGGAATCCATTCACCAAATGCTGAAACATTAGTTACAACAAAATAATTGTCACATTTTAAAGACGGATATAACAATGCAGAACACAACAGAATCTCTATGATTGGGAAATACCATCAGTACAAAGAGATTCAAGATAGATAATAGTTCAAAGGCTACGTTAATAGAAAATCAAAGACACCATTAACATTTGCAGCATCTTGAGGTTCTGCTTGGCCACTGAGAATTCTTAGATGAGAATTTTAAGTTTTAAGATTAAATGTTAAAATATTATATTTTAATATTATTATTATTTTGGAATTTGAAAAAGTATGGAAAAAGTTCAATTATTTATTCTATTTTGTATGAGGATGTGAGAAAGTTGTAATGATGAGATGAGAATTTTATATTTGAGATGAGAATTTTATGTGGCCAAACAGTACCTCAATCTCATGGACCAATTGACGGCTGTGTTGAAACATTCCAAAGCAAGTTCAAGCAGCAGCAGCCGCCGCCTTACACCAACTTGGGGAGATGAAACCTCATGTGGTGGACTGCGGCACAACTAATAGCTTTTCTTGTTTGCGCATTCTGATACCTTGTGCCCAAACCGTCCACAATTAACACATGAACCTCCAAAGTCTCTGTAACGTAAATTTAGATATCTGATGACTTTTATGCAGATCTAAACTATGACTGTTAACATAAATACAAAAATCTCACCAACAGAAACAGACCCCTGAAAGAGGTTTTATGGGGTTTTGCAGTAAAATAAAAAAAATCAATGGTTAACTCCACTCTTGTAGACTATGTCACTCGTTTAAGGAATGGGGCTTCAACTACGTCACCTTTATTTCTTAAGGGATGAAAATGCAGGCACTTGTGCTACTGGCTCAGTTACATGGAGGAGGTGAATGTGCAAGAGTGACTTGCATGCTCATTATGTAAAGAACATAGATATTCTATTTTTGTGTCTTCAGTTTAGTCCATAAAACAGATGTGCTAAACAGCCCTTCTGATTTTGCAACCCTTTTATTTGTCAGTGTTTTCTTTTTATTGGCACCGGGTGTCTAGGAACAATGTCCCTCGACTAATCCTGGGCGCACAGGCCCTCGGCAATGAGTTTTCCGCAAGTGCACCTCGGGTAATTCAAGAAGAAAATCTCCAAGTCTGATGGCTCCTAGAGATTGTTTGCACCCAAGGGAATTTGAACCTTAGACTTGGGGGGAGCATACCCCCAAGCTGGCCTTTACCACTTGAGCCAAGCCTTAGGGGTTTATTTGTCATATGTTCCTACCTAGTATCATTTACTACATAAGGGAATTGCCAATAAATTCCTTTGTAACACTTCCAATGCCAACTGACACGAGTTACAGAATTAAGGATATGTTCTTTTAGGAATTCACAAAACATCAAGAAATTTTAAATGAGATATACCTGTCTCTGGTTCTTGACTATCTACCTCCAATCAGCCTATCATCTCCACTGCTCTTTGAAAATCACGACCAGCTGTTATCAGTTCTATAACTCCGATTGCCACTACTAAAAAACCCATCATCACTGTCAGAATTTTGACCACTACCCCAACCCCGTGAGCTTCTAAGACTTCTCCGATCCCTAGATCCACTAAGACTTCTCCGATCCCTAGATCCACGTTTGTTATTCCGATCCCTGCTAGAAAACCTGCCATAATAATCAAAATAGTCATTGTCAGAATTTTGACCACTGCCCCAACCCCGTGAGCTTCTAAGACCTTCTCTGATCCCTAGATCCACTAAGACTTCTCCAATCCCTAGATCCACGTCCGTTATTCTGATCCTTGCTAGAAAACCTGCCATAATAATCACTTGGAGGGCCATCATCTTGCAAGGCAGGCAACTGTCATTAAAATAGAAGAACAAACGAATTCACTTCTACGTTGGTAGTTTAATTCAAAGACTTGTACCCATAGAAAAACTTTAAATTAATCAAATCATAGCCAGCACATGCAACATATGTAGTCATGTAGAAGCAACTATAATACAAAAGGGAAAAATCTATATCGACCTTGGTAATCTTGGAAATAGCGTTTTCGGGTGGTGTTTGCCTATTCAGCAACTCGTTTGCAATCTCCTCTGGAAGATCAAAAATAGCTCCTTGGACTTGATATAAGAAACAACCATAACTTATAATAGAAAAATGGAATGCATTGATATAGAGTTACAAAAACACAATAAGCAGTGCATATTGTGTATGAGAAATAATATTTGCAGTCATAGAGAGTGCAAGCGCAGCGCCATCCTTTTGAAAAAAAGTGAGTAAATACGGGATCCACGTAAAAAAAATTAATTTTTTAATAGTCGGCCTCACTCTTTTTCAAATGGATTGCGTGGTACTTGCACACTCTACGACTGTATCTATGTTAGGGACCCTGGTCAAGTCCCTAGACAATAAGTCCTCCACGCCAATAGTGGTCTTGTGATGACCGAATTCTTGTTCCTCTCTTGCTTGGTTCTCGAGCAATGGTGGTCAAGATGACTACTTGGGTATGGTGTGGTTAGGTGTTTGGGCAAAGATGGGTATATGAAGTGATGGAAATGGGCAAGGGATTGTGGTGAGTTCAATGGTGATGGGCGCACGACACTAGAGTGGGCTAGGGTTGGTGCCACTTGGAAGATGAGGTTTAGGGTTTGGAAGATGTATGATGGATGGCTAGGATGAAGGTTTAGGGTTTTACTTGACTTGAGAAATTCTAGGAATAGAGTGATTTTAGGGATAGGGTGGTTTGAGGGATTGAGTGATTTGAGTGGATGGAGGATAGGATTTTAGGATGATTCCTAAGTGGTAGGAATCCTTGACGATTTGGTGGGCTAGTTTAATAAGTCAAATTGGACTTAAGAGATTTAAGAGATGAGAGATTTAAGGAATTGAAGATGATTGACAATTTCTTAAATTAAGGGATGAGGGATTTAAGGGATTGGAGATAATTGACAATTCCTTAAATTAAGGGATGAGGTGTATGGCCGGCTATAGAAGGAGGGCTTGGTCAATTAGGATTCCTAAATTATAGGAACCTTAATTGGCAAGATGAGTGGGCAGATTTGGCAATTCAAATTAGGCAAAGATTGCCAAAATTTGAATTCAATTCCCAAAGGAAGTGAATTTCGGCCAAGGCTAAAAAAATGGAGTAAACACTTTATGGAAAGTTGACAAACACAAGTGTTGGGAGATTTTATGGATTGGATGGATTGGAAGAGCAAAAACTATGAAGAACACTCAAGAACAAAAGAACAAACTTATGAACTTGAATGAACAAAAGCATAAACAATACAAATTCAATACTTGATTCACGAATTGCACAAGAATTGAGTAAACCTCATATATTGAAGAACTCAACTTGGATTCATGAATTGCACCAAGTTGCAAGAACAAGATAAATGAATCACACTTATTCACGAATTGCAAAGTGTGATAATCTTTTTGGGATTTACGAATTGCACCCAAAAATCCCAAGTGCAAGGCACCAGTTTGTGATCTCTCAAACAATAGTCTTCTCCCTAGGAGTTTGCCAAAAGATTCTAAAGCAAATGAAAGATGTCCTATTTATAAGCAAAACAAATTGAAAACTCCCAATAGGTCCCTTGAAAATAAATAACTAAATAAAATTAAATAAATAAAATAAATAACATGATAGTGGTCATGGACCAAGGCTAGCCGTGGCATGCATGGCCCAGTGGGTGCATGACGGTCTTTGGGTTGGTCCATGGTCAGGTGGTACAGCATGGCTTGCTAATGGTGAGCCATGGTGGTGCACGGAATGGTCTAGGCTGGTGGCCTAGGCGCTGAGTCTACAAGGCATGGGCTGGAGCCATGCGCTGGATGACATGCCCACCTAACCTGCTCTGCAAGGTACGGGCTGGAGCCATGCGCTGGATGGCATGCCTGGTGGGCATGCCACTGACCTGCTCTGCAAGGCACGGGCTAGAGCCGTGCACTGGATGGCATGCCTGGTGGGCATGCCACTAGCCTTGCTGAAGTATGGCTGGGTGGGCTGGAAGTGCAGCGCAAGGCCTTGCGGTGCATGGGTGCGTGCAAGGGCTGCGCCCACCATGGTGCGCATGGGCCTGCGCACTAGACTCTCATGGGCATGCGGAGCCAAGCTGCGCGCGCAAGCAAGCTCTCACTAGCCATGCTAGCCTGCATGCTGGGCGCCCCGTGTGTGCCACCGCGCGGACCAAGGCATGCATGCATGCTGGGCGTCTCGTGTGTGTCACCCCACGAGCCAAGGCATGCTTGTGGGCTAGCCAAGGTGTTGTCCTTACCTCCCAAGGGCAGTGTCAAGGCTTTTTCCAATGTGACTTTTCTAGGGGTTGTAACAATCTAACATTACTCATTCTATATACAAACCCTTTCATCAGCAATTAGATGTATTTTTCCAACTTCATCAGTAGTTACAGGGTAAATGTCAGAAAGAAGCCCGGTGACATATCTAGTAGGAAGGTATCCACTAGAATAAGGTGGATGTTGAGTCAATTGCAATGTAACCCATCCCTGCAATACAAGTAAGAGCATTAGCAATGGTTTCTTTATCTTCATATGTAAAATTACATGTTTTGAAGATTGATTTTGAATATGAAGAAAAATTCCTACATTGGATTATGTATTTTTTGATCAAATAATAATAAAATAATAAAGAGAGAGAAGAGAAAAAAGAAAAGAAAGAAAAAGAGAGAAAAGAGAAAGTTGGGAGGAGAGAGAAAAAACAATAAAATAATATTTGAAGAAGGAAAATGACATCTTCAAACATAAAGAACTACTATTCATAGTTATTTAAAATTATGAAGATAAATAAACCAATGTAGATGAAATTGTGGTAAGTTTCTTCAAATTTGACTTTAAAAATGAAGATGAATAAACCATTGCTAGTGCTCTTAGTATGAATAAATAATCATAGCCCAATACAAGGCTGCAAATAACACCACAAAGTCTTGAGAACAGCCAAAAAATCTTTTAGCACTACATATTTTAGCATATAAAATTCATGAATTTAGAATTTGCCATCTTTAGGCATCATGAAACTTCTGACATTGCAAGTAATGGCCCTGAGATTAGGGTTTAGGCATTCAAGGATTGAGCTTACTACACGTTTCAAATAATTTTGCTTTTTAATATGTTCCTTAATCAAGGATTTTTCTATCTAGGAAACTACGATTAAGGGGATTCAACCCTTCGATATCACACACCATACTTGGAATAGGTGGAGACTAGATCAAGCCAAAGGGCCATTGGCATCACAGGGATATCTTTATCATCAAGCAAATAGGAGTTTTTCTTTTGCATACATTCGGTTGAGTTGAAAATCATTTGAAAACAACTGAACAAACTGCATTTCAATACTCAAGTACGTACTGTCATTTCCCAAAGAAGAAACTGTTGATAAGGGAATGTGAGGGCTAGTAAGCTTTAAACCGAAAATCAAAGGATCATAATTCAACTGTTAATATTAATGAGACCTTTACAAAAAATAGAAGGATCATTATTTACCTGCCCATGATTTATAAGAGACCGGGATGAAGGAGGTTGGGAGAATCCACTCAATTGTGCTAGTGCAGCTGCAAGAGCACTTATTCCCTGTTCTTCAATCAATTTTTTGTGCAGTTGGCGTGAAAAACTCTATAGACTTGGCATGAACTCCAGTTAGAGTAGCAACCACTTGCTCAGCAGATGACTCCAGAACCTCTTCGATAGATGGTGGGCCAACAAACTCAAACTTGCATCCCACATCACGCTCAAGGGATCTCACTGTTCTCCTCTGGCTACTAGTAAACATGAGAATGGCAGTACATTCTTTTCCTGCACGTCCAGTACGACCAGAGCGATGCACGAAAGTCTCTGGATCATTGGGAAGTTCCTAGTGAATAACCTGGAGAAAGGGGTAAAGAGTGAAATAAGAGAATTCCAACACATTAGAAGAACAATCTAGAATCCTAATATTTGAGCAAAGTGTAAGGGTTGCAGATTTTTAATAAAAGCAAAGTCTTAAAACTTGTAGGTGCAACAAGCAATTAGACGCAGGAGTGAAGAGTCCCAATATGAGCGGAAGTCTGCTACAATTTCGTATCTTTTTTTTGTTTTGAAAACTTATTCTTATGATGCTAGATTTTATCTTAGGAAACACATGATACCAGGATCCACAAAGCTAATACATGAATTTTATTATCGATCATAAAGAATCTCCATTATCGATCATAAAGAAACTCCACAAACTTACTAGGTCAACATTTGGGATATCAAGGCCACGGGATACAACATCAGTGGCGACAAGCAATGTGAATTTCCCTTGTCGAAATCCATTTAATGTTCTTTCCCTCTGATGTTGAGATATATCTCCATGCAATGCTTCGGAAGCAATGCTATTTGTTAATGCCATTGAGACTTCATCGGCATCACGTTTAGTCTGCGTGAAAACAATGGTCTTCCCACCCTTTGCATATACCTGAAAAGTAAATTCACACTCAGTAAAATGGAAAAATAAAAAATAAAAAAGAAGAAGAAGAAGAAGAAGAAGAAGAAGAAGAAGAAGAAATCCCCTTAGGTTTTAAATTAAATTAGACGAGTCATCCACAGAGACTTTTTTTTATCAGTCAGCTGTCCACAAAGACATGACTAATGATGCAATGAAATTTGACAACATTATCTCCTGAAATATTAGAAAACTAGTACAAGAGATAATTATAAAAAAAGAAAAGTAGAAACAAGAGAGTCACTAGGAAAAAAAGTTCAATTTTTTTAAATAATGAATGTCAAATATTTTTTCATGCATATTAATTCACCTTGTGCCTTTAGAAAAGTAAATAAAATATTCTATTGATTGAGAGGTATACAGACGGTTAACATGATTATTAATAAATCACATAATAAGAGTAATGGAAATGTAGATTCAAATACATACAAAGTATGTAAAGACTAACAACTAATAAGACTTGAGAGAGATCTTCATCATTGTGGACTTGCCAAATGGTCAAGGCTTCACATAACAGTGGCTGTTATAGCATAAAGCTTTATCCCTTCAGCGAGCTTTTCATCTTGATCACCAACCTATGGAGGGGAAGAGAAATGGACAAAAATAAGATTTGAAACTTAGGGCTCATTTGGACATAGAGATGAGATATAGAATTCTCAAAATTTTTAATTCTTTTTTTCTTTTGATGACGGGGGAACCCCCACAGTAGAACCCTTAGGACTCACCCATGAAACCTAAACCCCTGGAGAGACTAGCACAACAATCCACTACCATGGCCTTCCACTTAAATCGCAGTTTGATGATTGATCCTCGGGGGAAATGAACTTGTGACATGGGGTCATGCACATAAGTCCACCCTTACCACTTGGGTTACCCACGGGTGGATCTCAAAGTTCTTAAAACTTCTCGCAATTTTATTCCTAAACATCACTCAAACACAAAACACTTTTCAAATTTAAATTTTAAACATTTTTATTTAATCATTATCCAAACACAAAAACCAATACAATTTTTACAAACTTCAAAATAAAAATAATATTAAAAAATAATATCTTAACTTTTTTATTCAACTTTTTCTTTCTTATTTCTCAATACTTAATAAAACATATTAACTCAAGCCATTTCCCTACTATTCACAGAATTGTAAGGGTTTGTTTGCGAATAGAGATGATTTCATCTCATTTCAAAATTTCTCATTTCATTTCATTCTCAAACATCACTCAAACACAAATATTTTTCAATTTCAAATATTCAACTTTTTCAAATACAAAAAATATATATACATATATTAAAAAATTATATTCTAAAAATATTTAAACTTTATAATATTTTTAAACTTTTTCTCTCTTCTTTATCTTAAAATCCCATAAAACATCTTAACTCAAATCAGTCCACTATTATTCACAGATTTCTCATCTCATCTCATTCTTCAAACATCCCATAAGTTACTCCGATCCAAGTGTTCAAACGAGCCCTTAATTTCCACTCTTGCTTAATACTGATGTTAAACATGGACATTATTTATTTACAACTCAAAGCATCATCAGAAGTATGTCATGTTTAACTATTACATGTTGAGAAATCTGGACCACTAGACAGAAGGCTGAACATGAAGATTTCTCAAATGCCATAAGCAAAAGCTTTAACCTTGCTACTAACTTTACCCATAAAAGAATCTTTTAGTGGAAGTAAAAAAAAAAAAAAAAATTCAAAAAAGTGATTATCTTATCATGAGGGAATGTCACAACTTGAAGCTTGCATCAAGCATTACAAGAAAGAAAAAACAAGTATCCAAATATCACAGTTCAAATCAAGCTGAAAAGCAGTTCACATTATTTTTTCTTATTTTATCGCTAAGCATCTGCAATATGATTAGGCGATAAGCATCTTGTGCTCACCCCTTGCGCTATTAGAAAGAACATGTCATGGACTATTATGAGTGATAAGGAAACCATACACAAGGTGTCCGTAACCAACATTGATAGTATACCTCTCAAAATGCATACTACAAGGAGATGCTGGAGATGCTTATATGCCTTATCCCATGAGATTATCTAATCACAAATGATGTGGAAACATGAAGGTTCTGAAATTCTTTGGAGAATAAAAAAGAAAGAAGTTGTACCAAATCAATTGTCAACGGGTCATTCAAATATTTCCGTGTCAATTTCTTTATCCAACCAGGCATTGTTGCAGAAAACAGCATGCTCTGACGCGCACGTGGAAGCTTTTCCAAAATTACTTCCACATCCTCCTCAAAGCCAACCGCAAGCATCCGATCAGCTTCATCAAGGACCAAATGTTGAACTTCCCCCAGTTTGAGGCTGTTACCTTTTATCAGGTCGATTATTCGACCAGGAGTCCCAACAACTACATCAACTCCACGGGAAAGTGCATTCTGCTGTGTAACATAAGAAACACCTCCATAAACACATACAGAATTTAAATAAGGTGCAGACTCTTTAATCTCTTTTTCCACTTGCTTTGCTAGCTCCCGTGTAGGTGCAAGAACCAAAACTCTAGGAAGTCAGACCAGACCGCCAGCAAAAATATAAAGAATTACATGACCACCAAATGGTCAAATTTCAAGAAGTAGCTTTTAACATATTTGATATTCCAAAAACCTCTGAGACCCTCTTTATTCATCATCTTCGTAAAGGCGTTTAATAATTGGGATCCCAAAGGCTAACGTCTTCCCAGTCCCAGTCTTTGCACGAGCAATGAGATCTTGACTTCCCAATGCTGGGACTAAAACAGCTCTCTATATGAATAAAGGGAAAAATTATTTTTTTTATAGGTAAGGGAAAAAACTATCATAGTGTATATGCAATCATAGACATAAATACACACATACACACAAACATGCGCGTGGGCACACACACACACAGTTATTATTTATGTAAAATAACAAAGATAGACATTAAGAATAACAAAGCAAACAAGATTTTTATCCTAAAATAGAACAGAAAGTAAAATTATAAAACTTTTTTTTTAGTGTAAAATTGCAAAACTTAGTTAGAAGACACTACAAGAAAATATGCTTTTTCCAGCGTTTTTTTAATTACTACAAAAAAATTCGCTGCAGATGGGTATTATATCTAGTGATTTTTACATCGCTCCAGATAAGCTTGCTATAATGGAAGGAAACGGAAACAAAATAAATTATACTTTTTATTGCAGCGATTATGTGGATAATAGCAGCAACTATCGGCGCTGCTAATTAAAATTTTTTGTTGTAGCGCCTAGGAACGTTGGAACAAGTGAGGTGCCAAACACATCACCATTTCCCTTTATTTCCCCCCAAGTCTTTTCCCCCCAAACAGTACCTTTAGTCCCAAATCATTCCCCCCATTCCCCCGACCCAGCTTCTTCGGCAAAATCCCCTGCATTTTCCTCCAACCTATTTCCTGCAAATCCCCTGCATTTTCCCACTGATTATCGGCACTTTGAAGCTAGGTTTCACAACGTACACACATGCACGTAGTTCTGTTCCTTTTCGGAGTCTTCATTTTCCCACCCCCTTCACCATCCGGTTGGTGTTTCTCGGCGGCTTTCCTGTACATTTCAAGCAACGAAGACCTTATTGTGAGTTTGGGTGTTCAAGTGGCTCTATATTCGGCTGGGAACTCACGGTGTTGGGTTCATTTTGGGGAATCGACCGGCGTTGTGTTTTCGGGGACAGATTTTGAGACCTGAAGGTATAATGTTTTCTTCTCCCCTTAAGTCGCATAAAAGCTCCCCATTCATGCATGTATTTATGTTGAAGTACCTTGCCTGATTGTTTCCACATTAATTAAATTTTTTTCACTGTCAATCCGATTCCTATCTTCTTCCTCTCGCACCAAGGGCTTCTGTTTGTTGTGTACGGGGTTGTCTAAGTTGTGGGTATGAGCATAATAGCAAATTTCGGACAGCCTTTCTTGGAAAAACAGAGGCTTTTGTGGGTAACATGCATGACCTTTTTCCGTAGCGATTTTCGATATATATGTTAACAATTGCTTGTGAACGCTGGAAAGTATGGACACAGCATGAATTTTTCCGTGTATTTATTGGAAATGTAACATTGCTTGATGTTAATTGCAGGATGAAAATGGAGGGTGAGGCACCCTCTTCATCCATATTTATTGTGGTTTTTATTTTTTTATTTCCTCTGTTTTATATATTGGGAACAATATTATTGATAATTTTGTAGTTTTTTGAGAAGAATAAAATGGGAAAATTGAATGGGATAGGAGTGTGAGATCCCTAAGACAATAGTAGTTCCCAGAAGGTCTATGGTCTGCCACTATATCCTTTTAAAAATCTTATTTATCTAATATATTCATCAGTACTTATATATGTAACTTTTAGATAGTGAGCATTGGCACCGATATCCAACATACCCTAGTTAAAGAGCATTGACATCCGGTTTTGAACATTATGAAAATCTCTAAATTTTAAGAAATCAATTTAACTTGTTGACAACAACTACATCTCCATCCCATTCCTTATTTCCATGGAAAATTTTGGGGATGTGAACAGTATGCATGCCTTATATGCAGGGTATTATTGACAAATAATTACTAATTAAATTTATGTTTTCTTTCATTAATTTAAATTTTTGATAGGACGACCGTGACGTAGTATTTCGATATTAATATATTAGCATATAGTACAACAAATGAGTACTCCCAAGTATATTAATAATAGCAATAAAATATTATATGCCATGACATCTCCCTGAATGTTACCTACTAATTTTTTATAAACTTCAAAAAGAAATATATAGAAATTCTACGTATGTGGGTTGTAGCTTTATATTGTGCTCCACCACCACATGGTGGCTGGCGGCCTGTACATAGTTATATATATAATTGGTGTTAATTGTCAAGTAATATTGAACTTGATTGTCACATCACATATATATTAGTTAATTAGCAGCAGTACTCAGTCTGTTTGTTTTCTTCCCTATTTTTTAAGATTTTAGTACTTTAATTTGATCATTACAGTCCTCAGCTAGCTCAATAAATTTCATATCATAACAGTATAAGCCATGCAGTGAATTTGCTTCGTTTTACTTATCTTTTTAAGCAAGAACATGATGCTGTGGCCATGCATGGTTTAGGATGTATACAGCTCGTTGGTTAGTGTGTTTGAAAAAGGAAATAGTTGAGAATCATGTTTAAGAGGTTTTATGAAAAGTTTTGAGATGTTGTTTTTATTGGATTTTGTTAAAATTTTGAGAACTGTTTAAATAAAAACTTGATCAGATATGATTTGTATTAGGGATGGTGAAAAATGGGTAGATTGTGAAAAATAGGAAGGGGCATGCAATCGGAGGTGGATGGCTTCCCTGGTTGGGCATGGCTTTAATAGCGCATCCTACCCGCTTATTGGAGGCGGCCTAGACAATTTACATGAGAAGTTGTAAGTGTTTTCTCAAATCGGGTTTGAGTCATAACCTAGACTCTTAAGTCCATTAGAGAATTTATTGGTTATTACTTGCTAATACTAATTAATTCTCTAAGGTGAATCCGACCTTTGGATTCGCTTCCTGGAAGTGGTGAATATATTTTCAGTATAAGAGGTGAATGAGAATCTCAAATTACTCGAGAATGAGAAATTCTCGATTTTTCTAATTATTCTAAGGAATTTTAATTGTATTATTAACTGTTTTTTTTTTTTACCTTGGAGTATAGGAGATATGACTTAAGCCTTACTTGAGTCGTTAGTACATATGGGTAGAGATGAGAAATTTTTGAAATATATTTTTTAAAGTTTATTTTGTTTTCGCTAAAGTTTTTTTTTTTTGTAAACTCTAGCTATATGATTAAATGAAAGTTTTTAAGAGAAATATAAATATTTTTCAAAGTAGAACATTTTAAAATGTTAAAATTGAAATTGTGAAGTATAAAATGCCAAAAATATTATTATGTAAACTATATACATATGTTTGGGCAAGTGGATGCTTCTGCTTGCTCGGTACATTTCCTTCCGACAAGCAACACCTACAGACCTATAAAGATGCAATCCCATGATACTTTCTTACCATCATTATCTAACACATAAGATAATGCCCATAATAAATTCCATTGAGCAGCTAGCAATAAGTTAGATAGCCTGATCCCCTACTGCTTGGCATGTAGGGGACCTTGATACTACTTCATAATTTAAACATAACAGAAAAATATAAATACTACTTATATGTATTGGGCATGGGCAGATTTCTACACAAAGTTTTTCACAATTATCCAAGATGTTATAGATTTTCTTGGATAATTACACATTAACAAACTGTTTAATGTTGGTTAATTCTAGCTACCACATTTCCATTTGATGGATTTTACATTTAGTTGCAAAAAATTACTTTATCATATCATACTTATATGTATTGGGCATGGGTTTTCTAAACATGCACATAGGACTGGGATTGGTATAAAACTTTTCTACTATATGCATGAAAAGGCAGGCAAACAGTAAAGCATGGAATGTAGAATTTTTCCAATCCCAGTCCATTTGGTGGGGAGTCTCTGATTTAGAATGGGGTAATGTTGTTGTACTTAAAAGGTCGGGGGAATTGGTATTTTTTTCCCCTAGCTGAATCTGTAAACTGAATTCAGTATAGTTGGCCTGGGAAGTGGTATTAATGTTGTTGTACTTAAAGGGGATTAGGCAATTGTTGGCCTGTGATCTCCTTATTCTTAATTCAGTATAGTCGGTGGGGGGTCCATGGTGACTTGCAATTCGATATCAAAGGCATTCTTAGAGAGAGAGAGAGGGAGAATATTAATGAAAAGACAGGCATTAAATAAGGCATGAATTGCTGTCATTTTCCAATCTTAGACATAATCTATGTTTGCCCAAAACATAGATGCAGTAAAGGCATTCATTAAAGGGGTATGTGAAATCTGTATATGCTTTTATATGCAAGTTTGAAATGCATTTAATTAGATCTTAAATGCAAAGTAGTTAATGATGTTTTATTCAGCATTAGTGATTATAGATATATATATTATATGCAGATAAGTAGACAAATGTGTAGATCCCTAAGAAAACATTCCGGTAATGCTTAAAGTGGGTGCTACCATTTTGAAGTGCATATTCCTTAATATGCAGAGGCTGAAGTTTCTAAAATGTTGATGTAAATGACAGAAATTATTTTGTTCACACCAGCTGGAAAAAGATGTTTGCACCACACTGCTTGAAGGGGTCCGTAACCTTTGTATAGTCGCATGGGTGCAGCTGTGCTATAGATGTTCCAGCCAACAAGGTGTTGAAGCTCCACTGGTCCATTTCCATGAGCACCTCCTGACCTGTTGGCCTTTTAATTGGTGTTTATTGAGAGCACGATATGGAGATAATTTTGATTGTATTTTGTGTTGGAGACATGCTGCTCTGATTTTATAGTACATTAAATTCCCTTCCATTAATGCACCAAGCCAATGTATTGATTACTAATAGATCAATCAAACAGTGTTGTATTGGATGATTGATTTTATATTATATTGAAAATGGTATGGTTGTTAAATGGGCAGTATAGTGGATAAATGGAATGTTTGTTTAGAATTTCGGTTATATCTGTTGTGGTCTGAGTTGGAATTGTATTAGGTACTCAAACAAAGATGTAACATTTACGTGCTGGATAAGAACCAAAAAAGGCTATTATCGGCGTTGGTTTAATCGCTGGGACTAAAAATAAAATAGTTGAAAACTTATTCCCAGTGATAAATACAACGCTGGAAATAATTTCAGGGTTACGTATCAGATCTAAATGCAGCGCTTAGTACCGCTGCTTAAAGGAAAAACAATTGTTTTGAATTATTTCCAGCGCCCAAAAACGCTGGAAATAAAGGTTCCAACCACTGCAACTGGTGACATATTTGCAGCGCCATATTAATACGCTGCCTATTAATATTTGTTGCAGCGGTATGCAATGCTGTAAATAAAATTATTTGCAACGTATTAGTAAAACGCTGCAAATAATGTTGTTATATATCCAACGCCTTATAATGCGTTGAAAATTGTAGCTTATTGGCAGCGATTTTTTATAATTTTGCGACAAATAATTACGCTACAAATGTTTTTCGCAGCGACTTCTTGAAAACATTGGAACATTAATGGTAGCGATTTTTTAATTATCTGCAGCGTTAACTTTCACTGGAAATATTTCAATATTTTCAGCGATTTTCACCTTTCGCTATATGAAGTTAAAAATAAGTAGACAATTGTGACTAACACCGAGCACAAAAAAGTTTGCTGAGAAAATTTATTTCCAGCGATTATGTGGGGTTTTTGCGACTATTTTTGGTGCTGTAAAAGGTGTACTTTCTTGTAGTGAGAGGAAAACTGAAAAATTTGGAATCTAGGAAATGAAATAAGAAGAGGCAGGTTGACATTTAAAGCCAACTTATTTTTATTGGTGAAGCCAACTTTAGCATTCACAAAATATTATATACCATTGAAAAGCATAGAGAATGCATTCATCAGTTCATATTTATTCCAGATCATAGGTGTGCTTTACATAATGGTAGCATTACACAAAAGTAAATTTTTGGAGCAACTAATTGGACTGTGCTAAAAGGGTTTGAATACAAATCAAATTAATAAACTGCACACCAAAATATTATTAAGTAAAACGCTATTGCTTTAGCAGCATCAGGGTTGCTAATATGACAGTTGATCGTATGTACTATAAGAAGCAATACTAACTCCACTGAAGTTGACAACAATGGAACTTATTCTAATACCTAACAAAGCCATATTAAGCCATCAATGAAGTGACCTAATGGTTCTTAGGTTAGACTTGACTTAGGTAGGTTTGGATGGCGAGATGAGAATGTTTAGTCTTAGATAAAATTTTAAAATATTATTTTTTAATATTATTATTGTTTTTGGATTTGAAAATGTTGAATTGGGATTTGAAAAAGTTAAATTTTTTATTATATTTTGTGTGAGAATTTGAAAAAGTTGTAAGGATGAGATGAGATGAGAATTTTGTATCTCATCCCACTTGCCAAACCTACCCTTAAACTATTTGCCATATCTAAAGTAGCTACTGGCAAAGAGGGAATCATCAATTCTTCAATACAATCACTTGTCCTTTTCGGCTAGGGAAGTATGATAGGTCCTAGTCGAAGAAAGCACGCATAAAGGAACAATCGAATGCATTGAATCAGAACATTACACGATAACCTCCACTGAGGGAAGGAGAATAACCACAGTTCAGAGTAAATAAACAACACACCAAAACGGTTACATATCTTATAGAAATAAACACATACACACACATGCGTGCACTTGCACTTAGGAAGTTAAAGGGCGGATTTGGGGTATGGGATGAGATACAAAATTCTCATCTAATTTTATTTTATCTCATTCAATCTTATTCCCAAACATAATTTAAATACCAAATTTTCAAACTAATGATAAAAGTAAAAGCTAATAACACTTAGCATGCACATGGCATGCAATACACGTTATAACTGCTCTATCCATGCATAACTGCTATTCCCCTTATCTTTTGACATTAACTACCCATGACACTCTTGGCTCCTGAACTCCCGCAACTTTATAATTCATTCATCATGTTACTCTCATGCACTTATCTCCCATATCTTGGGTTGGGTTTATACTTAACATGGCCTAAATTCTATCTGGTAACTTTGATTAAAAACACTCTTTGCAACTTGCCTACTTATTTCTCATCCTTGTTCCCACTTCCCATTAAGGTAGCTCACCATATAGAGAGGCTAGAGAATGAATTTTATGGGGAGGAATGGATGATGAGTTTAATTTCCATCTGGTGAAATGGTCCATGGTATGCTATCCAATCTCAAAGGAGGTTTGGAAATTTGGAATCTCTTGGTTTTTAATAGCGCTTTATTGGGAAAGTGGTTATGTATATAGATACCCATTAGAAAGGTGGGTTGTATGGAGGACCATAATTGACTCAATTTTTGGTGAGGATTTGGGTGGATGGAGCACAAATGAGGTGAGTGGACCATATGGGATAGAGATTGAAAACACATAAGAAGAGGGTGGGGGACTTTCTCTATTTACATTCAATTTGAGGTGGGGAATGGGTTTTGAATCAAGTCTTGGCATGACCTATGGTGTGGTAACAAGTCCATACAGGAAGTATATCCCGGAAACTTTGGAACTGCGAGGTCGCAAAAAGCCTTAGTTTCAAATCTCCTAGAGCTGTCCAATGGCTTTCCTTAATGGAAGGTCACTTTTTTCAAAGCCGTACAAGATTGGAAAATTGAAGCACTCACTAAGTACTGCAATCTTGTCTACTCCACTAGAGTGAGGGTGGGCAAGGCATATAGGATCATCTGGAATCCATTGAACAAAGGGAAGTTTTATGTTTGCGCTTTCTACAAGTCTCTCATACAAAACATAAAAGAGTATTTAAAGACTAAGGCTCCCCTAAAAGCAGCTTGCTTTGTATGGATGGCTTCCATGGGGAAGATTCTCCCCCTCAATAATCTATGAAGATGAACAATTATCATAATGGACTGGTGTTGCATATGCAAAAAGAATGGGGAGATTGTAAAACAATTACTTCTTCATTGTGAGGTTGCCAAGCCTTGATGGAATGAATTAATTGTTAGAATGGGGTCAGCTTGGGTGCCAAGAAGGGTAGTTGATTTCCTAGCAAATCAGATAGGCTTACATGGTAATTCGCAAATCTCAACAATATGGAAGATGGTCACCATTAGTCTATAGTGGCGTCTTTAAAGGAAGAGGAATGAAAGAAGCATTGAAGAGAGGTCAATTAATGAACTTAAAATTTTCTTTTTGAACACTTTACTCCATTGGTTGATCATAATATATTTCAATGGGCTGAATGTTCATTAGTTCCTTGTATTCTAGTATCAATTAATCTATCCATCCCCTGGTTTTTAAAGCGCACGCCGCACTCCTGACGTGGCAACATCACGGTTTAACTCAATTTTGCATCGGGTGGGACGAAATTCAAATCGCACTCCTCTCAGACCTCACTCTTCCCTCTCACGATCCTCCCTCTTCCCTCTCACGACGCCCTCAGACCAAAACACCGTTTCCCTCTCACGTCCGTCCTCCTCCCTCTCACTCGACTCTCCTTCTTCTTCTCTCTCACCCCTTCTTTCGCCGGAAAGACCCTTTGCCCTCACTCCATCACTCCGGCACACGGGAAAGGAAACTTATCCGAAGGGTCACCATTTCCGTACGGCACAGCATCGACCTGACCCTCTGCCCGCACTCCGTCGCTCTGGCCCGACCCACTGTTTATTATCTTGCAAGGGTAAGATCAATAAATAAAAATGCAACAAATATTTCTAGGTTTTTATATTTATTTTTCTAGGTTTATATTTTTCTCTTTTCGTTTCATCTCTCCATTTCTAGCATATCTGATATTTTGTGTTTATGGATGTGGGATTTGATCCTCTGTTTGATCTGCTGTTTGATCTATTTTTTGTTGGCTATTTTGGGTTGTTGATGTTGTATGTAGCAACAAATTTGTTGGTTGTTGATAACATCTGAAATGAGGGACATGCTGGGATTGATTGGAAGGGGAAAACATGGATAAAACAGACCCGAGCTTGATTCAGTACTATAGTATTCAGCGAGGGTGTATGTATTAATTCATAAATTTGGTTGTGATGGAGAGGGAAATCATGGGTATTATTGTGAATGGGTTTGAGGGAAAGGTTACTTGTAGCCACTAATTTTTTTTGAGTACCAATTTTCTCAAGAGTAATGTTTTCAGAGCTATCTAAAGTTTACCACTCAGAAAGCCCTCTCAACGTGGTAATGTTAAGACTAGAATCTTAAGTTATAAAAACCACTTTTTGTTTTTGTTGTTTTTAGTAAATCTGGTGGTAGCGCATGAAGACAGTTATTTGAATAGAAAAATGGAAATGACCAAATAGCATTTTTCTTACCTTAATGGTCCTAATATTGCGTTGGAGTTGGTGAAAAAATCCTTGTAGAGACATTATAGTCTTAAGATGATCTCATTGCAGTACTATAGTGTTAGTGAGGGTGTATTAATTCATAAATTTGGTTGGGATGGAGAGGGAAATCATGGGCATGGATTGTGAATGGGTTTGAGTGAAAGGTTCTTTGTAGCCACTAATTTTGTTTTGAGTACCAATCAAGGTTTTTATCAAGAGTAGTGTTATCAGAGCTATCTAACGTCATTTAATGTAAAAGGACATCCATGTATATAGATGGAAAAAGTAAAAAACATGCATATATAGAGCTTTATTTTGGGGAAAAGAATAAAGAATTTAGACTTATACCTGGATAAAAAGATCCTTATGAACATTCCTCATAAACATGAATGGAAAATGATATGTTTAATGAAACTTTTTCACAAAACTTGAATATTTCTTCATTTTAATGGGAAAAAAGGATTACAAGGGGCTTTCTATTTTTATTTTGTTTTAAATACGTAGATAATTGTGCTTAACTTAACTCAACATGTTTATAAATAATTTTGCTTTATTGCCTGTTAGCATTTTAACTTTTTACTTGGTTTGTTGAAAAAATAATGTCAAACTTATGCGAACAATAAATGAAAACAGATTTTTTCTTCCCATACCCCTAGTCAGGTAGCAAATTGTTATTTACTTGCTTCATGATCTCTATATGATGCTTCGTGGTTTAAATGAAGGTTTATATTCTCTTTTGTATTATGCTCCTACGTTGTAATAATTCTGAAAATTTGTATGTGCACGTAATAATTCAGTTTTGCACTTAAAGTAGTCATTGCATTCGATATAGCTTTATATATTCTGGGGATCATTTGTCAATCATCATGTAGATCAACTATGGCATCGAGTCAATCATCATCCTTTGTAATTAATGATCTTGAAATTGACTCACTGAATTGTTGGTGTGGTTTAAAATCGCCATTAAAGATTTTCCACACCCACAAAAATCCTGGAAGGAAATTTTATACTTGTCCAAATTACTACACAGTAATTAACCTCCCCCTTTTTTGGATTGCTTTTGAAATTAATGTACAAAAATGAGTCAATTTACCTAAGCTTTCATATTCTTGAATTGTCTACAAGAAGAACCAAGATGTCAATTCTTCATTTGGGAAGATATATTTCAATCAGTAGTACGTGAGAATGTAAACAACAGAAGAGAGAATGAATCGCGGAAGAGGGAGGATGCATTATTGTTGCGTGAATATGAAGTTCAAAAAGAAAAGGACAAGCTAGTAGAGAGAGAGCATATGCTTAACAAGCAAGAGGGCGAACTGGGAAGAAGGATAGTAGAGAATAGGATTGGTCGTATTTTGTTGTGTGTACTTTGGATTGTCTTGCTTGTAATAGGTTGGTTCTAAATGTAGATATATTATGTTAGTTTTAGATGTAAATAACTTTATCTTATCCTAACATGTATAATTATGACGACGGATTGGCTGTATTTTAATTTTTCATTTCTGGAAGTAAGGTTGGCAAGATTTTTGTTGTATTTTACCGCCTTGCCAAGATTATGGTTGTAAATATAATCTGACTTTGTAAGGACTACCTTTTCAATTTCTAGTAGACAAGCCTATTTAAGCATTTCTTTCTCTTGCAAAAGCATATTCACTTTCCTGTCTATTTTATTTTTTGTATACTGCCGCTTCCTATAAAGCATGTTCTACACCACTTAACAATTCACATGTACTTTAATTTTGAGCCTTGCCTTTTTTGGATTACAGGTTGCCATCGAGCATGTTCTACAAACCCATTTGGGGCACGTACAAATTTAGCATTAGTTGATATGTCAAAACCTATTACAATCTTCCATATTTTCCCAAAATATACATCAACTCATATATAAGATTTCATTAAAATTTTGCCATGGTTTTTTGGACAACCTAGTTCTTAAAATTGTCACCTATGGTTTATATGCAATATTAATGGAGAGTAACATCCATATGCAAGGAAGTAATTTGTAACTCATGACCATTCACAATAAACGCTACCTGCTGCCCAACACTACAAATTCATATACAAATTGGAAAATAGCAGTAATTTGTAACTCATGACCATTCACAAGAAACACAACCTGCTGCCCAACACTACACTTCATAGCCAAATTGGAAAATAGAATTTATCCACTTCATATACAACCATGAATTTACAAATATATTATCCACCTCATATACAAATTCCTTTACAAAAGTTGTACATCTTTCAACTTGTTATATACAATAATCAACTCCTATGCCATAGCATCTAAAAAATAAGCCAAAATATTGTACGTATTCCACGGAGTTGAGTGGGATCAAAAAGCACTTTGAGGGATATCTCAAGAGTACCTGCAAGATATTAAATGCAAATATCAGCCCAGAGTTATCATTCCTACACATATATGATAAACTTTTCAAAATCTGAACATTCATATCAAATTAATTCAAAAGCAAAAAATAGTTTCAGAAGCCAAGCTTCTAAATCCCAATAGCCAAAATATATGTTTCACTTGTATGTTATATTTCACTCCGTATGGGTCGGATGCCGAGATAACAGAAAATGCTCTCCCCACATTTCAATAGTAGTAGGCCAAGATGATGATGATCATTCTCTACCCCCATACAAAACTGCATGTGCACAATAGTGAGGAACTGCGATTATAGATATACGCTATTTGACGAATTAAAATAGACATTAGCAAAGAAAATTTAGTGATATCAGTGTATTGCAAAAGAATTTTTTTTTAACAACAAGTAGTGTATTGTAGAAAATTAAAACTCATGACCCGACAAATATGTGTACAAATATTCTCCCACTTACCATAGTTGACAATGATGCTATGCCCAAGTGTCTATCTTTCTTCCACCACAGTCCACAAAATGCTCATATCTCCAAAATACACCAAGGCATTCCAATGCTGCCAAGTTTTATGAGGCAAGCTTGGCGTAGACTAAACATATGCAAAATTTATAAATTACTATAATATACAAATTAAAAGTTTATTTTGCTGGAAAATCTATAAATGCGAGAAGGTGAAAATAATCTCACACCTGATCATTGGTTGTAGGCGTTACTTGTATTAGATTACTACACTGGGTTGGGATAACAACCTCGTCAATGGCCACACCAACTTGTGATTCGTCGTCAAATATTTTCCGCTTTATCTAAATTGGAAAATAGAAAATAACATCTATTATGAACATATGTATGCAATTTAATAACCTCAGAACTGATGAACAAAAATGAAATATCTGTTTCTTCTTTCTCTTCCCTGCAGCCTTCTCGACCATCGGAACCTTTCTTCGCGTTTGCGGCCTCCCTTTCCCCTGAACAACTTGTGGACTTAATATTTTCTTACCCCTTTCTGCATCCACATTCTCTTTCACCTTTGTTGAACATGACTCAGCTCTACTCCAACCAACTTCAGCTCAAACTCATCCAAGAAATGAAAGAAAGCATTCACATGCTCATCGTTCCTAGATACACATGCCACAAATCTTATACATCTTTTAACAATCATCATAGCTACTCTTAACCAGTGTGTATCTTCTCTTTGTATCTTTCCTCCATCTATCCAACACATATTTTTCTAGCAAAGAATGAAAGTACTTCATCTAACATACATACTTTAAATGCATGCCTGCAAATAATACCTCTCATCTCAAACAGGGCACAAGTGCATTTAACTTCAAATTTGTCTTCATTCAAGTAAACTATGTACTTCATAATTTTGGACTGTCCATCAGGGGTGAAAATTTCTTCAAAGACATCATAGGTAGAAATGCTACCTACTCTGTTGACAAGTGAAGGGTTACATAAAAGCATCCCCCAAACCTTTGCTTGGACTTCTTTAAATTTTGCATTCATGTACAATGACTGAAACTGCCTCTCAATTTTGAATGGGAAAACACATGGGATTGTTTGGTTACAGGACTGGAAATCAGCTGTCGTCTCCGTCTCCACCTTCTTCCTCAAGGCATTGTCGAATTGATCGACAAATTCTTTTAATGTCGTACCGGAAGGCACAAATCCGTCGAAGAAGGCGTTCATGCTTTCCAACTGTTGGGTAGTGCTCATACCAGCCCAGAATACACTTTTCAGGAAAATTGGTACCCAAAATGACCTCTCGGTGTACAACCCCTGCAACCATGCATTATCAATAAGATCATACTTATGCATTAACTGCTCCCACTTCTCCTCAAATTCTTCGCAGCTCTGTATATCGTAGACTACATTCTGAATGGCAGTCTTCAACCCGTTGTATTCTGAGTGGGATCCCAATTTTTCTGGCAATTTCTGCATTATATGCCAGAGACAATATCTATGCCTTGTGTTCGGAAATACAATGTCAATCGCATTTTTCATTGCCCTGTCTTGGTCTGTTATTATGGCTTAGGGTGCCCGTCCATTCATATATTCTAACCATGCTTCAAATAACCACACGAAAGTACTTGTATCTTTGCTAGAAATTAAGCCTACCCCTAAGAGTATGGACTGGTCATGGTGGTTGACACCAACAAAGGGAGCAAATGACATTCCATACCTATTTGTGAGGTACGTCGTATCAAACGTGATCACATCTTCAAAATATTCATATGCCGCTCAACTTCTTGCGTTGGCCCAAAAGACATTCCTAACTCTAAATTTATCGTCCACATCCATGACAGAGACAAAGCCATCATTCATTTTCCTCATTCTCTTAAAATATTCATTCAGTGCTTTCCCACCTCCTTTACCCATTCTTAGATGTCTAGCTTTGTCAATGAAATTTCTACAATCTTTCTCTTGGAAATCCAAATTCTCATAGCCCCCACTTCAGTCACAAGTGCATGGAAATTTTTATGCATCCAAATACCTGCTCTATCATTCAAGTCGAGCATCCTCTGATTGTATTCATCCAGATTTTTATGAGATCTAAAAAATCTGGATTTTTTTGGACTAACAGTACTATGATTGTAAACAAGGTCTACACTGGTCAACACCCATTCCCCATTCACAAGGCGAGCATTTACCTTCGCCTTACAATCTGTTTTTGTCGTTGGTCGTGGCTTCGATAAATTATTATGGCTAGGATAGTACTTGCCATCGCATGCACAGGCAATCGTGACATACTTAGCATTCCCATCAAGATATCTCTTCGTCCTTCTTATAATAACCCCAAAACCCTCTTGTTTGGCAAATCATTTGTAATAAACCAAAACCTCTTTATCAGTACCAAATTTCATACCAACTTTTGGAAGCTCAATCTTATTATCATCATCTGAAACTTCAAACATCCCCTCCGCATTTGGCGATACATTTTTGTAGAGTGAAGTTTCTGAAAAGGAAGAATGAGTGGTTAGGACACATAGTAATTTTTTATATACAATGGATGGGGTGGATATTGTTAAAAGTGTACCTCCAACATCATTTTCACTTTCAACACTAAATGGCATAGATGATGAACCACTTGCGCAAATTGGTACGGGCATACTTGGTCCACATGGTGACATTGCTGAGTGCTGTATTTTAATTATTGTGTTACACATTATCCAAAATACGGAGGTACGTCGAAAAATAACATAACAATTGACTCAAAATAACTACCTGGGTTGTATCTTCACCTTGTCTCAACTCCTCCAAATTAGTCGAAGGAGGGTATGGCATGGTTGGCCCAAAGGGTGGCATTGCCAGATGCTGCAATTACCCACTGTGTTAGAATAACTCAAACCCAAGCACGTAAAAAAAAAATTAAACAAATATTCATATGAAAAAAAAAAAGTCAATATAGATAATTTATTTACTTGGCTACCCCAAGTATACGGATATTGAGTTGGATATGTATTTAGATTCATCATATATGGCGTTGTATTTGGATTTAGTGTATCATGATATCCCTATAATATACAAATAAACCATGGATTCATTAAAGGCTCAATATCTAACACATTGAGCATTTTCAAATAACCAATGTGTGTATCATACATGGGTGGGTGAAGTCGATGTAGAAGGCCTGGGTGGCATCAAATCTTTCTCTTCGCCCATCATGCTATTTAAGGAACCATTTGGGACAGTATATTTTGCATTTAAATTTAGTGGCTAGCTTATCTACTTAAAATCAACAGCAATAACTCACCCTGCAGACACATAACAGTTCTGTCAATTTCAAACAACACCAACAAATGATCTCCAAAAAATATTAACCACTAAACAAACGCAATGGCTACTTTAAGTGCAAAACTAGATTTTCTAATAACCCAGCTACACAAAATGGATTGTGCATACAATTTCGACTTCACAAAATTCACATATACTGTTTCATAAATGTAGTTATCTAATTTAGTAAAGAATTCTGAATGTGGTCTCCAAGGTTAGTGATCTCTAGAGCAGGGAATCTTGATTTCAATGGAAACAGAGGGGGCCTTCATTTAAAACAAGACGCAGCAACAATCATCATGTGATAAAGGTTGTGATCAATGATTTAAAAGGCTACAACTGCTCAAAACAATAAGAAAATACCATGCAATGATGCAAAAGGCTAGACCTGTTAAAAAAAAAAAAATCCAAATCTCATGATTTCATTTCTCATTTATCAATGAGGCCAACCTATATCATACTTTTATTAGCATTTATATATATATATATATATATAAATATATGCATCATACCAAAAGAACTATCCATGAGAATAAATTAGATTGCTCTTGTCCACTAGTTGTACTCAATATTCATATTCTTTGCTTCAAATGCATTAAGTAAAACATTGTGATGATCAGTTAGAAGCTCAAAAATATTCCTACCTCAAACTAATTAAAAGCAACGCATATATTTCTTTACCATTGATCAATCAGACAAGCACAAATGAATGCCCCTAACGTTGCAGCCTTGCAGGTGCAGGGATGTCAAAGATAGCATTTTTATTTTTTACTTGCAACAAGGTCAATACCAGCTGCCTTTAGGGGAAAGAAAAAGCATTGATTTGAATGATTGGAATGCTGGGACAAACTTGTTACTCTAGGAAAAATAGAGGTGAAAAAAAATTCATGTTTGTTAATTTGTTGCCGAAGACACCACGGCTTCCAGTTTTAGGAGTTCTTTCCTTAAGCTTTCGTATCCGGGTATGGCTTGCCTCCAGTTACTTTTTTAACAAGATATGTCCTGTTAAAATTCAAATGCCAACAATGAATGTAACTTCAACCTTTGTGTTGATCAGTCAAAAGTTTTAGCTTTTGTGTGATAGTAATTAATGTAAAAGCAGTCAAATATTTCTTTTTTCCCTAAATTTTTGACTCTTACATCCATCTCTCCCAGTGTTTCTTTTTCTCGTAAACTTGGTTTGTACGTGCAACGATGATAACAACTATGAACTCATCCAAGAAGAAGCAGCGTAGCTACCAGTGGGAAGGATTATATCCAAGCAAAAAGTTGAGACTTGCTGGGTTATCAAATCAAAAGCAAACAACTTGAATACTCTCAAGCAACAATACTGTAAATCGCAGACCCATAAACGAAAAAAATATAGAAATGACAAAATGCTAGAAATGCAGAGCTGAAACCATAACAGAAAATTAAAAGCCCTAGCCCTTACTTTCTTACCCTTGCAATACGACAGTCGGTGGGTATGGGAAGCTAGGATACCACCGGAGGATTGTGCGGCGAAAATAAATGGAGAAGCTTTTCAATATCGTACGGAAATAAACGCGCCGAGAGAGAAAGCCAGCCGGAGTGATGAAGCCAAACGGGCCGGAGTGATGAAGTCAAACGGGGTGAACTGATGCACCCACACGGGGCAGGGAGAAGGTCAGGCCGGCGAAGGAAACTAGTTGGGGCCGTGGGGCAAAGAACGCAGGGAAGCTTTCTTGCGTCAGAAGTGAAGAAGAACGCGGGCGGGGGGGGGGGGGGGGGAATTGAAATGATGCAGATGGACCAAAACACCGACGTTTTAAAAAAAGAAATGTCACGTTGGCTGGAGTGCGGTGGTTGCATGAACAGTGGGTGGTTGTGTAGTATAACTCTTCTAGTATTCTAGTCAATCATGCCTAGGTGTGGCTATTGTATATATCCTATGTACCTGAGTTATGCCTATTTCTCATCAACAAAACTCTTATTCACTGATACAAAAGGCCCTTTCAAGTGGCTTGTCAAAGTAAGATAAGAAAAAGCTTGATAAGCACAGCAAGAGACTTCAAGAAAAATAGGTAAGCACAACAAAAAACCTAAGCTAGGTTGGGAAAAGCCTTCATAGTTTCTTGAGTAGTTCCCGTTTCTAGTGTTTTAGGTGGTGGAGTATTCTTAGCATATTTTACTACTGTTCATTATTTTATAATTACTTTTTACCTACTTTTTACTATTTTGTACTACTATTCACTATTATTCAATATTTTATCATTACTTTTTCACTACTTTTTCCTTACTATTCACAAGATATCTGAGATCACCTCAATACCTAAATGCAACCTAATCACCTTTCAATGGTTCCCTTAATTATGTGCGAGTCTAGTTCACTTTCACAAAATATCTTATCCCATCTCATTTAATCATTACAATATTTTCAAATTTCCATACAAAATAAAATAAACAATTCAATTTTTTTAAATTTCAATTATAAAATTAATTTGTGTTTATTGCTAGGCAATAATATTATAAGAATATATTTTAATAATATTTTATTTAATTTTTAACTTTAATTTCAACTCATTTCTTTTTTAAAAATAATCTCATCTTTAAAAATAAACGACGCCTAAATTTCCTACAACCCTATCAATTGGTAAAGCTAGAAACTCTTCCACGGGCCCCTTTCCTCTGCAGACCATGATGGAAGTTAGATACTGTACCAGCAGCCAAACTCTGCGTAAATAAAAGGCAAAAAAAATAAAAAATGATAGCAGCCCACCTCACAACTGAATTGACAATCGTCTATAATTTTTTTTTTTCATTTTCTTTCTTTAAATTCCTAAATTTTGTTTGATGAAAAGTTATTTTCGTTCAAACAATTCCAGGAAAAAAAGGGAGAGAGGGAGAGAGAGGATAATACTTGAATGGGGAAAAGGTGAGTAATCCCATGGATCTCGAGGGTATCGACGAGACTCTGAGGCAAACCCTATTTGGAAATGGTGACTTCTTCCTCACCCGCAGAGGTAGCAGAACATGGTTCCACCTCGGAGTCATAATAGTCATCCAGAGAGTCTTCTGGGGAACCACCACTGAGGCCTTTGAATGCTTCTTCACTTAGGACCGAAGAATTGGGGGTCGCAATCGCAGACGGAACCAAACCAAGGCTCTGCTGCTTGAAGCCACTCCTAAGTGTACCGCCGGATTCGAAAGAGAAGGGCTTTTGGCCCGTGTTGTAGGCTTTCGGAACATTAATGAGATGAGACTTGTCCGATTAGGGTAACGAAAGCAGAGGCGTTGTTGTTAATGTTATCGTCCTTCCACAGAGCTCGAGTGTTGGAGTTCTGTAAATGGACGAAGCGCTTAAGAGCATTAGTATTGATTTTTTTATATGTATTTTTAAAATTATAATTTTTAAAGATTAATTTTATATATAAAGAAAAATTCATATTAAATTATGTATTTTTGAACTAAATAATAATAAAATATTATTTTTTTTAATTTTTTTTTTAAATTATTATTTTTATATATTTTACAATTAACAAAATATGGTCAAAAATATAAATTTCATATATCTAAATATTATCAATTTTATATATCAAAATGATTTTTTTTATCAATAAATATTAATATATACTAAAAAAAGCATTTTGTATCATTAACTTAATATAAACTTAATATATCAAAATCATATTAATACAAATTTCACAAAATTGATTTTGATGGGTAGGAGAGAGAAAAAATAATAAAATAATATTTGAAAAGTGAATTATAGTTCTTCAAACTTGAATAAATACTATTTATAGTTATGTAAATTTTGAAGATATATAATTTAATATAGATCAATTTAAAAAAATATTATGTAAATATAAAGATGAATATGAATATAAATAAGCTATTGTCAATGCTTTTAAGAAAGAAGCCATCTTTAAAAGCAAAACTGTTGTATTTAGTGACAAGACTATGCTTGCTAAAAGTACTTAAATAATATAAACATATAAATGCGAAACGGTAGAAATATTGACAGAGGGTAGACGGAGGCGTGGAGGCTTTTCAAAGAGCGAATGGGGTGCGGAACCAAGACAAAGAAGAAGAGAGGGAGATAAGGCCACAACCCTTAAGGAAAATGTATGGCCTTTCAAACCTCCACCTCGGTTGGTACTTGCCACACTAGTAAACTTCTATGGAATTGGGACTCTAACTCTAGTTGCGACCTGTGGAAGCCGTCTCGACCCATTGTTTTTCTCCTTTGCTTTGAAGCATCAAAAATATATTTCTATATAAAAAATCGTACTCATCCTCTCTATACCGTATATTACATATAATTTATACCGTATACTACATGTAATTTTTTTTACTTTTTTAATTTTTTTTATTTATCAAATATATAATATATAGATGATGAATAAAATACTTTTTTAATTTAATAAAAATTAAATATCGTATGTGATATAGAAATAACGAGTAAAAATACTCTTTCCATACAAAAATTGACACATTACAAGTATCCTCTCATAGATTCTCACTGTTGTAGAAGCTTTCTTCCTATCAATGCACAAGATTTCCTTTGCACTATCTTTATGATTTCATCTAGTGTGTGTGTGATTTAGTTGGGTGGTGAAGATGGACTTGGAGAGCCTTTGCCAATGCCTCTCCCTTACGGAAAAAGAAGCTGAGGAGATAATGGTGAATTCCTCAAAGCTCGAGGATGCATTTGAAAGAGGTGAACGTTGTTTAATTTTTAAGTTGCTTATAAAGAAACATTTCAATAAGTTAGCCTTCGAGCAAACGATGCAAAGAGTCTAGAGACTTGTGAAGCCCATGCATGTGAGTGATCTAGATCCAACTTTGTTCATTGCTGAATTCGAAGATGTACATGATAAGGATTGGGAGAAGAGAGAATGACCTTGGATGTTTGATAAATATCTTGTGTTGGTGAGTGAAGTGGAAGTATTTCAACAAGTTCATCAAGTTAAGTTGGTTGAAGCTCATTTTTGGCTTAGAATCCATAACCTGCCCTTAATGGCTAGAAATGATTATATGAGCAATGCTATTGGGAAGGCCATAGGAAGGGTAGAGGAAGTTGATATGGAGAAGGAGGAGATAGCATGGGGGAGTTCATATGTGTCAGGGTCCATGTGGATATTACTAAGCCTCTTTTGTTGGGAAAGAAGATTAATCTTGGCTTAGCTCAATTGATGTGGGTTAGTTTTACATACAAGAGACTTCAAAATTTCTGCTATGCATGTGGGGTGCTAGACCATGTTCATTGTGATTGTAAATTATGGTCAAGGGAGATGGATTTGTATGATACTGATATGCTCCTATATGGTCCTTGGTTACGTGCTACAATTGACAATGGAGTTCATAGAGGAAGACAGGATCATCAAAAGGAGAGGAACCTCTTGTAATGGTGGATTCCACAGCGGCCGTCAATCGAAGAGCTAACGTTGATAGCCCGACGGAGGGCAGTCAAGGAAGGGATGAGAATCCTTTTTAATTGGCTGATTTTCAGGCTAAAAACATGGATGGAGTTAATATGGAATGTCCTGCCTTATCAAAACCATTACAAGAGGTAAATGGAAAGGAATATGAAAACGGAAAGTTAGGGGTTTTAAAAATGGATAGTAATCAGCTGTTGAATTCAGTAGGGTGGGAAGGATTTGTGGATGGGCCTCATGTGGACAAGATAGAGATGCTTTGGCCTTAGAGTGAAGGATTGTCCCAAGGTAATGTGATGAGTACTGATAGTCTAGCAGAGTTGGTCCCTCATAAGAAAGTTGGTACCCGTAGATGGAAAAGAAAAGAGCTGTTTGGTGAAGCTCATGATCAAACAATTTATAGTTTGATATCATTGGGAAAATAGAAGTTAGTTATGGGGGCAAAAGAACTAGGAAGGTCTTCTAAGCATTTGAAGGCACAACATAGTGGAGTGAGTGGTGGTGCAGATGACAAACAACCTATATCGGTGGAGGCTGGGTCCCAGCCCCGTCGAGACCCGTGAAACTCTTAAGCTGAAATACCCATGGGCTTGGGAACTCATGTGGTATTAGAACCCTTTGTGATCTAATCAAGAAGGAAGATCCTGATGTTTTGTTTCTCCAAGAAACAAAATCGGTTGCTCAGGCTATGGAGAGGTGCAAGTTCAGTTTGGGGTTTAAGAATTGCTTGTCAGTTAATTGTATTGGACGTGGAGGAGGCTTGGCTTTATTATGGAAAAAAGAAGTAAATCTATCTGTTTTGAGTTACTTAAAGTCTCATATTGATGCACAAATACTGGATGATGATGTCCCTAACAAACAGTGGTTCTTAACTGGGATTTATGGAAATCCTGATGCTACTAAGAGGTGGGAAACATGAAATCTTATTCGTACTTATGGAGAGGTGAGGATCAACCTTGCCTTATATTCGGTGATTTCAATGAGATTTTTAGTTCAAGGTGAGAAGTAGTGGGGGTCGAGCTAGACCTAAACATTAGATTCTTGACTTTAGAATGATTTTATCAGACTGTGAGCTAAAGAATTTAGGATTCACTGGGTCAAATTTTACTTAGTGTAATAATAGAGGAGGAGTTCTTCTATTTGGGAAAGGTTCAATCATTTTGTTGCAAATCTTAGTTGGTGTCAACTTTACCAAAGGGCCACTGTTATACATGGCTCAGTAGCTTACTCTAACCATGTGCCAATCTGGTTGGACTTAAATGGGGGCAACTGTTATAAAAGAAGGAAAAAAGCTCTTTAGATTTGAGGGTATGTGGCTTGGAGAGAATGATTGCACTTAGACTATTGAAAATACTTGGAAGCATAGGTCCTCATAGAGTAGCATAAGTGAAGTTGCTGAGCTGATTAAAGGTTGCAGACAACAGTTAGAATTGGGGAACAAGCACAAGTTTGGCAAGGTACATACATAGCTTCAGAAGACCAAGCATAATCTCCAATTGCTATAGAAATGTAATCCAAGGGAATTTGATAGAGAAGCTATCAGTGCAGCTAGGGATGAGGTTCAAATGTGGTTGGAAAAATAAGAGCTTATGTGGAAACAGAGATCAAGAGCTATGTGATTAGCAAAGGGTTATAAGAATACAAAGTTATGGCAAGAGGGGAAGGATCAAGACATACTTATTTTGAATTATTTCAACACTCTCTTCTCTGGTTCAGTTCAAAAGGGCTCAATGGATATCATTCAAAATGTAGAGAGAATGGTAACATACACTATGAATGAGGACTTAACTAAGGCTTACACTGAGGAAGAAGTCTACAAGGCACTAATGCAGATGCATCCCACCACAGCTCCTAGCCCAGATGGCATGTCACTTGTGTTTTTTCAGAGATATTGGCAGACCATTGGAAAGATTGTCAATTGCTGTCCTAAAGGCTCTAAACTTTGGTGAGTTCCCTCATACAATAAATCATACTTTTATCACTTTAGTGCCGAAGAAGAAGACACCATTGAAAGTGATTGATTATGGACTAATTAGTTTGTGTAATGTCATCTATAAACTCATCTAAAAGGTGATTGCAAATCAATTGAAAATGGTTTTACCTCATGTGATTTTTGAATCTCAAAGTGCTTTTGTGCCTGGTAGATTGATTGTTGACAATGTATCGATTTCCTATGAACTGATTCATTATTTGAGGAATAAGAGGAAGGGTAAGCAGGGTTTCATGTCCTTAAAACTAGACATGAATAAAGCATATTTTTTTTTTCTTTCTAACCAAGCTTGTATATATATAAGTAGTTTAAGTTACATCAGGAGGGTTCTTTCCACTTTCAATAAGAACAATACTAGAATGTAAAATAACTACGGGAATGCGACCAATCACACCATTGGTTACTACCCACAGCACCACAGAATGTGCAAATCGATTTGGAAATCGATCAATTTTTTTTTAAAGCACCATCCTTTATGAAAAACTAGAATAAGGGCTATGTCATCAGAGATGGGAGAGATTTGCTAGGTTGAAATTGATCCTTGAATGGCTAAAATTACAATAAGAGAATCTCCTTCAATTGTGACATCCGAAAACTATAAGTGCTTTGGCATATTAATAGCAAGTCTAGCTGCAAGCGCTTCTGTTACTACTGGGATTGTTGTGCCAATTTCCTCTGTCCATATTTCTATTGCATTCCCTTTTGAGTTGCTACTTACCATAAAAGCCCATAAAGACGAAGTCCGGACTACTACATCGAAGGAAATGCTTACATGATTGGGATCAGGATTTTGCCATAGAAGTAATTTCTGGTGAATGCTCTTCGTTTCCCAAGCCTCTAGGTTTTCTTAATAGGAGAAATCCAGTTGTTCTTTTTCTTTCCATAGAGATAAGACTGATTTATCATGGACTATATCGTTTCTCATTCGCCAAGCAAAATCCAACATCAAAACAACAAATAATTGGAAAGAATGCACATCTTGTGAGCTTAGACCCAATTTCAGCTTTGGATTGAGAATGATAGAAATCCAATTATATATTGTGGTAATTGCCAAGGAGGAGAGATTTAGGGGCCACTTACTTTGACTCCACAGTATTTTAAAAAAGGGCACTCAATATAGAGATGGAGCAGTGTTTCTTCTTGCTCCTTGCACAAAGGGAAACTAAAGGAAGGCAAAGATGGTAAGAAACTCTTTAGTCTTCCTTTAGTGGGGATTATATCCTAGAGAATTTTTCATAGGAGGAGCTTGTGGAAATCATGGATTTTTAGTTTCCAAATCTTCTCTAATGCAATATTTGGGATGTTCACTTGGAGAGCATTGCCGATTTTTGCTACCAGAGGGTAGGCTATTTTATCTGTGAACTTCCCCCTATGATTTTTTATCCATATGCGGCAATCATCTCTGAAACTTGTACAAGGAAATGGTATTTTCAGAATTTCTCTAATGCTTTCATGTTAGAAAAGAGGAATAATTTTTTGCATGTTCCAAGAGTAGGTTACTTGGTTGATGAAATCTGAGACTTAGAGTGAATGAGATAAGTCCATGATATGACTAAACAGAATTGGTTTGAAGTTTTCAAGGGAAGTTATCCATGGGTCTAACCAAGCTCTCACTGATGTACTATTTGAGATCTGGTAACACATACCTTGTTTTAATAGGTTTCGAATTTGTAGTAAATTCTTCCAGAAAAGGGAGTCCATGGCCTTTGAAATTACTTGCCAGAATGTGTTTATCTTCAAGTATTTTTTTTTATATAAGCGGGTGCCATATATTTGTACTTGGTTGGCTCATTTCCTATCCCGTTTTCACTAGTAGAGTAGCATTCATATTTTTCATTAGTTTCAATACCAATCCACCTTCTTTTTTTGGTTGACGGATCGATTTTCAGGATTTCAAATAGAGCTTGTACTTTTGATCCTTCTTTGTTTCCCACCAAAAATTTCTAAAACTAGTATTCATCGACTTACACACAAATTTTAGTAAAAGATGTATTGACATTTGGTATGTGGGTATTGTGCTTGCCATTGTGTGAATTAACATCGTTCTACCTGCTTGTGATAATAGTTTTGATTTCCATCCCTCTAGCTTGTTATTTATTTTTTCTAACTGCTTGCAGTAGCTTTCTTTCTTGGACCTTCCAAAGGAAGGTTTGAATCCCTAGATACTTCATTTTGGATGTAGTTTCTTTATAATCCAACTTCTCAAGGATAGCCCTTTTTGTCGCTTGGTTTGTATTGCCCGTGATTAAGATTGAAGATTTTTCATTATTGATTCTTTGGCCTGACCATGTTTGATATTTTTTTTTTATACTCATTTATGGTGCTTGCTACACTTTCTTTGGCTTTCCCAAAAATGATGATATCATTTGAAAAAAATAGATGGAAATTCGGCAGACAATTTCTGCTCAGTTTGACGCCTTTCACGTTGCCAGTGGCCTTCGGCCTAGCAATTAATCTTGATAGAACCTCCATGCATAATATAAACAGAAATGGTGAGATGGGATCACCTTGTCTGAGGTCTCTTCCTACTTTGAAAAAATCTCTTGGAGAGCCATTTATGATAACCGAAAAGGATGTCGTTGTTATACATTCTCTAATGAGATTGATCCACTGATTGTTATAGCCTATAGCTTTCATTACTACAAACAAGAAATCTCATTCTATAAAATCAAATGCATTCTCTATGTCTAGCTTGATTGTCATTTGGCCCTTCTTTCCTTTTAATTTCTTGAGATGGTGAAAAAGCTCATGGGTGATAATGGAGTTACCCTTTATGTTGCAACCCAGAACAAATGTTGTTTAAAGAGGAGAGAATATACTTAGAAGGGTTTTTATTCAAACGATTTGCTAGGATTTTTGTGATGGTTTTATAGATAACATTGGTCAGGATGATTGGCCAAAAACATTTGGTGAGCTCGGGTCCATTAGTTTTTCTTCAAATTGTTGTTGAAAGATGGTAGAACTTGTGTTTAGATCCGATGTTGTTAGCCAATTGATTTTTGATTTCAGTTGCCAGTGTTTCTTCATATTTTAATTGGTCTTGAAGTTTTATATGCAACTAACGTTATTTCTAAAGACCGCTAGGACTCGGTTAGGCACATTGAAGATGAGTGATCTCTGATTCTAATTGCTGGATGTTCTCTTGAATTCTCCCAAAGTGTATTTTGTTCCAATGTCTGGGTGCTTCTTTTGTGGCTTTAATTTTGCTGCAAAGATTGAAAGAGGGATTACCATTTACCTGCTTGCACCACGCTTCTTGGATGATTATATAGCTAAAAGGTTCTCTGGTCCAAAATTCTTCAAATTTAAAAGAGGATGCTCTCTTTTGTACTCTCATTGCATTTAACAAAAGGGGATGATGGTCCATTGCCCCTGAAATAAGATGTTGAATAGTGGAGTCAGGGAACAATAATCTCAATTTTGCATTTGTTATTCCTCTATATCATTGAAGTCCCCTATGCATAGCCAAGGACCAAGGTATGAGTTGTGGATAGTGTCCAAAGAGGCCCAAAAATGAAATTTTTGCTGCCATTGTGCTGGAGCATAAACATAAGCGGCTAACTATGGAAAGTGAGAAGGGTTAGAGTAAACCAAAATAGAAACAACATTAGTATTTACATGCACCGGTTCTATATCCTACCTGGTCTCCACGTTAACAAAAGTCCTCCTTTTTTTCCCGAGGCAGGGTAATTAACAAAAAGATGGAAACCTAAACTGATTACTATACTATGGGTGTGTATGTTAGGCACCAGGGTTTCCAACCAAAAAATTATATCTGAATTAAACTTCCTAATATTGGCCCTAAGACTTGTGATTGCTTTGGGATGGGCCAGGCCTCAGAAATTCCAGATCAGTGTCTTCATGGATCTAAAGAGGGCCCGGAAGCCCCCTCCTCACCTGCAGATTTCTTCTTCTTTGATGTTGCCAATTTTGATGAAGCTCAAGTATGTGGCTTATTTTTAGCCTAGTCCTTTTTCTTTTTAATTTTCCCAGTAGCTTTAGCCTACATTGAAAGGAGTATTTGCACCAAGTCTTTATCCTCCTTGCTAATATTGATTCCCACAACCTGTTCAACCTAATGATCATTTGTAATTTTCAGCATTTTGCTTTTAGTTTTCTACTCTTATTCAATTGCTGAGAACATATTTCTTTTCAAAGGGCTAGGGACGTTGATCTGGCCATAAAGAGGGACAGGGTTGGGCTATGACAAAACTATGACTTGCTTAATTTAGATTGTGGGCATGGGCCTTTCAAAAGACTTGGGCCCCAGTAGTTGTTGAAAATGGGTGAGAGAAGCGGGTTTGCTTGAGCAAGAGAGAGCAATTTATTATACTGGCTCGATTCTGGATCAGTAAGGTCTTGGGGGACTTGTGTGGATCGAGTTTCTTGGGACCCCATTGATGAAGACCCACTTGAATAGGGTGAAATATGAGAATTAAAGGACCCAGCCCAATGAGAATGTTAAGCTTTAAAGCTCATAACCATAGCATGTATCTGCTTCTAGTTCTCAGACCACGCATCTGGGTAGAGGGGTAAGTGAAACTCTATAGCGCCTATTCCTTCAGGTTGCTGTAAAGAACCTATTGTTCCGTCAAATGGGAGTGGCTGTGACTCGATGGATTGATTGATGCAAATAGGTTCAAAGGGAAGGTATTAACTTCCTGAGTAATAGGGGACTGGTTGGTTGGTGAAGAGTCTTTATGTTCTACAGTGCTTTGATGAGGGATGGTGAACAATGAGCTGGTGGAACAGCCACTTGTGAGTTTTGTTCCCTTCTGATTTTTGGCACCACCATGAGCTTTTTGCTTTTCCAAGTAATCCTTCTAGGTGATATTTTCCTTTTGTGACAACCTTCCTGCATATTTTCCTTTGCTTGGATTAATTTTATGCCCTTGTGTTTTTGTATTGCCAATTGGAACTCTGTAAGTCAGGAGGTCTCCAAGGGATGAAACCTTTGTGGGAATCCAAGTGAAAATTGGGTTTTTGGTGGCCAAATGAGGGTTCCCTAATATAATCGGGGATGTCCTTGGCTCTTCAATGATAGCAATAGCATTGTGGACTTTCTAAGTAATTTTCCTCTTCTAGTAGTTTGTCCAGTTGAATGAATCAAGGGGCAATGGCTTGACCTTGTTGCGGGGGATAGTCATAGAGATAGAATTAGTGTCATAATTCATCAACTAAACTAATAAAATGTCTCATTTTTTTTTCATAATTAAAAAAGACGGGTTGTTGATATTTCTACAAGCAGTATTTTATTGAAGACTTAAAGTTATTACTCAACAAATAAGATTTTTAATTATTTTTTAAAAATTATTCATTAAATAAAGGATAAGATCAATTCAGAGGATCTTGAATTTTGGTACTCAACTCTTAGCCATGGGCTGTAGGGGAGAGGATTAGGGATGACTTTTAGAAGTGCCAAAAACTCTGGAAGTGCCCCAATCTACCATAGGCAAAGCAAAAATTTGAGATTCTCTCGTATTTGATTGATACCCATGTGTCAATGTTATAGTCCCTATGAAACCAGAAGCCTTATTTGAGGGTTTGTTTATATCTATTTCAGTTTTGATCCCAACAAAATTTTTACAAGTGATTCCAGAATTAGGATCAACGCCTATGTCCAGTAGAGTTCCTAGTGCTGCTCCAAACTTTGTAGCATTTCTAACAGTAGTATGATCAAGAGTAAGGCCATGAATTTGAATATAAAAGATTGATGAGTGAAGGCTTATCTCTTGCCAAGTTGATCCTACAGGCCAGTCCTTAAGGATCAAAAGATGGCCCTTAAAATTCCAAGAACCCTGGTTTAGGATCCTTTGTTTTATCTTGAGCAGATTGGAAAGTGAAGAGGAACTTATTACCATCCAGATCTTTAATGTGGGGCTTCTTGAGAAAGCTCCATGCTACTTTGAAAGTGGCATGTAGTGAGATTTTGTTTAGTGGCCTTGTTGCTACAATTATTCCTATTAATATCAAGTCAGTTGTTTCTTTTGCAAAGTCTCTGCTGGGATGAGATTGAGACCCTCCCAAGATATTGCTTCAGTTTGCTGTATAAGTAGGGGTGTAACCGGTCCGGTTCAGTCCTGTTTTGGACAAAATCTAGGACCGAACCGGTAGGTACCGGTTTTATATTTTTTAAAATTGATTACGCACCGGTTACCCTCCTAAACCAGTATTCTTGTTTTACCGGTTTCTGGTCTGGTTAGGTTCGGTTTTCCGGTTTTAATAAAATACATATTTATCATAAAAAAAATTTGTTTTTTTTTTTTAAAAAATAACTACTATGTCAAAAAATTATGCTATAAAAAAACTGCTATACAAAAAAACTGCTATGTAAAAAAATAAATTCTGCTATGTAAAAAAATTATGCTATTAGTATAGCTTTATATAAATTATATGCTAATATATATAATTATCTAAACCTTTGATAATATATAATTTATATTTATATCCGTTTTTCTGGATACGTCATTCTGGTTACCACCAATCCGTTTCTTAACATGGCCTAATATATAATTTAATACCACCAACATAGACGAAACCCGTGAATTATATATATATATATATATATATATATGCTAATATATATAATTTATATTTATATACTAATGTCTTATATACTTATCAGAAAAAATATAAAGAGTTTTAAGTGTATTAGGCCATCAAAATTTAGCAATAATATTTGAGTGATTTTCTTTCTTTTTTGATTCTTACTTCTTATGAATTTATGATAAAATGTTATAAATAAATAATATATATTTATAATATTATATATTTAAAACATATGATCAATTAAATTTTCATGTTTAAGATTAAACTTTTATTTTATAAATTATAATAACATTATCTTATGTATAATTATAATTTATATTATTATATATTATATATAAAAATTATATGTAATATATAACATTAAATAAATAAATAAATAAAAATATATTAAATAGTACCAGTCCGGTCCGGTCTAAAAATGACTGGAACTGGAATCGGACCAGTTCCGGCCGGTTTTCTATTTTATGAAACCGGTTCCGGCCCGGACCGGTCCAAAATCGGTACAACCGATCCAGTCTGGACCGGTCTGGGCTGGTTTTCCCATTTACCGGTTAAAATTTACACTCTTATGTATAAGAGAGTTCATATCCATAATGCGAGTTAGAGTCGATCTCTAAAGACGACTCTCACCTATTCTACTTGCCCAGACCCAAAGAGAGGATTTTCAAAACCACAATTGAATAAAAGCATATGACAGGGTGGAATGGGGTTTTATTGAGGCTATGATGGTTAGAATGGGGTTTGAGCCTAGTTGGGTTCAGTTGATTATGTTGTGCATAAAGTCTGCATCATTTTCTGTATTGATTAATGGTGAACCAACAAGACACATTGTTCCAACTCTAGGGTTAAGACAAGGTGACCTTTTGTCCCCATATTTATTTTTGCTTTGTACTGAGTGTCTCATTGGAATATTGAAAAAAGCTGAGTTATCAAGAGCCATACCAGGGATACAAGTGTGCAGAGGTGCTCCTAGGATCAAGCACTTACTCTTTGCAAATGATAGTGTTATATTCTATAAAGTTGATTCTAACACAAATAGAAGATTACAAGCCTTGTTGCAATAATATGAGATGACTTCAAGCCAAATGATTAACAAGGAAAAGACTGCAATGGTCTTTAGAAAGAATGCACCACAAATGATACAACAAGAGATTTTGTCTATCTAGGGGGTTAGTCAAGCACAACAGTATGAAAAGTACCTAGAACTCCCTTCTATGATTGGGAAATAAAAAACACATGATTTTTCTGAGATTAAGCATAGGGTCTGCATAAATCTTCAGAGCTAGAAAGAAAAACTCTTCTCTCAAGGGGGTAATGAGGTTTTAATCAAAGTAGTGGTTTTATCCATCCCAACATATGTAATGAGGTACTTCAAACTACCTGTTACCTTATGTACTCAATTAGAATCAATTATGGCTAGTTTCTGGTGGGGGCAGAAAAAGGAAGAGAGGAAAATTCACTGGTTAAGCTGGGCTAATGTGTGTGATTCAAAATATAGAGGAGGGTTGGGATTTAAGGATCTACGAGTGTTTAACATGGCCATGGTTGCCAAGCAAGGATGGAGGAAACCACAAGAGGAAGGCAGCTTGCTGCACAAAATTTATAAGGCAAGGTATTTTCCTAAAGTATATTTCTTTGATGTTTCCCTGGAAAAGAATCCGTCTTGTGCATCGAGTATTTGGAATGGGCAGCATGTTAGAATTTGGAGGGATGTGTGGGTTCCTTGTTTTCAATGTTTACTGAATGATACTATTAATGCAAAAGTTGTTTCTATGGAGGCAAGAGTGGGTGATCTGGTAGATGATAATACAAAGTGGTGGGACTTAAATAGAGTCAAAGATTTATTCAATCCAAAGGTAGCTGCTAAAATACTAAAAATAGTCCCAAGTCCAAGTGTTGAGGCAGATAAGTGGATATGGGAAAAGGAGAGAAGTGGAAGATTCATTGTGAAGAGTGCTTGTCGATTCTTCAAGGCCTACAAAAATGCAAGTAGGGGTGAATTATCTAATGTAAACTCTCATAATACATTATGGTATTCCCTATGGCAGCTGAAGATCCCAAATAAAGTGAAGGTTTTCGTATGGAGGGCCTGTAAGGAAGGACTACCAACTATGGCAAATCCAAGGAGGAAAAAGATTGATATTGAGGAAAAATGCATCGTCTGTAATGACAATCTAGAGACTTTGCAACAAGCCCTTTTACATTGTCATAACATTCATGATTGCTGGTCTCAACACTTGCCTATGATTCTTCATATGGATCAGTCCCTGTCTTTCAAGGATGTGGCACTAAATGTTAAGGAAAAGGGCACAATTGATGATTTTACTACATTTGTACTGATTTCTTGGGGCCTTTGGTTAAGAAGAAATAGAATGTGACATGTGCAAGTTTGCATGGACCCTAGTCATGTGGTTGATTTTGTATTTTCTTTGAAAAAGATCCCTCAATCTAGCAGACAGCAATAGAATCTTCGAAGTCAGAATTCCATTCGATGGATTCCACCTCCAACTGGTGCATACAAATTGAATTTGGATGGTGCATGTTCTATGACAAGAAGAAGGCTGGTGTTGGGATCATTCTAAGAGACTCAAGTGGGAAAGTAGTTTTGGTTGCTACTAAAAAAGAGGATGAAGTTCCTGATCCTTTTTCCATTGAAATCCTTACCATGCTAAGAGGTCTACAGATTGTTGCAAATATGGGAATAAACAATCTTATCCTTGAAAATGATTGTTTGGTGATGATTTTTGAGATCAAACAAAGTAGTGATTTTTTCATGGACCAACTAGTACTGTTACAGGAGACTAGAAGATTAATGCACATGTTTCAGATTTGTAATGTTCAACATGTAAATCACCTTGGCAATGAGACTACTCATAGACTAGCTAGAAATGCTTAGAATGTGGAAGATGTAAAGATGTGGTAAGATGGTATTCCCTCTCATGTCTCCCAAGCCGTATGGCTTGATAAACATTTTTTGTAATGTTTTTCTTTCATTATATGAAGCTTGTTTTCATATAAAAAAATAAAATACTCTTTTTGTATTAATTAACTCTATTCTACTTCTCTACACAGTACATTATTCATGTAACATAATTTAATTTATAAAATAAATTTAAATAGCATTTCTATCTTTGATTGATCCAAAAACCCAATGTCTTTCCTAATAATAGCCCTTGGCATGAAATCTTTCGACACTGTACTTTCGATAACTCTAGGAATTAATTTTAAACTTAGAACTTCCAGTCTATATTGTTAATATCTTAATTTGCACAACAGACCAGAAGGGAGGAAAGGATTATCCTCGACCCATAATGGTGATTCAGGCATCGATATGCTGCTTTTTACATTCATCCATAAAATAAATAGAAATAAACAAATAAAAATAGACATAGGGATTTACGTAGATTGGCATAAAAGCCTATGTTCACGAGTTGTTTGGGGGCGAAATCCGCCATAATGGGTGATTTTACAATCTCTCATGGCTCACACATCTCACAATACAATGAAGGACTTTAGGGGAGATCCTTTGGAGTTGCTATGAGTGGTGGAGTTTGGGTGTAAGGAGCTTTTATGAAGAACCTTTCTAGAGAGCTTGTGGAGAGTTCTACACATCATATAGTGGTCTATTTCCTTTGAGTGATTAAGTCTCACTTGCCTTGTGAAGCCTATTCTTTTTGGGAGTCTAAATCTTTTTCCTTTTAGGAGTCTAAATTTCTTTTATTTTAGGAGTCTGAGTTAACTTGTTGTATCTCTTCTTGGTTTTATCTCTTAACTTGATTTTCAGCCTTATCTTGATGCTAAATTATAGGTTGCTAATTTGACCCCTACAGATGACCGAGATTCTTAAAGGCAATTTGTTGGACAAGAAGGCCTTGAGAAAGTCAATAATCTAGAGAATAAATTTTGAAAATTAGTCACTGGTTTCCTATTTGGTCACTGGTTTTATATTTTTTTTGTGCTAAGTGGTGATGAGCTCAGCATGAAAAGATAGGCGGGAGGAATATTTGACCGCATTACTTGCGAGCACAGAGCTTTGCTTGTGTAGGAGATGTACTTGACCACGTTAGGGGCGAGCACATAGCTCAATTTTGGTGGGAGATGTACTCAATTGCATTAGGTGTGAGTGTAGAGCTCTGCTTGGGTGGGAGATGTGCTCGATTTCATCATGGGCAAGCGTGGAGCTCGATTTTGGCAGGAGATATACTCGACTGCATTAGGGGTAAGTGCAAAACTCAATTTTGAGTTTGTTTATTCGTGTAGATGTTTGTCTGAGAGATTGTTTATTGTTATCAAAGAGTGCATATTTCCATGATTGGTTTTTTGTGTATACTTTTATGATCGTTTTTTTTCTATTTTTGGTAGTAGTGGATTTTCTGTCCCTTAATGTAAATCGTCGTTTGCTATTCCCATTTTAGGGTTGATGTTGTAACTCTTTTGCAGTAACCTGCGCTCAAGTGGTCAGGAAGCCCGTCGACACCATATGTCCATCTTAGGTGGTTGTTGAGCCCATCAACTCATTCTCGAAGGAAATCTGCACAAGGCAGTTGTGAAGCTCGGAGGCTCGTTCCTGAAGGTAACTTGCTAGAGGCGGTTGTGGCACCAGTGTAAATACTCAACGTTTGCTGGAGAAGATGTTATGCTGTATTATTGTCTAAGCGAGAGAGGTCAGGCAGTCCAGAGAGTTGCTCACTTGTTGGGTGCCTGGGAGGTCAGGTGGTCCTTGACCTTTCCCGCCTATTGGCTCGTGTGACAACCAAGAATTTAGCTAAGCCTCATAGTTACTTTGGTACATTATTTCAGGCTAAGTAAGGTGGAGTAACCCATTTAGAGACTAAATTGGAATACTAGGCAAGTAAGGTCTTGAGGAAGGCCCAAACCCATGAGTGATTCGGCCCTATAGTGAAATTAGGGTTTTGAAGCCCATTAGAGTGAGGGCACATGTGCAACCCAAATTCTTGGATGCCAATTGTCATCTATTGAAACCTACCACTAAGGCTTGATGAATCTAGACTGAAGTGAGGAAGGAGAGAGAGAATATAGGGTTTGGTCATGCACGCCTACCCTAGGGGATAACCCCATTCTTGCCATGTGTCATGCATGTAAGAAGGCTTGCTTATAAGATGGAGAAATTGTGACACTTGTCACTATTAGAGGGTGGTTCTATAAAGAAAATGATAAGACCATGGGAAAGTGTAGCCTAGGGAAGACCAAGGGACAAGGCAGGACAACCATAGAGGTTTCTAGAGGATATGGCCAAGTATCATGCAGATAGAAGGTGAAGGATTTTGCCTTGGGAAAGGGCGAAATCTTGGTTGGAAAGGGAAGGACCTATGGAGCTTCTAGAAGAATATTGTGAAGGGAACACTTCAGGTTGATGGCTAGGGCAAGGGAACTTGTGCATTGCCATCCACAATGACCAATCACACAATGTCCAAAATATTGGTAGAAGAAAGATCTTCTTGGAAAGGAGATGAGCTTTTCGACCACTCATACTCACACAATCTTCACACGCCACATGGTAGAGGATTGAGGAAGATCTTAGTTTGAAGAAAAACCATTTTGACACAAGATACAATAAACCAAGACACAAAATTGAAGGGCAAGAAAGGAAGTAGAGCTTTGGTTTTGAGGAGACCATGCCACTTGTCCAAAACATTGCATTTGGTTTCCAACACAATCCAATGATGAATAAGGGAAAGAGGCAAATGGCATCCATGCAAAGGAGCTTTACCTTTTCAAGAAGGATCACATGCTTATATAAGGGGAAGAGCCAAAAACCTTAAGGTCTTTTAGTCACTTGGTGGAGTTCTCTTGAGACATTCGGCCATTTCATTTTCTCTCCATTTCCACCACTTTCTATCCATCCAAACACCACCCACGCCACTATCCCTTCATTCAAGCACCATTCTATGTGCATGCCAAGCTAGAGATACCATCTAAGAAGGAGGCCACGCAAGGTGAGGAACCAAACACTTTTTTCCTTACACCACACACATAGCCAAAGGGAAAATTTTTTGGATTTGATAAAGTTTATCATGAATACATGCTTAAACACACACCAACAAACAAAGAAATAGAAGAGTTTTCGAGTTTGGTGAAGTTTCTCACATGAGCATATACACACACACCCTCAGCTAGACTAGGGTTCTCTTTTTAAAGAAATGAAGACTCAAACTTCATTTGCTTTAAGTTCATGAGCATGACATTTTTTAGGAAGGAGGGTCACGGCCTTAGTACTTGCTTAAACTAGGGTTTTGTTTCATGAAAGTTTTGAGACTTGAGGAAGGGAAGTTTGAATATTGGAAGATTATTTCTTGTCTTGGAAATAAGTTTCATAAGCCAAGAACACAACACTCACTCACACACATGGATTAGGGTTTTTGTATGACAGATCCTAATGAATGTTAAACTATATTTTCAACTTGCTCAGTTGTTGGTTTTGGATTTTTGTAAGCAAATTTCGATTACACTTGGATATCCTATGTATATGTTATGTGAACTCATCTGTTTGTTCTTGTATTTGAGGTGATGATAATCTACCATGTTATATAATTGGTTTCTTACATGTTTGCTTACCATGTTATTGAAATGGTTCGTTGCTTTTTGGTTTACATCATGGAAATGAGGTGTGATGCCACATCTAGGGTTTGGATTTACGTGTTTCAAAATGTTTTGGGATACTAGTTGCATAACCGAATCTTTTAGAAGTTTAAATCCATGAAATACTTGCTTTTCCATATGTATTTTCACTTGCATGATTTCGGCTACACATGTATATTCATTTAGAATGTTCCACCAAATACATTAGAAGATTCTAAGTTCATGAAAAGTTGGTGTAATGTTTATTTTAATTTTGATATGTTTCGGCCAGGACCATGGATGATGTGTTATCATTGTGTGTTTGAATATCTAAAGGCATAAAACAAATATTCATGCATGCTGGGGTTTGCATGTTTTGGCATTGCTTAGAACATGTGAAGTTATAAATGCTTTGTTCTTTGTTTGTTGTTTGAATGCCTAAGAATTTTTTATTAAGAACATGGTCACATGTTCTAATATTTTCAAATCGTAACGAGGAATGTATATGATTGTGCATGATTTCGTGATGTATGGTTATGTTGAGTCTCGACATGCATTAGCATATGTTTTAAGAAAGTACAAGATTTCATAGTCCATGCATTGGATTTGTGAAGTGATTCTAAAAAGAAAAGAGTCGTCACGACAAGAAATAAGGCATTCTCCAACGCTCAAAATCATAGCAAAAACTCCTTAAAATCATTGTATTTGATCATTTGCAGCGATTTTAAACTCACTGCACATTTGACGCAACTAACTCGCCACTTTTACGCAATGCAGCGATAGAAAAAAAAAATCATCACTAAAAATTGTATTCCCAGCAATTTCTTTCTACTGTAAATGTTTCAAAAATCGTTGAAAATGGTTTGATTCATTTAAAGATAAATCGTTGAGAATGATCAATTGCAGCAATTCAAATTGTCGCAAAAGTTATAAAAATCACTGCAATTGATTCTTCTTATTTCCAATAAATGTAGAACAATCGTTGCAAAAAACTATTAGCAGCGTAATTATAACGCTGCAAATATCCAAAAAATTGATGCAAAAAATCAAAGAATGCTACAAATGGTTTAATCCATTTAAAGAAAAATCATTGAAAATAATTAATTGCAGCAATTTACATCATTGCAAATATTCCATAAATCGCTGGAATTGATTCTTGCTTATTTCCAACGAATGTAGAACTATCGTTCCAAAAACTATTTGTAGCGTAATTATAACGTTGCAAATATCCAAAAAATCACTAAAAATAATTAAAAATGCTGCAAATGGTGTGATCCATTTAAAGTAAAATTGTTGAAAATGTTTAATTGCAGTAATTTATATCGTCGCAAAAGTTGTATAAATCGTTGCAAATGTCTTCTGCTAACTCATCTATTTCCAGCAATAGAGAATTTCGTTAGAGACCTTGGTTAAATATTTTTTGGTGTCATTTTCACACTTGATCTTAAATATAATATTTATCTTATTAATACTTTTTCTTCTTTTTTTTTTTTATCATATTTCATGTTAGTCACTAAATAATTATTTAATCAATTTTGTGACTACCTTGAAATAATAAATTAACTTTGTTTTAATACCTTAAATTGCACTTGATTAAGTCATTTAAAATAAGATTATTTCATCATTCATTGTGGAACACTTTTCAATCATAATCTAATATAATAATTTCCAATCATTTTTCACCTACATGAAACGACCACACAGAAACTTATGATTATTTCTATTCCATTGCTATATAACACTTATACTAGTGTTTATCCAACACTCAATATTAAGTACTTAGAAGTATGAAACATAAAGGAAAATCTTGGAACTTTCATTATATGCACTGATGAGGATCGAATCTTTGAGCACTATTTTCATGTAATATAATAAATCAAATACATTCATTCATCCAAACCTAGTGGAGAATTCACATTAATGTAGTTATGGGCAATACATTGGGGTGGACCAATTTGAACCCAGAACTTACAACTTACAAACTACTAAATATATAGAACACAATTCTTGCTTCTAAACATTAACTAAAAATGTGCACATTCATTCAAATTGTTTAACTGTCCTATTCCTCTATATTTAAAAATTATATCTAATTAGCTATAACAATGTACACCTGGGCATTATAGGTTGGGTAGAGCAGCTTCAACACTACTACATCATGTGAGGGGAATTCATTGTTGCATTTTTATATATATGATCTCTCCAATTCCAACCTAGCAATGATAAATAAAGAGAGCCATTAAATAAACCGATTAATTTAATAGAGCATACAATCTGATAAACAAGAAAATAATACTCAAATCGATCACTAACTTTGATGCTCCTTCATCATCACCAATTGCCAAAATGGCAAAATTAAAACTAGCCTAAAAAAAGTATTTCATTGGAAATTTAAGCAAAACACGCTTCACAAGGAAACAAGCACTTTTAGCAAAGCTCATCAACCCAAAACAACTTTGAATGGCAATTTAAGCAAAACATACTTCACAAGGAAACAAGCACTTTTAGCAAAGCTCATCAACCCAAAACAACTTTGAAATACAACAAATGATGCAAACTTAATATTAAAAATAGAAGATCTTCTCAGTATTAAAAAGAGTAGAAATAAATATCAATATTCAAAAGCCAACATTTAACATGATAGTAACCAACTATCCCAACATGAAAAAAACGATGCGCCATAGTATTTGGACATAAATTTCGTTTACATCTAAGGTCATATTATAGAATATGAATGGATGCATGCATACAACCATCTCCATGTAATTCATCAAAATCTAATATATTTTCCTTTTCTGTATCACATTTCTTCAATAAAACATGAGTGTATGGAAACACAACATAGCCTCATCCCACCATTTAGAATTGACCACATATATCCTAATAAGAGCATGATCTAAGACAACAAAAGGAAGCAAAAGCTAATAGTAAGATATAAGTATATCTTATATATACGTATACATGATATATATATATATACATACATATATATATATATCTGAGAGATCAATATTATTTATATACACGTACACGTATTGATGGATATGTATGAAGTTATATAGTTTGTTATAATGTTGGAAGTATATTAATGATAATCCTTATGGCAGTCTTTTTTGCCTTTAATGCTCTTATATAGGTAGGGCGTCGGAGTTTTGTAATTGACCTTGCCATTCTCTAATCAATAACATCTTCTATATATTGAATCCGTTCTTAACTTACCTGAGACAAAATAAAAACAGAGGAAGCTTTACACAAAAGCTTGCTTATAACTATAATTTGAAAACCCAATTTGGGCAGAAAGGCTTTCCATTATAGTCTAAAAACACAAGTACCTCAAACATATTGTATACCCTATACAATCTCCAGTTGGTCCCAAAGACTGGAATTGTGGAATTTCATTCTTTGTAAATGGGTAGAAATCAATAGAGTCAATAGCAGATATGCTCGAGGTTAACTTATACTGGCGAAATAGTTTGATAATGAAGTTGGAGGTCAAAGGGTTGCATAGACAAATTCACCAGCCATTAAAAATAAAAACTCCATATATACCACCATTGATTAATTTCAATGTCAATGATTCATTGGGGTGCGAGATAATATCTATGTGTACTGAACAATTAAGCAAAAATTATATATTAAAAAAAAAGGAAGATGCAAACAGTGATTGGAAAAGGATCTTCAAAGGAAAAAAGAGATAAATTTCATCCTGAAAAAAGAGGTGCTTAAACATAGATGATGGGCATGAGCAAAAGGACACATTTGTGAGCAATAGCTTGATAACATACCTCTTCATCATGGCAGCTTTTGTCCTTGACATTGCTCCAGGAAATTAGAGCTTCCAAAATCTATACATAGTGCAGAAGTGTCCTTCAGATATTCAACCTACCAAATACAAATGATACACATGATCATGAACATCCTTAGCATAATTTATAGTAAACAAAATAGCAAATGTAGATTCTCCCCATACCAAACAGAACTTGGATTCAAGTAGGTTAAGGATAATATAATTATTCTGGATTTGGTTTTAAGCAGGGACTAACTAAATAATATGGCATCATACTTTTTCAGAGACAAAATAATGTATAGAGAGAGATTGCATACCAAAGTACCGAATGCACTATTGACTTTTGAGATTAGTGAGATAGTGACCATTACTTTGGTTTTGGCAACAACTAGGGAAGATCATGCCTGTCCAAATTAATTAGAAAAAAAGTATTAGGATAAACTAGGGGAGTTGGTAGCTTGGCATAGGTCGCATGCAAAAATGAGGTGGCACTATAATTACTACCTAAACTTGTCCAAATCCAAATGGACAAGTTTTCCTTTTCTGTATTTCACAATCCAATAAGTACATGTGGAAAGGTCGACTATAATTAGGTGAAAATAGCACAATAGGTTTTTCCATCTTGACATATTCATACTTCTACTTTTTATTAGAATAACATGTGGATTGATTCGTTAACTTGATGCTTGATTAATTAACTTGCTAATTGATCAGGTAAATCTTTGTGAAATCCTATTTCCTGCTAAATAACTTTAATACAAATTTCATTACCAAAACTGCTATCATGCATTGGAACCACAACTCAGAACCACAATTCCATGGCATGGTAGTAGTGTATTTTAAACAACCCCAAAATAATTGACAAAGCAACCCAGAACCACAACTCATATGCACAAAATAGATCCACGACACATATGCACATAAAAGCAAGTAAACTCATATGCACAAAATAGAACCACAATGGTCATGTGCACTAAAATGCTACTCACTAAAACAAAACCACATAACAGATGAGGTTTGTAGCGCAAGTAGAACCAAAGGCTAGTAGAATGCAGAAAACACAAGCCGAAGGCCACTTCTCTTTCTTTTATATTTTCTTCATAAGTTTTATTAATTTGAAATATAAAATAGATGTTAAATACATGTAGAGAACTTGGAAGGCATGAACCTTATTTTTTTAAAAAATAGAGAAATTCACTAAAAATTTTAGTAAATATCAATGGGTGGAAGCTCTTCTAATATTCTAATGTGATGAAATAACTTATGTAGTCAAATAACTTATGGGTGAAAAGTAGAGTCATTGTAAAGAATTACTCGAAGAAGAGACAAGGTAGATAAAAACACATTCAAAAGATCAAAAAGCCCTCGGTGTTGAAAAATGAAAATGAAAAAAGAGGAAGACAGAAGCAGATATCGCTCCAATTAAATTTCACATGAAAGATCTATGATGAACTAAGTCTAGAACCAAAGTCTTTTAATTTAGCCTTCTTCATACTACACACACAGAGTAGAACAAATATTAGGTTCCTATCAAGGTGGTACATAAAGGGCGTGCATTACATCTTGGATTCATGAGCGTTCTAGGGAATAATTCAATTACCATAGATTGTGGCCCTACAATCACACTCACATAGGTGAGTCCTTCAAGGATACATGCAATTCAATACCCTATCTTAGTCTTGGATTCATTTGAAGCATTTGGCTTTTCATTTGTCATTGCATTTGTACTACTCACATCCTAGGAATTGATCAATAATAATATTTTAATAGTTCTCTCGAACCACTCAAGTGGCTTGTTCTTTCCATTAAACCTTCTTCTTGGGATCTCCAATAAAAAAAGGTTGGGTTTCCACTATCGATGACCTAAGTAATGGACTTTAGGTGACATTAATCTTAAGAAGTTTGATCTCATTATTTACAACTTCTTAAAAAAAATCAATAAAAAGCATGATATCCTTGAAAGTCAAAGGGTCTACCTCCATATGATAAGTATACAACTCATGTCCAAAGTCTTTTTCTTTTTTCACTCATTTTCTTCTTCTAAGTTCGTTTTCAAATCCATAAGAACACTCAGGATTAAAAAAAATGATAGGTTGACTACTGGCGAAAGGAAAACTCAGTGTAGGTAAAGGTATTTGTACTCTTTTTTTGGAAGAAAATAGATCTTCAAAGAATGTTGCATCCCTAGACTCCATAATGGTGTTGAGATCAACACCTTGGACTTCTGATTTGGTAATTAAAACCTACATCATCCCTAGACTCCATAATGGTGTTAGGATCAACACCTTGGATTTTTTATTTGAAAATTAAAACCTAGATGCAAAACTATGTCTATCATACCCAATAAATATTGTATGTACTATGTTGGGATCTTGTTTCATTTTCTTAATTCTTGGGATATTAATCTTGGAAACACAACTACAAACTCTAAGAAAATTAATATTGAGTATTCTACCCTTTTAGAGTTCATGCAATGTCTTGTCAAATCCCTTAAACGTTACTCTAATTAAGATAAAATAAGATGTAACTATTGCTTCCCCCCACCATTGCTCGAGTAGGCTGGAACTAGAGAGAATGCATTTGACCATATATACTAAGGTTCTATTTTTTCTTTCAGCAAAACCATTGGATTGAGGAGAATATGAAGGGGTTTTCTAATGTACAATACCATTTTTCTCACAATATTCAACCAATTTATTAGAGGAATATTCACCTCCTCTATCAAAGCTGATAATTTTAATATTTCTCTCCAATTGGTTTTCAACTTCAGTTTTATAGATGATAAATTGATTAAAGGCCTCATCTTTTAGTTTTATCAAGTAAAAATAGCAACGGTCACTATAAATTAGCTTGTTTTGAATGGTTTTCTAGGTTGTTTTGATTGAATACATATTAAACATTTTTACTCCAAATCAACAAGAACTTTAAGAGTAATCTCTAAATCCATTGTTTTTTAGCATTATGACAATTAATATGGTCTAATCTAGCATCTTATATTGAAGAGGAATACATAGAAAATGCAAATTTATTATTAAAATTAAATTGATCTACCATGGTGTTTAAAACATTTATTACAATCAACCCATCACTCACATAACCTTTTCCCACAAATGTCCTATATTTAGTTACAATAATTTTATTATATTGAAATAACAAATGTGTAGCTTGCCCCCACTAAGTAAAGATCCACTAATAACATTTCTCCTTGCACCTGACACGAAAAACACTTCTACTGATGGAACAATGTTTCCAAACATTAGTTTGAGGTCAACTTTTCCTATTCCAAATACTTGTGTAGAGGTGGAGTTACCCATCGTCACTTTCATGCCGCATGTATCCTAATACGATGAAAAAATATTGTGATTAGAAGTGCCATGTATATAAGCTCATGTGTCGACTATCCAATTAGCAGCACTACAAGCCAAATAAACTTTGGGACTTATGGTTACATGCCACTCATCAATTCCAATGGAATTAGTCCCGAAAAGCACCATATGAGTCTGTGGGTTAGGCAATCTTGATTGTTCGTTGTCTTGAATTTCCCTCTTCTTGTAGGGAAAAGTTTTAGCCAATTGACCTTATTTGTGACAATTAAAACAAATGCATCTCTTATAATCTTTGTTGATATATGACTTTGGTTTTAAATTGTGTCCATAACTAGTTTTATCCTTATTGAATTTGGACTTCTAGTGTTTCTATGTGTCCTTTGGCCTTCTACAATCTTTTCCTTAGATTGAAAGTTAGAAACCAATCGTGGGATGAGATCATTTTCCAAGTGTTGTTCTTGGATTCTAATGGCAGAAATTAAGGTTTCCATGGTCATATCTTCAAACTTATGTTTGAGAGATATACCAAAATCTTCCCATGAAGGAGGCAACTTGGAGACACTTGGTAATACCCATTCCTCATATGTCTAATTCATGGCAAAGAATAGTTACCTCATGGGCTTACTCTACAACGGATTTGAAATCATCCGTCTTAAAGCCAAGAAATTAGCTTGCGGTATATTTATCCATTCTGGCATCTTGTACATCGTATTTCTTATAAAGCGCATTCCAAATCTCTTTTAACAAACTTAATGTGCAGGTAAACATAAAAAGTGTATCACTTAAATGATTTAAAATCCTACACCTATACGCCCCACTGGAAGCCCAAACCATATGGCCTATACTCGAAAATGACTAGTCTTATAAAGAGTAAGAACTTTTCCTTCCTAAGCAATATGTGATCTCATTCACTACTTGCTCTTATCCTTATTATATGGGAGCCCTTTAATTAAATTTTTGACGTCCTTGTCAGGCCTGTCTGTCGTAGGTGGCATTATTCAAGTCTCACATTTTTTGTTTGGATAGGCTCTGATACCATTTTTAACGCCTTAATGGAAGGGCTAAACCATATAGCCTATACTCCAAAATGACTAGTCAATTATACAAAGAGCCCCATTGAAACTTTATAAAGAGCAAGAACTTTTCCTTTTCAAGCAATGTAGGATCTCATTTACCACCTACCCTTATCCTTATCATATGAGACATCACAACACCTATCCAAATTTTAACATGCGCTAGATTTGTTGAGTCTACTCTCAAGATAAAACAACGTTAATTCCCATTAATCTCCTTTTCGGTGCACACAAAAGAAGATTCTTGAATCTAGTACAAAATAGCCAAACTCCAAAGAAAGAAAGATACAAAACAAAGGAGGAAGTGTTTCTCTAATTTTCTAGAGAATCATGAAGTGAGTAAATTCGTGGGTGAGGTTTCCAATTTATAGAAAATGAAAGGGCATTTGTGAAAAGTCAAAAATTTTAATACAGTGTGAACACATTTAACATGTGTCAATTATATCCAAACAACACAAGGCTTCGTACGTCTAGCCCAATGGTGGACATCCCTCTTTCCCAAGCGCCACACACCAGCTTGAGTTACCAATTTAACACTTCGTTTGAATTTAGCTTCTTTTCCGCATAAAACAAATAGCAATTCCACAGGATGGGCACTCAAACCAGGGACTACCAGGAAGAACCACAAGGGCCGAACCAGTGAATTCAAATGCACTAGTACATGACATTGTGGATATATTAATATTAAATATGCAGGTTAAAATATTTTAATCAACTAACTTTAAAACCAACACATTTCTCTTGTTTATCTAGATATTTTGTCACAAACTCATGAAATAAAGTTATTCTACTTGCAAGCTGGTATGGAAGATATACCATTTAGATTATTGTCGTTCCATGATTTTATTTGCAAGACTCAAATATTTAACTTTTCATTGCAGATCAAATCATAATATATCAATAATGTGAAAAGTATATACTGCACACCAGCTTGTAAATAGAAACTTTTGTTTAGATATCAAAGTCTATCCTTCTATCATAATGTTGTACTTATTCACTAAAATTAGGGTTACAAATAAACAAGCTTACTTGAAAGCTAAATTAGGCTAACTCAATCAATCTCAAGTTTGGAATGATCAGGTAGAATAGTGTTTAAAATTGGTAATGGATAAAATGGGTTTAAGCAAAAGGTGGATAGACCTTATTATGGAATGTATTATCTCTTGTATCTTATTCTATTCGAGATAACCGAGAGCCCATGCACTGAGAAGTTCATACTAGGAAATCATGTATCTTGAGGCAGGTAGATCCCCTATTCCTTTTATGTTCTTGTTGTGTTATGAAGTTCATAGCTGTCTAATAAATCATGTAGAGGGTAGAGATCTTATTCATGGAGTATTGATTGTTGCAAAATATAACCGAAAAATTGGTTATATTTTTTTAGAATTCCAGGATTAGGAGATATTTATAAATATTATTGACCGTTCTATATTTTTTTGCCACCGCAACATAATGACCTGAAATATCTTCATAATGGCCATTACTAAGCAAACTTAGTGCTAATCATAAGTTGCATCATGATTTATGGTCTTAAATCTCGAATTCCAAAATTAATTATGATGGAGTCTAATGGTTAGAAACGACTAACTTTATGTTACGTAACATATGTAGACTACAGTTAGTGCTCGCCACATTTTTATACCCTTCATTCATTGCACGGGAAAGCAATGATGCTTGGGCAAGTGTTGAGCAAACTGGTTTTTGCCTTGCTCGTTGCTTGAAATTCTTGTCTATGTTTTATTTGATCAATGTGGGACTAACATTTTCTCAATTTTATCTCAATGAAATAACTTCTCCATCAACGCACAAGATACTATATATAAAGAACTAATTATATCATATAATCATTTGAAATATCAAAAATAATATCTTTTATTTAATTCATAAATTTTAACACCAATATACATAGGCTTGATTAGACTATCACTTCTTTTTTGTTTTTTCACAAATGATAGTTTGTTTTCTTATCAAAGTCAATTCTTTAGAATGTAGTAGTTTATAATGAATATTGGACTTATATGAAAAGGGCTCAAGGAAGTTAAATGTTGGAAGTGTAAGTTTCAATCTTAGGTAGGGAAAGAAAGGATCTTAAAGGTTATAATTTAGGTTATCCCAACATATTGCATGAGTATCTTCTTCTTAACCAAAGTTTTGTGTTGTCATCTTAATAGAATGATACAAAGAATTTTATTGGGGACACTAGGTGAATGAGTCCAAAATACATTGGAAGAGTTGGGAGAAGATGGAAAAAATAAAGAAACCTGGAGGTATTGGATTTTGAGAACTTGAGTGTTTTAAAAAAGCACTCTTAGCCAAGTAGTTAAAGAGCCTTCTGCAAAATCTCAGTTCACTTTGAGAGAGATGCAAAACAAATTGTTAAAGCTCTTAGTATTGAGATGGTTGATTTCAACATCTATGGACAAATCATATTATATACTCAAACTTTACTTGTCATGCCTCGTACTGAGGGGTGAACCCTTCTAACCTAAAAATCAAAAACTAGAAAACTTAGTTTAAAGGACTTGTCCCACCACTGATCGTGATCGTCAACTTGCAAATCAAAGGTGAATGGTATTGGATGCTTGCATCCACTCCGATGCCTAAGTTAGTAAAGTACAGCATATAATAGTTCAAGTATATTATCAAAAGTAGTTTTAGAGTTACTTGGTACCCATATATATAGGCGTGGGGATTCATTGGATCAATACTATTATTAGATTACCTTTACGTTGTATCTAGCCGTAAAGTTTATCCCTAGATAATTGGAATGATTTGATTGCCATATCGTGGCTTATAAACCCTATTAACAAGGTAGGCCAATTGGTTTATTCGGATGTCTGTTATTCAAGAGTACCAGGTCGTTGTGGGCCCTTTAGCCTATGGTTTGGGCAAGACTAATATTAGACCCTCTAGTTAACCGGCTAATTCCCTTCCCATGTAGGTGTGGGGAATTCATCATTAGCTTTAAACTTCTTTACTTTCTTATGACTGTGTTGATTTATCTCAAAAGTGCAAATTAATATCCCAAGCAAAAAGTGACCCAGATGGGACCCTGCTGTGGGCCTTTTTGCTACCCTGTGAGCCCCTTTATTGAACCCAATGGGCCACTTAGCTAGCCCATTAGTTATTCTTCCTTGCCATTTCCAATTTCCAAGAATCAAGAAGCAGGATTCCCATTTCCAAGGACTTGGCGATGGTTACTGGGTAACGTACACATGTTCCCTTTCCATCTCATCATGTTGTTACATCATGATAATTCCTATCGTCGACTCCTTGTATCCCCAATTCAAATTGCATGCTCCTTTCTTCACATTTTCTCTTTCAGCTTCTCCTCCCTTGTGACTTCTTGCTCCCTCTATAATTTCCCCACTTTGCTTTCTTCTTGTCTTTCAATGGCTGAGCATGATATTCTTGTTGCTACAGAATCTTCCCATGTTCTAGATGTCCCAACCTTCAAAGGGTATGGGTGGCGCTTCTCCCTCAGGGATCGTGATTTAAAGGACCTCGAAGAAACATTTGGTATCCTAGACATAGCACAAATTGAGTTTCTTGATTGTGGTTGCGTTGACAATGAAGGCCACAGAGGCAAGGTTGCCCTAAATGTCTATGCCCTGACGCAAGGTTCCCATTTTGTCGCCCCATATGCTACCTACATGACCTCCTTCGTATTGTTCCCACCCAACTTCATTCCCACGCATGGAGGGTTCTTCTCTGCGCATGTATTGTCTTTCGAATGGTTCTTGAACCTGGGGGAAGAATATCCTGACTTGACTGCTAGGGAGTTCTTGCCAATCATCTAAGACTGCCTGCTGGCAACTTTTTGAGTTTTTGGAAAAGGAATAAAGGATAGGCACTGGCTCACTTTGATATTCCCCACTCGAATGCTAAACAATGGACCATAAAGTTTTTCTTGATTTTTGGTATCGATTGGGAGTTCCCAAATTCAGAGACTCTCAAATGAGATTTTCTAGTTAGGGCTTATTGGGGCAAAATCCCCAAGGAGAAAGGTTTCTTGGCAACCTTAGAACCCTAGTTTTAGCGGGAGCAAGCCCTAATTGAAATGGTTCGTGCTTGGGCAAAGGGCCATCAAGACGATCTTTTGACTGAGTACTTGTTAACCCTCCACCAATACAAACCACTTCTTGATGACCCCCAATAGTTCTCACGTCAAAGGTCATCTATTCCTAACTAGGGTCGTGGTGCCTCCCCTTCCACCGAAATTAGTTTCGAAGAAACGTTCCGGTTCATTGAACAAAGATGCCTCTTCTCCCGCAACAAAAAGAGGTGCTTCGGCCAAAATAGGCAGTGCTTCCCTCAAGGCTACTACCCCTTTTGGTACCCCATCTTCTACATTCACACCGTTGTCAACACTCGATCCTTCCACAGGCCTTGGTGACGTCAAGGGCTTGGCAAGCCAAGCTCTCAAAGACTTGGCTACAACATTTGAGTTTGAAATTCCTATCCAAATGCCTAGGTCAATGTCCAGCCCTATATTTGAAATCCCTTTGTTTGAGAATCTGATGAGGGATGGTGAGGTGAATCCTAAAATTAAGGCCACCCTTCATTTTGATTTTGTTGGCGAGAAACCTCAAGGCTGGGAGATAGATGCCGCATTTGGTGAAGAAGAGGTTGTCGCCTGCCAGGTGAATGCTGGTGAGAATGTTAAGGAAATAGGTGCCAATTTGGGCAACAAGGCAAATAATACTGCCCACGAAGAAGGTTGGCAGGATGCCCCGTTAGGCAGTGTCGACGTTTGGGGTGGTGAAGACGATAATGAAGCTCCTTTTGCAAAGGAAATTGATGAAGATGCTAAGGCCAGAAGTTCCCTTCCTTATTCACTGCTGACCACTATCTCTGGGGGAAAGACTACCTCCTTTGATGTAGGGGAGATCAGCAAGCGAGTCTACATCCCTTCTCTTATCCCTTCCTCTTTTGGAGATGACACTATGTCTTCTCTCTTAGAAGGAGGCATCCCTTTGGGTAGCATTGTGGGCGAAGGCATTAATTTGGGTGACATGGATCACGCCACCGCCAACATGGCCAACTGACTAAGACACTTTCTTTTCGAGGGTACTCTTGGTTTCTTATAATCTTTTGTTCACTTACTTGTTACTTTACTTGTTGTTGTTAGTTATTCAGCTTTGGTATTTGTCTAGTTCTCAAGTTCATAAGTTTGAGCTCGTGCAAGACCTAGAGGTTTCAGTGGAGAAGGGGAGGTTGGTTGAGTGTGGCCTCTCTAAGGTTCACAACTCTTTTGAGGAGTTGCAACAACGGCATGAGCGATACTAGAAGAGTCAATGAGATGCCGACGAGGAGCAAAGAAAGCTTCATGAGGGTTTCATGGTAAAAGATGCTTGCCTGAAAGGGAAAATTGACCGGGGGAAGGAGTTGGAAGCTGAGCTGCTGGCCACCCAGGGGGAGATTATTTGCCTGCATGCTGAATTGGTGTTTGCAACTACAGTGAGGGACCGTGCTTTCACCTACAGGTATGGTGCTAGCATACTAAGGCTCAGGTCCCATCTGCTCACTAATCCATCTCACCTCTGCACCCTTTTTTACTTGGCACCTCGAGTCTTTTAGGCTTGTTGTTAATGTTTAAGGGAAGCGTGGTCTATTAACCTTCGCGTCCCTTTTTACTCGGCACTGTGAGTCTTTTAGGTTCATCATTGGGCTTTAAGGGTGGCATGGTTCGTTGACCTCCACACCACATTTTACTTGGTACCACAGATTTTTTAGGTTTGTCATTAGTGTTTTAGGGTAGTGTGGTCTGTTGACCTTTGCACCCTTTTTTTCTTGGCATTGAGAGTATTTTAGACTCATCATTGGTGTTTAAGAGTGGCGTGATCTGTTGACCTCCGTTCCTCTTTTAAGAGCAGCATGGGGGCAGGAATGAGCACTTTATTCATCATAGGGAGGAGAAGAAAATAATAACGGAGTACTAACAAGTGATCCACAAATATAAAAAAATTGCAAGAGTAGAAAATAAAATGATGCAAGAGTATAAAATAAAACGTTATCACAGGTCAAATTTCTTCAAGTGCTTTACATTCCAAAGGTGCTTTAATTCTTTGCCTTCGCTGTCCTTTAAGTAGTAGGACCCTGGTTTGTAGTTAGCTACTATCACGTATGGTCCTCCCAACTGGGCCCCAACTTGCCTTCCTTTTCGGTGGTGACTCCACTCTATTTCAAAACCAGGTCCCCTAACTTGAATGTTCTAGGTTTTACTTTCTTGTTGAAGTATTGCTCAGCCTTTTTCTTCTCATGCAACATTCCGATCTTGGCCGCCTCACTTTCTTCTTCTAGAAGGTAGAGGTGCTATTCCATAGCTTTGTCATTCTGGGGCATCGAGAAATGACGAGTTCGGAAACTTGGTAGCCCTGCTTCTATAAGGGGTACAACCTCACACCTGTACACTAGTGTGAATGGGGTCTCTCCCGTAGGGATCTTCACCGTGGTTCTATAAGCCCATGGTACTCTTGGAAATTCTGCCACCCATTTCCCTTTCTTGTTTATGAGTTTCTTTTTTAGAATTGTTAGCAACGCTTTTTTTGTTGCTTATGCTTGTCCATTTGCTTGTGGGTGCCTAGAGAGGAGTACTTAACTTATATTTTTAGCTTGGTGCACCATTCTCGATAATGGCTTGAGTCAAATTGGCTCCCGTTGTCTAAGACTATGCTTTATGAAATTCCATATCGGCAAATGATGTTCTTCCATAAGAACTTCGCCACGACCTTGCTTGTTATGGTCGCCAGCGACTCTGCCTCCACCCATTTGGTGAAGTAATCGACTTCCACGATCATGAATTTGACTCCCCCCTTTTTGGGTGGGAAAGCTCTAGCCAAATCAACCCCCCATTGGGCGAATGGCCAAGGGGTGGTCATAGGAGTTAACTCCTTTTGGGGGCATGGGGGACTAGCGCGTATGTCTAGCACTTGACACACTTCTTTTGTAAACTCCCGGGCATCTCTAAATGTGTTGGGTCAATAATATCCAGCTCTTTCCACCTTCCTAGCTAGCGCCTTTTTGCTCGATTGGTTTTCACATATTCCTTTGTTTATTTCAGCCAGAACATACTGTGCTGCTTGTGGAGAGATACACGGAAGCAAGGGGTAGCAAAGCCATATATTCTGTCTACCCTTACAAACCTTGCCACCTTCCTTCTTGTTTTCCTTGCCTATTCTTTTCCTTCAAGGAGTTCGCCAGTGTCCAGGTATCTGAACATGTCATTGGCCCACTCAGGGCTACCTACACCCATCATGCACACCTCTAACCTTATGGCCGAAACTTCAACGACTTTCTTTTAAACCTGCCAGGGGAGGGGTGTGTCCTCTATCCCTAATGCTTTGTGTGCCAGTCCGTCAACCACTACATTATCTTCTTTAGGTACTTGGGATATGTTGAAGTATAAGAATCAGTCACGCCCCTCCCAAACCGGAGCCAGATACTTCTTTAACTTCTCACCTTTAGTGGTGTGCAGCCCTAACACCTGGTTGACCAACCTATGAGTTTGATTTTACATCTACCTTGGTTGCCCCGAATGGTGTGGCTATCCAAAGCCCTACCACCAGCGCCTCATACTCTACTTTGTTGTTGGTTGTCTTGAATGTAAGGGTCACCATGTAACGATATTCTTGGCCTTTGTGACTAATTAAAGAAAAACTGTCTATAAAGAGAGCCCATGGCTTCCCTATCAGGGATACCACCGTTTCTGTGGGGAAACTTGAGAACTCAACGATGAAGTCTACTATTGCTTGCCCTTTCACTGCCTTTCTTGGCAAATACTCTCTATTGAATTCCCTTAACTCAACCGACCACCCTACTAACCTTCCTGAGCTGGCTGGTCTTTGTAGTACCTTTAACAGTGGGCCTTCTGTGAGCACCTTGATCGTCTGGACTTGGAAATATGGGCATAGTCTCTACAGTACCTTTTCCAGTGGGCTTTCTCCACATGTGGATACCTTACCTCTTCTCCCCTCAAAGCTTGACTTATGTAGTATATAGGTAGTTGAGTGGCTCCTTCCTCTTTGACTAGGACGACTGAGATGGCATGTGGGGAAACCGCCAAACATGCATAGAGTATATCACCCTTTTCTTGTCACTTTAGAAGTGGTGGGTTGGCCAACTGTTGCTTCAGTTTCTCAAGGGCTTCATCACACTTTTCATTCCAAGGGTGTATCTTGCATAACACTCTATAGAAATGGAGGCATTTGTCCGTTGACCTGGAGACAAACCTGTTCAAGGCGGCTACATTTCCTGCCAGTCGTTGAGTGTCATTTAAGCTTTTATGCGGCTTCATATTCAGGCTTCATATTCAGGATTGCATCAATCTTTTCAGGAGAGGTTTCAATTTCTCTTTTGGACACAATGAAACCTAAGAACCTCCCTGACCTAACCGCACACGTTGCTAGATTTAATTTCATTTTCTACTAGCGTAAGATTATGAACGCCTCCCTCAGGTCGGCTAGATGTTGGGCAGGCTCCTTGCTTTTCACCAACAAGTTATCCACATACACTTCCATCGACCTTCCTAACTGGTCTTTAAACATTCGATTGACTAGCCTAAGGTAGGTTGCCCCCACATTTCTCAAATGAATGGCATGACTTGATAGCAATATAGTACCCTTTCTATAATGAATGATTAGGTGCATGTAGATCTGATTATAGCCTGAGTAGGCATCCATGAAGCTTAGCATCTTGTGTCCTGCAGTAGCATCCATAATAACATCAATTCGTGGTAGGGGGAAATATATTTCGAGCGGGCTTTATTTAAGTCAGTAAAGTCTATGCACATTCTCCACTTCCCATTTGCCTTCCTCACAAGAACAACAATAGACAGTCACTCATGGTAATGGGCTTGTCTGATAAAATCGGCGGCGAGCAAGCATTCTTCTTCATCAGCGATGGTGGCATATGTCTCATCACTAAATGATCTCATTTTTTGGCGTACTTTCTTGTGAATAGGGTCTACACACAGGTGGTGTTCGATAATGTTGTTATCTATTCCCGACATCTCTTCATGGCTCTAGGTAAATACGTCCCAGTGCTCTAATAGCAACTATTTTAGGTCTTTTTTATCCTTTAGGGGGATTTATATTTCGATACATGTTGTGGTGTTAGGGTGGTCAGGATACAATGTCATGATCTTTAATGTCTCGTTGGCTTCGGCTTATTATAAGTTTCGTTCATCCCTAACCTCCACACCCAGTTCCAAATAAACTTCTAGGGGTCAGGGGGAGGGGTGGTGGTAAGGTCTCATGGTTGCTCCCCTGGCCATTCTATTCGATGTTGCTTGTAACGGTGCACACTTCACTCCTATTATTCTTCAACTCTTGCACATAACATTCTCGTGCTAGAGTCTGATCGCCCCGCGCTTCTCCTAGCCGGCGGTCGATTAGGAATTTTATCTTGAGGTGGTAGGTAGACGTGATCTCCCTGAGGTTGTTAGTGTCGGTCACCCTAATATGGCATTATATAATGATTGGGCCTTCAAAACCAAGAAATTAGTCATGGTGATGGTCATACCTATTCCCGTTCCTGCTGTTACCGAGAGAGTGATGGCGCCCATTGGTTGTATCACATCTTCAGAGAAGCCTTTTAATGGTGTTGGAGAGGTTTTTAGTTTAGCCACATCTATGCCCATGTTTGTGAAGGCTTCCCAAAACATTATGTCTGCTAAGTTGCCGTTATCAATAAGGATACGCCTAGTGGTGTAATTGGCGATTAGGAGATTTACTACTAATGCGTCATTGTGTGGGTATAATAGTCCTTCCCGATCTTCTTCCCCGAAAGATATAGTATTTGGAGTGCTCAGCTTTTGGTACTTTGGGGACGTGTCTACCACATGAACTTGTTCATACCTCGATTTTCGTGCATGTGCCCTTTGGCTAGATGAGGAGATGCCACCCCCAGCAAATCCACCTACTATTGTCCTGATTTACCCTATGGGCTCTCTGTCTCTATCTCTACCATTATTTGGGGCCGCCTGCTCTCTATTGTTGCCACGAGTATTTTCCTGATGTGGTCACTGCCTATTAGGACTTTTACTTCTTTGTGAATCGCGCCCTTACTTTTATCACCGCTTAGGCTTTGAACGTTCTGCAACCATTCGCTCTAATTCTACTATGCCCACCAGTTCAGTGAATCTTTTCTTCATGGTTGTGCAATCTTCAGTCCAATGTAAATTTGTCTAATGATATTTGCAATAGCAGTTGCCAATTCTAGACTGGTGATGCTCTCTGTCTGGCTCCTCCTTCTCTTGTACATTTAGATTGTTGTGCATCAATCTATTGTTGTGCTCTGGCTACCCCTCCTGTCTTCTATCCCGGTGGTTCAATGTAGGCTTCTTGTTGCCTGGGTTGGTTTTGCATTCTATCTTATGCTCCACTTTTCTCAAGTTTACAAGGTTTCATAGCGTATCTTCAGCATTAACGAATTCATCTGCCATGTCCATGAACTTCCTCAAAGTAAAAAGGGTCTTCCTGGCCAGTTCAACCATGAAAGGGCTGCGTGGCCACATTCTACCCAAAAGGGCTTCCAGAGTGATCTTCTCGTCCTGGTCATCAGTTGTCAACGTCTCCTTATTGAAGCGAGTGAAGTATGTCTTCAGATTCTCTTCTTCTCTCTGCTTAATAGTTAGAAGGTATGTCGTTGGGAGCTAACGCCTTCTACTAGGCATGAATTGTGTTAGAAACTACTTGGCCAGTTCTTTGGAGCTGTCGATTGATCCTAGTCAAAGAGTTCCAAACCATCATCTCACCACTCCCCTCAAGGTTAAGGGAAAGCCTTATAGGCAATTTCTCTAGGAAAGCCATGGAGTGTGACATACGCCTTGAAGTTCTCCAAGTGATCTAAAGGGTCATTGGACCCATCCTACATCTCTATCTATAGCACTTTGAACTTGGGCAAAAATGGCATGGCCATGATCTCCTCGCTATATGGCAAGTCAGTCCAGCTCAACAACTGTTCCACTGAGGAAGATCCCCCCATCTTCTTTCCATCTTCTAATATTTTCTAGTGAGGCTTCTCAGCTCATTATGTATCTTCTTCTTCACTATATCCTCCGCATTTGGTCCTCCATTACTATGTGCTTCCCCTTCACCCTGCTCGCTATGGCTGGTCATGGTTGCATTGCTAAACTCCAAGTTTTGTTGCTTCAAGTTTTTGTTTTCTTTTTTTAGATCCTCCATGGCGTCTAATGCCATCTTCAGCTTTTCCTCTATTGCAACTAGTCGTGCTTCCATGGCAATAGGTAACATTTCTGGTTCGTAGTTTGCTTGAGAACGCATCACGATCAGCATGTGCGAACCATGTTGACATTCAATGAGAAACTGAAATCAAAGATAGCAGTATCTCATAGACGGCGCCATTGTAAAGGACGTGTCCCATTACCTAATGTGATCGTCAATCTGCAAGTTAAAGGTGGATGACACTAGATGCCTGCTGCTACTTTGATGCCTAAGTCAGTAGAGTATAATGTATAAAGGCTCAAGCATATTATCAGGAGTAGTTTTTGAGTTAGTTGGTACCCATATATATAGGTGTAGGGATGTATCAGATCAATAATGTGACTAGATTACCTTTATGCAGTATCTAGCTCCGAAGTTTATCCCTAGATAATTTGACTAATCTGATCACCATATCGTGGCTTATCAATCCTACTAACCAAGAGAGTATCGGATCGTTGCGGGCCTTTAGCTTGTGGTTTGGGCTAGGCCAATATTAGACCCTTCATTTCCAATATAAAAATTGTATATTGTTTGAATCTGTAAAATATAATTATTGATATATGAATATAAAATTATATAATAATATTTATAAAAAATGTACCAAATTTTGTAATTGCTGATAATGTTGTTTGATTAATGAGAATTTTATTAAGATTAAAAAAAGGAAAATATGTTGCTAATATAATATAAAAATAAATTATGCTTATTGTTTAAATTCTTACAAATATATGCATATATAAATTATATAAAAATATTTATAAAAAAATAAAAGTTGTTTAACAATATTTATAAAAAAATTATAAGATATGATATTAATAATTTATGTTATCAAAATTAAATAGTTAGTACAAAATCTTAGTTGATAATAAATTAAATAGATTTTCTTCAAATCGGACGTGATGGCTTTGGATTTTTCATAACTAGGGGTGTAAATCGGTCTAGTTTGTGGGGATGTTCGGTCCATCATTTTCGTGATCAGAATGATCACCTATATCGGTCCGTTCGGTTTGACTTAGTTATTTTGTTTATTTTGTTTCATTTTTTTTGCAAATAAATTAATAAAAACTTATTTAAATTAGTAAAATTAACATTAAGTGAAATATTAATATAGATTATGTAACTAACTCATTAAAAAAATATTTAACTATAATTATATTTATGATATTGATAGTTACTACTTATTAACTCAAACGTTACTCTTTAGTATGCATAATTATTAATAATATCCTACATTTTATATATAGTTAATAAATATCAAATAATTTCATTATACGTAAATTATTCATACTTGCTTGCAATTTAGCCTACTTAGGTATTTAAAAAATAATTACCTAATTATTTTAATTAATTGTAAATAATAGAGTATGTATGAATATATTGTGTATCTAAATATATTATCATATGATTTATAATGCATTATTAATTGATAGCATATATTATTTCATATTTTATATAGTCAATGATAATATATTTTATGAAAACTACATAATTAACTTATGTAATTATTATTTAAAACTAATATATTTTATTATTAAAATATTTTTAAAATATATATATTTCAATTGGTCAGTCTCAATATGGTCCAGTCCAAAACTTACAGACCCTAGGACTGGACCGAACCAAACCCTTTCGATCCTGCAAATTGTGGACCGAATCAACAATATCAATTTTCGGTCCGATCAGGGGTTTCTTTTATCCAAACCGAAAATGTTTCACCCCTATTCACACCCACCAATGGGCATATGTAACCTCAATCGTTATCTTGTAAAGATAGGCCTTGCCGCATGGGATTGAAGCCCAAATTCAATAATGTTCTTCTTTCACACCTCATTTCTCTCACACTCCTCTCTGCTCAAATATACTTTTTCTCTTCGTTTCAATTGCCATCATGATTGTTGCTTCCAAGAGGTTTCATGTCTCGTTTAATTATACAAATAAGATGAGATAAAAAAATATGTAAATAATAGTAAGATAGTTTGTATATAACAGTGAAATAATTTGAGTTAAAATGTTTTATAGGATTTTAGAAAATGAGAGAGCAAAATTGATTAAAAATATTACAAAATTAAAATATTTTTATAATATAATTTTTAATATTATTTTTGTTTTAATATTTGAAAAGGTTGAATTGTTTTTAGTGTTTTATTTAGAAGTTTAGAAAATTTTTAATAATTTAGTAATGATTAGATAAAAAAGTTAAAAATTTGAAATTGAAAAGTGTTTTTGTTTGAATAATGTTTGGATGTGAAAATAACATGACATGACATGAGATGTGATGGGTTGAGATTATTTGTGAAACCAAACGAGGCCTCAGTGACATTAAGGGCTTTTTTGGTAAGTGAGATGAACTCATTTCATCTCAAAACTTCTTATAATTTCCTTCCTAAAACTCACTCAAACACAAACACTTTCCAATTTCAATTTTCTACTTTTTCATCTAATTATTACTTATTCATTACAACTTTTTCAAACTTAATAAAAAAAACAATACTATTTTTTCAAATCTCAAAATTAAAATAATATTAAAAAATAACATTCTAACAATAATTTAACTTTATAATATTTTTATTAACTTTTTCTCTCTAATTTTCTAAAATCCAATAAAACAACTTAATTCAAATTATTTCAATACCATTCACAAAATTCTCATTTCATCTAATTTCCCAAACGAGTCCAAAAGAATAGATTCAACTATTGATGGATCTTCTTTCTTATTATTCTAAAAAGAGACCATAAATTAGATAATCTCCTTTGTATTGGTGCTGCTATTGTCGTTATCGATTTTTGTGAAGAAAGAATTTTGGAGCAGTTTGATTTGGGGCTATTAAGGATGTGGAATACATGTGGAGCATTATGGATCGAATTGAGAGTGCCACCAAAGAAAGGGAGACACAAGCATAGTGATGTAGTGATCGAATTCAAAGAATGCTACGATAGAGCAGATGGTCGACGACAGCAATAAACATTGACTGATAGTTGGCTTTCATTAACATAAACGAGGGTGCACTTAAATGGATAGAAAAGAGATGCTCGGTCGAGCATTAGCGTTGGTTTATGGAAATACAAAATCATAATTTGATAATATCACGTGATTTTGCGTTTGGCTATTTCAATTAAAACCAATTCCTACATTAGATTATTCAAATACTAACTATATAATAATAGCATATAGACCTTAAATGGTGAGAGAAATAGAAATGGTGGAAGAAGCAAAAATGGGGAGAGAAAGAGTTGAGGGATTTGGTGGTTGGAATGAAAATGGTGAGAGAAAAAGAGATGGCGGTTGGAGCAAAAATGTTGAGAGAGAGAGAGACAAAAGGGATGTTGAAGATGTGTTTCACATCCTGTCGATTGACACAATCAACCTGTGACAAGAAAGGTAGTGGCCTGGTGTGCTTGGTACATCTTCAATGCCTAAGTCAGAAACATGAGCGTATTGTACTATAATGAGAAATCTAGAAAAAAGGTTACATTGAATCACCGGTACTAACTCTTTATATTGGAGAGGATTTTAACCGATATGGATCGGCTAGCAGCTTGATCTTCTCCCTTGATATTAGGAATTTGATTATCAAGTCTTGGGATTTTAATTTAGAAGGAAGGGTTATCATACTTGCAAGAATATCTCACTCTTTGCCTTTAGTTGGAGAAGTCTCTAGCTAATTGTGATGGTTACTATAGTAATCCTACTGAGACGTGTGATTCCTTGGTAGCAAGTGCACAACATGCCCTTTGTCTTTCGACTTACTAGGCTTTTTGTACGGGCCTTAACCAATACTATTAGGCCCATCTAGTAGGAATAGAAAAGCCTTTCCAGTTGCCTTGCAAATTCTTGCCACTCTAGCATGATCGGAATTTAATCACTTTGAATGGTTTTGCCTACCACATCATCAACTCTGATTGGTGGTTTGTGCTCCAATGCCTTGGAGAAAACATAATGGCTCCATGTCTGCACTTGGTCACATCACTAGAACATGGGATCTATCCACAGAGATTCTGCTATCAGTCCACTTGCATTCTTCCGAGAGTATCCAATCGTCACTCATTCTCCTATGTAAGTAATTTTCTCTCTCTTCTAGCAGGCTCCCTCACTTCATTTTTTTTCTCACCTTCCCCCTTGCTAGTGTTCTCTGTCATAACCCTAGCCTTCATCCTCCACATCACATGTTTGTACCAATGGCCCCCAAGAATGCTTCCTAATTTCCTTCCTACGATTCTCACTCTCCCCATTCGTCAGGGTCCTCCAGGCACTAGAATCCTCTTCTCAGCGTGACATGCCTTATTATGAAGGCTTCAATTGGTCCTCTATTCTTGCTACAGTTGACCTTAGGAAATTGAGGGATTCATATAAAATTCTTGACTCGGTGGTCCTTGAGGTTCCTCACCATGAGGCCATTGACTCCGAGGGCTTTGCTGAGAAGGTGGCCCTTAACACCTGTGCCCTTGCCCATGGGTTGAGGCTCCCTTTTTTTCGACTAGTCGGTGACGTCATCGACTTCTTGAAGTTAGCACCTGTTCAACTACACTCCGAAGCCAAGAGGATCCAGATGTGTTGCTATGTTGGATTACTCGGGAGTTTATTGCCACACATGTGGTTAGGGCATTAAAAGGTAACATCTATAGCTTTTGTTTTTACTCTAGGTATTGACTCACACAGTTTCAAGGTTAGCATTACAATGCCTAGTGGCATTATATGGGGAATAGTCCCTGATGATAGGGTAATTTTTGTAGGTTAAGCACAAGCTCTTATTGAAATGGTTTACTCCTAGGTCGTGCAACACTAGGAGGAAGTTTGGATAGAAGCCTTTTTTATGAAGGCAAACATTGATAGGTTTTTGGTGATGCCCAACTGCTCCCATGTGACTGTCGTCGGTTTTTTAGGGAACCAGTCATTCCCCTTAGCAAGAAAGGGTCCACCATACCAGCTAAAGAAGGAAGGGAATCAACCTCATTAGGAGCCAAAACGGCACTTGAGCCACGTGCGGCCCATGTTCATTTTGGAGAAGACCCGAAACCTCCCTTCCTATCAGGCAATTATTCCAAGCCAGCTTAGGTTAAATAGGCAGTCCCAGGCCCAGGAAGGCTTCTTTGACTCGAATGGTCTCAACGATCTATTGTGACAAGCCCTTAGGGATCTGTCTAGCCTTCAACTTCGAGTTTCCTTTCGAGAAACTTGATTTAGCCCAATTACAGAACTTCATTCTCTCATCGATCTTGCCAGTTGATCAAGGATTGGTTGACAAGGAGGAGAACAAGGACAATGATATGGCCTTTACCAATGGCCTTTTAGAATCTTCTTCCAGTACTCCTCAAGATATTGCCCCAACGCGGGGGGGGTAGAGTTGAAACTCTAATGATCGGGCTCCATTCCCTCGACCATTTTGGGCAATGGGACTCTTGTGCTCCCTAACAACCTAGACTTGAGTGAGGTTCGGGTCTCGATTCCTTTCTCTCTATTCAGCACTTCTTTAGGAGGCAAGGAAGAGCCATTTTCACTTACTGCCACTAATGGGGGAGTCTCTTCCCTTCTTGTCTGAGAAGGTGGGAAATAACCAGCCATCACCCATGTCAAGGAGGAAGGCAAGAGGTAGCCTTCACTAATCAACCCCGTTGTTGCTGGTTCTTCCTGGCCCCCTGTCATGGAAAGGGCTAACACCTTCGTAGGTGGCTCCTCTACCCAATCCATGTCTGCCTTTGTCCCTCATTGTCTCAGATTACTTTGTGGCTCGAGACTTTCTCTCCAGGAAGAGGATCAATCAGGCTTATTCTGCCCTTTGAACATGTATAACACTCTGGGAGGGAACCAGGCGAGGGATGACTATGTTCATGTCACGGCGAACAAAATGAGAAGGCTTTTTTTTTTTTTTGGTAGGCCATTTGAATACTTTGTTTTTGTCTTTCTTTCTTGGAATTGAATTCTTATATTGCCACATGTTACTTGGTAGGAGGTGGACCAGCTTGCGGCCTAGATTACTGATGACTTGGAGGAAGAGGTCCTTTCCAGGTGAATGCTCACCTTTTGGGTGCAAAGGGAGGCCGTGAAGCTAGAGTTTGAGTTGGATGTGATCCTTGATCGGGCCATCACTACATACAGTCTCTGGAGGAGGGTATAGCTCAACCAATTAAAGAAGGAGGCTGTTCAAGAGCATTTTGAGCTTTGGGTGCTATAGGAAGAAAGGACCTCGAGACAAGAACACTTGTCTCGCCTTAAGGAAGAGTTGGAGGCGACTAAGAAACACTGCACTGAGTTCTCCAAGAGTGCAGCGAAAGTCGAGATGGCCAGTTGAGGTCTACGGTCTAAACATCAACGAGGTGAGGGTGGAGTTGGAAACACTTGTTGAACTGCATTAAGCAATGAAGAAAGATCACGAATGAATTGACAAAAAATAGAATGAGCTGAGTGATTCTCTGTTGTGCCACAATATGAAGTTTAAATCTCAAGATCAGTAGATTAAAGATCTAGAATCTGATCTAGCCTTCTCTAGAGAGGAACTCATTTGGCTCTCTCTTCAACTCTTGGGGGCCAAGTATGCTCATTACAGGGCCTTTGGGTATGGTTACAATTTCTGCCTGGAAAGGTTGAAAGCTTTCCTGTTGGCGAATCCCCAGATTGACCTGAGGACGTTGAGTCTTGAGTCCTTTAAACCCAATTGTGCCTCTTGTCAATTTGTCAATACTTTGGGAAGGGACTCAATGCCTAATGCGTTCTTTTCCTTGACTCCTTCGGCTCTTCCAACTTGAATATTTTTTGTTTTGTTGCATTGTACCTTTTCGTGTATAGTTTGTTTCCTGAACGATTAGTTTTTTTTTTTTTTTGTATATTTTGGGTGGCTTTCTTTGTTTTGAAAGAAAGGTATCATAAATTTCCTTCTAAGTTTCATTTATGCTTATATTTTAAGTGTTGTGGTCGAATGGACAAATTCTACTTAGCTTTGTTGGGCAAGTCCAAGGACCCAACTTTGATAAGGAGTGGGTCCCTACCTTTTATGGACTTGCATGCTCTTGCTATACATCGAGTGTAAGGACTTGACCTATGCTCCACATGAACATGTATCTATGCTCAACCAGCAGCTACTTCAATGCTTCTTGGATCTCCTGTTGCAGCCTGGTTACAATCCATATCGTGGCCTTGGCTATTCTGGATGTAGCATTTCTAGTTATAGTGGTTTGTTTGCCTCTACCGGTTATAGGTTTTCCTCAACTTGTGCTTTCACATCACTATTGAGGAGAACTGGTGGTTGGGATGGGACCTTGCCTTGATTATGATTCTCACATGCTCAAATATCGCTTTCCGCTGTTTTGAGTTCTTGTATATAGCATTCTCGTGCTAGTGCTTGCTCGCCCCATACTTCCCCCACCCTGGCCTCCATCGGGAACTTCATCTTCCAATGATAGGTGGAGGTGATAGCCTTAATAGGTTGGGCATTCCAGTGGTAGTCGTGCACGCCCCTTTTTCGACTATGACATATAGGGTTATGGTGCCCAGGGGTTGAACTGCCTCTCTAAAAAAACCATCCAGCTGCATAGGTGATGGTCGAGTGTTTTGGAGTCAATACCCATCTTGTTAAATGCATCCCAGAAGAGGATATCGACCAAGCTCTCATTGTCAATCAAGATCTTCCTAATAGTATAGTTGGCGACTAACAGTGCTACTACAAGTGTGTCATCGTGCAGGTACAAGACCCCCTCACAATCTTCTTTCCCAAAAGAGATGTTTGATGGGCTCGTGTGCCTCAGCTGTTTGGGAGGTCTTTGTACCATGTACACCTCCTCATATCTAGCCCTGTGGGTGTGCGCCTCTCCACTAGATGTAGTGGGTCCCCCTCCAGTGAACCCTCTTACTATTCTAAGGATCTCAACCAAGGGTGCGTCATTGTGATTCAGGTTTGGGAGAAGGGCTTTTCTTTCAAAGGGCATTCCAATCCTTCTCTGTTCTTTGTCCTAACATTTGTTTCGATGGTTTCGAATGTTCTGCGATCAGCCATTCCAATTCTCTGCTTTCTTTCAACTCCTACACTCTCATCTTCATTGTGTATCAGTATTTAGTCCAGTGGTTGTCCCACTATTGATAAGTATCAAAACGCCACCCTCTCCCCAACTGGTCATTTCCCCTGGACCTACAACTCTCCTTCCACTTGCACATTCAGATTGTTATGAACTAGCCTAGAACCTCAATCCTTAAGGGGTGCTCTTCCTTCCCACTTCATGTCATACTAGCTGCACCCAGCTTTTTGAGGCTCTTCTCTCACTTGACCTCTGAGTGTCTTTACTTGCCCCCTTCATCTCAGCTTTTTGAAGTGCGATAAAGCTCTGAAGTGTGTCTTCGGCATTGACAAAGTTGTCGACTCTGTCCATGAATTCTCTTAGTGTTGACGGAATCATTCTTGCCAATTCCACTATGAACAGACTTCGAGGCCATATACCCTACCAGGAGGGTCTCCATTGTGATTTTCTCATCTTAATCATCAGTGATTAATCACTCCTTGTTGAACCGAGTGAGTTATGCCTTCAAGCTTTCCTCCTCCTTTTGATTAATAGTCACTAGTCAGAAGGTATGCTGCTGGTTGTCTTTGTCTCTTATTGGTCATGAATCGTAGGGGTGACAATACATAACACGACTTGTTAACCCAACATAAACACAATACGATAATAGCAGATTTTGGTTTAGTCTTAATATGTTTGGGCTAAAACAGGTAGACCCGTTAAGACACGATTGCTTAACGGGTTAATAATGGGTCAACTAGTTTTGACCCATTATAACCCATTATGATGCGTTAAAAAAATTAAAATTACAATTATACCCTTATACTTAAAAGTAAAACTGTTGGGATTTTAATTTCAATATTTTTATTGTTTGAATTGTAATTTTGGACTTGTAGTTAGTTTTATATTTTTTTTATAGATATTGTGATTTTAACATTTATATCAAATTATGCTAAACTTAATCAGGTCAAACAAGTTAATTTCAGGTCTATTCAACCCATTTACATAAACGGGTTGAAATGGTCCGAGTCTTGTAATGTTAACCTATTTCATAGTATTCACTAACGGGTCAAAACGGATTGTGTCGTGTCAACCTATTATATTAATAGGTCGTGTTAGGATTTGAGATTTTGACATGATAAACTTAATGAGTCGTGTTCGGGTTGACCCATATAGTATAATATACATGACTTGACAAGATACGAATATTACCCATTAACACAATTTGACACCCCTAATGAATTGTGTCAAGAATAGCTTTGCCAATTCTTCAAAATTTCCAATTGAACCCAGTTGCATCTCCTTGAACCAGCCCTTTTCCATACCCTTTAATGTTAAAGGAAAGGCTCAACATGCTATCTCTCTAGAGAACCCATCGAGATTCATCTGTGCTTTAAAATTTTTCAAGTGGTCAACCAGATCTCAGGATCTGTTGTATAGTTCTATCTACGGAACCTTGAGCCTCAGTGGAGGTGGTGCGACCATCACCTTTGCATTGTTGGGTAGATCTGTACGATTGAGTAGCTAATGGATCGAGGATGATCCCCCTATCTTCTTGGCCATTTCCTCGTATTTGTCAATAACACTACGTAGTTCTTTGTGCAGCTTTTTCTTCTCTACTTCCTTGATGTTCATTTTCCCAGCACTATGTGCTTCCCTAAATGGCTGTTCATTGTGGCTTGGCGCAACATCCTCGCTAGTGTCGTGGTCTTTTCCCCTCAGGTTCTCATTTTCCGACTAAAGGGCCTCTATCTCCATAGTCATCTTTTTGAATCGCTCTTCCATGTTCGCTAAAGTGACTTCTTGATCATGGGTTTGCTTGGGAACGTGTCGTAGCAGGCATGTGAAAATCATGTTGATACATCACAAGAAGAACAATTCCACAGACAGCTCCACTGTTGAAAACGTGTTTCACAATCTGTCGATCGATGCAATCAACCTGTGATAATAAATGTGGTGACCCGGTATATCTGGTACACCTCTGATGCCTAAGTTAGAAATATATGCATATTATACTATAATGCGAAATCTAGAAAAAAAGGTTACCTTGAATCACCAGTACTAGCTCTTTATAAAGGAGAGGATTTTAACCAATATAAATTGGCTAGCAACTTGGTCTTCTCCCTTGACTTTGGGGCTTTAATTATCAAGTCTCGAGATTTGAATTCTTTTTTTTTTTTTTTTTTTTGAGAAAAACCCTTAGGCCATTTCATTGAACTAGATTAGAAACACAAGTAGGAAGTTCCTCCATAGTTACAATAAAATCAGAAATGGTAAGAGCACTTTTTGCTAGTAAGTGGGCTACTGTGTTGCCATTTCTCCTAACATGAGAAACAATCCACTTTGCAAAAAAATTAAGACAAGTTCGAGCTTCACACAGGAACATGCTAGAACTACTCCAATCTTCTACTTCTTCTTGAAGAGACTTAGTAACTTGTAAAGAGTCCCCTTCCAAGATAACTTCAGTTAACCCCAAGTCTCTAGCAAACTGGGCTGCAACCAATGCCCCATAAGATTCAGCTAGAAGAGGGTCAGGGAAGAGGCTTTTACTTTGCCTCATTGTTGCTATTGTCTGGCCTTTGTCATCTCTTACAACTACCCCTACTCCAATAAGTCCTTTAGCTTTGTCCATTGCTCCATCCCAATTTACTTTGAACCAAGACATTGGTGGGGCCTGCCACACTTCTGCTGAGAGGCATTGCTGGTGGGCTGTGCTTTGTTCCTGTGATTGGCCCTCCTCAGCCAGCAGCTCCAATCTCAGTTTCGCTTCTCTTATCAATATGTCAGGAGGCATGAAAGGTTTGTTGAAGATGAATGAGTTCCTCCTCAACCATAGTTGTCTTGCTACCACCACAAACTCTTGCAGCTCTTCTACATTGAGAGCATCAGTCAAAGCCTCAAAGAATTCTAACATAGGCATGTAAGAGCTTCTGCTTTTCTGTAGTTTTTTGGAACACAGGCTCCAGACATCCTTTGCAGCCTCACAGTTCCATAGGACATGCATGGTACTTTCTTCTTCTCGACTACACAAAGGGCATAGTGGTTCACTCACTATCTTCCTTTTGAATAGGTTGAGTTGAGTAGGGAGGGAGTCTTGACATGCTCTCCACAAAAACATCTTCTCACTTGGTGCAGTATGAAGCTGCCATATCTTTTTCCACACACCTTTGAAGCATTTATTGGTTGATGCTTGACCTTTGTCTGCCATTTCTTTTTCCTTCTCCATGTGGTATGCACTCCTCACTGAGAAAGATCCTCCCTTTGTACCATGCCAAATGAGTCTGTCTCTCGAGTTCATAGAGCTGATAGGTGTTTGAAGAATCACTTCAACTTCCCCTTCTTCAAAGATTTCTTTTACAAGTTCTGTTTTCCAACTCCTTGTTGTAGGGTCAATGAGTTCTGCCACTGTTGCCTTGCCATCGAGCACCTTAACTGGACTTATTACCTTTGTTGGTTTAGTTTTAGCTAACCATTTGTCTGTCCAAATGTGGATTTTGTCTCCTGAACCCACCCTCCAAAAGGACCCTGCCTCTATTGTGTTCCTTGCAGCCAATAGACTTATCCATACAAAAGAAGGCTTAGATCCCACCTTTGCTGATTGGAAGTTTGATTGAGGGAAATACTTGGCTTTTAGGACTTTGGCTGCGAGGGAGGAGGAATCTTGAATTATTCTCCAACATTGCTTGGACAACAAAGCTTTGTTGAAGATTTCAAGGTCCCTAAAACCCAAACCCCCATCAGCTTTTGATTGCCCCAGCCTTTTCCATGAAAGCCAATGTATTTTTTGCTCTTTTTCTTGCTGTCCCCACCAGTACTTTTGAATGACACTGTTTATAGCTTGTATGAGGGTTAGAGGGAGCTTGAACACACTCATTGTGAAAGTTGGAAGAGCTTGAATCACTGCCTTTAGATAAATTTCTTTTCCTGCCTGAGAGAGGGTCTTGATTCTTTGACTATTAAGCTTTAGATTGATATTGTCTAGCAGAGTCTTGAAAGTTTTGAATCTGTCCTTTCCAACCACTGGGGGTAATCCCAGGTATCTCTCATATGGCATGGTGGTCCTCATTCCTGCTATTGACAAGATGAAACTTTGAGTAATTCTGCTGGTATTTTTGCTGAAAACTACAGAAGTTTTCTCCACATTTAATCTTTGGCCCAAGTCCTTTTCATAATCTCTTAGTAGACTTACCATCCTGCCCCATTCTCTTAGTAATTGACTGTTTCAACACAGTGCATCACCAAGTCCACCCATTTTTTGCCAAAACCCAGCTTGATAAGAACAGCTCTCAGAAAACACCACTCCACTCGATCGTAGGCTTTACTCATGTCTAGTTTCAAAGCCATATAGCCTTCTCTACCTGCCATTCTACATTTCATAGTATGCAATGCCTCAAAGGCAACAATAATATTATCTGAAATAAGTCTGTTAGGTACAAAGGCTGATTAAGAAGCAGAAATTACACTAGGGAGCACTTTTTTCAATCTATTTGCTATAACTTTTGAGATAAGTTTATAGAGGACATTACATAGGGATATAGGTCTGAATTCTGTCACCTTTGTTGGTGCCCTCTTCTTTGGTATCAAAGCAATAAGAGTGTTGTTGATGCTCCCCATGCTCTCCTTCCCATTCAGCACATTCAGTACAGCTTCACACACTTTAGGACCCACTATGGACCAGTGTTTCTGGTAGAAAAAAGCTGGAAAACCATCTGGTCCTAGTGAGCTTAGCCCATTCATGCTGAATAGGGCTTCTTCCACTTCCTGAGTGCAGTAGGGTCTGTTAAGAGACTCATTTTGGGGCTCAGTCACTCGGGCCTCTAATGAAGAGATGCAATTGAAGGGTTGGGTAGGGTTTGAGGAAGTGAAAAGGTCAGTGAAGTAGCTTTGGAACATTTCAGAAATTCCCTTTTTCGAGGTTACAGTCTGGTCATTGCTATCCACCAGCTTCTTGATCATGTTTGATTTTCTTCTCTGTGATGCAGCTTGGTGGAAGAACTTAGTATTCCTATCTCCCTCCTTCAACCACCTCTGTTTGGCCCTTTGCTTCCACTTTATGTTATCAGACTCTAAGATTACACCCACCTCTCTTTGTACTTTCTTAATTTCATCAGTGAGATGGCCTGAGTTTCTGTCCTAAAGATAGGATAGATGTGCCAACTGATCTTGGATTCTTTTCTTAGAATTACCAAATTTTTGTTTGCTCCACTGAGTAAATTTTTGTTGGCAGTGTTGCAGGTTTTTTGAGGTGAGGTTTACTATGTTACCAGCCACGGGTAGGTCCTTCCATGCCTCTTCCACTATTTTGTAATAGTCTTCACTAAAGGTCCAGCTAGCTTCAAACCTGAAAGGCCTCCTACTTCTGTTGGGTGCAGCACTTAGTTGATCCATAGTGACCCAAATTGGGTTGTGATCTGAGCTTAATGAGGGGAGGGTAAGAACCTTAGGGTCTGTGTACAGCTCAAGCCACTTCCCATTGCAGAAAGCCCTATCTAATCTCTCTTTTGTGAAAGCCATCCCTTGCCTTCCATTTGTCCAGGTGAACTTATTTCCTGAATACCCCATATCAAGCAGGCCAGATTTTTCTATGGCCTCTCTAAATAGCTTCATTTGTTTAAAAGGTCTCAGGGGACCTCCACACTTCTCTCCATAGTGTAGGATTTCATTGAAATCTCCTACACATAGCCATCCAGAATTTGTGGTTGGCTTAAGGGCTTCAAGTAGTGACCAACTCTCGTGTCTTTTTTCTGTTTTTGGGTGGCCATAGAAGCTAGTGAGAGTCCAGGTTGTTCCCTCTATCATGCCAGTGATTGACAGAGAGATGTGGGACTGAGTATAGGACAAAACCTCAGCCTCAATTTCCTCCTTCCAGAAAAAAGCTAGACCTCCTCTAGTTCCAACTGGATTGACTATAAAGCCATGATCATAATTTAGCAACCTCTTTACTGATTCCACCTTGGTTCTCTTACTCTTTGTTTCCATTAAGAAAACAAAGGATGAGGACTTATTTTGCACCATAAGGAGCAAATTATTAACTGACCGAGGGTTCCCAAGCCCTCGGCAGTTCCAGCTTAAGCAACTCATCTCAAATGGTGGGGCTGGAAACCAGCCACCACCATGTCATCCTTGTTTAAAGACAAGGCATGTCTTTGCTCACTCTTTGCCTTCTTAAGGGACCTTGTTGTAACTGCACTGGTAATGTGAATCCCGTCTCTCTTAGAGCCACTGTGCCTATTCTCCTTGTCTTGTTCTATCTCTGTAAGCTGCCCATCACTACTCCTGTCTCTTGCTTTCCTCTTCCAGGTTGCTTGGCTCTTCATCTTCTGCAGGACTTGGACTTGGTTTGCAACAAAATGGGCCAGAGATGTGGTCTGGGCCTTCAGGTCACTGCTGATCTTGTGGCCTAATTTTGTGTTGTGGGCCTTTTCTTGGTTTGTGTTATTTGGTTTGCAACTAAGAGGTTCAGATACCTCAACACCTTGCATCAGACAATTTGCTGCAACCAGAAAAGGCTTCTCTGGTGTTTCCCAGAATAGATGTCCATCTGTTTCCTTAATTGGTGTTTGTTTACACTGTACTTTCTGGACATTAGAAAGTTCTGGTTTAGTTACCATTTTGGCAGCTGAGAGGTCCCCATCCTGCAGGCTAGCTTTCTGACCACCTGAGCTGGTCCCATCTTTCTTGAATGGAGAGTCATCCCTGACCTCTCTCTCCTCCTCCCACGACTGCTTCTCTGGTTCTTCAGGTGAGCCTTCTGAACCATACTTCTTTGTTAAGAAGTCACTCTCTCTAGCTGCTGGGGCTCGGAGCCAAGTCCCATATTGCAGCTTGTGACTGTCTGAGAGTATAGCAGAACAGCCCTTCTGTGCATGCTTAATCACTCCACATTTAAAGCAAAAGGAAGGCAAACGTTCATACTTGAGGGGGATCCAAGTTCTTTTACCTTCAACAGACAGAAAAAGGCCTCTTTGGAGAGCTTTGGAAATATCCAACTCAACCTTTATCCTCAAGAATTTGCCCCATCCAATACCCCTCTCATCTGCTTGGACCAATAAAACCTTTCCAATGGCATTACCAATCCTGGTTCCAACTTCCTCAGTCATGCTTGCTAATGGCATATTAAAAGCCTGCACCCAGAACTCCTCTGTGGAAAAAGGGACTTCATTAATGGAGCTATTCCCTTCATATAGATTCAGACATAGTAGCCACCTATCAAAGGACCATGGTCTTCCACGTATGACTTGTTGGAGATCCCTCTCAAGGTGGAACTCTACTAAGTATTTGTTTGTTCCCACTTCTGTAAACTGGATCCAGCTCTTGCATCTCCACACCTTTGACATTGTAGTTTTGAAAGCTTCTCTGTTCACTGGTCTTTCAGCAATGATCATAACCAGGACACAAAATTGGCTTTGTTTCTTGACTTTGTCTGCCAAGTTAGAAGACAGAACCACCTCTCCTTTTTCCTTCTCAGTTAGACTGAGACCTTCCCATTGTCTAGCTAAATCTTCCTCCATGTTTCCTCTTCAAACCAGCTGAAAACTAGTTTAAGAGACTAGGCTCTCCTAGAGAGAAAAACCTCCACCTTCAAGGAGAGGACCCTTTGCTTGACTGACTTCCTTTTGCGAGATTTGAATTCAGAAGGGAGGAGTTACCATACTTGGGCAAATATCTCGCTCTTTTCCTTACCTGGAGAAGTTTCCAACTACTCATGATGATGGTTACCATATTAATCTTACTGAGATGTGTGATTCCTTCGCAGCAGGTGCATACCATGCCCTTTGTCTTTCGACTTACTGGGCTTCTCATACGGGCCTTAACTGATAGACCTGTCTAGTAGGGATAGAAAAGCCTCTCCAAGGGATTTGATGGCTGCAGCGAACATGATGAGACAAAGAGGAGTTTGAAATGGTGAGAGAAATAATCACGCATCAGACAAATTTCTGGTTTGAAGAGGGATTTGGTGGATTGAGAGATGAGGGCGAGAAGCTCAATTGAGAGAGAGAGAGAGAGAGAGAGAGAGAGAGAGAGAGAGAGAGAGAGAGAGAGAGAGAGAGAGAGAGATTTTTTAGGGAAAGACCCAATGGCTACCCCCACTCCTGATTTTCATGCTAAACTATATATATATATATATAAAAAGAATTGTAACACGAATTAAGCATCTAACCACAAGCAAAAATCAAAATAAAGCAAGTGAAAAAAATCTTGATAGTTATCAAAATGTTTGTTGATGGATATGTACTTCCCATATATTCACACCTCGATCATACAGGTCCAACTTCCAACCCCAAATACATAGTTCAGCGTTCCCAACTACATCACATGTGGAATAATATAATTGGCTACTTCCTCAAACACACCTCTACCCCTTTAATTCCACCATAAGTGTTCAACCATAATATCATTACCAGTATCAAACAATAATAACCACTCGGACTGCTCCTTATTGTTCAGCTAAGTGACCTATAGATATGTTGCCCTTATTATTTAATGCAAATAATTTATGCAGGTCAAAAGTGTGTGAAATTTACGTAAGTCGTTTGATGATGGATATATACTTCCTATGTATTCACACCTCGATCATACAGGTCAAACTCCCAACCCCAAATACACAGTTCAGCGTTCCCAACTACATCACATGTGGAATAATATAATTGGCTGCTTCCTCAACACACCTCTACCCCTTGAATTCCACCATAAATGTTCAACCATAATATCATTACCAGTATCAAACAATAATAGCCACTCGGACTGCTCCTTATTGTTCAGCTAAATGACCTTTATATATGTTGCCCTTATTATTTAATGCAAATAATTTATGCAGGTCAAGAATTTAAATATAGGACCCATATAAAAATATAATGGAGATCTTTTTCAAAGAATTTAATAGTCTTGCATGTATATAGCACTACTCTTGTTGAAAAAATGAAACTGATAAATGATAATGAATTTTAATAAATGGGCATGAAATGTTCAATTAACTATTAAAAAAAAGCATCATATATATCACCAACTAATGTGCTTTCCAACCCACCCAACAAAACCCAGCTTGCTCCTCATTTCCTCACCCATTCATTCTTACTTCTATGGCAAAACCCACATGATCATTATTAAAAATAATAACATTAATAATATAAATAAATAGATTCATATATAAAATAAATTAAAGGATTGTTGGATAGTAACTCAAACCTCAATCTATCAATCATTTTCATGAAGTAAGCTCGCCGCACTGGTAGTTAATTCTACATTAAGATGTTAAAGTATAGGATATTAGTATCACAAAACATCAAAATCAATATATATATAACAACTAAACAAAATCTCTAAATACATTACTTGAGTCTAACTTATAATTTTTTCATCATCAATTGTATTTGAATAATTTTAGCTCATGCATATAGAAGTGGATTTCAACAAGTTTTGTGTGCACACAAGAGCCTCTATAGCTCTTGGAGCCAAAGAACTCCTAAATGGATCCAAGACACGGCCACTTGTACTAAATGTCGACTCAAATGCTACGGTGGTGATCAAAATGGCCAAGATTGCCATTAGAGCAAGAACCAGATATTTGGTGGAGTTGACCTTCCACCAAATTAAAATGTCAGAAACTCTCCATAGGAATCTAAATATTCTCCAACAAATACCGTTTTAGCTCCAACTTACTATCGATCAAGGATGCTGATTTTTGCTCTTTATGGAAATTTTTCAAAAAGTCCATGGGATCAATTGTACAGGTACTACTACTCTTTATTGATGCACTACCTTCACTACAAGGAGTTGACTTAGACCCAGTTACGCACCCACTACCAAACATAACATATTGTTCATACAAATATCCCATATCCCTCTTGAGGAGTGCAACAAATTCCTTACTTCTCTGATCGCCTAATGTTTTGTTGAATCGATATGCTTGAGTAACCAATTTGTATTGTGGATCAAGAATGGCACCAGTAAACAACAACCAGTTTATCTTTTGAAGATTACCCCAATATTTAGCATACTTATATCTTCATTCTAAAATCCATTGAACTCAAGCGTTGATTATTATCGTCACAAAAAGTATTCAAGTTTGCATGAATATTAATAACCTCTTGAAAATACAGATTTGATATGACATGTAGTGTACCAAAAATATGCAATGTGACATTATAAAATACATTAAGAAACTTCAGAAAGTTTCTTATGGTCTCCTAACTATTAGCTCCAGGAGCTTCTAGACCATTTTTCCCAGGCCCATCCTCAGACAAACAAACTCTTGAGTAAGGATCCTCATCAAGTAGAAGTTGGAAGGTTTTTTGATACTTCTCAATCACGTCCAACATAAGATAAGTCAAGTTCCATCTAGTAGGCACGTCAAGACCCAAGAAACTAGAAGATAAAACTTTTGACTTATCAATGCAAGACTTGAAAGTGGCAAGTCTTTGGGGAGAAGATTTCACATACTTGATCAAATTTCACACTCTTATGATTGAGTCATTAACATCTTTCAAACCTTCACTCAAAACAAGGTTTAAAATGTGTGTCGTACACATTCCCCACTTCCTATTTCCCTTGTTCTCAACTAATCAATAGCAGAATCGTTAGAGGTAGCATTGTCCACCACAATTGTGAGGATCTCGTCAATACCCGAGTCAACCATACACTCCTCCAACTCCCTCCCAATTGTTGCCCCCTTTTGGTCGTTAATCTAAAAAAATGAAATTATCCACTTATGCAACTTCCAACAACTATCAATAAAGTGAGCGATGACACATATATAATTAATATCTTGGATAAAAGTCTAAATGTCGATGGTCAGGCACACTATTTTTTTGGTGCTCAAAAATATTTTCTTCAAGCTATCATTCTCTCTCAAGGATAGTCTCATACAATCCCTCATTACGGTAAATCGAGAAGGAATAAGAAATCTAGAATCAAAGGATTTAGTGTATTCCCGAAACCCTTGGCCCTCAACAACCCTAAAGGGTAACTCATCTACTATCACCATCCTAGTAAGGGCAGCCCTAATTTTTTTCGCATTATACTTGGTCATCCCTAAACATTTCTACCCTTCCCCTTCTTCGCTTATTGCTTCCAGGACCAATAATTGTTTACACTTATCCAATTTACTCTTACGATTTTTTTAGCAAAGTTAGATGTGTGCTCTCAAGGCCGAAGTGCCTTGCCTTTTGGGATGACATTTCCATTGCCTCCTACAATGGTTACAAGTAGCTATAGGTTATTCAGGAACACAATCAAACACTCTTATGAAGTGGTCCCAACCTCAGACCTAATCTTGGGGTTTCTACTTCCAGGTGGAGGGTGAGGGTTAGAACGAAAGGTACTAAGAGTGACTATCGAAGAGTCTATTAGTCCTCTAGACTCTTCGACTATGGGAGTATTGATAGGCTATTTTAGGATTGCGATGCCAGGATAAGATGCAAATGTGGATGTAGGAGTACTTTGATTGTTTCAAGGAAGGGGGTGGCTGGGGAGAAGAGAGAGAGAGAGGACGTCACTGGACATTGGGATGGCAGCTTGTGAGGGTGGCTGGGAAGCCATGCGGTGGGCCACTATCCCTAGAGAGAAGTTTCGCAGTTGCAGAGTTGAAGGTTGAGATAGAGGACTCGGGGGGATGGAGGTTAAAAGTGACTTCAAAAACTGTATACTAATGTATACATTACTATTACATATTATTATAAATTTATACATTACTGTTTAGATAGACACTAGTGTATTACATGTTATTCTAAATTTAAATATTAGTGTTATTACACATTAGTATTACATGTTAAAATGCACTAGTGTTTATACATTAGTATTAAATGTTATTAATTATTATAAACTATAAACAAATAGTTAAGTATATTTTTTATTTTTACATATACTAAATTATTATTAGTATTGATTATAATTTTTTCCTAATTATTAGTATTGATTAATAACAATTATTATTTAAATCAACTTGTACTATATTATTTAATTACATGTTATTATATTAGTATCTAACTTATTTCTAACTTAACAATATACTAAACTTTAGTATTATATGTTATGACGCTAGTGTTATCATACATTAATATACATGTTAATATATTATTATACATTACTTATTATACATTATTATTACTGCTACAATTTGTCTATATATATTAGTACACTCAATACTATATTACAAGTTATTAACTTATTATATTAGTTTATTATAAATTAGTATGATATTTACATATGTCATATACCAAACTATTATTAGTCAATTTATTCTATTTGTAGTATAGTTTAAGTAGATTATTTTATAATAATTAGCTTATACTATTATTGAATTTAACTAATTATATAAATTAAGAAGAGAAGGGGAAAAATTAAAGTCTCATCTGACTTTTCTCTCTAAGGAAAGAAATGTAAGGTGGAGTGAAAGTCTCTTGCTCATGTGGGTAAGTAAAGGAAGGGATCATTACAGGACTTAGTGAAGTGATAGAGGAATTGGAGGAACAATGGGAACAATTATGGCTTTTGAAAGAAGAGAATCTGGAAATCAATCTGGTAACAGAACATATGGGTGAGGTGAAAAGAAAAGGGATAAAAGTGTTGTTGAAAGTTGTTGATCACATGATTGGGAAGGATAGGGAAATTTTGGAAAGTGGAAAAAACTTTCTTTTTCAAAGACATCAGTCCTAACCTGTTTATTATTATGTTTGAGAATCAATAGAAGCAGGGTGTTGTAGGGCAAATCATAGTTATTTGATAATTGCTTGTTTTTATTGAAACCATTTGATGGATTAACACCCTCAAAGAAGATGTGCTTAGACTATAAGACTTTCTAGATTCAACTATATAATTTGTTGTTGATGTGTATGAACCGTGCAACTGGGAACCGGATCACTGCATCTATTGGCTCTATTAAGAATATTGATGTTAGAGAAGATGGAATTGGCTAGGGAAATGTCCTCAGAGCTAAAGTAGAAATTGATATCAGAAAGCCACTAGCAAGAGGAAAAACTGTTAATTTGATGGAGAAAAGGATGTGGATTCTGATACAATATGAGAAACTGCCTAGAGTGTGTTTTACTCGTGGCAAGCTAGTCATGGGCCATCTAGGTGCAATGGAAAAGGCGAGCGACAATTACAAGATAGTAATGAGAAAAACCAATTTGGAGTTTGGCTCCAGACAAGCTCGAATTTAAAAAGAATGAATGTCGATAATCACCGTGAAGTAGACCATGGCAAATCAAGAGACATTGATCAAGGTAAACGTTATGAGAGTTGGAGATTGGAGAATGCCAAGGAGACTCCAATGCAGGTCGACGGCACAGCAAGCAGGGAGGAATTTGATGGAGGGGAGATGGAATCCAAAAATCAAGGAATTACAATTTTTGAAATTGATCATCTAAGATGTTAAGGGAAACTGGAAGAACAAAAGATCTTGATAAAGGAAATTTTAAAAGTTTGAAAGTGTTGAAAGATAAGGTTGTGGGTGCGGGAAACTTGGCGGTGGTAGTTGAAAGTGGGAATATGGATTCATGCCAGAAAAAGTATTATAATAACAAATAAGGTGGGCTTAAAGGATGGTGATGTGGATCTGTGGCCTAGAATGGGACAAATAGATATAGATGAAGCCCCTAACAGAAATAACGGTAATGAAAACTTGGATGTTATGCATGCTCACAATAACAAAAGGAACTCGGAAAAGGGAAAGTCTGATCAAAGAAGATGGAAGAGAAAAGCCTGTGTTGTAGGTAATACTTCTGTAAATAGTATGAATATTGGACGTAAAAAAATATTATTAGATGAAGAGGAAGAACATGTAGAGGTCGATGTATAAAAAAAAAGAAGATTTGATGAATTGGTAGAAGGCAACTCAACAACTCAATCAATGGTGATGGCTGTGAATTAGCCTCGCCAAGAATTATGAAAAAGGGCTTGGACCCCTAGACAGTTTCTGAACTTTGCCTTTTGGTGAAGGAAAAGAAGCCCCAAGTAGTTTTTTTGATCGAAACAAAACTACTTACTTATAAGTTGGAAAGTATCATAAATAAATTAAACTTTGATGGATGTTTTGTGGTAGAGCCAGTGGGAAGAAGAGGGGGGTTGGCAATTCTATGGTGTGTTGATGTGGATATTGAAATTATTAATTATTCCCAGTATCACATTCATTCCAAAGTAGCTTGCTTAGAGAAGAATACATTCTAGTTTTGTGCGGGTTTTTATGGTCATCCTAAGTTGAGTAAAAGGAAGGAAACTTGGGTGTTACTGTCACTGTTAAAACCACTTGAAAATAAGCCTTAGTATCTAATAAGAGATTTTAATGAGATACTTGCACAGTTTGAAAAGTCAGGAGGGAGGGAGAGACCATAAAAATAAATGGATTATTTTAGAAATGCCCTTGAAATTAATAATCTTTCTAACTTGGGATGGGTTGGTGACAAATTTACCTTGAGTAATAAAGATGTTGATGATTTCTTCACAAAGAAAAGATTTGATAGAGTAGTAGTTGATATTAAATGGTCAAACTTATTCAGTAATGGGTTGGTCAAGATTTTACCTGCTATTAGATCTGATCATAGACCAATTATGTTGGAACTGAATGGGAAAAATTTTGATGGGAGAAGGTGGAGAAGAATATTCAGATTTGAAGCTAAATGGGTATTGGAGGAGGAAAGTGCTACTATTATTCAAGAGGCTTGGATGAGTAGTGCAGATGATCAAGATCCTTTGCAAATAGTACAGAAGAAGTTAAAGTCATGTGAAGGGGCTCTGTTAAGATGGAGTTCTTTGAAAGGGCAAGAAGAAGGAAAGTGCATTAAGCAAAAAAGTGAATTGTCGAATAAGGAACAATCACATGAAGGACTTCATAGTGCAGCAACTATTAAGAATTTACAGGATAAGATTAGCAAGCTCTTGGAAAAAGAAAATGTGAAGTGGAGGCTAAAAGCAAAAATCAATTGGTATCAACTGGGTGATAAGAATATGAGTTATTTTCATGTGTGTGCTAGTCAAAGAAGAAGGAAAAACTGGATTAAACAAATCAAAGATGACTAGGGCAGACAGTTGAATGTTGTAGAAGATAATAAGGGTGGTTTTTATCATTATTTTCAGACTATTTTTTCTTCCTCAAATCCTTCTATGGAGACAGTATATGATTGTATCAGCAATATGGAACCAAGAGTAACTATTGTTATGAATGAAGATTTGCAAAAGAAGTTCACAAGGGAAGAAATTGAAGAGGCGTTGAAGCAGATGGGACCCCTCAAATCTCTAGGTTCAAATGGATTTGGAGCTCATTTTTATCAATCCTATTGGGATACCGGGGTGAGGAGGTATGTAAGGCTCTTTTAAACTTTCTAAATGGAGGGTCATTGGAGCACAATGTCAATTGTACAAATATTGCATTTATTCCTAAAGTGAAAAATCCCTAAATTGTTAGTGAATTTAGGCCCATTAGCCTATGTAATGTATTATATAAAATAGCATCCAAGGTGTTAGCCAACATGTTGAAGAAGGTGTTGGGATCAATCATCTCCAGCAATTAAAGTGCTTTCATTTTAGGGAAGCTTATTGCAGACAACATCATGATTGCTTATGAAACATTGCACACTATGAAGACAAGACAAAAAGGTGGTTTTGCAAGCATGACACTCAAGCTAGACATGGCAAAAGCATGTGATAGAATTGAGTGGAGGTACTTGGAAGCTATCATGAGAAAATTGGATTTGGAGCATGATGAATAGCCTTAATTATGGAATGTGTCACTTAAGTTACATATTTATTGATTGTAAATGGCCTACTAGAGAAAAGAATCATCCCACGAGAGGGTTAAGGCAAGGTGATCCATTAACTCCTTATATCTTTATCCTTTGTGCAGAAGGGCTGAGTTCCTTAATAAATTCAGCTAAGAATAATGGTGAAACAAGGGGAGTTGCAATATCAAGGGGTACTCTTGTGAATCATTTGTTGTTTGCTGATGTTTGTATCAGTTTTGGGAGGGCAAATCTTGTTGAATGGGCAAAGATATAGATGTTACTAAGCAGATATGAGAATGCCTCAAGTCAGTTTTTGAATAAGCAAAAGACAACAATATACTTCAGCTCAAATACTCTAGAAAGTGTGAGAAGACACATTATTCAGGCAGCATGACTAAAAGAATGTGGCAATTATAAAAAATAATTGGGTCTACCATCCATGGTAGGTAGATCCAAGTATAGCACTTTTCAACATTTGAAAGAAAAGGTATGGGGTAAGATCAATAGCTGGAAAAATAAGTTCTTGTCCCAAGCAGGAAAAAAAGTGTTGGTCAAAGTAGTACTACAGTCTATCCCTACATTTCCAATGAGTCTATTTAAGTTGCCAAAGAAGCAATGCAAGGAACTTACTTCACCCATGTTAAGTTTCTGGTGGGGTCACAAATGAGAATAGAGTACACTAGAAGAGTTGGGAAAAAAATGGGGGGAAGGAAAGAAAGAGGTGGATTAGGTTTCAAAAATATTAAAGATTTCAATTTAGTTATGCTAGCAAAGCAATGCTGGAGAATGCTAAAGCAACCTCAATCCCTAGTTGCAAAGGTTATAAAGAACAAGTATTTCAAAAATGGTGGTCTGCCATCGGCAAAGTTGGGAAATGAACTTTCACTAATATGTAGGAGTCTACTTTCCTCTATAGAATTAGTGAAGGCATGTTTGATATGGAAGGTGGGAAAGGGTGATCAGATCAAAATTTGGCAAGACAAGTGGTTGCCTATGCCAACTTTATACAAGGTACAATCCCTTCTCAAAATCTTAGATAAAGAGGCAATAGTCAGCGAACTAATCAAGCATGGGTTTGGTAAATGGAAGGAAGATCTTATTCATGAGACTTTTACAAGAGATGAGGCTGAAATGATAATCAGCATTCCATTAAGTAAGGTGGATACTGAAGATATTGTCACCTGGATTCATACTATAAATGGGAGGTTTTCTGTCAAAAGTGCATACCATTTAGACTATACTAGAAGCATGCAAATGACAGGTGATGAGACAAGTTGATAAAGGTGAAGGATGGAAGAAAATGTGGGATCTAAATGTGGAAGGGAAAATTAAGTAGTTCTTATAAAAGGGTGGATAAGAAATTCTACCAACAAGATTGAATCTCTCCAACAAAAGGACCATTGAAAATAGCCCATGTCCAATCTATGAAAGGGAGGGTGAGATAGTTGTACATGCTTTGTGGAGCTATCGTGTAGCTTTAGATGTATGGCCTGAGATGGTAGTCTAGTGCATAAGTGGTCATGTGACGACCACCAATTTAGCTAATCCTTGTAGTTATTTTAGTCCATTATTTTGGGCCAAGCAAGGAGGAGTAATCAGTTAGAGACTAGAACAGAATATAAGGCATCTAAGGTCTTGAGGAAGGCCCACACCCATGAGTGATTCGGCCCTTATAGTGGAATTAGGATTTTGAAGCCCATTAAAATTAGGGCACACGACTATCCTAGGGGATGAACTCCTTCTTGCCATGTGTCATACATGCAAGAAGACATGCTTGTAAGGTGGAAGTATTATGACACTTGTTACTATGGGAGAGAGATTCTAGAAGGAAGATGAATAGTTTATGGAAATTGGAGCCTAGGGGAAGCCAAAAAGGCATGCATAGCAACTATAAACAGGGAGGATTCGGTTTGACCAAGTGTCATGCACGCAAATGGAAGGTGAAGAGTTTTGTCTTGGGAAAGGGCAAAATCTTGCTTGGGAAGAGGACCTATATGCCTATGAGAATTCTAGAAGAAAGTTGTGAAGGGCACACTTAAGGTGGATAGCTAAGGCAAAGGGGATTTGTGCATTTTGCCTCTCACAATAACCAATCACACAATGTCCAAGACATTGATAGAAGAAAGATTTTCTTGGGAAGGAAATGAGCTTTTCGGCCACCACACTCTTCACACGCCACATGGCACAAATACACACTTGTAGAGGATTGAGAAAGATCCTAGTTAGAAGACGAACCATTTTGCCACAAGATTCAAAGAACAAAGACACAAAATGAAGGGTAAAAGGGGAAGTGGAGTTTCAATTTTGAGAGGGAGGTGCCACTTGTCCAAAAAGTTTCATTGTGTTTCCAACTGGTTCTCCAATTTTATTACCTCCCAAGTGCAAGAGGTGTTATGTTGATGTGTAGTGGATTTCCCAAGGTTGATTTCACAAGGATTAAGGTAACCTAAGTTTAGAATTTTGCCAATAGATGGGAGGTGATGTTTCTCTTTAAGGACACCTCTTTAGCCACTGAGTTGACTAAGATTCTATCTTCCCCTTTGTTTTTAAATAACAAAGGTTCAATCAATAGAGAGATGGATTGAGCCTTTCTTTCTTCCTCTGATTCTAAAATTTAATTAGAGTTTGGCAAATCAACACAAATTGCTAAGGGAAAAAAAAAAAAAAACTTATACTAGAAAAGACCAACACAGATTCAATGCTAATTAACAGAGTGAATAGCTGAACAAATGTAAATAAACCTAAGTCTTGGGCAACCTTCTTGCAGTGAGCAGTCTACGAATTCCCCTATCTTAGAATTTGCTTCAAATGTCATACCAGTCTAGGTTAGAACATTCGGATGATAATCTCATATACGTCCAACCAAGAAATTGAAAAAAAAAATAGATTCAGTAAGTTTTCTATCAACCCAGCTTTAACTAATAAATTCAGAGTACTAAAATTTTCCACACTTCAAGTATCTAATGTGCTGTTAATCTACAATAGATAAAAAAGAGTGAAACAAATCCAATAACTTCATTGAATACGGGGATGAAGAAAGTCAAAGAACAATGCAATTAAACATAGTCAGAAAATCAAAACCCTTGAAGAATAAACACTGCTCGACGGTTTCCTTCCACTTAGGGTTCAGAAAAACTACTCCCCCTTCATCTCAGGATTCCTCAATAAAAATAAAACAGAACAAAAAAAAACTTCACTACTGTAAAACAAAAGGAATAACTAGAAACAGCAAAAACCCTAGAATTTCTTTTTGCATTCTGTCCAAACCACCTCTTCTCGTGCCTTCTCTCCCTTTTATCCTTTCCCTTTCCATCCTTTGCTCTGCATCTAACCAACTCATCTCCAATTCCATCCGGTTCCTTCTAGAGGATAGGATCTGTAAACACAGAGTGAGGGGTCAGATTTCGAGTGTTAGAGGAAGTCGAAATGCCCTAAGTGTTAGTGTGGAGGTGTAGTGGGTGCATTAAGAGTAAAAAGTCTGATTTGCCCCCTTATTCTTTTCCTTGACCATAGAGTGTCCCTTGTACAAAAAATAATGATTAAATGAGTATTTGTAGAGAAACTTAGATAAAAAAAAAAAAAAAAAAAAAAAAAAAAAAAAAAAAAAAAAATCTTTAATTTAAATATTCATTGTCCACATTATTTTCACTTAATCACACACCCCCCAACTTAGCTAGCCTCTAGCAACAAAAATGATCATGAGAGTAAAATATATCTTCACCACACAATGTAATCCAAAAATTTATGCCCTCAATCAGATTCAAAGGTCTTTAGAGTCCTAGGGTTTATGCAAAATAGATATTGATTCTCCACAGAAGTTTATACATCAGTCAGTCAAACTTCCAAACGGAAACTAAAAGAACTGCATCCCCCTGAGTGTGCATTGTGATAAAATTTTCAAAGTTATCCACTAAAATCCATTTATTTAAGGTTCATCAGCAGCAGCTAATAAAGAAAAATCTCTAATCTTACTCTAACTCAAAGCCATCACAATGGTGGTTTTCACACTATTACGCTTTAAAAGGCCCCATTTTTTTTTTGGTGGCCCCGATAATAGTCAGCCTTTTCCACTGCACTTTACTTTTCTTGATCCCTAACTTGTCCCTTTTCTCATACCCTTTCTTTTTTTTAGAAATGAATGTCTAGAGGGAATCAAACTTATGGATGTGCGCCTATCCACACTTCCAAAAGTTTGCCCTTACCACTAGATTATTTCTTCCTAAGCCATTAGGATATGGTTCCTTAGAGTTCTTTTACAGCTGTAGTGATGAACACCCACTTATGGTACAAAAGTATTGCTAGGACAATCAAGTATATGTGACCCAGTGTTTAGCAGATTTCCCAAAGTTCACTACTGACTGAGACAACCCACCAATGGATAAACTTCTATTTTGAATTAACATCTCCAACTTCAAATGCCACTGTAGCTCATATTTCCAAGAAATATTTCCTTAGGCATGAGGTTTTGAACATATCAGAAACAAAATTTGATGAGTGAAGAGGAAAACATTTTGCTTTCAAATCTCAAAAGAAAATGTCATGCAGTGACTCATAATTGTGTCCTAAAAGTTCTGCTCCCACCCCCCAACTAAAATTAAACATTGTCCTCAATGTATAACAACTTGCAAGTGCAGGATAAAGACAGAAGCAGAAAGAGTACCTAGTCGTGCTGTATGTAAAAGGGAAAAGAAAAAACAACTGATAAAGAGAGAAAATATGAAAAACAACAAGATTAAATTGACATAAAACAAAATGAAAAATACTACTAAGCAATTGGGTAGATGGGTCCTGCAACTCAGTTGTTGCAATCTCAGGTGAAAAATTGGTCAGGAATGGTTTAAGCCTCTGACCATTTACTTTGAAAATGTTTCCATTTTGAGGGTTCATAATCGCAACAGCAACATGTGGCCAAATTTCCTTAACTATATAAGGTCCACTCTATCGAGATCTAAGTTTACCAGGGAACAAATGAAGTCTAGAATTATAAAGCAAAACTTGCTGATTGGGTTCAAAAGATTTTCTGAGAGTGTTTCTATCATGCGAAATTTTCATGCGCTCCTTAGTAAGCCTAGAATTCTCATAAGCATCTCCTCTTAATTCCTCTAGTTCAGAAAGTTGTAACTTCCTCTCAGATCCAGCCTTATCTATATCAAAATTTAATTTTTTTCACAGCCAAGTATACTTTGTGTTATGGCTCAACAGGAAGGTGGCATGCTCTACCGTATACTAATCTATAGGGAGACATGCCAAGAATTGTCTTATAAGCAATTCTATAAGCCCACAAAATATCAATTAACCTTAATGACCAATCTTTCCTGCTAGGATTCACTGTTTTTGCAAGGATCTATTTGATTTCCCTATTGGCTAACTCAACCTGACCATTTGTTTGTGGATGATAAGGTGTAGATACCTTATGATGAATTCTATATTTTTTTAGAAGGGCCTCCATGGGTCTGTTACAAAAGTGTGACCCATTGTCACTGATAACAGCTTTTGGCATACCAAACCTTGACACAATGTTATCTTTAAGAAACATGAGAATTACCTGATGATCATTCTTTTTGCAAGCAACAGCCTCTATCCACTTAGAGACATAGTCTACTACAACTAGAATGTAGATATTTCCAAAAGATAGGGGGAATGGTCCCATGAAATCCAAACCCCAACAGTCAAAAATTTCTAAGACTAAAACTGGCTGCAAGGGCATCATATTCCTTCTAGTGATTCCTCCCAATTTTTGACAGTTTGTGCACCTTTTACAAAATTCAAATGCATCCCTAAACATATGTGGCCAGTACAACCCAGATTGAAGTATTTTGGCAACTATTTTTTTAGCAGAAAAATGTTCACCACAGGGTTCAGTGTGATAGGAAGTGAGGACTGAGTGTATGTCATAGTTTGGGACACATTTGTGAATTATTTGGTCAAAACAATACTTGAATAGGTAGGGATCATCATAAAAAAAGTACGTGACCTCTGACTTAAACCTCTTCAAGTCGTGGGTGGTCCACTGTGTTAGTGTCATTCCTGTCACCAAAAAATTGACAATATCAGCATACCAAGGAATAGACTCAATTGACAAAATATTTTCATGGAGGAAAGAGTTAAAAATAGGTAAAGATGATGCAGCCTCTGTGAAGGAGAGTCTGGATAAATGGTCAGCCACCACATTTTCTACTCATTTCTTATCTTTAATTGCAATGTCAAACTCTTGGAGGAGCAGCACTCATCTGATCAGTCTTGGTTTGGTATCTTTTTTGGTCAACAGATATTTCAAAACTTCATGGTCAGTGTAAATGACTACAGGTAACCCAAGAATGTAAGCTGTAAACTTGTCTAAGGCAAAGACTACTGCAAGCAACTCCTTCTCTGTGGTTGAATAATTTTTCTGGGCCCCACTCAAGTTCTTACTCGCATAATAAATGACATAGGGTAGGTTATTTCTACGCTGACCAAGAACAGCCCCTATAGCATTTTTACTAGCATCACACATTATTTCAAAGGGGAGGGTCCAGTCTAAAGGTTGTATGATTGGGGCTTTGGTGAAAAAATCCTTGAGTTGCTCAAATGCTGATTGCTAGTCTGTAGTCCACTCAAACTCAGTGTCATGCATTAGCAATTTACACAAGGGTTTAGAGATGGAACTAAACCCTTTTATAAATCTCCTATAAAACCCTACATGCCCCAAGAATGACCTAATGTCTCTCACTGTTTTAGGTACGGGCAGTTTGGAAATTGTGTCAATTTTTTATTTATCCACCTCAATACCCTTAGAGGACACTATATGCCCTAGTACTATACCCTGCTGAGTCATAAAATGGCATTTTTCCCAGTTGAACAGTAAGTTCTTCTCCTCACATCTAGCCAAAACAGCTTACAAGTTAGTTAAACAGCGCTCAAAAGTGCTTCCATAAACAGATAAATCATCCATAAATACCTCTAAGCTATTTTCAATTAAGTTACTGAAAATACTAAGCATGTATCGTTGGAAGGTAGTTGGGGCATTACACAGTCCAAAGGGCATCCTTCTAAATGCAAAAGTCCCAAAAGGGCAGGTAAAAGTAGTTTTCTCTTAGTCCTCAGGAGCTATTTCAATCTGATAATAACCTGAAAAACTATCCAAAAAACAATAGAATGCATGGTCTGCAATTTTTTCTGAAACTTGGTCCAAAAAGGGCAAAGGGAAGTGGTCTTTCCTAGTGGATGCATTAAGCTTCCTATAGTCAATGCACATCCTCTATCCCATGGTCACCCTTGTAGATATTAATTCTTTTTCTTCATTTTTTACCATAGTCAATCTTGATTTTTTAGGAACCACATGAATGGGGCTGACCCATCTATTGTCAGAAATGGGGTAAATAATACCCACATCCAACAACTTAAGTACTTCATTTTTTACTACTTCCTTCATTGTGGGGTTAAGTCTCCTTTACATTTCCCTAGATGGTTTGGCATCTTCTTCCAAATAAATCTTATGGGTACAAACTAAGGGGTTAATACCCTTAATATTAGCCAAAGTCCACCCGATAGCCTTCTTGTGTTTAGTTAGGACCTCTAGTAATTTTCTCTCTTGACTATCAGTTAAGTGAGAAGATATTATCATTGGAAAAGTTTGGTGAGGACCCATAAATGCATATTTCAGTTGGGCTGGTAAAGGCTTGAGGTCCAAGGATAAGGTCTACTCTCTAGAAGGTTTAAGTGATTCTGGCACTGGCTAAATCTGTTCAAACTTTAGCTTCCATTGTACTTCAGCTAGGTTTCTTGCAATTGATACATAAAATAATTCGTTAGTCCCATCATTAGACCCACTGATATCTTCTAAATCAATTAGTGAATCACAAAGTTGATAGGATAAAGGGCAAATTTTTGAGATAATGCTGTCCAACATATTCACTTCTTGGACTTCTTCCACTTCTTGGGGCTGCCTGCATAGATTAAAAATATTCAGTTTCAATGTCATATTTCCAAAACTTAGTTTAAGCACACCACTTCTGTAATTTATCAGAGCATTGGAAGGGGCCAGAAATGGCCTTCCCAAAATTAATGGTGCTTGAAACAAGGAGTTTGTTGAAAGTTTCATGTTAAGAACAACAAAGTCTACTGGTAATAAAGCTTATCAACATGAACTAGAACATCTTCTACTACCCCTCTAGGTATTTTTATCGACCTGTCAGCTGGCTATAGGGTAATGGAAGTAGACTTTAACTCCCCTAGGCCAAGTTTTTCATAAACATAGTAGGGTAATAGATTTACACTAGACCCCAAATCAAGTAAAGTATGGCGTATTTTTTAATTTCCAATCATACAAGCAATAGTGGGTGAACCTGGGTCCTTATACTTGGGAGGAGTGTTGCTTTGTATGATTGCACTAACTTGTTTAGTGAGAAAGGCTTTCTTTCTTACATTCAATTTTCTCTTAACAGTGCACAAGTCTTTCAGAAATTTTGCATAAGTGGAAATTTATTGAATAGCATCTAACAAAGGTATATTGATTCTCACTTGTTTAAAAACTTCAAAAATTTCAGCATGATACTTATCTTTGTGCACAGGTGTTAACCTTGTAGGAAAATGTGCAGGTGCTTGAAAGTTGTTCACCTTAGTTTCAACATGTTCAGGGATAGAATCCTTCCCAATGGTGGCTGAGTCAGGAGTGGAATTTACCAAGATTTTCCCACTTCTCAAAGTCGTTACAGCTTTTACTAGTTTAGTGTTGGAAGTCTCCACTGCCTTTGACACTTGATGAATCTACCCCTACAGGTTAGGTTGTAGTTGAGCAGGAAATTTTCCCTTCTCTTGAGTGTGCAAGGTTGTGGTCAACCTTGTTAAGGATCCTCTAATCTCATTGATGGCCTGTGAAGTCTGGTTGTTGATGGTGGCTTACCCTTACATGAACTATTGAAGATTTGCTACCATTTGATGGACAGTGTCCTCAAAATTCCTCCTCTACCCATAAGGTGATCCAATAGGATATTGAGGTGATCCTGATGCTGCTGACTATTGATTTATTGTGTATTGAGAAGGGCCTGGTGCATGATTGGAGGGTTGAGTTGATTGCTTATTCCTCCAACTCAAATTTTGGTGGTTTTTCCAACTAGGGTTGTATGTGTTAGAAAATTGACCTGAAAAAGGTTTAGAAATCATGTTAACAGCTCCATATTGGTCTAGTAACACTTCTTTAAAAGATGGGATAGTGAGGCAATCATTAGTAGGGTGTCCTATGTCCTCACATATGTTGCATTTTTTTGACACTCTTTGAACAGCATGATCCTCACTTACTTTGTTTGTGTATATGGTTTCTAATTTCTTAGTAAGCATAGACACTCTAGCATGCAAGTCATCATTTCTTAGTAAGCATAGACACTCTAGCATGCAAGCCTCACTTCCCTCAAGTTGTATTTCCCCCCTCCAATTATCTTTAAAGGTTCAGTTCTATCATATTCATCTGAAACATCCCATGACTAAGCGTTTTCAAATAAATAATCAAAATATTCAAAGGCCTCCTCTGGTTCTTTATTAAAGAACTCTCCATTATACATTGTCTTCACAAATTGTCTCATCTATAAAAAAAACTTATTATCCTTCAGTTTTCATACACATGATGAGGACAAGTATTGAGTAAATCCTTGAACTTCTCCTAACTCTAATAAAAGGTTTCAGTTTCTTTTTTGGGAAAAGTTCATAATCTGTCTCTTCAGTGCATTAGTTCTGTGCATAGGAATTTTTATTTTAAAAAATCCAGTTTGCATTTCTTGCCATGTTCCTATTGATCTAGGCCTCAAAGAATTCAGCCAAGTCTTAGCTTTGTCTTTTAATGAGAAGGGGAATAACTTGAGTCTAATCACTTCTTTAGTACAAGTCCGATCCATAAAAGTTGAACAGACTTCCTCAAATTCTTTGATGTGCAAGTAAGGATTTTCTGATTCCATTCCATGAAAATGAGGTATCAAGGAAATCATCTCGAGATTAAAATTAAATTTATTTGCATTCAGTGGTTGAATGATACATGAGGGTGAACTAGCCTAAACAGGTTGCATAATCCTTGAGGGTTCTGTTTTGGTTTACCACTCTTCTCCCATCATGTTTTTATTCAGCCATAGTGCTAAAATTATCGGAGGATGACTCAAATGAGAGTGACTCACAATTAGAATATGTTACTGATTCAATTCGGACTAGTCTAGAGGAAAAATCACGACTCCAAAACGGACATACAAATCCCAATAGTAACACCGAAAACCCCCAAACAGATTTTTTTTTTTTTTAACTTAGGATTAACATGAGGCAAACAAAACAAAGGAGGACAGAAAATGAATGAATACACAATAAAAAGCATTAGGCATTAGAGATCACCAAAGTGTGAAGAGGTTCACACTTAACCACTCCTTATCTCTGTCAGTTCTGTAAATTGCCATTAATCCTAGCAACAGCGCCAAAAACTTGGTTTTCCAATATTATTAACTCCCAAGTGCAAGAGGTGTTATGTTGATGTGCAGTGGATTTCCCAAAGTCGATTTCACAAGGATTAAGGCAACTTAAGTTTAGAATTTTGCCAATAGATGGGAGGTGATTTTTCTCTTTAAGGACACCTCTTTAGCCACTAAGTTGAATAAGGGGTAGTTCATTGACTGAGATTCTATCTTCCCCTTTGTTTTTAAATAACAAAGGTTCAATCACTAGATAGACCAATTGAACCTTTCTTTCTTCCTCTGATTCTAAAATTTAATTAGAGTTTTGCAAATCAACACAAATTGCTAAGAGAAAAGAAACGTATACTAGAAAAGACCAACACAGATTCAATGCTGATTAACAGAGTGAATAGCTGAATAAAATGTAAATAAACCTAAGTCTTGGGCAACCTTCTTGCATTGAGTAGTCTACGAATTCCCCTATCTCAGAATTTGCTTCAAATGTCATACCAGTCTAGGTTAGAACATTTGGATGATAATCTCATATACGTCCAACCAAGAAATTGAAAAAAAATAGATTCAGTAAGTTTTCTATCAACCCAGCTTTAACTAATAAATTCAGAGTAATGAAATTTTCCACACTTCAAGTATATAATGTGTTGTTAATCTACAATAGATAAAAAAGAGTGAAACAAATCCAATAACTTCATTGAATACGGGGATGAAGAAACTCAAAGAACAATGCAATTAAACGTAGTCTGAAAATCGAAACCCTTGAAGAATAAACACTGCTCGATGGTTTCCTTCGACTTAGGGTTCAGAAAAACTACTCCCCTTTCATCCCAGGATTCCTCTATAAAAATAAAACAGAACAAAAAAAAAAAACTTCACTACTATAAAACGAAAGGAATAACCAGAAATAGCAAAAACCCTAGAATTTCTTTTTGCATTCCATCCAGACCACCTCTTCTCATGCTTTCTCTGTCTTTTATCCTTTCTCTTTCCATCCTTTGCTCTGCATCTAACCAACTCCTCTCCAATTCCATCCGATTCTTTCTAGAGGGTAGGATCTGTAAACGTAGAGTGAGAGGTCAGATTTTGACTGTTAGAGGAAGCCAAAATGCCCTAAGTGTTGGTGTGGAGGTTTAGTGGGTGCATTAAGAGTAAAAAGTCTGATTTGCCCCTTTATTCTTTTCCTTGACCATAGAGTGTCCCTTGTACAAAAAATAATGATTAAATGAATATTTATAGAGAAACTTAGATAAAAAATATTTAATTTAAATACTCATTGTCCACATTATTTTCGCTTAATCACCAACACAATCCAATGATGGAGAAGGGGAAGAGGCAAAAGGTTTAGGTACCAAATGGCATCCATGCAAGGGAGCTTTAGCTTGTTCAAGAAGCATCTTATGCCTATAAAAGGAGAGGAGCCGAAAACCCTAAGATCTTTTAGTCACTCGATGGATTTCTCTTGAGAGTTTTGGCCACTTCATTTTCTCTCTACTTTCTATCACTTTCTCTCCATCCAAACACCACCCACGCCACTATCACTTCATTCAAACACCATTCTATGTGCAAGCAAAGCTAAAGAATACCATCTAAGGAGGGAGTCATGTAAGTTAAGAAACTAAAACCTTCTTTTTTCTTACACCACACACATGCCCAAAGGGAGTAAGTTTCAAACTTGACAAAGTTCCCAATGAACACATGCTCAAACACACACACCCATGACTATAGTTTTCGATTTTGGTGAAGTTTCTCACATGAGCTTACACACACAAGCCCTCGGCTAGACTAGGGTTTCTTTTAAAGGAATGTAGACTCAAACCCCATTTGCTTTAAGCTCATGAGCATGATATTTAAAGGAAGGAGGGCCACATCTTTAGTACTTGCATGAACTAGGGTTTTGTTTTATGAAAGATTCGGATTGAGGAAGGGAAGTCCGAATATTGAAAGACTCTTTCATGTTTTGGAAATATGTTTCATGAGTCAAGAGCACAACACTCACCCACACACACATGGGTTAGGGTTTTTGGATGACCAATCCTAATGATTGTTAAACTATATTTTTAGCTTGCTCACTTATCAATTTTGGATTTTTGTAAGTAAATTTCTAACTTACACTTGGATATCTTATGTATATGTCGTGTGAACTCGTTTGTTATTCGATTGTATTTGAGATGATGATATTCTTCCATGTGATATAATCGATTTCTTGTATATTTGCTCACCATATTGTTGAAATGGTTTATTGTTGTTAGTTTATATCATGGAAATGAGATGAGATGCCACATCTAGGGTTCGGATTTGCATGTTCTTAACATGTTCAAGGATATTTATTGCATGACCGAATCTTTTAAAAGATTAAGCCCATGAAGTACTTGCTTTTCCATATGTATGTTCACTTGTATGATTTTGGCTACACATGTATGTTTATTGATAATGTTCCATTAAACACATTAGAAGTTTATAAGTTCATGAAAAGTTGGGATAATGTGTATTTCAAGGTTGTTATGTCTCAGCCATGACCATGGATAAAGGGTTATTATTATGTGATTGAAGATCTAAAGGCATAAAACAAATTCTCATGCATACTAGGATATGCTTCTACCTTGCATAGTACATATGAAGTTATGAATGTTTGTTTCTTGTTTGTTGTTCGAATTCCTTAGAATGAATTATTAAGAACATGGTCGTATGTTCTAGTATTTTCAAGCCTTAACGCGGAATGTATATGCTTGTGCATGATTTCTTGATGTATGGCTATGTTGAGTTTAATATGTGTCTCAGGAAAGAACAATGTTTCATAGTCCATGTCTCATGCATTGGGTTTGTAAAACTATTTCTAAAAAGAAAAAGAGTCGTTTAAAGTTTTATCACAACCCCAAATGCTAGAATGGGGGAATGCCCTAGTGGAACTCCTCTATCCACTCAGGAGTGATTAAAATGGAGTGGTAACTTCTGGGTCGATAAAGTATAATTGATGGGTCTCAAATGGTTTCTAAAAGAAAAGGATACCAGAGTGGAGTTACATCTAAAACTAGTGGGTGCCCTACGGTAAAGGCGAAAAGGAAAATTGCCGTATTAAGTATGATTAAGAGTAAAACGTAGTTATCTTGGTCAAAGTGGGCAAATGGTTGATTCAGTAATTAAAGCGGAACACATGGTGTATAGGGGAGTCGTGAGATATCCAACTATACATTAAAATCAAAGAATAAGGCATTGAGCTCTAAGACATATTATGCTTTGATATATGAACAAGAACTCAAGCTCATATGTATGTTTCAAATGCTCAAGAATGAACAAAATGATGAAAGATCGTTTATGAAAAAGTTATAAAAGTTTCGATACACGTTGTGTTTTCAAAATTCAAGTGCATAAGTACAAGTTCATGTTCATGCATTCATTTTAGTTTGCTTTGATATGCTTATGATATCTATTGCAAATTATTTGTTTATTTACTAAGGTTTCTCGAAATCTCACTGTGGTCATTTCCACTACTATTCCCTCACCCGAAATGGTAGAAATTGTGACAGAAACCCAAAAAGAAAGTCATGGGGAAGTGCAAGAAACCAGCTCTACAGATCCCTAAGGAGACTCCAAAGAGACATGAGGTCTTTCTAGAGCCATCTATTTTGAAGAGGCTAGAAGCCGCTGACTAATTTAGTACAGAAGTATTACAGCTCTTCAAGGAGTTAAGAACGGTTCTGAACTAGGATAATGCCAAGTAGGATTGGCCTTGCTAGAAGACATTTTGATATGGCCTCTTGAAGATGGAATGTTTGTTTTGATGACAGTCCTATGTTTTAGGAGTTCTTTGGAAACAATTATGTATTTTGAAAGATTTTATGAAAACTGCTATTTTGGGATTTTGTACTTTGGTACCATGATATTTATCTCATTTTATTTTACCTAAGTAGAATTTTCGCTGTAATATATTACATATTACTAGATCAATAGGTGCATTGCATCTTAATTATCATGTACAAGGAATATGTAACCTTGTGTTACATGTCCTGATGTTTCAGTTACCGTCTAATCCAAAGCGGGGGTTGGGGGCATAACATGTTGTGCTATGAGCATGGTTTTATAGATCTATGGGGGAAGATAAATGAAAAGCTGAGTGTGGAAGATATTAAGATGGTGGCATACACAATGAGGAGAATCTGGTTGAGACGAAACTCCCTTATTTTTTAAGAAAGATTTGAGCATCTAAGGTTGGTTTTGTTAAATGCAAAGTAATGTCTGATGGACTATGCTACTGCACAACATTAATCATCAAGGAGGAGGGCAACAAAGAAGCTTAGAGAGAGAGGCCAATAGAGCTATGGAAGAAGCCAACTGGAAATGTTTACAAGGTAAATTGGGATACTGTAGTGGATAAAATGGCAAATACAGTTGGAATTGAAATGGTGATTAGAGATAACGAGGGTGACCTACTTTTTGCTTTGTGTTCAAACATAAAGTATATACCAAAACCTGTAGTTACAAATGGCTTTGAGAAGAGCTATATATGGATTTTTGCATTGACCTGGGAATGTCAGGAGTAATTCTACAGGGAGACTATTGTTAATGATACGAATAGCTTGGAAGACATAGAAATAGAGAATGGTAATGGTTGTTGATACTAGAAGTATGCCAAGGAAAGACCAAGTTGGAGTGTATGCTTTACATATAGGGAGGCAAATAATGTAGGACACAAGTTGGCAAAACTTGCTTTGTTATGCTTGGAAGAGAAATTCTGCATTGAGGATGGCCCCGTGGAGATTTTGAATTTAGTTCAAAAGGACAAATTTGGTAATGGCTTATTTATATTTGATGAATGAAATTCTATGGTTTTTTTTTTTTTTTTAAAACTAACTATATAAGTTATAGTTTTTTTTTTTTTTTGACACGTTGGGAGAGGGGGGTCGAACCAGACTTGGGTGTTAAGCCTTCAGTTCACAGGCATTTTGCATATAAGTTATAGTAATGTAAAATATCCCTCATGAGCAAGAGGTTAAAAGGCTCCCCAGAGACCCCAATCTGGGCAAGGAAGGCATCGAAAGGAGACCCTATAGGTGGGTTACTTCAAGTTGATCTCTGGTCCTTGAGAACAAGGCATCGCGATGAAGGTGACAAATTTGCTGGTAGAGACATCTTTTACTTCGGAGATTAGTCGAGAACCAGAGCTTTATCTAGGGTAGTGAAAATTCTCGGATACCTCATAATAAAAAATGTTATGTAAAATATATATGATGAATGTATTGAAAAAGACACACACAAACATATATATATATTTATAACACAAGTACAATATTGAAATCGGAGTCGGAGTCAGATAGCAAAATTGGGGTCGGAGTCGGTCCAACTCTACCTCTCCAACATTTAGGAGAAAAAAAACTCCGATTCCAACTCTAACAAGAGCGGAGCTGGAGCGGAATCGATGTCAAAATTTAATTTTCAAATTTTTGTTCTGCCATATCTAATACAACCATTTTTTATGTTTAATCCAATTTCAGGTTTATGTTTTAAGATTTGAGTACAAATCCAGTGAGGCAAAGCTCATTTAGAAATCAATTGAGGCTAACGTGTAGGCCTTCCTTTGGGTGGTTTAAAACGTCATACTGTTCACTGCATTTTATTCGAAATGTAACAGTATTTGAAGTATAAATTAAAGTTAAATAGAAGTATGTTACATATAATCGTAAAGTGAACAAGTATCGTAGTAGTCGTTTTAAAAAATAATATGGTCTATTATTAAAAAATTAATTTTTTATATGAGTTTTGTAGTTATTTTTTTTTTTAAATGATTATGCGGTATTTATATACTCACAACTGTAATTATAATTTTGTATTAAATAGTAGATGTGATTTTTATTGTAAAAAAATATCAGATAAAAAAAAATTCTTTATTCTCATTTTGGATAAAGCGTATTTAATAAAATATTTTTATGATATAATTTAATTAAAAAATTTAATTTTAAAATTTAAATTTTGTAAAGCAAATCTTACCGGTAAATTTTGTGATGTACGTTAATTTAATTGAATTAAAAAAAATATCGTCTACAGGCTAAAATCTTAAGATTCGTTTTAGCATTTTCGCACCGTGTTTCGTTCCGAGTACCGACACCATGATCGCCGCCATTAGTGGCTGCCACTGAAGCCCTTATGCTTTTCTTTTCCGTTCTCATAGTGCATTTTCGCACGCCGTTGAGATCCACCATCTTCGTTTTCTGGCCTCTTTCTCCCTCGTTCCTATTGGAATTCCGATCTCCAATCCGGTAAAGTTCGTTCTATTACAATTGAAGTAATTATGCGCCAGTCATTTTATTATATGTTTATTATCCGAATAATCAAATTTACTCGAAGACTCTTAACTAGTTTTTTCGTTGTCAGCGGCAGCAGGCAATATATCCGGAGGTAAGGGATTGGTACTTTTTACAATTTCAGCGAAATCACTCCCTCACTTTGAGTCAGTTATTCAAATACGATTATTCTGACACCAACGAAGAGCATAGCATCTCGTCGCCCATAGACACCAAGATGAGGTTTGTATCAGGAACTTCTCTTTTCTAGCCGTGTCTGTATATATAATTTTTGAAAACCGCTTCTTGACCTTTTCTGGGTATTGCTGTTACTAATGGGCTTAGGAACTGACTTTTGTTGGAAGATCCGTCCACAATGGGGGAAGTGGTTCCAATCTATTTCAGCATTGTTGCTTTTATTTGCACGGTTGGAGCCATTGCTCTTGCTATTATGCATATCTACAGGCACCTTTTGAACTATACCGAACCCACTTACCAGCGATTCATTGTCCGCATCATCTTCATGGTTCTGGTGAGTGCTTTGACATGGTACCCTCGGATTTTTAATTAGCATAATGAATTTATTGTTAGATCCGCTTATTCTTCATAGCAAGTCAAATTCTGTATTGAGAAAGAAACTCGTACCTCCACTATGAGATAAACCTTCCATTTTGAGCTTATCAAAGTGAAGAAAACCTAGAACCTTCTCGTATGGAATAATAGGAAAAATGTTAAAATGTTCTGAATGAGTCCGAAAATAAAATACAAGTATTTATACTAAGGCTTAAAATACAACACAGCCTGAAGAAATAAAATATAAACAAATGAAAAAAAATACAATAATGGAAGATTACAATGAGTAGCACGTGTAAAGTATTTTCACATGTTAATATGCCCCTTCAAGATGGAGAGTAAATAGAATGCACTCCATCTTGGTGATAAGTTCTGAAATTGTTGAGATGCAAGGGACTTGGTAAGTACATCAGCAAGCTGGTGTTGGGAAGCAAGATGAAAAGTTTTGACGACTCTAGCTTGAATCTTGTCACGGATGAGATGGCAGTTCAACTCAATGTGCTTAGTCCTCTCATAAAAAACTAGGTTTGCAGCAATGTGTAATGTAGCTTGACTGTCACAAAAGAGCTGAACACTATGAGTATGAGATATATGAAAATCAGAGAGAAAGTTAAAATCCAAACAATTTCACGTGTTGGAGGCCATGGCTCGATATTCAGCCTCAGCTGAAGAACGAGAAACAGCCTGTTGTTTCTTGGTTTTCCCAGAAACCAAAGAGAAACCAAGGAAAACACAACCTAGTTGTGGATCTTCTGCTGTCAGGGCAATAAGCCCAATCTGAATCTGCAAAAGCCTTTAGTTTTAGTGAGGTAGCAGCTGGAAAAAACAATCCAAGACTAGGAGCATTTTTAACATATTGTAAGACTCAATATAGTCGATAAGCTGCATGTAGATGAGGTTGTCAAGGTCAATCCATATACTGACTAAGTCTCTGAACTAAATATGATAAATCTGGCATTGTAATGGTAAGGTAGAGAAGCCTACCAATCAACCTTCGAAATATTGTTGGATTTGGTAATAAACCCCCATCATCTTTACTAAGTTTCAGATTCTGCTCCATGGGAAATGAGACTGGTTTTGAAGCTAAAAAACCACCATCTTGTAAAATTTCAAGGGCATACTTGCGCTGATATAATGAAATACCAGCAGAAGATCTGGCTACCTTCAAGCCAAGAAAATATTTGAGAACTAAGATCTTTGAGTTTAAACTTGGCATCAAGTAAAATTTTCAAAGATTGACAGAATCTAAATCATTACTGGCTATCAATATGTCATCAACATAGACTAGGAGAGCAATAAAAGAATTAATAGTGGACTTGGTAAAAAGGGAATAATCAGCCCTTGACTGCACAAACCCCAGATCAAGAAGAGTATTAAAAAACTTAAGAGAACCACTACCGAGATGCTTGTTTGAGGCCATAAAGAGACTTGTTCAATTTACAAACTTGGGACTCCCTTTAATGTGAAAACCAAGAGGTAACTTCATGTATACCTCTTCTAAAAGATCCTCATGCAAAAATGCATTATTAACATCAAGTTGAATCATATGCCAATTCTGAACAACAGCAATAGCTAACATGCTTGAACAATAGTCATCTTGGCAACAGGTGAAAAAGTTTAAGAGTAATCCAAACCTTCTTTTTGGGTATAACCCTTAGCAACCAGTCTTGCTTTATGGTGTTCCACAGAACCATCAGCCCGATACTTGATCTTATATATCCATATACATCCAATGGGCTGTTTACTAGGAGGGAAATGGACAACAGTCCAGGTATTATTTTGTTGCTAAGCAGTAATCTCAGTAGTCATAGGATCTCTCCAATGAGAGTGCTTGACTGCTTGATGATAAAACTTAGGTTCAATATCAAAAGAAATAGCAAAAACAAATGATTTATGACCACAAGACAATTAATCATAAGACATGAAATTAGATATATCATATTTGACATTTGAAGGAAGGGAAGAAGAAATAGAACTTGCTGAAGAAACTGATTTGGAGTGTGCTGCAGAGGAATTACAAAAATAATTCTACAAGTAATCAGGAGCTCTTCGGATTCTGGTAGATCTTCTTGGGTTTAATGTGGGAATATCATTTGATTCAGAATTGGGAAGATCATATGGATCAGAATGTATGGAAGAACTATTATGAGAAAGTGCTGTTGAAGGCACATTTATTAAATCAAGTGTTGAAGATTGAAAAGGAACTGGAAGAGGAACTATAGAGTCATGGAATGAATCTGATTTGGAAGAAAGAAAAGGAAAGACATGTTCATGAAAAACAACATGTCTTGATACAAACACTGGTTTGTTTTCAGGTCATAGAGTTTGTAACATTTGATACCAAAAGGGTATCCAAGGAAAACACACATTTTGGCTCGAGAATCCAACTTGGTCCGAGACCTTTGAAAACTGGAAGCAAAATATAAGCAACCAAAGGTTCTTAAGTGATCATAGGAAGGAGTAACATGACACAACAACTCAAATGGAGACTTATTATTTAAGAGAGGAGTAGGCATTCTGTTGATTAGGTATGTAGTTGTTAAGACAGCATCACCCCAAAAATGAAGAGGTAAATGAGATTGGAACAACAAAGCACGAGCAATATTAAGAATATGTTGGTGTTTTCTCTCCACAATAGAGTTTGTTGTGGAGCTTCAACACAATTTTGTTGATGGATGACTCATTTAGAAGTGAGAAATGGAGATATAAAAAATTCAGCACCATAACCAGTACAAATTTTATTTTTTATTTATTTATTATTGTTTTGGTATTGAATTGAGTTTTCATCATCTTGAAGAATTTCTGGATTAAAAGAGGGACTTCAGATTTATATTTAAAAAGATAAATCCAAGTTGCCATAGTACAATTATCAACAATTGTTAAAAGAAACTTGTAACCTTCAACAATGGTTAGTGAAAAGGGTCCCCAAACATCTGTGTATAAGGTCGAAAGGCAAATCAGAAAGGTTATTATGATTAGGGAATGGTAACTTTTTTTGTTTGGTTAATGGACAAACAAGACAAGACCTATCAGACATAACCAAAATAGGTATAACATCATTCAAGAAAGACATTCTTGAAGTAGATGGATGTCCTAATCGATTATGCCATAAATGAAACAGAGAATATTTGAAAGAATTAAAGCAAGCATATGGCAACAAAGTATTATTCAAACCACAATATTTATTGTCAGATAACAATTGTAATTGGGAACAAAGAGAAGAGTCTGGTTGTTGCAGGGTATAGAGGCCTCATTGTTGTCTACCCACTCCAATCAGCTTCGAGGTGGTCAGGTCCTGAATGAAACATAGGTCAGAAGAAAAGAAAAAATAACAAGTGAGAGATTTGGTAAGTTTATTAATGGAAATTAATTTGAAACAAAGAACATCATGAAGAACAAGATGTTAAGATATAGAAATAGTGCCAATATGTGTGACAAAGACACTATGACCATTAGGTAATTTTATAGAGGCATTTACAATAGAAGTAACAAATGTAAAGAGATCAATAGAGGGGACCATATGGTCAATAGCCCCTGTATCAAGGATTCAATCTGAATTACATGGAACAAATGAATTATGCTTGGCAGAATAAAAAATAGAATGTTGAAAAGAAAATATACCAGACAATGGATAAGATGATGAAGCGGTTGTATTAACAGCATGATTGGAATCGTCAGTAGAAGGCTGAGAGCCAACATTGAGCATAGACAACAATCGTTGATATTGAGCCTCAATCAAAGAAAATGGAGATACTGCTGAGGTTGAATTATCACTAAGGATAACTTGATTGGCCATGGATTGTTACCGTGGCTTATGCTTGTAACCCGGTGGGAATCCATGCAATTTGTAACACTTATCAATGACATGACTAGTAATTCAATGCTTACAAACCGGTCTATCCTTCTTAGCAAAGGATTTCACAAATCGTGGAACATTAGAGTTAGCAACAAAAGCATGAGGATCAGTAGCAGGAAGAGGAGTAACAAAGATTGCTCTCTGCCGCTCTTCGTGAAGAACAAGCCAAAAAACCTTGTTAAGTGGAGGTAAAGGCTCCATCAATAGAATCTAAGCCCTAGCTGAAGCAAAAGATTCATTAAGGCCCATAAGAAATTGCAAAATATGTTCCTGTTGAACATATGAGTTCAAAACATTCACAGCACCACACGAACAAACAGGAATTGGCTTGTAAATGACCAGTTCATCCCATAGGGGTTTCAAGCAAGTGAAATAAGCACTCACTGAAAATTGACCTTGAGAGAGAGAGGATATAGATTTCTGGATCTGAAAGATTCAAGGCCCATTCTTTTGGGAGAATCTTTCCTTCAGATCAATCCAGATCTTAAAGGCAGTAGAGACATACAAAATACTAGCAGAAATTTCAGAAGAAATTGAGTTAAGGATCCAAGAAATCACCATATTATTGCAACGTAACCAAGAAGAAAAAAGAGGATGAGTGGAATCAGGCCTGAGAATCGAACCATCCACACACCCTAATTTGTTCTTGGCCAAGAGGGCCATCATCATCGCGCGAGACCAGGTATGATCGCTGTCTCCAAGTAGAGGTTGTGCTATGAGAGTAACGCTGGGGTTATCATTGGGATGAAGAAAGAAGGGATTCGTAGCGTCTTCAGAAGACGGCGCCATGGGAGGTGAGGAGGAAGAAACATCTAATACCATATCAAAGTGAAGAAAACCTAGAACCTTCTTGTATTGAATAATAGGAAAATGTTAAAATGTTCTGAATGAGTCTGAAAATAAAATACAAGTATTTATACTAAGGCTTAAAATACAACACAGCCTGAAGAAATAAAATATAAACAAATGAAAAAAATACAATAATGGAAGATTACAGTAGCACGTGCAGAGCACATGTAAAGTATTTTTACATGATAGAGCTTGATGTCTCCGTTTGATGCACTGCATTAGAATAAAAAGTGTTTTGTATGAGGAGAAATCTAGTACCTCTTCCCAGAATCTGATAATGGTAGTAATATAGTTTTAATGGGCCAACTGAATAAATTTTCTACCACCAAAAATGGGAATGACTATATATATAAATATATATAAATATATGCTTTGGTGGGTTTATTATTTGCTAGAGCAGCATTTTCTGGTCCTATAAGACCTGGATTGTATTCTTGTTCATTCACCAGATAATTTGGTCACATGTGGCCATCCACCTTAACATTATGCCTTATGTTATGTATTTCATTAGTTGACATGAATTGTAGAAAAGTTGTTGTCAAAAAAGGCAAGCAAATTTGTACAGTGCATCCTTAGTATAATCTTATTCCATGGCCTCAGAGTGTCTGCGTGTGTGGGACTGCATTCTCTGTTAAGGTCTGTCACTAATTAGCAGAGGAGAGACACTTAGGGTTTAAGATACTTGAATTTCAAGAGTCACAATAAAAAAAGGATTCATTTTCTTTCATTGTTGGCCATACATTAATTTATAAAATTTATTTTATTCATTTTAAAATTTTGGAATTCCTGAAATCTGTTTTACTTTATTGAACTTTGATTCTCTTCTTATTGGTTCAGAATGTCTGCTCATTCCAGGCCATGTTGGTCATTTAGAAGGGAATAATCATTTGTCTTCTCACTTATCACTATATATTGTATATCATTTATGTTATATTATGCTTTTGGCCTTATTCTTTATTTTTCCTATCATATTTTCCCATCCATTGACCTTAATATTTTCGGACAGCAATGCTTCACGATTGCTGATTTGTATTGCATTATGTTCTTTGCCACATTTCACTCATGGTGTCATCTTTCCCTTGACAGGTTTATGCCCTAATGTCTTTCCTGTCCCTGGTTTTGCCCAAGGGCTCAATCTATTTTAGTTCCATCCGGGAAGTGTAAGTTTTTGTCTGTGAGTATAATTTTGTTCTTCAGTTTTACTAGATATTTTTTATGGTTCACACTGATTTCTGTTCTCCAATATATATATTCTTTTCTCTTCCCTTGTTTAAGTCTAGAAAAACAAGCCAGTTTATTACAAATGTCAACCATTTTCATCCAGATTAGCACAGATAACACAGGAGATATATTGGTGATTGTGGGACCAAGAATGGAAAGTAACACTGGGGTATTAGGAAGAATAGCGGTTTGATAAAAAGCAGTGTCTAAACTATTTAAGTTGCGAACATTGAAATCTTCTCATAATCGAATTTTCTGTTGAATTCACATTTATGTTAGTCTTCTTGTTCGCCAAGGTACATTTTTTGAGGACTGGTGAAGGATTTTTGTATGATCAAAAGCATTTTGTTGAGCATTCACCAATGCAGAGTTTGCTTCAAATCATCTCTTAAAGAATTGTGTCGAAATAGTGGCAGAGTTTACGGTGACGGTAGGGTTATGGTGAAGGTGGTTGTGGTTGTGGTGTTTTTGGTGGAAATAATGATGGTTTTGTGCTACAACAGAGTCCCGCTGCCACTGGTGGCAATACAACCATGTGACGGTTCACACACAAAATATTCCAGAAGTAATTGTGAGGGGTAATATATGACACCACTTTTGGTTCTATTTTAGTAGCAACGTGAGTCCTCCAATTGCCTCCTCTATTCCCTTTAAGATTTGGAAGATTCCTATCAAACTTGAGATGAGAATTGATCTAGCATGCAAATCATATCTGAAACTGCAAATGTAGCGGAATAGACAAAACACAGACCTGCTTCATGAAAATGAAACAACTCTTCCATAAATCCTAAAGATCTTGCTCAGAGGGCCGGTTTGGATAATGAGTTGAGTTGAGATGAAAGTTAAAAGTTGAATAAAATATTATTAGAATATTATTTTCTAATATTATTATTATTTTAGGATTTGAAAAAGTTGAATTTTTTATTATATTTTGTGTTGGAAGTTGAAAAAATTGTAATGATTAAATGAGATGAGTTGAAGTAAGTTTGATAACCAAACGCAGCCTAGAGATAACGTGTGATGGGAAAAACTCAAAAAGTTTTTTTATTTATTTTTTATTTTTTATTTTTTTTTATCCCCAGTCAAATCTAAACAATAATAATCAACACACCCTTAAATCACTAAATTTGTTGTCCAACTATACAAGCACATGTGGAAAAGTTTTCAAATTTCTCTCCGTACATGTGTGAAAAAGTTAACTTTTGTTGTATGCCGTTGAGAATGGTGGTTAGTTAGTGTTCATTGGTTTCTAATTGGCGGCTTAAAATGGGTTTATCAAGGGTGATTGTGATTGAATCAAAGCTCTTTTCTATTGTGAGAGAAGGTGGTGTAATCCGTATCACTAAGAGAGGTCGGAGTTTCAAGCAAGAGTTACTGTTGGGGCTAGGCACAGCACAATGGCTCGGGAGAGCTTTGGGAGACTGTGCATAAGGTGAAAGCAGGGGCTTTTATACGTCAATGAGGGAGGGTTACCGTAGTTTCGTTGCTTAGAGATGTTTGAACAGTCGTGGTAGATTCTTGGAGGTAGCAGTTTATGGGGAGGGGGGCAGATGCAGTTTCATTATTATACCAGATCAAGAAGGGAAAGGGGTTGGAGGAGAATGAGGGAGGGTTGTGGGAAGCTGTGCAAGTGGAAAGAAATAGAGGGGTTTTGTATAAAGAAGTGCTGTCTATAGTCGGGGTTCATGGTGTGCTGAGAGCTGGGATTGGCGGGGGAGGGCCTATGATGGGGGTACACCTATGGTGATGTACATCGAGCCCCTCATGGTTCTTCTCAAGAGAGAGAGGTTGGCAGAGACGAACGGGAGGTATGCTGCATGCTGAGGGAGAGGCAGGTTCAATTGTGGAATTTATAGGGGGAGGTGGCTAAAGTACTGAGGTGTGTTGGGACAAATAAAGATAGGGGTCATACGGGGCGTTTTGGGGAAGGAGGGTTGTCTGCCTTTCAGAGGCCATCCAAGGCGTTAAGCAGAGGGAAGGGCCCTATAGATGGGCCAGGAAAGGCCCAAGCTCGGGAACTGATTTCCCGTGGAGTTGTTATTAACCAAAGGAAAATGGGCTAGGCTAATAGGCCTGGGGCTAGCCCAGACTTCAAACAAAGGCCAGGCAATTTTGGAAGGATCGGCCAGCCGGCCTTGATACGCAAGAGGAGGAAGGAGATCCCCTTCATTGGAGACCTCGACGTGACGCCATCAGAGGGTGGTGAACCTGCCGTCTGGCAAACAAACAAAGGTGGTGGAGCCATTGGCAGGAAGGCTGGTCACTTAGAAGATGCAGAAATGCTGATAGAGGCATTGGTAGATCTTCCACCACCACCGTGTGACATCCTCCTTCTGGGTGGTGGACAGAAACTGCCGATGGCGTGTGGGGGAGCAGATGCTGGTCTGACGAGCTCCCCAGTGCTACATAGTGACATCTTTTTGTTGGGTGATTGTGAAATATGTGCTCAGAGGACTCGGCTAGTGAAGATTGATTTCTTTCCAACGAGGAGAACTCGTAGAGGCTTCTTCAGGTGACAAGTGACCCAATAGGGGAAGTAGGATTTGTGCTTGGGAATGAGAACCTCGAGGAGCAGATGGATTTTAGAGTGCGGGATCCTACACCTTTGAATTTTTTGTTCCTAGATCAAACCAATGTTTTAGATTGGGTGTTTCACATGGTGAAGGATATTCAGCAAGTTGTGGGATTGAATTGTGAAGGATATGAGGAGAAGTTCTTGATGCTACTCACCGCTATTGAAGCCGGACACTGACAACAATGAAAAGCAGGTTCAAAGAAGTAGCGCGAACTCAGGAGGTTAACCTGGTCCATGAATTATGAAGGTAACTCCAGTAAGGACAGGTCTAAAGGGAAGGGATTGGCCTATCCCAAATGAAACAAAAAATTGTTTTGTGGAATGTTCGCGGACTAAATGAGGCCAAAAGCGTCTTCAGATAAGAAACTTGTTGCGTGGGTGGAAGGCAGACATCGTTTGTTTACAAGAGACAAAGTTGAAAGTAGTTACTACAAAAATTGTACGAAGTATATGGAGCTCCGTACATGTGGATTGGGTATATTTTGCAGCAAATGGGGCCTTAGGAGGTGTGTTGTTGATGTGGGACCAACGGGTGGTGGAGAAAAGGGAGGAGTTTATAGGGTTATTCATGATAGCATGCTCTTTTAGGAGTGTGACAGATGGCTACTTGTGGGCCTTTGCAGGTGTGTGTGGTCCTAACTCAGATAATGGCAAAAGATTATTGTGGGATGAACTAGCTGGAGTACACAGTTGGTGGGATCTACTAGGGTGCATTGGTGGAGATTTTAATGTTATAAGATTTCCAAATGAGTGCTTTGGAAATAGAAGAATGCAGCCAGCAATGTCAGAGCTTTCGGAGTGCATATTTGAGTTGAATCTAGTGGATTTACCACTGGCGGGGGGTACATGCACGTGGGCTAATAATCAGACGTGATCTCGAATAGATTTTAATTTCTCTGGAGTGGAAAATTCATTTTAGTGGGATGTTTGGCAAAAGAGATTGCCTCGGTTGTGCACGGATCATTGGCCCATCATGATGGATTACGGTGGGATTCAAAGAAAGTGTCGGTATTTTAAGTTCGAAAACATATGGCTGAAATTATAAGGTTTTGTGGATAAGATCAGACAGTGGTGGTCATCATACCAAATACAGGGTACTCCTAGTTACACTTTTGCGGGAAAATTGAAACCTCTAAAAATAGACTTAAAGCTTTGGAATGTGCAGACTTTTAGTGACATAGGGGAACACAAAGAAAGCAAGATAAGGGAGACCCAAGAGTTAGAAAGGCTACAAGAGTCTAGGACTTTATCCCAGGATGAAATAGCTCAAAAGCTAGTGCTGGTTGCAAATCTTGAAAGGATCATACTATTAGAAGAGACTTCGTGGCGAATGAAATTTAGAGCATTATGGTTAAAGGAAGGAGACAGAAGCACTAAGGCCTAGTTTGGTTACCAAACCCTCTCAACTCATTTCATCTCATCATTACACATTTTTCAAATCTCCACACGTTTTCAAATTTTTATATAAAATATAATAAAAAATTTAACTTTTTCAAATTTCAATACACTCATAATATTTAAAACTAATATTCTAATAATATTTTATTCAACTCAACTCAACCCAAACCCAACCTAAGCTTTTTCACAGGGTAGCTAATTCTCACAGGAGATCCAATAATATTGAGATGTTGAAGACTGACGGTGTTGATTGTAAGGATGAGCATGAGATTAATAATCATGTAGTTGGTTTTTTTGAACAGCTACTAACCGAGCAGGTGGGTTGGCGGCCAAAGCTTGATGGGCTGGTTTTTTACTCCATTGGGCCTATAGATGGTAGCCGTTTGGAGAGGCCTTTTGAGGAGGTGGAGTTTTTTGAAGTGGTGAGGAAAATGGTTAAAGACAAGGCTCTGGGTCCTGATGGGTTTTCTATGGGTTTCTTTCAAACATGTTGGGCTGTATTAAAGGATGATTTCATGAATGTGTTCCAAGAGTTTTATTCAGCTGGAAAATTTTAGAAAAGTCTAAATGCCACTTTTCTTGCATTGATACGAAAGAAGGTTGGAGTTGCGGAGATTAGGGAGTTCAGACCCATTAGTATAGTAAATGGGGTATACAAGATTATTTCCAATGTGCTTGCGAATCGCCTTAGTGAGGTGGTGGGGAAGACCATACGAAGCCCCAAAATGCTTTTGTAAAGGATAGACATATTTTAGGTGCGGTTCTCATTGCAAATGAACGCTTGGATAGTAGATTGAAAGTTGGCAATGTGGGGATTATGTGTAAGTTAGACATGGAGAAGGCATATGACCATGTTAACTGGGACTTTCTACTTGACCTTCTTGGGAGGTGTGGTTTTGGGGAGAGATGGAGATCATAGATCTGTTGGTGTGTATCTACGTTGAAATTCTCAGTTTTGATAAATGGAAGCTCAACTAGATTTTTCAATAGCACTCGAGGGCTAGGACAAGGAGATCTGGTATTCCCAATACTCTTTGTTATTGTGATGGAGGCATTGATCAGAATGACCTTAGCGCTGATTGCTAATGGCTTTGTGACTGGTTTCTCAATCGGATCCCCGAGTAGGGGACTAATTAATATTTCTCATTTGTTGTTTGCAGATGACACTCTTATCTTCTATGAGGTAGAACATAACCAAGTCCGAGCATTGAAGGCCCTCCTACTTTGTTTTGAAGCAGCTTCCATGTTGAAAGTGAACTTGGATAAATCGGAGATGGTACCTATTGGAGGTGTTCAGCATATAAGACAATTGGCTAGTATTCTGGGGTGTAAGATTGCAACGCTTCCTATGACATACCTTGGTCTTCCATTAGTGGCCGCCTCAAGAGTGGCTACATTATGGGACACAGTGATTGAGAAAGTAGTGTCGATTAGCAGGATGGAAGAGAATGTACCTGTCAAAAGGTGGTAGGATTACCATAGTAAAGAGTACATTATCAAACCTACCAACCTATTTTTATCCCTGTTCCCTATTCCAGCAAGTGTGGTGCTTCGTATTGAGAAAATTCAACTAGTCTTTTTGTGGGGTGGAATAGGTGAGGAGTTCAAATTTCACATATTCAGGTGGGCGAAGGTATGTAGTCCTCTCTTTAATGGTGGTTTGGGAATTAGAAATTTGAGAATTTTTAATCGGCTTTACTTGGGAAATGGTTGTGGAGATATCATAAAGAACCAAAAGCTCTATGGAAGTTGGTGATTGAGAACAAGTATGATGGCTTATAGGGAGGATGGTGTACTAATGAAATGAGAGGGGTATATGGAGTGGGGTTGTGGAAACTTATAAGAAGAGGATGGGAGGTCTTTTACTCGTCACAAGGCTTCGTCTAGGAGAGGGGGCCAGGATCAAATTCTAGTATGATACTTGGTGTGGTAACCGTGCTCTAAATGATTTATTTCCTTCACTCTTCAGGGTTGTAAGTGCCAAAGATATTTCAGTGGCGGAAGTCATGGTGATAGTGGGGGAACAAATTTAGTGGAACATCAATTTTAGTCGGGTGGCACAAATTGGGCAATGAACAATTTTGAAGCCTTTTTCAGCCTTTTGTACTAAATAAAACCGAGCAACTAGCATGATGATTTATTGTGGTGGATAGCTATGGGTAAAGGCTTGTTCTCGGTTCGCTCGTTTTACAAGTCTCTCACACAAGAGTCTCCTATTCAGTTTCCATGGAAAAGGCTTTGGAGACATAATGCGCCTCCCAAAGCAACGTTTTTCCTGTGGACCGCTTCCTTGGGTAATATCCTCACAACTGATAATTTGAGGAAATGGAGAATGATCATCGCAGATTGATGTTATATGTGTAAGAATGGGGGAGAATCTGTGGACCATCTTCTACTACACTGTGAGGTAGCTCAAGGGTTATGGAATGAGGTATTCAGTAGAATAGACTTGGGTTGGGTTATGCCTGAGATAATAGTGGCGGTATTGGCCAGTTGGACAGATCTAAGAGGTAATCAATCGATAAATGTTGTATAGAAGATGATTCCCATTTGCATCATGCAGTGTTTGTGGCAAGAGCGCAATGAACGGACGTTCAAGGACAAAGAGAGATCGATGGAGGAACTTAAAACTTTTTTTATTAGAACTATTTGTACTTGGGCTATTGCCATTAATTTTAATGGCATAGATCTTCATGATTTCCTTGTATCTATTGCTCCTACGTAGTTAGGGCATTCTTTGTATTGAAAGTGGCTTTGCCTATTCTTTGATTAATATAATTTGTTTGCTTAAAAAAAAAAAAATCAACACACCCTTAAAATGACTCTATACTTACCTTTTTATAGGCTCACAATTCAAGTCTAAAAAGTAAAATAAAACTCCAAAATTAGTCGTAATCAAACTCTAAAACGACTATTCCAGTAAATAACTTTTAATCCAATTAAGAAAATAATTAACAAAGCAACTTATAATAAAAAGCACAATCTCTAAATTTCAAAATTACGAAAAGGATCACGCTTTTTATTATAAGTTCCTGTATTAATTATTTTTCTTTTATTAGTTTAAGACTTATTTATTGGAATAGTGGTTTTAGAGCTGTTCAAGATTGGGAGGTGGGTGATATCTCAAATTTTTTCAGAATGTTGTATGCCTTGGACATAGATAGTGGCGGGTGGGATAGCTTGCTTTGGATTCATCCCGAGAACCAGAGATTTTTTGGTCAGATCCTTGCATAAGGCTATGTCGTGCCAATTCCCTTACACTTTTCCTTGGAAGTTCATTTGAAGGAGTAAGTTGCCTCTAAAGATTGCTTTTTTTGGTTGGCTAGCTTTTCTTGGAAAATTCTTGATAGCGGATAATTTTAGAAAGTGTGGCTTTATCATTATGGATTGGTGCTTTATGTGTAAAAGGAATGGAGTATCCGTGGATCACCTACTTTTCCATTGTGAAGTGGCAAAGGTTCTATGAGAATGAGATCTTTAATAGGATTTTTATTTCTTGGGTGATCCCTTGGAGGGTGGTGGATCTTCTGGCTTGTTGGAGAGGTATCTAGGGTTGTCATCAAATTGCTACCGTTTGGAAGATGGTTTCCCTATGTCTTATGTGGTGTATTTGGCTTGATAGTAATGATCGTAGTTTTGAAGATTGAGAATGCTTGTTGGGAGAGATTAGAGATTTTTTCTTCCATACATTATTACTTTGGGCATTTGCTATTGTACTTGATGGGGCTTGTTTTCATGATTTCATTGATTCTTTTTCTTGTTCCTAGAATCCTAGCTTGTGATTAGGTGTTCTCTCTTTTATACTCCTGGTGTATTTGGGTTATGCCTAATTACTTCGTTTAATAAATTTCTTTTTACCTATCCAAAAAAAGCACGATCTGAAATAGAATCAAATTAGGTGATATTCTAAAAGCCTAGACTCCTATAAAACAAAAGAAATAAAAGGCCACTTTTCTTAAACTCTTGTGGGCACTTAGTCTTCTATTGTCACACCCGAACCTGTGGGTGAAACATTTTAACCTGAAATCCACAAAATATTAAAGTTAGACATAATAATCCTCTCCCTCCTGAGCAAGAGGTTAAAAGGCTCCCCAGAGACCCCAATCTGGGCGATGAAGGCATTGAAAGGAGACCCTACAGGTCGGTTGCTCTTGACTAATCTCTGGTCCTTGCTAAAATTAAATACCTCAAAAATCCTTTGAAAGAAAGTAAACTTGACAATACTACATATTTATTTATTTTTGATGGGTAATCAATAAATTATATTCATAGTAATAGGCAATGTCCAGGTACACAAAAAGTATACATGAGAACACCTAGTTAGAGGTTACAATAGAATAGGTCATGGACATTTAGTCTGTTACAAACTATGGCCCCCGCCCATAGGAACAATGACTTAAAGAAGAAAAGTTTTAGTTCATCCATTGTTTTCTCTCAATCTTCGAAGCTTCTAGCATTTCTCTCCCTCCAAATACACCAACACATACATATAGGAACCATTCGCCAAATGGCCGCTACTTTTGAGTTATCATGAAGGCCTCTCCAACTAGCAAGGAAGTCTACCAATCTAAGAGGCATGACCCATGACAAACTGATTCTTGTGAAAAAATCATCCCACATGATCTTGGTACCTTACAATGTAAAAGCAGATGATCTACTGATTCCCCATTATTCTTACACATACAACACCAATCTAGCACAATTACCCTTTGTTTCCTCAAATTATTTGTAGTAAGGATCTTGTCCAAGGTTGCCGTCCAAACAAATAAAAAAACCTGCTTTTGAAGGAGCCCTCATCTGCCATATGCTCTTCCATGGGAACTTAGTCTTTCCAGAACTCGTTAGCATTTGGTAATATGATCTAACAGTGAAATTACTTCTCTTGGAGTGACTTAAGTGCATCTTATCTTCGGTGCCCCTTGACATACTTATGGAATACAATGCCCACAAAGAACTCAGTAATGGTCTCCAACTCCCAATCTTGGACTGCCCTAATGAAATCAATGTTCCATTAAGGGGAGCCATTTGAAGAGGCCAAAAGATTGGCAATCGCTGCATCCTTTTCTCTTTCGAGCTCAAAGATAGATGGGAAGGAGTCTCAGAGGCTATGGTTATCACACCATTTGTTATACCAAAAACTGACTCGAGTACCATCTCCCACTACAATATGTTCATGCCCTCGAAAGGACTCCCAATGTCTCCTAATATTTTTCTACAACCCCACTCCATGTGTGCGTCGTACCTAATTTGAGCACCATCCTCCCTAAGCTTTTCCAAATTTTGCATCTATAACAGACTTCCATAAGGCCTCCCCCTCGTGTTGGCACCTCCACATCCATTTACCCAAAATGGCTTGATTAAATTTCATCAAGTGGCGAATCTCCAATCCTCTCCTAGAGATTGGAGTACAGACCGTTGGCCAATTAACGAGATGAAATTTGAACTCTTCCCACATCCCATTTCTAAAAGCAATATTTTGCATTGGAAAATCTGGAAAAATAAAATCCTCAACTCCATGAAAATCAATGTAATCAGTTTTCTCAAAATCCAATGGAAATATCTCACACTTCAAATTTTCACCATCATTTTTTTAATTTTTATTTATTTATTTTTATCATTTTTATTTTTTAAATTTTCTATATTTTTGTTGCAACAATTACCTCCTCTACTAGGTTATCTTTGCTTGGATAGGTATCATAGGTTGGCATGGGGCTCCAATCTATGGAAGGGTCATCAAGCGTCTTCTTTGGGGTAGTCTTCATAGGTCAAGGTAGAATCCCATGAATGCTCCTCCGCACGGTCATATTCTTCAAAGTAGTCATCATAGGTCGAAGTAGAATCCCAAGTTTCCTCAACATGTTCTTCACTATAATCAATTAATCCTCCTGGTCTTGTGCCCAGTAAAGCGGATTCTGATATGTCAAAGCCATTGTGCCACCGCAAGAGTGTCCATCATATCAATATGAGCTTTTGTCTGCTATGCGAAGATCTCTTGCATGCGTTGTAGCAATTGGGCCTCTAGTCATTCATTCCATTGTGTAACATCATGTTCATACACTTCCTCTACCTGAGCGATTCGTCCACCGTGCCAACTTGATGCCAATTGATGCAGCATGTAGGCCAAACCTGATGCTGCAGAAGTATCAAAATATAAAAACCACAGATAACAGGTGATTGGGTAAAGCTCTCTCAAAGAGTATTTTCATACACAAATCTGAAAAATAATAATCAACCGCATATGACCATTGACTGCCTTTATATAGGCTCACAACTAAATTCTTTAAAATAAAATAAAACTCTCAAATTAATCCTAATCAAACTCTGGATAAAAACTAAACTATTCAAAAACCAAACTCTATTTTGTCCAGAGATGGCCTAGTTATCTCAACTACTGATTACAACTCAAACTGAATTAAAAGTGACTCAGCAATTTTCGCTTGACCGAGAGTTGAGCGAACATTCTGGTTGATTCTTGCTCGACCGAACTTTAAGTGAATGCCGATCAAACTCTCATGTTGGCCCTTTTCTGTGCGGGTTTTTTCATTTTTGAAGCCATCTTGTCCTCTAAGCCCTTTTATGTCCTTGGTAGCCATGCTCCCTCATCGAGAACCCTCAATTTGGACATCTTAATTCCCTTGCCACTCACATAATATTGTTCAGAAGACTTATACTAAATACCTTCAAAAGGCTCATGTTAGGCCCATCACATTCTTATTTGTGGGAAGCTAATATACTTTGTAAATTTTTTCCAGCTCTGGTTAGGAGATTATAGTTAATTAAAGAGTGGTATCTGGATTAAAGATTATTTCCCCCTTGATATCTGCATGTCTATTGCAAAAAAGTAGGTATCCGTCTATTTTTCTTTCCTGGTATATTGTTTGCTTTGTTTACAGGAGGGAACAAAAGTTTATTTTTACAATAGAAAAAGTAACCTGTTTATCTGTCCCTGGGTTTATAATAGCTGCTACTTTCTAAAAAAGCGGCAACTATAGGAAGCTACTTTTCTCTTAAAGTAATCAGTGTATGGAGGTTTTAAAATAATTGTTTATTGTTATGATCTTTTACTGTTTCAGCTATGAAGCCTGGATTATCTATAATTTTCTCTCATTGTGCCTTGCATGGGTTGGCGGCCCCGGAGCCGTCGTGCTTAGTTTAAGTGGTCGGGTGCTGAAGCCATCATTGTGTCTAATGACATGTTGCGTCCCTCCAATACCACTGGATGGGTAAATTTCGAAAGCTTCCTTTTTCAGTTACTCTTATAGGTACATGTGGAATAAGCGTTTTCTCCCCCTCCCTATTCCCCCATAAAAGAGCTCACATTTTTTTTTTTTTTAAATTCCCGTTGCTTTTATGTGATATCCTATATTGAGCGAGTATAAGTGGTGAATGAAATCTCACGTTGATTGGAAGGGAGAAGTTCTTTTTCCTTATAATTATTCTAAGGGTTCCCAATTGTATCATTGACTAGTCATTTTGGAGTACGGGCCTAGATGTGGCTTGAACCTTTTTTCGGTCATTACATTTTCTCTAATCTTTAAATCCTGGGGAATTTTTTCTTATTGTCAAAAAAGCCCTGCAATCTCAATATTGCATCATTGCGATTTGTTTGAGTAGTTCTCATCTCTGAACTGTTGCTGCAGGCGCTTTATACGTAGGTGCAAGCAGGGGTGTTTGCAGTTTGTGATTTTGAAGCCCATTTTAGTTGCTGTTACTCTCATACTTTATGCAAAAGGAAAATATAAAGACGGAAATTTCAGTCCAAATCAGTCGTACCTGTATCTCACTATCATCTATACCATCTCCTACACAATGGCTCTTTATGCTCTGGCATTGTTTTATATGGCATGCAAAGATCTACTTCAGCCATTTAATCCAGTCCCAAAGTTTATATTAATCAAATCTGTTGTTTTCCTGACCTATTGGCAGGTACAACTTTCAGACCTCCTTTGTTATCTTATGCTTGTGTCAAAAAGAAATTTTGTGGAAAAATCAATTTTGTGACCCACCAAGGTCACCCCTCTCCCCCCCTTCTCTCTCTCTCTTTCTCTCACACACACACACGCACGCACACGGACAGGTAACTGAGTGGAAGTTATATGACACTTTTCTTTAGAGATCTTATCTGTAATTCAAGTCTGTAGGCTTATCCACTATCCTTCTGAATATCTTATTTGTATTTCCTAGGGTGTTTTGGTTTTCCTTGCTGCAAAGTCTGGATTCATCAAGGATGCTGAGGAAGCTGCTCAGTTTCAAAACTTCATCGTATGTGTTGAGATGCTTATTGCTGCTGTAGGTCATCTCTACGCATTTCCATACAAAGAGTATGCTGGTGCAAATATCGGTGGCTCTCGTGGTTTGACAGGAAGTCTTGCGCATGCCTTAAAACTCAATGACGTTTACCATGATACAGTACATCAGGTGAGCTGCATGCTATCATTTCTGCCAATAGTGGAGGGCTTGCGCTTTTAATTTAAAATCTCTCTCTCTCTCTCTCTCTCTCTCTCTCTCTCATACTTCAAATACATTCAACATGCTTTTCCCTAAGGTTTGCCTAAATTTAGGCATTTGAAATATGTTGTTTTTTAGGGCCTCTTTTGGACAAGCATGCATTTTTCATTTTTCCATAATTTATCTTTTTGGGGGTTTTGCTCTACCACGGTGATGGTCGCATATACTGTTTTTTGTTTTTGCAGTTTGCACCAACTTACCATGAGTATGTTCTGTACAACCACAATGAGGGTGATGAGGGAAGGAGGACGTATCGGTCGCGTACCTTTGTACCTACTGGTCCTGAGATGGAGTCTGTAAGAAGAAACAAACATATAGTTGGAAACAAGTTGCATGACATACAGCTCTCCAGTCTCTCATCGTCTAGTGCAAGTACTCCTGAAAATCCCTTCTTTGCAACCGATTCTTCATCTGATGCAATGAAATCTTCCTTGCTGGTGGATACCTCAAGTTCTTTTTCTGTGCCCTATGAAATGTCACTTATTGACTTGGATATGTCCAATTACCCTCCAAAGGTTCCTCTGGCAAATGAAACTGTGACTAGGTAGTAAAACAAGATGAAACTTCGGCAGACAGGCAAGAGGAGTGTTGTCTTTAAGGAAAGAAGGGTGAAGAGAAATGTCAAAAGTTGTTTACGATACAGGAAAGCAGGATTAGCCTAACTGTGTTCTAATATTGGTTTCATGTACTTAAAAAAGTATCGAAGTTTGCATTTCTTTCTCTTTTTCTGTCTCACACGCAGCTGGTCTCTCGACTTTCTCCCTCCTCTTCTGGGATTGTGGAATGATATTCAGTATTGTCATACATAAAAAGGGAAGCAGCCATTAGAAAAGTACCACGAGAATCTGTTGTCTGTTTGCACATGGATTGGCCCACAAAGCTGTAAAAATCTAGAAGACGATGGTGTTGTCTTCGTAATACCGTTTACTAGTGGAAAATCCCAGGTAATGGCAGGCAACCTTGGCTCTAGGGCGTCTTCTCGCCCATGAAATATTTGGATCTTCAGCTAGGGGCCGTCTTTCAAGGCAAAAGCGGTGTTATGAATAAGGTGGAATGCCTCTTATTATCTGGGTGAAAGCGACTCTAGTTATCCTAAGGTGGACGAGTTGTCTAAACTCTCAAACCCATCAACATACTATTTATCCTTATTTCTTTATTCCTGTTGATGCAACTCAATGGCAATAGAATGTTCCACCGAGTCAAGTAGGATAAGATTTGCATACTAACTATTGGTGATGAATTCAACATTAGAAATTTGCTCTTGTTCAATGAAGGCATTTTAGCGCAATGATTATGTAGAATGCCACCGAGGGAGGCTTTGTGGTGATTGATTGTGAAAACCAAATATGGTAATATGTGGGGAGAGAGATATTCCAAAAAGGTTAGTATGCCTTGGGGCAAGTCTTGGAAAAACATAAGGAGTGAGTGGGGAGACTTCTCTTACCTTATTAATTTTAGGGGTGGCCCTCGCTGCCCTTGCCTCCACCCCTCCTAGGCAGTGCGGACAACCCTACTTGTACATGTAGGGGTGGGGGCCCTTGCCCCATAGGAAAAACAAGGGCAAGAGCATCCCAACCCCTTTCCCGCATTTCGACGCATGAAATGGGGGCTTCACCCTCAGTATATGGTGATAGATTTCGAAAGAAAACCATCGCATGTGGGGTGCGAGAAAGGGGCAATCTCGTCTCGTATAGTGCTGGTAGCACTTCTAATAAATTTTATAGTTCTAAAATTATATACAAGTATGATTTTTGTGGTGACCAATAGTTGACAACAATATACTTGGAGTTTTAGTTTATTATTGTAAGGAGCACAGTTTGAAAAAATGGTTTGATTCAATAGATCAAATTGGGTAAGTTAGAAATTGAACTGCGTTATTGAACTTATTGAATCATTAACTAAACTACTTTAATTAATTGATTTAGGTCAATCTTAACTAGTTTTAGATCGATTACAACTGATTCAAAACTATATTTCTTTTTAAGTTATCTAACAATTGAATTTTTTTTTTTTTTTGGGAATTTATTGTAAAAAAAAATATTATCAAACAAACATATATTAACTTTTTCATCATTGTATTCAATAAGAATTACAAAAAAAAATTGAAAGATTAAACATGTAGTGCTTTATTTTCTTTAGTTGAACAAAAAAAATTTAGAGTGTTTGTATTAAATTTGTGATTGTGTATAAGACACTACATTTGTCGTGTGCTTATAACTTAATGTGAACAATTGAGATTAATGCATAAATTAATATTTATTAAAACTATTTAGATTCATATAATATTTTTATTGAAACTGGTCAATGAATTTATATTTTATACATGATATTAAATGAATGAATTGTATTATACATGACTATAATATGCGAAATTAAATATGATCATATATAATGATGAACGACATGCTTACAGATATCATGATATGAGTGGTACACAAACATTGGTTTCCAAAGATTTGGTTGTAATAATAATCTAACTAGCTAATGCCCGCTAATCTTAATTTTATGGTTAAGCTACTTCTCTTGTAGCGCTAATTTCAAAATCTCACTTTGTGACTTGTCACTTGTACGAATTACTGTACATCACTAATTTTCTAGAAAGTACATCATAATATTCTATTTAATTAAACACATACTATATTACATAAAATAATTTGAGTTTCTTACTATTAACATAATTATTCAATTTTACATAAAATCTAATCAATACCAATATCATTTAAATACTCATAACATAATTAGACTTTATTTTGGAAATTTAAAAGCAAGTCCATAAAAAGTTAGCCCATGGTAAGGTAAGCCCAAATAATGCAACCCGGACACAAACAAGTTCAAAATAACCCTCCCTTGATTTATATACTAAGCATGGTAACGAAATTCCCTTAAATTTCTACCTATTTCGGCTTATGAGAATATTAGAAACATGGCATTTTTGCAATAACCTTGAATGGCATTTTCATAATAACCTTGATAACCTTGGTGGCCCAGGGAAGAAATTCAAATATATAAAGCACTTCTCACTGCAGTGATGTCAAAACAATTAATCTCACTCGCAATTGCATCGTCTGGTGTTGTTGCATTTATTTTACCAAGGAGTTGAACAACATATTCATAATTCAAGACTCCATAAGACCGACAAATATGGTACATGTAGTGTGAGGAAACAACCTATAGAAGTATTAGATAAAATGTTGAAAGATATAAATGATTCTAAATTACCATTTGGTAGCAAAGTTATTGTGTTTAGTGGGGTTTTCCGTCAAGTTTTGCATGTAATTCATAAAGGCACAAGACAAGAACATATTGATATTAGTTTAGCTTCCTCCTATTTATGTTCTATCCTATGTAAGATTAAGTTAATTGAGAACAAGCAAGATTAGATTCAAATTTCTCAAATTATTTGCTCCAACTCGTCAATGGAACAACACCAATCATTGTCAATGAAATGTTTATTCCTTATAGAAATGATGTTTATTCTATATATTCTTTCATGAATGTTGTCTTCCCAAGATATTCACAATTATCCAAAAAACTTGTTGTAAATGACGAATCAAACTATTTAACACTGAAAACTCATTCTGTCTATGAAATAAATGTCATGATCATTCAAAGAATTCTTGGTGAAATTAAGCAATATTATAGCTTTGATGGAACAATAAATACATCTGAACAAGACAATATGGGAGATTTTTTAAACATATTGACACCAAATGGACTTCCACCTGTGAGTTGTTGCTTAAGAAGAATTGCCCCATCATGTTGCTAGAAGGAGATTATTGATTATAGATATGAGAGTACGTGGGGAGGCTAATGCTCCAAGTAAGGGGGGAAACATGGTGTAAGCTTATGAAAATTTATTATGAGGGGTTGGTAGGGCTTCGAAAGTTACATAGGATTCGTGGTGGGAGATGGTTCTAGAATCAGGTTTTGGCATGATGTCTGGTGTGGAGAGTGCGCTTTATACAGGGCATTTCCAGCACTCTATAGTATCGCAGCTAACAGAGAGGCCTCTATTGCAAATATGTGGGTATTCTCCCATAGATCTTATCAGTGGAATATTCTTTTTAATAGAAATATTCATGATTGGGAATTGCAAGCTGTGTTTGATTTCTCCAGGTTGCCCTATTCCATGGGAAATAATGCTGCTCAAGAGGATAGGTTGCAATGGAGGGCTAATGGTAGTAAAAAATGTACAGTCAAGACCTACTTCAAGATTTTGTCAACCCAAGGCCATGTATCATTTCCATGGAAGAGGATTTGGAGACCACGGGAGCCTACTAGGGTAGCTTTTTTCATATGAACTGCCACTCTTGGAAGATCTTGACTATGAACAATTTGAGAAATAGGGGAATTATAGTGATGGATTGGTGCTTTTTGTGCAAAAACTAGGGAGAATTTGTAGATCACTTACTATTGCATTTTGAGGTCATGATGGGGTTATGGAATGAGATGTTTAGAAGAATGGATATTGCTTGGGTAAGCCTCCGTGGGTGGCGGATTTATGGCTTGTTGGAAGGAACTTCAAGGTTGTCCTCAAGTGGCGGCAGTATGGAAGATGATCACATTGTGTATCACATGGTGCACATAGTCGGAGAGGAATGAGAGATGCTTTGAAGATAGGGAATCCACAATGGCGAAGCTTCAGAATCTTTTTATGCACACTTTAATGCTGTGGTTTTCAACCATTGTACTTGATGGAAACAATGTCTATGACTTTCTTTCCTTAGCTAGAATGTAATTAGGTGTTCTTTTGTATACTCCCTGTGTACACGGACTATGCCTATTTTATTTGTATTAATAAAATCTTCTTATTACTTAAAATAAAAAATAAAAAAAATAAAAACACCCTCTCTATGAGTGGTTCGCATAGGGGCCAAATCTGGATGGATTGGCATTTAAGACCACAGACCAACAAGAAGTCTCGTGGCTTGAGAGGCCTTTGAAGCGATGAAGGTTTCCTGAGTGATAAGAAGTGTGGCTTAGTGATGCAACAACATTCTTGGATGATTTACTCTGGTGTTCTTTCAATCTTGTTGGGATGTGTTAAAAGAAGATATCATGAAAGTATTTCCAGAGTTTTTTTTTTTTTTCAAACTATGCTTTTGAGAAAAAACTAAAGTGCCACTTTTATAGCACTCATTCCTAAAACAATCGGGGATATGGATGTTAAAGGTTATCGTCCTATCAAAGTTGTTGCTAATCTGCTGAGTGCAGTATTGAAGAAGATTATGTCAAAGCTCTAGAATGCGTATGTTAGAGGTAGACAAATACTAGAGTTGTTCTGTTAAAATCCCTAGAAAAGCGGCCTCGGGACAAGCCTCGACACTGCTCTTGGGAGGTGAGGATGGCACCATGGCTAGCCTACATGCATGCCTTGGCCCGCGCGTTGACACGCACGAGGCGCCCAGCATGCAGGCCAGCGAGGTTGGAAGCCGCACGCGGTCTAACCCATGCACGCCCATGCGCATGCGCAAGCCCTTGCGCGTGCGCCCCCTCGCGTGCACCTTTGCGTGCGCCCCACACCGCACGCTAACCAGGTTAGTGGCATGCCTTTGCAAGCATGTCATCTAGCATGTCATCCAGCCCATGCCTTGCAAGCTAGGCTAGTGACATGTCCACCCGGCATGCCATCCAGCGCATGGCTCCAGCCCATGCCTTGCAGGCTAGGCCAGTGGCATATCCACCTGGCATGCCATCCAGCGCATGGCTCCAGCCCATGCCTTGCAGGCTAGGCCAGCGGCATATCCACCTGGCATGCCATCCAGCGCATGGCTCCAGCCCATGCCTTGCAGCTTCAATGCCTAGGCCACCAGCCTGGGCCATGCAGTACGCACACATGGCTCACCACCAGCAGGCCTTGCATGGCATCATGCTATGTCCATCAGCAAGCCATGTTCTGCCACCTAGCCATGGACCAGACCGAAGATCACCATGCACCATCCTAGCCCACCATAGGCTCATACATGCTTGGGCCAACTTGGCCCGCTACTATGTTATTTCTTTTTATTTATTTTCTTTTTATTTATTTATTTCCAATGGGCCTTTTGGGAGTTTCCAAGTTGTAACTCTTATAAATAGGACCCTTAGTCCTTTCTTTCATATCTTTTGACAATTTGCTTTGGACGGCTTTGTTCTTGAGATCATCCATTTCGGTGCTTAGCACTTAGGCTCTTTGGGGTGCAATTCGTGAATTCCTAAGGAGAGAATCACATTTTGCAATTCGTGAATTAGTGTAATTCAATCTATCAATCTTATAAGTATTATTCATTCACTCTCTTGTCTTCCATTTACTTTCCATTGATATTGTTAGTTTGTGTGCATTGTTCTTGAATTGTTCTTGAGTTGTTCTTGAGAATTCATTGTGTTCTTCGGATGTTCATTGTCACATTTCACCATTTGCCTCATTTGATCCATCCAAGCACTTAGTGCCACCCACTATAGTATTTGCCATAGTCCACCCCCAATGCTCCATAAGGAAACTCATTCCTTATAGGAGCCTTGACTTCCTCCCAATCCAATCCCATAATTTAAGGAATTGATAATCCTCTTCAATTTCTTAAATCCCTCATCCCTTGATTTAAGGAATTGACAATCATCTTCAATTCCTTAAATCTCTCCTCCTTTAATTCTCTCAAGTCAACATTGACTTACTTAACTAGCCCACCAAATCCTCAAGGATTCCTACCACTTAGGAATCCTTCCACAATCATAGCCTCCATCCACTTAGGCACCACCCTAAGTCCCCTTGGATAATTTCGGCCACCTTTGTTGCTCCAAACCACAAACCCTAGCCTCACTCACTCACATCAACCTTAGCCCAATCTACTTGGCACTACACTCAAGGAACAAGCCAAACCGTCCATAGAGAATTGTGAACCCTAAACACTTAGCCTACCCATTTCCATCACTCCATATACTCATCTTTGCCTAAACACCTAACCACACCATACCCAAGTGGTCAACTTGGCCACCATTGTTCGAGAACCAAGCAAGAGAGGAACAAGGATCCGGTCATCACAAGACCACCATTGGCGTGGAGAACTTATTGCCTAGGGACTTGACCAGGGTCCCTAACACATTCCTTATTGTCAATGAAATAAAAATATTTTATATATCAAAACGAGTAACCAAGTACACTGAACGTATACAAGAAAACATCTAGCCCATAATAAAGTGCCCCTAATGACCCAAAAACAACCCACAATACTAATCCCAAAACTACCCATATTCGTGCTATTTTTTAAAACAAGAAACACGTTTTGGCTGATGTTCCATTAGCAAACAATCTATATCTATCTTAATCGCTAAAGACTATACTGTAATAGTGGTGGCCTAAGCTGTATTAGTTGGAAGTCAACCTTATGTATAACGTTGAACTCACTCAATTGATAAATGGCGAATTTTAGATCATAAACTAAAAGCTTATGGTTTTAAATGCAGTGTTATTTATTCGAACTTGAAAAATATGGAAGTTTCCCGCTTCCACTGGTAACTTGACTAAGTTAAGTTTGAATAGATAATGTTATCCTTTTTGTGCTTCTAACCATGGTAAGAAGTAACTGCCATAAATATTCAAGAATGGATAGAAAAGATAGAAAAAGAAGAAGAGGGAAAAAGGAGCCTCGAAGGACATCACACATACATCAAATAGCGTTGGCAGAAAAATAAAGGAATTGAAGTCTGGCTATATTTCTCCATTTCAGTTTATACACCAGAACAGTTGGCGAAGAAATACAGCAACATTACATTCCTTCTTTACTGTCTGATTTTGATCGTCATTGTTGCCTTACATCACTCCATCTACCGGTGAGCACTTGAGAGCCAACTGCTCCACTGTGTTTATGTATCTTTATTGATTTACTTGATCCAAATGTCACCAAGCATCTACCCTTTTTATGATCAACACGGTGAATACAGGAGAGGAGAGCTTATGCTTACTGTTTCTGGGCATGACCTTAGACCATTTTGGCATATGCTGCTTCCTTTTTCCTATGTTATAGTTTCAGGTGCTGTAGGATCATGCTCAGTATTATTTGCAAAATCTCTGTAAGTCAGTTGCCTTGGACATAATTGCCCTTCTGAGACGACTAATAAAATTGTGCAGTTCCTTTTTTTGTAACTTGAATTCTTTCTCTTTTCAGCTCTAATCTGTTACGATTGGCGATGTATAGTGGTTATCGATTACACGGCTGGTTCACGTACTCCATGCTTCTTTTATTTTTTTAGTACAGCTGGATTCTGGGTAAAAACTATAACAGAACTCCTTTTTTCCCTCTGTTTTCAAATTTTTTTTAGTGGGTCAAATTTATTTAGACGTTTGTTGCATCCAACTTCTAGATGAATTCACACTCTGTGTTTCTCCAACTAATGCAGATGACAAGGTTAAATGAAGGATTGTCTCTATTCGATGCAATTCTTATTGTTCCCATGCTTCAGATTGCTTGGACTTTCTTCTCCATTTGTACAGGATTCATATACTTTCAAGAATATCAGGTTCTCTCTGTCTCTGTCTCTCTCTAAATTAGCTTATGTGCTTGAACAATGAGCCATGCTCAACTTGTGTGTGTGTGTGTGTGTGTGTTTGTGAGCGAAAGTGAGATATTTATGTGTTGTTGATGTTTTTAAAACTTAACATTCTGATTGGTGGTATTCTTGGGAGTGCTCACTATGCCTCATCTTCCCCTCTCCATGAATTGAATTTCGCCTCATCTTCCCCTCCCCATGAATTGAATTTCATCCAGAGACATCTCTGAAATGACTCCATAGGAAACCTGTTTCCTTGCTTATGTATCTTTCATTTGAGAAATTCTAATACCTATTTTTGAATGGCATACTTCATGCATCCTAAATCAGCTTCCATCAGTTTGACTGTGGAGAATGCCCCATTAGATGAGTGATCCGTATAGACATAAAGTATCGGCAATTGATGCTTTTGATGTGTCAATTCTTTTGTATGGGCTTTTTTTTTTACTTGTCAAAAATAAAAGTTGTGATTAAAGATTTATTGCATTCTTTATCATCTGTTCCCCAAAACAGGTATTTGATGCACTAAGGACAACAATGGTCATACTTAGAATGATGTCTGTCTTCATAGGCATTTCTTTGCTGGCAACTGATGAATCAAAAGGTTATATGGTCGTGGTAGTTGTTGATTTTAATCTAGAAAAGTAAAGATGGGGGGGACTTATTCTGAAAATTTCCAGGTAGTGCGGCAAAGATAATTCATCTTTAGTTTCTGTGGTGTCTTCAAGCATTTCAACAGAAGTGGATGGGTACGATGCTTTATTTGACCTGCAGAAACATTCTGTAAATTGATGGAAACCTTTGGTTTTCCAACGATCTATATTCGTTATGGGTTTGAAATAGAAGAAAATGAGAACATAATGACATATAGAACTGATCTTACCTAATTCAAGGTTGTCAACTATCATTAAGATACTTTTGCTTTCTTGCATCCATGTTGCAAAAACGTAAAATAGGAACAGTTTGTCTTAAATAAGAGTACAACTAGAGCCACCGCTAGGCAAAACAAAAAAAAAAAACAATTTTTTTTAAATCATTTTTTAATACTTTTAAATATTTTAAAAAAATATAAAAAAATTTATAATAATATTACACAATTTTTTCTTAATCACTAAGAAAAGAAAAAAGAAAAAAGAAATAAAAAAAAGCCAGCGGTGGCCCCCAGCCACCAGCGGTGGCCAAAGTATTACTCAAATAATAACACTGAAAACGTAAAATAATAATTAACAGGGTGAGGGTCATTGACAGAGAGGGAGAGAGAAGAATGGTTGATGGGAAAAGGATGGAAAAAGTTATTTGAAATGAAATATCAATCATGCTACAGTAATCTGAATGTTAGTTGGAGTGTTGTGCTTGAGTATTGTTTAATGTCTTTGGGGGTTGAAAACATTTTAACCATACGAACCCACCTCAGATCTCTCAGGTATCTTTGTTACCCAAACCGGCACTTAACAGTATATGATTCTGTACTCTACTGGTTATCAAAAAATAAATAAAAAATCTGTACTCTAGTATTTCAATTGTTTCTGTTGTAGTAATGTTTCAATATTGTAACTTATCAAAACGTAGTGTTTCGTTATTCTAGGATATCCGTTCATTTATTGTGCAAATTTTGTTGGAAATTTGGACCTCCAAATTCACCCCCCTTAGGATCTACCCTTTGCAGGAATAACAAGAAAAATAGAGAAATAATAGCAACACAAGAAATTTACGTGGAAACTCCAAAACAGGAGAAAAACCACCAGACCCAGAGAAGAAAATTCACTATGTGAAAAATTGTTACAATCACACAATTTTTCTCCTCACCACACCCACAAAGCTATCTCACTATTAAATCTTTAACTCTACGCCTCTTCCCCTTTTATAAAAGGTTAATAGAGGAATTTAACTAAAGTCAAAAGTTACTAGATAAGCTTTCAACTGGTGCACTTAAACTAAGAGGCTAAGCCTCTTATTTATAACCTCAAAAATCTGCCCCTTTATTATTTCCCACCGGTGTGGGACTAAAAGGAGTAAAAAACAACAATCTGCACCTTGCGACTTTGACTGGTCCCACAGCCAAGCTTCATCTCAATGAAGATCTTCATAACTTCCGCTATTATGCTTCACCATAAAAGCATATCCACTTAGAATAAACCAATTCCAAGCATTTCACTTCGGCCCATGTCGAAAAACAACCTTGCTGAAAATTATGGTGTAACTTCCACGTTTGGCTTTCCTGGAAGTTCATCAGCCATTGACATGAATTTCCACCACACACCCTGCATCAATGCCAAACCAATGCATGTGTGCAAACTTGTGGACTCGCTAACATTAACACATCCTCTATCATGGCAACTTTGGGAATTAGCGACATGCCATGAGGATGTACATGTCTCTTTTTAAAGAGCAAAATCTTCCATGGAGAGAGACACAATATTAGCATCATTTCCAGTATCTCCATTTACTGACTTGGAGCCACTTGCCGAACCTACTCCATCTCTTGGACAATTTTTCTTGACGTGCCCAGATTGTCCACACCCCCAGCAGACTACTTTCCTCTTTATGGAGTTCTTCATCTTCCCATTTCCAGCTGCTACCATCACTAAGTTCTCAAGTGGAACATTACTTCCACTACTTAGTCTTCTCTCTTCAGAAAAGATTTTACTGGTAACCTTTGAAAAAATTATTTTCTCCTTCCCATGTATCAAAATAGGTTTCATGTGCTCATAGGAAGGTGGAAGAGACCAGATGAGTCTCAAGACTTGATCCTCATCATCTATTTTAACTCCAATAGCTTCTAGCTCAGCGACAATGCCATTGAGAATGCTTAAATGATCTGAAATAGTTGTACCTTCACTCATCCGCAGTGTATGAAACTGCTCCTTCAGGTACACACGATTTGAGACGCCTTTCGTCTGATACAACTCTTCAAGTTTTTCCCAGAGTTCCTTTGCCGTAGATATTCCATGCACATTTGCAAGAACATTTTTGGCCAGGCACAGACGTATCGCACTTGCTGTTCTCAAATCCAGATCCTCCCAATCTTCATCGCTCATTTTAAATCTGCTCATTTCACCAGTCACACTAGTACCAGTGCTGACTTCATGTGTTGGTCTGCCCTTCAATACCTTGTGTAATCCTGATTGAATCAAGACATCCTTGACTTGTACTTGCCACAAGCCAAAATTGATTCTCCCATCAAATTTCTCTACCTCAAATTTGACAAGATTTGAAGGCCTACTTCCTGACATTGCTTTGATGAATTTACTGTAGAAATGAATAGTACCTCACTAAGTCAGTTCCCAGGAAAGATTGGAGGGTCACAATGGACACACTTAAAATTTCCAATCTCCTAGACAGAACCTCCTTAGACTGTACGTATCCACACTACCACACCAAAGCTCCACCCCACAAAAAGAACCTAGTGGCTCTGATACCAATTGTTGGGAATTTGGACCTCCAAATTCACCCCCCCTAGGATCTACCCTTTACAGGAATAACAAGAAAAATAGAGAAATAATAACAACACAAGAAATTTACGTGGAAACTCCAAAACAGGAGAAAAACCACCAGACCCAGAGAAGAAAATTTACTATGTGAAAAATTGTTACAATCACACAATTTTTCTCCTCACCACACCCACAAAGCTATCCCACTAGTAAATCTTTAACTCTACACCTCTTTTCCTTTTATAAAAGGTTAATAGAGGAACTTAACTAAAGTCAAAAGTTACTAGATAAGCTTTCAACTGGTGTACTTAAACTAAGAGGCTAAGCCTCTTATTTATAACCTCAAAAATCTGCCCCTTTATTATTTCCCACCGGTGTGGGACTAAAAGGAGCAAAAAACAACAAATTTTAGATGTTTTCAACCGTGTTTTTCACTAATGTATGACGTGTATTTCTCTGGTTTTAGGCTGGTTAAGCCATCTGAAGATGCACATAGTAAAGACACGAGATCATTTGTGCAAGTAGTGCTGATGAAGATTACAGATATAATAGCCAAGGCAAAGGTGCTGCTAATTGGCATGATGCATCTTTTTGAATGATTACTATGACTTGAGAATTAGCTATTTGACTTTTTATCTCGTGCTCTTGCAGAGTGCTTGTGCATTTTCACTAGGTATTGGGGAAGATTCAATCAATGCATCCGCAGTTCTTGTGATGCCCATGGTGTCATCAAAGATAACAGGCTTTAGAGGAAGTAGGTTTGACCGGGCCAAGATTATGTCCTTAAGAAATTCCGGTTGGACTATATCTCGCTGGATGAAGAAGCTGCAAAAATGACCGACAAAAGCACAGGGTTCTCAGATAACCTGTAATAGGAGAGTATCAACAAGCCTTGATCTCCGCCAGAAGTTTATTTTTTTTTTACTCTTAATTTGTTTAGGGTCCATTATTATACCACTTATCCAGAATTCCTTGTCTCAAAATTGTGATATGTTGTAGTATTGTATATACTTGTCACATAATTGAAAGAGGACAGTATTTTTTGTTGGGACGTTTTATCAAAATTAAATTTCTAACCGAAATATCCATTTGTCTACATTAGCAATCTATAATTCACATGCCGTTTGACTTTTATTGTGAGCTGAATGTTAAATGAAATATATTTACGAAGTTTAATTCTAATGCAGGATCGTCATCCTGTTGTTTGGAGTTGGGTAAGCCCCCAACCCTGTTATTTTTCCTTATTTCGCAGAAATAAGATAAGGGGTCTTATGGGTATAAGATATTGGCTCCAAGAACGTCGGGTTGTTAAGTAATATTCATGGACAACCTATTTACATTTTATTTACAACTTATCAATAAAATAGTATTTTTTTAAAAAAAAAATTCAAACACAACAAATCAAAATCAAAACTAAAATAAATATTTCAAAACATATTATTTTATTTGAAGATTTAGAAAAATTTTAAAGAAGTTGTAACTTTTATCATTTCTCTTCATACTATATATAAGCTGGAAATACAGCTACGGTCTGGTCTAAAATAATTGGTCTGGTAAAAAAAAATGGCACTCTAAGACTGATCAATAAGACTATCGGTTTAGTCCGATTAGATTTTCGGTCCAGACCAACAGTCTTACACCCTTAAGTTACCTATTTGTCATTAGTTGAGAATGGAAAATGATAAAACACAGTCTTCATGGGTCCCTTGAAGAAATTTGTCCTTTTATTTATTTATTTTCCCTTTTGTATGAAAATTGGGGTCTTCAGAAGAAAAATTCAACTCATCATTTTCATACTATACACTATATATAATTTTTTAATTTTTAATTTTTTTTCTCTTACTAAATAGGTAGTGTATAGATGATGAGTAGAATAATTCAATTATTTTTAAGAAGAATAAAATCAAAAGAAATAAAAATAAATGTGATGTGTAGTGTGTGTAAATGATGAGTAGCAAAGCTCTATTTCAAATCCAATCAACTTTTGAGCTTTGTTACTTATCTCATACACCATATTTATTTTTATTTATTTATTATTTTATTTTTTCTAAGCTTATTGGTATTTTTAACTCATCATTCATAAATCATACATTTAGCAAGAAAAAAAAAATCAAAAGAATTATATGTGGTGTGTCATGCGAAGATTATGAGGAGAATTTTTCTAACTTTTCTATCTTGGCTCACCAATATTAGAGCTTTTGCGCAGCATTGATGTATTTGGACCAAATTAGAGTATTGACAATGGTTTAGCGAAATGTCAATACATGTCCAAACTTTAGCTAAATGTGAGAAAAAAATATCTATATTGGATTAGCCAAAAATTTAAAGCTCAATAATTGCTACAGTAAATTAAGGGAGCTCTTTATTATTGGAGAGTTATTGTTCACCCTTAATCCAATTATTTTATTCTTTTCATCAACCTTCCTCTCTCTCTTTATCACATTGAAATAAATTACCACATTGAAATAAATTATATAAGTGCTACATTGAAATAAATTATCATATTTTATTTTTTAATAAAATTATTAATTAATATATGAAGTGTATTTGTAAATATAAAAAAAATTAATCAAATATTATTAAAATATATAGGACTTGCAATGGTTGATGCTCTTATATCGAGTTTTTCTATCCATATATATATACTAGTCAAGGTGCAACGTGCGATGCACATTTGCTTCGTTGGGTTGTTTGATTAATTTACATAAATGTGTCAGCAAAAATATTACACAAATCTAAACAACAAAATAAGTTATAAATTTGTTTTCTTCTTCTACTGTCATTCTAGCTCAGGGTCATATTGGACAGGACCGATTGAAATAACATTGAAGTTTTTGTGTCTTTGTTAGTTGAATATTTTTGGGTCTGCAGCAAGTTGAATCATTCATTGTTTTTCTGAAACTTCTGATGCCATTTTTTCTATGAATGGTAAATGCTCCTGTGTGTTAAATATTTAGTGGGATTAGATGATCAATAAATGTATAAATAATTTATATAGAATTTTTTTTAAGAATATTATTTGTTATTGTGATATATAGTTGAATTATTTTAGATATAATATAACATATACTTTAAAGCAGAATTAATTATTTTTTGTTGAAAATGAAAATATAGTAAAAATGAAGAAAATTACCTCTCCAGTATGATTCATGAAATCAATGGCTGAATGACCCAATGTTTCTTCTGCAAGTTCACCAAACATAACAGCTGCTAATTTTCCTGTCCATCGTCAACCTTAACGTATGCTCGACAACTATAAATAATGAGAGTATTGTTTTTTGTAAGTATTGATAAAACTAATATCTGAGAAATTTTTTAAATGAATTGTAAATTATTGAAATGTAAAGATTAATGTGTATCGTGGTTTAGCAACACTTTGATGTTTGCAGTGATAACAGAGAAAGCATTCATTTTGGTCATGTCCAATTCCTTTGTTACAATTGGTGCATGACATATAGAAGAAGATTTGGCGCAAATGTATGATATTTATCTTTGCCTTAATCTAGAATTTTGTTTTCTATATTATATTAAAAACAATATTTTATATGATAAGAATGGACATAAATTTAAACATGACGTTAAGAAAAGTAATTTACCTCCATTGGTTGCAAACTTTTTAGCAATGCAGCAACATCATAATTTTTTGTTATTTCTCGAATACCAACCGACGATAAAGATGTAGATGGATTTTTTACCAATTTTGCAATTATACTTTCAAGTCTTGAATCATTAATTGCAACCCTTAAAAAAGAAAAAAATAAATCATGATTGGAACGTTTATAATAGACATGTATTAATGAAAAATTTTGTAGTTAATATGAATTATCATCTTTGCAGTGGTTTTGCCTTAAGAATAAGAGGATTGATTGTAAATGCACTTGTTGGTCAAGACGAAAGAGATACTCCTGTTTCATTAATATAGATAATTATTAATTAAAAAATATAATATCTAAAATAAGAATTAAGAATTTGAATTATTAAAATTACCATTGTAAGAACGAACTCTTAGCTTTGTTGCAAGTATAATTGGTTTCATTTTGATTATTTCTGAAATTTTCTGGCATTCATCTTGAACAAAACGACCCCACGTAGTCAACGAGATAGGATTTAAGCTATAACATATAAAGGAAGAGAATTGATAAAAAAAAATTTATAAAATAAAAATTATAAAGTAATTTTAAAAGATTAAAGACGAGAAATATTTTTTACCTTTGATCTATAACATAGATTTCTTGAAGAGTAGCTGGTCCATTTGTCAATGTTATCTCTTTAGGGGGTTTGATATGAAGGGCAACTGCTAAGAGGTTTGATTAAAAACATTGAAATTATTAGTTATTTAAAAAAATATATTTTAAGATAAAATAATAAATTACCTATTTCTACAATTGAATTCTTATAAGCGTCTAACTCGTCAATGGGAATGAGGTTGTACTTTGGCATTTCTACTTGTTCTTCATTTTCTGGTACTTCTTCAATGATTGTTTTTTAATTTATAACACATTGGTATTAATGTGACTCTATTCTATATTTAGGATCCAGTAGCTTGACATATGCATTTATAATATAGTAGGAGCAAAAGATATGTAGAGTCTTCTCTTGAATCAACATCATTTTTAAACATTGTTGCTTGCAGACGATTTCCCTGTATCATATAAGAAAGTGTAGGTTATTAGTTTTTATAACAAGCAAGAATTTTTTTTTTAAAAAAAGTAAAAAAAAAATTACAATGAAACATAATTACATAGAAGGTATAAGAAATGTCATATAGAATATATGTGTGTGTGTGTGTGTGTATTTGTAGAGTAAATGGTAACTACATAAAAAAATATTGTACATCTTCATCAACCAATATTAAATTTTGGTATTTTACTGATGAGTGTTGCCCAATTCATTTGGGAGATTTTTCAAGCACGAGTATTTTGATTTTCCAATCCCTTGTCTTTAAAGTAATATCTTTAATTGATGTATAAGTGGTCCGCATTTTGAAAATTGATAAGTCATAAACAAATGAAGTCTATAAGTATAGAAGATAAGAAATGGAATTAATTAAAGCATGAAATAAAAACTAAAAGAAAAATGATATCTATTAATTACTTAATAACAATAAATTAGCAAAATATTGAAAATATAAAAATAAAATTGTAAGAAATATGTAATTTATTTATAGCAGTTAAAATTAAATTTTAAAATTTTATTTTGTTACCTATATAACATCAATCAGAGGAGGCCAATGTTAATAATTCTATATAGACAAAATTTTTTGTGCAGTTTTTTTCTAGTTCATCAGTTGAGACTAGTCGTATCAAAATCTTGATTGCAGAAATAGTCTTAGCTCTCGATAAAGTTATATATAATTGTCCATGTGAGAAAACTGGATGAGGCAAGTATATTTCAACAAAATCCAATGTCTATCCTTATGATTTGTTTATACTCATTGCAAAGCTTAATTTAATAGGGAATTGAGTTTGCTTAAATGGGAAACCATTGTTTTCATTAGGATTTGGTAAAAATGAGATTCTTGGAATAAAAAGTTTTTTGCCACTATGATGACCAACTGCAATTTCTGCGTGAATAACATTACGATCAAAATTGTGACAGATCAGTCGAATTCCATTTCATAGTCCTTCTGAAAGATTAATGTTTCTCAGTAACATGATTGGACAATTTTGTTTCAACAATAACTCATGTGGAGGAAGTCCATTTGGCGTTAAAGTGTGTAAGAAATCTTCCATGATTGCCTGTTCAGATGCATCAATTGATTCATCAAAACTATAATATTGTTTTAACTCCCTAGGAAATTTCTGAATCAGCAAAGTATTTATTTTCTTCAACATAACTATTTTTTGGTATCAATATAGCTCGATTCATCATGTTTGAAATATTCGTTGAATAATCAGAAATATTATGAAAAACAGCATCTACCAAATGATCCAAAGAAGCAGCATCAATTTCATATGGAATTAACATGGCTACAGGAATTCTGACATGTTCATTAATTGTGATTGGTGGCAGCCCATTCCCTAAATCTAATATGTATCTTGAAAAGTTTGGATCTAATTTTACACGCATATATTTCAGTCAAATGAATTTTTGTTAATTTAGGTCATAGGTAGGAAGAAACCAAGATGGCATCAATCTATTATTGTCTTATTCCTTTTGGGACCACAGGTAAAATTTGACAAAAATCTCCACCAAATACAATAACATCTCCACCAAACACAATAACTTTTCCACCAAAAGATAATTATGAAACATTAATGTCTTTTAGCATTTTATATAATGCTTCTATGGATTCTTTTATTGACATAGGAATTTCATCCCATATGATCAACTTTACTCTTTGTAGAAGTCTTGCAAGTTCACTTTGTCTACTGACACTGCACGTGAGATTTTTGTTGGCATCTAATAGAATCTTAAACCGTAAATGTGCAGTTCGACCCCTAGGTAAAATTGATGCAGCAATTCCAGATGAAACAGTTGCAAGAGCAATTAATTGTTTTGCTCTTATTGTAGCAAGGAGTGCCTTGTATAAAAATGTTTTCCCTGTTCCGCCAGGACTATCAATAAAAAATGTGGCAGCTTGATTTGATAAAACTTTTTGTAAGATAAAATTATAAGCATTTTGTTGTTCACTGTTAAGCAGTGTTGACGCATGAAAATCTTCTTTTGGGATTGGAATAGCTAATTCATCATCAATTTCTCTAGACAAAAATTCATCTTTATCAAAATCAATATTTTGGTCAATAAAATGGAATGAATTGATGTCTCTACTCATGGATTCAAGTATTGTGGCGATAGAGTGTAAAGTTTCAGTTCTAACATATCTTGTTCAAAGTGTTCCCAAAGATTGTTGCCAATAGTCTCCTTAAATCGAAAGGCATTTGATAAAGAGAGGCTTCATATAAGCATTCTTCTAAACTGTTATCTCTCTGTAGTAAACCATGCATGGTTGCTGCTTCACGAAATGTGAGAGCCAAGATACCATTTACAGTTTTGAAACGATCAAATAATAGAGGACCTCTTAAATAATTTAATAATATCCACAGATAATACATTTCTCATTCAAAAGGATTTGCTGTAACAATTCGACCTATCACAATTTTTTTCTTTCGAATAGTCTACATTTTGTATTGCTGGCTCCAAACATAGAACTCAGGGAATTCTCTATACAACAATTTTCTAGCATTCTGATCAACTTGATTTGTTGCTAAGAATTCTGTTAATATTAATTTTGCTGAAAGATCAGAGTTTATCACATTTGTTAAGTTTTCATGTGCACAGAAAGTCATTTGGTGTTGATTTTCAAGATGTAAATATAAACTATAAACTGCAAGATAAACCTCATTGACAATAAATCCAAATATTCTCCACATAGTCTCTGGTGGAGCAATCCATCGAGTTGATTGAAATCGCTCAATTTCATCAATTTGTTAAATGCTTTGTTCAGAAACCAGATTGAAGGCAACACGATCATGACCTTTATAAATGAGATACTTGACAACTTTTATTGTAGAACATATCTCAACATTAATATAACAGTCAAACATTGCAAGTAAACAAGGGTTATATGGAATAACCCAACGATTATCCAAATCATGCCCTCTAATTTTGGTTTGTTGGAGCACCTGCATATTGGGAAGCAATCATTTCCAACAATAGTGTTTGGCACAAAGTGTTTTTGGTAATTATTTTTGCAACAACCACTTTTTTTCATGCATATATTTGTTAGATTTAGAACTCCGCACGGTTCATGCATCATATGCTTAATAACAGCTATATAGAGATGTAAGTTATTTTCTTTGTCAGGTAATTCAGCAGATACGATCTCATCAAAAGATTCTGGTGCATATAATTTCTAATCTTGATGCAATATAATCATAAAATGGGCATGTGGAAGTCCTCTTTTTTGGTGCTCAATAACATAAACATATGCTGAGATTTTTTCAAATATTTCTCGCTTGAATAGTTGAGACTTCAGTCCTCTAATTTTGCTCTAAAGATTCAAGCAATTAAGTCAGGTTGATTTTGGGTTTCTTCATGTGGTAGCAATTCATTTCAGATCTCTTTCCAGTTTGGATTTCATGTCATTGTCAAAAAAATATCTGATTTATCATATCGTTGAACTAAAATCATTGCTTCCATATATCTTTTTTGCATGTCTCTTGGGTCTCTAATAAAAGATGAGGGCAGAATTATACGCTTGCCAATTCTTGAAGTATTTGTCTCTCCAAGATTGATGCTATCAACAATACCTTGATATCATTCAGATCAAATGTGTTGTTGATTGTAATGAAAATAATCTAACCTTGAAGTCTCTATCTTGACATACATATTAATAACAAATTGTTGAAGAAGTCAACCAGAAATTAGAAGAATAGATTTTAGATTTTCTTTGATTTGTAAGTTGTAACAATAATATTCACGGCAAGAAATAATTGGATCTTTCTTTTTCTCTTTAAAACTACAAAAGTGATCAGAAATTATTTAGAAAATCACATACCAAATATGTCAATAATAAGCTGTCACACAAAAAAGATAGTGTAAAAAATTTAACCTTGTTGTTCTCTTCTGAGTAATTGTTCAGCTGATGTTAATTGATGAGGATCAATTAATTGAGCTGTACAATTATTGGTAGATACAGATGTACCTCTTTTGTTAATTCTTTGTATGCCTTGGTGCCATCCGATATCACCAAAAGGAAACAGTGTTGAACTAAATAATATTGAACTACATGAGTTCAAAATAATATTGAACTAAATGAGCCCCGCCAACATGGTTATATAAAAAAATATCACGATGTTTTAAATATTCTGAATCATCATTCTCAACCCAAATTGCTGCAACTTCTGATGATTTTGGGGCGTTAAATACCCGTTGATCCAAACCAGGATCTGATTTTATACAGATTTTTTGATACTCTAAATTTGATAAATCACCAACAGATCGGAAAAATATAGAATATGGATTTACACGAAAGATATCCATAAGTTGGGCAATAATAAAAGGATCCATTCTGATTGAGTCAACAATGCGATTCTCGAATTCATGTTCAGTGTCATAGAAATATAGCTACAAGTTAGAAGGTCGACCATCTGAAGGGATCAAATCAAAGAGATAGTGATAAATCTGGCCTTGAGCTTGAAATGTATAAATTCCTCTATTTCTTTGGCATAAATTTCTGTTAAATTTAACTCCAAAAGATGTGAAAGTAAATTTATTGTTGCACTTTTGAACGTATGTTTGAAATTGTATAGATTTAGCAGTATTTGAAACAAACAGATTATAAAATTGATCTGGAACATTATTTGTAACCAAAGAAATTATTTATTTTCAGCATAAACTATTTGTTTCATGAAAGAATCTCTGTGCTTTGCAATGTTTACAATGTGGCACATTTGGTAAATGATTAGCTTCAACCGGAACATTTTGTAATATTTGTCTGTGCACAACATTATGACGATGTAATGTGCCTATTAAGTTGGGGAAAAGCCAAAAACAAAATATAGTAAATTTCATTAGAAATAATTTAATTATTTCTTTTGAATCAATACTTTAAATATAGATAAGAATAGAATGTAATATTATTAAGAAGTTGATTCTATTTTCACTTCTTACAAAAAATACATGTTGGTCGAACTCCTCGAGAACTTGACTGTAATTAATCAACAGGAAGAGCCTATTTTGCAGAAAAAGTGATTATTTAATGAAAGTAATAAAATAAAATATATGAGGGAAAAGAAGTAAAGTTAGTAAACCTGTTGGACCATAAGTTGTTCAGAAAGTTAAATTGTCTCTATTGGTGCATTTGTTGATTTTTTTTTTCAACAAATCTATAGAGCAGTTCAATGCATCAGAAGAATTGAATGAAATATTTAATTGTGTACATTCTTTTGGATTTTCACCAAAGATATTAACATTTGGACATATGCTAGCATCTTGGGCTGAGGTCATTCCAAGAATGTCAAAATTATGGCGGGAAATTCTTGATCTTTTTCCATGAAATTGTTGAATATTAGAATTTTGAATATCGCTAATAAATTGGAGATGATCATCTGATGTATCATCAATTAATATAATCATTTGATCAATATCAGATGGCATTGAATCTTGTAGGTCAATGATATTTCTTTTAGAAGCTTGTTTCTGATCATATCTTTCTTTTGTTCTTTACTGCAAGTTAGCATTTTTGTCTTCTGGAAAATCCTTAGACGAAATTTTTTTTGTTGATTTTTTCTGAGGCAGAATTTTATTTAATTATTTGCTTAAATAAACATTTTTTAATTAATTAATAAAATTTTATCATTTATTATGTAAACAAAGTAAATCATAAATCGGAAATTTTATATTGCTATAAAATAGAAAGTAAACTAACTAATAATTACAATTTAATATAAAATATTTAAAGAGTGATGTAATTTAAATTTTCTTAAATATTTATTGAATGAAACATAAAAGAATATATAATAAATATGTTTATGTATATATACTTTATATTAAGAATTATTATGTGAATTAAGAAATAGTTGCAAAATAAAGATATAGTTTTAAGTATGAATTAAACAAAAGGAAGAATTTGTAATATGCATAACAAAAAAATACTTATGTGATGACCCGCTTTTAAGTGTATTTTCGCTGAAATAATTGTTTTTATTTTAATTAATATATCAGATATTTTATTTTATTTTAATTGCGTTTTTGAAGTCGGTTTTTAATTTATTTTAATTTATTTGAGGTTGTGTTTTATTTCTTTTAGTTGTTTTTGTGGTTTTAATCTTTTTGGCGGTTTGTTTCTTTTTCCCGGAGTGAGGACTGGACCTCATTTCTTTTCACATCTTTTTTTTTCTTTTTCTCTTTTTCCTTTTTTCTTTTTCCCTTCTTTTCTTTTTTCTTCTTTTTCTTTTTTCTCTTTCTTTTCTCTCTCCTCTCTCCCGCTCGACTCGGACCCCCCCCCGTGCTCTCTCTCTCTTCTCTCTCTCTCCCTACGCCGGCGTCACCTTCCCTAAGCCCTACCGCCGCCGTCCGGCCACCGTTCGGCCTCCCACCGGTCCCATTCTCTTCCTCTCCTTCCGGTCTACCTTCCCTCCAAAACCCACCCCCAACCGGCCGGCCATTTGGCCGGAAAAAGCTTCCAAAGGGCGCACGGATTTTGCTCCGATCCGCCGCCGTCGCTCCACCTCCGGCCACCATTTCTTCACCACTTCATCACCGACTCCTTGCCGTCCTAACCCACCTATTTCCGGCCTCCAACGACCACCGGAACAGCTCCTACGAGCTTAGTTTCCGTTTTGGGTAATCCGGCCATTTCCGGCCATTCCGCCGCCACCCACGGCCGTCCGTCACTTCCAATAGCTTCACAACCACCTCTAGACCATTCCCTATCAATCCCGTGTCCTAGTTTGTCCCCGTTCAAAAGTGGGTTTTTCGGACCCACGGCCACAGTGAAATTTCACTGTGACGTTGCTGTTTTTCCGCCGTTTGCAACGCCTCGTGTTTTCTAAAATTGCCGTATAGCGCTGTAAGTATTTTCCAAACCCTATTTTCAGATTTAAATATATATTGCTCATTCAATTTATTTATTATCTGTTGTTGGTTGTTGATTCCGGACTGAGTCCGAGGAGTTTCGGGGGTCGGATGGATGGAGGACGGAGTTGCTTGTTTATTTGATTTATGATTGTTGGATTATTTTATTGTGCATTGTTATGGCATTACATGGTGCATGCACGTGTGTTGTGGGTTTATGAGAAAAGCCTGTGTTTTGGCGTGAGTGTGTTGCGGGTGCGTGGGTATCACGAGCCCAAGCCGGGATGGGTTATTATCTCGGTGGAGCTCCTCTGGTCACTCGGGAGCGGAATAAACTGAGTGATGTCCCCTGAGTTATCGAAAGCGATAATGGGAGCGGGACTAGGGGGTGCTTGGCTACGAACGCGCCGGGCGCGGAACCGGGCATCGGCCTACTCACCGACTCCGTGGCCCTTCGCTGGCGAGGGCTAGAGGATGCTTGGCTACGCACGCGCGGGGCGCGGAACTGGGCATCGCTCGTTGGGTGTCACATGCGTGGCGGTACTCTGCGGTGTGACACTGGAGCCAGGGTGTGCGGATGACCCCTAGGGGAGGTCATGGTGCATACGGTTAAAATTGGATAATGGTTTGAGATGTCAAATGTGTCTTTTGGCGTGCGTGGAAAACTTGTGTTTTACGGGTTTGTGCATTGGGCATGTTTCATGCATCTTGTTTGAGTTATATGTGTTTTTATCTGGTAGTGTTTGGGTTTTACTTACCTGCGGTACCATTCGTGGTTCCGTAGCTTTTGGTGCAGGAGATGAGGTTGAGGAGAAAGAGGCTGAGCCCGAGGATGCGGCTCCGCCGGGTTGCTGATGTTATCTTTTTATTTGTTTAAAACTGTATTTGTGGTATATGTAATATTTTATCTATGTACGTTTTAAACAGCTTGTATTATGTTAAGAAAAATTCTGGTACTTAGTTATGACTTTCTTATCCGCTGCGTGTTTCTCTGTACACTTTTGCTGCCTTGCACACACTTGGCACCCGACGATAGGATGGTGATCCGGGTTGTCACCATCCGGACGTCTCGAATTCCCCGTGTTCGGGCGTGGGGATTTTGGGGGCGTCACAGGTGGTATCAGAGCGGTTTGGCTCTGGGTAAAACCACAAGTCCCGTAGGTAGTACCAGAATGTTTTTAAAGTTGTGTTTTAAAATTATGTTAAGTATAGTTGTTTTATTTGTTTTATTTGTTTATGTTTGTTTGCTTGTTTTATTATGTTTTGGCATGCTGGTTCCTTTTTTTTCTCGCTGCGTGGTGCTGTTTTTGTTTTGTTGGTTTTATGATGGTTTTTGTTTGTTTTCTTAAAGGAGGGTCAAGAGTGGTGTTGTGACAGAATTATGGGGAGACCAGGTAGACCAAGGAAAAATACTCAGGAACCGCAAGACAATACATCCAGGGATGACTCCATAGCCGAAGCAATTCGGCAGATGACGGAGTTCATGCAACAGAATATTAGGCCACAACAGGCAGGGCCTTGGCCACCACAAGGACCTTGACCACCACAAGGGGGTCCTTGGCCACCATCAGGAGGGCCTTATCCACCATCAGGAGGGCCCTATCCACCGTCAGGAGAGCCTTGTCCGCCACAGGGAATGTATTGGCCACAACCAGGAGGTCCCTGGCCATATCAGGGAGGGCCTTGGATGTATCAAGGAGGGTCCAGTAGCATGGTGCAAGCTGGGTGCACCTATGAGCGCTTCTTGGCGCATAGGACTCCACACTTCAATGGGAATGAGGATCCACTTCAGGCTGGGAAATGGATCAAAGATTTGGAGAAGACTTTTGAGGTGAGTGGGTGCACTGAAGCACAACAAGTACTCTATGCCAGCTACCTCTTACAAGGTATCGCTTCTGATTGGTGGGATACCAGGAGGGTGATGTTGGAAGCTGAACTGGGATCTTTCGCTGCGGTGACCTGGCAGCGTTTCAAGAAGGAGTTCAATGACCGCTTCTTTCCCGCATCGGTAAGGAAGCAAAAGGCAAGAGAATTCTCTAATCTGGTCCAAGGGGGCGCAACAGTGGAACAATACGCCCGGAGGTTCATAGAACTTGAGCGGTTTGCTCCTCATCTTGTTGCCACAGAGGAGCTGCGAGCTGAGCGTTTTCAGGAGGGACTACGCCCTGATATACGCCGATTGGTGGTCAGCCATCGGATATCCACTTTTCAGGAGTTAGTGGATGTGGCCACCCTTATAGAGCGGGAAAATAATCTGTGTATGGGATCCCCTTCAGGGCAAAAGAGGCGGAGTTTTTCTAGTGAAGGAAGCAGCTCGGGTTCGCCTCAGAAGTTTGTTCAGCGGACTGGAACCCGATCTCAAGCATCCTCCAGTGTTCGCATGGGAGGACGTATGCCTGTTTGTGGGGTTTGTAATAGAGCTCATGAGGGCGAGTGTCGCACGAGTAGCGGACCCCAGTGTTATCGGTGCGGTCAAGTGGGACATATAGTTCGGGATTGCCCCGTCAGAGCTCAAGGAAGCCGTGGAGGTAGACACGGTGGAAGAACCAACCCGAGACAAACAGTACAAGCCCGGGTTTATGCAGTCACACCCGGAGAGGTGGATGTTGAGGCACCAGCGACCCATGATGCTGGAGTAATCACAGGTATGGATTAATTTAAATTTTTTTAAGTTGGATTTAATTTTTGGTGCATTTGGTTTCTTCGCTGTTTTTTTGGATTTTATGGGTTGTGTGTTTGGTTCAGGAAGAGTTCGTTTGTATGAGTTTTATACTTGTACCTTGTTTGATTCTGGTGCTTCACGATCGTTTGTGTCTTCCACATTTGCTCGGGTGTGTAATTTGGTCACGGAACCGTTGCCGAAGGCTATGGTAGTGGCGCTGCCCGACGGCGAGATGGTGTGGTGTTCCAAGGTTGCTTTGGGATGCCCGTTAAATTTTGAGGGAAGATTTTTGGATGCTGATCTGGTGGTATTCAAGCTGTTGGGTTTTGATATCATCCTCGGGATGGACTGGCTATACCGATATTCTGCGACTATTAATTGCAGAAGTCGGACAATTAGCTTTCAGCTTCCGGATGGTGATTGTCTGGAATTTGCGGGGAGTAGATTAAAAGAAAAGCCGATGATTATATCGGCGATACAGGCAAGAAGAGAGATTGCATGGGGAGCGGATGCATTCTTGGTTCAGATGGTGTCCACGCCGTCTGAGAAGAAGTCCTTGGCAGACATTCCAGTTGTGGAAGAGTTCCCCGATGTGTTTGTGGATGACTTGCCCGGACTACCCCCCGTGCGAGAGATGGAGTTTGTTATAGACTTGGAACCTGGAGCGGCTCCTGTGCATAAGGCTCCTTACCGCATGGCACCGGCTGAATTGAAAGAGTTGAAGACTCAGTTGCAAGAATTAGTAGAGAAGGGGTTTATTCAGCCTAGTACGTCGCCGTGGGGTGCTCCAGTTTTATTTGTTAAAAAGAAAGATGGAACCCTTCGTATGTGCATTGACTATAGGGAGTTGAACAAGGTGACCATCAAAAATAAATACCCTCTCCCGCGGATTGATGACTTGTTTGACCAACTTCAAGGAGCAGCGGTGTTCTCTAAAATTGATCTGAGGTCAGGATACTACCAGCTGAGAATCAGAGAGCAGGATGTGCCGAAAACTGCCTTCAGGTCGAGGTATGGACACTATGAATTTAAGGTGATGCCGTTTGGGCTAGCTAATGCTCCTGCCGCTTTCATGGATTTAATGAATCGGGTGTTCCAACCTTATCTGGATTCCTTCGTGGTAGTATTTATTGATGATATACTGATTTATTCCCGAGATATTGAAGAGCATGTGTATCATCTTAGTTTGGTACTTGAGAAATTGAGAGAACACCAGTTGTACGCCAAGCTCAGCAAGTGTGAGTTCTGGTTGGAAGAAGTTAAATTTCTTGGGCATGTAATTTCCCAGGGTGGAGTGGCAGTTGATCCCAGTAAGGTAGAAGCCATTTTGTCATGGCCACGCCCAACTACAGTACGCGAGATCAGGAGTTTCTTGGGGCTCGCCGGTTACTACCGAAGGTTTGTAGAGGGTTTTGCTCGCTTATCCGGACCTCTCACAGCTTTGACTCGGAAGAATACAGAATTTGTTTGGTCAGAGAAATGTGAGAGAAGCTTCCAAGAATTGAAGAACAGGCTGACGACGGCACCAGTGTTAGCACTCCCAGAACCGCATAAGCCGTTTGTAGTCTTCAGTGATGCGTCTAAGTTCGGTTTGGGTTGTGTCCTTATGCAGGAAGGACGGGTTGTAGCCTATGCATCTCGTCAGCTTAAGGACCATGAGAAGAATTATCCGACGCATGATCTAGAGTTGGCTGCGATTGTTTTTGCACTCAAGGTCTGGCGGCATTTCTTGTATGGGGAAGCTTGTGAGGTATTTACTGATCATAAGAGCTTGAAGCATTTGTTTTCCCAGAAAAATTTGAATATGAGGCAGAGGCGTTGGTTAGAGCTAATCAGTGACTATCAGTGTGAGATCAAGTACCACCCGGGGAAGGCTAACATAGTTGCTGATGCTTTGAGCCGGAAGTCTCATTTGGAGGATGAAGCCGAACCGTCAGAAATGGATTCGTTACTTTATGGGATGAGAAGGCTCCTTATAGAGAGTTCGCAGCAAGTAGAGATTTTGTCTTCGGTTCTGGACATTCGGGTAACCGATTTTGAAGAATTGAAAGCTCTCCAAAGAAAGGATCCGAAGCTGCTGAACATCAGGAAAAGAGTCCGAAAATCTCGAGGGCCGTTGCACTATAGCATGGATAGTGATGGGGTACTTCGGTTCCGAGATCGCAGAGTGATCCCGAAGGACGCAGATTTCAAAGAACGAATCATGGCGGAAGCTCATGCGGCCCCGTATTCAGTTCATCCCGGCAGTACAAAGATGTATCGAGACTTGAAGAAAAATTACTGGTGGGATGGAATGAAGAAGGACGTTGCCTTATATGTGGAGAAATGCCACACGTGTCGTCAGGTTAAGGCCGAGCATCAGAGACCTGCAGGTATGCTCCAACCCCTCCCTATTCCTGAGTGGAAGTGGGATGACATCACGATGGATTTCGTAGTGGGTTTGCCGAGAACACCTAGTGGGAAGAATTCTGTTTGGGTGATTGTGGACCGGTTAACGAAGAGTGCTCATTTTCTGCCTGTTAACAACACCGACTCTTTGGGTAAGTTGACCCGTTTGTATGTCAAAGAGATAGTTCGGCTACATGGCATACCAAAGACTATAGTGTCGGATCGAGACCCGAGGTTCACATCGCAGTTCTGGAAGAGTTTGCAGGCAGCTTTGGGTACTAAGTTGAAGTTCAGCACTGCTTATCACCCGCAGACAGACGGCCAGTCAGAGCGCACCATACAGACCTTGGAAGACATGTTGAGAGCATGTGCCCTGGAATTCCAAGGGAGTTGGGAAAATCATTTGCCTCTCATTGAGTTTGCCTACAATAACAGCTACCATGCGACCATTCAGATGGCTCCCTATGAAGCTCTTTATGGAAGAAAGTGTAGGTCGCCCTTGTGTTGGGATGAAGTTGGGGAGAGTAGGGTAATTGGACCCGAAATAATTCAGGAAATGCAAAGCCAAGTCCGGATCATCAGAGAAAAAATGGCGGCAGCTCAGAGTCGCCAGAAAAGCTACGCTGATACCAGGAGGAGAGAATTGTCATTTGAAATTGGTGATTGGGTTTATCTTAAAGTCTCTCCCATGAGAGGTGTTAAGCGTTTTGGTAAGAAAAGGAAACTAGATCCGAGGTACGTCGGCCCTTTTCAGATTCTGGAGAGGGTAGGGTCCGTCGCCTATAGAGTTGCTTTGCCGGATTATTTTGGGGATGTTCATGATGTCTTCCACGTATCATCCCTGAAGAAGAGCTTTGGGCAGCAAGAGCCACGTTTCGTTGACCCAGCAGGTATTCAGTTGCAACCGGATCTCACTTACGAGGTTGTTCCATCGCAGATTTTGGATTGGAATGAGCAACAATTGAGGTCCAAGACGATACCGTTGGTTAAAGTGGCTTGGGGAGATCCGTTAGCTCAAGACTTCTCTTGGGAGCGAGCAGCGGACATGAGGGAGCTATATCCATATTTGTTTGAATGATGAAGGTATGTAATTTTAATCTTGGTCTCAGTTGGTTCATGTGCGTTTGTGTGGCTTGGTTTAAGTTGGTGGTGATCTTGCAATTTCGAGGACGAAATTGTTTTTAAGTAGGGGAGGATGTGATGACCCGCTTTTAAGTGTATTTTCGCTGAAATAATTGTTTTTATTTTAATTAATATATCAGATATTTTATTTTATTTTAATTGCGTTTTTGAAGTCGGTTTTTAATTTATTTTAATTTATTTGAGGTTGTGTTTTATTTCTTTTAGTTGTTTTTGTGGTTTTAATCTTTTTGGCGGTTTGTTTCTTTTTCCCGGAGTGAGGACTGGACCTCATTTCTTTTCACATCTTTTTTTTTCTTTTTCTCTTTTTCCTTTTTTCTTTTTCCCTTCTTTTCTTTTTTCTTCTTTTTCTTTTTTCTCTTTCTTTTCTCTCTCCTCTCTCCCGCTCGACTCGGACCCCCCCCGTGCTCTCTCTCTCTTCTCTCTCTCTCCCTACGCCGGCGTCACCTTCCCTAAGCCCTACCGCCGCCGTCCGGCCACCGTTCGGCCTCCCACCGGTCCCATTCTCTTCCTCTCCTTCCGGTCTACCTTCCCTCCAAAACTCACCCCCAACCGGCCGGCCATTTGGCCGGAAAAAGCTTCCAAAGGGCGCACGGATTTTGCTCCGATCCGCCGCCGTCGCTCCACCTCCGGCCACCATTTCTTCACCACTTCATCACCGACTCCTTGCCGTCCTAACCCACCTATTTCCGGCCTCCAACGACCACCGGAACAGCTCCTACGAGCTTAGTTTCCGTTTTGGGTAATCCGGCCATTTCCGGCCATTCCGCCGCCACCCACGGCCGTCCGTCACTTCCAATAGCTTCACAACCACCTCTAGACCATTCCCTATCAATCCCGTGTCCTAGTTTGACCCCGTTCAAAAGTGGGTTTTTCGGACCCACGGCCACAGTGAAATTTCACTGTGACGTTGCTGTTTTTCCGCCGTTTGCAACACCTCGTGTTTTCTAAAATTGCCGTATAGCGCTGTAAGTATTTTCCAAACCCTATTTTCAGATTTAAATATATATTGCTCATTCAATTTATTTATTATCTGTTGTTGGTTGTTGATTCCGGACTGAGTCCGAGGAGTTTCGGGGGTCGGATGGATGGAGGACGGAGTTGCTTGTTTATTTGATTTATGATTGTTGGATTATTTTATTGTGCATTGTTATGGCATTACATGGTGCATGCACGTGTGTTGTGGGTTTATGAGAAAAGCCTGTGTTTTGGCGTGAGTGTGTTGCGGGTGCGTGGGTATCACGAGCCCAAGCCGGGATGGGTTATTATCTCGGTGGAGCTCCTCTGGTCACTCGGGAGCGGAATAAACTGAGTGATGTCCCCTGAGTTATCGAAAGCGATAATGGGAGCGGGACTAGGGGGTGCTTGGCTACGAACGCGCCGGGCGCGGAACCGGGCATCGGCCTACTCACCGACTCCGTGGCCCTTCGCTGGCGAGGGCTAGAGGATGCTTGGCTACGCACGCGCGGGGCGCGGAACTGGGCATCGCTCGTTGGGTGTCACATGCGTGGCGGTACTCTGCGGTGTGACACTGGAGCCAGGGTGTGCGGATGACCCCTAGGGGAGGTCATGGTGCATACGGTTAAAATTGGATAATGGTTTGAGATGTCAAATGTGTCTTTTGGCGTGCGTGGAAAACTTGTGTTTTACGGGTTTGTGCATTGGGCATGTTTCATGCATCTTGTTTGAGTTATATGTGTTTTTATCTGGTAGTGTTTGGGTTTTACTTACCTGCGGTACCATTCGTGGTTCCGTAGCTTTTGGTGCAGGAGATGAGGTTGAGGAGAAAGAGGCTGAGCCCGAGGATGCGGCTCCGCCGGGTTGCTGATGTTATCTTTTTATTTGTTTAAAACTGTATTTGTGGTATATGTAATATTTTATCTATGTACGTTTTAAACAGCTTGTATTATGTTAAGAAAAATTCTGGTACTTAGTTATGACTTTCTTATCCGCTGCATGTTTCTCTGTACACTTTTGCTGCCTTGCACACACTTGGCACCCGACGATAGGATGGTGATCCGGGTTGTCACCATCCGGACGTCTCGAATTCCCCGTGTTCGGGCGTGGGGATTTTGGGGGCGTCACAACTTACAGTTTCTTTACCCAGCACGAAATAATATTTGTTGAATTCAGATCTTTTAGTTGAAAATATAATCCCTATTTTTTACCAAAAAAAAGAAAAATCTATGTTATTTTTTTGAAACAATCATTCTTTCTAAAATTTATAAAGAGAATAAAATGTTTTAATTTGTTGCGATTAATTTTGATGATAAACAATATAATAATTATTTGTAAACACAAAGATAAAACAATTAATAAAAGAAATAGTAAAAACTTCATTTTTAATTGGTGTTATAACAGTAAAAATATTCATTTGTTACTACAATATCAAATCTGAAATATTAATAACATTCAAATGTATTTTTGATAATTTCTTTTGAAATTTTTAATTAATGAATTATATGAAAGAAGTGATGAAAATTTCTATTGTATATTAAGCTTGTATTTATTTTAATTTGTTTGTTTAATTGGTACATTTGTTTTAGATGGTTAAATTGAATAAACATAAAATTTAAACAATTTGTTTCATAAAGAACATAAATATATAATATTTTATTTTACAAATATTCACCATTAAACAATTGGCCATAAATTGTTTTTTGAATTTATAGCTATATATTTTTTAGCTTGATAAATTCAAGTTTGGATAGAATTCAATGTCTAAATATGGTATCATTTTCAAAATCACTATTTTTTTATAGTAACTTGCAAACACATCATTAAGATTGAAGTTTATATTAAAATTTTTGTTGACCATATGTCAATGAAAAAATATTTGCAAAAATCAACATCTATATAATAACTATTATGATTTATGTTTCAATGAATGAAAGTATTATTGAGAGAACAAAATATTGAAATATGGATGGACAAACAAAATGCAACTATTTTTGAACAACCAAAAAAAATAAAGAGACTTATGATTGTATAATAAATATCCTAAAATAGTTTGAAATTTATATATTGTATTGAGATAATACAATATTTTATAACTGTTGGTATTTAATTCTATTATATAGAAAAACAAAATATTCATCCTTAAACAAAAATCCATCCAAAACCATAAAATTGGTACATAGAAATTTTATATTTAAATATTATAATTTAATAGAGATGTTTCTTAAAATGAAAATATTTTAGAATTGGAGAAAGAAAAAAATAATAATTAGAATGACTTTTTATTATGAATTTTTTATTTAATATATATTTCAAGGATGAACATTATTATTAAAGTTCTGGATGAATTGATGTTTAAGGATAAATAGATGTTTAAGAAAATACAAACAGTCTGTGATGACCCGTTTTTGAGTGTATTTTCGCTGAAATAATTGTTTTTATTTTAATTAATATATTAGCTATTTATTTTAATTTATTTGCGTTTTTAATGTTGGTTTTTAAATTAATTTATTTTATTTGGTGTTGTGTTTTATTTAGTTGTTTTGTGTTTTTTTAATCTTTTTGGCGGGTTAGTTTTGCTTTCCGGAATGAGGTTTGGACCTCATCTTTTCCCTACATCTTTTCCCTTTTTCCTCTCTTTTTTCTTTTTCTTTTTCCTTTTGTTTTCTTTCTTCTTCTTTCTTTTTTTTTTTCTTTTCTTTTTTTTTTCTTTCCCTCCCTTTCTCTCTCCCCGATCGGCCCCCCCGTGCTCTCTCTCTCTTCCCTCCCTCTCCCGCGTCGTCTCTCTCTCTCCTCCGGCCCAGCGCCGTCCGGCCACCTCCCGACCTCCCACCGGTCCCATTTTCTTCCCCTCCCTCCGGTGCACCTCCCCACCGAAAACCACCCCCAACCGGCCGGCCATTTGGCCGGAAAAAGCTTCCAAAGGGCGCACGGATTTCACTCCGATCCGCCGCCGTCGCTCCACCTCCGGCCACCATTTCTTCACCACTTCATCACCGACCTCTTGCCGTCCTAACCCACCCATTTCCGGCCTCCATCGACCACCGGAGCAGCTCCCACGAGCTTGTTTTCCGATTTGCCATTTTCGGCCATTTCCGGCCATTCCGCCGCCACCCACGGCCGTCCGTCGCTTCCATTAGCTTCACAACCACCTCTAGACCATTCCCTATCAATCTCGTGTCCTAGTTTGTCCCCGTTCAAAAGTGGGTTTTTCGGACCCACGGCCACAGTGAATTTTCACTGTGACGTTGCTGTTTTTCCGCCGTTAGCAACGCCGCGAGCTTTCTAAAAATACCGTATAGCGCTGTAAGTATTTTCCAAACCCTATTTTCAGATTTTAATGTATATTGCTCATTCAATTGTTTTATTTAATTAATTATATATTTAATTGATTATTGTTGGTTGTTGATTCCGGACTGAGTCCGAGGAGTTTCGGGGGTCGGATGGATTGAGGACGGAGTGTTTGTTTGGTTGGTTGTGTTTGGTTGTTTTGATTGGGCCGTGTGGCGTGCGTTGCATTTTATTTGTGTGCGTTGCGTATCGCGTGCATGTGCATCATGTTTATCGGCGTTTTGGCGTTTGGGTGCGTGTGTCTCACGAGCCCAAGCCGTGATGGGTTATTATCACGGTGGAGCTCCTCTGGTCATTCGGGAGCGGTCAATACTGAGTGACATCCCCTGAGTAGTCGTCTGGGCGCTGACGAGTTTGGTACTAGAGGATGGGTCTGGCCCGGTACGTGCTGAGCACGAGTCCAGGCATCGCTCTATTCACCGATTCTGAGGCCCTGCGCGATGACGGAGTAGTATTGGAGGATGGGTCTGGCCCGGTACGTGCTGAGCACGAGTCCAGGCATCGCTCTACTCACTGACTCCGGGAGCGGAAATTAGAGGATGGGTCTGGCCCGGTACGTGCTGAGCACGAGTCCAGGCATCGCTCTATTCACCGATCCCGTGGCCCTTCGCTGGCGAGGGCTAGAGGATGGCCCGGCCCGGTACGTGCTTGGCACGAGTCTGGGCATCGCTCGTTTAGGTGTCGCACGCGTAGCCGTTCTCTACGGTGTGGCACTGAGCCAGGGTGTGCGGATGATCCCTAGGGGAGATCATGGTGCATACGGAGCGGGTTGTGGTATGGTTTTTCAGTTATGATCATTTTTCTGGGAAAAATGGTGGTTTGGGCCATTATCTGGGATAATGGCGAGGTGTGGCTTTATGGAGGTTGGTGGGCCTTTTGGGTTTTGGCGTGCGTGTTAAAATATATGTGTAGCGGGGCGTGTGTTTGTTTGATCTTGTTTTCTTGTTGTTTGGGTTGTATGTATTTTCATCTGGTAGTGTTTGGGTCATACTTACCTGCGGAACCTTTCTTGGTTCCGTAGCTTTTGGTGCAGAGACCGAGGAAGAGGAGGAGGAGGCTGAGCCCGAGGATGCGGCTCCGCCGGGTTGCTGATGCTGTGCTTTTTATCTGTTTTCAAACTTGTATTTGTGTTTCTTGTAATATTTTATTTAAGTATGTTTTAAACAGTTTGTATTACATTAAGAAAAAATTCTGGTACTTAATTATTGACTTGCTTCTCGCTGCGTTTGTCTTGTGCACTTTGTCGCTCTTGCACACATTTGGCACACGTCGTTAGGATGGTGGTCTGGGTTGTCACCATCCGGACGTCTCGATTTCCCCGTGTTCGGGCGTGGGGATTTGGGGGCGTCACAGGTGGTATCAGAGCGGTTTGGCTCTGGGTAAAACCACATGTCCCGTAGGTAGTACCAGAATGTTTTAAAGTTGTGTTTTAAAAATTATGTTAAGTATAGTTGTTTCCTTTGTTTATTTGTTTGAGCTTGTTTGCTTGTTTTTATTTATTTAGTTATGTTTTAACATGCCGGTTTCTTTTGTTTCTTGATGTGTTGTGTTGTTTTTGTTTATGTTGGTTTTGTGATGGTTTTATCTGTTTTCTTAAAGGAGGGTCAAGTGTGGTGTTGTGACAGGAAATGGGAAGACCAGGAAGACCAAGGAAAAATACTCAGGAACCGCAGGACAATACCTCCAGAGATGACTCCATAGCCGAGGCAATAAGGCAAATGACGGAGTTTATGCAACAGAATATTAGGCCACAACAGACAGGGCCTTGGCCACCACAAGGAGGTCCTTGGCCACCACAAGGAGGGCCTTGTCCACCACCCGGAGGGCCTTGTCCGCCGCAGGGAGTGTATTGGCCACAACCAGGAGGTCCTTGGCCATATCAGGGAGGGCCTTGGATGTATCCGGGCGGGTCAAGTAGCATGGTGCAAGCCGGATGCACCTATGAGCGCTTCCTAGCGCATCGGACTCCACACTTCACTGGAAATGAGGATCCTCTTCAGGCTGGAAGATGGATCAGAGACCTGGAGAAAACCTTTGAGGTGTGTGGATGTACTGAAGCTCAGCAAGTACTCTACGCCAGCTATCTTTTGCAGGGTATCGCCTCTGATTGGTGGGATACCAGGAGGGTGATGCTGGAAGCTGAGTTGGGATCTTTCGCTGCAGTGACCTGGCAGCGTTTCAAGAAGGAGTTCAATGACCGCTTCTTTCCCGCCTCGGTAAGAAAACAAAAGGCAAGAGAATTCTCTAATTTGATCCAAGGGGGTGCAACAGTGGAACAATACGCCCGGAGGTTCATAGAACTTGAGCAATTCGCTCCTCATCTTGTTGCCACTGAGGAGTTGCGAGCAGAGCGTTTCCAGGAGGGACTACGCCCTGATATACGCCGTTTGGTGGTCAGCCACCGGATATCCACTTTTCAGGAGTTAGTGGATGTGGCCACCCTTATAGAGCGGGAAAATAATCTGGGTATGGGCTCCCCTCCAGGACAAAAGAGGCGGAGTTTTTCTGGTGAAGGAAGTAGCTCGGGTTCGCCCCAGAAGTTTGTTCAGCGGTCCGGGACTCGATCGCAAGCATCCTCAAGTGTTCGCATGGGAGGACGTGTACCTGTATGTGGAATTTGCAATAGAGCTCATGCGGGCGAGTGCTCTTCTGGTGGAGCTCGATGTTTTACTTGTGGCCAGCCGGGCCACTTTTCCCGAGAATGTCCAAGAATGGTTCAAGGGAACCGTGGAGGTAGGCGCGGTGGAAGAACCAACCCGAGACAACCAGTGCAAGCCCGGGTTTATGCTGTCACACCCGGAGAGGTAGATGATGAGGCACCAGCGACCCATGATGCTGGAGTAATCACAGGTATGGATTAAATTAATTTTAAGTTGGATTTAATTTTTGGTGCATTTGGCTCTTTCTTTGTTTTTTGGATTTCATGGGTTGTGTGTTTGGTTCAGGAAGAGTTCGTTTGTATGAGTTTTATGCTTGTACCTTGTTTGATTCCGGTGCTTCACAATCATTTGTGTCTTCCACGTTTGCTCGGGTGTGTAACTTGGTCACGGAACCGTTGCCGAAGGCTATGGTAGTGGCCCTACCCGATGGTGAGAGGGTGTGGTGTTCCAAAGTTGCTTCGGGATGCCCGTTAAATTTTGAGGGAAGGTTTTTGGATGCTGATCTGGTAGTGTTCAAGCTGTTGGGTTTTGATATCATCCTCGGGATGGATTGGCTATACCGATATTCTGCGACTATTAATTGCAGAAGTCGGACAGTTAGCTTTCAGCTTCCGGATGGTGATTGTCTGGAATTCGCGGGGAGTAAATTGAAAGAAAAACCGATGATTATATCGGCGATACAGGCAAGAAGAGAAATTGCATGGGGAGCGGATGCATTCTTGGTCCAGATGGTATCCACGCCGTCTGAGAAGAAGTCCTTGGCAGACATTCCAGTTGTGGAAGAGTTCCCCGATGTGTTTGTGGATGATTTGCCCGGACTACCCCCCGTGCGAGAGATGGAGTTTGTTATAGATTTGGAACCTGGAGCGGCTCCTGTGCATAAGGCTCCTTACCGCATGGCACCGGCTGAATTGAAAGAGTTGAAGACTCAGTTGCAAGAATTAGTAGAGAAGGGATTTATTCAGCCTAGTACGTCGCCGTGGGGTGCCCCAGTTTTATTTGTTAAAAAGAAAGATGGAACTCTTCGTATGTGCATTGACTATCGGGAGTTGAACAAGGTGACCATCAAAAATAAATATCCTCTCCCGCGGATAGATGATTTATTTGACCAGCTTCAGGGAGCAGCTGTGTTCTCTAAAATTGATCTGAGGTCGGGATACTACCAGCTGAGAATCAGAGAGCAGGATGTGCCTAAAACTGCTTTCAGGTCGAGGTATGGACACTATGAATTTAAGGTGATGCCGTTTGGGCTAGCTAATGCTCCTGCTGCTTTCATGGATTTAATGAATCGGGTGTTCCAACCTTATCTGGATTCTTTTGTGGTGGTATTTATTGATGATATACTGATTTATTCTCGAGATGTTGAAGAGCATGTGTATCATCTTAGTCTGGTACTTGAAAGATTGAGAGAACACCGGCTTTATGCCAAGCTTAGCAAGTGTGAGTTCTGGTTGGAAGAAGTTAAATTTCTCGGGCATGTAATTTCCAGGGGTGGGGTGGCAGTTGATCCTAGTAAAATAGAAGCCATTTTGTCATGGCCACGCCCGACTACAGTACGGGAGATCAGGAGTTTCTTGGGGCTCGCCGGTTATTATCGAAGATTTGTAGAAGGTTTTGCTCGCCTATCCGGATCTCTCACAGCCTTGACTCGGAAGAATACAGAATTTGTATGGTCAGATAAATGTGAGAGAAGCTTCCAGGAATTAAAGAACAGGTTGACGACGGCACCAGTGTTAGCACTCCCTGAACCGCATAAGCCTTTCGTAGTCTTCAGCGATGCGTCCAAGTTTGGGTTGGGTTGTGTCCTTATGCAGGAAGGACGGGTTGTAGCCTATGCATCTCGTCAGCTTAAGGACCATGAAAAGAATTACCCGACGCACGATCTAGAATTGGCTGCGATTGTTTTTGCACTCAAGATCTGGCGGCATTTCTTGTATGGGGAAGCTTGTGAGGTATTTACTGATCATAAGAGTTTGAAGCATTTGTTTTCCCAGAAAAATTTGAATATGAGGCAAAGGCGGTGGCTGGAGCTAATCAGTGACTATCAGTGTGAGATCAAGTACCATCCAGGAAAGGCTAATATAGTTGCTGATGCTTTGAGCCGGAAGTCACATTTGGAAGACGAAGCCGAGCCGTCGGAAGTGGATTCGTTACTTTGTGGGATGAGAAGGCTCCTACTAGAGAGTTCGCAGCAAGTGGAGATTTTATCATCAGTTCTTGATATTCGGGTAACCGATTTTGAAGAATTGAAAGCTCTCCAAAGAAAGGATTCGAAGCTCCTGAACATCAGGAAAAGAGTTCGAAAGTCTCGAGGGCCGTTGCACTATAGCTTGGATAGTGATGGGATTTTACGGTTCCGAGATCGCAGAGTGATTCCAAAGGACTCAGATTTCAAAGAGCGGATCATGGCGGAGGCTCATGCGGCCCCTTATTCTGTTCATCCAGGCAGTACAAAAATGTATCGGGACTTGAAGAAGAATTACTGGTGGGATGGAATGAAGAAGGACATCGCCTTACATGTTGAAAAATGCCACACATGCCGACAGGTAAAGGCCGAACATCAGAGACCTGCAGGTGTGCTCCAACCCCTCCCTATTCCTGAGTGGAAATGGGATGACATCACGATGGACTTTGTTGTGGGTTTGCCGAGAACGCCTAGTGGGAAGAATTCTGTTTGGGTGATTGTGGACCGATTAACGAAGAGTGCTCATTTTCTGCCTGTTAATAACACCGACTCTTTGGGTAAGTTAACCCGTTTGTATGTCAAGGAGATAGTGCGGCTACACGGCATACCAAAGAGTATAGTGTCGGATCGGGACCCGAGGTTCACATCGCAGTTCTGGAAGAGTTTACAGGCAGCTTTGGGTACTAAATTGAAGTTCAGTACTGCCTATCACCCGCAGACAGACGGCCAGTCAGAACGCACCATTCAGACTTTGGAAGACATGCTGCGAGCGTGTGTCATGGAATTCCAAGGGAGTTGGGAAAATCATTTGCCGCTCATTGAGTTTGCCTACAATAACAGCTTCCATGCGACCATTCAGATGGCTCCCTACGAAGCTCTTTATGGGAGAAAGTGCAGGTCGCCCTTGTGTTGGGATGAAGTTGGGGAGAGTAGGGTGATTGGACCCGAAATAATTCAAGAGATGCAAAGCCAAGTCCGGATCATCAGAGATAAAATGGCGGCAGCTCAGAGTCGCCAGAAAAGCTACGCTGATACCAGGAGGAGAGAATTGTCATTTGAAGTTGGTGATTGGGTTTATCTTAAAGTCTCTCCCATGAGAGGTGTCAAGCGTTTTGGTAAAAAGAGGAAGCTAGATCCAAGGTATGTCGGCCCTTTTCAGATTCTGGAGAGAGTAGGGTCCGTCGCCTACAGAGTTGCTTTGCCAGATTATTTTGGGGATGTTCATGATGTCTTCCACGTATCATCCTTGAAGAAAAGCTTTGGACAGCAAGAGCCACGCTTCGTCGACCCAGCAAGTATTCAGTTGCAACCGGATCTCACTTATGAAGTTGTTCCGTCGCAGATTTTGGATTGGAAGGAGCGACAATTGAGGTCCAAGACGATACCGTTGGTTAAAGTGGCTTGGGGAGATCCGTTAGCACAAGACTTCTCTTGGGAGCGAGTGGCAGACATGAGAGAGCAGTATCCATATTTGTTTGAATGATGAAGGTATGTATTTTAATCTTGGTCTCAGTTGGTTCATGTGCGTTTGTGTGGCTTGGTTTAAGTTGGTGGTGATCTTGCAATTTCGAGGACGAAATTGTTTTTAAGGAGGGGAGGATGTGATGACCCGTTTTTGAGTGTATTTTCGCTGAAATAATTGTTTTTATTTTAATTAATATATTAGCTATTTATTTTAATTTATTTGCGTTTTTAATGTTGGTTTTTAAATTAATTTATTTTATTTGGTGTTGTGTTTTATTTAGTTGTTTTGTGTTTTTTTAATCTTTTTGGCGGGTTAGTTTTGCTTTCCGGAATGAGGTTTGGACCTCATCTTTTCCCTTTTTCCTCTCTTTTTTCTTTTTCTTTTTCCTTTTTTTTTTCTTTCTTCTTCTTTCTTTTTTTTTTCTTTTCTTTTTTTTTTCTTTCCCTCCCTTTCTCTCTCCCCGATCGGCCCCCCCCGTGCTCTCTCTCTCTTCCCTCCCTCTCCCGCGTCGTCTCTCTCTCTCCTCCGGCCCAGCGCCGTCCGGCCACCTCCCGACCTCCCACCGGTCCCATTTTCTTCCCCTCCCTCCGGTGCACCTCCCCACCGAAAACCACCCCCAACCGGCCGGCCATTTGGCCGGAAAAAGCTTCCAAAGGGCGCACGGATTTCACTCCGATCCGCCGCCGTCGCTCCACCTCCGGCCACCATTTCTTCACCACTTCATCACCGACCTCTTGCCGTCCTAACCCACCCATTTCCGGCCTCCATCGACCACCGGAGCAGCTCCCACGAGCTTGTTTTCCGATTTGCCATTTTCGGTCATTTCCGACCATTCCGCCGCCACCCACGGCCGTCCGTCGCTTCCATTAGCTTCACAACCACCTCTAGACCATTCCCTATCAATCTCGTGTCCTAGTTTGTCCCCGTTCAAAAGTGGGTTTTTCGGACCCACGGCCACAGTGAATTTTCACTGTGACGTTGCTGTTTTTCCGCCGTTAGCAACGCCGCGAGCTTTCTAAAAATACCGTATAGCGCTGTAAGTATTTTCCAAACCCTATTTTCAGATTTTAATGTATATTGCTCATTCAATTGTTTTATTTAATTAATTATATATTTAATTGATTATTGTTGGTTGTTGATTCCGGACTGAGTCCGAGGAGTTTCGGGGGTCGGATGGATTGAGGACGGAGTGTTTGTTTGGTTGGTTGTGTTTGGTTGTTTTGATTGGGCCGTGTGGCGTGCGTTGCATTTTATTTGTGTGCGTTGCGTATCGCGTGCATGTGCATCATGTTTATCGGCGTTTTGGCGTTTGGGTGCGTGTGTCTCACGAGCCCAAGCCGTGATGGGTTATTATCACGGTGGAGCTCCTCTGGTCACTCGGGAGCGGTCAATACTGAGTGACATCCCCTGAGTAGTCGTCTGGGCGCTGACGAGTTTGGTACTAGAGGATGGGTCTGGCCCGGTACGTGCTGAGCACGAGTCCAGGCATCGCTCTATTCACCGATTCTGAGGCCCTGCGCGATGACGGAGTAGTATTGGAGGATGGGTCTGGCCCGGTACGTGCTGAGCACGAGTCCAGGCATCGCTCTACTCACTGACTCCGGGAGCGGAAATTAGAGGATGGGTCTGGCCCGGTACGTGCTGAGCACGAGTCCAGGCATCGCTCTATTCACCGATCCCGTGGCCCTTCGCTGGCGAGGGCTAGAGGATGGCCCGGCCCGGTACGTGCTTGGCACGAGTCTGGGCATCGCTCGTTTAGGTGTCGCACGCGTAGCCGTTCTCTACGGTGTGGCACTGAGCCAGGGTGTGCGGATGATCCCTAGGGGAGATCATGGTGCATACGGAGCGGGTTGTGGTATGGTTTTTCAGTTATGATCCTTTTTTTGGGAAAAATGGTGGTTTGGGCCATTATCTGGGATAATGGCGAGGTGTGGCTTTATGGAGGTTGGTGGGCCTTTTGGGTTTTGGCGTGCGTGTTAAAATATATGTGTAGCGGGGCGTGTGTTTGTTTGATCTTGTTTTCTTGTTGTTTGGGTTGTATGTATTTTCATCTGGTAGTGTTTGGGTCATACTTACCTGCGGAACCTTTCTTGGTTCCGTAGCTTTTGGTGCAGAGACCGAGGAAGAGGAGGAGGAGGCTGAGCCCGAGGATGCGGCTCCGCCGGGTTGCTGATGCTGTGCTTTTTATCTGTTTTCAAACTTGTATTTGTGTTTCTTGTAATATTTTATTTAAGTATGTTTTAAACAGTTTGTATTACATTAAGAAAAAATTCTGGTACTTAATTATTGACTTGCTTCTCGCTGCGTTTGTCTTGTGCACTTTGTCGCTCTTGCACACACTTGGCACACGTCGTTAGGATGGTGGTCCGGGTTGTCACCATCCGGACGTCTCGATTTCCCCGTGTTCGGGCGTGGGGATTTGGGGGCGTCACACAGTCAATAAGTCTGATGATTAAAAGATAAAAATGTATAAATTGACTTTTAGTGGCAAATAAATTTCACAAAAAGAAATATTGTGTGAATTTATAAATCAACAATATATAAAAGACGCAGTGTAAATATATACAATAATTTTAATTAAAAGAAGAATAAATTAATATATAGTAAATTTGTTATTTTTTTAAATTACATAGCATTTGTTTATTAAAAAATAAAAGTCAAAATACGATAAATGAATTTATGTAGTTTTTCAACAAGAGATAAAACAAAAAATAGTTTGGAATAAATATGTACCATTAAATATATATTTATAGAAAAAATAAATTTCTAACATTCACAAAACTAGTAAATACTTACAAATTTTTTACCAAAAGATTATAATATCACTTGAATTTTGATCCTCCTGCTAACAAAATAGCCCATATTTTTTACAACAAATAGTACATTAGATATTTTTAATAAGAATATATTTATTTTAAATAGGCAAATAATATATCATTCATTTATATAAATTATGATAAAGAATTATCAAAAGAAATGTGCTCAATTTTATTTTAAAGCAAATCAAAAGTTTTTAAGTATAAAAATGAACATTTTATTGTTACATCCCTAATAATTAATTTTTGTAAATAAATTTTTAATATGTTTTTGTAAAGGCTCAAAATTTGTTATTTTTTTTAAATTACATACCATTTGTTTATTAAAAAATAAAAGTCAAAATATGATAAATGAATTTCTGTAGTTTTTCAGCAAGAGATAAAACAAAAAATAATTAGAAATAAATATGTACCATTAAATATATATTTATAGAAAAAATAAATTTCTAACATTTACAAAACAAATGAATACTTACAAATTTCTTGCCAAAAGATTATAATATCAATTGAATTTTGATCCTTCTGCTAATAAGATAGCCCCTAATTTTTATAACAAATAGTATATTAGATTTTTTTAATAAGAATATATTTCTTTTAAACAGCCAAATAATATATCATTTATTTATACAAATGATGATAAACAATTATCAAAAGAAAGGTGCTAAATTTTATTTTAAAGTAATTCAAACTAAAAATTAACATTTTGTTGTTATATCGCTAATAATTAGTTTTTGTAATTAACTTTTTTATTTTTTTGTAAAAGTTCAAAAATATATTTCAATTTTAATAAATGAGAAAATTATTATGAAACCTTCTATATTTTAATAATTTTAGATACAGATTTTTACTATCAATTAGAACCATCTTTTATTAATTTGTTTGAAATTTTTCAGTTTCATATACTTGGAAATGTAAAATATCATATTCTTTTTAATAGTTTAGTTCTGAATTTTTTATACCATTAAAGAGAAATTATTAAATATATTATAAAATAAATATAATTTTGATGTAATTTGCTCTTGACAAACAGATTTTAGTAAAAAAAGAATAAAAATCAACTTTTGGAAGTAAAGGTACAATTTAAACTAACAACTAAATATATTAAAAATGCAGTTGGTCATAAGTTTGTATAAAATCAAAGTGAAATTGCCTAAAAATTTAAATTTTAAGTTTGTTATAATATTTCCTGAAAAATGAAAATTAATATATATATTTAAATACATATACAGAAAATGTTGTTTCTAAATAAATTTCATAAAAAAAATCAAAATAGATTGAATTTCAAAAGAAAAACTTTAAATTATACCAAACAAATTATATACTTTACTAATTTAGGAAAAATAAATTCATAAGAACAAAAATTTGATTAAAACATAAAAATTTCAACTACGTGAAAGAAATAGTGACAAAAAATTTGAATTTTTAGTGAAAATAAAATTTCAATTTTTAGTTTCATATAAATAGGATCTGAAAAATAAAAATTAAAATATTTAATAACATTACAATTTATATATATATATGTATATATATAAAATTTTCATTTAAGGGGCAAAACAAAGTTTGAAATTTTCGTTTTAAAAATGTGATTTTCAATTACGTAAAATCAAAAACTTTGGATTTTAAGTTGATTGAGGGAAAAAATTAATATATTTAATATGATAATGATTTATATATACATTAAAAAATCTACATTTTAACGACAAATACAAAGATTAAAATTTTTGCTAAAACATGAAAGAGCTGTTTTTATTTCTATCATTCAATCTTAGACTTCTATTCGCAAAAATCCTTTCTTATGCCTTCTTATTTTGCTAATAAGCAAAATTTATTATTTTCTTTTCTATTTTGTAATTTTTTTTATTTTTTTGTTAATGATAAAAACAAAATTTACCTAAGCCAATCGGGAGCTCCAGGGAATTCAGGGAAAAATATAAAATCGCTGAAATTTTTTGGATCTTAATTTTGGGCACAAATCAATTTTCCTTCAATTATTAATGCTTACTCACATACACAACTTTCTTTTTTTTTTTTCTCAATTAATGTATATAAAAGCATTTTGACATTGCACCTTCACGATGTAACATAACATTTTAACTTGGAGTCCGCTTAAAAAGTCTTAAACTTTTACGTCTAATAAGAAAAATTGTTTAACACAGTTCTTATGTTTGTATTAAATCAAAAATTTGTGTGCAGCAAAAACATAAAAAAAAAAACAAAGTTTTCTTTACACCGTTTACGCGATTATTTCTTTTTTTATATTTTCAGATAATGAAACTAAAATTTAACATTCCAAAGAAAATGACAAAACTATCGTTTAAGGTTGTTAAGAAAAGGGCATGCAATATAAGAGTTAGTGGGGGTTACATATAGCATTAACAAAATTCTTTTAATGTCTTTTTTGTCAAATCATTTAGATGGTTTTTATGTTTGTATTAAATTGAAAATTTGTGTATAACAAAACTATAAAAAAACATGAAGTATTCTTTACACCATTTACATGATTTTTTTTTAATATTTTTAGATAATAAAACTAAAGTTTAATGGCGCAAAGAAAATAACATAACTATTGCTTAAGGTTGCTAAAAAAAGGGGATATAATATAAGAGCTAGTGGGGTTACAAATAGGATTAACAAAATTTTTTTAATGTCTTTTTTGTCAAATCATTTTAAATACTTGCAAGTATTTTAAAAAATATATCAAATTTCTAATAATAAAAAACAGTAATTTTGTAAACAATAAAAAAAACTTAAAAAAATGAGTTATAGAAAGTTACCTTTTTAATTTCAAGTCATTATAACTGAGTAACAAAAGACACTAAGAACATTCCTCTATTGTAAGAAAATAAATATTCATGTGAAAACCATTTTGTTACATTTGTACACATGTATTAAAACGGTTAAAAATAATATTTATGTTTTATTCTTTCAAGGGAAGAATGTTCTAAATATTTTCTGTATTTACATTATAATTTAACTCTTTTGATTATAAAGTACACTTTCTTACAGTCAAAAAGTTGAGATTAGTTTTAATACAAAAAAATAATAATTATCTTTTGTTAAATCCAAAGTTTCAAGTTTTGTGTAATTATATATTTACACATAGATTTTGATGATAACAAATGAATTCAAAAAATAAAGGAGTCTCAAGCTCAAGTTATCTATACAATAGAGTCAAGCACATCAATGAAACAAGCACGAACAAGAAGGGAACAAGTTCACATTAAATTCATTGAATAATGTTGTAAATCTCTTAAAAATTCGAAATTAGAATTAAGGCTCAAAATTAATATTTTATCACAACACATTAAAATACATTTTTCACATGTGCATAAATATTTTGAAAATTAAATTTGAATATTTTAAAAGATGATTGATTGTCATCTTTCACATGTACATTACATGATTAAATGTTTGGATTTTGAAAATATTAAAAATGATTGATTGTCATATTTCACATTTGCATATTTTATTTAAATATTTTCAAAAGTGATTGATACTTTTTTTGACTGATGTAAAAGGTAGATGATTTTATTTGAAAAATTTTAAAAATAAAGTGTGCTCCTTTTATCATATGTAAAAAGTATAAAGATTAGTTTTGAAATATTTGAAAAGTAAAGTGTGCTCCTTTTGACACATGCCAAAAGTAAAATGTTAGGTTTGAAATTTTTGAAAAATGAATGATATTGTCTTTGACAATTGAAAAAGAAGAACCTTTTATTTGAATTTTTTGAAAAAATAAATGATGTTATCTTTGACATGTGAATCTTTTTAAATATGAATATGAAGTCTCATATACCTATAAATAGATCATTTGAGAGCTCCACATTCACAACATCCAAAGCATACAACATTCATTCAAAGCTTTCATTCTCTCTTCTCTAAGCATTTAACCTTAATCTTTGTTCATTTTGAGAGAGATATTTTTTGCGCTGTATTGTTCTTATTTCACTCATTGATAAGTGTTTTCTGATAACTTACTCATTATCAGCTCTTGTATCAGTAAAAGAGTGTATATAACCTTTGTGCGTATAGAAGTGTTCTACATAGGGAATAGTTAAATCACTACATGTAAAGTGATTGCAAGTGTAGAAGGTGTTCTATACGGATTCTTTGTAGCGGTGTTGTTCAAAAGTGTAAAAGATTTCTATCTCCACCTGAAAGAGGTTGAATAGTAAATTTGAAAATTTTCAAATGGTAGCTTGAGGCGATGACATAGGTAGTGGGGCCGAACCTCGTTAACATACTGAATTTGCTTCTCTCTTACCCTTACTCTTTATATTTATTGTAGTTTCGTATTTTGATTATATTTTATATTGTATATTTAATTTATAATTGTAATTTTTTTAAAAATACAACTCAATTTACCCCCTCTTATGTTAGTCATCTGGGCAACAATTGGTATCAGAGCTAAGAGTTCTGTTATAAAATTAACTATCTTTTGAGTTAAGATCTTATGGCTAACATTCCAGCTTTATTTGGTGAAAGTCAATCTAGCAGTTGGCATTCACTCTTTTGTGGAGACAATTACTCATTCTGAAAAGTTAGAATGAGAATATTTCTTCATGCTCAAGGTCAAGAAATTTGGAAATGTATTGTAAATGGACTTTATATTCCAACAAAAGTGGTTGATGAAGTAAAGGTTAAAAAGAAAGAAGACGAGTTTGATCATGAAGACGATAGACTTTATACTTTGAATTTAATCGCTATGAATTTATTATTTAATGCTCTCAATGGAAATGAGTTTAATAGAATAATGACTTGCGCTACGGCAAAAAAATTTGGGATAACTTGAAAATTACTTATGAAAGAATTTCGCAAGTCAAGGAATCAAAAATTTATATTCTTACTCATGAATATGAAATGTTTAAGATGAATGATGATGAATCTATTTCTAGTAAACACACTCGTTTTATTAACATCATAAACAGATTGACAGCTCTTAACAAAGTTTATTTCAACGTGGAGATAGTAAGAAAAATTCTCAATTCTCTATCAAAACGCTAAGAATCAAAAGTAACAGCGATTCTTGAAGTTAGAGATCTCATCGGGTCAATTATTACCCATGAGTACATATTGAAAAGAGGAGAAGAAAAAGGAAAGCCTGGCCAGAGGTTCTTAAAGAAAAATAAAACTCATCCGAGGAAATCTTTCAAAAAGTTTTCCAAAAAAGATTCAGGTAAAAATGACACTTTAATTTGTTATAAATGCAATAAGCCTGATCATATCAAGTCAGATAGTGAAGCAAGCAATAGAGAATCAGCAAATATTTGTCTTTAGATGACATTGAGGTAACAAAACTTGATAATATTGAAGATCCTTCATATGAAGAATTGTAAAATGTTTTAGAAGAGGTATATGAGGAACTTGAAAAATTGGGTATCAAGTATACTGTTTTGAAAAATAAAAATTCTTCTTTAACAAACTAAATTGATATTTTATGAAAAGAAAGTTTCGTTTTGAAAGATGAAAATCTTGAGTTGAATAAGAAGAAAACTGATTTAGAAAATATTATTGAAAACTTTACGAATGGAAAAAAAAATTGAAAAACTTCTTGGTAGTCAAAGATGTGTTTTTGATAAGGCAGACTTAGGATATATGCCAAAACAAAAATACAAACCTTATAAAAACTTCTTTGGTAATCCTTCTACATCAAAATCTAATATTCAAAATTCTTTTTATAAAAATAATTTTGTCAAAAAAAGATATTATTATAATTATATATGCCACATGCTATTTGTAATTTTTGTAATAGAAATGGTCATAATTATCATGCTTGTCCTATTAGAAGAAAACATACAATGACTATTAGGGCCATATGGGTACCTAAAAATCTTGCTTCTTCAAATACTAATAAATAAAAGATCCAAAAAACTTGAGTACTAAGAAAAATCATTTTAATTATTTTTATAGGTATGCATGAAGTCCTCCACAAACAAAAATAAATGGTTTTTAGATAGTGGATGTTTAAGACACATGATTGGAGATAAGATTAAGTTCTTTGATCTTAGATCTAAAATAGAATGACATGTGAAATTTGGAGACAACTCGAAAAGGAAGATCGTAGGAATAAGTAAAATTGGTAATGAATCTTCTCTCATAATTGAAAATGTTCTACTTGTTGAAGGTCTAAAACATAATCTTTTGAGTATAAGTCAATTATGTGATAAATTATTTATAGTTGCTTTCAAAATGGATAAGTGCATTATTTTGAATTATCATGATTGTAATATTTGTTTTGTTGCTTTTAGAAGTAACAATGTTTTTACAATCGATTTTGAAGAAATTACCTCACAAGATGCTATTTGTTTTTCAACTCAAAATAAGACTAGTTGGCTATGACATAGAAGACTAGGTCATGCCAACATGAAACTTATTTCCAAATTTTCAAAAAATGATATTGTGAGAGGTTTATCAAAAACAAATTTTCTTAAAAATAAAATTTGTAATGCATGACAATTTGGTAAACAAACAAAAACTTCTTTTAAAACTAAGAAACATATTTTCACTACTAGACTATTACAACTGATACACATGGATCTTTTTAGACCAAATAGAGTTGCAAGTCTATGAGGAAAATATTATGCATTTGTTATTATTGATGATTTCTCTAGATATACTTAGGTTATCTTTCTTACTCATAAAAATGAGGCACATAATGTATTTTTCAAGTTATGTAAGAGAATTTAAAATGAAAAAGATTATACTATTTCAAGTATCAGAAGTGATAGAGGAAAATAGTTTGTTAATAAAAATATTGAAATATTTTGTGATGAAAATGGTTTTATGCATACTTTGTCTGCTTCTCGAACTTTTCAACAAAATTAAGTAGTAGAGAGGAAAAATAGATCTTTTCAAAAGATGGCAAGAACAATGCTCAATGAGAACAACTTACCTAGTTATTTTTGGGCCAAAGCGGTAAGTACTACATCTTATGTTATATATAAAGTTATGTTAAGGTATAAATTAGATAAAACCTCCTATGAGCATTGGAATGAGAAAAAGTCCATCATTGATTACTTTCATGTATTTTGATGTAAATGTTTTGTGATGACCCGCTTTTAAGTGTATTTTCGCTGAAATAATTGTTTTTATTTTAATTAATATATCAGTTATTTTATTTTAATTTAATTGCGTTTTAAAAATTGGGTTTTAATTTAATTTAATTTATTTGAGGTTGTGTTTTATTTCTTTAAGTTGTTTTGTGGTTTTAATCTCTTTTTGGCGGTTTGTTTCGTTTTCCCGGAGTGAGGATTGGACCTCATCTCTTTTCACATCTTTTTTCCCCTTTTTTTTCTCTTTTTCCTTTTTCTTTTTCCCTTCTTTTCCTTTTTCCTTCTTTTTCTTTTTTTTTTTCTTTTCTTTTTTTCTTTTCTCTTCCTCTCTCCCGCGTTCGGACCCCCCCCGTGCTCTCTCTCTCTCTCTCCTCCCTCTCCCCCGCGCCGGCTCTCTCTCTCTTCCAGCCCATCGCCGTCCGGCCACCAACCGGACCCCCACCGGTCCCAAAAGTTCCCCCTCCCTCCGGCGCACCACCCCTCCGAAAGCCAGCCCCAACCGGCCGGCCATTTGGCCGGAAAAAAGCCCAACAAGCACCCACGGATTTCACTCCGATCCGCCGCCGTCGCTCCACCTCCGGCCACCATTTCTTCACCACTTCATCACCGGCCTCTTGCCGTTCTAACCCACCCATTTCCGGCCTCCAACGACCACCGGAGCAGCTCCCACGAGCTTGTTTTCCGATTTGCTCTTTTTGGCCATTTCCGGCCATTCCGCCGCCACCCACGGCCGTCCGTCACTTCCAATAGCTTCACAACCACCTCTAGACCATTCCCTATCAATCTCGTGTCCTAGTTTGTCCCCGTTCAAAAGTGGGTTTTTCAGACCCACGGCCACAGTGAATTTTCACTGTGACGTTGCTGTTTTTCCGCCGTTTGCAACGCCGCTTGTTTTCTAAAATTGCCATATAGCGCTGTAAGTATTTTCCAAACCCTATTTTCAGATTTTAATATATATTGCTCATTCAATTGTTTTATTTATTTAGTTATTTATTTATTTATTTAATTGTTGTTGGTTGTTGATTCCGGACTGAGTCCGAGGAGTTTCGGGGGTCGGATGGATTGAGGACGGAGTGTTTGTTTGGTTGGTTGTGATTGGTTGGTTTGGTTGTGCCGTGCGGCGTGTGTTGCATTTTATTTGCGTGCGTTGCATTTTATTGGTGTACGTTGCATATTGTGTGCATGTGCTTTTTGTTTTATTTGTGTATTCATGTTTATCGGCGTTTTTGGGTGTTTGGATGCGTGTGTCTCACGAGCCCAAGCCGGGATGGGTTATTATCACGGTGGAGCTCCTCTGGTCACTCGGGAGCGGTCAAAACTGAGTGACGTCCCCTGAGTTGTCGTGTGGGCGCTGACGAGTTCGGTACTAGAGGATGGGTCTAGCCCGGTACGTGCTTGGCACGAGTCTAGGCATCGCTCTATTCACCGACTCCGAGGCCCTTCGCGATGACGGGAGCAGTATTAGAGGATGGGTCTAGCCCGGTATGTGCTTGGCACGAGTCTAGGCATCGCTCTACTCACTGACTCCGGGAGCGGAAATTAGAGGATGGGTCTAGCCCGGTACGCGCTGAGTGCGAGTCTAGGCATCGCTCTATTCACCGACTCCGTGGCCCTTCACTGGCGAGGGCTAGAGGATGGCCTGGCCCGGTACGTGCTTGGCACGAGTCTGGGCATCGCTCGTTTAGGTGTCGCATGCGTAGCCGTTCTCTACGGTGTGGCACTGAGCCAGGGTGTGCGGATGATCCCTAGGGGAGATCATGGTGCATACGTAGCGGTTTTGTGTTGTGGTTTTTCGGATATGATCCATTTTCTGGGAAAATGGTGGCTTGGGCCATTATCGGGGATAATGGCGAGGTTTGGCTTTATGGATGTTTTGTGGGCTAAATGGGTTTTTGGCGTGCGTGGAAAAAATGTGTTTTGCGGGGCATGTGTTTTGGTTGATCTTGCATTCTTGTTGTTTGGGTTATATGTATTTTCATCTGGTAGTGTTTGGGTTATACTTACCTGCGGAACCTTTCTTGGTTCCGTAGCTTTTGGTGCAGAGTTCGAGGACGAGGAGGAGGAGGCTGAGCCCGAGGATGCGGCTCCGCCGGGTTGCTGATGCTATGTTTATATTTGTTTTATATCTGTCTTTGAGGTTTTTGTAATATTTTATTTAAGTATGTTTTAAACAGCTTGTATTATATTAAGAAAAAATTTCTGGTACTTATTTATTGACTTACTTCTCGCTGCGTTTGTCTTGTGCACTTTGTCGCTCTTGCACACACTTGGCACCCGTCGTTAGGATGGTGGTCCGGGTTGTCACCATCCGGACGTCTCGATTTCCCTGTGTTCGGGCGTGGGGATTTGGGGGCGTCACAGGTGGTATCAGAGCGGTTTGGCTCTGGGTAAAACCACATGTCCCGTAGGTGGTACCAGAATGTTTTTAAAGGTTGTGTTTTAAAAATTATTTTAAGTATAGTTGTTTTATTTGTTTTATTTGTTTGTGCTTGTTTGCTTGTTTTTATTTTATTTAGTTATGTTTTTGCATGTTGGTTTCTTTTGTTTCTCGCTGTGTGGTGTTGTTTTGTTTTTGTTGGTTTTATGATGGTTTTATTTGTTTTCTTAAAGGAGGGTCAAGAGTGGTGTTGTGACAGGAATATGGGGAGACCAGGGAGACCAAGGAAAAATACACAGGAACCACAGGACAATACCTCCAGGGATGACTCCATAGCCGAAGCTATACGGCAGATGACGGAGTTTATGCAACAGAGTGCGAGGCCACAACAGGCAGGGCCTTGGCCACCACAAGGACCCTGGCCACCACAAGGGGGTCCTTGGCCACCACAAGGAGGGCCTTGTCCACCACCAGGAGGGCCTTGTCCGCCACAGGGAGTGTTTTGGCCACAACCAGGAGGTCCTTGGCCATATCAGGGAGGGCCTTGGATGTATCCAGGCGGGTCAAGTAGCATGGTGCAAGCCGGATGCACCTATGAGCGCTTCCTAGCGCATCGGACTCCCCACTTCACTGGAAATGAGGATCCTCTTCAGGCTGGAAGATGGATCAAAGACCTGCAGAAAACCTTTGAGGTGTGTGGATGCACTGAAGCTCAGCAAGTACTCTACGCCAGCTATCTTTTGCAGGGTATCACTTCTGATTGGTGGGATACCAGGAGGGTGATGCTGGAAGCTGAGTTGGGATCTTTCGCTGCGGTGACCTGGCAGCGTTTCAAGAAGGAGTTCAATGACCGCTTCTTTCCCGCATCGGTAAGAAAACAAAAGGCAAGAGAATTCTCTAATTTGGTCCAAGGGGGCGCAACAGTGGAACAATACGCCCGGAGGTTCATAGAACTTGAGCGATTTGCTCCTCATCTTGTTGCCACTGAGGAGTTGCGTGCAGAGCGTTTCCAGGAGGGACTACGCCCTGATATACGCCGTTTGGTGGTCAGCCATCGGATATCCACTTTTCAGGAGTTAGTGGATGTGGCCACCCTTATAGAGCGGGAAAATAATCTGGGTATGGGCTCCCCTCCAGGGCAAAAGAGGCGGAGTTTTTCTAGTGAAGGAAGCAGCTCGGGTTCGCCCCAGAAGTTTGTTCAGCGGTCCGGGACTCGACCGCAAGCATCCTCAAGTGTTCGCATGGGAGGACGTGTACCTGTTTGTGGAGTTTGTAATAGAGCCCATGTGGGCGAGTGCTCTTCTGGTGGAGCTCGATGTTATACTTGTGGCCAGCAGGGCCACTTTTCCCGAGAATGTCCAAGAATGGTTCAAGGGAACCGTGGAGGTAGGCGCGGTGGAAGAACCAACCCGAGACAAGCAGTGCAAGCCCGGGTTTATGCTGTCACACCCGGAGAGGTGGATGATGAGGCACCAGCGACCCATGATGCTGGAGTAATCACAGGTATGGATTAAATTAATTTTAAGTTGGATTTAATTTTTGGTGCATTTGGTTCTTTCTTTGTTTTTTTTGGATTTCATGGGTTGTGTGTTTGGTTCAGGAAGCGTTCGTTTGTATGAGTTTTATGCTTGTACTTTGTTTGATTCCGGTGCTTCACAATCGTTTGTGTCTTCCACGTTTGCTCGAGTGTGTAACTTGATTGCGGAACCGTTGCCGAAGGCCATGGTAGTGGCGCTACCCGATGGTGAGAGGGTGTGGTGTTCCAAGGTTGCTTTGGGATGCCCGTTAAATTTTGAGGGAAGGTTTTTGGATGCTGATCTGGTGGTGTTCAAGCTGTTGGGTTTTGATATCATCCTCGGGATGGATTGGCTATACCGATATTCTGCGACTATTAATTGCAGAAGTCGGACAGTTAGCTTTCAGCTTCCGGATGGTGATTGTCTGGAATTCGCGGGGAGTAAATTGAAAGAAAAACCGATGATTATATCGGCGATACAGGCAAGAAGAGAAATTGCATGGGGAGCGGATGCATTCTTGGTCCAGATGGTGTCCACGCCGTCTGAGAAGAAGTCCTTGGCAGACATTCCAGTTGTGAAAGAGTTCCCCGATGTGTTTGTGGATGACTTGCCCGGACTACCCCCCGTGCGAGAGATGGAGTTTGTTATAGACTTGGAACCTGGAGCGGCTCCTGTGCATAAGGCTCCTTACCGCATGGCACCGGCTGAATTGAAAGAGTTGAAGACTCAATTGCAAGAATTAGTAGAGAAGGGATTTATTCAGCCTAGTACGTCGCCGTGGGGTGCTCCAGTTTTATTTATTAAAAAGAAAGATGGAACTCTTCGTATGTGCATTGACTATCGGGAGTTGAACAAGGTGACCATCAAAAATAAATATCCTCTCCCGCGGATAGATGATTTATTTGACCAGCTTCAGGGAGCAGCCGTGTTCTCTAAAATTGATCTGAGGTCGGGATACTACCAGCTGAGAATCAGAGAGCAGGATGTGCCTAAAACTGCTTTCAGGTCGAGGTATGGACACTATGAATTTAAGGTGATGCCGTTTGGGCTAGCTAATACTCCTGCTGCTTTCATGGATTTAATGAATCGGGTGTTCCAACCTTATCTGGATTCTTTTGTGGTGGTATTTATTGATGATATACTGATTTATTCCCGAGATATTGAAGAGCATGTGTATCATCTTAGTCTGGTACTTGAGAAATTGAGAGAACACCAGCTTTACGCCAAGCTCAGCAAGTGTGAATTCTGGTTGGAAGAAGTTAAATTTCTTGGGCATGTTATTTCCCGAGACGGAGTAGCTGTTGATCCCAGTAAAGTAGAAGCCATCTTGTCATGGCCACGCCCGACTACAGTGCGCGAGATCCGGAGTTTCTTGGGGCTTGCCGGATACTACCGAAGATTTGTTGAAGGTTTTGCTCGCCTATCCGGACCTCTCACAGCCTTGACTCGGAAGAATACAGAATTTGTATGGTCAGATAAATGTGAGAGAAGCTTCCAGGAATTAAAGAACAGGTTGACGACGGCACCAGTGTTAGCACTCCCTGAACCGCATAAGCCTTTCGTAGTCTTCAGCGATGCGTCCAAGTTTGGGTTGGGTTGTGTCCTTATGCAGGAAGGACGGGTTGTAGCCTATGCATCTCGTCAGCTTAAGGACCATGAAAAGAATTACCCGACGCACGATCTAGAATTGGCTGCGATTGTTTTTGCACTCAAGATCTGGCGGCATTTCTTGTATGGGGAAGCTTGTGAGGTATTTACTGACCACAAGAGTTTGAAGCATTTGTTTTCCCAGAAAAACCTGAATATGAGGCAAAGGCGGTGGCTGGAGCTAATCAGTGACTATCAGTGTGAGATCAAGTACCACCCGGGGAAGGCTAATATAGTTGCTGATGCTTTGAGCCGGAAGTCACATTTGGAAGACGAAGCTGAGCCGTCGGAAGTGGATTCGTTGCTTTGTGGAATGAGAAGGCTCCTTATAGAGAGTTCGCAGCAGGTAGAGATTTTATCTTCAGTTCTGGATATACAGGTATCTGATTTTGAAGAATTGAAGACTCTCCAAAGGAAGGATCCGAAGCTGCTGATCATCAGGAAAAGAGTCAGAAAGTCCCGAGGGCCGTTGCATTATAACATGGATAATGATGGGATACTTCGGTTCCGAGATCGCAGAGTGGTCCCAAAGGACTCAGATTTCAAAGAACGGATCATGGCGGAAGCTCATTCGGCCCCTTATTCAGTTCATCCCGGCAGTACAAAAATGTATCGGGACTTGAAGAAGAATTACTGGTGGGATGGAATGAAGAAAGACATCGCCTTACATGTGGAGAAATGCCACACATGCTGACAGGTAAAGGCCGAACATCAGAGACCTGCAGGTATGCTCCAACCCCTCCCTATTCCTGAGTGGAAATGGGATGACATCACGATGGATTTTGTTGTGGGTTTGCCGAGAACGCCTAGTGGGAAGAATTCTGTTTGGGTGATTGTGGACCGGTTAACAAAGAGTGCTCATTTTCTGCCTGTTAATAACACCGACTCTTTGGGTAAGTTGACCCGTTTGTATGTCAAGGAGATAGTGCGGCTACACGGCATACCAAAGAGTATAGTGTCGGACCGAGACCCGAGGTTCACGTCGCAGTTCTGGAAGAGTTTGCAGGCAGCTTTGGGTACTAAATTGAAGTTCAGTACTGCTTATCACCCGCAGACAGACGGCCAGTCAGAACGCACCATTCAGACTCTGGAAGACATGCTGCGAGCGTGTGTCATGGAATTCCAAGGGAGTTGGGAAAACCACTTGCCGCTCATTGAGTTTGCCTACAATAACAGCTACCATGCGACCATTCAGATGGCTCCCTATGAAGCTCTTTATGGGAGAAAGTGTAGGTCGCCCTTGTGTTGGGATGAAGTTGGGGAGAGTAGGGTAATTGGACCCGAAATAATTCAGGAAATGCAAAGCCAAGTCCGGATCATCAGAGAAAAAATGGCGGCAGCTCAGAGTCGCCAGAAAAGCTACGCTGATACCAGGAGGAGAGAATTGTCATTTGAAGTTGGTGATTGGGTGTACCTTAAAGTCTCTCCCATGAGAGGTGTTAAGCGTTTTGGTAAGGAGAGGAAACTAGATCCGAGGTATGTCGGCCCTTTTCAGATTCTGGAGAGAGTAGGGTCCGTTGCCTATAGAGTTGCTTTGCCGGATTATTTTGGGGATGTTCATGATGTCTTCCACGTATCATCCCTGAAGAAGAGCTTTGGACAGCAAGAGCCACGCTTCGTCGACCCAACGAGTATTCAGTTACAACCGGATCTCACTTATGAAGTTGTTCCGTCGCAGATCATGGATTGGAAGGAGCAACAGTTGAGGTCCAAGACGATACCTTTAGTTAAAGTGGCTTGGGGAGATCCGTTAGCTCAAGACTTCTCTTGGGAGCGAGCAGCGGACATGAGGGAGCAGTACCCGTATCTGTTCGAATGATGAAGGTATGTATTTTAATTTTGATCTCAGTTGGTTTATGAGCGTTTATGTGGCTTGCTTTAAGTTGGTAGTTGATTTGCAATTTCGAGGACGAAATTGTTTTTAAGGAGGGGAGGATGTGATGACCCGCTTTTAAGTGTATTTTCGCTGAAATAATTGTTTTCATTTTAATTAATATATCAGTTATTTTATTTTAATTTAATTGCGTTTTAAAAATTGGGTTTTAATTTAATTTAATTTATTTGAGGTTGTGTTTTATTTCTTTAAGTTGTTTTGTGGTTTTAATGTCTTTTTGGCGGTTTGTTTCGTTTTCCCGGAGTGAGGATTGGACCTCATCTCTTTTCACATCTTTTTTCCCATTTTTTTTCTCTTTTTCCTTTTTCTTTTTCCCTTCTTTTCCTTTTTCCTTCTTTTTCTTTTTTTTTCTTTTCTTTTTTTCTTTTCTCTTCCTCTCTCCCGCGTTCGGACCCCCCCGTGCTCTCTCTCTCTCTCTCTCTCTCCTCCCTCTCCCCCGCGCCGGCTCTCTCTCTCTTCCAGCCCATCGCCGTCCGGCCACCAACCGGACCCCCACCGGTCCCAAAAGTTCCCCCTCCCTCCGGCGCACCACCCCTCCGAAAGCCACCCCCAACCGGCCGGCCATTTGGTCGGAAAAAAGCCCAACAAGCACCCACGGATTTCACTCCGATCTGCCGCCGTCGCTCCACCTCCGGCCACCATTTCTTCACCACTTCATCACCGGCCTCTTGCCGTTCTAACCCACCCATTTCCGGCCTCCAACGACCACCGGAGCAGCTCCCACGAGCTTGTTTTCCGATTTGCTCTTTTTGGCCATTTCCGGCCATTCCGCCGCCACCCACGGCCGTCCGTCACTTCCAATAGCTTCACAACCACCTCTAGACCATTCCCTATCAATCTCGTGTCCTAGTTTGTCCCCGTTCAAAAGTGGGTTTTTCAGACCCACGGCCACAGTGAATTTTCACTGTGACGTTGCTGTTTTTCCGCCGTTTGCAACGCCGCTTGTTTTCTAAAATTGCCATATAGCGCTGTAAGTATTTTCCAAACCCTATTTTCAGATTTTAATATATATTGCTCATTCAATTGTTTTATTTATTTAGTTATTTATTTATTTATTTAATTGTTGTTGGTTGTTGATTCCGGACTGAGTCCGAGGAGTTTCGGGGGTCGGATGGATTGAGGACGGAGTGTTTGTTTGGTTGGTTGTGATTGGTTGGTTTGGTTGTGCCGTGCGGCGTGTGTTGCATTTTATTTGCGTGCGTTGCATTTTATTGGTGTACGTTGCATATTGTGTGCATGTGCTTTTTGTTTTATTTGTGTATTCATGTTTATCGGCGTTTTTGGGTGTTTGGATGCGTGTGTCTCACGAGCCCAAGCCGGGATGGGTTATTATCACGGTGGAGCTCCTCTGGTCACTCGGGAGCGGTCAAAACTGAGTGACGTCCCCTGAGTTGTCGTCTGGGCGCTGACGAGTTCGGTACTAGAGGATGGGTCTAGCCGGGTACGTGCTTGGCACGAGTCTAGGCATCGCTCTATTCACCGACTCTGAGGCCCTTCGCGATGACGGGAGCAGTATTAGAGGATGGGTCTAGCCCGGTACGTGCTTGGCACGAGTCTAGGCATCGCTCTACTCACTGACTCCGGGAGCGGAAATTAGAGGATGGGTCTAGCCCGGTACGCGCTGAGCGCGAGTCTAGGCATCGCTCTATTCACCGACTCCGTGGCCCTTCACTGGCGAGGGCTAGAGGATGGCCTGGCCCGGTACGTGCTTGGCACGAGTCTGGGCATCGCTCGTTTAGGTGTCGCATGCGTAGCCGTTCTCTACGGTGTGGCACTGAGCCAGGGTGTGCGGATGATCCCTAGGGGAGATCATGGTGCATACGTAGCGGTTTTGTGTTGTGGTTTTTCGGATATGATCCATTTTCTGGGAAAATGGTGGCTTGGGCCATTATCGGGGATAATGGCGAGGTTTGGCTTTATGGATGTTTTGTGGGCTAAATGGGTTTTTGGCGTGCGTGGAAAAAATGTGTTTTGCGGGGCATGTGTTTTGGTTGATCTTGCATTCTTGTTGTTTGGGTTATATGTATTTTCATCTGGTAGTGTTTGGGTTATACTTACCTGCGGAACCTTTCTTGGTTCCGTAGCTTTTGGTGCAGAGTTCGAGGACGAGGAGGAGGAGGCTGAGCCCGAGGATGCGGCTCCGCCGGGTTGCTGATGCTATGTTTATATTTGTTTTATATCTGTCTTTGAGGTTTTTGTAATATTTTATTTAAGTATGTTTTAAACAGCTTGTATTACATTAAGAAAAAATTTCTGGTACTTATTTATTGACTTACTTCTCGCTGCGTTTGTCTTGTGCACTTTGTCGCTCTTGCACACACTTGGCACCCGTCGTTAGGATGGTGGTCCGGGTTGTCACCATCCGGACGTCTCGATTTCCCTGTGTTCGGGCGTGGGGATTTGGGGGCGTCACATGTTTTATTTTGAATGACAGTGATAATTTAGGCAAGTTTGATGCAAAATCTGATGAAAGTATTTTTCTCGATTATTCTACTAATAGTAAAGTTTATAAAGTATTCAATAAAAAGAATTTGATTGTAGAAGAATCTATGCATGTAGTATTTGATAAATCTAATTCTCTACTCTCCATGAAATCTATTGATGAATAAACAGGAGGTATAAATAATACGGAAAGTCTCGATCTCAACAAAGAGAACACAATAGAGGAATTTCAATATAGAAACATCAGGAAAGATCATCAAAATTTAAAACAAGATACAATCAAACAGTGGAAATTTGTGAAATATCATCTAATGGAATAAATTTTAGAAGAACCTTCACGAGGTGTAAGTACTCGATCATCTCTTAGAAATATTTGCAATCATACTGCTTTTCTATCTCAGATTGAACCCAAAAATATTGATGAAGCACTTCTTGATGAATTTTGGATTCTAGCTATATAAGAAGAGTTGAATCAATTTGAAAAAAAATGATGTTTGAACATTTAATCTTAGATCCAAAAATATACTATTATTGAAATAAAATGGGTTTTTAGAAATAAGAAAGATGAGTCTGGAGTTATTACTAGAAATAAAACTCGACTTGTAGCCCAAAGTTTCAATCAAGAAGAAGGAATTGATTATAATGAGACATATGCACCAGTCGCAAGATCAGAAGCTATTTGAATGCTACTTGCATATGCTTGTTATAAAAATTTCAAACTTTTTCAAATGGATGTTAAAAATACTTTTTAAATAGTTTTATAAATGAAGAGGTATATGTTGAGTAACCTCTAAGTTTTGAAAATCATATTTCCCCAAATCATGTTTTCAAACTCACAAAAGTACTATATAGACTCAAATAAGCTCCTAGACATTGGTACGAGAGACTAAGTAGTTTCTTGATTGAAAAAGATTTTTTAAGAAGAAAAATCGACACAACTCTTTTTATTAAATATGATAATGATGATATTCTTTTGATTCAGATTTATGTTGATGATATAATATTCGGTGCTACTAATGAAAATATGTGCTAAGTTTTTGTTAAGACTATGTAGGAAGAAATTGAAATGAGTATGATGGAAGAACTTACATTTTTTCTCGGATTGCAAATTAAGTAAGCAAAAAATTGGACATTTATTAATCAATCAAAATATATTAAGGAATTACTGAAAAAGTTTGGAATGGAAAGTGCTAAGGAAATTGGAATACCAATGAGCCAATCAACTAAACTTGATAAAGATGAAACCGGTAAGCCAGTTGACTTGAAGGTATATCGAGGTATGATTGGTAGCTTATTATATTTGATAACTAGTAGACCAGATATTATGTTTAGTGTGTGCTTATGTGCATGCTATTAATCATCTTCAATAGAATCTCATTTAATTTCCGTTAAGCGCATTCTTAGATATCTTAGTGATACAATTAACCTAGGTATGATGCATGCTATGAATATCTTTTAAAAGATAGACCATAGTCAATAAAAATAGAGAGAGATTTTTTAAATACTTTTATATAAACTTGAGATTCTTAACCTCATGTTTGAGACACTCATTCTCTTCATACAATATCATGTCATCCCTATCCATGGGAATTTGCAAGCAGAATGAAGAATCTAATAGAAATTTCAATTGTTTATTTTTCTGTCGAATGATTCATTCTCTTATGTGAGACTCTTGAACAATTCGTTGAAGTACAACAATTTATTTTTTAAGCTTTTCAACCTCATGGTTTTTGACTTGTAGCCGCTAGGAAAAAACAACAATAGAGGAGGAGTAACGAGTCCCAAGACTCACCAAATCGTAGATAGTATCGGAATCTAACTTATTAGCCAAATTATTATTTTATTGCTGTAACATGACACCAATGACAGCTGCAGAAAGGACAGGAGGTTGAGGTGCAGAATACCTCATGGATGGATCTAGAGAAATGTTAGAAGAATGAGCCATTGAGAAAAGAATTGAAAATTTAAAGCGAGAATGTTGAAAGAATGCAGATGAATTATAGAGATGAGAAGAAAATTTGATGCGGATTGGATAAATTTTAAAACTGATTTTATAGATATAGCATAAAGAACAAGATAATCTATCATTCAAGTCAAGGAGCAATGTGATTTTTTTTACCGATCGGTGAAAATGATATTTTTTTGAGAAACTCAGAGCCCTCAATGTTGTTTGTCAACAAAATCAGACGATTTTTTTAAATCTCTAGCCACACTTGTCGGGTCACGGACGGATCTATTTTTTCAACTATCTATAGTTTCTACTAACGTACCATTTTTTTTAGTCCATTTACTTGCTGCGGATCCTTTTTAATGATGCCAAAAAGAGGAGAAGTGTTAGATTAGAACATTAACATTGTTTGAATTTCTAAACTTGTTATATATACTTGAAATTATATTTATACTTTTGCTTGAAAAACTAACTCACATTCTCAAGGGGAGTTTAAGTATTATTATAGGCTTCAGGTCTAGAACATTAAGATTGTTTGAATTGCTAAACTTATTATATATGCTTGAAATTATATTTATACTTTTGTTTGAAAAACTAAACCACGTTTTTAGGGGGAGCTTAAGTATTAATATAGGCTTCAAGTTTATCAAGTATTTGTCATCATAAAAAATGGGGAGATTGTTGAACCCAAAGTTTCAAGTTTTATGTAATTATATATCTACACATGGATTTTGATGATAACAGATGAATTCAAAAAATAAAAAAGTCTCAAACTCAAGTTATTTATATAATAGAGTCAAGCACATCAACGAAACAAGCATGAATAAGAAGAGAACAATTTCACATTAAAATCATAGAATAATGTTGTAAATCTCTTAAAAATTCGAAATTAGGATTAAGATTTGAAAAATTTGAAAGATGATTGATTGTCATCTTTCACATGTGCATTACATGATTAAAGGTTTGAATTTTGAAAATATTAAAGATGACTGATTGTCATCTTTCACATGTGCATGTTTTATTTGAATATTTTCAAAAGTGATTAATGCTTTTTTTGACTTATGCAAAAGGTAGATGATTTTGTTTGAAAAATTTGAAAAGTAAAGTGTGCTCATTTTCATATGAAAAAAGTAAAAAGATTAAGTTTGAAATATTTGAAAAGTAAAGTGTGCTCCTTTTGTCAAATGCCAAAAGTAAAAGATTAGGTTTGAAATTTTTAAAAAATAAATGATGTTGTCTTTGACAATTGAAAAAGAAGAACCTTTTATTTGAATTTTTTGAAAAAGTGAATGATGTTGTCTTTGACATATGAATCTTTTTAAATTTGAATATGAAGTCTCATATGCCTATAAATAGATCATTTGAGAGCTTCACATTCATAACATCTAAAGTATACAACATTCATTCAAAACTTTCATTCTTTCTTCTCTAAGCATTGAGCTTTAATCCTTGTTCATTTTGAGAGAGATATATTTTGTGCTGAATTCTTCTTATTTCACTCATTGATGAGTGTTTTCTGATAACCTACCCACTATCAGCTCTTGTATCAGTAAAATGGTGTGTATAACCTTTGTGCATGTAGAAGTGTTCTATATAGGGAATAGTTGAATCACCACATGTAAGGTGATTGCAAGTGTAGAGGGTGTTTTACACGGATCCTTTGTAGCAGTGTTGCTTAAAGGTATAAAAGGTTTTTATCTCAACGGTAAAAAATATATATATATATATATATTCAAATAAAAAAATATAACAAATTAAAAACAACAAGAGACTATAACAAAAAATATATTTCTGCAATGTGAATATAATTTGTAAATTCTCACAAAATAAAATAACTCAATGAAAAAAAAAATCAAATGAAAAAAATATAAGAAATAAAAAACACAAAAAAAAAAAAAAAAAACCCGTGGTCTCAGACAGAAGTGATATCATAGAAGAATGCAGATAAATCGTCGTCTCAGACAATAAATGTTCAAATAAGTCACAAATCCAGATGTAACAAATTAACTCAACTGTAAAAAAAAAATCAAATAAAAAATATAACAAATTGAAAACAGGAGAAAATATAACAAAAAAAATATTTTTGAAAAAAATCTACTTGATGAAAGACACATACCTCGTATTGCGGACATTAACATCCACCAGAAATTTATGAAAGAATAATTCACTCCTATCCACTGGCAATACAAGGATAAAAATGCTAGCATTCTGCGGATGTGTCCTTCATATCAAAACAGAGAAGACAATAATTTATTCAAAAACTGATTTGTAAAAACTACCAACATTTACAACTCAACTCTACACTAACAGTAGGAACGGGAAAAATATTAGCATAAACTCATCCCCAGAAAATACCAAAACACAAAAAGAAACACGTCATAAGTGAAACAACATAAAAAGAAACGAACAGAAGATGTGAAAATAAATAAAGAAATAACACAAAATTACTAACAAATCGGTTTTGACAGAAAAGAAGAGAACTTGTGAACTCAAAAGAAGAGTCACTTTTAAAAATATAACACATTTTAGAGAGAGTGGAGGAACTGACAGAATGACAGACTCTATGAACCCTTAAAGCATGAAAAAAAAGGATAAGTCAAAAAAAGACTTACTTTTAAAAATATAAGACCTTTTAGAGAGAGTGGAGGAACCGACAGAATGGCAGACTATATGAACCCGTAAAACATGAAAAAAAAGACAAGTAATAAACCTCCCAGAAATTTTCAGAGACTTTAAAAGGGACCAAAAAAAAAAAATCCCTTTCCGACAAAAAGATTATTATAAATTTGGTCAGATAGCTCTGACACAGTGTCTCACACCATCCTGTCAACCTGACCAAAATCTCACACAAAGCATTCAAATGATTCTAATCTATCCAAAAGGACAAAAAAGTCTTTGACACGCCTACAAATCGAAAATTAAATGCAATCTCACAGACTGAAAAAATAGAAAAGAATAAAAAAATATGTAAAAAAGGACCAAAAAATCTCTGACACAGTGACGCAAGGAACGTTAAATACAACACCCATCCCCTCAACCTCATAGACTGATATAAACTAATAAAGATTTTATATATAATAAATAAATAAATATAGGTATAGATATAAAAGAAAACCCGAATTAAATCAAAACAAAAAAAACTTACCAATTAGAACGAAACATAAAAACAAACAAAGGTGTAAATTATCTCTTAGAAAGAAAAAAAATTCTATTTTTGAACATAAGGTACAAAAATAAAAAACCCATATTCAACCAAAAAAATCATTAAGTAACTGAAACAATAAAATAAAAATTGACATCGATAAACCACAAGTCGACCAAATCTGAAAAGACGACATAGACGAAATAAATATTCATATACTCATTTTTAGAAAAACCAAGTTCATCATCGACCGCAGGATCAAAACCGAAAATAAAAAAAGTAAATGTTAAACTAACATGAAGATACACCACCAAAAACTTAAATAAAACTGCAACCACACAGACAAAATGAAAATGTATATATTTATATTCAGAAAAACAAAGTCGATCATTGACCACGACACCACAATAAAAAAACAAACAAACGCTACCCTTAAACCAAGAGTAAAATTGCCACCCATAGAAAACAACCGCAACAAATAAAAACAAAAAATCCAAACTTTAAACAAACATAAAAATATACCGCTAAAAACTCAAAGTTCCATCCCAATCTCTAGGAAGAGAAACTGAAAGACTAATAAAAACATCACAAAACAGAAGAATCGAACCAGACCTTCTTCTTTTTTAATCAACCAAAAAAATGCAAATTTTAAACTAATATCAATATGCACGGCCAAAAATTAAAACTTCAATCACAATCCCAAAATATAAGAATGGAAAGATTCACAAAAAAGCCACAAAACAGAATGTTCGAGAACCAAAGCTTCTACCTTTTCGAATCCTCTCGAAAAAATGAAAACTTTAATCTAACATCAAAATGCACCATCAAAAAGTATAATTTCAATGCTAACCCCAAACAAAACAAATAGAATAAGTAACAAAAAACTCACAAAATAGAACACAGCAAACCAAAGTCACTTCATTTTTGAAACATCCCAAACCAACAGACCCAAACGGAAATAACCAAACTCCAACACCTTCAAACACTTCCAAAACAACGTAAAAATCTACAACCTTCAACCTACAACAAGTCCAAACAATACAACTGAAAAGACCCAAAAAAACTCACAAAACCGAATGTAAAAAAATACAAACTTTAAACCAACATCAACATGTACCACCAAAAACTAAAACTTCAATCACAACCTCAAAAAACACAAATGGAAAGACCCAGAAAAAACTCATAAAATAGAATGCTGAGAACCAACGATTCTTCTTTTTTGAAATCTCCCAAAAAATTTAAACTTTAAACCACCATCAAAATCCACCACCAAAAAGTAAAACTTCCATGGTAATGTGAACCAACGTCACTTCCTTTTTGAAACCTTCCAAACCAACAAACCGAAACGAAAAAAACCATACTTCCACACCTTTAAACACTTCCAAAATGACAAAAAAATCTACAACCTTAAACCTACAACAACTCCAAACAATAGAAATGAAAAACACTCACAAAACCTAACGTAATGAAGAACGTAAAAAAACACAAACTTTAAACCAACATCAATATCTATCATAAAAAATTAAAACTTCAATCACAATCGCAAAAAACACAAACGGAAAGATCCGGAAAAAACTCACAAAATAGAATGCCAAGAACTAAATATTCTTCTTTTTCGAAATATCTCAAAACATGTAAACTTTAAACCAACATTAAAATCAACTACCAAAAGGTAAAACTTCTATGGTAATGTGAACCAAAGTCACTTCCTTTTCGAATCCTTCCAAATCAATAAACCGAAACGAAAAAAATCATACTTTCACACCTTTAAACACTTCCAAAACGGTAAAAAAAATCTACAATTTTCAACCTACAACAACCCCAAAAAATATAAATAAAGCAAAAATTCAGAGCTAATACCGAAAGAAACATATAAAAAGTAGTAAATAGAAAAGTAAAACCCGAAAACCCACAAAAACCAAGAGCTAACATAAAAAAAAAATGATCGATAAAATAAAAGAGAGCGAGAATGAAAGAGAGAACTCGAAAATCTACACCAACCGACAGACAGGGTGAGAGAGAAGGGACAGGGTGAGAGAGAAGGGACGGAAAAAATGAAAAGAAAACTTAAAAGCCAAACAAATAAATTAACCCAAAATATCTTATCCACGCGAAATGACCAATTAGACCCCAACTATACCGACAGAAACAAATAGAAAATAAATGATAAAAAAGACAAATGCTATAAAATACGAAAAGTAAAAGCAGAATGCAAAAAATCACTGTTCTTAAAACTGTAGTTCAGCGATTGCATCTTATATAATTACTAGAGAGAGAGAGAGAGAGAGAGAGAGGAGTTCCAGCAAGCCGCATAAATCAGTGCATCTGGACCAGGAATTCTATAGATTAAAGGTTCCCTGGATATGGAACCGAGCTCCATAGAACTCAAAGTGTTGTCCTGTAAAGATCTAAGAGCATTCAATTTCTTCCAGAAACTCTCAGCTTACACACTCGTCTCGATTGTAAGTGATGATCCCAGCAAAAAACTAGAGCAGAATCAGCAACAGAGAACTCCAAACGACATAGAAGGCGAGGGGAATCCCGATTGGAATCATGAGATGCGCTTTGATTTGAAAGAGGTATCATTGGAGGATTATGACCACCTCTTTATACATTTTGATGTGCGCCATCAAGGTCTTATGTTTGGAGACAAGACCATCGGAGAAGTCCATGTGCCCTTGAAGGACCTCATCAAAGAATCTAACTTTGGTGTTGTCCGGTTCGTGAGTTATCAGGTCCGGACAACTGACGGAAGACCCAATGGCGTTTTGAGTTTCTCCTGCAAGGTGAATGGAAAGGGTAAGAACAGTAATATGGGGACTGGTTCCGAGTTTCCCGTGATTCATGATCAGCAAACTTCACATGAGATTCATTATCCATCGCTGAAATTGCAAAATCTCTCCGAGGAATGTCTCTCTTTTGCCCCACAGCAAGTTCACTTTTTGCTACCTGGAGTGCAGTACCCATCCTATCGAACTCACCATCCGCCACCAGATGCCTATTATCCGCCGCCGCCGCATGGGGCGTGTTACCACCCCGCGCCACCTCCGCCTCCACCGCATCCGCCGCCGCATGGGGCGTGTTACCACCCCTCTCGTCCACAGTGGGTTTATCCATGGGCGCCAAACCCGTACAAACTAGGAGGTGGTTATGATTATTATGGTGCAGCACATGGGACCCCTGGAAGCTCCGTCTTAGCAGAGCCACATGGGATTGATAATGATGTCGGAGAGGCGTGTTCAAATTCTGATTCTCGAGCTGCAAATGATCGCGAAGATCCCTTCCGGAATGGCAGGTAAAGGAGGGCTTTTAGGAAGTATTATAGCTAGTGGTCTCGGCTTTGAAATGTTGTTGGGCTAGCTGTTCCTCTCTTTTTTGTTTGCTTACCATCAGTAGCATTAATCGAACCGGTTTTAGTATTTATTTTTTTTGAATAATTAGTATTTTATTTTTAATCATTCGCAAAATCACTTCAAATTGACATTTTCGCGAGTCAGTCCAGTAGGAAATGGAAGGGCCAATTGTCTAGACTCTAGACTGCATTCAATTAATTAATTCTTAAATTGATTTGAGACGATTCTAACATATTCAAAACTACATTTATTCTTTTATTTTGTTTGTGCAATGAATTTTTTTGTATAAAAATATGATAGAAATAGACATCTATTAACTTTTTTTATCCTTATATCTAATAAGACGAATGGAAGTACTGAAAAATAAATGAGGTTCTTTACTTTATTAAGATGAATAGAATAGACTAAGAGATGAATAAGTATTGCATTCAATTTTTGATTGTGCAAAAATGCTACTACTTTTGTAAAACCAAAGGGTAGGCTTAAACCACATCTCGACTATAATTCAAAAAGATGAGTTAGTCGTACAATTAAAGTCTCAAAGAAATGATTATAAAGAGTAATAATTTCTTTTATCGAATTAATGTGAAATCCTATATACCACTTACACTTGTAAGTTAGTATAGAGTATCACAATTGTTCTGTCTATATAATTTAATGATATTACCTACGTCATAAACAAAAATGTTGGAAACAAAAAACTGAGGATAACAAAGGTCAAATACAAGAATTACATACTCTTAAAACTATTTACATTCATATTATATTTTTATTAGAACTAATCAATAAATTTATATTTTAAGCTCGTTTATACATGGTGTAAATTTTTTGAAATGCATTATATATATTTTAATAATTTTATTAATGTTGAAATAACTAATTCAAGATTTTCATGATTCGCTTGATTTAATTTGCATTATCAAACTTATTGTAAATCAAAAACATAAAAACAGATTTTAAAAGTCAATAATTATGTAAAAAAATAAACCATTAGATCATGTTATCCTTGGCTCTTGATCCTAAATTCTAAAAGACAAATGAAACGGGTTGACATTGTAAACATAATTGAAATGGGATGCACACATGGGCCAGGGAATATCGGCTTATTCATTTATCTTTCGGGGGTGCTCTAGGCCTTTGCACAAGTCCAACGCGCGGGCGACAAGGGAAGACCCGGTCCCCAATAGCAAGTTGTTGTGGTGGGCCTTTACCTAAAAAGGATATTTAATATCATGTGGCCCAATGGACGACGTATCAGATGGTAAATTGATAAGAATGCATACTACACGTGCTCTCTCGCGTAATGGTTAGATCGAAGTCATGAAAGGTCGACTCCAACCTCTATTTGAAAACAAGACTTGGGCCCATATTTAATTGGTATTAGGCTCAAGAGTTTATATTAAAAATTCAAAAATATTTATGGGACAATTTGATCTCATTTCAGAATTTAAGACTGCTCATTTAGAATTGTCGAGAAACTTAGCCCATTAAATTATAGGCAAGCCCCGTTAAATGGGTCAACCCATTTGTAGAGCCCAAATAAGGAATTGAGGAAGACTGTAGGAACCATGAATAATTCCCCTAAAAGGAAGCCAGCCTATGACACCCAAGGACCAAACCCGACAACTACAAGCCTGTATACCACTGCAAAAACCCATTCAAAGAGCCATGTTTTGTTTAGGGCTTAGGGCATAGGGCTTAGGGCATAGGGCTTTGGGTTTGCGGTTTAGGATTTAGGGTTTTAGGGTTTAGGGTTTGGGGTTTGGGGTTTGCGGTTTGGGGTTTGGGGTTTCGGAGTTTAGGGTTTCGGGTTTAGGGTTTCGGGTTTTAGGGCTTAGGGTTTAGGGTTTAGGGTTTAGGGTTTAGGGTTTAGGGTTTAGGGTTTTAGGGTTTAGGGTTTAGGGTTTAGGGTTTAGGGTTTTAGGGTTTAGGGTTTAGGGTTTAGGGTTTAGGGTTTTAGGGTTTAGGGTTTAGGGTTTAGGGTTTAGGGTTTAGGGTTTAGGGTTTAGGGTTTAGGGTTTTAGGGTTTTAGGGTTTTAGGGTTTAGGGTTTAGGGTTTTAGGGTTTAGGGTTTAGGGTTTAGGGTTTAGGGTTTAGGGTTTAGGGGGTTTAGGGTTTAGGGTTTAGGGTTTAGGGTTTTAGGGTTTAGGGTTTAGGGTTTAGGGTTTAGGGTTTAGGGTTTAGGGTTTAGGGTTTAGGGTTTAGGGTTTAGGGTTTAGGGTTTAGGGTTTAGGGTTTAGGGTTTAGGGTTTAGGGTTTAGGGTTTAGGGTTTAGGGTTTAGGGTTTAGGGTTTAGGGTTTTAGGGTTTAGGGTTTAGGGTTTAGGGTTTAGGGTTTAGGGTTTAGGGTTTAGGGTTTAGGGTTTTTAGGGTTTAGGGTTTAGGGTTTAGGGTTTAGGGTTTAGGGTTTAGGGTTTAGGGTTTAGGGTTTAGGGTTTAGGGTTTAGGGTTTAGGGTTTAGGGTTTAGGGTTTAGGGTTTAGGGTTTAGGGTTTAGGGTTTAGGGTTTAGGGTTTAGGGTTTAGGGTTTAGGGTTTAGGGTTTAGGGTTTAGGGTTTAGGGTTTAGGGTTTAGGGTTTAGGGTTTAGGGTTTAGGGTTTAGGGTTTAGGGTTTAGGGTTTAGGGTTTAGGGTTTAGGGTTTAGGGTTTAGGGTTTAGGGTTTAGGGTTTAGGGTTTAGGGTTTAGGGTTTAGGGTTTAGGGTTTAGGGTTTAGGGTTTAGGGTTTAGGGTTTAGGGTTTAGGGTTTAGGGTTTAGGGTTTAGGGTTTAGGGTTTAGGGTTTAGGGTTTAGGGTTTAGGGTTTAGGGTTTAGGGTTTAGGGTTTAGGGTTTAGGGTTTAGGGTTTAGGGTTTAGGGTTTAGGGTTTAGGGTTTAGGGTTTAGGGTTTAGGGTTTAGGGTTTAGGGTTTAGGGTTTAGGGTTTAGGGTTTAGGGTTTAGGGTTTAGGGTTTAGGGTTTAGGGTTTAGGGTTTAGGGTTTAGGGTTTAGGGTTTAGGGTTTAGGGTTTAGGGTTTAGGGTTTAGGGTTTAGGGTTTAGGGTTTAGGGTTTAGGGTTTAGGGTTTAGGGTTTAGGGTTTAGGGTTTAGGGTTTTAGGGTTTAGGGTTTAGGGTTTAGGGTTTAGGGTTTAGGGTTTAGGGTTTAGGGTTTAGGGTTTAGGGTTTAGGGTTTAGGGTTTAGGGTTTAGGGTTTAGGGTTTAGGGTTTAGGGTTTAGGGTTTAGGGTTTAGGGTTTAGGGTTTAGGGTTTAGGGTTTAGGGTTTAGGGTTTAGGGTTTAGGGTTTAGGGTTTAGGGTTTAGGGTTTAGGGTTTAGGGTTTAGGGTTTAGGGTTAGGGTTTAGGGTTTAGGGTTTAGGGTTTAGGGTTTAGGGTTTAGGGTTTAGGGTTTAGGGTTTAGGGTTTAGGGTTTAGGGTTTAGGGTTTAGGGTTTAGGGTTTAGGGTTTAGGGTTTAGGGTTTAGGGTTTAGGGTTTAGGGTTTAGGGTTTAGGGTTTAGGGTTTAGGGTTTAGGGTTTAGGGTTTAGGGTTTAGGGTTTAGGGTTTAGGGTTTAGGGTTTAGGGTTTAGGGTTTAGGGTTTAGGGTTTAGGGTTTAGGGTTTAGGGTTTAGGGTTTAGGGTTTAGGGTTTAGGGTTTAGGGTTTAGGGTTTAGGGTTTAGGGTTTAGGGTTTAGGGTTTAGGGTTTAGGGTTTAGGGTTTAGGGTTTAGGGTTTAGGGTTTAGGGTTTAGGGTTTAGGGTTTAGGGTTTAGGGTTTAGGGTTTAGGGTTTAGGGTTTAGGGTTTAGGGTTTAGGGTTTAGGGTTTAGGGTTTAGGGTTTAGGGTTTAGGGTTTAGGGTTTAGGGTTTAGGGTTTAGGGTTTAGGGTTTAGGGTTTAGGGTTTAGGGTTTAGGGTTTAGGGTTTAGGGTTTAGGGTTTAGGGTTTAGGGTTTAGGGTTTAGGGTTTAGGGTTTAGGGTTTAGGGTTTAGGGTTTAGGGTTTAGGGTTTAGGGTTTAGGGTTTAGGGTTTAGGGTTTAGGGTTTAGGGTTTAGGGTTTAGGGTTTAGGGTTTAGGGTTTAGGGTTTAGGGTTTAGGGTTTAGGGTTTAGGGTTTAGGGTTTAGGGTTTAGGGTTTAGGGTTTAGGGTTTAGGGTTTAGGGTTTAGGGTTTAGGGTTTAGGGTTTAGGGTTTAGGGTTTAGGGTTTAGGGTTTAGGGTTTAGGGTTTAGGGTTTAGGGTTTAGGGTTTAGGGTTTAGGGTTTAGGGTTTAGGGTTTAGGGTTTAGGGTTTAGGGTTTAGGGTTTAGGGTTTAGGGTTTAGGGTTTAGGGTTTAGGGTTTAGGGTTTAGGGTTTAGGGTTTAGGGTTTAGGGTTTAGGGTTTAGGGTTTAGGGTTTAGGGTTTAGGGTTTAGGGTTTAGGGTTTAGGGTTTAGGGTTTAGGGTTTAGGGTTTAGGGTTTAGGGTTTAGGGTTTAGGGTTTAGGGTTTAGGGTTTAGGGTTTAGGGTTTAGGGTTTAGGGTTTAGGGTTTAGGGTTTAGGGTTTAGGGTTTAGGGTTTAGGGTTTAGGGTTTAGGGTTTAGGGTTTAGGGTTTAGGGTTTAGGGTTTAGGGTTTTAGGGTTTAGGGTTTAGGGTTTAGGGTTTAGGGTTTAGGGTTTAGGGTTTAGGGTTTAGGGTTTAGGGTTTAGGGTTTAGGGTTTAGGGTTTTAGGGTTTAGGGTTTAGGGTTTAGGGTTTAGGGTTTAGGGTTTAGGGTTTAGGGTTTAGGGTTTAGGGTTTAGGGTTTAGGGTTTAGGGTTTAGGGTTTAGGGTTTAGGGTTTAGGGTTTAGGGTTTAGGGTTTAGGGTTTAGGGTTTAGGGTTTAGGGTTTAGGGTTTAGGGTTTAGGGTTTAGGGTTTAGGGTTTAGGGTTTAGGGTTTAGGGTTTAGGGTTTAGGGTTTAGGGTTTAGGGTTTAGGGTTTAGGGTTTAGGGTTTAGGGTTTAGGGTTTAGGGTTTAGGGTTTAGGGTTTAGGGTTTAGGGTTTAGGGTTTAGGGTTTAGGGTTTAGGGTTTAGGGTTTAGGGTTTAGGGTTTAGGGTTTAGGGTTTAGGGTTTAGGGTTTAGGGTTTAGGGTTTAGGGTTTAGGGGGTTTAGGGTTTAGGGTTTAGGGTTTAGGGTTTAGGGTTTAGGGTTTAGGGTTTAGGGTTTAGGGTTTAGGGTTTAGGGTTTAGGGTTTAGGGTTTAGGGTTTAGGGTTTAGGGTTTTAGGGTTTAGGGTTTAGGGTTTAGGGTTTAGGGGTTTAGGGTTTAGGGTTTAGGGTTTAGGGTTTAGGGTTTAGGGTTTAGGGTTTAGGGTTTAGGGTTTAGGGTTTAGGGTTTAGGGTTTAGGGTTTAGGGTTTAGGGTTTAGGGTTTAGGGTTTAGGGTTTAGGGTTTAGGGTTTAGGGTTTAGGGTTTAGGGTTTAGGGTTTAGGGTTTAGGGTTTAGGGTTTAGGGTTTAGGGTTTAGGGTTTTTAGGGTTTAGGGTTTAGGGTTTAGGGTTTAGGGTTTAGGGTTTAGGGTTTAGGGTTTTTAGGGTTTAGGGTTTAGGGTTTAGGGTTTAGGGTTTAGGGTTTAGGGTTTTAGGGTTTAGGGTTTAGGGTTTAGGGTTTAGGGTTTAGGGTTTAGGGTTTAGGGTTTAGGGTTTAGGGTTTAGGGTTTAGGGTTTAGGGTTTAGGGTTTAGGGTTTAGGGTTTAGGGTTTAGGGTTTTAGGGTTTAGGGTTTAGGGTTTAGGGTTTAGGGTTAGGGTTTAGGGTTTAGGGTTTTTAGGGTTTAGGGTTTAGGGTTTAGGGTTTAGGGTTTAGGGTTTAGGGTTTAGGGTTTAGGGTTTAGGGTTTAGGGTTTAGGGTTTAGGGTTTAGGGTTTAGGGTTTAGGGTTTAGGGTTTAGGGTTTAGGGTTTAGGGTTTAGGGTTTAGGGTTTAGGGTTTAGGGTTTAGGGTTTAGGGTTTAGGGTTTAGGGTTTAGGGTTTAGGGTTTAGGGTTTAGGGTTTAGGGTTTAGGGTTTAGGGTTTAGGGTTTTTAGGGTTTAGGGTTTAGGGTTTAGGGTTTAGGGTTTAGGGTTTAGGGTTTAGGGTTTAGGGTTTAGGGTTTAGGGTTTAGGGGTTTAGGGTTTAGGGTTTAGGGTTTAGGGTTTAGGGTTTAGGGTTTAGGGTTTAGGGTTTAGGGTTTAGGGTTTAGGGTTTAGGGTTTAGGGTTTAGGGTTTTAGGGGTTTAGGGTTTAGGGTTTAGGTAGGGTTTAGGGTTTAGGGTTTTAGGGTTTAGGGTTTAGGGTTTAGGGTTTAGGGTTTAGGGTTTAGGGTTTAGGGTTTAGGGTTTAGGGTTTAGGGTTTAGGGTTTTTTAGGGTTTAGGGTTTTAGGGTTTAGGGTTTAGGGTTTTAGGGTTTAGGGTTTAGGGTTTAGGGGTTTAGGGTTTAGGGTTTAGGGTTTAGGGGTTTAGGTTTAGGGTTTAGGGTTTAGGGTTTAGGGGTTTAGGGTTTTTAGGGTTTAGGGTTTTAGGGTGGTTTAGGGTTTAGGGTTTAGGGTTTAGGGTTTAGGGTTTAGGGGTTTAGG